>NC_059194.1:22706187-24071187 GCF_020615455.1 Coregonus clupeaformis | reverse complement strand
TTTTATTACCATCTCAGCACCTCATCAGTCCTCCATGACCCTACTCAATGCCCCGACAGGTCCCTAACGTCCCCCACCACCCACCCACATACCGACCCCACCGCCTCACATTCTGCCTCCCCCATCTCACCCCGGCTCTCCTGACAGAAGACAGGGCGCTATCTAGCCGTCGCTTCAGAAGAGCCGGGGCCTTCATAAACATCTCCCTGTGGAGGGAAGCACAATGGGATTGTGAACAGACGTACAACACCTTGCCAGAGAAAGAGAGAGAGAGAGAGAAAGACCACCACCCTCCCCCTATCTCTGTTCCTCCTCCTTTCTTCTTGCCTGTCATCTCCTGCCACGCTCAACCTCTGTCTCTGGATTCCAGAGGGGCAGGAGAGGGGAGAAAAATGCCCGCCGCAAAATACGGCACTTCTAAGAAGAGACAAATGGAGTGATGACACCCATGACAGACTAGGAGGTGTTAGAGGAGGAAGAGGAAGGAGGGGAGAGGTTGACAGAGGAGGGAGAAAGAAGAAAGACAGTGAACATGTGTTTTGTTCTGTGGGGATATCTGTTGGGATCAAGCTGTTACTACCTTCAATAGCTTGTGATGAGAGAAAAAAAACTCCCTATCACAGTTGAAGGTAAATGTATATTTGCATAACTGTTCTTGCAAGGTAAAAGCATAACATCTCCGTAAAAGTTGGTTCATAACTACACTCTTAGAAAAAAAAGGTGCTATCTCGAACCTAAAAGGGTTCTTCGGCTTTCCCCATAGGATAACCCTTTGAAGAACCCTTTTTGGTTCCAGGTAGAACTCTTTTGGGTTCCACATAGAACCATATCCACAGAGGGTTCTACATGGAACCCAAAAGGATTCTACATGGAACCAAAATAGGTTATCCTATGGGGACAGCCAAAGAACCCTTTAGAAACCTTTTTTTCTAAGAGTGTACTCCATTCCGTTGTTGTGTTTCTACCAATGTCCTCAATCAATAAGACACTTCAATTCTAGTCTCTTTAAAACTCAACCACAGTTGGTGGTCTATGCTCTTGGTAGACTACATTACAGCATGGTAACTCTGACGAAGAAAGAAACACTTGAAACCCCCCAGAACACCCCTAATCTACCTTCAGTTAGCATGGTAAGCATCTGTTCACAGTCACATCATTTGCTAATACGTTTATTTTATTTCTCCAGCATTGATGAATTGGGGGTTTGAGAGCTAGCCATTGTGTTAAGTCCTTTGGTGTCCGTGTGCGAAAAGTGGAGCACTCCAACATAGAAGTTAGCACTCCCTAATCCTCTCTGCCTTTGTGTAATGAGTGACTTTGAAACTCACTTTCGGTTAATAACGCATGCCCCAAGAATATAAAAAGCATGTCAGTCTCCCTCTCTCACTCTCGCTCTGCCTCTCTCTATTGCTCTCTCTCTCTCTTGTTCTTGCTCTCTCTGTTTCTAGCTCTCTCTTTCTCAGTTTCTCTCTCCCTCTCTCTCCCTCTCTCCCTTTCTAAGTCTTCTGTCTTGTTTTGGGAAGTCATTTATTGTTGTTCTTAAATTATATTTCATTATACTCTAATGTTTTTTTCATTTGGAACCTTATGTTCATAAATACATGCGGAAATTAAAACTTTTGGAATATGAAAGAGATTGACCTGAGTGACTGAGGTCAAATATAATGGCTTCCATTTAGGAAGAACGGAGACAAGACTATACCGGATTTGTTCGTCAAAGTTTCCTTCGAAATCTGAACAGAACAGAGCTGATAGTTCTGCCCTCATTACGCTGGAATAAGGGATAGTCAAGAGGCAGATTTGAACTCATTTTATTTATATTTGTTCTACATGTAGATTTCCAATTGTGACTTAAAAAATAAAATAAATATGAACTCAATAAAGATGGTCTCACCGTTTTCTACATGTTATGTTTTTGATGTAGACTATGAGCCAAAGATTAATATAGATTTTAACACCTCTTGTTTATCAGATTTGATAATCTGGTGGAAAAACATAAATTAATGTTCAAATATGTGAGATTATAAAGGATTACACGTAATTATGTCTCCCATTTAGACTCTGCTATTGGTTAGTCACCAGCTGTAGCTAATATCTTATTCCACCTTGTTTATGTGCCATTACTGCCACTTCAGGAAGATTACACATGTACTGTACAATTGAAGACAGAAGTTCTATTTTAAGCACTTGTTCTGTTTGAAATGAATAGATTAAAAAAGCATGTCAATTTTTGAGATTAGGTTTTAGAGAGGAAATGCACAAGACTGACAAACGACTAAAAGCAGCATGTGGCCACAGTGTGTTAGCTAACATATGCCATCATTGTGTGGCCTATATAGGCATTTCTCACCACTCACATATAAACATAGATTTTATATGATTTCTCTTTAGCGGTTGTCAAAGTGGTGAACTCCATTGAAAGCCAATGAACGTGGGTGTCCAATTGAGACATGTAATCTTCCAGAACTGCAGCATGTATTCTATAATAGAACTGTGCCTGGAGTCTTTCTGTGCATCCTTCGTCCATTCAGACTCCGTCAAAAAGCTTCCCCCGAAATATAACATGCCCTTACCATGTATCTGTCACTAGATGGAGAAGGGGTGTATGTAAAATCAAGAGAAATAGAGAATGTGAAAACAACCTTACCATATACTATAAAACAGGTGACACTTTACAGAGTAAAATGTTCATTGAAATTATCTAAGGACGCAGACATACAATAAATGTACATTGGGACTAGATGTCAGCACATCAGGCATTCCCTTCGCTGTGATTAGATGTAAACCTGCCCAAGTTATAGAAAATAAAACAACATGAGACAGACAGTACATTTCTCATTTTTTGATTTATTGTTGGCATAATGGTGTGTTTGTGTGTGTGAGAGTCTGTGTATGTGAGTGTGTGTATGTGTGTGTATGTGAGTGTGTGTATGTGCGTATATTTGATTTTGCACTGCAAGTGCACAACACCTTTCATTATATGGCCACTTTTTGTTTTGTTCTTTTTAATTGACCCTTTTTTTGGTTACAATAACACAGAATTACCATGGAATTCAATCTAAATTATTACTGCCTTTTTATTTATAGACATGAGTTTCAGCTTTCAATATCCAAAAGTGAAAAATGAAATCAAACTGGGTGAAAACTATCACATGACAGACAAGGCTGTTCTGTTTTCATGGTAAAAACACCCCCAGCCTGTAAGATCATCCCAAGCCTTCTAGAGCACTTTAAGCAACTTATGAACCTCTGTCTACACAGAATAGGAAACCCACCAAATGGATAGCACACCTTCAGAAAAAGTATATATATATAGAGATTTATATAGAGATTTATATTCATTTTGAAGCTTTTAAAAGAGTACATTAAACACTTCTCACGTGATATAAACTACTAAACAGCTCAGAATTCAAAGGTGAAGCCCATCACTGTCCAGATCCACTATGAGATGAAAAAAAGAAACAAAAAACTGAACTTAATAATCCAGCCCATAATCTTTCTGTATAAAGTTGAAGTACTTTAGATCTGAAGATAAGACACCTGACCACACAAACTGAATAGAAAAACAGTCAAGTCTAAAACAGTGTTATTGCATTTAAAATGCACAAAGATCTCCTGTACAACTGGCTTATGCTGTGAGTATAAACATCTAAAGGGCTCAGTGACGTCGTTGTTCCTTTTCCAGTTGGTTTTTAATTTTTGTCAATTTTTTAGCTGTTATTTTTTTCTAATTTTTTTATTTGTTAAAGATGTACATTAGTGCTGTAAACAGGCACACATAGATTGGAGAGGAGGGATCCTCGTCCTCCTCAGTTTCCTTCTCCTCCCTCGTTCTCCCCCTCTATTAGTTCCGTTTTTAACTCTGTCTCAGTCCTGCTGAGAGGGGTGGGGTCCTCGTGTAGAGCCGTCTGTCTGTCCGTTTCCTAACCGTGTCTCTCTGTCTGTCCCCACCACTTCCAACCCCTCCAGAGTCCCATAGGTAGTAGTTTCCAAGGCCGGCAGTGTTCCAAGAGAATTCCGGAGGGAATGTTGTCCACAGAGTTCCGTGTTGCGTAGGGGGAATGTCAGTCAGACGTGGAACAGCTAAGCAAATGGAGTCTGGAACTTGATGCTCTTTTTAGTTTTTGTTGTTTTGACTGATTGTGTAAAGTCATGCGGTCTCTGGTATGTCCATGCGAAAGGAGCTAGCAAACCCCTTTCCTCGCTGCAAGCAGAGAACACATACTGGTTAGGGGTCAAGTTTGTCTGAGAGAGAAAAGAAAAACAGACAATGCATCTAGAGGAACCTTCATTTATTTACTCAGTGTTGTAAAACAGTCAAGAAAACAAGTCTAGGAAGGTTAGGGAGCCCTTCATCCATTCCCTTCTAGAACCATTTAAATCCACCCAGTGAAACCTCTCATTGATAATGCGTGTGAATATGGGTCTGTGTCTCTGAGAAAATTGCTTGCTCAATTTATTTAGGACAGCAACAATGGGTCTTAACTCAAATGGGCCACGGCCGACATGGAAACAAATGGAGCTACCCCTCCCCCCACACCCCTTACCACTTACCCCCTACACCCCTCTCTCCCCCTTCCCCATGACAGCTCAACAATCCCCCAGCTAGCAGCAGCTCTGTCATCTCTGTTTGATTAGGGTAATGACCGACCGCTGTCTCTGGCTACAAGGGACTCTGTGTCTACAGATGACTTTATCAGATTAGGGGAAAGGCACAGTCTCTTAGTACCCCCCTCACCCGTCCAGACTCTCCTCCAAAATAAGACACAGCCTCTTAGTATCACGGGGACCCCCCCATTATCCCCCCTCTTATTCCCCCTTCCAGACCCCCTGCCAGACATAAATAAGGAATGTCTTGTGGTGATTAGCTATGCGCCCATGTGTAGTCGCTGAGACAGAGAGGAGAAGAACAGGGGTTGAGACTGAGGGTCCATTCTCATTGACGAGAATTAAAGAGAATTTCGAGAGATTCTCGAGAGGTATCGATTCTCGAGAGGTATCGATTCTCGAGAGGTATCGATTCTCGAGAGACATTACTGTAATGTAAAAGAGCGTATTTCTCACGTCACGAACACTACCTCCGGAGGTCGCGCACGACACTCGCCCAACAGTTGCCCCCCTCTATGCAGGGCAGTGTAAACAGAATTGTCTCGTTGAGCCCAATATTCATACAGTAAAAATATTAATAGCAGAGCAAGGTTTTTGAAACAGTTTAAATGTATAGACATTGTCCTTATATTTTAGACTTGTTTTATAGATTTTTTTTCCTGAAGTTGCAGTAGCCTGTTACATTCTGAAATTGTCGCTGTATCTTTAAGAAAGGGAGTTTTCCCCTTGGCTGCTCTGAGCCACCATCCAGGCAAGAAGCATGTAGCAAGAAACTGATCAACTCACCAGGGAAATTATCAACATTTTCATTCACAATTTTGAGTTTACCTCATATAATATATATATATATATATATATCTGAGAGAGGTAAACATTCATGTTTAATAGGTTAGCTAATGTTACTAGCGAGCATAGCTAGCTAGCTGTGTTATTGTCTCGCAAGCTACATTTAGCTAAGGTGTGTACCAAAGAGAAAATAAACTCTTTAATAGTCTGCACATGCTTGTGAACTGTTGCATTATTCAATAGTGTAATATGGTTTGATTGCATTGTTCAAGAGTGTTTATAATATGTTATCGAGGAAAGGTTTGCAAGCTTACTGGCTTTTGGAGCTGCAGAGCAAAAATGTCACATTGCCAGTCAGAACAAAAGGTAAGGCAAGGATGTAATGTAAATTGAAACGTTTATGTACATTTTATGTACTCCTGAGTGGCGCAGTGGTCTAAGGCACTGCATCGCAGTGCAAACTGTGCCACTGGAGATCCTGGTTCGAATCCAGGCTCTGTCGCAGCCGGCCGCGACCGGGAGACCCATGCGGCGGCGCACAATTGGCCCAGCGTCGTCCAGGGTAGGGGAGGGAATGGCCGGCAGGGATGTAGCTCAGTTGGTAGAGCATGGCGTTTGCAACGCCAGGGTTGTGGGTTCGATTCCCACGGGGGGCCAGTATAAAAAATATAGATATATATGTTCACTAACTGTAAGTCGCTCTGGATAAGAGCGTCTGCTAAATGACTAAAATGTAAATGTTATGTAACTTGAAATCTCTCCTTAAATGTTTGTCAATGAGAATAGCCTCTGAAAGAAGAAGGTGACATCTTTATCTTTATAGAGTCTCTACCTCATCTGTATTCATCAGAGGTAGTGCTCCATGCTGTGGCTGTGAATTACAGTGGTAGGGGAGACTGACTGCAGCAGTTTGAGAATTGTTCTAGCGAGTTCTGTTGAGCGGTGAAAAAGAGGGCAAATCTTAAGGCAGTGCTGACAAAATTATAATTAAGCATTATCACCAAATTGCAGTGATGAGGATGTCTCTCATTGTGCCCTTTGAAAAAGGAGTTTGGAAACAGAAATTCCCTATGGAAATATGCCTCCACTTCCCTCTGCTTTCCCTGATTATCTCAAACGGTTTTTATCCTAGGAGCTAGAGTAATACCATCAGAAGAATACAAACGAGAGGGTAATCTCTTAGCCTCTATTCTTCTAAACAGATTATGAACACTCCTTTTTTAATTCCCTTTCTGAGCGAAGGAAGCATTGTGTATATTAACACAGCCATCTCCCCATAATGGGATAAATCATACATCATTTCACCGTCTCAGTGATGTCAAAGCTCTCTTATGGATTCCAAACTTTTCTCTAATTGATCATGGCACATTTAATTAAAAAGGCACATAGATAGTGCTGCTGCTGGTGGTGGAAGGAGGGAGTGAATTGATATGGAAGTCTGTGACGGAGGATAAGATCATCACAGATAGAGAGAGCGATAATGAAGATGTGTGAAAGGAAGAGAGAGAGTTAGTTAAAGACTGTCAAGAGGGTGAATTAGATGGGTCAGCGGACGTGAAAGAATTTCATGGCACTTTCAGCCAATGGGGGAAGAAATGTAATTCGATTTTTTTGTATTATTCAAGTCAATCATCAGATCAGGGTTGGTTGGTTGGAGAGTAGAGTGGGTTAGCTACAGAGCTGCCGTGCAAAGCGGATACTCACTCAAATAGGCAGGTTTGTAAGGCGCTCTCGTGCTAGACAGAAGTGCCTCAAACGCTTTCCTCTCTAACGTGGCTTGGTTGGCGTGGGTGGCATGGTGGTGGCTGAGGTGGAGGTGGTTTTGGTGGAGGTGGCTGAGGGGGGTCTCTTTGCCAAAGGTGGAGAATGACTTATCGCCCGTTTGCTCTTGGCTTTCAAATACCTCAGTGTCGGGCACGGAGTCCATGCCTGGCACGTGCAGGTTGCTGCGGTAGTCTGCTGCCTGGCGCCCGTCGGAGGGCACGAAGGAAGGCATCCAGCAGCGGTCGGAGTGGCCCAGAGCCTTGCACTCCTCCGTGCAGTTAGAGAAGAGATCAGCGCCTGGGGAGGGGAATGAGGGAGGAGAGATAGAGGGAGAGAGGAGACAGTTAGTGGTCATAAAGGTAATAATCAATGAATCTTGAAACAAGACAAAAAGGAAGCAGGGGAAACAAGAGCACACACACACTCACTCACAAACACAAATACACACAAAGCTGCTGCTGTGTGTGTACGTGTGCGCGTGCACGTGTATACTCAGATCTCTGATTCCTCATTGCAGGGTTCTCTTTTTCACCATAAAAGATCAAAGCCAGCCCCCATCTGCAGAAACAGCAGCATACGTGGAGAGATAAACTCTCAGCCTCACAGAACAGTAAACACTCTACTAGAAAGCCCAGCATGCACAGGGAAAGGTCATGATGTTATCGACTTCCTTGTTCTACCTCATCTTTCTACCGATAAACTAAGGAGAGATTCAAATAAAAACAGCCCTTTGTGAAAACCAACCAAGATTGCTAAAATACATTTGCATGACACCAAGTCGATCATCAAGCTTGCTGACGACACCACAGTTGTAGGCCTGATAACCAACAACGACGTGTCAGCCTATAGGGAGGAGGTAAGTGAAAGTCAGCAAAACAAAAGAGTTGATTGTTGACTTCAAAAAGCAGAGGAGCGAACATACCCCATACGGTAGTAGAGAGAGTCAGTAGTTTTAAATTCCTTGTGCCCTCTTGTCAAGAGTGCAAAACAGTAGCAGATTAAATTTGGGATGCCAACCCGTGTCCTCTCCAAATACTTCCACTGCACCATTGAGAGCGTCCCGACCGGTTGCATCACGGCCTGGTACGGGAATTAGTCCGTCCATGACTGCAAGGCCCTCCAGCGGGTGGTGAAGATGGCCCATGCTCCCACCCATCCAGGATTTTCTCGAAACGGTGCCTGAGGAAGGCCCACAGCATCATCAAGGACCCCCACACACCCCATCCACGAGCTGTTCACTCCGTTACCGTCGGGCTGACGGTATCGGAGCATGAAGTCTGATACCAACAGGCTCAGAGACAGTTTCTATCTACAAGCCATCAGACTGCTGAACACTTGAACTGGACTGACCACCTGCTCTGATTCTCTGCACCTTAGCACACATGCACTCACTCACACACACCCACACAGACATACACACTTCCACACACACACACACACACACACACACACACACACACACACACACACACACACACATACACACACACACATATACATTCATACTACACACACATCACAACTGCTGCTACCAGGCTCTTGTTAGGATTGCTAAATACTGCACAGTTTAAACACTTGCCCCCTAATCCCCCCTTCCCCAAAACACATGTAAATATTGTACTATAAATTATGCCTTCCTGTATTATACTTATGCTAAAATGTTTATTCTATTCTACTGAGCCATTTACTTACTATTCTTATCTTTCATTGTTTCTTATTGTTGTTGCATTGTCGAGAAGGAACCTGCAAGTAAGCATTTAGTTGGACGGTGTATACCATGTGTATCCTGTACATACGACTACTAAAACTTGAAACTATATAATTCACCATAGTTAAAGAGGGATGTGTATTCATGTACAGTGAGGGAAAAAAGTATTTGATCCCCTGCTGATTTTGTATGTTTGCCCACTGACAAAGAAATGATCAGTCTATAATTTTAATGGTAGGTTTACTTGAACAGTGAGAGACAGAATAACAACAAAAAAATCCAGAAAAATGCATGTAAAAATGTTATAAATTGATTTGCATTTTAAAGAGGGAAATAAGTATTTGACCCCCTCTCAATCAGAAATATTTCTGTCTCCCAGGTGTCTTTTATACAGGTAACGAGCTGAGATTAGGAGCACACTCTTAAAGGGAGTGCTCCTAATCTCAGTTTGTTAACTGTATAAAAGACACCTGTCCACAGAAGCAATCAATCAATCAGATTCCAAACTCTCCACCTTGGCCAAGACCAAAGAGCTCTCCAAGGATGTCAGGGACAAGATTGCAGACCTACACAAGGCTGGAATGGGTTACATGACCATCGCCAAGCAGCTTGGTAAGAAGGTGACAACAGTTGGTGCGATTTTTCGCAAATGGAAGAAACACAAAAGAACTGTCAATCTCCCTCGGCCTGGGGCTCCATGCAAGATCTCACCTCGTGGAGTTGAAATGATCATGAGAATGGTGAGGAATCAGCCCAGAACTACACGGGAGGATCTTGTCAATGATCTCAAGGCAGCTGGGACCATAGTCACCAAGAAAACAATTGGTAACACACTACGCCGTGAAGGACTGAAATCCTGCAGCACCCGCAAGGTCCCCCTGCTCAAGAAAGCACATATACAGGGCCGTCTGAAGTTTGCTAATGAACATCTGAATGATTCAGAGGAGAAGTGTTGTGGTCAGATGAGACCAAAATTGAGCTCTTTGGCAACAACTTAACTCACTCTGTTTGGAGGAGGAAGAATGCTGCCTATGACCCCAAGAACACCCTCCCCACTGTCAAACATGGAGGTGGAAACATTATGCTTTGGGGGTGTTTTTCTGCTAAGGGGACAGGACAACTTCACCGCATCAAAGGGACGATGGATGGGGCCATGTACCGTCAAATCTTGGGTGAGAACCTCCTTCCCTCAGCCAGGGCATTGAAAATGGGTCGTGGATGGGTATTCCAGCATGACAATGACCCAAAACACACGGTCAAGGCAACAAAGGAGTGGCTCAAGAAGAAGCACATTAAGGTCCTGGAGTGGCCTAGCCAGTCTCCAGACCTTAATCCCATAGAAAATCTGTGGAGGGAGCTGAAGGTTTGAGTTGCCAAACGTCAGCCTCGAAACCTTAATGACTTGGAGAAGATCTGCAAAGAGGAGTGGGACAAAATCCCTCCTGAGATGTGTGCAAACCTGGTGGCCAACTACAAGAAACGTCTGACCTCTGTGATTGCCAACAAGGGTTTTGCCACCAAGTACTAAGTCATGTGTTGTAGAGGGGTCAAATACTTATTTCCCTCATTAAAATGCAAATCAATTTATAACATTTTTGACATGCGTTTTTCTGGATTTTTTTATTGTTATTCTGTCTCTCACTTTTTAAATAAACCTACCATTAAAATTATAGACTGATCATTTCTTTGTCAGTGGGCAAACGTACAAAATCAGCAGGGGGTCAAAAACTTTTTTCCCTCACTGTGTTATGTTGTGTGTGTAGTTTATTTCTTTATTTGTTTTGCCATTGGGAAATAGAGAAACAGGCTAATATCATTGAATCAATGACTGTGACCCTCTGTGGTAGTTTCTCACTGTGATATCTCAGCAGGTATGACTGGTCATGCAGAGTGAGAGACGTGTTTAAAACCATTAACACGACACTACTACACTCTCAGAGCTTCCTGTGACCAAGGTATTAGATCATGGAAACCACAGGCTCAAAAGTATTGGATTACTTTGGCTGCTCATGTCCTTTCAAACTGTCCATGCAATAACACCAATGACTGATTGCAAAAACAAGTAAACCTGAGTCCTTCAGTGTTCTTTCAAAGAGGAAGTTCATTCTGAGTTCATTCTTCATGAAAGTGCAAGTGAGTCCATGAATAGCATATTGTGGAACAAAAAACGAATCAAATCAGTGTCTGATTCAATTCAGATAGAAATATTTTTGCAGTAAGCAAAACCAGGGTATTGCCTAACTTAATCTTTAAAAGTAAATTTGGTGTAGTCCATGTTTTATGTCATTTGTTGTGTGTGTCTGAGTAAAACCCAAACTGCTCACCAAATGTATCCTCAGATAATCCTATGGTACACAGACTGATTAGGTTTCAGATTGCAGTATGTGTGTGTGTGTGTATGTGTGTGTGTGTGTGTGTGTGTGTGTTTGTGTGTATGTGTGTGTATGTGCGTGTATGTATGTGTGTGTGTGTGTGTGTGTGTGTGTGTGTGTGTGTGTGTGTGTGTGTGTGTGTGTGTGTGCGTGCGTGCGTGCGTGCATTCGTGCGTGCATTCGTGCGTGCGTGTGTTTCCACGGGTCAGCATAGGGGGAATTTGCTTTGTTACAAAGAGGATTAATTTGACTCGCTAACAGCTTGGAAAAATGCCGAGCTTCCTAACGAGTGAGGTCCTTATTACATATTAACGAACATCCATAAATACACCATTACATTGAGTGTCAGCACAGGCCCCATACACAACAATGAGAAAAGGTTTGTATTATTGAATTATGTATCTACTAATACAGACTCAATAGATCATACATCTACTCATTTCAACAAGTGGTACAGTGGGGAAAAAAGTATTTAGTCAGCCACCAATTGTGCAAGTTCTCCCACTTAAAAAGATGAGAGAGGCCTGTAATTTTCATCATAGGTACACGTCAACTATGACAGACAAAATGAGAAAAAGAAATCCAGAAAATCACATTGTAGGATTTTTAATGAATTTATTTGCAAATTATGGTGGAAAATAAGTATTTGGACCCTTTGTTGGCAATGACACAGGTCAAACGTTTTCTGTAAGTCTTCACAAGGTTTTCACACACTGTTGCTGGTATTTTGGCCCATTCCTCCATGCAGATCTCCTCTAGAGCAGTGATGTTTTGGGGCTGTCGCTGGGCAACACGGACTTTCAACTCCTTCCAAAGATTTTCTATGGGGTTGAGATCTGGAGACTGGCTTGGCCACTCCAGGACCTTGAAATGCTTCTTACGAAGCCACTCCTTCTTTGCCCGGGCGGTGTGTGTGGGATCATTGTCATGCTGAAAGACCCAGCCACGTTTCATCTTCAATGCCCTTGCTGATGGAAGGAGGTTTTCACTCAAAATCTCACAATACATGGCCCCATTCATTCTTTCCTTTACACGGATCAGTCGTCCTGGTCCCTTTGCAGAAAAACAGCCCCAAAGCATGATGTTTACACCCCCATGCTTCACAGTAGGTATGGTGTTCTTTGGATGCAACTCAGCATTCTTTGTCCTCCAAACACGACGAGTTGAGTTTTTACCAAAAAGTTATATTTTGGTTTCATCTGACCATATGACATTCTCCCAATCCTCTTCTGGATTATCCAAATGCACTCTAGCAAACTTCAGACGGGCCTGAACATGTACTGGCTTAAGCAGGGGGACACGTCTGGCACTGCAGGATTTGAGTCCCTGGTGGCGTAGTGTGTTACTGATGGTAGGCTTTGTTACTTTGGTCCCAGCTCTCTGCAGGTCATTCACTAGGTCCCCCCGTGTGGTTCTGGGATTTTTGCTCACCGTTCTTGTGATCATTTTGATCCCATGGGGTGATATCTTGCGTGGAGCCCCAGATCGAGGGAGATTATCAGTGGTCTTGCATGTCTTCCATTTCCTAATAATTGCTCCCACAGTTGATTTCTTCAAACCAAGCTGCTTACCTATTGCAGATTCAGTCTTCCCAGCCTGGTGCAGGTCTACAATTTTGTTTCTGGTGTCCTTTGACAGCTCTTTGGTCTTGGCCATAGTGGAGTTTGGAGTGTGACTGTTTGAGGTTGTGGACAGGTGTCTTTTATACTGATAACAAGTTCAAACAGGTGCCATTAATACAGGTAACGAGTGGAGGACAGAGGAGCCTCTTAAAGAAGAAGTTACAGGTCTGTGAGAGCCAGAAATCTTGCTTGTTTGTAGGTGACCAAATACTTATTTTCCACCATAATTTGCAAATAAATTCATTAAAAATCCTACAATGTGATTTTCTGGATTATTTTTTCTCAATTTGTCTGTCATAGTTGACGTGTACCTATGATGAAAATTACAGGCCTCTCTCATCTTTTTAAGTGGGAGAACTTGCACAATTGGTGGCTGACCAAATACTTTTTTTCCCCACTGTACCTGCACTTCTTTAAAAATTCAACAAAGCAACGGGACAACAACCTCTGACCCTGGATAATGAACATATTTCCATATCCAATAATCACAGGAGGAGGCTTGTGAATATCAATCTGTTTTGGATTTGGCATTTAGAATCTGGAGAAGTAGTAAAACACAGACTCACGCCGAGAAAAACGTCTCCGCTAAAAAGCCAGATCAAGACATCTTGATATTTCTTGACATTTTAGGAAATGAGATGTTCCCTGAGGCATATTAGGTGTCTCTTCAGAAAAAAAGAAGAAAGTAAAAACCAACTCAGTAAAGAACTGACCTACCCTCAGTAAAGAATTGACCTGTCCTCAGTAAAGAATTGACCTGTCCTCAGTAAAGAATTGACCTGCCCTCAGTAAAGAATTTACCTGTCCTCAGTAAAGAATTTACCTGCCCAGTAAAGAATTTACCTGTCTTCAGTAAAGAATTGACCTGCCCTCAGTAAAGAATTGACCTGCCCTCAGTAAAGAATTGACCTGCTCTCAGTAAAGAATTGACCTGCCATCAGTAAAGAATTGACCTGCCTTCAGTAAATAATTGACCTGCCTTCAGTAAAAAATTGACCTGCTCTCAGTAAAGAATTCACCTGCCCTCAGCAAAGAATTCACCTGCTCTCAGTAAAGAATTCACCTGCCCTCAGTAAAGAATTGACCTGCCCTCAGTAAAGAATTGACCTGTCTTCAGCAAATAATTGACCTGCCCTCAGTAAAGAATTGACCTGCCCTCAGTAAAGAATTGACCTGTCCTCAGTAAACAATTAACCTGTCCTCAGTAAAGAATTGACCTGTACTCAGTAAAGAATTGACCTGCCCTCAGCAAAGAATTGACCTGCCCTCAGTAAAGAATTGACCTGCCCTCAGTAAAGAATTGACCTGTCCTCAGTAAAGAATTGACCTGCCCTCAGTAAAGAATTGACCTGCCCTCAGTAAAGAACTGACCTGCTCTCAGTAAAGAATTTACCTGTCCTCAGCAAAGAATTTACCTGCCCTCAGTAAAGCTGAAAGTTTAATAAAAGGTGTAAATGGAAACCAACATTATTTCTGGGCCTTAGTACTTAAACAATTTTAAAGAACAAACATGAGTCTACAGTATATCAGTCAGACTTCAAAATGCCCTGAAAGTACTGTGTCCCTTATCCAAACAAAGAGAGAGAGAGAGAGAGAGAGAGAGAGAGAGAGAGAGAGAGAGAGAGAGAGAGAGAGAGAGAGAGAGAGAGAGAGAGAGAGAGAGAGAGAGAGAGAGAGAGAGAGAGAGAGAGAGAGAGAGAGAGAGAGAGAGAGAGAGAGAGAGAGAGAGAATTGAATTGAATTGAATTGAATTGAGAGAGAGAGAGAGAGAAAGAGAGAGGGTGAAATACCACAGTGTGCCATCACAGCAGCAAGATATGGTCTGATATACCATGTCATTCAGCCAATCAGCATTCAGGGTTTGAACCACCCGGTTTATAATTCACCTATTGTTCACCCTCACCTCATTAAATTAAGGAATTGTTCATGAAAAATTTGAATAATAGATAGAACTGATACAAACGAAAAATCAAATTAAGAAAAATCCTGAGGTTCTGGCATATCAGCTTGTCACAAACTCAATTATCACTTATCAAATAGCACAGCAGCCAGTTATTTGCAAGTATTGTGCAAGCAGAGAATGCTAAGCCACACTATAAATTATCCTAATCAAACAAAGACTTCATGCACAGCAATTAATCTGTTTAAAGGCATTAAGTTGCCCGATATTTCCATAACAAAGCAACAGTAGCCTATCGCCATACAAGGGTACTCAAAGTCAAAAGCAAAGACAGCAAGTCCACTCAACACCATGCCATAGAGTCATCACTTAGCATTAGGAGTCTGGTCACCCCTACATGAAGGAAATAAGGTTTCTAGGAAAAAGGAAGTATAGCTCCTGTAGTCTCTATGTAGAAGTAGCTTGTGCTACCTATCATATAGGCCATATGGCTTAAATTGAATATGTAGTATGATATAAACTACCTAGCTAAATGACTTGCCTTTTGGTTGAACATTAAAGGGGTTCCATCTGACAAGTGACTTGTATAAAGGAGTCCAAGCTAACTAGATACATCATACAATTAAAGTGGGCTAAATAAAATTGGATGCTTCCCTTTAAACTTCAGTGTTTATCCACAGGCTTAAAATAGTGGCATTATTATTTCTAGACGTGGCTCATTTCGCATGCTGTGGGTTCACCCCCAAGGGCAGACCAAAAAAAACATGGGCATAGACAGACGGGGCTGGACCAAAGCAATCGCACGGATGAATGCAGAGATAACGACATTCATAGCTCAGAAGCCCAATTCTAAAACCCCATGTGAACCTCTAGGTGGAACAGATAAAAAGACATGTGGACGGAGGAATGCGGTCAGGCGGTGGGGGCTGGGCTCGGGGCGGGCAGGCAGCGCCCAGTCAATGAATGAATCGTTTGTTTGTTTGCGCCCGCAACCAGTTTGGTCCCGTTCCCACACCGCACGGACCAATGACAAGTCAACCGGTCCTCGTTATAAATTCCGTCACGTACCCGTCAAGTGGTCTCTAGCATGGATTTAGCAGCGGGCCCTCCCTCATTAACGACCCTGCATATTTACTAACAACAGGATTAAGTTCAGCATTGTCCCTCAGCACATTTCCCATGTTCAAAACAATAAAGAGATTGAACTACAGCCAGGAGAGAGCAAGTTCACAAACACACGACGACTAGGATATAGGCCTACCAGAAACAGCCCATTTTTACAGTAGCCTAAACGAGAGAAGTTTGTATGTCACATGCTGGTAGAAAAACACTCAAGGCTATATTTCATAAATCCTAATCACATTTGCAATATTTGAGATGGTGAGAATGAGTAGGCTATGACACGACTAGTCAGTCACGAACTCTGAAAGCAGCCGAGATTCGGAAGAGCGCGGTGTGCAGTGAGTCGCTTTCCGTTCAGCACCACAATCGGAAGATAACAGCGGAGTGATATTATAGACATGCAGCAGCCACGGGCGCGGATAACATTCTTAACGCTTATAAGTGACTATAGGCCTCGACACACACCATGATCGATCGATCATCACCATGGACAGATACCACGCCGTACAACACTGTCATTGCCCTCTGCTGCGCTTTAAATGAGAAAATAAGAGAGCAAAAAGCCGCACAACCAGCCAAGATCTAACAAACTCGACTTACCGGTAGAGTGACCTCGATTGGTGGCGTCATGGTCACTGTCGCCCTGCTCGCTGTCACCATGACCGCTGTCTTTAGAGCTAACGAGATCCGCTTCTTGGAAAGCCGAACTGGACAGGGAAGTGGAGAACATGCTTTAGAGTGTTGAAGATAGTGGTAGGCCTATTGTTATATTCAAAAGTACATTCAAATAAAAAGTACGTTAGAATAAAACATTAATCACTATTTTCACCGTCTTCATCATCATCATCATTCATTATCCTGCAATTAATTATCATCAAAATAGATTGAGAGTGTATACACAGGTGGACAGCACCAGAGAGAGTGAATTAACCAGTCTTAGGTATTGAGCCATGTTGGCATGGTTGTGGTTTGTAGAGACTCTCCCCTCTGGCATTGAATGGCCACTTTAAACAACACTCTCAATCACGTCACTCAGTCAGCTGGCAGGGCACCAGGTGCGCGTGCTCGTTACCTGTTCACACGCCGAGGTCTGTCCACCAGGTAACTGAGCTCGGCTCGCTGGTGTTTGGTCTGAAAGAGAAGCACGAGACATTTTGAGTTTGGGGCGCGGTGGCATTGTATAATCAAAACAGGATTTTTCATGAGATTTTAAATACAAAATAACAACAAGAAATCTGGTATTTGACATTGATCGTTTTGATATTGACGTTAGATTTGAAGTGATTGCTGATGTTAAACAACGAATAGTTTCATATCGATATTTTGATATAGCTCCTAGTGAACAGCATATATATACTACCAGAGAGAAAATGAAGTGGTGCACCTATTCAGGCTGGGGCAACTATAGACGGATATTTGTTCCTCTGCGACTCAGCACGATCGTGACTGGTGTGCGAAATGTGTGTATTCTCACAACGGACACGGTCATTGCGCATGACAACACACACACACACACACATACACTCACAAAACACATACACACCCACACACGCGCGCACTCTCACACACTCACACACACACACACACACACACACACACACACACACACACACACACACACACACACACACACACACTCACACACACACACACACACACAACACCAGCCTTCAAGGCACCAATATATTATCCTGATTTATTATTCTATTATTCCAAATCCATCCTACTTTAAAAGCACGACAAAACCACTTCTGAGCAGAGCATAAACATGCAATCATTACTATTCCAATGATAATGTCCCTCAGGACTGCCAACAGCAGCAAGTCAGCAACTAGTAATCATAATTTTGAGTTGAATTGCCGTTCCGGAAATTAATAGCAGGATATGCAGACTTATATGTTATGCAATATAACAAACATATTTGTAAGGGACTCTGCTAAAACAATGGGTGATGCAACACACAGAAAGTTAGCATCAATGTTAGGGACACAAACTAAATTCCCTAATAATGCTGAATGCAGATTATATTTCATATTTTATCCACATACTAATAGCAGCAGCGAGAATGCTTTTAGACAAGCACATGTTGCAGTTATCACAATCTATATCTAATATACTGATAGCAAGTACATGCTGGGGGTATTTTGAGTTTAAAGGTATGAGGGGACTCTTACCTCGCTTGATAAAATGCTGCCGTTTGATATGATGTCAGGCTGCTGGTCAGTGTACCCTGTCACTATGGCCCCGCACGGGTTGTGTTCCGTGTCTGTGCTCCTAGATGGGCTACACGGCTTTAGGAACATGAGGTCGGTTTTGGCCGACTCCGGAGTCAGACATACCTGGTAGCAATAGTTCTGGTTTTGGTGGTGAGAGCCGAAGCTCCCGGACTCTTCCACTGGCACCTGGGCTGTACCGGCCCCGGTGACGTTGGCGCTCTGCACCAGCATGATATCGGACTTGCTGAGCTTTTTCTTGCGGGCTCGCGCATGCCTACTGCAGCATGTGGCGCACCCGAGGCAACAATCACTGGTGAGGCACGTGTAGATGTTGAGCTTTTTGTCCTTCTGGCAGCGCACGGCCAGCACGATCATAGCGAGGAGGAAGATGAAGGAGACGGAGCCCAGGGCGATGATGAGGATGAGGGTGAGGTCCAGTGATGTCTCCTTGGACTTGGCGGTGCCCCTCTCCCGGTGGTCCTCCACCACGCTGTCCACAAGCACCACGAACACACTGGCGGTGGAGGAGAGAGGTGGCTGGCCGTGGTCCCTCACCTCTATCAACAGGTCATACATCTGGTTTGGGTCTCGCTTGGTGGAGACGCGCCGGGCAGTGCGCAGTTCTCCTGTCCTCCAATCCATGCGGAACATGCCGTTCTCGTTCCCCCGCTGGATGCTGTAGGAGAGCCGTGCGTTCTCGCCGTCGTCTGCGTCCATGGCGATGATACGGGTTACCAGGTAGCCAGGCTCGGCGGAGCGGGGCAGAGGCTCTCTCGCGGTGCCATTTTTACCCAGAGGAGCAATAACGGAGGGAGGGTTGTCATTCTGGTCCACGATGATTACTTTGACGGTGGCGTTCGAGGAGAGCTCAGGGCTACCTGCATCTTTCGCCTGAACCATGAAAGTGAAGTCTTTTAACAGCTCGTAATCGAATGATCTGAGTGCGTAAAGGTAGCCCGTCTCTTCGTTGATTGAAACATATGTCTTCACAGACATACCCTGAATATCACACTCCATTATGGAGTAACTAATAAGAGCGTTCTGTCCAACGTCTGGGTCCAGAGCGGTCACAGCGTGGATATAAGCACCTGGCACATTGTTTTCAGTAACATACACATCATATATGGGCTGCGTAAACGTTGGCGCATTGTCATTTTCATCCGACACTTGCACTTTGATTGATTTACTGGTGGCGAGGGAAGGGGTCCCTGTATCCCTGGCAACTACAGTCACTGAATAAGTGTCAGCATTCTCTCTATTTAGGGGCCCATCTGTTACAATGGTGAAATAGTTCCTAAAGGAGGGTTTGAGTTTGAACGGGACGTCACCGAGGATTTCAACGTGAATCTTTCCGTTTTCCTCAGCATCCTTGTCAGTCACGCTCAGCAGGGCTATAACGGTGCCCGGGGCTGCCCTTTCACTCACCGACTCGGTCACTGTGCTGAAGGTGATATCAGGAGCATTATCATTTACGTCCATTATTTTCACCAGAACTTTACAGTGCGCGGCCACGGCATTGGGTCCGAGATCTTTCGCCTGAACGAATATTTGATATAAACTGCTCTCCTCAAAATCTACCTCACTGCGCACCTCGATGCGTCCAGTGCGCGCGTCTATAGCGAACAGGTCCTTGACGCGGCTGGAGATGTGGTTGCTGAATGAATACACTATCTCCCCATTCTGCCCCTCGTCTAAGTCGGTGGCGTTCAGCTGGATAACGAGGGTCCCCGCCGGTAAGTTCTCCTGAAGGCTCACCGAGTACACTGGCTGGTCAAACACGGGCACGTTGTCGTTAGAATCCAGCACTTTGACCACCAGCAGAGCAGTGCCTGTCCGTGGCGGCTGCCCCCCGTCCACCGCAGTCAGCACATACCTGTGGGACGCCTGCTGCTCCCTGTCCAGCGGCTTCTCCAGCACCAGCTCCGCGAATTTGTTCCCGTCGGTCTGCGTCTGCACATCCAGGTAGAAGTAGTTATTGGTGGTGATGTCGTATGTGCGCAGCGCATTGGAACCCACGTCCGGATCGAATGCGCTCTCTAGGGGAAACCGGGTACCGGGGACAGCGCTCTCCGAGATCTCTACGGTGATGTCGGTTTCGGGGAAGCTGGGCGGATTGTCATTGATATCCACGACCTCTATCTCCACGCGGAACAGCTCGAGTGGGTTCTCCAAAAACACTTCAAGGTGTAAAAGACAGCTGGCACTCTGCTTACAGATCTGCTCCCGGTCGATGTTCTCGTTGATGAACAGAATCCCGTTCTCCATGTTCACTTCCAGGTACGGCGTCCGTGAGCTGGGCACCACCTGGAAGCGGCGTGAGGCGATTTTGGTCATGTCCAGTCCCAGGTCCTCGGCGATATTCCCCACGAACGTGCCGTGACCCGCCTCCTCCGGCACAGAGTAGCGTATCTGCGAGACCACTCCATCCGTGATACACAGCAAAAGGAATAGCACAATCATCGCCAAAGAACAAGTGCACTTGGGGGAAAAAATCTTATCCTTTTTTATTTAAAGCGTCAATTCCCATTACCCTTAGTCCAAGGAAAGTCCCCAAAATGTAGAAGGCTTTTGGAGATTTGTTTTCGTTTTAGTAGTCCCGTCAAACATGGACCATCTTGTTTGTGATATTCAATGCAGGTTTGATTACCCCACAATCCTATCTTCACTGCCGAGATCAACAAGCTCTCGGCTGCTTCAGATGCACCTCGTTATGGCAGCAGGGCGCATTCCAATGATACGGAGTGTTCCTTAATAATAATTGTGAGGAGATTACTCTAAAAGCATAGGCCCTATATCAATATTTTTTTATTATTCAAATCCGTACCATGCAGGTAATCGATTATATTTTTTATGAGCTTTTTCCAATTATCCCAATTCTCAAACAGCCACTGTTATCTGATTTTCTTCTCTCTCTTCTCTCTCCAGTGATATCTGCTCCCTTCAGCGCACACACTGCAGCGGTCTCCTCTCCCACTATTGAATGCTCTTCACTCAACTATTCGCTTTTTCCGCAGCGAACCTCCCCTACCAGCCAACGGGATCCTTGGGCACCCGCTGAGCTCACTCCTGATTGGCCGGTTGGGACGCCTGTCAATGCTGGATAGCGCTCTCTGTGATGTGACGCTTCTAGCCCAGTTACTGGTTGGAGCTGAATACCTGCCTGACGAGGAAGATACATTTGGAAGAGTGGAGGAAGTTGGGGTTTTATAGTTGTTTAGCATTGGCTATTAGGAAAGTATTAAGTTATACAATAAATAAAGAGAGTGGCTCACTATGTATAAATTCCCAGAAATGTATTAGGTAAACCTCCCAACACATTTCAAGGAGCTTATACTGTGCATAGTGTAGCAACTCTATTTCTATAGCCTTCAGTTTACTCTCCGTTAGTCAGCACCTCTAGGCCTAACTTATTTTGGGGTGTGTGCAATGCTCATTCCTTTTACTAGCCTATTAAGACAACAGAACACAATAATTAATTAAATTAATATCATTGATTGATAGTTTATAGCTGTGTATGCTTCCTGCTAGGCAACGTGTGTAGACTATTTGTGTGAGGATAATGTATGGAAATGTGATATGTAGGCCAAATATGCGTCAATCATTTATATTCTCATATAGCTTTTAAGCACCACAGTGTGAGTATTCCTCATGCAGCCAAGAACCTCTGCAACTTCTCTCTGTAACTGCTCTCACACTAAATCTGGAGATTTGTGTGAAATCTTTCTGAGCCTCTGTCAAATCAAGGCGTAAACCATAGACCTTACGCGCCCCCTAGCGGCCAAGAGAGAAACATAAAATCAAATCCACCGGTTCGCCCAGAACGAAACAAACCGGACCTATAAATAGTATCCTACTCTTAATTCATTCTCCCATTGACACTCTCTCTAGAAGCAGTCATAGGTTATACAAATCTTATTTTCCTTTGTGTGTTATTGTTTTTTGTTAAGATGTGAATATAACTAGGCAGAACAAAAAAAAAATATCCCACATCACAGGGAGCTGTCCATAACGTCAGACAGTACCATAACGCACATTCACAGGAAAGACAGACAGAATCGGCTCTACACAGAATGTGATTCACACAAAGGTACAATTGATTGTAATTTCAGTGGATTCTGATCTTCAACCTGGAATAGCGTTTGGAACAGGTGTGCATTCTCAGATTATTACCATAGGAATTATTCAATGTAATGAAAATATTAATAAGGCCATATAGATGCTATAGAGTTGAATGTGTACCCTCGTCTGGATGAAGTGAATCCCCTCCTCTTGTTGTTGTAATTGTACTCATCAGAATGTACAAGTGCTATGTCTGACATCATGCTTTAGATTGCCCATTGAGGTAAGTGTATTGTGAGGCATAGATAGGCTACTATTCTGGATGTACTTTTACTTCTAATGGAACAAAATGGATTCATCCCAATACTCTTACACAACAGCCTTTTCCAATGTCGTGTTCTTTTCTATCACTGATCTGAAGGGACTTGATAGATTGCTTGCAGTGTAGGGGAGTCTGTTCCTCATATAAATGCCTCATAAATATGTCATGTAAAAAGTATTCCTAACCTGGACCTCAGAGGTCTGTGTTTAAATAGGAAAGGAAACAAGAGAAGGATTTGTTTGACATGTTTTACTGGGAAACAGCCAATGAGTTGGTCAGTGTCTCCCTCCAATGGTTTATGGTTAGGAATGTGACAGGGTAAGTTGATCCTAGATCTGTGCCTGTGGGATGATTCCACCCAGAGCCAAGTGTTCAGCAGGCAAGGTCTGACGAACACAGGTGATGAGGGGAACCTGTTCAGGCTGCCAGAGACCAACAGCTCCACCTAGTGAGCAACAACGGCAGTATATCTTTTCTCCCCATTTTGCACTTCTTCCTCTTATCGTCTTTGATCAAATTAGGAGACATTTCAGATACGTGCCACACATTGGGGGAGTGAGAGTGGCTTCAGCAGCCAACTGCCAAAGCAAATCATAATATACCACAGGAGGGTAAACATCAGATGCCTCCAAGAGGAGATTTCCAACTAAAATCAAGTCAGATAAAATCAGACGAGTCGTGAAGAGAAAGTGAATAGAATCAAGGGCCCATGAATATTTTAGGATTATGGACAATTACTGATTTGAATATTATACATCTGATTATCTCTCCCTCTCTCTCTGTTCATAGGAATGAAAGGCAAAGACTCTCTCCTCAAACAGTGTTTTATAAGTCCCAAAATGAACTCAGCTGTGTTGTCAATGGCTCCTGCTCAATCTTGAGGATACACTACTGTAACAGCATGTGGTTTTTGACCCTTGAAGAAATAGCTTGCTGATATTGAGGTGATTGTTGGCTTTCTCAATGGATATCCACTCCACTGCTATTCACTGACTTGTTTTGTGTCATCCACCGTGTAAGACACAATACAGAAACATGGCTTTTTTACTGGACACTAGTTTCTATGGTATCAGTATCTGTGCAGTACTGTAGCTGAGCAGCAACATACAACACAATTCACCACTCCCTACTGGCCACAACATACAACACAATCCAGCACTCCCTATGCGCTACAACATACAACACAATCCCACACTCCCTACTGGCCACAACATACAACACAATCCACCACTCCCTACTGGCCACAACATACAACACAATCCACCACTCCCTACGGGCCACAACATACAACACAATCCACCAATCCCTACTGGCCACAACATACAACACAATCCACCAATCCCTACTGGCCACAACATACAACACAATCCACCACTCCCTACTGGTCACAACATACAACACAATCCAGCTTCAAGGCATACAGTACAACCAGAGAACCAGGACACAGGAGAGATGTATGTGGTTTCAATGTTTGATGGCCATATGTGTCAGCGTCACTCACTGCCTGCCTGCCTGCCTGCCTGCCTGCCTGCCTGCCTGCCTGCCTGCCTGCCTGCCTGTCTAACTGCCTCTCCTACTCTCCTCTCTTCAGGCTGAAGCCTCTCTCTCTCCCCAGAGGCTCCAGGCCCATATTGGTTCCATATTGTCTGTCTGTCTGTCTGGTGGAGGGGGCTTTTAGTCTTCTTCTTCTGGTGTTTGAATGATGCCACTGTGACAGGCACCATTCTGGACACGTGCGTGTATATGTGTGTCTGTGTGCGTGTGAATTTGAGTGTGTGTATGGTGAGGGAGGGATAGGAGGAGAGAGGGGAGGCGACATAAATATATATATATATTTTTTGACAGTAGTTATTGTTTTAATTCAAAAGGACCCCTTTTAAAAAATTAAATGTCTCTTCTGGAACCGGAATGTCATCTCCTGTCTGTGAGATGGGCTTGTGAATGTGGCTGTATGAGCGAAGGTGACAGGCGTCCCAGGGAAACGCAGACAAGGCTTTTAGAGTTCCCAGACAATGCAGTTGGTTACTAGGCCACTGTACTGGAGTGACAGTCATGTTTAATCTCCATAAGGATAGTGTAATGGGGCGGTCGAGTCCTCTCACTTCATATGGTAGTGCTAAGAGCCTGTTCCACTGTTCCACTGCATAGTCTAGTGTAACATGAAGATGAGACATTCTTAAAAAAGGACTAGTGTTGGCTTGAGTCATAAAATAGACACATTCACACTCATGCATGAACTCACTCAACATAGGTTGTACACTTGTGTGGACACACACACACACACACACGCACGCACGCACACACAAACACACACACACACACACACACACACACACACACACACACACACACACACACACACACACACACACACACACACACACACACACACACACACACACACACACACACACACTCACTCCCTCACAAACAGCAAATTAATGCAGTCATTATTTAACTATAATGGTCAAAAGGGAAAGAGCTGCATCAAAGGAATAGATTCAAATGAACCTCAGTGGTCCGCTAAGGGGGGGAGCCTTCTTGTAGGTCAAGTAGTCATTTATGTCCCTATACTCTCAGCTATTCATCAAGATTAGACTCAGAGAGAGTGAATGCAATATTCTCTCCCCACTCAGGTCTCGTCCTAATCACCAGACTCACAGAGGACAAAAAGAGCTAAGGAACACTGTGGCCAACATCTACACTCAAACTGTGTCCCAAATGACACCCTTCGCCCATAGAGCTCAGGTCAAAGGTAGTGCACTATATAGGGAATATGATGCAATTTTGGACGCACAATCATTCTGTGGGTTGTTCTGAGAACGGAACAGGACAGAACAGAACAGAGGGAGGCCTAATATGGACATGTAGTCAGGAACACACAGACAATCAGCTACAGAAACAGAACAAACAACCTTGGAATGAGCCCTGTAGACTACAAGGTCAAATACATATACAGTTTTTTACAATCACTTTGGCACTAATTTCAGAACCTTGACGTAATTTTTCAAAACTCTAGACACAAAACTCAAAACGGTCATCACTTGTAACACAGGCTGTCCAATGTTCAAAACATTGCATTGTGCATTCATATCTTTAAAGAACTCTTGCACTTGCACAATCATTGGTTCAAAAAACAAATGTATTGTGAAATACCAATGAAACGTTAATTTAGTTCACCCACACACAAGCAACCGATAGTTTCACTGTGTCATTGTACGAACAATCATTAAATATTGTAGTACAAAATAAGTGATACATGTTTCATTATGGTACTACATGTAAATACATCTCTGTAAAAGTACTGCAGTAGTAGCGAGAATACTACAGACACAGTGGAATCATTGAACAAAATCTGAAATATATTGATGAAAAACAATACAGTACTGTAAAACATCAAATGCAGTGTTCCTCAACTTGCTTGCTTGTACTGTAAAAAGCAAAACATAGGAGTGATTACTGTACTTCTACATTTTCATCAACTCTGTCTTGTGGATTTGGCCACAGGTTCTCATCTACATCACAATGGATGTTTTCATTAGCCAAACATCTTGGAAAAAACCTTCGGGCATGGTGAATCCAGGCCTGACACTGGTCTGCCGTGATGTCATTGCATGCGTCATCCATGGCCTGGAGAAGAGTGACTTGTTCATGAGGGCGCCTATCATAAACCTTCCATCTCCATGTGGAGAGAAATTCCTCAATCGGGTTAAGGAAAGGAGAGTATGCGGGTAAATACAGGGTGGTAAATTGTGCATGGGCCTGAAACCATGCTTGCACCATATGAGCATGGTGGAACATGACATTATCCCACACAATGACATAGGTCACACCATCAGCTCTACAGACCTGATCGAGCTCATCAAGGAAGGTTACAAGGAGAGCTTCATTATATGATCCAATACGAGGTCTGCGTCCCACCACGCCATCTTCTGATATAGCCGCACACATGGTAACGTTGGCCCCACGTTGTCCAGGTACTTGGATGGTTGCCCGCTGGCCAATGAAATTCCGACCTCTTCTCCTTGTCTTGGCCAGGTTAAAGCCTGCCTCATACAAATATATGAATTTGTGATGGTTATCATCAGCATCCAGCTCCATCACCCTCTAAAAATACATTTTGGAAAGAGATTTACTGATTACTGTACAATGTAGAATTAAAGAATGATGATTAAATATTACATCCATAGATAATGTAGTCTAATTGGTTCATGCTCCACACTAATTGGTGACAATGAATCTCGTTATCTTGAAACTTTCATGATCTAAACATGGAATATTGTTTGTCTGTTTCCATACAACTATGCATTAAGAGTAATGCAACAGTTACTTATCATTTTGAGCAGTTGTATCAATTGATAGTTGGATAATTGTAATGAAATGAATAGACACTCATCTGAAATGTAATGTGTGAATTGCCTTTTGAAATAGTAGTACTTTGATGTTAAGTTGTGTCATATTGAACAGGTGACTTTTGTTAAATGAACAAATGATCTTAGTTTTATCTGTATTGTATCCAAGCAATTGATAAAAGTGTTAGAGTTTTGAAAAATTTGCATTTTGATCATTGGTTGTGAGTTTTGTGTCTAGAGTTTTGAAAAATGACGTCAAGGTTCTGAAATTAGTGCCAAAGTGATTGTAAAAAACTGTAAACACTGTTTTATAGATTATAGAGTCCATTCTATAGACAATTCTAGAGATAATTATAGAAGCCATTATAGAGACCATCATAGAGACCATCATAGAGGCCATTATAGAGGACATTATAGAGGCCATCATAGAGACCATCATAGAGGCCATTATAGAGGACATTATAGAGGCCATCATAGAGACCATCATAGAGGCCATTATAGAGGACATTATAGAGGCCATCATAGAGACCATCATATAGGCCATCATATAGTGATGTAAAGAAAGAGAATCTCAGGGAATAACTGTAGCTAATGGATAACTGTAGCTAATGGATAACTGTAGCCAATGAGTAACTGTAGCCAATGCATAACTGTAGCCAATGAATAACTGTAGCCAATGAATAACGGTAGCCAATGAATAACTGTAGCCAATGGAGTTCCATTCATAGTCTACTGTACTCTAGCTGTGTGACTGACTCACATGTTTAGTGTGCTATAGATGATCTCATATACTGTTTGTAGTTTGTTCTTGTGCGTCTATTCAGACCACAACGTAGCTCTCTTCATATTTGAAATGATTTCTTTCATTTTCCGTATTGAATGGGATTTATTGAATGGGTGTATTTCAATAAGGTTGAATTAAAGTACTCTTCTGACTGAGTCGTTGCTCTGGACTGCATTGATCAGAAGGTAAATAGAATATTTAGAGAATGTCGATCATGAATAGGGTCCCATTCTCTTGGTGAGGGATTAGAATGTAGCCCTCATAAATTAGATGACACAATGAGAACAGAAAAAGAAAGATAAATGGTGGAAGAGGTGTGTGGGTGTGTGTGTGTGTGTGGGTGTGTGTGTGTGTGGGTGTGTGTGTGAGCGAGAGAGAGAGAGAGCGAGACAGATGAGGAGCGAAGTGAAAGAGTATCAGTCAAACGCCCATAGGGCTGACATTTCAGATAAATCAGATAACAAGAAGCAATAAAATCACAATTTCCCAAATGAGAGCTAAAAGCTGGTGTCTAAACCCTGATGGGAGGTCTCCGTATCTGGCACGGGGTCAGCTTGGTCCTCAGTGATAAACTACTGTACCCCAGCCAGACTGGGACTCTTACTATTACAGAGATAGTGTACTCCTCAGCCTGAAATTTCTCCGCTTGAGTCGCTGAATAGCTCGCTTTTCGGTGTCACGACTGGCTGAGAACGTTTCAGGAGGGCGGTCACATGTGTTTGCGAGGCAGAGGTCCCAGGTTGTAGTCTCTGGAGCTGGAGGCAGTGGTGTAGGAGGAAGCTAAGGAAGCACAGTGATGTTCACCACAATAGCATCCATAAAAGTGGGGACTATTGATAGGTTGCTTAGTAACCAAACAATGTGTTGTGTTTTTTTTTATACCATTCTGTGGATACTAGATACGGAAGATGCACTGAAAATATTATTTACAATTACACTGAACTGTGCAGGGAAAGGAATGGCTGCTGTTGTTCAATATTTACATTTCTTTCTTGTTGAAATGAAAGAGATGTTTCGACCAGTCTTAATAAGGCCACGTTGAGAACATGTTCTGTTCCATATACAAGAGTATGTTTTCCGCTATAATTATTGTGAAGCTTTCTTGTTTTCATTTATTCTTAGGCATCATTTGTTATTTGAGGCTGTTGTCAGATGCATCTGTTATTGTGGCTGTGCCAGGGGCAGGGGAGGAGTCCTTAATTGAGTTGCCTCATACATTGCAGACATGTCCCATCTCTCCCACCATTTTATCATTCCCTCCTTTCCTCCCCCTCTCATCCCTCACCTCGTTCAGGCTTGGCAATTTGGTTTGTCAACTGTTGATGTCCTCATTTTCACGTCAAGCCATTCCAGCAGCACAAATACTTCCAATTCCATTCAGAGGCAGAAAGAGAGAGAGAAAGAAAAAAAGAGAGAGAGAGAGAGAGAGAGAGGGAGAGAGAGAGAGAGAGAGAGAGAGAGGGAGAATAACCCCGACCTCCAGACCCAAGGAGAAAAACACAATGCGCTAAAATTGCATCCTTGTCTCAACAGCACCCAAACTTCTAGATTAATTTTCAATCCCCCACGCTATCCATATATTGTTGAGGACAATACAAAAATCCAAACACAAGCACACACACTCACATGCACGCTCACATGCAAACAAGCACACAACCCAGCTAGCACATAACGTTCTCATCACCATATGTTTCTTAGAGCTTGGTGAGAGTGTGGTTGTCCAATGGTTATTTAGCATACTACCTTCCCACAACGTTCTGGGAATGGTGCAGGATAGTTGCTTCGCTTTGATACATTCTCAGCACATTTAAGGAACTTCATTACGTTAACAGAACATTTCCTATAAGTTCAAATATGGTTACATTTAATTTCAATTTTGGTAATGTTCTAGGAACGTTCTCCAGCTGGTATGACATTGGGAATGTTCTAAAATAGTGTATTCAGGTGTGTTGGCCACACCCACTAATTGGCCACACCTGATCTTAATGAGTGCTTGTTTCCTTTGAAATGGGGTCCGTTTTAATAAACTAAAATTAACAGCATTGCATGTGTTTAAAAAAACATGGCATGCTAGCTACATCCTGGTGACGCAGTGGACTAATTCCATGGATAAAGTACAAGAAGATCATAATTTCGAATTTCACTGATGCCATGACACAATAACAAATACATTTGTTTGCATGATTAATGCCTAAGTAAATCAATTTCTATTTGTGCTTGGAGTTCAAAACAGTTAACCCAAACTAAGCTAGCAGTGTTCTTAAAAGTCTTATTGAAACATGTTCTCAGTGGTGGAAAAAGTACCCAATTGTTATACTTGAGTAAAAGTAAAGAAACCTTCATAGAAAATGACTCAAGTAAAAGTGAAAGTCACACAGTAAAATACTACTTGAGTAAAAGTCTAAAAGTATTTGGTTGAAAATGTACTTAAGTATCAAACGTAAATGTAATTAATCAAATATTCTTACGTACCAAAGTAAAAGTAAACGTATAAATTATTTAAAATTCCTTATATTAGAAGGTACCATTTTCTTGTTTTTTATTTATTTACAGATAGACATAATTTACAAACGACGTATGTGTGTTTAGTGAGCCCACCAGATCAGAGGCAGTAGGGATTACCAGGGATGTTTTCTTGATAAGTCAGTGAATTGGACCATTTGCTGTCCTACTAAGCATTCAAAATGTGACGAGTACTTTTGGGTGTCAGGGAAAATATATGGAGTAAAAAGTACATTATTTTCTTTAGGAATGTAGTGAAGTTAAAATAAAAGTTGTCAAAAATATAAATAGTAAAGTAAAGATACCCCCAAAAACTACTTAAGAAGTAATTTAAAGTATTTTTACTTAAGTACTTTACACCACTGCATATTCTCAGAACATCATTTATTTACCTTTGAATAACCTATAATTTCCGTTCTCAGAACATTAATTAAACCTCCCAGCAAAACTTTTAGGCAATCATAGCAAATGTTTTCAGAACCTCACTGCAACCTAAAAATTAACGTTCCCATATCAGGCGAAGTTTTCACTTCTATTCTCAGAACGTTTAAAAAATATGTTCTGCTTTACCGGCCAGGAAACCTATGGCTTCGTTCCCAGAACCAATGGGAAACCAAAAACGTCCAAGGAACCATATGTGCTAAATGGGAATCTCTCTCTCTCTCTCTCTCTCTCTCTCTCTCTCTCTCTCTCTCTCTCTCTCTCTCTCTCTCTCTCTCTCTCTCTCTCTCTCTCTCTCTCTCTCTCTCTCTCTCTCTCTCTCTCTCTCTCTCTCTCTCTCTCGCTCTCTCTCTCTCTCTCTCTCTCTCTCTCTCTCTCTCTCTCTCTCTCTCTCTCTCTCTCTCTCTCTCTCTCTCTCTCTCTCTCTCTCTCTGAAAGAGGAAAGGCCAAAGACAAAAGGAGTGTTCTTTTCCTGTCTTTGTGATCATTAGTACACAGTCTGTCTATACTGGGGTCTACTAAGACATTAATAACTGATCCTGTGGTAGGAGGAGAGGGGTCGATAGTGTGATTAGTAAGAAAGTAGGAAAACACCAGTATAAGCATCAAAAGCTGAGCTGAGGGAAGATCCACAGAGCTGTGAATAATGGATGTGTGTGTTTTTGTGTGTATGTGTGTATGTGTGCACATCTGCTTGCGTCTCTGCATGTGTGTGTTTCAGAATGCTCCCACTGGGCACACACTGGTTGAATCAACGTTGTTTCCATGTCATTTCAATAAAATTACATTGAACCAACGTGGAATAGACGTTGAATTGACGTCAATGCCCAGTGGGCTGTAACCTCTGTTTGAGAAGCTAGACTCGGACTAATTGAACAGAATTATTAAAGAGCTGTGGTCTGTCTGTCCGGCAGCTAGGTCCTCTTCTCTGCCTCCCCCTGAAACACAACAACACAACAACACTGTGTTTACTTTACACCAGCGACATCATCATCACTACCACCAGATGCTGCCCTCCGCTACCCAACATCAACCCTGAGCACCAACCCCAGCTAATTACCCACACATTTAACATTTATCTTAATTACCCCCCGACTTAATTAATTTAATCGATAATTAATTTAAATATAGTTTAGCATTAATTATTGTTGCATTGGTGATAATTAGCATTGTTAATTAACTGGATGGTTTCTGTATTCCTCTGGTGTTCCAGGATCAGATTTCACAGAACACTTGAACTCTTGTTTACCACAAAACCCTAATTAGCTCATCTTGCTAGGTCTGCATGGCACTTTTCAGATGTTAGCCTATTTGTTTATAAACCGGTAGGAGTTATGATCAATCTGCCCATAGTTTATTTTTTTTACTATCTACAGTGGGTATTCACCCCACTTAGATTTTTTTCTTCACATTTTGTTGCATTACAAAGTGGGAGTGAAATAGATTTAATTGTGATTTATTTTGTCATTGACCTACACAAAATACGCCATTATGACAAAGTGAAAAGAAAATTCTACAAATTAAAACTTAAACTAGAACATGGTCGTTACATAAATAAGTATTCACCCCCTTTGTTTAGGCAAGCCTAAATTAGTTCAGGAGTAAAATGTGGCTTGACAAATCACATAATAAGTTACAAGGACTCACTCTGTGTGAAATAATAGGGGTTGACCATATTCTTGAATGACTACTCCTTCCTTCCTCTGTCTCCCATACATAAAACATCTGTAAGGTCCCGCAGTCAAGAGTTAGAGAGCTTTTCAAAAGCTTCATAAAGAAAGACAGTGATCTGTAGACGGGTAACTAACAAATCAGACATTGAATATATCTTTAAGCATGGTCAAGTTAATAATAATGCTGTGGATGATGTATTAAACCACCCAGACACATCAAAGATACAGTCGTCTTTCTGAACTGAGCTGCAGGACAGAAATTAAAATGCTCAGCGATGTTACCATGAGGCCATTGATGATTTTAAAACATCTATGGAGTTCAATGGCTGTGATGGGAGAAAACTAAGGATGGATCAACAACATTGTAATGACCTAAATGAGTGAAAAGAAGACAAAAAATATACAGAATAAATATATTCCAAAACATGACATGCTGTATGCAACAAGGCACTAAAGTAATACTACAAAAAAATAATACACTTTTTGGCCTAAATGCAAAGCCTTACGTTTGAGACAAATCCAACACAACACATCGCTGAGTAACTGCGTCCTTATTTTCAAGCACGGTGGTGGCTGCATCATGTTATGGGTATGCTTGATAGCGGCAAAGACTGGGGAGTGTTTCAGGATAAAAATAAACGGGATGGAGATGAGCACAGGCAAAATCCTAGAGGAAAACCTGCTTCAGTCTGCTATACACAAGACACTGGGAGAGGAATTCACCTTTCACCAGGACAATAACCTAAAACTACACAAATCTACATTGGAGGTGCTTACCAAGAAGACAGTGAATGTTCATGAGCAGCCAAGTTACAGTTTTGACTTAAATCTGCTTGAAAATCTACACTCTAAAAAATTAGTTATTTGGCTGTCCTCATAGGATAACCCTTTGAAGAACCCTTTTTGGTTTCAGGTAGAACCCATTTGGGTTCCATGTAGAACCATTTCCCAAAAAGGGTTTTCCTATGGGGACAGCCAAATAGCCCTTTTGGAACCCTTTTGGAAAGACTTGAAAATTGCTGTGGGACCACAATGTGTGCATCACATCAGCTAAATGCTAAGCTACGGCATGATTTGGAGAACCAATCTACAACCACCAGGTCTGTGGTGAAGCTGTCAGAACGTGGGAGGTCAGTAACAAAGTCTATGGACAAGTGTGACCAAGGTCGCTGAGGCACTGGGAGAGGAACTAGTTTGCCTGCCGGGGCATTCCAAGGTGTCTTCATTTGGGCACGGAACAGGAGTTGATATAGCGGGAGACATCAGTAGCCAAGGTGGGCCACCAGTATTTTTGTGAGAGATAATGTAGGGTGCTCGTAATACCGGAGCGCCCTGCCGTAAGGGTGGTGTGCGCCCAGATCAGCAGGCGGTCATGGACCCTGGTGGGTACATATACGCACCCTGGAGGGGCGTTGGCAGGCTCTGGGTCCTCCTGAGCCGCCAGGCGGATGTCTTCGTCCACATCCCAAATGACAGGTGCCACGATGAGAGACGGAGGCAGGATAGGACCCCCCGGATCCTTCCTTTCTCTGGTATGGTGCATCCTGGAGAGTGCGTCGGCTTTCACATTCTGGCATCCTGGGTGGTAGGACAGAATAAACTGAAAGCGAGTAAGAAATTGGGCCCACCTGGCTTGACGAGAGTTCATCCGTTTCGCTGCCCCTATGTGCTCCAAATTGCGGTGGTCAGTGAGAATCCGGAATGGATGGACTGCGCCCTCCAGCCAGTGTCTCCATTCCTCCAGAGCGAGGACCACCGTCAACAGCTCCCTGTCTCCAACTTCATAGTTCCTCTCTGCGTGGGTAAGCTTTTTAGAGAAAAAGGCACAGGGATCCATTTTCTCTGGCTTACCTTGCCACTAGGAAAGGACCCCACCCACGCCCTCCTCAGATGCGTCCACCTCCAGGATGAAAGGACGAGATGGATCTGGGTGTTTTAGGAGGGGCGCTGTGCCTCTTGATGGCAGCTTCAGTCTCAGGGTTCCAGGCCAGCTTCTGAGGCCCACCCTTAAGGAGAGAGGTGAGCGGGGCGGCTATGGAGCTGAAGGACCTGATGAAACGCTGGTAGAAATTTGCGAAGCCCAGGAAGCTCTGTAGGCCCTTGATGGTGGTGGGGACTGGCCATGACCTGACTGCGTCCGTCTTCGCTCTTTCCATGAACACCCCCTGAGGACTGATCCTGTATCCCAGGAAGGAGATGGCCTGTTGGTGGAATTCGCATTTCTCCCCCTTCAACAACAGGCTGTGTTCCCGGAGGCGGAGTAGGACCGCTCGGACGTCCCTGACGTCCTCCTCGAACATAGCCGAGTAGATCAGGATATCGTCAATGTACACCACCACCTGTCTACTCAGCATGTCATCGGAACACGTCATTGACGAAGGACTGGAACACGGAAGATGCTTTGGCGAGGCCGTAGGGCATGACGCAGTATTCATAGTGGTCTGAGGTAGTGCTGAATGCCGTCTTCCACTCCTCTCCTTCCCGGATTCGGATCAGTTTGTAGGCATTCCTCGGGCCCAAATTGGTAAAGTACCGGGCCCCTCGCAGCTGCTCGATGGCCGACGGAACCAGAGGGAGGGGGTACCGGCACTTGGTGGTGACAGCGTTCAGCTCCCGGTAGTCAATGCCCGGCCTCAGTCCTCTGTCTTTTTTGACCACGAAGAAGAAGCTGGCGGAGGCTGGAGAGGTAGAGCTCTGATGAACCTCTGTTTCAGGGTCTCCGCCACATACTGCTCCATGGCCTCAGTCTCCGCTAAGGAGAGGGAGTAAATGCGACTCTTCCGGGGGTGTTGTCCCTCCAGCAGGTCAATGGCGCAGTCCCAGGGCCTGTGAGGAGGGAGACGCTTAGCCTTGGAGGCAGAGAAGACATCGGAGAGATCTGCGTACTCACGTGGAATGTTGGGCTGGAGGGCGGACTCCGGACTCACAACAAACCACTGGCAGGCAGGGCCTCCTGCATGAGGGGGACCAGGCTGTGATCCTCTTGGTGTTCCAATTGATGGTGGGGTTGTGTAGTCTGAGCCAGGGCAATCCCAAGACGATCCGGTGAAGGGGTGACGTGACGATGTGGTGCTCCAGTAGACGTGACATACAACCTGGAATTCAAATGGATTTTGGGGGGGTTTGTATCATTTGATTTACACAACATGCCTACCCCTTTGAAGATGCAAAATATTTGTAATTGTGAAACAAACAAGAATACACAAAAAACTGAAAACTTGAGCGTGCATAACTATTCACCCCCCCCAAAGTCAATACTTTGTAGAGCCACCTTTTGCAGCAATTACAGCTGCAAGTCTCTTGGTGTATCTCTATGAGCTTGGCACATCTAGCCACTGGTAATTTTACCCATTCTTCAAGGCAAAATTGCTCCAGCTCCTTCAAATTGGATGGGTTACGCTGGTGAAAAGCAATCTTTAAGTCATACCACAGATTCTCAATTGGATTGAGGTCTGGGCTTTGACTAGGCCACTCCAAGACATTTAAATGTTTCCCATTAAACCACTTGAGTGTTGCTTTAGCAGTATGCTTAGGGTCATTGTCCTGCTGGAAGGTGAACCTCTGTCCAAGTCTCAAATCTATCGAAGACTGAAACAGGTTTCCCTCAAGAATTTCCCTGTATTTAGCGCCATCCATCATTCCTTAAATTCTGACCAGTTTCCCAGTCCCTGCCAATGAAAAACATCCCCACAGCATGATGCTGCCACCACCATGCTTCACTGTGGGGATGGTGTTCTCTGGGTAATGAGAGGTGTTGGGTTTGCGCCAGACATAGCGTTTTCCTTGATGGCCAAAAAGCTCAATTTGAGTCCCATCTGACCAGAGTACCTTCTTCCATATGTTTGGGTAGTCTCTCACATGCCTTTTGACAAACACCAAACGTGTTTGCTTATTTTTTTCTATAAGCGATGGCTTTTTTCTGGCCACTCTTCGTAAAGCCCAGCTCTGTGGAGTGTACGGCTTAAAGTAGTCGTATGGACAGATACTCCAATCTCCGCTGTGGTGCTTTGCAGCTCCTTCAGGGTTATCTTTGGTCTCTTTGTTGCCTCTCTGATTAATGCCCTCCTTGCCTGGTCCGTGAGTTTTGGTGGGCGGCCCTCTCTTGGCAGGTTTGTTGTGGTGCCATATTCTTTCAATTTTTTTATAATGGATTTAATGGTGCTCTGTGGGATGTTCAAAGTTTCAGATATTTTTTTATAACCCAATCCTGATCTGTACTTCTCCACAACTTTGTCCCTGACCTGTTTGGAGAGCTCCTTGGTCTTCATGGTGCCGCTTGCTTGGTGGTGCCCCTTGCTGAATGGTGTTACAGACTCTGGTGCCTTTCAGAACAGGTGTATATATACTGAGATCATGTAATTTAATAATAATATGCCATTTAGCAGACGCTTTTATCCAAAGCGACTTACAGTCATGTGTGCATACATTTTTACGTATGGGTGGTCCCGGGGATCGAACCCACTACCCTGGCGTTACAAGCGCCATGTGACACTTATAATTGCACAAAGGTGGACTTTATTTAACTAATTATGTGACTTCTGAAGGTAATTGGTTGGACCAGATCTTATTTAGGGGCTTCATAGCAAAGGGGGTGAGTACATATGCACACGCCACTTTTCCGTTATTTATTTTTTAGATTTTTCTTTAACAAGTACTTTTTTTCATTTCACTTGACCAATTTGGACTATTTTGTGTATGTCCATTACATGAAATCCAAATAAAAATCCATTTAAATTACAGGTTGTAATGCAACAAAATAGGAAGAATTCCAAGGGGGATGAATACTTTTGCATGGCACTGTACTTATGATACCCACTGTATTACGGTTTTAATTGTTTTCAAGCATGATGCTTCCCTTTTCTGTTGCGGTTCGGTATGATTTATAGGTTTTGTTAACATGTCAAAACATTGATTTTGTTAGTGAATGACTCTCCCAACTCCCTCCCTTCCTGCCTCACTCACTCATTTACTCATCCAAGTCCTCTCCTCTTCTGAGACACCTCATTCTCTCCCCGCATGTCTCCTCTCGCTCTGTGGTTCGTCTCTTGACATTAAGTCAATGAGTTATATTAATAATGGTTTCCCAGCTGTCTCCCGACAAACTGAGAATGAGAGGTTTAAAAAGAGGAGAGATCAATAGTGTCACCTTTCCGCTGCACATCAGAAGAGAAGAACGATGCAGCAGGCTTCACAGCAGACACCTGGAGGTAGAGCAGGAACAGAAGAGGAGCTGTAGCTTAGCATTCAGCTGATGTGATGCACACATTGTGGTCCCACACCTTTACATGAGTAGTGTGAGTCAGGGGGTAGCTGGGGGTAAGGCCTCCAATAGGGCCCCTGGCATGGCACAGGGCGGACGGGGGATGGGACATGTTACATGTGTTATGAGTACATGTGTACTGTACTCTGACTAGATGGTCTGATGGTCTGACACGTCCGCTATGATTAGACCTCTATTAGCAGCTTAGTTTAAAGGCCCAGGCTTCAACTCGACTGGTTAATCATGTCTCTAGTCTGTGAGCTGCTGGTTGGACTCCTAGATGGGTGGAACTGACTGTACAGCGAGAGAGAAAATGTGTGTTTTTTAAGAGGGCTGTGTGTTAGTGGGTTGCCCCTGGATACTGCCATGGCTGTATTAAAATGTGTGAATATGTGGTACAATACTGCACACAAACACACACACACACACACACACACACACACACACACACACACACACACACACACACACACACACACACACACACACACACACACCACCTCATCTCCACAGCCCTATGCTGCTGGTTGGTTCCTGCCTGCAGAGCTGTCTCAGTGGCTCTGGATGGGCCGTGAAGCGGAGCGAAAAACCAGGCTGAATTTAATGACATGTATGACAATTATTGTGCGGCCCGTGGAGACAGACACAAATTTAATAAGTTCTGCATGTGTCTGCCTTCCAGCCTCATCAGTGGGAGAGTCTCGGCGGGCCACCGACAGACTCCACACTCCATCCCACCATCACGATAAACTGTGACTTAATTAATTTAATAGGGTCAGGAGTTATTACCACCACCATAGCAGCCCTTTTATTACTAGGAACAGCCCCTGCCTTTATGAATCCCCCACTTTCTTTTAATTCAAATATATTTTCTTTCTCTTTGGTTCTCTCCCAGGTATGCAGGCTTGGAGGAAGCAGGCATGATTTAGATAGAGGTTAGACTATAATACAATCATTCTGATTGACATTTCTTGATTATGAATGCATTTTTTATACGCTCCATGTACAGGAAAATCATGTGAGATTATGTATCTTTATCTGTCTGAAAAGCGTTAGAAAGTTTACCTTCACATTTCACCAGATTAATGTAGGAGCTGTTAGTTGATATGCTTTATTCACCATATTAGAGATTGGTCAAATCGTACCTGTAAATTAGAGCGTGGCAATCACGGGATAAATGTTCAGTCTCTACATTTTCCTCCTCCTTCTCTAACTTCATATTCACAGTCTGCTCCATATTGCAGGCCAGATATCAAACACTACAGGAGGTCAATATTGACACGGGAATGCAGAGACCCTGACAAAACTGCTGTCAGAGGGCCTGCTAGGGAGCAGAAAGAACAGCAAATGTTTAAATGAAAGGCGATAGTGTTGTTCCTCCTGAATCTTCTCTGGCTACGGCCCGCGCATCACAAACTGGAAGTGTTTGATCAATGCAATGTGAGGACAATCGATTTCTCTCCTCCCCTCCTCTCACAGATAAACATTCCGAAATGTGCTCAGCCAATGGACTTACACTGAGTGTACAAAACATTAAGGACACCTGCTATTTTCATGACATAGACTGACTAGGTGAATCCAGGTGAAAGTTATGATCCCTTATTGATGTCACTTGTTAAATCCACTTCAATCAGTGTAGATGAAGGGGAGGAGACAGGTTAAAGAAGGATTTTTAAGCCTTGAGACAATTGAGACACGGATTGTGTATGTGTGCCATTCAGAGGGTGAATGGGCAAGACAAAATTTTTAAGTGCCTTTGAATGGGGTATGGTAGTAGGTGCCAGGCGCACCGGTTTGTGTCAAGAACTGCAACGATGCTGGGTTTTTTACGCGCAACAGTTTCCCAGGTGTATCAAGAATGGTCCACCACCCAAAGGACATACAAAGGACAACTGTGGGAAGCATTGGAGTCAACATGGGCCAGCATCCCGGTGGAACGCTCCCGGGGGGGGTGGTGTCCTTAATGTTTTGTACACTCAGTGTATATGCAGATGCATGAGGACAAGTGAGGTTGGTTGAAACAGTATTGAATGAAGACAGAGGCCTGGACAGACAGATTATTATAGGCTGTTAATTATTTACATCAGATACACTTTGTTTCCCTCAATGTGTTTGGAAGAGAGAAAGAGAGAACTGCTCAGAAGAAATGTACCATAACTCTATCCCCAGGAGATGAATGTCAAGTACATCACCAACAAACGTAGACAAACTATGCTGAAGTAACTCAAACTAATGAACGTAACCTAATCAGATGCCTGTTATTGTAGAGATGTACCATGAAAACTTGAGCAGTACAGCATCTATAGGCTGCTATTGCACGGTCAATTGGCAAGCTGTGACCTCGTCCTATACAGATGTAGGATCTTAATTGTATCACTTTTTTGTTGCTTAGAATGTTCCTGCACAGCAGGAAATGCAAACTTGTAGTGTAGTCGAGGTATAAAAAGGCTTGTAATTTCCCTACAATTTTTTCCCCATTATTTATAATCCACATAATAATTCACATTTCCTGTTGCTGCAGGGTTATTTTCCTGCTGTAGCAAACTGGTTCAAATTAAGATCCTACATCTGTATTACAAAGAAGGAGAACAATGTGAGGCTTGAGTGGTAAGAAGCTGTGTGTAAATGTAGATGCCATGCAGGGTAGAGGACAGCCCCTTCCACTCTGAGGGTCACCAATCATTTTCGTGTCTGAAGTGGAGCATTGCGAATGCTATTCATGGCGTTCATGCATGAATGAGTAGCAGCTCAACGCTAGTTTGACTGAAGGATATGACAAACGGACAAGGCAGGGGAGTTCTTCTCTCTACTCTCTATCTCTCTCTCTCTCTCTCTCTATATATATATATATATATATATATTTGTCTTATTTCTACATTTCCCCCTTGCACTAACCTGAAATTACAGGTCAGGGACAATGTACAAAATGGAACTATTGAAAATGTACTTCATACATGTAAGCCATATTTTGATTTGATTAGTAGGCCTAGCCTAATTATCTGCTTATAGGCAAGACTTGTAAGTAAGGCTACACTAAACTCATAAAACATTTCGTCACTAAAATGTGTTGTCTAAAGCTATGAGAAAGCTAACCCTGCCATCCAACCACAGTGCCTGTCTATTGGGATGTGGTCTTGTTTGCCACAGGATCTCCCTCCCAAATGAGACCACAACGTCCACCACTGGAGCCTTCATAACCACAGCAGATTTGAATGGCATTTGTCTATGACCTTCAGGCAGGTTGGTGGCTGTGCTGTGAATGAGAAATGGAATAAAGTAATTATAAGAACACATGGCAGTCTGTCTTGCTCCTACATGACCTCAATGCTTCAGTGAGTAAGGTATGAGGAGGTAATAATACCGCTAACACTTCAGTAGAGGCCTGTCATCACTGCATTCTACTGTAAGGGTATTGACCAAATGTTAGCGCTGTGAAAATATGGGAAGCTCACAGAGAGAGTGTGCAGGAGTTTATTTTTGTGTCAGTAGTATCTAGCTTAGCCTGTCATACTTTTTGGGGGGTGGTAGAAAATGTCTTATTTTTCTCATTATCTAGCCTGTCTATTCTGCCTTCTCTTCAGACATAGACATCTCCTTTCCCTATCACACACACACACAAAAACACACACACACACAAACACAATATAAAACCATAATGAGGGCTGGCAGCATATGTGAGGCTGAATTTACCGCTTCATATTCAATTAGCGTTAGTGTAAGGCTCACCAGGAGAGCCCTGGGCTGCGAAGAGAGTGAATAAAATAATAAACAACACCACAACATCAACATCTTTAATTGCATCAAATATACACTGACCAGGGACCAGCTTCAAAGTACAGACAGAACCACAGAATTGCGTCTAAAGGGTAGAAACCATTTATTATTGCTTATCAAAACAAGGTTTAAGGAATGGGTCGATTGGCTCAGGGATATGTTAATTGAATAAGTTCATAATTCACAATCTTCACGTTTTGCTCAGAAAAGCTGTGTGCTGCCCAGTCCATGACACATTACATCTCAAAGTGTATGAACTAGTGTTGATTAAAGTGTTCATCCACCCCACGTTTCTCTCCACACTAATAAACTATGAGTGCTTATACCCCCCTAACTTTCACTCTGAAACCCTCTATGTGATCTCTTCAAAAGTGAACATTCAACTGGACATGATCCTCAGTGCTTTTAGCACTTCAAGGGCGGTGGTGATAGGTGTCCTTGTGTTTAGGAAGAGTTTTATTTTTTCTTCCCATAGTAGCTTGTCTGGAGAAAACCCTCTGTCACTATTCCCATTACCCAAATGACAAGACTCATAAGAGTTTAGCCCCCCTGTTTTTCCCAAACCCTGTCCCTCTGTCCATCCCCCCAGTCCCTCTCCATCCCAATGATTGGTTGTGAATTGGTTCTTAGTTGGACGTGTATTAAGGGGGATGTGCGACCTTGGCCCTGCTCTGCAACACCCTCTCTGTTTACTCTGTAGCAGCACCTGGCTACTGGGCCGAAGCCTGCTCTGTGGTTTGGCTTATCAGGAACAGGGTCATAGGGCTGTGGGTGGGGAAAGTCATACTCAGTCAGGGGCACCATACTCAAACCCCCCGGACCTTGAGGTCCAACCGCAGCACTGCTGGTTTTCATTCTGTCTTGCCCTCTAATTAGGGACTGATTCACTTATATGAATTTAATGGTAGGTGGCCAATAAGTTATATTAATGAATCAATTAACTACCGTGGAGAAAATCAGTAGTACTGCTGTGCAGACCTTGGAGTTTGGACTTGAGTGCGCATGGCAAGGAGAACCACAATCTGGTGTCAAAGGCTAGAAAGAAGTGTTGTAATCAGCACAAGGAGGAACCTTGAGGTTTGCTTCTCTGAACGGAACTTGCATGAACGCTTCAAGACAGATAAATCCTCCTTGTCTATAATGTATCTGAGACAACCAATTATTATTATATGATGCTAAAATAACAGAAGGTTTATGGTGTGTGTGTGTGTGTCTGTGCGTGCGCTTGTGTTTGTGTGTTCGGGGAAGGGTCTGTAAACCATAAAATCTTATCATAGGATTCAGGAGTCAGGCAGGAGTGCAAATTTCTCCCCTGAGGTTGGAATACTTATCTTTCTCTCTTGCTGTTTTAGATTCCAATCCAGAGAGCCCGTGCTCACTAAATCCATCACTTTCCATCTGGCGGAAAAGAATGAGAGCGAGAGAGGGAGAGATAGAGAGAGAGAGAGAGAGAGAGAGAGAGAGAGAGAGAGAGAGAGAGAGAGAGAGAGAGAGAGAGAGAGAGAGAGAGAGAGAGAGAGAGAGAGAGAGAGAGAGAGAGAGAGAGAGAGAGAGAGAGAGAGAGAGAGAGAGAGAGAGAGAGGGGAGAAAAAGCTCCATACTTAGCTTAAACCTTGAAGGACATGCGTAGAATCAACCCCACTTAAATCAATCTGCTGGTGCGAAATATAATTTCCTGCTTCAGAAAGTTTGTGAAATATGTGCGTGGAATATGAAACCTTGGCCAGAATCCGGGTGCCTGCTGTTCTGCACTCTTGACCGGTGTGCCAGCTGAGTAACAACACACTGAGATTCGGGGGGGGTGGACAGTAGCATTTCCTACTCAGTCCTGACTATTTTTTTGGAATGTATGATACATTAAATGAAATATCATTAGTAACACAATTGTTACTGTGGTAAAAATAAACCTGTTGGTTTCTTATTATATGCTAACATAAGATTGTAGTACATATCAATGATTGATCTAAAGCATAAGTAAATGTCCTCCCACATGTATTTCTATTCTCTGTAAGGCTAAATATTATCTGCATGGATTTTGACTATTGCTACAAAGCATATTGGCATATTGGGATAACAACCATGCTCTCTCCCCAAGAGTCTCCAACCAAAGACCATGTACAGACTAGTTCAAATGTATCACAGACTCCAGGCCTGGAAAAGCCAATGCACCTCTTATCAAATTACCTATTATTCAGTTCAGAGTGGGAAATAGCCGCAATCTGCCATTGTTAACATTACCCCTGCACTCTTAGAAAAAAAGTGTTACAAAAAGGGTTATTTGGCTGTCCCCATAGGAGAACCCTTTTTGGTTCCAGATATAACCCTTTTGGTTCCAGGTAGAACACTTTTGGGTTCCATGTAGAACCCTCTGTGAAAAATGTTTTTACATGAAACCCAAAAGGGTTCTATCTGGAACCAAAAAGGGTTCTTCAAAGGGTTATCCGATGGGGACAGCGGAAGAACCCTTTTAGGTTCTAGATAGCACCTTTTCTTCTAAGAGTGTGTCCCTTGCCAACAGAAAGAAAATAGAGAAAGAGAAAGGGCGTTTAGATGATAAGAGGTTGTGGTCTAGGCAGTCATTCTCTTTCCATTGTAATCTGTGCATTAAGCTGAGGCCGCCTGCCAAGGGATGTTCTACTGTTTAGAGAAAGAAAGAGAGGGATAGAGGGAGGGAGGGGAGAGAGAAAGGAAAGGAGGCAGGGGAGAGAAAGAAGAAGGGGTGGATGAGAGAGAGATTTCCAAGGTTTAAATTAAGGAAGTCATTCAGGGAAAATTGCTTGTGTCCTCACTTTGATGCTCTGGGTTGTTTGTTATGCTGATATCTCCAAAGGACCCCTTCATATGATCCGCTCTGAGAGAATTGTCTGTGTTAGTGTGTTTGTGTGTGTGTATGTGTGTGTGTGTGTGTGTGTGTGTGTGTGTGTGTGTGTGTGTGTGTGTGTGTGTGTGTGTGTGTGTGTGTGTGTGTGTGTGTATGTGTGTGGTTTGGTTTTACTATCCTTGTGGGGACCAGAAGTCCTCGCAAGTATAGTAAAGCAAGGAACATTTAGTGGGGACATTTAGGGGTTAGGTTTAAGGTTAGGTTTAGGGTTAGGTTTAGGGATAGGGTTAGGTTTAGGGATAGGTTTAGGGTTAGGTTTAGGGATAGGGTTAGGTTTAGGGATAGGGTTAGGTTTAGGGGTTAGGGGTTAAGGGTTATGTTTAGGGATAGGGTTAGGGTTAGGTCTAGGGATAGGTTTAGTTTTAGGGTTAGGGTTTTGGGGTTAAGGTTAGGGTTAGGGTTAGGTTTAGATTTAGGTTTAGTTTTAGGGTTAAGGTTTTGGGGTTAAGGTTAGGGTTAGGTTAAGGGTTAGGGGTTAGGGAAAATAGGATTTTGAATGGGAATCAATTGGATAGTAAAACAAATGTGTGTGTGTGTGTGTGTGTGTGTGTGTCTGTGTGTGTGTGTGTGTGTGTGTGTGTGTGTGTGCATGTGTGTGTGTATGTATGTGTGTGTGTATGTGTGCGTGCGTGCGTTTGTGCATGTGTGTGTGTATGTGTGTGTGTGTATGCGTGCGAATGTGTGTGTGTGTGCACAGCCTTGCAGCCCCAAAGGATGAACCGCTAGGACACCAGGCTAATTCTTTACAACAGGACAGATTGGAGGATTTAGTTTAATGCTACTGCTCTAGAAAATACCTATATCTGCTCAGTCTATCAACACCTCGATGCGGATAGGGGCTTCTGTTCTCTCTCTAATGTGTCTTCACATCTTGTTATTTAAACAGTGGTGCTGTTTCATCCGGTTATGCAGAGTTATGGGAAGGCTGCCTGATGATGGTTATGTGTAATTATGTAGTACATCGTGACACTCTCCCCTCCGTGTCACATAATAGAAGATCATTGAGCATTCTTAGTGTTGCTCTCTCATTTACAGTGAGGGAAAAAAGTATTTGATCCCCTGCTGATTTTGTACGTTTGCCCACTGACAAAGAAATGATGAGTCTATAACTTTAATGGTAGGTTTATTTGAACAGTGAGAGACAGAATAACAACAACAAAATCCAGAAAAACGCATGTAAAAAATGTTATAAATTGATTTGCATTTTAATGAGAGAAATAAGTATTTGACCCCCTCTCAATCAGAAAGATTTCTGGCTCCCAGGTGTCTTTTATACAGGTAACGAGCTGAGATTAGGAGCACACTCTTAAAGGGAGTAATCCTAATCTCAGTTTGTTACCTGTATAAAAGACACCTGTCCACAGAAGCAATCAATCAATCAGATTCCAAACTCTCCACCATGGCCAAGACCAAAAAGCTCTCCAAGGATGTCAGGGACAAGATTGTAGACCTACACAAGGCTGGAATGGGCTACAAGACCATCGCCAAGCAGCTTAGTGAGAAGGTGACAACAGTTGGTGCGATTATTTGCAAATGGAAGAAACACAAAATAACTGTCAATCTCCCTCGGCCTGGGGCTCCATGCAAGATCTCTCCTCGTGGAGTTGCAATGATCATGAGAATGGTGAGGAATCAGCCCAGAACTACACGGGAGGATCTTATCAATGATCTCAAGGCAGCTGGGACCATAGTCACCAAGAAAACAATAGGTAACAGACTACGCCGTGAAGGACTGAAATACTGCAGTGCCCGCAAGGTCCCCCTGCTCAAGAAAGCACATATACAGTTTGCCAATGAACATCTGAATGATTCAGAGGAGAACTGGGTGAAAGTGTTGTGGTCAGATGAGACCAAAATCGAGCTCTTTGGCATCAACTCAACTTGCCGTGTTTGGAGGAGGAGGAATGCTGCCTATGACCCCAAGAACACCATCCCCACCATCAAACATGGAGGTGGAAATATTATGCTTTGGGGGTCTTTTTCTGCTAAGGGGACAGGACAACTTCACCGCATCAAAGGGACGATGGACGGGGCCATGTACCGTCAAATCTTGGGTGAGAATCTCATTCCCTCAGCCAGGGCATTGAAAATGGGTCGTGGATGGGTATTCCAGCATGACAATGACCCAAAACACACGGCCAAGGCAACAAAGGAGTGGCTCAAGAAGAAGCACATTAAGGTCCTGGAGTGGCCTAGCCAGTCTCCAGACCTTAATCCCATAGAAAATCTGTGGAGGGAGCTGAAGGTTCGAGTTGCCAAACATCAGCCTCGAAACCTTAATGACTTGGAGAAGATCTGCAAAGAGGAGTGGGATGTGTGCAAACCTGGTGGCCAACTACAAGAAATGTCTGACCTCTGTGATTGCCAACAAGAGTTTGCCACCAAGTACTAAGTCATGTTTTGCAGAGGGGTCAAATACTTATTTCCCTCATTAAAATGCAAATCAATTTATAACATTTTTGACATGCGTTTTTCTGGATTTTGTTGTTGTTATTCTGTCTCTCACTGTTCAAATAAACCTACCATTAAAATGATAGACTGATCATGTCTTTGTCAGTGGGCAAACGTACAAAATCAGCAGGGGATCAAATACTTTTTTCCCTCACTGTATCTCTCTCTATCTCCTTTTCTAACAAACACACACACAACACACACTTACACAAACGCACACAAATTGACTGCCGTTCTGTTTTTTTTCCCTGTAACACTTAATAACAGGGTTTGTGTTAGCTGTGCCAGCATAGGTGGAAATCGACGGGACTCTGATCTGTGTTTGACCGACTGAACACACAAACAGAGAGAGGAGAGGAGGTGTGCTCTTTAAAGCCCTGAGTATTTATCTCACAAAGACTTCCACCCCGGCAATGAAGAAATAACTACAATGTCTCTCTCTCCCTCCTTTTTTTCCCCAGCAAACTGAGCGGCACGGAGGATAGAAAGGTCCTGATGGGTTTCTTATCTTGATTTCATAGACCAAATAACCAACACAAAGGGTAGAGTCCGATTCATTCAATTTATTTATGATTTATTTGATATATTTGACCCATTTTGTGAGGGAGGAATGGGAGCAGTTTAAGTATGGATTGGCTGGGGGTTCCACGAGGCAGACAGAGAGAGATAGAGAAAAGCAGAGGGTCATTTTAGCTTTCCCCTTTCTCCGTCTCTGTCTTGCAGAAATTGCCTCCGCCGCCCAGGGACATGCCTCACATTATATTTGTGTTTGTTTTGTTCACATTTTCTGAGGAAGGTAACCTGTTGACAGATAATGTGTTTCTCTGAGGTGCCAGCCCTGGAGGCGGCCATTTTGAAAAGCCTTATCATCATCCCCAGGACCTCTGGGTAGAAATTCCTTACCCAGTTAACAAATAAAAGAGACTGTGATGGAATTTGGCAATGTTATCTACTGTGTCTGAAATTCTTTTTAGGGGGTGTTAGTGTTAGTCTCTGTCACTCGCCCTTTCTGTCTTGTATTGTATGAGAAATATTAACACAAATATTAAAGGTGCAATATGCAGAAATTGCTCTGTCATTTCCTGGTTGCTAAAATTCTAATAGTTCGCCTAATTTCAGTTTATGTGACAAAACATGCAATGCATAGTGTAGGGAATCATTGTACCATCTAAACTGCTGTGAACTATATACTGAACAAAAAATATACACAAAATGTAAAGTGTTGGTCCCATGAATCATGAGCTGAAATAAAAGATCCCAGAAATGTTCCATACACACAAAAAGCTTATTTTTCTCAAATTGTGTGCATAAATTTGTTTACATCCCTGTTAGTGAGCATTTCTGCTTTGCGAAGTTAATCCATCTACCTGACAGGTGTGGCATATCAAGAAGCTGATTAAAAAGCATGATTATTACACAGGTGCACCTTGTGCTGGGGACAATAAAAGGCCAGCCTAGAATTTGCAGTTTTGTCACACAACACAATGCCACAAATGTCTCACGTTTTGAGAGAGTGTGCAATTGGCATGCTGACTGCAGGAATGTCCACCAGAGCTGTTGCCAGATAATTTAATATTCAATTATCTACAATAAGCCGCCTCCAACGTTGTTTTAGAGAATTTGCAGTACGTCCAACCGGCCTCACAACCACAGACCATGTGTAACCACGCCAGCCCAGGACCTCCACATCCGGCTTCTTCACCTGCAGGATCGTCTGAGACCAGCCACCCAGACAGCTGATGAAATTGATGAGTAATAAAGCCCTTTTGTGGGGAAAGACTCATTCTGATTGGCTGGGCCTGGCTCCCAAGTGGGTGGGCCTATGCCCTCCCAGGCCCACCCTTGACTGTGCCCCTGCCCAGTCATGTGAAATCCATAGATTTGATCCGAATGAATTTATTGAAATTGACTGATTTCCTTATATGAACTGTAACTCAGTAAAATCATTACTTGTTGCATGTTGCGTTCATATTTTTGTTCAGTATATTTTCAATAACCAAAAATATTGTATTTTCAGCTGTTTGAAGCTGGTGTACAAAAACAATAGTAAAAACTAAACTTAAAACCGGGAAGAATAGAAACTGCGCACAAAGAAGAGATCTACCTCTTCTTAGACTTGTTTTCGATGAGAATGACAGATCTATAACTCACATTTCTATGTGAATTTGGTCAGGCAACCCAAAAAGTTACATATTGCAGACTGTGAAAGGTCAGTGACTCCAAGGTTAATTAAAGGGCCTTGAAGCATTGAGCATTGAGCATTGAGCATGCACTGTTGGCTCACAATGCTATTCATAATCGGAAGCAATACATTGGACAGTCCTTCCCATGCCTCCAACCCTATTCGCTGAAAGCCAGATGAGTTTAGTCAAATGTGTGTTTCTCTAAACTGCCTGCCGCCTCTGGCTCACCCCTTGCTCACAGCCTGTGGCGGCTACCACCAGCCGTTGACCTCATGTAAATGCTGCTCGCTCATGGGTGAAACGATTGGCTGCCCTCGAAACCACCTGTGTGCCATTGGACAGGAGACAGCAGCTACAGAGGCCAGCGAACCAATGACCTCATACGTCTGCACTACTCTGAAATGTCTAGTATTTTAGTCCTCTGTTCACTGTAATAGAGGGTGATGACTGTGTCTGGGGGTGTTGGGGTTAAAGTGATTACCCTGTGATGGCACTAATGCCCCATGCTGGATGGAGATGGGGTTGGGGCGGGTGCCAGATGTAAAGATGGCCGCAGGGCTTAGGAGATGGTGAAGAGGGACTGACAGATTGAACATCCACATCCTGCACTACAAAGACCGGACCAACATATGGTACAGCAGTTGTGTTGTTGGCCGTCCTTAGCAGAAAGAGGAGGATACTGTTTGGTGTTCTCAGAGGCTAATTAATGTTGGAAAGGAAATAATTCAAAACTGAGACAGGCTGGGACGGCAAGGAGGATAGATAGGAAATAATGTATATCAATGAAAAACAGACAGGCACCAGGGATTTCAGATCGAGGAGCTATAAGGACGAGAAATGAAATAGTGTGAGAGAAGTGAGAGGGAGTGTAATGGAGGATGAGGGAGAAGGACAGGTATATATTGGGAGGCATACACAGAAAGAGGGAGAGTTAGGCAGAAAAAGAGAGGGAGACAGAATGAGACTCACTTATGAAGAAAGAGAGAGAGAGAGAGAAAAAGGGAGAGATGTGGAGAGAAATGTGGAGGGAAAGAGAGAGAGAAGCGGAGAGTCAGAGGGAGAGAGAGCCATCAGGCATCAGTAATTTGAGCTCTCTAAATGGATGGCAGGCCCAGCGTGTTGCTGCATGGCCGATGAGGGCTTTGACAGTGCAGCATTAATTTGGGACCAACTAAAACAAGCTGGGGAATAATGAAACCGTATGGGAGAGTGGAAAGAGGTGGAGAGGAGGAGTGAAGGAGGGGGAGGCAGCGTCACTCTGCCAAATGTTTTAGTGGGAGTCACCAGTGTAACAGTGTAATGGCCATTTATACATGGAGACATTACTGACAGTGCATGTGTGTGTGTGTGTGTGTGTTTGTGTGTGTGTGTGTGTGTGTGTGTGTGTGTGTGCATGCGTGCATGTGTGTGTGCGCACGTGTGCTTGTGCCTCGTCTCGGCCACTCAGAGCAGCATGTAGGCATTAGTAGTCTAACATCCTTTACACAGCCAGCTCTTTTCTCTGGCCTGATGAAGTGATGAGGCCCTAACGACCTCTCTGCTGAGCTCACAGTAAACAAGCCAAAACACTGCCATCACAACATCACAACCAGAGGGGCCATGGCCCCAGCCTACAATATAGCCAAAGTTTCAAGCAACCTAGTGTGTGTGTCTGGTCTGTGGGTGTGAGTCTGGTGGCAGTGTATGTGTGTGGGGTTGGGTGTACGGATGTGCGAGAGACCGACAGAAAGGAAGACACCAATCTAGTTGCTGGTGTCAGTTTTCTTTGTGCAGTCTGTGTGTTAACATGTTCCTGTGTTGGAACACCTACTAGTCTTTGATCTCCGTCAACAACATGTAGACTAGAGCTGGGAGAGAGGAGGCTCGGAGACAGACAGACAGACAGGGTGTGTGTGGTGTCTCATCTGCTGCTGGTAATGAACACAGTGTTGGCGCACACCACAGTAGCTGTGGTACATGTCATATTAACTAACGAGCACACACACACACCACAGTCCCTATCATCCTATCAACCAACTAGGAGCAAGTGACAGCATCCCACTCTCCTCCATCCATCCCTCGCTCCCTCGCTCCCTCCCTCCCTCCCTCCCTCCCTCCCTCCCTCCCTCCCTCCCTCCCTCCCTCCCTCCCTCCCTCCCTCCCTCCCCTGTCTGATCTCCCAGTACAAAAGACAGGCTGAATGAGAGAGGGAGGATCTGAGCCCAGCTAATCAAACAATAGATGGGTTGGAGGAGAGAAGAAGAGAGAGGGGGTGGAGAGAGAGAGAGAGTGAGAGAGAGAGAGAGCGAGGGGAGAGGGGGTGGGGAGAGAGAAAGAAGGGAGCGAGAGGGGGTGGGGAGAGGAGGTGGAGAGAGAGAGAGAGCGAGAGAGAGAGAGAGAGAGAGAGAGAGAGAGAGAGAGGGAGATAGATGGGGGTGGGGTAGTGCTGAGCGATTTGTGCTTTTTGAGGTCGGTTCAGTTTCGGTTAGATAATAAAAAAATAATAATGGTTATTTGGGTTGAATGCTGTAACAGCACTGAATAAAACAATTAATAAAAGTCCTATGATGGTAGTGACTGCCTATTACTGCTTATCACTTATTAACCATCATTTATTCACATTACTTTAATTTAATAAAATATTTCAATTGGTGTGTATATTTGTATTTTTTTATGAATATTATTTCATTCCAAGTCATCATCTCATCTCTATAGAGCTGCTGCATTAGCTGTCTGACAAAATCACTATTTTGTAGTTCTTCAAAGTAAATAAGGCATTTTTTTTTTTCACCTTTATTTAACCAGGTAAGCCAGTTGAGAACAAGTTCTCATTTACAACTGCGACCTGGCCAAGATAAAGCAAAGCAGTGCGATAAAAACAACAACACAGAGTTATATATGGGGTAAACAAACATAAAGTAAAAAATATAACAGAAAATATATATACAGGGTGTGCGAATGTAGTAAATGATGGAGGTAAGGCAATAAATAGGCCATAGTGCAAAATAGTTACAATTTCGTATTAACACTGGAATGATAGATGTGCAAAAGATTATGTGCAAATAGAGATACTGGGGTGCAAATTAGCAAAATAAATAACAATATAGGGATGAGGTAGTTGGATGGGCTAATTACAGATGGGCTGTGTACAGGTGCAGTGATCGGTAAGCTGCTCTGACAACTGACGCCTAAAGTTAGTGAGGGAGATAAGAGTCTCCAGCTTCAGAGATTTTTGCAGTTCGTTCCAGTCATTGGCAGCAGAGAACTGGAAGGAATGGCGGCCAAAGGAGGTGTTGGCTTTGGGGATGACCAGTGAGATATACCTGCTGGAACGCAGACTACGGGTGGGTGTTGCTATGGTGACCAGTGATTTATAGATGACCTGGAGTCAGTGGGTTTGGCGACGAATATGTAGTGAGGGCCAGCCAACAAGAGCGTACAGGTCACAATGGTGGGTAGTATATGGGGCTTTGGTGACAAAACGGATGGCACTGTGATAGACTACATCCAATTTGCTGAGTAGAGTGTTGGAGGCTGTTTTGTAAATGACATCGCCGAAGTCAAGGATTGTTAGGATAGTCAGTTTTACGAGGGCTTGTTTGGCAGCATGAGTGAAGGAGGCTTTGTTGCGAAATAGGAAGCCGATTCTAGATCTAACTTTGGATTGGAGATGCTTAATGTGAGTCTGGAAGGAGAGTTTAGAGTCTAACCAGACACCTAGGTATTTGTAGTTGTCCACATACTCTAGGTCAGACCCGCCAAGAGTAGTGATTCTAGTCGGGTGGGTGTGTGCAAGCAGCGTTCGGTTGAAGAGCATGCATTTAGTTTTACTAGTGTTTAAGAGCAGTTGGAGGCTACGGAAGGATTGTTGTATGGCGTTGAAGCTCGTTTGGAGGTTTGTTAACACAGTGTCCAATGAAGGGCCAGATGTATACAAAATGGTGCCGTCCGCATAGAGGTGGATCCGAGCGTCACCAGCAGCAAGAGCAACATCATTGATATACACAGAGAATAGAGTCGGCCCGAGAATTGAACCCCGTGGCACCCCCATAGAGACTGCCAGAGGTCCAGACAACAGGCCCTCCGATTTGACACATTGAACTCTATCTGAGAAGTAGTTGGTGAACCAGGCGAGGCAGTCATTTGAGAAACCAAGGCTATTTAGTCTGCCAATAAGAATGCGGTGGTTGACAGAGTCGAAAGCATTGGCCAGGTCGATGAAGACGGCTGCGCAGTACTGTCTTTTATCGATCGCGGTTATAATATTGTTTAGGACCTTGAGCGTGGCTGAGGTGCACCCATGACCAGCTCGAAAACCGGATTGCATAGCGGAGAAGGTACGGTGGGATTCGAAATGGAATACCAACTATCAATCACTATCAAGGTAATGTATTTTCAGGTATAGATACCTCGCGAAGCAAGGGCTGCTGTCCATATCCCCTCATGATCACGTATTCTTCTGCCTCTTCTGTAGCAGGCATAAAAGAAACACAGACCGGACAAGTAGATACGCAATGGATTATGGTCATTGTAGTTAACTATCACGTTTTACGCGCTAAACTATGTAGAATATTGGCCTGTTGGAAACTACAACTTCCTACTACATTGCACAGTTCAGGCTGGATCTGATATATGTATAGAGAAACTGTGCAATGTGAGCATTGAGCTATCCCAAAAATAAATTCAAATAATTGAAATAACCAAAATTGTGGTTAATTGCTCAGCACTAGGGTGGGGAGAGAGAGAGAGGGAGAGATAGAGAGAGAGAGAGAGAGAGAGAGGGGGGGAGGGGAGAGAGAGAGAGAGAGAGAGAGAGAGAGAGAGAGAGAGAGAGAGAGAGAGAGAGAGAGAGAGAGAGAGAGAGAGAGAGAGACAGGAGAGAGGGGGGTGGGGAGAGAGAGAGAGAGAAACAAAAAGTTAATTACTTGACACATTGGAAATAATTAACAAAAAAACTGAGCAAACTAGAATGCTCTTTGGCTGTGACTGACCCAAAATTAAGGAAAGCTTTGACTATGTACAGACTCAGTGAGCATAGCCTTGCTATTGAGAGAGGCCGCCGTAGGCAGACCTGGCTCTTAAGAGAAGACAGGCTATGTGCACACTGCCCACAAAATGAGGTGGAAACTGAGCTGCGCTTCCTAACCTCCTGATAAATGTACAACCATATTAGAGACACATATTTCCCTCAGATTACACAGACCCACAAAGAATTTGAAAACAAATCCAATTTTGATACACTCCCTTATCTTTTGGGTGAAATACCACAGTGTGCCATCACAGCAGCAAGATTTGTGAAAAGGGCGACCAGTGAAGAACAAACACCGTTGTAAATACAACCCATATTTTTCTTTATAAAATTTCCCTTTTGTACTTTAGCAATTTGCACATCGTTACAACATTGTAAAGCCATAATATGACATTTGAAATGTCTCTATTCCTTTGGAACTTGTAATGTCTACTGTTCATTTTTTATTATTTATTTCACTTTTGTTTATTATCTATTTCACTTGCTTTGGCAATGTAAACATATGTTTCCCATGCCAATAAATTGAATTGAGAGAGAGAGAGAGAGAGAGAGAGAGAGAGAGCGAGCGAGAGAGAGAGAGGGTTGGGGGTGGGGGGGGTGAGAGAGGGGGTGGAGAGAGAGATAGAGAGAGAGGGAGGGAGAGAGCGAGAGACAGAGAGAGAGAGAGAGAGAGAGAGATGGGGGGGGGGAGGGGGGAGGGGAGAGCGAGAGAGGGGTGAGAGAGAGGGTGGAGAGAGAGGGTGGAGAGAGAGGCAGAGATGGTGGAGGGGGGGGAGAGAGTGGGAGAGAGAGAAACATTGAACTCAAATGAAATGATGAACTTTACACAGGTCTTCAGTAACTCACAATACCAAAACAATGAAGATGGTGTCAATTCAGCTAATAAATTGAATTGAGAGAGAGAGAGAGAGAGAAAGAGAGAGAGAGAGCGAAGAGAGAGAGAGAGAGAGAGAGAGAGAGAGAGAGAGAGAGAGGGGGGGACAGAGAGAGGGGGAGATAGAGCGGGTGGGGTAAGAAAGATAAATGGGAGAGAGAGGGGTGGAGAGAGAGAGGACTAGAGACTGAGAGAGAGGGAGAGGGAAAGAACGAAAGGGTGGGCAGAGAGAGAGGGGAGCAAGAGAGGGAGAGAGAGAGAGAGAGAGAGAGAGAAAGAGAGAGAGAGAGGGGAGAGAGAATGGAATAGAAAGAGTGAGAGAGAGAGAGAGAGAGAGAGAGAGAGAGAGAGAGAGAGAGAGAGAGAGAGAGGAGAGAGTGAAACAGCCCAATGTTATTAACCATTTTGTAATAAGCAAAATCACCTCTCAGTCTCGCTGCCAACACCCCCTCCAGCCTTCCCACCACAGACCCCTGTCCCCGAATACTGTTCTATCGCATCTTCCAAATTGCTAATTTAGCTGCCCCTGACACAAAGTTAAGCAAAATAACTACACCCCTTTGACTGAACCTGTACTTTGTCCCAAATATAAAAAGTTGGGAAGAGAAAACCTCTCCCACAGCTGAGAACCAACTAGTGATCAGGTCAATCATCCCGACCAACCTGGGACACTGTAGGAACAGATGTGCCAGAGTTTCAGACTCAGCACAGAATGGACACCCCTCACTAACAGTAGGATCCAGGTGTACCAGATGCATATTGGTGGCTATAGCTCCATGTATTATCCTCCATTGGAGGTCAGCTGTCCTCTTATCAATAGACAGTTTATATAAAGACCGCCAACAGCCTTTTGGGGAGGCGCCTGGACCAAACACATCCGCCCACCTCGTCGATTTTACCCCTTCCAGGGAAGAAGCATGGGACACATTTACACAGATTTTGTACATGGCCTTCTTTCCCACCGCCTTGAACTCCCCCAGCTCCGGGGTATCGAAGGAAAGCAGCATCCCCACGTCCTCCTCTAATGCCCCCACCGCAGCACTAACATTCAGGGCAGGGAATTCATAATCCAGACCCTCTGTCCACCAATCAGAATTGGAAGTGTCAGTCACATACTGCCGATGAAGTACTGGCAAGGAATCGCAGTACTTCAGCTACGATTTTCCTGAGTAGGTGAGCTGATCGGATCCTCGCTCTTTCTCCCAGCTCCTCCAACGATCTGCTCCTGATCCGAATCAGATGACCCAGCTTGGTACACCCCACACCTAACAGGCATGAACGTAGGCTAGCTGAACCCATAGCACGGGACTGGATGGTAGTGTTATAAAAAAGAGGCTTGTCAAAAAGCCACATCCCTGGTGGCGTGCCGGCCTTACGGGACATGTCGAAAACTCTCCAAGCCTGCATAACAGACTCATAGAATGGAGTCAGGCCAGACAAATCAGCCCCCTCTAGCTTTAAGAGGAAAAGGTGCTTGTTTAAGTCTAAACAGCCCTCTCTCCTCATCAATGTGTAGGCTGTTTCGACCCAGCTAGAAGCGTCACTGTACAACAGTCTCTGGGCTGCTTGTAGCCGGAAAGCCATTATCCTGGAAGAAATGTCCACCAGGCCTTGCCCACCCTCGTGCATTGGCAGGTACAGGGCTGCAGCTTTAATCCAATGTTGTCCAGACCAGAAGTAATTAACAATGGTCCTCTGAAGCTCTTGTATCAGACCCCCTGGTGGCTGAGGAATCATTAGGCTGTGCCACAGGGTGAGGCAGCTAGGTTTTGGCTACCAGCACCCTTCCCCTATAAGACACCTGGGTAGCACCCATTTCCACCTAGACAATCTGGCACACACCTTCTCCACCTCACCCTCCCAGTTCTTTTTTTGAAAGACATCGGAGCCTAGAAAACCCCCCAAAGTTTTCATCCCATCTCTGACCTACTGAATCCCCCCTGGTAACTGTGGAGCGGACCCTGTCTGAGGCTGACCTGCCCACAGCGATTTACTCTTTTCCCAATTGACTCTAGCTGAGGAGGCCCCTCATACAACTTTAAAGTGTATCATGGGACCCTTCATAACCTATGGCACAAAGAAACCAGTAAGCCTCGCTCTTAAAAAATAAAGCATTGGTTCAATTGCCAGACAATATAACTGTCCTGAAATTGGGCATCCCTGCTTAATACCCCTTTGGACGGGGATGGGGCAGCTAAAAACCACCCCCCACCTTCACCATACATGAGGCCCCAGCATACAGTAAACTCATCCAAGACAAAAAAACATCCCTAAACCCAAAGGATTTCATTGTTTTGAACAAGTACTGGTGGTCCACATGGTCAAAAGCCTTCTCCTGATCCAAAGAAAGCAAACCCACATTCACATCAGACAGTTTACAAATGTCTAAAACATCTCTTATTAGAAACAAATTATCAACAATAGAGCGGTCAGGTACACAGTAAGACTGGTCCTTGTGTACCAACAGCCCCAGATATTCTTTCAACCTGTTTGAGAGACACTTAGATATAATTTTATATTCTGCACACAGAAATGCAACAGGTCGCCAGTTTTTTTAAAGAGCCAAATCCCCCTGAGCTCTCTGCTCAGGGCCCAATTGAGGAAGTACATGTAACAACTGTTCAGCACACAGAGAATCACAATCCTCCGCCTTATAGAGGGCAGAGCAGAAATCCATGTTGGCGCATCTCACCGGCATCCGTTGTCACCTACCCATCAGGGAGACGAAGGTAGACCATCTGTTTGCATTGCAATGTCGACTACCCTAGTTTTGTTTTTAAGCGCTAGAAGCATCCATATCCTTGAGGGTAGCAAAGCGAGACCTTATCAAGGCACCCTTCACTCTTTCATGTAAAAATGACCTCAGTTCATGTCTCTTGTCCTGTAAGTTCATGACTAGTCCGGGGTCATTCTGAGTGAGCAACTTCAATTCAACAGATTTGATGTCCTGTTCAAGGGCCCGGATAGTCTCTTTAACCTCAATACGAGACAGAGTAGTATACTGTTGACAAAACACACGTATTTGGGCTTTCCCAACCTCCCACCATTGTCTCAAGGACTCATAATTCCATTTAATAACCCTCTATTTTCCCAAAACAACAAAAACTTTTCACAAAACATGGCATCATGTAATAACTTAACATTAAAATACCAATGAGGTGATTACCTTTGTGGACAAGTGAATATCAACAGTAACAATATGGTGATCAGAAAAACCCACAGGAGTAATGTCACACCTTACAACCCTACTATAGTAGTCCTCAGATACATCTAACCTGTCTAACCTTGCTGCACTGACACGACCTTCATTAACTTTTAGCCATGTATACTGCCTAACTTTTGCATTTCTTACTCTCCACACATCAGAAAGCTCAAACTCAGTTAGTAGACCAGACAGACAAATTGCTGACCGCAGGTGAGGTTCTTCAACAGTGCGATCAACAGTAAAATCCACTGTACAGTTACAGTCCCTGCCTAAAACCATACACCCCTCTTGGTCACACTGTCTTAAGGTTTCCTTTATTTGATCAAATACAGCAATATGCTCACTACCCTCATTAGGAGCATAAACATTCAACAAAATAAAAGATAAAACATAACATCCGCTTTCACCAATAAAACCCGACCCTTTACAATCTCTGTTGTAGATACCACAGTCACCCTTAAGCCTGAGGAAAACAAAATTGCCACCCCAGCACTGAAATTAGTACCATGACTGAGTATATGCTGCCCCTCCCACCACATACCCCAGTCAACCTCATTAGCCTCATCACTATGTACAGCGGCTTGCGAAAGTAATCACCCCCCTTGGCATTTTTCCTATTTTGTTGCCTTACAACCTGGAATTAAAATTGATTTTTTGAGGGTTTGTTTAATTTCATTTACACAACATGCCTACCACTTTGAAGATGCAAATTATTTATTTTTTGTGAAATAAACAAGAAATATGACAAAAAAACTGAAAACTTGAGCGTGCATAACTATTCCACCCCCCCAAAGGCAATACTTTGTAGAGGAAGGTGAACCTCCGTCCCAGTCTCAAATCTCTGGAAGACTGAAACAGGTTTCCCTTAAGAATTTCCCTGTATTTAGCACCATCCATCATTCCTTCAATTCTGACCAGTTTCCCACCCAGTCCCTGCCAATGATGTTCTCGGGGTGATGAGAGGTGTTGGGTTTGTGCCAGACATAGCGTTTTCCTTGATAGCCAAAAAGCTCAATTTTAGTCTCATCTGACCAGAGTACATTCTTCCATAGAAGCTTCTGATAGCCTAATTAACATTTGAGTCAATTGGAGGTGTACCTGTGGATGTATTTCAAGGCCTACCTTCAAACTCAGTGACTCTTTGCTTGACATCATGGGAAAATCAAAAGAAATCAGCCAAGACCTCAGAATGAAAATTTTAGACCTCCACAAGTCTGGTTCATCCTTGGGAGCAATTTCCAAACGCCTGAAGGTACCACGTTCATCTGTACAAACAATAGTACGCAAGTATAAACACCACAGGACCACGCAGCCATCATACCTCTCAGGAAGGAAATGCGTTCTGTCTCCTATAGATGAACGTACTTTGGTGTGCGAAAAGTGCAAATCAATCGCAGAACAACAGCAAAGGACCTTGTGAATATGCTGGAGAAAACAGGTACAAAAGTATTTATATCCACAGTAAAACAAATCATATATCGACATAACCTGAAAGGCCGCTCAGCAAAGATGAAGCCACTGCTCCAAAACCGCCATAAAAAAGCCAGACTACGGTTTGCAACTGCACATGGGGAACAAAGATCAGACTTTTTGGAAAAATGTCCTCTGGTCTGATGAAACAAAAATATAACTGTTTGGCCATAATGACCATCGTTATGTTTGGAGGAAAAAGGGGGATGCTTGCAAGCCGAAGAACACCATCTCAACCATGAAGAACGGGGGTGGCAGCATCATGCTGTGTGGGTGCTTTGCTGCAGGAGGGACTGGTGCACTTCACAAAATAGATGGCATCATGAGGAAGGAAAATTATGTGGATATATTGAAGCAACGTATCAAGACATCAGTCAGGAAGTTAAAGCTTGGTTGGAAATGGGTCTTCCAAATGGACAATGACCCCAAGCATACATCCAAAGTTGTGTCAAAATGGCTTAAGGACAACAAAGTCAAGGTATTGTGGCCATCACAAAGCCCTGACCTCAATCCTATAGAACATTTGTGGGCAGAACTGAAAAAGCATGTGCGAGCAAGGAGGCCTACAATCCTGACTCAGTTACACCAGCTCTGTCAGGAGGAATGGGCCAAAATTCCCCCAACTTATTGTGGGAAACTTGTGGAAGGCTACCCGAAATGTTTGACCCAAGTTAAACAATTTAAAGGCAATGCTACCAAATACTAATTGAGTGTATGTAAACTTCTGACCCACTGGGAATGTGATGAAAAAAATAAAAGCTGAAATAAATCATTCTCTCTACTATCATTCTGACATTTCACATTCTTAAAATAAAGTGGTGATCCTAACTGATCTAAGACAGGGAATTTTTACTAGGATTAAATGTCAGGAATTGTGAAAAACTGAGCTTAAATGTATTTGGCTAAGGTGTATGTCAACTTCCGACATCAACTGTATATACATGTATATATATATTTATTACTAGCCAACATTGAATTACAGCATGTTTCCTTAGCTAACCTAGCTAGATAGCTGGCTAATGTTTGCTAGCTAGCTAGCTCAAGTTGACAAAAGCCATTTCGGTCTGCTCTAAATTGCTCGTAGATATCTAGCTGTGCGACTTAGAAAAACATCACAGAGAGAATATTGTGATTATAGGCTGTATCGCAGCCTCTGAGTGCCATAGAGAATACACTGAGCGGAGATTCGTTATTACTATAGAGAAAATGGCTTGTTTCTAGCAGTTCAAAAGATGACCCATATTTTTCACATTGGCGGGCCGCATTTTACACATAAACAGCGTTGTGGACTATACTCGCGAGCCGCTAATGCTGACGTGAATGACCAGTGCACCATATTGTATCGCGGTGCTTGCCAACCTAAGGTGCAGTGCCACTGGTCAGCTGTAGCCTAACACAGTGTCAGCTGTGGAAACTGGTAATGTGGCGAATTTCCCCCTCTCAGGATTATACAGTATTTCAAGTAGGATAGCAGCCTACACAAGAAATAACCAATATTGCTAGCCATCTAGATGTCACCGTGATATATTCTACTCAATGGGGAGAGCATCAATGGCAAAAACACCTCCTTAGCTCTCACAACCCTGTGTGATTTGGTTCACTTGGCTCTCATCTGTGCGACATAAATCATTGTTTTGTATGCCAGGATTGTCCATACTGTCTCTCCCTCTAACCATTTGTTTAATTTAAAAAACATTGTTCTTGTTCATGTTACAGTTGTCACAACATTCTCCGAGGCTGCCGCCTTCGGCATTCGTCGTCACCGGCTTTCTAGCCACTGCCGCTCCTCATCTCATCATTCCATTTGTTTTGTCTTGTTTATTACACACACCTGGTTCATATCCCCTCATCAGTACCTGTATAAGTGTTCCCTCTGCCCCCTTATCTTTGTGTGTGATTGTTTATTGTGGAAGAGAGAGAAGCTCGGTGGAGCTCCGTGTATTTTGTATCACCGGGAATATTCCCTGTGTGCCTTGTATTTTTTTCGCATTACTGCGTAAATCCTGTTATTCTGTGATTTACCCTCCTGCGCCTGACTCCTTCAAAATCACCTCATCGCAGAATCACACACCCGAACATGGAGTCAGCAGGAGAGGAGCACCTGCCTGAAGTCGTGGCACAGGTCCGGGAGCATTCGACTCTGTTATCCAGCTTGGGAGAAGCGATTGATCAGGTTCTCCAGGGTGTCCATGCCTGGAGAGGAGAGGACCCGATCTTTCGGGACCAGCTGAATGACCGGATCCAGCCACCCACACCCCAGCACCCGGAGGGATTCATATGTCTCGACCACAGGATTTTGACGGGACAGCTGCCCTCTGCCAGGGATTCCTCCTACAAATGGATTTATACTTCTCGACCATCAGCCCGGCTCCATCGTAGTAGGAGAAGGTGTCCGCCCTCGTCTCCTGCCTCTCGGGGAAAGCCCTGGAGTGGGCCAACGTGGTCAGGAGTGAAGGAGGAGCCTACGGGGAGTTCGCTCACCTCTTTCGGGCCGTCTTCGATCACCCGGCTGAAGGTAGAGAGGCGGGCGAGCGGCTGGTCCACCTGAGGCAGGGGACGAGGAACGCGCAGGACGTCGCCCTGGAGTTTCGCACTCTAGCCTGCTGGGACACCACGTTGTCTTTCGATCAACTGGTCGACATGGCCATCCGGTTGGACAACCTGCTGTCCTGGAAGGGGCCTGCCCGTTCTACCCCCCCTAACTCGGATCACGAGATGATGGGGGTGGGTGGAGCGGTGATCCGGGAGAGCGGAGGAAGACAGCACCAGTGTCACTCTTGTGGCACGGGAGGACATTCTGCTGCACGCTGTCGTCAGCGTTCTGTTGGGACTGGAGGCGTCACCCCAGGTATTGAACACCCACACTCGTTCAGAGCCCTCTGTTGCGCACTGCACCCTACAAATCCACTTTACTGATTACACGGTACTTCCCCAGTCTAAGGCGCTGGTCGATTCAGGCGCAGCTGGGAACTTTATGGACAGATCATTTGCACATAGTCTAGGCATTACATTGGTTCCCCTAGCCATTCCACACCCCATCAGAGCACTTGACAGTCGACCATTAGGGTCCGGTTTGTTAGGGAAGTTACAGCACTAGTCACGATGGTTACGCAAGAGACCCATAGAGAGCAAGTCACCTTTTTTATTATTGAGTCTCCTGATTTCCCTGTTTTATTAGGACTTTCCTGGTTAGCACTACACAACCCCACATTTTCATGGACGCAGAGGGTTCTCACGGGGTGGTCGCTTGAGTGTCAGGGTAGGTGTCTAGGTGTTTCCGTTGGGGCAACCACGGTGGAAAGTCCAGACACTACCTCCACCGTGCGCATTCCCCCCGAATAACTCGATTTGGCGCACACGTTTTCCAAAACGCAGGCGACCAAATTACCACCTCATCGGGCGGGGGATTGCGAGATAAACCTCCGGGTAGACGCTGTGCCTCCCAGGAGTCATGTGTATCCCCTGTCGCAGGCTGAAACAGAGGCTATGGAGACGTACATCTCCGAGTCCCTGCGCCAGGGGTTCATACGTCCCTCCACTTCACCCACCTCCTCGAGTTTCTTTTTTGTGAAGAAGAAAGATGGAGGGCTACGCCCTTGCATTAATTACCGAGCACTGAACAAGGGGACAATACATTATAGTTATCCTCTACCCCTCATTCCATCTGTGATCGAGTCAATACATGGGGCGTGCTTCTTCACAAAATTAGATCTCCGGAGTGTGTACAACCTGGTGCGTGTCCGAGAGGGGGACGAGTGGAAGACAGCATTCAGCACAACCACGGGGCATAACGAATAACTTACGGTTTGATGAATGCTCCATCCGTCTTCCAGTCCTTTGTGAACGAGGTGTTTCGGGACAGGCTTGGTCGTGGTGTAGTGGTCTACATCAATGACATTCTGGTGTATTCCGCTACGCACGCCGAGCATGTGTCCCTGGTTCGCAAAGTGCTGGCCCGACTGTTGGAACATGACCTTTATACCGAGGCAGAAAAGTGTCTATTTTTCCAAAAGTCTGTCTCCTTCCTCGGATACCACATTACCACCTCAGGAGTGGAGATGGATGGAGATCGCATTTCAGCCGTGCGTAATTGGCCAACTCCAACCACGGTTAAGGAGGTGCAGCGCTTTATTGGCTTTTCCAACTACTATCGGAGGTTTATCCGGGGCTTTGGTAAGGTTGCAGCTCCCATCACATCTGTTGAAGGGTGGGCCGTCCCGGCTCTGCTGGTCTGCTGAGGCTGACAGGGCCTTCAGTAACCTGAGGGTTCTGTTCACCTCAGCCCCGGTACTGGCCCATCCCGATCCATCACTACCGTTCGTAGTGGAGGTGGATGCGTCCGAGGTAGGGATAGGCGCTGTCCTATCTCAACGCTAGGTTACGCCACCCAAACTCCACGCCTGTGCCTTCTTCTCCAAGAAGCTCAGCCCGGCAGAGCAGAACTACGATGTTGGCTGTTGTCCGAGCCCTGACCGCGTGGAGGCACTGGCTCGAGGGGGCGAAACACTCTTTCCTCTTCTGGCGGACCACTGTAATCTGGAGTACATCCGGGCAGCGAGGAGGCTGAACCCTCGCCAGGCCAGGTGGGCCCTATTCTTCACCCGGTTTGATTTTACACTATCTTACATCCCGGGTACAAAGAACATGAAGGCAGACGCACTTTCATGACTGTACGACACAGAGGAGAGGCCCATAGACAACACCCCAATACTCCCGGCCTCCTGCATTGTGGCGCCGGTAGTATGGGCGATGGACGCGGACACATAGCAGGCGTTACACACAGAGCCATCTCCACCTCAGTGTCCAGCTGGGCTGCAGTACGTTCCTCCTCTTGTCCGTGACCATCTGATCTATTGGGCACACACTTCCCCCTCCTCTGGTCACCCAGGTATCGGTCGTACAGTGCGCTGCCTGACCGGAAAGTACTGGTGGCCTACCTTGGCTAAGGACGTGAGGGTGTAGGTCTCCTCCTGCTCGGTATGTGCCCAGAGTAAGGCACCTAGGCACCTCCCAGCGGGTAAGTTACAGCCCTTACCAGTTCCTCAATGGCCATGGTCCCACTTGTGTATTGACTTCCTTACTGATCTTCCCCTCTCTCAAGGTAACCACCATCCTGGTCATTGTGGACCACTTTCCCAAAGCCTGCCGCCTCCTTCCTCTTCCCGGTCTCCCCACGGCCCTGCAGACTGCGGAGGGCCTGTTTACACACATCTTCCTGCACTACGGGGTGCCAGAGGACTTAGTGTCTGACCAGGGTCCCAGGGTCTGGAAGGCGTTCATCGAACATCTGGGGGTCTCGGTCAGCCTAACCTCTTGTTTTCACCCCGAGTCTAATGGGCAGGTGGAACGGGTGAATCATGATGTGGGTAGGTTCCTGCGGTCCTACTGCCAGGACCGGCCGGGGGAGTGGTCAGTGTTCTTGCCATGGGCCGCATATGTCCAGAACTCTCTCCGCCACTCCTCCACTAACCTAACGCCATTTCAATGTGTTTTAGATTATCAGCCGGTTCTGGCTCCGTGGCATCAGAGCCAGACCGAGGCTCCTGCGGTGGATGACTGGTTTCGGCATGTGGAGGAGACGTGGAATGCTGCTCACATCCACCTCCAACGCGACGTGCGTCACCAGAAGGCCAACGCTGACCTCCACCGCAGTGAGGCCCCGGTCTTTGTACCGGGTCTGGCTCTCGACTCAGAATCTGCCCCTCCGCCTGCCCTGCCGGAAGCTGAGCCCGCGGTTTGTGGGGCCGTTCAAAGTCCTGAGGAGAATAAGCAAGGTTATTTATAGGTTACTACTCCATCCAGATTACCGCATTAACCCCTCGTTCCATGTGTCTCTCCTCAGGCCGGTGGTGGTTGGTCCGCTCCATGAGTCTGAAGTATGGGAGGTCCCTCCGCTCCCTCTGGAAATCGATGGGGCCCCGGCGTACTCCATCCGTTCCATCCTGGATTTGAGGCCTTCAGTACCTTGTGGAGTGGGAGGGGTACGGTCCAGAGTAGCGGTGCTCGGTCCCGGTGAGGGATATCCTCGATCCTTCCATGTTGTGGGATTTCCACCTTCGCCATCCGGCTATCCCTGCACTGCATCCTCCTGGTTGTCCCCGAGGCCGGTGTCGGCGCTTTGCTGGAGCTGCGCGTCAAGGTGGGGGGTACTGTCACGACTTCCTCCGAGGCTGCCTCCTCTCCTTGTTCTGGCAGGCTTCGATGTTCATCGTCAACGGTTTTCTAGCCACTGCCACTCCTCATCTCATCATTCCATTTGTTTTGTCTTGTTTATTACACACACCTGGTTCATATTCCCTCATCAGTACCTGTATAAGTGTTCCCTTTGCCTCCTTATCTTTGTGTGTGATTGTTTATTGTGGAGGAGAGAGAAGCTTGGTGGAGCTCCGTGTATTTTGTATCACCGGGAATATTCCCTGTGTGCCTTGTATTGGAGTGTTTTTTCACATTACTACGTAACTCTGTGGTTCAGAATAAATCCTGTTATTCTGTGATTTACGCTCCTGCGCCTGACTCCTTCAAAATCACCTCATCACAACAGTATTAGCTAAACCTGTTCACTTTACCAGTAGTTCGTAAATATTTGGTGGCACAGCCAGAAAGGAAAATGTTGTGAGTCTGGTAAAATAATCTGTGATATTGTGTAGGCTATAGCAATGTTGTATAGTTTTCTAGGGTTTGAAGTAGGTGTATCTAGTTTTCTTATTTGTATTTGTTCAACACCTCAATTGATTTCATAAACTATACTGGATATATGCTGTAGGTTCGACTGAACCCAAGATGATGAATCCTGAAGATGGAACAAAGTGCATGACAAGGTGGTCCAGAGGAAGCCAGCTGTTTGTTCTCAATCCCTACCTTGCCCCATTCTTCCAAGAGCTCACTGAGTTTGAATGAAGACCTCTAGTGAGGTAAGTACACATACACAAGACACCAGCTTGATATGGCCCTTGTCCCCTGTCTTTTTACCCACAGAGTAACAGCCCTGGTGCTCTCTGTCTCTCTGTCTCTCATTCTATTGTTTATTTTTCTATGCTTGTCCTATGGGTGAGAAGAGCTGACAAATCAGAATTGAGGAGTTTTGTTACGGAGCCCCATGAGGGACACCTGATGCTGCGCTGACTTCGCTCTCCTGGATGCTCTCCGGCCCAAACTGTCCTGTTGTGTGTTTCACCTCCTCTGGACCCCCTTACCCCAAACAGAGTTACCCCTGATCATAGATCGGGCTGCATCACAGCCTGGTATGGCGACTCCACCATCGCGTATCGCAAGGCGCTTCAGAAGGTGATACACGCAGCCAAACACACAATTGGGTGCAAACTGCTTGCCCTCCAGGACACCTACAACACCAGGTGTCGCAGGAAGGCCAAGAAGCACATCAGGGACCTCAGCCATCTGAGCCATGGCCTGTTCTCCCATTTTCATTACTCAGACGCGGGTGGCACAGGAGCATTATGGCGAAAACTAGAAGACGGGCCAATAATATCTACACCCAGACCATCAGGCTGCTGAATAGCCACCACTACCTGCACCCCACCCCCTCAACTGACGTTTACTGTGCCCCCACACCAATAACATTCATCACTGCTGCAGCTGTTAATAATGTACAGTATACATTATTATTTATTTTTGTATTATTATTTGTATTGTTTTATTTCACTTTGACTCCACACCGCTCAATGGTCATTTAGTCTGACTGCTGCTCCCCCTATGGTCAATGTCCACCCCAATTGACATTTCTTTATTAATCACTGCTGCAGTTGTTATTATGTACAGTTGAAGTCGGAAGTTTACATACACCTTTTTCACAATTCCTGACATTTAATCCTAGTAAAATTTCCCTGTCTTAGGTCAGTTAGGATCACCACTTTATTTTAACAATTTGAAATGTCAGAATAATAATAGTAGAGAGAATGATTTATTTCAGCTTTTATTTATTTCATCAAATTCCCAGTGGGTCAGAAGTTTACATACACTCAATTAGAATTTGGTAGCATTGCCTTTAAATTGTATAACTTGGGTCAAACATTTCGGGTAGCCTTCCACAAGCTTCCCACAATAAGTTGGGTGAATTGTGGTCCATTCCTCCTGACAGAGCTGGTGTAACTGAGTCAGGTTTGTAGGCCTCTTTGCTCGCACATGCTTTTTCAGTTCTGCCCACAAATTTTCTATAGGATTGAGGTCAGGGCTTTGTGATGGCCACTCCAATACCTTGACTTTGTTGTACTTAAGCCATTTTGCCACAACTTTGCAAGTATGCTTGGGGTCATTGTCCATTTGGAAGACCCATTTGCGACCAAGCTTTAACTTCCTGACTGATGTCTTGAGATGTTGCTTCAATATATCCACATAATTGTCCTTCCTCATGATGCCATCTATTTTGTGAAGTGCACCAGTCCCTCCTGCAGCAAAGCACCCCCACATCATGATGCTGCCACTCCCGTGCTTCACGGTTGGGATGGTGTTCTTCGGATTGCAAGCTTTCCCCTTTTTCCTCCAAACATAACAATGGTCATTATGGCTAAACAGTTATATTATTGTTTCATCAGACCAGAGGACATTTCTCCAAAAAGTACGATCTTTGTACCCATGTGCAGTTGCAAACCGTAGTCTGTCTTTTTTATGGCGTTTTTGGAGCAGAGGCTTCTTCCTTGCTGAGCGGCCTTTCAGGTTATGTCAATATAGGTCTCGTTTTACTGTGGATATACAGAGGGGAAAAAAAGTTTTTAGTCAGCCACCAATTGTGCAAGTTCTCCCACTTAAAAAGATGAGAGAGGCCTGTAATTTTCATCATAGGTACACGTCAACTATGACAGACAAATTGAGATTTTTTTTCCCAGAAAATCACATTGTAGGATTTTTTATGAATATATTTGCAAATTATGGTGGAAAATAAGTATTTGGTCATCTACAAACAAGCAAGATTTCTGGCTCTCACAGACCTGTAACTTCTTATTTAAGAGGCTCCTCTGTCCTCCACTCGTTACCTGTATTAATGGCACCTGTTTGAACTTGTTATCAGTATAAAAGACACCTGTCCACAACCTCAAACAGTCACACTCCAAACTCCACTATGGCCAAGACCAAAGAGCTGTCAAAGGACACCAGAAACAAAATTGTAGACCTGCACCAGGCTGGGAAGACTGAATCTGCAATAGGTAAGCAGCTTGGTTTGAAGAAATCAACTGTGGGAGCAATTATTAGGAAATTGAAGACATACAAGACCACTGATAATCTCCCTCGATCTGGGGCTCCACGCAAGATCTCACCCCGTGGGGTCAAAATGATCACAAGAACGGTGAGCAAAAATCCCAGAACCACACGGGGGGACCTAGTGAATAACCTGCAGAGAGCTGGGACCAAAGTAACAAAGCCTACCATCAGTAACACATGACTAAATACTTTTTTTCCCCACTGTAGATACTTTTGTACCTGTTTCCTCCAGCATCTTCACAAGGTCCTTTGCTGTTGTTCTGGGATTGATTTGCACTTTTTGCACCAAAGTATGTTAATCTCTAGGAGACAGAACGCGTCTCCTTCCTGAGTGGTATGACGGCTGCGTGGTCCCATGGTGTTTATACTTGCGTACTATTGTTTGTACAGATGAACGTGGTACCTTCAGGCGTTTGGAAATTGCTCCCAAGGATGAACCAGACTTGTGGAGGTCTACCATTTTTTCTGAGGTCTTGGCTGATTTCTTTTGATTTTCCCATGATGTCAAGGAAAGAGGCACTGAGTTTGAAGGTAGGCCTTGAAATACATCCACAGGTACACCTCCAATTGACTCAAATGATGTCAATTAGCCTATCAGAAGCTTCTAAAGCCATGACATCATTTTCTGGAATTTTCCAAGCTGTTTAAAGGCACAGTAAACTTAGTGTATGTAAACTTCTGACCCACTTGAATTGTGATACAGTGAATTATAAGTGAAATAATCTGTCTGTAAACAATTGTTGGAAAAATGACTTGTGTCATGCACAAAGTAGATGTCCTAACCGACTTGCCAAACCTATAGTTTGGTAACAAGAAATTTGTGGAGTGGTTGAAAAACAAGTTTTAATGACTCCAACCTAAGTGTATGTAAACTTCCGACTTCAACTGTATATAGTACAATTTCTATTTTTTAATTTGAATAAATGTATTTTATGTACAAATGTGTTGTTTTTCTTACATTTAGATTTCAGGTGTATCTCAGTTGGTAGAGCATGGCGTTTGCAATGCCAGGGTTGTGGGTTTGATTCCCACGGGGGGCCAGTATGAAAAAAACTAACTATAAGTCGCTCTGGATAAGAGTGTCTGATAAATGACTAAAATGTAAAATGTAAAAGGTAGAATGTCACTGTACATTTACAGCATTATCCTGGCACCAGAGTTGCCAGTTTAATACTGTAATTTTGCTTTACAGTACTATTTTCCTTACTGTAAAACATTACAGCATCCCTGTAAATTTACTGCAAGGATGGGTAATATGTCTTTACAGTAAGGCAAATAGTACTGTGAAACATATTACAGCATCTCTGCTGTAAAGCAAAATTACAGTGTTAAGCTTGCCACTGGTGCCAGTAAAATGCGGTCAATTTACAAGGGAAAGTTTTACAGTGTAGTTACAGTTTTGACTTAAATTGATTTGAAAATCTATGGCAAGACTTGAAAATGGCTGTCTAACAATGATCAACAACCAACTTGACAGAGCTTGAAGAATTTCTTAAAGAATAATGGGCAAACATTGTACAATCTAGCTGTGCAAAGCTCTTACCCAGAAAGACTCATAGCTGTAATCACTGCGAAAGGTGATTCTGAACTGTATTGACTCAGGGGGTTGAACACTTATCTAATCAAGATATATTCATGTTTTATTTCCATTAATTAATTTAAAATGTTTAAATTTTTCTTCCACTTTGACATTACAGAGTATTTTGTGTAGATCGTTGAAAATAAATTTCCGATTTTTCTATTGATGTCAACCCAATGTGGACCTGATAGAGACAATGGATATTTTCAATATTTTGGCAATTGAATGTTCACTATTTTTGGCTTTGGAATTGCCATTAAAAAGCTCTAAAATAATTTCAAAATGCATTAAAAAAAATAAAAAAACTGAAATGGAAATCCCTGATTTTTTTATAATCAAACCGAAACCGAACCGACCTCAAAAAACACTAATCGCTCAGCACTACTATCGCATCAATTAGAATTGTGTCTGTGGGTCCTTATCATGATAAGACCAATATATTAGTGCTTGAATATTAGAATTCATGTGTCTATGTGCATAATGATTTGGAGACTATTTGAGTCCGTTTTCTATACTGGTTATTCTAGTTTCCCCCATTAGTCCCTTCTTTAGCATGAAGAGACTGTGGAGTAGATTATTCTTCATTTGATATATTTCTAACTACTCCTGTCTGTCTCTCTCTGTCCCTTGTGGAACTAAAGTTTGGATGGGCGGACAGAGATTTTCGGACGGGTGTTTGCTCGGAAGACTTATTAGTGCCTGAGCCCACGTTTTCCCCTCCCCTCTCTCTCAGGGGTGTAATTTGAGTTGGCGAGAGAGCGAGAGAGTGAGAGAGCGAGAGAGCGAGAGAGCGAGAGAGCGTGAGAGCAAGAGAGCGAGAAAGAGAAAGAGAGAGAGAGAGAGAGAGAGAGAGAGAGAGAGAGCGAGAGAGAGAGAGAGAGAGAGAGAGAGATGAGCTAAAATGAACGGCATCTGGGATGCGTTGGGGAAAGAGAGAGAACAGTGGTATCTAGCTTGCAGTGTGCCTCGTGGCCAATCAGAAATGACAGCTCTGTGTCTGTTTGGCTGTCTAATAATTGAGAACTGGAGGGACCTCTCTATTCTACCATTCCACAATCAACTCCTGCATTATTATTGTCTTTCTGTTGTCTTCTTCTCTTCCCCTCTTCTAAGACTTATGTTAGGCGAATGACTTATTAATTTGTGCCCTCGACTGTTAGGCCTACTGCTGCTAGGTAGCTCTCTCTCTGCTCTCTCCCTCCCCTCTGTCTGTCCTTGATTGCAGGAGTGAAGTCTGGTGTGCGGGAGTCAGGGTTCCAGCTGCAGCTCATTCACCATAATCACCTCAGCCTTTAAGACCCGGTCAAACTTACCACTCATCGTCAGATCATAGTCAAGACGACCATGTTAGTCTCGCTGCCGACTCAACCTGTTTATTTTTGCTCTTTGTGTTTTGGCCTGTTCTATTTACTTTTTCTCCTGTGCCACAGATATTTGGAACCTGACTCCTGCCTCCGCTTCACTCCTGCCACCACCATCCTGCTCTCCACTACCGGACCTCTCTTTTGGACTCACCACGGACACTAGGACATTACGGTACCACACCTGCCCTGACCTGGATCTGTTACCCTCCCTGTAACCTGGACTTGCTCTTCCCCTATTATTGGAAACCTGGACTATTGAACATTTTAAATAAACCTGTTAAACCTTCTCTGGCTTGGTGTACTTGTCTGCATTTGGGTTCTAATACTGGTAAATCATAACAGTATGATCTGACCATCATGAACCCAGCAGACAGTAGCTTGGATACCACCCCAGAGTGCACTCCAATTTGGACTGCCATAGCCAATCAGGGCATTTTACTTGGCCAACATGATACCCCTGTTTAAGACGATTGCTGAGGACAGTCAGGTGCTGCTTAATCAGGTTCAATTACTCACCAATCAAGTGTCTGCCCTTACTACCCCTTCAGCCCAGATCAGAGAGCCTTTTGTTCCTGCTCCAGAGCGCTACGACGGGAACATGGGAACCTGTGGCGATTTTTTTGACTCAATGCTCGTTAGTGTTTGAACAACAGCCCCTCACCTACGCCTCAGAAAGAGCCCGTATTGCCTACCTTATCAACTCTACTAGCGGTTCCGCTCGTGCCTGGGGATCCGCGGTCTGGGAGAGTCAGTCAGACATTTGCAACGCTTACGTTGCCTTCACCACTGAGATGAGGAAGGTTTTGACCACCCCGTACGAGGCAAGGAGGCTGCTAAACGGTTGTTTTCTCTTCGGCAGGGGGGCTCGCAGTGTGGCGGAGATGGCAGTGGAGTTTCGGACTTTAGCAGCAGTGAGTGGTTGGAATGACGAGGCATTACAAGGAGTGTTCATCAATGCTTTGTCTGAGACTTTAAAAGATGAATTGGTGTCATATGATGAATCGCCTACGCTGGATAATCTTATTTCACTCACCATCAGGTTGGATAATCGGATTCGGGAGCGCCGCCGGGAGAGGAGTGTTAGTTCCAAGCAACCTGTCTGTCATCAACAAACTCCTCCCTGCATCTTCCCTACGGAGAAAGCCGTGTCTTCCCGAGTCGATACGAGGAGCACTGAACCCGAAGCCATGGAGGTGGGTCGGGCACGGTTGTCCTCAGAGGAGCGTGCACGTCGCATTCAGGCTCGGGTCTGCCTGTATTGTGGAGAAGCTGGTCATTTCGTTCCTTCCTGCCCAGTTCGTCCGGGAAAAGGGCCGGCTCATCATTAATGGGAGAAGTTTTGGTGAGCCGAGCAGCGGATTCTTCCTCTTCTCCCCGCATTCTGCTCCAGGCATCCCTCCAGTGGCAGTTCCAGAATCTCTCTGTTAGTGCGCTGATTGACTCTGGTGCAGACGAAAGCTTTTGGATAGAGAGTGGGCTCAACAAATGGATTTGGAGACTGTTCCTATGGACTGTCCGCTGCAGGCTAAGGGTCTGAATGGACAATTGTTGACCCATATTACCCATCAGACTGTTCCTGTTTGTCTTAGAGTGTCGGGAAATCATCAGGAGAACATTCAATTCCATATTATCGACTGCCCACAGACCCCTCTGGTCCTTGGTATCCCCTGGCTCATAAGACACAATCCACACATTGATTGGGTGACAGGTAGAATTGTTTCATGGAGCACATTTTGTCATGTGAATTGTTTGTGTTCTGCTCTGACTCCTGCCAGTACTGTGCCTCGACCTCCACTGGAGTCCATGGATCTTTCTAATGTTCCTGACGTGTATCATGACCTGGCATCCGTTTTCTGCAAACACAGAGCTACTTCTCTTCCTCCTCACCGGCCTTACGACTGTGCCATTGACCTCCAGCCAGGAGCCCCGCTCCCCAGCAGTCGCCTGTACAATCTCTCCCGGCCGGAGACGGACGCTATGGAGAACTACATTCGGGACTCCTTGGCGGCAGGTATTATGCGTCCTTCCTCGTCACCTGTAGGAGCGGGATTCTTTTTTGTTGCTAAGAAGGATAAGACCCTCAGACCCTGTATTGATTACCGTGGACTTAACAACATCACCATTAAGAACAAGTATTCTCTGCCTTTGATTAATTCTGCTTTTCCCCTCCTTCATGGTGCTACCATCTTTACGAAACTGGATCTACGAAATGCGTATCACCTGGTGCGCATTCGTAAAGGTGATGAATGGAAGACTGCCTTCAACACACCCTTGGGACATTTTGAGTATCTGGTTATGCCTTTTGGGTTGTCTAATGCCCCTGCTGTTTTTCAGGCACTAGTCAATGATGTCCTTCGGGACATGTTGAATCGGTTTGTTTTTGTCTATCTGGATGATATCTTGATTTTCTCAGAGTCCTCCCAGGAACATGAACTGCATGTGCGCCAGGTGTTGCAAAGGTTGTTGGAGAACAAACTGTTTGTGAAGATGGAGAAATGTGAATTTCATGTGTCTGAGACCTCTTTTTTGGGTTACATCATCGCTCAGGGGGAGTTGCGGATGGACCCAGCTAAGATCTCTGCTGTCACGGACTGGCCAGCCCCCTCTACCCGCAAACAACTTCAACGATTTCTGGGGTTTGCGAACTTCTATAGGAGGTTCATCAAGGACTACAGCCGCATTGCGGCGCCACTCACCGCTCTCACCTCCATCTCACGACCGTTCGCTTGGAATGAAGGGGCCGAATCAGCGTTCGAAGAACTGAAACATCGCTTCGCCTCGGCTCCCATTCTGATGCAGCCGGACCCCGACCGCCAGTTTGTCGTGGAGGTGGATGCATCCGACACTGGGGTAGGTGCGGTGTTGTCACAGCGTTCTCCTGAAGATAACAAACTGCATCCCTGTGCTTTTCTCTCAAGGAAACTTTCTCAGGCAGAGAGGAATTATGATGTTGGCAATCGTGAACTGCTCGCCGTTAAGCTGGCTCTCGAGGAGTGGCGACATTGGTTGGAGGGGGCGGAACAACCCTTCATCGTTTGGACGGATCATAAGAATCTGGCTTACCTCCAGTCAGCGAAGCAGCTCAACCCCCGTCAAGCCAGGTGGGCACTATTTTTTGGGAGATTCAATTTTTTCTCTGTCTTACCGTCCTGGGTCACGCAACGTCAAGCCTGACGCCCTGTCTCGTGTTCATTCGGCTGTTGATACTGGTAGTAACCCTGAACCCATTTTGCCTCCTACCTGCAGTATTGCGGTCGTCACATGTGACATCGAGGGGATTGTTAGACAGGCTCAACATCATCAAGCTGACCCTGGGAGGGGTCCTCCTAACCGGATGTTTGTCCCTGAGTCTGCTCGCTCCCAGGTACTTCAGTGGGCTCACTCGTCTCCCCTTACCTGTCACCCTGGAGTTTCGCGGACCCTTGACTTTGTGCGACGGAAGTTCTGGTGGGCCACGATGGAGGCGGACACTCGAGCCTTCATTGCTGCTTGTACGGTATGTGCACGAAGTAAGAACTCCACCCAGGCCAGCGCTGGTCATCTACGACCTCTACCTATACCCAGCCGGCCCTGGTCGCATATCGCTATGGATTTTGTCACTGGACTTCCCCCTCGTCTGGAAAGACTGTAATTCTTACGGTGATTGATCGTTTTTCTAAGTTCGCTCATTTTTTGGCCCTACCTAAACTGCCCACTGCCAGAGAGACGGCTGATATTTTGGTTGAACATGTGTTCCGCTCTCATGGTCTACCCACGGATATTGTCTCTGACAGGGGTCCCCAGTTTGTCTCCCAGGTGTGGAAAGCTTTCTGTAAAGCTTTGGGCATTACATCCAGCCTGTCCTCTGGATATCACCCCCAGACCAACGGGCAAGCCGAGAGAGCGAACCAGGAGATGGAGACCGCTCTTCGCTGTGTCACAGGGTCTAACCCTGGGTCATGGAGCTCCATGCTCCCCTGGGTGGAATATGCTCATAACACCTTGACTAACGCTTCCTCTGGTTTGTCTCCTTTTCTGTGTGCTCTGGGTTATCAACCTCCCCTGTTCCCTTCTCAAGAGAGGGAACTGGCGGTACCCTCGGTGCAGTCCCACATGCGCCGCTGCTTCAAGGTCTGGAGGAAGGCCAGGGTAGCTCTGTCCCGAGCTTCGGCGTACATGCAGAGGCAAGCCAACCGTCACCGGTCCCAGGCTCCCGGTTACTCTCCTGGTCAAGAGGTATGGCTGAAGTCACGGGACCTTCCATTGAAGGTGGAGTCTAAGAAGATGGCGCCTCGTTTTATAGGACCGTTCAAGATACTGTCTATTGTTAACCCCTGTGCGGTTAAGCTACAGCTTCCTGCCTCCCTACGGGTTCATTCCACCTTTCATGTTTCCCAGATTAAGCCTGTGTCGGTTAGCCCTCTGTGCCCGCCCTCTCGTCCCCCTCCTCCGCCCAGGATCGTGGGTGGGGGTCCGGTCTACACTGTCCGGCGACTTCTGGATGTTCGCCGTCGTGGTTTCCAGTACCTGGTGGATTGGGAGGGTTATGGTCCTGAGGAACGTTCCTGGGTGCCCAGGAGCTTCATTGTGGATCCTGCTCTGGTCCGAGAGTTTCATAGGTTACATCCCGATAAATCCCGTCGGCCGCCAGGTGGCGTCCGTAGAGGGGGGTACTGTTAGGCCTACTGCTGCTAGGTAGCTCTCTCTCTGCTCTCTCCCTCCCTCTGTCTGTCCTTGATTGCAGGAGTGAAGTCTGGTGTGCGGGAGTCAGGGTTCCAGCTGCAGCTCATTCACCATAATCACCTCAGCCTTTAAGACCCGGTCAAACTTACCACTCATCGTCAGATCATAGTCAAGACGACCATGTTAGTCTCGCTGCCGACTCAACCTGTTTATTTTTGCTCTTTGTGTTTTGGCCTGTTCTATTTACTTTTTCTCCTGTGCCACAGATATTTGGAACCTGACTCCTGCCTCCGCTTCACTCCTGCCACCACCATCCTGCTCTCCACTACCGGACCTCTCTTTTGGACTCACCACGGACACTAGGACATTACGGTACCACACCTGCCCTGACCTGGATCTGTTACCCTCCCTGTAACCTGGACTTGCTCTTCCCCTATTATTGGAAACCTGGACTATTGAACATTTTAAATAAACCTGTTAAACCTTCTCTGGCTTGGTGTACTTGTCTGCATTTGGGTTCTAATACTGGTAAATCATAACATCGACGGGGGGTATTCATATAACTTTAGCGTCAAGTTAAATCCACCGTACCTGTTTTGTGTTTAATTGAGTAGAAAATGCACTAGGCGTTGGTTGAATTGATGCCTGTACGGTATACTGCCAACAAAAAAACATTATCTCCCCCCAAAATTCAAAAATGTAATAGAAAATGATGAAAAATAAAACACTAATATATGTTGATTAGATAAGTATTCAGTCCCCTGAGTCAATACATGTTAAAATCAGCTTTCTCAGCGATTACAGCTATGAGTCTCTAAGAGATTTCCACACCTGGATTGTGCAACATTTGCCATTATTATTTTCAAAATTCCTCAAGTTCTGTCAAATTGGTTGTTGATCATTGCTAGACAACCATTTTCAGGTCTTGCCATAGATTTTCAAGCAGATTTAAGTCAAAACTGTAACTCAGCCACTCAGGAACATTCACTGTCTTCTTGGTAAGCAACTCCAGTGTAGATTTGGCCTTGTGTTTTAGGTTATTGTCCTGCTGAAAGGTGAATTCATCTCCCAGTGTCTGGTGGAAAAACTCCCCAGTCCTTAACGATTACAAGCATACCCATAACATGATGCAGCCACCACTAAGCTTGAAAATATGGAGACTGACACTCGGTAATGTGTTGTATTGGATTTGCCCAAAATATAACACTTTGTATTAATTTTTTTGCAGTATTACTTTAATGCGTTTTTGCTAACAGGATGCCAGTTTTGGTAAAAATGTATTCTGTAGAGGCTTCCTTTTTTTCAATCTGTCAATTAGGTTAGTATTGTGAAGTAACTACAATGTTGTTGATCCATCCTCAGTCTTCTCCTCTCAAAGCCATTAAAATCTGTAACTGTTTTAAAATCACCATTGGCCTCATGGTGAAATCCCTGAGCGGTTTCCTTCCTCTCCGGCAACGGAGTTCGGAAGGATGCCTGTATCTTTGTAGTTACTGAGTGTATTGCTGCACCATCCAATGTGTAATTAATAACTTCCCCATGCTCAAAGGGATATTCAATGTGTGTGTTTTTACCAATCTACCAATAGGTGCCGTTCTTTGCGAGGCATTGGAAAACCTCCCTGGTCTTTGTGGTTGAATCTGTGTTTGAAATGCACTGCTCAACTGAGGGACCTTACAGATAATTGTATGTGTGGGGTACAGAGATGAGGTAATAATTCAAAAATCATGTTAAACACTTTTATTCCACACAGTCCATGCAACTTATTTTGTGACTTGTTAAGCAAATTGTTAATCCTGAATTTATTTAGGCTTGCCATAACAAAGGGATTGAATATTTACAGTGGGGAAAAAATGTATTTAGTCAGCCACAAATTGTGCAAGTTCTCCCACTTAAAAAGATGAGAGAGGCCTGTAATTTTCATCATAGGTACACGTCAACTATGACAGACAAAATAAGAAAAAAAAATCCAGAAAATCACATTGTAGGATTTTTAATGAATTTATTTGCAAATTATGGTGGAAAATAAGTATTTGGTCAATAACAAAAGTTTCTCAATACTTTGTTATATACCCTTTGTTGGCAAGGACACAGGTCAAACGTTTTCTGTAAGTCTTCACAAGGTTTTCACACACTGTTGCTGGTATTTTGGCCCATTCTTCCATGCATATCTCCTCTAGAGCAGTGATGTTTTGGGGCTGTCGCTGGGCAACACGGACTTTCAACTCCTTCCAAAGATTTTCTATGAGGTTGAGATCTGGAGACTGGCTAGGCCACTCCAGGACCTTGAAATGCTTCTTACGAAGCCACTCCTTCGTTGCCCGGGCGGTGTGTTTGGGATCATTGTCATGCTGAAAGACCCAGCCACGTTTCATCTTCAATGCCCTTGCTGATGGAAGGAGGTTTTCATTCAAAATCTCACGATACATGGCCCCATTCATTCTTTCCTTTACACGGATCAGTCGTCCTGGTCCCTTTGCAGAAAAACAGCCCCAAAGCATGATGTTTCCACCCCCATGCTTCACAGTAGGTATGGTGTTCTTTGGATGCAACTCAGCATTCTTTGTCCTCCAAACACGACGAGTTGAGTTTTTACCAAAAAGTTATATTTTGGTTTCATCTGACCATATGACATTCTCCCAATCCTCTTCTGGATCATCCAAATGCACTCTAGCAAACTTCAGACGGGCCTGGCTTAAGCAGGGGGACACGTCTGGCACTGCAGGATTTGAGTCCCTGCGGCGTAGTGTGTTACTGATGGTAGGCTTTGTTACTTTGGTCCCAGCTCTCTGCAGGTCATTCACTAGGTCCCCCCGTGTGGTTCTGGGATTTTTGCTCACCGATCTTGTGATCATTTTGACCCCACGGGGTGAGATCTTGCGTGGAGCCCCAGATCGAGGGAGATTATCAGTGGTCTTGTATGTCTTCCATTTCCTAATAATTGCTCCCACAGTTGATTTCTTCAAACCAAGCTGCTTACCTATTGCAGATTCAGTCTTCCCAGCCTGGTGCAGGTCTACAATTTTGTTTCTGGTTTCCTTTGACAGCTCTTTGGTCTTGGCCATAGTGGAGTTTGGAGTGTGACTGTTTGAGGTTGTGAACAGGTGTCTTTTATACTGATAGCAAGTTCAAACAGGTGCCATTAATACAGGTAACGAGTGGAGGACAGAGGAGCCTCTTAAAGAAGAAGTTACAGGTCTGTGAGAGCCAGAAATCTTGCTTGTTTGTAGGTGACCAAATACTTATTTTCCACCATAATTTGCAAATAAATTCAGTAAAAATCCTACAATGTGATTTTCTGGATTTTTTTTTTTCTCAATTTGTCTGTCATAGTTGACGTGTACCTATGATGAAAATTACAGGCCTCTCTCATCTTTTTAAGTGGGAGAACTTGCACAATTGTGGCTGACTAAATACATTTTTTCCCCACTGTAGTGTATGTATGTAATATACGAGAGAAAGAGGGAGAGAGGATTGAGAGAAAGAGAGAGAGAGAGAGATAAATAGAGAGAGAGAAGAGAGAGAGAAGAGCGAGAGAGAGAGAGAGAGAGAGAGAAGAGCGAGCGAGAGAGAGAAGAGCGAGAGCGCAAGAGAGAGAGAGAGAGAGAGAGGGGGGGAGAGAGCATATTTTATTTAATGAATAGATCTCATACCACTCACTAGTCCAGTGATTCTCAACCCCTGGGTTGCAACCCAAATTTGGGTCGCGGAAGGTTTTGAATGGGTATTTTATTTTTATGAAATATACTCTAGTCTAATCTTAAACGACTAAAACCAGGTAGAAATTGTCTAGAAATGATAATGAACCTATATTTGTAAATCATTTAACCTCAGAACAATTTTCATTCAATCACAGTATTTTCTGTGTAGAGTTATTAGCAGCGCTATTTAGCGGATTTGGTTGATTTTGTGGTCTCAAACCAGTGAGTGTAACATTCTTCAGCAGGGATATGAGCAAAGCTTAAATTATTGACAATTAAATAGACGGGACTGTTGTTCCCTTGTCATATAATTGGTACATTTACTATCAATATAGCATTACAAATAATTTTCCAGATTGTATTTTGGCAACAACATTGGATCGTGACTGAGACAAGCTGATTCAATTTGGGTCCCGAGGCAAAACCAGTTGAGAACCACTGATCTAGTCAACCTAACTACAGCCTGGAGTGCACTGTATATTATTAGGTTAAGCCAAATGAGCTGGTCTCTTCTCTCCTTTATTCTATATGGTGGAGGTATATAATAACTCCATACAGGGTTATGAATAGGAGCATCTGAGCTGAGCCACAGACAGACATAGTGTGGCTAATATTAGAAGGAAGTAACCCAATTCATTATAGCTTCAGTCTCTGTTTAAGAAAATACTTATTTTCCTCCAATCTAATTTTAATTACATCGTTGATATTAGCCCTGCCTGCCTGACCACATCTGGGACAAAACAATTATTATTATGTATTGTTTTGGTTTGTTATTTTGAACCCGACTTTCTCTGTTAGCTCTGAGAAATGGTTCAATTGTGTGTGTGTGTGTGTGTGTGTGTGTGTGTGTGTGTGTGCGTATCGTCTGACAATAGCATGCATGTATTGCCTTTTTAAAATCCTGAGCACAAGAATTAGATTCTACACACAGAAATGAATTAGGAGAAACAGAGCAAAATGAAACCCTTCAACTCCCCCACTGAGCACTGATCTGTGTGATCTATCCCCCCGTCTCTCTCTCAATATTATTGTGGAGGCCTTTCCTCCAGTTTACAGACCTATGGCGTGGCAGCCTACAGTCTAACACCACTCAACTCTTCCATCATATAGCCTACACACAACCCCACCTTTCCCAGTGAAGGTATCTTTTTACAAAAGGTGTTCAGACAGTAGTAAAGGTACTGTACATGCATTAAGTCGAACAACAAGCTTTCACAGTCTCACTGCGAAATTAGACGTTTGTCCACGTTTCTCCAAACGTTAATATTCTAAGTTGCTCCAAATGTCAAATTTCAAAGTCCCCTCTACCAGAGTCCGCGGATTATGCCCATCCATCATCCCCGCCCACAACGCCCAAGCAAAGCCCAAGCCTACTTGATGGCGCTCACCATTGCCCCTTGTGGCCGGTTTTGACTTGCCTTGATGTAGGCATTAATTACTTGGTTAAGTGAAGCAGAAAGGCATTAAAGACGTGCTCTGGAACTTTGGTGACTAGTAAGTATTTTTTAAACCTTCTGCTTTGGGCTGGATGTGTCATTGTGTAGTTCATACATGCATAACCTATGAGCAGAATTACTGTCTTACCACAAAATCTCTAGTTTGAAAGTGACTGTTTTCTGGAAGCTGTACAGCGCCATTTTCTCAACGTTTTCCCCCACGTAGGCCAGCCCCCTAGCAATTCGAGTTCAAGCCAATGAGCTTCAGCCCTTCACCATTTGAGTGACAGGTAGCAAGATGCACACACAACAGAGCGAGAGACAGAGAGAGCAATGACATGGTGCACATGTCTGCACTTACAGTGTATCTCATGGCATTGTTGAATACTTGTTTCTGAATTCAATGGCTATAGTTAATTCTTACATGTTCTATGTTTGAGCTGCTTTTAAAAGCAAAAGTCGAAATGAAAACATTATTGGCATTGTTAAATTAGATTTTCATAATAGCAAGCTAGGACTGATGGTTTGGTCAGCTAAACTAGCAAGCCTGTTTGTTTGGTTACCAAGGCAACTACTGTAGCTATCTAGTAAACTTGCCAGCTACTTCAGTGGATGTTGAACACATTTCTACCTGCAAATGAACACATTTCTAGAAACAAATGTGTTAAATTATAGCCGCGGCAGGTAGCTTAGTGGGTAAGAGCGTTGTGCCAGTAAGGTCGCTGGTTCTAATCCCCGAGCCGACTAGGTGAAGAATCTGTCGATGTGCCCTTGAGCAAGGCACTTAACCCTAATTGCTCATGTAAGTCGCTCTGGATAAGAGTGTCTGCTAAATGACTAAAATGTAAAAATGTAAATATATAAAATAAATAATCAACACAGGGCTCTATGTGTTCTCTGGAAAACAATGCAACTCAGTGGAAAGTGATTTCCACGTCGTTCATTATTTTACAAAGAATGCATAGCCCCTCATTGACTATCCCTTTCAAGTACAGTATGTGTTACTTTCAGAACTACTGGCTAAAAATTATACAAAAGTACCAGAGAAGCTCTTTAATTCTGATTGGTTAACAGTCAGGCATTAATTCCGATTGGATAGGGTTAGGGTTAAAGTTTGGTATAGGGCCAGAGTGTGAATTATACCATGACATTTGGGGGGGTCTACATTTATTTACACATGACCTCCTATGTGTGCACGTGCTTGCACCAAATAGTAAAGAAGTCATTTAACAATATATTTTTTTATTACCTTTCAATTTTTTTCATGAACACGACCACTGAGGTTGTTTTCATCTTATTGTTAAACAAATATTTTCAAAAAGTAGGCTACCTGCACATGTTCGTCTACTCCAAAATAATTCCAGCATCCAAACAGTGCACTGTGCACTTTCGCCGTTTGATGAATGGAAAGAGACATCTTTTACAAAACCTCAAAAAGTGTAATGACATTCGGCGATTGTCATTGTGTCTACACTCTTGTAGCCTGAATTCATTGATGCGTCTTGCTGACAAAAGGAAATTTTTTGTAGAAAGAAAAGTTGGGAAACCTGAAAAGGGGCTGAGATACGGGACTGTCCCAGGATGATAAGTGCAGCCAACATTTTGAGAGGTGAGAGTGTTCGTTTTATTTGTAATAAGGTTTTATTTTAATATTTACCACTGTAGCGGTAAAAATTGCATTTTAAACAAATAGGAGAATGGTTAAATTAGAATGACTTTTACATGGATACATAACCTTCATCTGTTATTCCCTTTTGCAGACCTTGTTATGTAGCTCTGGTGAAATGGAAAGTAATCAGCCAGTGTGTACCTCTGTTTCTTAGTATCTTTATGATGTGGTGGCTTCTCCTTTGGTATTAAGGTCTTTCACTGTTTGGTAATGAAGATTTGTTTGATAGCAAAACAATACAAAATCAACATTTTCATTATAAATGAATGGCTTATTGGCATACACATTTTAATCTTTGTCCACTTTGATGATTTCCTTGTCAAATACAGTCAATTCCAATATACTTTACATGCATGTAGCGATATGGTTGTTCAATAATGCAAACCATTATTGGTCTATTGAGACCTGATACATTTCAGCAACATGAAGAAAGAAACTTGAAGAAAATGTGCATACGTGTGTGGCCTTGTCTGTGTGTGTGAGTGTGTATGTGTGTGTGTGAGTGTGTGTCTGCTGGTCTTTGTGATGGTGTGTGTGATGGTGTGTGTGATGGTGTGTGTCATGACATGACTGTTTGGGCTAGCAGATAGAGCCAGCGGCAGATGGCTTCTTCAGATTCAGACAGGGCCGTAGATGGAGGAGAGCAAGTCAGATGTTATGATACACCGCTAGAAAGGGGAGCACGCTCACCATGGGGACAACAGACAGCGTTTTAAGGGGGAATGTTCTGATGTGTATGGAAATAGGGCAGTGCATTGTGAGGGTCCTGGGAGATACTTTAATTATGAATAGAGAGAGGGAAGGAACCAGTTTGGAGCCGCAGATATTCATATTTCTATATTTTCCTCATGCTGTATGATGACGACAATGCATAGGAGCATTGCACAAGTGTCCTGAGTTTTGTTATGAAAGTGTTACAAATTTCTCTTCTGTAACGGGAAAAAAAAAAACATGATAGTCTTCTGTAAGAAGTCGTAAAATATTGATAAACCCACATCAACAACATTTTTGGTTACTCATTATGAACATGGGAAAGAAACAGGAAATAAGATACAGTGCCTTGCAAAAGTATTCATCCCCCTTGGCGTTTTTCCTATTTTGTTGCATTACAACCTGTGATTTAAATGGATTTTTATTTGGATTTCATGTAATGGACATACACAAAATAGTCCAAATTGGTGAAGTGAAATGAAAAAAATTACTTGTTTCAAAGAATTCTAAAAAATAAATAACGGAAACGTGGTGCGTGCATATGTATTCACCCCCTTTGCTATGAGGCACCAAAATAAGATCTGGTGCAACCAATTACCTTCAGAAGTCACATAATTAGTTAAATAAAGTCCACCTGTGTGCAATCTAATTGTCACATGATCTATCACATGATCTCAGTATATATACACCTGTTCTGAAAGGCCCCAGAGTCTGCAACACCATTAAGCAAGGGGCACCACCAAGCAAGCGGCACCATGAAGACCAAGGAGTTCTCCAAACAGGTCAGGGACAAAGTTGTGGAGAAGTACAGATCAGGGTTGGATTATAAAAAAATATCCTAAACTTTGAACATCCCACGGAGCACCATTAAATCCATTATAAAAAATTTGAAAGAATATGGCACCACAACAAACCTGCCAAGAGAGGGCCACCCACCAAAACTCATGGACCAGGCAAGGAGGGCATTAATCAGAGAGGCAACAATGAGACCAAAGATAACCCTGAAGGAGCTGCAAAGCTTCACAGCAGAGATTGGTGTATCTGTCCATAGGACCACTTTAAGCCGTACACTCCACAGAGCTGGGCTTTACGGAAGAGTGGCCAGAAAAAAGGCATTGCTTAAAGAAATAAATAAGCAAACACATTTGGTGTTTGCCAAAAGGCATGTGGGAGACTCCCCAAACATATGGAAGAAGGTACTCTGGTCAGATGAGACTCAAATTGAGCGTTTTGGCCATCAAGGAAAACGCTATGTCTGGCAAAAACCCAACACCTCTCATCACCCCCGAGAACACCATCCCCACAGTGAAGCATGGTGGTGGCAGCATCATGCTGTGGGGATGTTTTTCATCTGCAGGGACTGGAAAACTGGTCAGAATTGAAGGAATGATGGATGGCGTTAAATACAGGGAAATTCTTAAGGGAAACCTGTTTCAGTCTTCCAGAGATTTGAGACTTGGACAGAGGTTTACCTTCCAGCAGGACAATGACCCTAAGCATACTGCTAAAGCAACACTTGAGTGGTTTAAGGGGAAACATTTAAATGTCTTGGAATGGCCTAGTCAAAGCCTAGACCTCAATCCAATTGAGAATCTGTGGTTTGACTTAAAGATTGCTGTACACCAGCGGAACCCATCCAACTTGAAGGAGCTGGAGCAGTTTTGCCTCGAAGAATCCCAGTGGCTAGATGTGCCAAGCTTATAGAGACATACCCCAAGAGACTTGCAGCTGTAATTGCTGCAAAAGGTGGCTCTACAAAGTATTGACTTTGGGGGGGTGAATATTTATGCACGCTCAAGTTTTCTGTTGTTTTGTCTTATTTCTTGTTTGTTTCACAATAACAAATATGTTGCATCTTCAAAGTGGTAGGCATGTTGTGTAAATCAAATGATACAACCCCCCAAAAAATCACATTTAATTCCAGGTTGTAAGGCAACAAAATAGGAAAAATGCCAAGGGGGGTGAATACTTTCACAAGTCACTGTATAATTGGATGTGAGTGTGGCTTACTGGTTGGTTGACAAATCATTTGGGAAGAACATGATCATGGTTCAATCTTGATTTTTTTAATTTATTGTGTGTGTCAATAAGTAGCAACAAGACACAAACAAGGAACATTCAAGTTGTTCTAATTTAGGTTAGAATTAAATATTTAATCCTAACTGTGCCATGTTGTGTTCTACCTCAGTCTGGACAGGTATAATGTTCTCTTCTTTCTGTGCTGCATTCTGAAGTCAGAGCGGATCTGCTCCTTAGTGCATCCCAAACGGGAGGAACACTCCTCCACAGCCAGATGGCCATCTCTCCCGACCATCCAAACCCAGATTAAAAATTGAAGATTGAATTGAAATCTTTATGATTGTTTAAAAATAGGTTGCACAGGATAAGCAAACGTCTGTTTATAAGTTTCACTTCTGTCCAAAAAGAAGATTTGTTGTTTTATTTCTGGATTTTCATGTCGCTTTGTCCTGATACCAACGTTATGTATAGAGATCCCATTTGCCTAATACCAATGTTATGTATAGAGATCCCATTGTGTGTTTATGTGTGTGTGTTTTTACTGTAGGACAGAAACATATGAACACACTCTCTTTGCTGCTTAGTCCCATGTCTTGTCTTCCAGTGTATTGACAACAATCAATCAATCATATTTATTTATAAAGACGTTTTTACATCAGCAGATGTCACAAAGTGCTATACAGACACCCAGCCTAAAACCCCAAACAGCAAGCGATGTGTCTACAGTATCTCTATGGTTTTTACTGTGTACTGTAACACATGCTGCCTCCTCAAAGATAGCACCACTTCAGAAGATCTGCTTTAAAATGCTGAGTCTCCATGCAAGTAAAGTGCCAGACTTAACCTCCGTCATGGAGGAGAGAGTGTATCTTATATAGAATGTCATATTTGGCCAGTATCAAAACATCTGTTATATAACTGTTGAATTAATGAGACATGTTTTTGCTGCATCAATCGTTATTCAGTATTGTCAAGTGAAACCTGTCCAATTTGTTCCCATGGAGCTGGTTGGTGGCCATTGTCACCAGGGGGGACACTATGAAAAATCTGCGATGGTACTACAACTAAAAAACACTTCTCTGGACATGGCCTAGCTGTGTGTGAAATGCTGCTAGCATAGTTCCTATCCTCTAGCAGTCCCACTGTTAGTTGTACCATCTCAAACAACCAATAGCTATCCTTCAAAATATAGATTGACCAAAAAATACATGGGGGATTGGAAATGATGCAGACAATTACATCGATAGAAGCCACAATCTATCTGCAATAATAAAGCTGATCTACCCCCTAAGGAAATTATTTCAAAAATCATTTCAATCCAATCTTAGATAAAAGTGCATGTCCTTGAGGTGGTTCTGACAAAGAAAAATGCCTAATTAGCATTAATTATTAACGTAGAAGGAAAGCTACATGTCGTAATAAAAAAATTATTGAGGTTGAATGAATAAGATCATAAAGGTGTGAGGAAGGAGGAGAAAGAAGATATATTGCCTGCTGGTTGCCTCTATAGCCTCAAGCAACCTCTCCACACAACACTCAGGTGGCTATGGTTATTCTGGAGTGTCTATTCTGGATCGAGTACATCACGTCTTCTCCTGCCTTTGTCCAACTGAGAAAGGAAAATGCTGTGTGTGTGTGTGTGTCTGTGCGTGTGTCTGTGCGTGTGTGTGTGCGTGTGTGGTTGTGTGTGTGTTTGTGCGTGCATGCGTGCATTTGTGTTTGTGTATGATGCAGTATGATGTTCCTTTTCTCCAGAGAGTTGTCTTTTGAATGTCAGCGGGTACTAAAAGCTCTCTCTGTCTCTCTCTCTCTCCCTCCCCCCTTTCTCTCACTCCCTATCTCTACTCCTCTCTGTCTCTCTCCCTCTCCCTCTCCCTCTCCCTCTCCCTCTCCCTCTCCCTCCCTCCTCAGGGGAAGCCATTCTCCCCAGTGACTCTGCTCCCCAAGATTACGGTGATGAAAAACAGCATCTCCCACCTGGAAAGTAGGCCACAGCGCAACACAATCCATCCTCCTTTGAATCAACTTTTGTTCAGGATAAATGAGAGGCTTTTATATGGGATTTTGGTAAGTTTTTGCAGGTGAGAACAACACCACTTTTCCCCTGTGGTCTTAATATTATACATACTACTACCTCTCCATATAATGAAGACTGTGTTAGTTGTCAAGCTGCTAAAATAGATTCCTTCTCTGTGTGTTAGCATCACATTTAGGTATTGTCTCTGCTGACTCTGTGGGTGACAGCTAATTATCTAGCATGTTGACCTTCAGCAGAGAAACACATTCATAATCACAGGAGCAGGGATGAACTAAAGGAATGTACTCTGCGGGGCTTATACACAAGAGAGAAGTGGAGTGGAGGGGTTTATTACTTCTCATAACTCCAGTCTCTCTCTCTCTCTCTCTCTCTCTCTCTCTCTCTCTCTCTCTCTCTCTCTCCATCTCTCTCCGTCACTCTATCCTTCTCTCCCTCTATCTCTTTTCCCTTCTCTTTCTCTATCAGTCCCCAACTCTCCCTTTTACCCACCCTCTCCTCCCCTCTCTGACCTTCTGAAGCATAGCCTTGAGGCAGAGCAACTGCCTGTCACTCGACCTTACCATAATTTGGACCATATCCCCTGGCAGTACAGTAGATAGGGAGTGTTGGCAGGCTGGCAGTCTTGTACACAGCCCCACTGGACAGAGGGGTCTGGGTGTGGGTGGTGGGGAGGTTGGTCATCAGGCTAGGACTCATTGTTGCTCCAGTCAACTCCCTGCCCTCCCTTCCCCAGAATGTGACCTTCAGATCAGTGTGCATGGAGACTGTGCCATGGTGTTCTGGAGGCTGCCGTGCTGCAGCGTTCTGGCCAACATGGCTTCTGCTACAGTACTGCCGCTCTTTGCTGCTGTGTGTTAGATTATGACTCTGAGGTAGTGTCAGTGATTAGAGCTCAGACACCCAGAGAACCCATAGCAGCCGGGCCGCCCGCCCAGTCATTAACAGGCCCATTCTCTCTCTTCCTCTCTCTTCTAATATTGACACCACTGTGAGACAAGGAGTTTAATGGTCACTAGACCAGGAGTTTACGGCCCTTCATTTCGCTCACTTCGAGTGGCTAAATCATTGATGAGAGGGCAAGAGGAGAGGCTGGTGGAGAGAGAGGTCTGGGTATATGTGTTTTTGTTTGCATCGCCGGGTCCTTGGGGGGTGGGCATTAGGCATGCGAGACTGGATAGTGCTGCAGGCGGCAAAATACAGATTTTTTAATTGATACATTAAACAGACAAACAGATTGTACAACCTCAGGACATGAACAAAACAGGCGCGTAAAACACTCCCACAAGGGAACCTGCGAAACACTCTCTCCTCTCTCACTCTCCTCTCTCTCTGTCCTCTTTCTCTCTCTCCTCTCTCTCTCCTCTCTCTCTCCTCTCTCTCTCTCTCTCTCCTCTCTCTCTCTCCTCTCTTTTTCTTTTCCTCAGGGATCGACTTTTATTGCTCTGTCTACTTTAGCTCATGAAAAATAGTCACCTGTCCCTTAGAGAAAGAGGGTTGTGTACTTCTCTAGGGAAACCAAACCAGTGCAGTGTTATAGAAGAGGACAGTCAGACAGACACAGCCGGCCATGTGAAACCTACACCTGCAACACAACCTCTCATTACATTGTAGTTGAACTAGTATTGTGTACAATGTGTAGAATAAAGCACCCTTTGTTCGATCCCCTGATTCAAAAGAGAGTTGGAAGTTCTGGTGAAACATGAGAGATTTGAGTCCATCTGCGGACCCCTGCGTGTTGCCTTGCCTTGTGTTGTGTTGTGTAGTATTGTGTTGTGTTAACACGTCTGAGGTATGTTGATACCTCCTGAGTGTAATGGCTGCGTGTATTAAACAGGAGAGCGAAGTGCTTGTCAATTGGCAGGGGGCTAATTAAAATGATTTATGCTAGCTTTGCATGACATCACTACGAGCCCACTCGCAGCCCGCGAGATAACAGGCTAAATTAATTAATCTATTTGCAAGAGACATAAATACTTTGTTGAGTTGGAATGAACAAGAGTGTAAACACCAGCCAATCAATAAAGATAATTAAAATATGGTGTGTGCGTATGTGTCTGTGTGTATGTTGGACAACGTGTGTTTGAGTGTGTGTGTGTGCGTGTGTGTGTGTGTGTGTGTGTGTGTGTGTGTGTGTGTGTGTGTGTGTGTGTGTGTGTGTGTGTGTGTGTGTGTGTGTGTGTGTGTGTGTGTGTGTGTGTGTGTGTGTGTGTGTGTGTGTGTGTGCGTGCGTGCGTGGGTGTGTGTTTGTGTGCGTGTGAATAGTAAATGAACAAATATTTGACCAACTGGGGACATTTTCTTAGTCTCCATGAGGTCAAATGCTATTTCTAGGGGGTTTAGGTTTAAGGTTAGAATTAGTGTTAGGGTTAGAATTACGTTTAGGGTTAGGGTTAGGAACTAGGGTTAGTTTTAGGGATAGGTTAAGGTTAGGTTTTTGTTTTAGGGTTAGGGTTTGGAGTTAGGGTTAAGGTTAAGGTTAAGGTTAAGGGTAAGGTTAGGAGTTAGGGAAAATAGGATTTTGAATGGGAAACCACGTCGATGAGAATGGGGGCGTGCTCAGTCCTCTTTTTTTTCCTGTAGTCCACAATCATCTCCTTTGTCTTGGTCACGTTGAGGGAGAGGTTGTTATCCTGGCACCACACGCCCAGGTCTCTGACCTCCTCCCTATAGGCTGTCTCATCGTTGTCGGTGATCAGGCCTACCACTGTTGTGTCGTCGGCACACTTAATGATGGTGTTGGAATCATACCTGGCCATGCAGTCATGGGTGAACAGGGAGTACAGGAGGGGACTGAGCACGCACCCCTGAGGGGACCCCGTGTTGAGGATCAGTGTGGCAGATGTGTTGTTACCTACTCTTACCACCTGAGGGCGGCCCGTCAGGAAGTCCAGGATCCAGTTGCAGAGGGAGGTGTTTAGTCCCAGGATCCTTAGCTTAGTGATGAGCTTTGAGGGCACTACAGTGTTGAATGCTGAGCTGTAGTCAATGAATAGCATTCTCACGTAGGTGTTCCTCTTGTCCAGGTGGGAAAGGGCAGTCTGGAGTGCAACAGAGATTGCATCATCTGTGGATCTGTTGGGGCGGTATGCAAATGTGGGTGGGTCTAGGGTTTCTGGGATAATGGTGTTGATGTGAGCCATGACCAGCCTTTCAAAGCACTTCATGGCTACAGACATCAGTGCTATGGGTCGGTAGTCATTTAGGCAGGTAATCTTAGTGTCCTTGGGCACGGGGACTATGGTGGTCTGCTTGAAACATGTTGGTATTACAGACTCAGTCAGGGACATGTTGAAAATGTCAGTGAAGACACTTGCCAGTTGGTCAGCACATGCTCGGAGTACACGTCCTGGTAATCCGTCTGGCCCTGCGGCCTTGTGAACGTTGACCTGCTTAAAAGTCTTACTCACATTGGCTAGGGAGAGCGTGATCACATAGTCATCCGGAACAGCTGGTGCTCTCATGCATGCTTCAGTGTTGCTTGCCTCGAAGCGAGCATAGAAGTGGTTTAGCTCGTCTGGAAGTCTTGTGTCACTGGGCAGCTCACGGCTGTGCTTCCCTTCGTAGTCTGTAATAGTTTTCAAGCCCTGTCACATCCGACGAGCGTCAGAGCCGGTGTAGTACGATTCAATCTTAGTCCTGTACTGACTCTTTGCCTGTTTGATGGTTCGTCGGAGGGCATAGCGGGATTTCTTATAAGCGTCCGGGTTAGAGTCCCGCTCCTTGAAAGCGGCAGCTCTACCCTTTAGCTCAGTGCGGATGTTTCCTGTAATCCATGGCTTCTGGTTGGGGTATGTACGTACGGTCACTGTGGGGACGACATCATCGATGCACTTATTGATGAAGCCAGTGACTGATGTGGTGTACTCCTCAATGCTATCTGAAGAATCCCTGAACATGTTCCAGTCTGTGCTAGCAAAACAGTCCTGTAGCTTAGCATCTGCGTCATCTGACCACTTTTTTATTAACCGAGTCACTGGTGCTTCCTGCTTTAGTTTTTGCTTATAAGCAGGAATCAGGAGGATAGAGTTATGGTCAGATTTGCCAAATGGAGGGCGAGGGAGAGCTTTGTATGCGTATCTGTGTGTGGAGTAAAGTTGGTCTAGAGTTTTTTTTCCTCTGGTTGCACATTTAACATGCTGGTAGAAATTAGGTATAACTGATTTAAGTTTCCCTGCATTAAAGTCCCCGGCCACTAGGAGCGCTGCCTCTGGATGAGCGTTTTCCTGTTCACTTATGGCCTTATACAGCTCATTCAGTGCAATCTTAATGCCAGCATTGGTTTGTGGTGGTAAATAGACAGCTACGAAAAATATAGATGAAAACTCTCTTGGTAAATAGTGTGGTATACAGCTTATCATAAGATACTCTACCTCAGGTGAGCAAAACCTCGAGACTTCCTTAGTATTTGATTTTGTGCACCAGCTGTTGTTTACAAATATACACAGACCGTCACCCCTTGTCTTACCGGAGTCAGCCGTTCTATCCTGCCGATGTAGAGTATAGCCCGCTAGCTGTATGTTGTCCATGTCGTCGTTCAGCCACGACTCGGTGAAACATAATACATTACAGTTTTTCATGTCCCGTTGGTAGGATAACCGTAATCTTAGGTCGTCTAATTTATTTTCAAATGATTGAACATTGGCTAATAGGATTGATGGAAGAGGCAGTTTACTCGCCGCCCGTCGGATCTCATAAGGCACCCCGACCTACGTCCACGATATCTCCGTCTCTTTCTCATGCGAATGACGGGGATTTGGGCCTTGTCGGGTGTCTGTAGGATATCCTTTGCGTCCGACTTGTTGAAGAAAAAATCTTCATCCAATACGAGATGAGTAATCGCTGTCCTGATATCCAGACGCTCTTTTTGGTTATAAGAGATGATGACAGAAACATTATGTACAGAATAAATTACAAATAACGCGGAAAAACACACATAATAGTACAATTGGTTAGAGGGATGTAAAACGGCAGCCATCTTCTCCGGCGCCATTCCTTGATATACAGTGGGGAAAAAAAGTATTTAGTCAGCCACCAATTGTGCAAGTTCTCCCACTTAAAAAGATGAGAGAGGCCTGTAATTTTCATCATAGGTACACGTCAACTATGACAGACAAAATGAGAAAAAAAATTCCAGAAAATCACATTGTAGGATTTTTAATGAATTTATTGGCATATGATGGTGGAAAATAAGTATTTGGTCAATAACAAAAGTTTCTCAATACTTTGTTATATACCCTTTGTTGACAATGACACAGGTCAAACGTTTTCTGTAAGTCTTCACAAGGTTTTCACACACTGTTGCTGGTATTTTGGCCCATTCCTCCATGCAGATCTCCTCTAGAGCAGTGATGTTTTGGGGCTGTCGCTGGGCAACACAGACTTTCAACTCCCTCCAAAGATTTTCTATGGGGTTGAGATCTGGAGACTGGCTAGGCCACTCCAGGACCGTGAAATGCTTCTTACGAAGCCACTCCTTCGTTGCCCGGGCGGTGTGTTTGGGATCATTGTCATGCTGAAAGACCCAGCCACGTTTCATCTTCAATGCCCTTGCTGATGGAAGGAGGGTTTCACTAAAAATCTCACGATACATGGCCCCATTCATTCTTTCCTTTACACGGATCAGTCGTCCTGGTCCCTTTGCAGAAAAACAGCCCCAAAGCATGATGTTTCCAACCCCATGCTTCACAGTAGGTATGGTGTTCTTTGGATGCAACTCAGCATTCTTTGTCCTCCAAACATGACGAGTTGAGTTTTTACCAAAAAGTTATATTTTGGTTTCATCTGACCATATGACATTCTCCCATTCCTCTTCTGGATCATCCAAATGCACTTCAGACGGGCCTGGACATGTACTGGCTTAAGCAGGGGGGACACGTCTCGCACTGCAGGATTTGAGTCCCTGGCGGCGTAGTGTGTTACTGATGGTTGGCTTTGTTACTTTGGTCCCAGCTCTCTGCAGGTCATTCACTAGGTCCCCCCGTGTGGTTCTGGGATTTTTGCTCACCGTTCTTGTGATCATTTTGACCCCATGGGGTGAGATCTTGCGTGGAGCCCCAGATCGAGGGAGATTATCAGGGGTCTTGTATGTCTTCCATTTCCTAATAATTGCTCCCACAGTTGATTTCTTCAAACCAAGCTGCTTACCTATTGCAGATTCAGTCTTCCCAGCCTGGTGCAGGTCTACAATTTTGTTTTTGGTGTCCTTTGACAGCTCTTTGGTCTTGGCCATTGTGAAGTTTGGAGTGTGACTGTTTGAGGTTGTGGACAGGTGTATTTTATACTGATAACAATTTCAAACAGGTGCCATTAATACAGGTAACGAGTGGAGGACAGAGGAGCCTCTTAAAGAAGAAGTTACAGGTCTGTGAGAGCCAGAAATCTTGCTTGTTTATAGGTGACCAAATACTTATTTTCCACCATAATTTGCAAATAAATTCATTAAAATCCTACAATGGGATTTTCTGGATTTTTTTCCTCAATTTGTCTGTCATAGTTGACGTGTACCTATGATGAAAATTACAGGCCTCTCTCATCTTTTTAAGTGGGAGAACTTGCACAATTGGTGGCTGACTAAATACTTTTTTTCCCCACTGTATATACAGTGGGGAGAACAAGTATTTGATACACTGCCGATTTTGCAGGTTTTCCTATTTACAAAGCATGTAGAGGTCTGTAATTTTTATCATAGGTACACTTCAACTGTGAGAGACTGAATCTAAAACAAAAATCCAGAAAATCACATTGTATGATTTTTAAGTAATTAATTAAAGCTATCCAAGGATGTCAGGGACAAGATTGTAGACCTACACAAGGCTGGAATGGGCTACAAGACCATCGGCAAGCAGCTTGGTGAGAAGGTGACAACAGTTGGTGCGATTATTCGCAAATGGAAGAAACACAAAATAACTGTCAATCTCCCTTCGGCCTGGGGCTCCATGCAAGATCTCACCTCGTGGAGTTGCAATGATCATGAGAACGGTGAGGAATCAGCCCAGAACTACACAGGAGGATCTTGTCAATGATCTCAAGGCAGCTGGGACCATAGTCACCAAGAAAACAACGACTGAAATCCTGCAGCGCCCGCAAGGTCCCCCTGCTCAAGAAAGCACATCTGAAGTTTGCCAATGAACTTCTGAATGATTCAGAGGAGAACTGGGTGAAAGTCTTGTGGTCAGATGATACCAAAATCGAGCTCTTTGGCATCAACTCAACTCGCCGTGTTTGGAGGAGGAGGAATGCTGCCTATGACCCCAAGAACACCATCCCCACTGTCAAACATGGAGGTGGAAACATTATGCTTTGGGGGTGTTTTTCTGCTACGGGGACAGGACAACTTCACCGCATCAAAGTGACGATGGACGGGGCCATGTACCGTCAAATCTTGGGTGAGAACCTCCTTCCCTCAGCCAGGGCATTGAAAATGGGTAGTGGATGGGTATTCCAGCATGACAATGACCCAAAACACACGGCCAAGGCAACAAAGGAGTGGCTCAAGAAGAAGCACATTAAGGTCCTGGAGTGGCCTAGCCAGTCTCCAGGCCTTAATCCCATAGAAAATCTGTGGAGGGAGCTGAAGGTTCGAGTTGCCAAACGTCAGCCTCGAAACATTAATGACTTGGAGATGATCTACAAAGAGGAGTGGGACAAAATCCCTCCTGAGATGTGTGCAAACCTGGTGGCCAACTACGAGAAACATCTGACCTCTGTGATTGCCAACAAGGGTTTTGCCACCAAGTACTAAGTCATGTTTTTCAGAGGGGGTCAAATACTTATTTCCCTCATTAAAATGCAAATCAATTTATAACATTTTTGACATGCGTTTTTCTGGATTTTTTTGTTATTATTCTGTCTCTCACTGTTCAAATAATCCTAACATTACAATTATAGACTGATCATTTCTTTGTCAGTGGGCAAACTTACAAAATCAGCAGGGGATCAAATACTTTTTTCCCTCACTCTATGTTATGTCGGAAAAAATCTGTTATAAATTCCTCTGTCCTAGTTAAAAACAAGTTGTCATCCAATAGGCTCTGATTAAATTTCCAATATCCTCGCCCACGTGGAAATTCAGTAAGAGTAATGTATATGCCAATTATATGATGGTCCGACCGCATTCTGTCCCCTATCAACACTTTTTAAACTTTTGGTGTCAACGAAAATGACATAAGAAAGAAGTCAAGATGACTAGCTTCCATCCATTTGTTTCTCGACCGCTTCTGGGAACTTCACCTCATTGTGAATGGTTAGCAGGTTAGTGTTTTTCATCATGAATCTTCTGGAGGCAGCTGTGTAGAGTGGTCACTAGCTGGCACAGCCACAAAGTCATAAAATCTGATTTTAAACCTAACCTTGCCTTAATGGTGAACACATGGCTCATGGGTTAGCCTCGCTGTGGAGCTCTATAGGACACCATTGTATAGGACTGTATAGGACACCACTTCAGGACAGTTGTGAGTAAGGACTGATGATACCTTCAGAACAGTGCCTCTCTCAATGGTCTGTGACTTTTAGACCTGGCTATAACCAGGGTGGCATTTAGTTGGAATGAAATGAGACACAACATTTTAAAACATGGGAGGTACAGGAGTACCTGAACTTGTCCAATAAGAATGCTATTTTTTGTTGTTTTGCTTTTAAACGATTCCTGTTTTGTGCCAACTGAACACAACCAAATGAGAACACAAGACCAACAAGATAGCAAAAAAGAGAATATCTGTCACGGTTTACTAAGCCAGAACCCAGAAGCAGACCAGGACAAGGTAAGTGGTGTCAAAGGTGAGAGTTTATTTAACTGATCCACGAGTGCTGCTGAATAATCCAGGGAACAGAGCGGGCGGCGTGGATGAGTTGTTGAGGGTGCAGTAGTTGGTCCAATGATGGCTCGGCAGCCGCCGACCATCAGGCAGAGGTTGGGTGAAGGTTCCGGACGAGTGATGTTCATGGCTAACGATCCGGCAGGGAATGGATGTTAGGCCAGAGCCTAAGAAGGGTGATGATCAGGACCAGGTGTGCAGATTGCTGATGGGATGCAGGTGCGGAAATCAAGAGAGCTCCCGCCTAGCAACGTTGCCCGGCAACCAGGCAGGGAGCGTTCCAGAACCCTCGGGAAACTGGAGATCACGAGCAGAAAAACTAGTACACAGACCGGACCCGACTCAGACTGCCGGGATCGTTACAGTACCCCCTCCGACGAACGCCACCGGGCGGACTCCCCGGAGCGCCAGGATGGAGGCGGTAGAAGTCACGAATGAGGTCAGCATCTAGGATCTGTCGCCGCGGAATCCAACTCCTCTCTTCAGGACCATACCCTCCCAGTCCACGAGATACTGGAAACCCCGGCCCCGCCGTCTGGAATCCATGATGCGTCGCACCGTGTAGGCAGGACCACCTCCGATCATCCGAGGAGGAGGAGGAGGAGGCGGAGGAGGCAACAGAGGACTGAGGAAAACAGGCTTGAGGCAGGAGACATGAAAGGTGGGATGGACTCTGAGCGTCCTCGGGAGTTTGAGTCGAACTGCCACCGGATTGATCACCTTCTCCACCACAAACGGACCAATGAACTTCGGTAACAACTTCCTAGACTCAGTCCGTAAAGGAAGATCCCGTGTGGCCAACCAGACCCTATCTCCGATGGTATAGGTGGGAGCGGGGATCCGGCGACGATTCGCCTGGAGCTGATACCGGTCCGAAACTCTAAGGAGTGCCTTTCTGGCCCGATGCCAGGTCCGGTGGCAACGACGAATATGGGCCTGAACAGAAGGCACTGAGAGCTCCTTCTCCTGAGAAGGGAACAAGGGAGGTTGGTAGCCATACAGGCACTGGAAGGGAGACATCCCAGTGGCAGATGTAGGGGAGAGTATTGTGGGCATACTCAACCCAAGGCAACTGAGAGACCCAGGAGGTGGGGTTGGAAGAGACCAGGCAGCGTAGCATGGATTCCATCTTCTGGTTGGCTCTCTCCGCCTGACCATTAGATTGGGGGGTGAAAACCAGATGTGAGACTGACTGTAGCTCCAATGGCCAAACAGAAGGACTTCCAGACAGCAGAGGTAAACTGAGGGCCACGGTCGGAAACGATATCACTGGGCAAACCGTGGACCCTGAAAACCTCCCCTAACCAGGATCTCGGACGTCTCCGAGGCAGAGGGAAGCTTGGCAATTGGCACAAAGTGGGCGAACTTGCTGAATCTGTCCACGATAGTCAGAACGACCGTGTTCCCCTCAGAAGCGGGCAACCCAGTGACAAAGTCCAGGGCCAGATGCGACCATGGTCGCCGGGGAATAGGAAGGGGGTGAAGTAGTCCAGAGCTGGGCCGATTGGTACTCTTATTCTGCGCACACACTGGACAGGCAGCAACATAACCCCGAGTATCCTCGGCCATGGCAGGCCACCAAAAACGTCTGCGAAGAAACGCCATCGTCCGAGCCACGCCAGGGTGACAAGCCATCTTGCTGGCGTGGGACCATTTGAGGACAGCAGGACGAACCGACTCAGGCACAAACATATGGTCGGTGGGGAGGGAGTGACAGAGCCTTCTGCTTACTGAACACTTCCCCCAAATCGTGATATGTCTCGGGAACCAGGGACAAATCTGGGGGTTTAGCCTCAATCACCTGACTGGGAACCGAATGGGGACAGGCAGTCTTGAGACAGTTAGCATGACAATCAAGGCTCCAACTCGTTACCTTGCCCGTCACCCAATCGAACATGGGATTGTGTTCCTTCAGCCAGGGGTATCCAAGGACCAGAGGAACATGGGAAGACGGCAGAATGAAGAATGAAATCATCTCCGAATGATTCCCCGACAACAGCATCTTAACCCGGTTCAGTCCTCATCGTGATACGTGCCAGACTACTGCCGTTCAGAGTGGTCGCCTAATGGCTTGGCAATTGCTCCTTGGAAAGCCCCAGCTGTTCCACCAACTCGGCATCAAGAAAGCTTCCATCGGCACCTGAATCGATAAAAGCGTTAATCGCTAAGCTCTGATTCCTGTTCATAAGGGTAGCCGGGAAACGGGGTCTGACAGAGGTATTGAGAGGTCGAAACTGGCTCGCTAAAAGTCCTCCCAACTTTAGCGAGCCGCGCAGTTTGACGACCGCCGGGAACAGGTGGCGAGGTAATGTCCCGAACCACCACAGTAGAGGCAACAGTTAGTCCCTACGTCTGAGTTGGCGTTCCTCCTTGGTTAACCCGTGCCGCCCTACTTGCATTGGTTCAGAATCGGGAGACAGGACCTCTCCACTAATCCTGTGTGGTGGACGATGATCGACGTATTCTGGACCAATCCCCGACCCGACTGGAACCTGAGAAGCTGATCGATTGGACGGACCCCATTGCTTCTCCCTCCTTCGCTCTCGGACTCGATTATCCACCCGAATAGACAAGGCTACCAAGCTGTCCAGGTCACTAGGCTCGGATAGGAGATCAACTCATCCTTGAGCTGCTCCGACAGACCCTGGTAAAAGGCCGCTTGCAGAGACTCCTCATTCCACCCACTCTCCACAGCCAACGTCTTGAACTCGATCACGAAGTCGGCCACGCTGCGAGTTCCTTGGTGAAGCGAAAACAGGCGCTAGCTGCGTCCCTCCCTCGGACGGAATGGTCGAAGAGCTTCCTCATCTCGGCCGTGAACCCCTGGTATGAAGCCATGCAGGGGTCTTGTCGTTCCCAAACGGCTGAAGCCCACTCCAGCGCTCGACCACGCAGCAACTCAATCACAAAGGCTATCCTAGCCTTGTCTGTGGCATAAGAGTAGGGCTGTAGATCGAACACTAACCCACACTGCATAAGGAAAGAACGGCATCTTCCCAGCTCCCCCTCATATTTATCCGCGTCGGAACCTTGGGCTCACGGAAGGACACAGCTCCAGACGCGGCAGGCGAGATGGGTGAAACCGGTAGTGGATCCTCCACCGGAAACTTGCGCTGGTTCTGGACCTCCGTCAGACCGGTAGAAAGGTTCCGAACTGCCAACGCGATCTCCTGTAGCTCCGTGCTATGATGGCCCAACATCTTCTCCTGATGGGTAATGGCATGGCGAACAGAGTCCAGGTCCGCTGGGTTCATTACTGGCCGGATCGTTCTGTCACGGTTTACTAAGCCAGAACCCAGAAGCAGACCAGGACAAGGTAAGTGGTGTCAAAGGTGAGAGTTTATTTAACTGATCCACGAGTGCTGCTGAATAATCCAGGGAACAGAGCGGGCGGCGTGGATGAGTTGTTGAGGGTGCAGTAGTTGGTCCAATGATGGCTCGGCAGCCGCCGACCATCAGGCAGAGGTTGGGTGAAGGTTCGGACGAGTGATGTTCATGGCTAACGCATCCGGCAGGGAATGGATGTTAGGCCAGAGCCTAAGAAGGGTGATGATCAGGACCAGGTGTGCAGATTGCTGATGGGATGCAGGTGCGGAAATCAAGAGAGCTCCCGCCTAGCAACGTTGCCCGGCAACCAGGCAGGGAGCGTTCCAGAACCCTCGGGAAACTGGAGATCACGAGCAGAAAAACTAGTACACAGACCGGACCCGACTCAGACTGCCGGGATCGTTACAGTATCAAAGTGTAGAGGAATACACGTTGTGGCATAAGGGCTCCTGACTCAAATGGATATAACATTTAATATTCTTTTTTTTTTTTTACCGTTTCATGAACACAACACTTCTACTTGTCATGAGCCACAAGTGCAAAGCAAGCAATAATACCTCCTCATAAAAACAGGACGTAGATTTATCCCTCATGCATATTCATGCTTTTTTCTCTCAATGATTTACATATGGATGGGTGACAGTAGCCTACAGCACGCTAGCTATTCTTAGTCAGGAAACAGTGAAAGGAGAAAGACAAATAATACAACAGTATCTTAAACATATTTAATTTTAATGAATCCCTTCATTTGAGTTTTTCACACTTTCCTCCAACAACGTGGAAATTAGAAAAGGGGAAAATCTCATTAACTACCTTAGCTGCGTGTTGACATTTGATTTGCATCCTGCAAGACAAACCGCATCTCTTCATTTCACACTTTAGCCTTCCAATTTCCTCCTTCGATACGTCGGCAGCTCAAAAGGAAATAATGTATAATATTAATTTCCGTGGCTTTTTTATTAATGTGCAAAACACAAATGTCAATTACGGGCAGCATATTTTCTCTTATTTCCCTTTGTTTACTTCTGAGCATAACCCCCCGAAGCCTCTAACCCGAGTAAGAGGTAAGGGTTTCTAAGTCGGTCGACAATAGCGGTCGATTGTGATATGGAAGAAGGAATGTCTCTAGTGAATCTACCACTCATTTCAATCATTCAGAGTATAATCAAACTGTATCTAGCTTCTAGATTCTAGACAATCTAGATAGTCCTTGGTGTACCATTTTTGATACACACACGGGAAACTGTTGAACGTGAAAAACCAGCAGTATTGTAGTTCTTGACACAAACCAGTACTGGCACCTACTACCATACCCCGTTCAAAGGCATTTAAATATTTTGTCTTGCCCATTTACCCTCTGAACGGCACACGTACACAATCCATGTCTCAATTGTCTCAAGGCTTAAAAATAATTATTTAACCTGTCTCCTCCCCTTCATCTACACTGATCGAAGTGGATTTAACAAGTGACATCAATAAGGGATCATAGCTTTCACCTGGATTCACCTGGTCAGTCTGTCATGGAAAGAGCAGTGTATATTTCTGTTGCCTTTGACAACAACACACAACCCAGATGAGACTGACTAACACACAGGGACGAACTGAACTAAAACAACCATCCATAAAGCAAAGCAAAGAGAAGTGTGCTACTGCTTTGCTTTTCCCAAAACTGGCTGGGATATCAGTTTCCACCATCTGGGCCAGGCAAATCTCAAATTCAGCTTTTCTTACTGCGCCCAGAAATCTAACGGGCAGATTCTGTTAAAGCCGAGGCATTACGTCGAGAGTGGAACAAATGGGATTTCTCCTTTCTTTGATCTTTATGTTCAGACGCCTGCCATCTGCACGCAAATGCACCAGCGCGGCCCACTAACATGTAGACAAGCGAAATGCATTAATATTGAAATGATAGCAATTATCCAAAGGTGCAGTGTACACATGTCACACGCCGGCATTGTGCCGTCGCTGCTTATGTTCAAAGTCGATTATAGATATGAAAATCATATCGGAGGATGGGAATCGTATACTGGATTGTGGATTGGTGGAACAATCTGTGTGTTGGATGCAGGCAGCACTGAGCTGGGGTAAAACAGAAAGTGGGCCTGCAGTATTTTTAGCAGACCCCCCCGACAGAATATTCACAGCAAACAGAAGTCTAAATGACATGGTTTAGTGTAACGATGTTATTCCTTTTGGTCCTCTTATCCAGAGAGATTTACGCATAATCACATATAATTAGAGACTATTACGATCAGACAGCAGTATAGGCAGGCAGGCAGGGAGCAGAGGACGAAAATTGTGAAAAGGAGAGTAATCTGTAGGAAAAGGTGTTTATCTATTTCTCAGAAAATGTTGGATGTTTACCAGCCGTCTGAAAATCACACCATTTTCATGTATAAATGGAGACATAACCTGACTCGTACGTTTAAAAGCGCAAAAATTCCATCCGATGAAAAATGGCCCAGAAATAGTATAATAAGATATGATCACAGTATTTCTCCATCTCCCTGACTGCTGATTCTTTCACATCACCAGTAAAATGTTTGTCTTCCTGATAACTCCTTATGATAACTCATCTGTGCACTCCTCCCATTACCCCCTGTACAACTTCACCATAACGCTCTCCCATAATGCTCTCCCTTCCATAACGACTCCCGTCCCATTCACCCCTGTCTCATCGGCGTTTGGAAGTCGTAATTGGCCCAAATCATCATTCCCATCGCTCCTACTAAGAACACCCCTGCTAGGAACGTTTGCTTCTGCCTCCCTCCTGTGATGTAAATGAGGCCAGGCAGAAGCAAACGTTGGCAGATTGAAATGTTTCTCCCACACCTCATTAAGCCTCCGAGGGCACAGGAAATAGAACCTTTGACAGGATGTCAGAGAGCAGTTAATGACCCAATCAGAGAGGTCGCCGTCAGCCAATTAGCATTAACCAAACGCCACAGGCAGCGGGGAGGATGCCTAAATGTGAGGCGACAGCCAGTTAGAGACAGGAGAGAAGAGAAGAGAGGAGAGGAGTCCCCTATGGAATGGCTGATGGGAGGAGGATGTCACTAAAGTTATCCATCATTAGGCCTCAACTTTAAAATGATATCTGACATCCCCCTATTGAATTGTCAGGGATTTATACCCACAGAATATCAATTTGTTCTCCTAGGAATTTCCATTGAACAACCTGATAATACCCAAACAATTATATAGTTGTTAGCTAGCTTTAGCAACATTCCATTTGATATAACATTGTGAAAATCCCTTACATGTGAATGAATGCATTATGATGCTAATTCAATGGCCTCTTTGTTAGGTACAAGCCATCCTTTCCAACTCAGGCTGTTCATTCCTGTCGACTGTGTGGGCTTTGGAAATCTGCAGCACTATCCACCCTCATCAGAACTCAGCCTACCCACTGTGTTGTTCACCTGTAGCAGTAGTCCATTATGATCCACAATAATATTACAGATAAAATGTATATTTTCTATCCTCCCAGTCCTTCAACAGCTGTATTACGTAACCTCCTCCACCCCCATCCTCCCCTAGGCCCCCGCACACCTTACTGATGCAAAATGTTTACTTGCAACGTTCGCTGCAGGTGTTTGTTTTCGTTCTGTTGACCTAAACCCTTTCTTTGTTCTCAGAGAGCAGAATAAGCCCTCAACATTGCATTTATGTGTATAAACATGTCAGGTCAATCACAACCTGAACAACAATATACACTGCTCAAAAAAATTAAGGGAACACTAAAATAACACATCCTAGATCTGAATGAATGAAATAATCTTATTAAATACTTTTTTCTACATAGTTGAATGTGCTGACAACAAAATCACACAAAAATTATCAATGGAAATCAAATTTATCAACCCATGGAGGTCTGGATTTGGAGTCACACTCAAATTTAAAGTGGAAAACCACACTACAGGCTGATCCAACATTGATTTAATGTCCTTAAAACAAGTCAAAATGAGGCTCAGTAGTGTGTGTGGCCTCCACGTGCCTGTATGACATCCCTACAACGCCTGGGCATGCTCTTGATGAGGTGGTGGATGGTCTCCTGAGGGATCTCCTCCCAGACCTGGACTAAAGCATCCGCCAACTCCTGGACAGTCTGTGGTGCAACGTGGCGTTGGTGAATGGAGCGAGACATGATGTCCCAGATGAGCTCAATTGGATTCAGATCTGGGGAATGGGCGGGCCAGTCCATAGCATCAATGCCTTCCTCTTGCAGGAACTGCTGACACACTCCAGCCACATGAGGTCTAGCATTGTCTTGCATTAGGAGGAACCCAGGGCCAACCGCACCAGCATATGGTCTCACAAGGGGTCTGAGGATCTCATCTCGGTACCTAATGGCAGTCAGGCTACCTCTGGCGAGCACATGGAGGGCTGTGCGGCCCCCCAAAGAAATGCCACCCCACACCATGACTGACCCACCGCCAAACCGGTCATGCTGGAGGATGTTGCAGGCAGCAGAACGTTCTCCACGGCGTCTCCAGACTCTGTCACGTCTGTCGCATGTGCTCAGTGTGAACCTGCTTTCATCTGTGAAGAGCACAGGGCGCCAGTGGCGAATTTGCCAATCTTGGTGTTCTCTGGCAAATGCCAAACGTCCTGCATGGTGTTGGGCTGTAAGCACAACCCCCACCTGTGGACGTCGGGCCCTCATACCACCCTCATGGAGTCTGTTTCTGACCGTTTGAGCAGACACATGTACATTTGTGGCCTGCTGGAGGTCATTTTGCAGGGCTCTGGCAGTGCTCCTCCTGCTCCTCCTTGCACAAAGGCGGAGGTAGCGGTCCTGCTGCTGGGTTGTTGCCCTCCTATGGCCTCCTCCACGTGTCCTGATGTACTGGCCTGTCTCCTGGTAGCGCCTCCATGCTCTGGACACTACGCTGACAAACACTGCAAACCTTCTTGCCACAGCTCGCATTGATGTGCCATCCTGGATGAGCTGCACTACCTGAGCCACTTGTGTGGGTTGTAGACTCCGTCTCATGCTACCACTAGAGTGAAAGCACCACCAGCATTCAAAAGTGACCAAAACATCAGCCAGGAAGCATAGGAACTGAGAAGTGGTCTGTGGTCACCACCTGCAGAACCAATCCTTTATTGGGGGTGTCTTGCTAATTGCCTATAATTTCCACCTGTTGTCTATTCCATTTGCACAACAGCATGTGAAATTTATTGTCAATCAGTGTTGCTTCCTAAGTGGACAGTTTGATTTCACAAAAGTGTGATTGACCTGGAGTTACATTGTGTTGTTTAAGTGTTCCCTTTATTTTTTTGAGCAGTGTATATTATGCTAATGTCATCTTCTGAGGTCAGAAGTAGCTAGGGATCTACAGGTGGTGGTATGATACTGGGTTGTCTACAGGTGAGCTGTGCTCTATTCCATCTCCCCCCCAGGGGTAGAACTGTGTCAGTTTTACAGATATCAGGTGCGTTGCTTTGTGATCTTGTAAATCATTTGAAGTATTCCACCACCAACACTTTGAACCTGTGTTTCCCTCTGCTGTGCCGTAGATGAGGAGAGAACGTTACATCTCTAACCCCCTGCATCAGTCTCATTACACACACACACGCACACACTCACTCAGGCAAACGCACACGCACGCACACACACACACCAATCCCTTCAGGCTCATTACACACAGCTGAAAGAAACGTCTGCCTCACTGAGCGAATCGTCGTCAAACTCATAAAGAAAAACAGGTTAGCGTAGATTCATTCTCCTCATCTCAACCTCTCCCAGCATTCTCCAACAACACAGTACTGGAACCCGGAACACAGAATCATGCCTGATCTGTGGAAAAAACAATACTGTGCTCTGCAGAACACAACATATGGCTGGTCTAATTAACTGGTCCAGCTACAGATAGACATGTTTAGCCTGTATGACTAATATATAAGCTGATGAAGAGATGACACCTTGTAATGATCAGGGGACACGTACAGGCTTTATTAGTAGTACTCTAGGTTGTTATTGAGGAGGGGGTGTTGTTGGTTATAGAAGAGGAGGTGTTGTTGGTTATAGAAGAGGAGGTGTTGTTATAGAAGAGTGGGTGTTGTTATAGAAGAGGGGGTGTTGTTATAGAAGAGGGGGTGTTGTTATATAAGAGGTGGTGTTGTTGGTTATTGAAGAGGGGTTGTTGTTATATAAGAGGTGTTGTTATAGAAGAGGGGGTGTTGTTGGTTATAGAAGAGGGGGTGTTGTTGGTTATTGAAGAGGGGGTGTTGCTGGTTATTGAAGAGGGGTTGTTGTTATAGAAGAGGGGGCGTATTTTAGAAGAGGGGGTGTTGTTATTGTGTTCTCAATTACTTTTCTGTAGACAATGCATTGCTCAGGTGAAGGCTACACACTATTAGTGGAAAGGTTGACTTGACTTGAGAATACAAAGATGACAGAAGCTGATTTGATATAATCGATTTTAATCTATAACCTCAGAGAATTAGTTTGACCAGTCTGACTGTTTGATTGCATTCCTTAGTGCTTGATCAGGTTATTGTTCTGTACATTTTTGGGACTTATTCACTCCTATTCCCAATGTCTAAATTGATTCCAAACTGCTCTGCATAGATTTGTTTGGTGTTTGTCTTGGTGTCTTGCGTTGATGCCCAATGCATTTCAATATGTTTGACTCAGAGTGTGAACTTTGCGAGAGCAGTGACATTTGTGTTTTTAATTAAGCTAAAATAAAGGAAATATACGTTTTGAGATTTGATTGATCAGTTTCTGCGCCAAAGGCTAAATTAAATCAACAGACATCTTTTAATCCATAACATTTACTTTAGAGGTGTTTTAAAGTGTGTTTTACTGAGGAGAAATAGAGAGAGAGAGAGAGAGAGAGAGAGAGAGAGAGAGAGAGAGAGAGAGAGAGAGAGAGAGAGAGAGAGAGAGAGATTTCAGTCCACGCTGGCACTCAAAAGACAACTCTCTGTAGAAAAGAAACATCATACACACACGTGCACACACACACCATGGTTTCGAGGTTGTATCATTAAACATTCATATCTCTATCATTTCCATATCCCGAGTCTCATACTTTAAAGAAAAAGATTATCACCATATTGTGTGTGTGTGTGTGTGTGTGTGTGTGCGTGCGTGTGTGGACCGCCAAGCCCATGAAAAAGTGGGACAGACATAATGAATCAAATTGACTGGGGACACAGAGAAAGGGGTTCAGTAGAAGAGGCCATCTTCACAGATGCTGTATGAAGTGGGGAATAAATTAAACATTACAATAGAAAAGGGATAAAACAAGAAAAGAACCACAAAAAGAGCGTCTGAAATCTGGTAACATCCCCCCTGCTAGCTTGAATACACTCCCCATTGTATCTGTCAAAACGCTTTCAGAACCCATCCCCTGAAAGAACCACATAAGTCATATTGAATGAATGTAAGGTATAGAGAGAACGGTTTCAGAGAACTCCGGAGATGGATTCTGATGGCTAGTGTTCTGAGAGGGAGATACAGTGATAGTGTCATGCGTTGATAGAGAGATAAATCACATCGAAGTAAGGTAAATCTTCTGGAGCTTTACTTAAATATACAGTATCTTAATCAAAAAACAGTATGTATCCTTTTCTGGGTGAGGGTTAAGAGATTTTGACAGCATCAGGATAGCTTATAGACCACATGACCTAGGTACATATTTTATATACCGCTTTTTGTGGATGTCTAGTCCAGCTCATCTATACCCAGCTCAATACAATACACTTCAACTGTATAATTGCATTGGAAGACGTTGGAGCGTTTCGGTGCTGTGGTCACTGGTAGTGAGGGGGAAGTGGTGGGGGTTGTGTGTGTTTTAGTGGAGTTGGACAGAGAATTTGGTTGATCTCCCACTCTCAGCACTGGTGATTAATTCAATAGTAGCCTGCGCTCTAGAGCTAAGAGGGTTACGGATGAGGAGAAGGGGACTATTAGGTTAAGTACCTTGGAAAATTCAAATGAGCCATAATTGCACCAACCATGAGCTATTATACCCATTGGTGGCCTCACTTTTGCAAAGTAATTTAGGGATAATGCTTACATTTTCAGAGTGCCAGGGAGAGATATGTATCAAATGGGTTGAATAATGTGTAAGTGTGGGATTTCACTGATGGTGACCAGTCCTTGTGTGCACTTCAATTTCCACCACTCTCTCAATTGTTCCAAATGGATAATAGGACTCCTGGTCCAGAAGAGCTCTATTCTCTTATAAAATCATTGTCCCATGGATGGAAAAACCCAGGCCTTTGCTATGTTTGACTTTGATCTGTGTAGGTCTTAATCGGTCTTCTCACAAAATCGTCTGTAGCATCCAAACACAAGCATCTTGGGAATCGTCTGAAGTTGGTACAGCCGATCTGCCAACTTCTGTCTGTAGCGTCCGGGCAGTTTGGGTGACACACTAATATGGCGAGACTCCCACGAACACGTACATGCCGGTTGTTTTGCTCTAGGACGCCCACAGGCCTCACAAGACTCGTCTGAAGGTCCCCCGGTACCAGTTGAAAATATTTATGGAAGTATATATAGAGACTGTTTAGTGCCAAAAATAAGGGGTGAAATGCACATCTTATATATTTCAGATATAGGACAGACACTTAAGAAAAACGTCCTTTAGATTTTATTTTTGGGACTATCTGTTGTTACATGTAGTGGATCTGTTATTCAATGCGCTTGTATGGGCTAGTAGCAGTAACGCCCAAAAAATTCCAATTAAAATAGCTAAATGTTCCTTGGTATGGCCTTTTAAAAACAATTTCATATAGCTTAGTAGAACCCCCCACCCAGACTGGAATCAAAAACAAGGAAGTAGAGAGTTTGAGATGACCCACACATTGCCCCACAATCCATGTTTCTCATCATCATCCCTCTACAACTGAACAAGAAAACATTCAAAATACTTTCCAAAGTAATAAGAAAGTACTGGAGGGCTTTTGACCTTGTGTTTATAAAAATTATCTAATTTTGCTGAGAGAAACCTCTTGGCCCTGGCTGATGAACAACTCACGTCTCTGCCTCGCACCGCGGCGAATCAACCAGGAAATGATAACTACAGCTTCATCAGCGTTACAAACCTTGCACATCATCACTTCCATCAACTCTCCATGGACTCCTTCACCACACACGTATAATTAAGACAGGTCAACAACAACAACTGCAATAGCACACGCTCACCCTTCTCTGACTGTGTGGGTGTGGCCAGTCTAGTTCAGAGGCAGCTTGAGGCAACTTCCAGTTTATTCCTTATCTCCAAAGTGTGTGTGTGTGTGTGTGTGTGTGTGTATGTGTGTGTACAGTCATGGGTGGTAACTTTACAATTCACTAGAAAAGGAACACTGGGAAATTATATTGGAGGTGTGGCTTAGTGGGGGCATATAGTTATTTTTGGCCACCCATGACTGGAAGTGTTGTACCAGTTTAAGTTGTTTATGGTAGAGTTAAATTTTTGCCACTTACAAGTTGGGGTGTAACAGTACATATATTCGTACTGAACCATTCGGTTCAGGGGCCTCGGTTTGGTCCGCACTGTGAAGCTGTACATAATAACACAAATACATTTAAACTCAGTTTTTCACAATTTCTGACATTTAATCCTAGTAAAAATGTACTGTCTTAGGTCAGTTAGGATCACCACTTTATTTTAAGAATGTGAAATGTCAGAATAATAGTAGAGATAATTATTTATTTCAGCTTTTATTTATTTCATCACATTCCCAGTGGTTCAGAAGTTTACATACACTCAATAGTATTTGGTAGCATTGCCTTTAAATTGTTTAACTTCAGTAAAATGTTTCGGGTAGCCTTCCATAAGCTTCCCACAATAAGTTGGGTGAATTTTGGCCCATTCCTCCTGACAGAGCTGCTGTAACCGAGTCAGGTTTCTAGGCCTGCTTGCTCGCACACGCTTTTTCAGTTCTGCCCACACATTTTCTATAGGATTTAGGTCAGGGCTTTGTGATGGCCACTCCAATACCTTGACTTTGTTGTCCTTAAGCCATTTTGCCACAACTTTGGAATTATGCTTGGGGTCATTGTCCATTTGGAAGACCCATTTGCGACCAAGCTTTAACTTCCTGACTGATGTCTTGAGATGTTGCTTCAATATATCCACATAATGTTCCTTCCTCATGATGCCATCTATTTTCTGAAGTGCACCAGTCCCTCCTGCAGCAAAGCACCCCCACAGCATGATGCTGCCACCCCTGTGCTTCACAGTTGGGATGGTGTTCTTCGGCTTGCAAGACCCCCCTTTTTCCTCCAAACATAACGATGGTCATTATGGCCAAACAGTTATATTTTTGTTTCATCAGACCAGAGGACATTTCTCCAAAAAGTACAATCTTTCTCCCCATGTGCAGTTACAAACCGTAGTCTGGCTTTTTTATGGATGTTTTGGAGCAGTGGCTTCTTCCTTGCTGAGCGACCTTTCAGGTTATGTCGATATAGGACTCGTTTTACTGTGGATATAGATACTTTTGTACCTGTTTCCTCCAGCATCTTCACAAGGTCCTTTGCTGTTGTTCTGCGATTGATTTGCACTTTTCGCACCAAAGTACGTTCATCTCTAGGAGACAGAACGCGTCTCTTTCCTGAGCGGTATGACGCTTCATGGTCCCATGGTGTTTATACTTGCGTATTATTGTTTGTACAGATGAACATGGTACCTTCAGGCGTTTGGAAATTGCTCCCAAGGATGAACCAGACTTGTGGAGGTCAACCATTTTTTTTCTGAGGTCTTGGCTGATTTCTTTTGATTTTCCCATGATGTCAAGCAAAGAGGCACTGAGTTTGAAGGTAGGCCTTGAAATACATCCACAGGTACACCTCCAATTGACTCAAATTATGTCAATTAGCCTATCAGAAGCTTCTAAAGCCCTTACATCATTTTATGGAATTTTCCAAGCTGTTTAAAGGCACAGTCAACTTAGTGTATGTAAATGTCTGACCCACTGGAATTGTGATACAGTGAATTATAAGTGAAATAATCTGTCTGTAAGCAATTGTTGGAAAAATTACTTGTGTCATGCACAAAGTAGATGTCCTAACCGACTTGCCAAAACTACAGTTTGATAACAAGAAATTTGTGGAGTGGTTGAAAAACGAGTTTTAATGACTCCAACCTAAGTGTATGTAAACTTCCGACTTCAACTGTATATATACTTTTTAAAATTACAAAATAACAACACTAGGCCTATAGCCTATGCCTCTTGAGGAAATCGGAGCTGACAACAACTAGAGCACGTTGTAATCAAAATTCAAATCTTAATTGCCGCATTTCAAACTCTCCTTTTGTGAGGCACAGCTGTTTACTAGTTCTGTACAATGGCAAGTGGTGGGTAGATAAACCAGAATTTAATCCTCCATCATCGTTTAAATCTCCAGTTTGGGAACATTTTGGCTTCCAAGTAGATTACAACTGCGATGGACAGAGAATTGTGTATAAAACATTACCAGAATGTTGCCATGCTCAACGAGAATAGCCTACTAGGTGCCAACACCTCAAATATGTTGACACATTTACACCGACATCACACCAGTATACCGGAGCAAGACTGAAACGCAAAGAAATATCAACACAACATCGTCTCCCCTCTGCATTCAAGCATTCTTTTAAAGCCGATTCTGACCGGGTCAAATAAATTACAAGAGTGATAGGTAGGCTGCTTATATTTATTTCATTCTTTGGTTTATAGCTGCAGATATGCGCCCATTGACAGCGGTTGAGAATGAGCCACTTTATGAACTTCCCTCTTGCATCCATTTTAGAAAACCGGTAGCATCCGTTCTAAATTAGCAAGCCGAAGTTGAAGTTGTTAATGACTTACAGCCCATCACATTAACCCGGAGTGGGAGATGTACTGTGTTACAGACATGCCCCCTTTATGAGAGTCACAAGTATGCATCTGGCTCTGAAGGAGGCAGTGTCATGGTGCGTTCGTAACCAAGTAGGAATTTATCACATATGACTGGGAAAAATCCACTTGAACGACCCTCCAACTGGTAATTACTAGTGGGAAACTCATCTATCATCCTGAGTACCCACTTCTCCCACATGGTGACCTCTGACATCTCTTACTATGGAAATTACCTCAATAACAGCATTTTCAGAAATTAAATGCAACAACAAAACATTATTTATTAAAAGCAATCTGTTTTTGAACTCTATAATTTGCTTACAAGCATGATAGCTGTACCTTTAGTTTGTGGTTGACTCAGTTGTTGGCCATTAGCCAATCAGTGTTTCTCAACAAGATCAAATCACATGAATGCATCCAACTGGTATTTACGACTGGTAAATTCCAACATCCCACATGGTTACAAACGCACCATCAGAGTGGAAACTTGAGAAACCCAACATAACAATCCTGTCATAACAGAAAATGCCAGGGACAGAGGAACAGAGGACATTTCTCCAACAAGTACAATCTTTGTCCCCATGTGCAGTTGCAAACCGTAGTCTGCCATTTTTATGGCGGTTTTGGAGCAGTGGCTTCTTCCTTGCTGAGCGGCCTTTCAGGTTATGTCGATATAGGACTCATTATATTGTGGATATAGATACTTCTGTACCTGTTTCCTCCAGCATCTTCACAAGGTCCTTTGCTGTTGTTCTGGGATTGATTTGCACTTTTCGCACAAGTTCATCTCTAGGAGACAGAACGTGTGTCCTTCCTGAGCAGTTTGACGGCTGCGTGGTCCCATGGTGTTTATACTTGCGTACTATTGTTTGTACAGATGAACGTGGTACCTTCAGGCAATTGGAAATTGCTTGCAAGCCTAAGAACACCATCCCAACCGTGAAGCACGGGGGTGGCAGCATCATGCTGTGGGGGTGCTTTGCTGCAGGAGGGACTGGTGCACTTCACAAAACAGATGGCATCATGAGGAAGGAAAATAATGTGGATATATTGAAGCAACAACTCAAGACATCAGTCAGGAAGTTAAAGCTTGGTCGCAAATGGGTCTTCCAAAAGGACAATGACCCCAAGCATACTTCTAAAGTTGTGGCAAAAAGGCTTAAGGACAACAAAGTCAAGGTATTGGAGTGGCCATCACAAAGCCCTGACCTCAATCCTATAGAAAATGTGTGGGCAGAACTGAAAAAGCATGTGCGAGCAAGGAGGCCAACAAACCTGACACAGTTACACCAGCTCTGTCAGGAGGAATGGGCCAAAGTTCACCCAACTTATTGTGGGAAGCTTGTGGCAGGCTACCTGAAACGTTTGACCCAAGTTAAACAATTTAAAGGCAATGCTACCAAATACTAATTGAGTGTATGTAAACTTCTGACCCACTGGGAATGTGATGAAAGAAATTAAAGCTGAAATAAACCATTATCTCTACTATTATTCTGACATTTCACATTCTTAAAATAAATTGGTGATCCTAACTGACCTAAGACAGTGCATTTTTACTAGGATTAAATGTCAGGAATTGTGAAAAACTGAGTTTAAATGTATTTGGCTAAGGTAAGGTAAACTTCCGACTTCAACTGTAGATATGTTTGAAGTCCACCTCCACCTTCTGAGCCTTTTTCTTAAAAAATTCCCAAACATACACGTGTAAATCCAGCTTTTCTCTAAAATACAACAATAAACAAACAAAACAACTAATGAATAATGTGTGTGTAGATTGTATGTGATAGAGTGGACATGTTTAACTATACTGGCGGGGACCAGAAGTTCCCACAAGAATAGCAAACTAACAAAAATTTGACCAACTGGGGACATTTCGCCGGTCCCCACAAGGAAAAATACTATTTCTAGGGGGTTTAGGGTTAGGGTTAGAATTAGAGTTAGAATTAGGGGTTAATGGTTAGGTTTAGTTCAAGGGAAAATAGGATTTTGAATGGGAATCAATTGTGTCCCCACAAGGTTAGTAAAACAAGACTGTATGTCTGTGTGTGCTGGGTGTTAGTGTGTATGTCATTTCACTGTCCCTATTGTTCCATGAGATGTTGTTTTAATTTATTTTTTTTATAAACGTAATTTTGCTGTTTGAATAATTAGAGATGGAAGGGAGTTCCATGCGATCATGGCTCTGTATAATACTGTGCGTTGCCGTGAATTAATTTTGGACTTGGGGACTGTGAAGAGACATCTGGTGTCTTGTGGGGTATGTATGGGTGTCTGAGCTGTGTGGTATTTGATTATGCAGACAATCTGAAATGTTCACCACAGCAATATCTCTCATAAAACTACACTACATGACCAAAAGTATGTGGACACCTGCTTGTCGAACATCTCTTTCTAAAATCATGGGTGTTAGTATGGAGTTGGTCCCCCCTTTGCTGCTATAACAGCCTCCACTCTTCTGAGAAGGCTTTCCACTAGATGTTGGAACATTGCTGGGTGGTCCTCTCTAGCTCAATTGGTAGAGCATGGCGCTTGTAACGCCAGGGTAGTGGGTTCGATCCCCGGGACCACCCATATGTAAAAATGTATGCACACATGACTGTAAGTCGCTTTGGATAAAAGCGTCTGCTAAATGGCATATTATATATTATTATATTGCTGCGGGGATTTGCTTCCATTCAGCCACAAGGGCATTAGTGAGGTTGGGCACTGATGTTGGGCAATTAGGCCTGGCTCGCAGTCGGCGTTCCAATTCATCCCAAAGGTGTTCAATGAGGTTGAGGTCAGGGTTCTGTGCAGGCCAGTCAAGTTCTTCCACACCGATCTCAACAAATCATTTCTGTATGGACCTCGCTTTGTGCACGGGGCATTGTCATGATGAAACAGGAAAGGGCCTTCCCCAAACTGTTGCCACAAAGTTGGAAGTACAGAATCATCTAGAATGTCATTGTATGCTGTAGTGTTAAGATTTCCCTTCACTGGAACTAAGGGGCCTAGCCCGAACCATGAAAAACAGCCCCAGACCATTATTCCTCCTCCACCAAACTTTACAGTTGGCACTATGTATTGGGGCAGGTAACATTTTCATGGCATTCACCAAACCCAGATTATTCCGTCGGACTGCCAGATGGTGAAGCGTGATTCATCACTCTAGAGAACGCGTTTCCACTGCTCCAGAGTCCAATGGTGGCTCCAGCCGACCACTCCAGCCGACACTTGGCATTGCGCATGGTGATCTTAGGCTTGTGTGCAGCTGCTCGGCCATGAAAACCCATTTCATGAAGCTCCCGATGAACAGTTCTTGTGCTGACGTTGCCTCCAGAGGCAGTTTGGAACTCGGTAGTGAGTGTTGCAACGGAGGACAAGCGATTTTTACGCGCTACGCGCTTCAGCACTCGGCGGTCCCGTTCTGTGAGCTTTTTTGGCCTACCACTTCGTGGCTGAGCCATTGTTGCTCTTAGACATTTCCACTTCACAATAACAGCACTTACAGTTGACCGGGGCAGCTCTAGCAGGGCAGACATTTGATGAACTGACTTGCTGGAAAGGTGGCATCCTATGACAGTGCAATGTTGAAAGTCACTGAGCTCTTCAGTAAGGCCATTCTACTGCCAATGTTTGTCTATGGAGATGGCATGGCGGTGTGCTCGATTTTATACACCTGTCAGCAATGGGTGTGGCTGAAATAGCCAAATCCACTAATTTGAAGGGGTGTCCACATACTTTTGTATATAGTGTAGAAGAGAAGCAGTTAATATCTCATCAACCCTCAACTAGGAAAGACCGGCATAAACGTTGTTAATGTTAGTTTTGTATGTGCAGTTAACAGCAAGGCGTGCTGCTCTGTTTTGAGCTAGCTTCAGCTTTGCTAGGTTTATCTTCGCTGCACTTCACCATATTACCGAACAGTGTCAAAAACGCAGAACATATATTTTTTATAACAGGCATATCCCTCCCCATCTTCACAACAACTTTGTCAATATGACTTGACCATCATAACTGACCATCCAATGTTACTCCTAGGAGTTTAGCTTCCTCAACTTGCTCAACGGTCACACCCTTTATGCACAACTCCAGTTGAGGTTTAGGTCTTAGAGAACGTTTTGAACAAATACAATGCTTTTAGTTTTAGATTTATTTAAGAGCAGTTTATTATTAAATTACCCATTCTGATACTGACTTTGACTCCTTATTTAGAATTGCATTGAGCTCACTGGCTTTGGGAAATGAGGTGCATTGGACACCTCAACTCTGAACTAAAGATTTGGGTAAAGCCTAAAGCCACAATCCAGAATTACTGTCTGACGGTCGTTACAAGACATTCAAATGGCAGAAATATGTTTTGTTAACCGCTCCACCGGTAGTCAATAACTCACAACTTACACAACAGACACACAGCTACACATGACCTGTGAGCTGAGATTGTTTCAAATAAACAAACAATGTGAGTGGTGGAGCAACAGTGCCACTCTTTCACAGATCCCGGATTGTGGGATTATGTTATTTTTGAGTAAACCATTTTTGTTGGATTGCACCTATTTTTTAATAAAATGTTTTACTTTGAAGGAACTAGTAGTATTTAAGTATTTATGTGCCTCTTACGTAATTTTTTTTGCCTTGTTTTACTGATTTCTGCTCATAAAAGCTTTGCAGAGTGATAACTCCAAACCCTTTCAGAACAACATGAACAAAGATGGATCCAATTCTAGTTCACAGGAGAATGCCAAGACAGTGCCTGTGTCTTCTAGTCCCAAAGTTTGTGAAGAAGCTGTTTGGCTTTCAGTCTGATGCATTACTTTCAGAACAGATCAAAACAGTGCCACTCCCACAGTTCTATGACTCTCTCAATGAACAGACCTTCCCAGACTGCAAACAGACTCTGTGTTGCCTCGTGCCTAAGAACAGCTGTCACGGTTTCGGCCGAGACTGCTCCTCCTCCTGGTTCGGGCAGGCTTCGGCGTTCGCCGTCCCCGGAGTACTAGCTGCCACCGTTGTATGTTTCGTGGTGTGATTGCTTTAGTCTGTCTTGTACACCTGTGTCTGTTTGTGTTCTGATTACGTGTCCTATAAGTTCCCTGTTTTGTATTAGTTAGATTGTGTGTTGTTGTTTGCCTGTCGTGCGGAGCTGCGTGTTTGCGCTCTGTTAGTTTTGTTTATTGTTTTACGCATGTTGCGTAATTCCCTCGCCTCCGTTTGTTTTCGAGGTCGTGTATTGTTTTGTTGCACTTTGGACTAGTAAAAAATATTTTGGACGAATCCTCTGTGTCCTGCGCCTGACTCCTCCACCACATCCACATCGGTTCTTTTGACAACAGCCCTTAGCTGTGGTATATACTGTATATTGGCCATATACCACATATACTCGGGCCTTATTGCTTAAATATACACTGCTCAAAAAAATAAAGGGAACACTTTAACAACACATCCTAGATCTGAATGAATGAAATAATCTTATTAAATATTTTTTTCTTTACATAGTTGAAGGTGCTGACAACAAAATCACACAAAAATTATCAATGGAAATCAAATTTATCAACCCATGGAGGTCTGGATTTGGAGTCACACTCAAAATTAAAGTGGAAAACCACACTACAGGCTGATCCAACCTTGATGTAATGTCCTTAAAACAAGTCAAAATGAGGCTCAGTAGTGTGTGTGGCCTCCACGTGCCTGTATGACCTCCCTACAACGCCTGGGCATGCTCTTGATGAGGTGGTGGATGGTCTCCTGAGGGATCTCCTCCCAGACCTGGACTAAAGCATCCGCCAACTCCTGGACAGTCTGTGGTGCAACGTGGCATTGGTGAATGGAGCGAGACATGATGTCCCAGATGTGCTCAATTGGATTCAGATCTGGGGAATGGGCGGGCCAGTCCATAGCATCAATGCCTTCCTCTTGCAGGAACTGCTGACACACTCCAGCCACATGAGGTCTAGCATTGTCTTGCATTAGGAGGAACCCAGGGCCAACCGCACCAGCATATGGTCTCACAAGGGGTCTGAGGATCTCATCTCGGTACCTAATGGCAGTCAGGCTACCTCTGGCGAGCACATGGAGGGCTGTGTGGCCCCCCAAAGAAATGCCACCCCACACCATGACTGACCCACCGCCAAACCGGTCATGCTGGAGGATGTTGCAGGCAGCAGAACGTTCTCCACGGCGTCTCCAGACTCTGTCACGTCTGTCACATGTGCTCAGTGTGAACCTGCTTTCATCTGTGAAGAGCACAGGGCGCCAGTGGCGAATTTGCCAATCTTGGTGTTCTCTGGCAAATGCCAAACGTCCTGCACGGTGTTGGGCTGTAAGCACAACCCCCACCTGTGGACGTCGGGCCCTCATACCACCCTCATGGAGTCTGTTTCTGACCGTTTGAGCAGACACATGCACATTTGTGGCCTGCTGGAGGTCATTTTGCAGGGCTCTGGCAGTGCTCCTCCTGATCCTCCTTGCACAAAGGCAGAGGTAGCGGTGCTGCTGCTGGGTTGTTGCCCTCCTACGGCCTCCTCCACGTCTCCTGATGTACTGGCCTGTCTCCTGGTAGCGCCTCCATGCTCTGGACACTACGCTGACAGACAAGCAAACCTTCTTGCCACAGCTCGCATTGATGTGCTATCCTGGATGAGCTGCACTACCTGAGCCACTTGTGTGGGTTGTAGAGTCCGTCTCATGCTACCACTAGAGTGAAAGCACCGCCAGCATTCAAAAGTGACCAAAACATCAGCCAGGAAGCATAGGAACTGAGAAGTGGTCTGTGGTCACCACCTGCAGAACCACTTCTTTATTGGGGGTGTCTTGCTAATTGCCTATAATTTCCACCTGTTGTCTATTCCATTTGCACAACAGCATGTGAAATGTATTGTCAATCAGTGTTGCTTCCTAAGTGGACAGTTTGATTACACAGAAGTGTGATTGACTTGGAGTTACATTGTGTTGTTTAAGTGTTCCCTTTATTTTTTTGAGCAGTGTAGATAAAGTGCATAATTCTTTACCTCTAAGTCCTCCGTCTTTCCAGAGTCCTTCTCCACCTCTCCGTCTTCTCCTTCTCGCCATCCTTCACGGCGTCCTTAGTCTTTGAAGGATTGTCTGCTAGACAAACATAACATCATCGTCATTTTCCACAGTAAACTAGCACTCTTATTCTAGGGTGGTTTCACAAAAACCAGCATAGCAGTAGCAGTGCATGGGTCAGTGTAGAGTTTGACCCTGCAAGTCAGAGTCCTGTAGTGATAGGGTGTGTGGATGTAGGGTGTGTGGAGGTAAAAGGGGGAGAAAGGGACGGGCAGTGTGCCAGTTGAGGCAGTTTTGGGGGTTGGGGAGGTAAAGCACACAGAAGGGAACAGGTTAAAAGCATTATGGCATTTGAGAGTCTACACTCTGCAAGGCATCGGATGTGCTTAGAGGTTAGAGCAGTTGTTGATAACTTTTTGGCACGCGACTTAAAAAAGAAAAAGTTATGTAATAAACTGACAATGTACAACATGTTTGGGGGGCTATAACATTCTATTACAAATCATTGTGACAGTATTTTTACATTATTTAAATGAAGACAGTATGGTTTGAAGTGACTGAAATGCATCAGAAATGTATTGGGAAGGTCAGAAGACCATCAGGCAATTATGCTGTATGATCTTCTATGTAGAAAATAACATTGTCATTGATTATGTTCTTTACCACCCCGGTCTGATTTAGTGCCTGGTTTTGTCCACTCAGTTATAACGGCTTGTGGCCATAGTACAGGGAAACAGTATGTACGTACATGTTCCTGAGTTCAGTGATGGGTCATACTATTTTTAAGCTTAAAGCGTTCAAAAGATAGAGCCACATTTGTAGGAAGAGAAAATAAACGACTCTGTTTATTACAACCGTATCTAGCGGTTACCGGAGGTTACTGACCCCGGTTCTATGAACCAAGCATGTCATTTCTCTCGCAACCCCATTTTCAAATCAGGCAACCCCATATGGGGTCCGACCCCTAATTTGGAAAACCCTGGGTTAGAGATCAGAGGATGTGGTTAGAGGTCATAGTTCAATATAGCAGGGAAGAACAGATTAGCCATAGGAAATGCAAAAAGAGCAGGGATCAGGGAGAGGGTTGTACCTGTGGCAGTTGTGTTGGGCTGTGTGTCTGCAGGCGGGGACCACAGGCCGTTGACGTGCTCAAACTTCAGGACAGATGACTCACAAGGACATACATTATTATATGACCAGTATGGCTTTAAAGTTTCACTTACACAACCTATGTGTGCCCTGAGGTAGAATATGCAGTGGTGTGGCACTCAAGAATAAGAATAAAGCACACAGCAATCAAAATCATACTGGGGTCTGACTACACATACGTATCGTGAGTGATTCAGGCCTAAATTAGGCTTAATGAAGCTACTGATACCTACCACCAAGTCACCTAACGTCTTCCTAGCACCATAAAATACTGTCATGAATTAACATGGACTGTCAATGGAGACATTTTTTTCTTATGTCAAACTGCCGACGCTTTCATGTCACGTGACATGCACACTTCATGTAGACGTCACGTGTCCGTTTATTATTTAAGATCTTACCATGAATGCCTTCAGAAGGTCTACATTATGCTTTTTTTCCCATATTTTTCATTGGCAGAGTAATCTAATCAATTGAATATGTCGATTTAGCTAAAATAGGCCTATCACCTCTATAAATAATAAGATAAGGCTAGTTGACTTGCAGCCAGACACCATTACTCTGTAGATATAGGCCTATTTCTAAAACCAACATGGACACAAGGGCTTTGTTAGAGCCCTATTCAGAAATAAAAGGTAGGTTTACGTTTCCCTGTTTCACAGACGGAATCACTGTCACCATGCACTGCTTAGGCTATATGCGATCATTTTCTGCGGAGGGCTTGATGTCTTATGGTTAAAAGAAGGGCTTGAATTGAGGGGGTATGTGAGGATATAACCCTTGTTATAGAGAAGGGCAAAAAGCGTAGGCTACCCCTTGTTGGCTTATAAATTGTGAGAAAAAAACAATGGTCCAGATTATATAAAGCAATCTAGGCTATACCAATGATTAACTCCACAATGATTTCTGCATAGTCTACTAGCCTATCTTGCTCAGCCTCAACATGGGTTCATAGGAGGCCTATATGCCTATCAAAACATAGCATTTTTTATATAAATCAAGTATCATTATCCTTAAGAAAATATGGTTGTTTTAAATGATCTGGAATTGAGATTATTATTGTTAGGCTATGCCTATAACAAAATACCCCCAAAATATGAGTTGTACTGTAGGTCTATCCATATACCAAACAGTTTAACAGATAAACACATTTGAGATTTTCAGGAAGGGGGAATCGCATTGAATCAGTGCAGTTTGTGTTCTTACACATAACCTAAGTCAACAAAGATCTTGTTAGTTAGGAGACACTGTCTGCATTACAACGTATTGCATGACAGGGTAGTGAATTACTCATTATCACTGCTCTTCCAAGATGGGTGGTAATTTAATCTAGCATCTTTAAAAAAAGTTTCCTCACTTGTGTTCTCCATGGCCAGTCTGAATCACCGTAACTATAAGTAAACTCTTCGCCAGCTACAACATCTCGAGTCGAGAGGAGGCACAAGAGTGGCTCATCGTTGACTTATATGGCCTTCATTTTGAGGTTGTGTCTTTTGTGATCAACATTAACGAGTCTCCCAAGGGAGGAGTCCTCTTCAGATGCATCAATACTGCATAGAAATGTAAAATTGAAATCATGCCACAGTTTAATGAATATATTGCAGCACAGGGTTTCTACTACAGAAAAGGGGCAGAAAAGTCCCTCACGCGCTGTAAAAAAAAAGAGTACAGATGCTCTGATAGCAAACCAGTTGGTCTGAAGACTAATGTTTTTCTCACTGTTTAGGTCAGAGACAAGGTCAGATTAGGATATGGGCCTGAGATAGGCCTACATATTGTGCCACCAACCATTAAAATGACTGTCTCCATTTGGATGTTGCTGCTGTTCTACGACCTCAAAAGGCAGTATTATGTTTATTTTGCACTCATCAATCCTACTTACCACCATGTTCTTCCTTTCCATTGAACGTCTAAAAGAAACACCCTTGCAGAATCATTGTACTGATCAGCTCGGACGTCGCCCTCCTGCTGTGTAACCAGTTCTCCTCGGTACTCCACAGCAAAATCTCCTTTGGATATGAATTCAGTGGCAAAAACTACTCATCCTTAGCAGACACAAAATACAAATATTAGGAGTTATTACATTGTGCTTGTCAATTATTTCTGAGAATAATCACTCTAAGGAGGCCCTGTGCTGCTACCAGCCTGTGATGTGGGTGTTGTAAATGTAAAGTGCCTTACTCAAGGGCAAAATGGCGGTAGGTAGTACACATAGATATTGAAGCCCGTTGGGTTACCGGCTTCAATATCCCTGTGTACTACCTGTTGCCGTTGTGCCCTTGAGCAAGGGACTTTACTCCTAAGTGCTCCTGGGGCGCTGCTCTGCTGCAGCCCCTGTGCTGCTCCCAGCCTGTGACCAACAGGCAAAATGATAAGCAAAATGGTCACAGACATCCATGCACTAAGAGACAGTTTGGACAAAAACAGACAGACATACCCCTAGATGCTGACCAACAATCCACATTTTTAAAAGCACTGAAAAATCACCTCAAATCAACTCAGACGTGGTTGTGGCCAAAAATGTGAAATGTGTATTGTAACCCCCTATCACTCCCACTGTATTAGCTACAATTAGTTTATGTTATTTATTTATTTATTTTTTCTTTAATTTATTTCCCTTCATTACTTTCCAACCCCACCACCCCTTCCCCAATTGGAGCAAACTAGTGAACAACAACGCTTAGGCCTCTACTTCCAACCCATACATACTATATACATTTTATGGACAAAGTCAAATTCTACAATCATTATATTTTGTTTGTTTTTACTTATATATGCCATATTTTTCTAACTGTGCTCTTTCACAAAAGCTCTCAACCTATAACCTACAGTGGGGAGAACAAGTATTTGATACACTGCCAATTTTGCAGGTTTTCCTACTTACAAAGCATGTAGAGGTCTGTAATTCTTATCATAGGTACACTTCAACTGTGAGAGACGGAATCTAAAACAAAAATCCAGAAAATCACATTTTATGATTTTTAAGTAATTCATTTGCATTTTATTGCATGACATAAGTATTTGATCACCTACCAACCAGTAAGAATTCCATCTCTCACAGACCTGTTCGTTTTTCTTTAAGAAGCCCTCCTGTTCTCCACTCATTACCTGTATAAACTGCACCTGTTTGAACTCATTACCTGTATAAAAGACACCTGTCCACACACTCAATCAAACAGACTCCAACCTCTCCACAATGGCCAAGACCAGAGAGCTGTGTAAGGACATCAGAGATACAATTGTAGACCTGCACAGGGCTCGGATGTGCTACAGGACAATAGGCATCAGCTTGGTGAGAAGGCAACAACTGTTTGCGCAATTATTCGAAAATGGAAGAAGTTCAAGATGGCGTCAATCACCCTCGGTCTGGGGCTCCATGCAAGATCTCACCTCGTGGGGCATCAATGATTATGAGCAAGGTGATCAGCCCAGATCTACATGGCAGGACCTTGTCAATGACCTGAAGAGAGCTGGGACCACAGTCTCAAAGAAAACCATTAGTAACACACTACGCCGTCATGGATTAAAATCCTGCAGCGCACGCAAGGTCCCCCTGCTCAAGCCAGCGCATGTCCAGGCCCGTCTGAAGTTTGCCAATGACCATCTGGAGGATCCAGAGGAGGAATGGGAGAAGGTCATGTGGTCTGATGAGACAAAAATAGAGCTTTTTGGTCTAAACTCCACTCGCTGTGTTTGGAGGAAGAAGAAGGATGAGTAAAACCCCAAGAACACCATCCCAACCATGAAGCATGGAGGTGGAAACATCATTCTTTGGGGATGCTTTTCTGCAAAGGGGACAGGACGACTGCACCGTATTGAGGGGAGGATGGATGGGGCCATGTATCGCGAGATCTTGGCCAACAACCTCCTTCCCTCAGTAAGAGCATTGAAGATGGGTCATGGCTGGGTCTTCCAGCATGACAACGATCTGAAACACACAGCCAGGGAAACTAAGGAGTGGCTCCGTAAGAAGCATCTCAAGGTCCTGGAGTGGCCTAGTCAGTCTCCAAACCTGAACCCAATAGAAAATCTTTGGAGGGAGCTGATAGTCCATATTGCCCAGCGACAGCCCCGAAACCTGAAGGATCTGGAGAAGGTCTGTATTGAGGAGTGGGCCAAAATCCCTGCTGCAGTGTGTGCAAACCTGGTCAAGACCTACAGGAAACGTATGATCTCTGTAATTTCAAACAAAGGTTTCTGTACCAAATATTAAGTTCTGCTTTTCTGATGTATCAAATACTTATGTCATGCAATAAAATGCAAATGAATTACTTAAAAATCATACAATGTGATTTTCTGGGTTTTTGTTTTAGATTCCGTCTCTCACAGTTGAAGTGTACCTATGATAAAAATTACAGACCTCTACATGCTTTGTAAGTAGGAAAACAAAATCGGCAGTGTATCAAATACTTGTTCTCCCCACTGTATATACTTATTATGGACACAGTATGCTTTACGTTAGTTATCTTGTTGTTATTAGTTGTTGTTATTAGTCCCATCCTTCAGCTCCAGTCAACACCTCCCATCTATCTCTTAACACCATCCATATTGGATTTCTATTTGCCATATATTTTTCAACTGTACTGTGATGTTTTACAAAAGTTCTGAACATTTCTATTCTCATTGTTTCTACAGATCGTAAATTGAAAATAAACATTTTTGCTAAAAGTATTATTATATTATTGATCGATTGACTATGACTTTTCAGATCACCCAGTAGTGCTATCTGCAGGGTTAGCTCCAGGTAAATATTGCAATCCTTTAGCCATTCCTGGTCCTGTGTCGAAAAACAAGCTACAAATGGACAGTACCAAAACAAATGATCTTATGAGTCTGTCTCTTCGCAGCAAAATCTGCAGAGCTGGGAAGATTGTATCCCCCATATAAATAACATTCTATTGGTAGCAAGAATTTTATATAATAATTTAAATTGAACAATTCTAAGTTTTGCGTCGTTTTGCGTATCAATTCATAAACACTATGCCATGGAATCGGTACGTCAAAAATCTCTTCCCAACTATTTTGCAATCTATATGGGACGGCTGTCAATCCTTTGGTCCTTAAATGAAACTGGTATACTTTTTTATTTATCACAATTTTCTTTAACCAATTATATTCTTTAATGCAAGGCCGACAGACACGTTCCTTACTTTTTCCCCCTTCCACTTTCCTTTTCCATTTTTGCGGTAATGCTGCAATTATTTGTTTGTAATTTTGGGTAGAGCAGACATTTCCATATGTTTTTGTTAGCTGCATGTGCGACATAACTCAACCAGTCCTACCTATGATATCATTTAAGAAGATTATACCTTTTTTAAACATTTAGTCCCAAAAAATTTTTTTTAATCAATTAGCATATTTGAGTTTAACCACAATGTTTGTTGCATTATTTGTTCTGGAGTTCTGGAGGATTAAATTTAAATTGCAACCAACTTTCTATGGCTTGTTTTAGAAATAGTGATATTTGGGAGATTATTTCCTTTTCAAATAACTTAAAGAGAGAGGTTGTAATCTGAATAAAGGGGAAAAGGCCATTCTTGAACATTGTGTGAGACAATCTTACTAATTTGCTAGAGAACCAGTTCAGATTTAAGTATAACTTTTGTATGACTTAAGCTTTTAGTGATAGATCTAATGCTTTAATATTTAATAATTTCTGTCCTCCGAATTCATATTCATTATATAAATAGGCCTGTTTAAATTTGTCTGGCTAGCTGTTCCAAATAAAATGGAATATTTTTTTCTCATATAATTTAAAAAACTGTTCGCTAGGCGTAGGCAAGACCATAAGCAAATAGGTCAACTGGGATAATACTAAAGAGTTATCAGGGTGATTTTTCCACAAATTGACAGGTATTTACATATTTTTGCTAACTTTCTATTAACATTTATTGGAGTGAGATAATTTATTTCATTTGGGATATGTATTCCGAGTACATCCACATCACCATCAGACCATTTTATTGGTAAACTACATGGTAATGTAAATTTTTTATTTTTTAGTGATCCAATACGTAATATAGTACATTTATCATAATTTGGTTGTAATCCAGAGAGGTTATAAAATGTATCTAGATCCTCTATGAAGCTGTGGAGGGATTCAAGTTGTGGATTTAAAAGAAAACATGAATCATCAGTGTACAATGACACCTTTGTTTTTAAGCCCTGGATTTCTAATCCCTTGATATTATTGTTGCATCTGATTTTAATAGCTAACATCTCGATGGCAATAATAAATAGATAGTGGACAACCTTGTTTCACTCCTCTTGACAGTTTAAAACTTTCTGAGAAATAGCCATTATTTACTATTTTACACCTAGGGTTACTATACATGATTTTAACACAATTTATAATAATATGCCATTCATTATAAGAGATTGTCCAAAATTGAAATGCTCCAGGCATTTATATATAAACCCCAGTCGTACTTTATCAAATGCCTTTTCGAAGTCTGCTATGAATAGTAGGCCTGGTTTCCCAGATTTTTCATAGTGTTCTATTGTTTCCAGTACTTGCCTTATATTATCTACAATGTATCGCCCATGTAAAAAACCTGTCTGATTAGAATGAATAATGTCCGACAATAGCGTTTTAATTCTATGCGCTATACATTTTGCTAGAATTTTTGCATCACAACACTGAAGTGTAAGGGACCTCCAATTTTTTTAATGGACTGGATCTTTATATTTTCCACTTGTATCCTGTTTCAGTAATAATTAAATCAGACCTTCTTCTTGAGTGTCTGATAATCTACCATTTTCATAGGAGTGGTTAAAACATGCTAATAACGGTCCTCTGAGTATATCAAAAAAAGGTTTGGTATACCTCGACTGGTATGCCATCCAACCCTGGAGTTTTCCCGGACTTAAAGTCTTTAATTGCATCCAGAAGTTCCTCCTCTGTCATTACACCTTCACATGAGTCTCTCTGTATGGCTGTTAATTTTACATTATCAATAGAAAACAATCTCTACAATTTGCTTCAGTTAGAGGAGATGGAGGCGATTGAAACAAAAATATATGGTTAAAGTACTTTGTTTCCTCCTTCAAAATATCATTTGGTGAATCATGGGTGACTCGGTCAATTGTAACCAGTTTCAATAAATTAGTTTATGTTAGTAGTTGCTATTTAAACAGATCTTAACCTTGAAACACAGTTTTGTTTTTCCAGGCCCATGACTACTTTCTGGTCACATGATCACCCCATTCAAAATGCCAAGCTCCTCCAAAAACAATTGTTCTCAAAAAGTGATCTCACACTGTCTAAATGTGATCTCACACTGTCTCACACATATCACCACCAATCCCAATCAAAATGAGGTTCAGGTGTGCAGCAGGGGGTTTGGGGAGAGGGATGCACTGTTGTCTGTTTCAATAGGCTAGAATCGGTTGTCACGCTTATTTTCTCTTCTAAACCAATTATTTGTTTTCAAGGGTGGCCTTTTCAAATGGAAGGAGATTTCAGATGGAGCATCATGTGACCAGAGTGGACCTTTAAGAATCATTTGACCATAATACAAAAACATGGCAAACTATTCCTTTAAACCTTTTTTCCTGGGTGACTGTGCACTAGGGATGTGAAAATTGGAAAACATTTCTTAACGTTTAAACTGAAGAAACATCTTATCGGTTTTCAGTTAAAACACTAAGAAAAAAATATAACATTACATGTCATTCCACCTATTAAGTATGTATGACAGCTAGGGCCGGGCAATTAAGTTATATCTATCGCACCCCTTTACAGACAAAGAACGCAGTACAGTAACATGTTGATAATTGATAACTTTTCAGACATTTAAAAAAAGTGCCGCATCAGAAGCATCTGTACCTTTTCAGACAGAATTCTGCTCCTGTATATAAAGTTATATTGTTTCCCTGACAACAATAAACGTTGCTGATTGATGTCCTGCTGTGTTGTTTATGCTGTTGTTTATGGTAGGGTAGCTAGATGTGCTTACTTTCTACAAAATGTCTGGGTAAGTCTCGATATTTAACAAACTTGAAAGTACTTTTTTTTAGTAAAGGAGTGGTCTGTGCGCAACAGCAGACAGGCTAGAATTGACAGTTCTGGTCACCTAGTGATGGAAGTTAGTCCCACTTACAGACAAGTAAAATGCAGTTCATGTCTCCAGAGAAGGTTTTGTGTCGGCGATTAAAATAACTTAGTGTAGCCTACCCTAACAGACAAACAAACATGCCGTAGCGCTTTCAAGGGGCCACAAACCATTATATCTGAAAAGGGTAATCGATACAGGCTATACCGGTAGCTAGTGTTGCCAGGTCAAGCTAACATTTTAAGAACAATGACCACTCAAAACCCACCCAAAAGGCCTGAAAACTAGCTCAATTGTTAGTTTTTTCACAGCAAGAGAGGAGTTGCCATGTTTATACAATAAACCCTTCAACACATTGCTGGAGCAATTCCGCGGATCGTCTGTGAGGCAGCCCACCACTACAGTAACCCCCCAGACTGTCAATTACCCCGCTACCAGTGGCGTTTCTCCCCAATCTACCCCGACTTCCCAAGAACCCCACTTACCTCCTCCGGAGCGCTACACTGGAGATCCCGGATCCTGCCGGGCGTGTCTCTCCCAGTGTTCTCTCATCTTTGAGCTGCAGCCCTCTTCATTTCCCTCAGATCGTTCGAGAATAGAGCACGTTATAACACTGATATCCGGGAGGGCTCTTGCCTGGGCTACGGCGGTGTGGGAGCAACAATCCACCGTTTGCCTCAGACTGGAGGAGTTTATGGCATAGGTACATTAAGTGTTCGATTCTCCATTGTCCAGGAGAGAGGCGGCTCGTAAGCTACTCCAACTACATCAGGATTCCCGAAGTGTGGCAGACTACACGGTGGATTTTCGCACATTGGCGGCTGAGAGTGTCTGGAACCCTGAAGCCCTGTTCGACGCGTTCCTTCACGGATTATCGGAGGTGATTAAAGACGAGCTCGCAGCCCGGGAGCTGCCCCTGGACCTCGACTCCCTCATGTCCTTGACCATCCGGATCGATTGGCGGGTACGGGAACGTAGGATGGAGAGACAGTCTATTCCCTGTCGCGGACGCTCGATTTCCACCTCACCTCCAAGGACGCTACCCTGGTGTCGGAGCTGAGAATCCCCACACAACCCCTCTCCATACCCATGGATAGTCAGAGCGTTGGATGGACGCTCTATTGGCAGTCACCCACACTACATTTCCCATTAACCTGTGAGTGTGAGTCTATGCAGTTCCTGCCCATTTAATCCCCTCATGCACCCGTGGTTTTGGGGTTTTCCTGGCTCCAGAGGCACAATCCTCTGATCGACTGGGAAACTGGTTCTATCATGGGTTGGAGCCCGTTTTGCAATGTGCATTGCCTGAAGTCAACGCTGCCTGCCCTGGGACGTCTTCCTTTGGGCTTGGAAAAAACCCCGGATCTCTCCGCCGTTCCTGCGGAGAACCAGGACCTCCGGGAGGTTTTCAGCAAGGCCCGTGCCACCTCGCTTCCTCCGCATCGGCCCTATGGCTGCGCCATTGACCTTCTCCCGGGCACTACACCACCTTGGGGGCGGCTTTATTCCCTGCCAGGTCCGGAGACCAAGTCGATGGAGACTTACAGTACCAGTCAAAAGTTTGGACACACCTACTCATTCAAGGGTTTTTCTTTATTTTTACTATTTTCTACATTGTAGAACAATAGTGAAGACATTAAAACGATGAAATAACACATATGGAATCATATAGTAAACAAAAAGTGTTAAACGAATCAAAATATATTTTATATTTGAGATTCTTCAAATAGCCATATTTGCCTTTATGACAGCTTTGCACACTCTTGGCATTCTCTCAACCAGCTTCAACTGGAATGCTTTTCCAACAGTCTTGAAGGAGTTCCCACATATGCTGAGCACTTGTTGGCAGCTTTTCCTTCACTCTGCCATCCGCCTAATCCCAAACCATCTCAATTGGGTTGAGGTTGAGGGATTGTGGAGACCAGGTCATCTGATGCAGCACTCCATCACTCTCCTTCTTGGTAAAATAGCCCTTATACAGCCTAGAGGTGTGTTGGGTCATTGTCCTGTTGAAAAACAAATGATAGTCCCACTAAGCCCAAACCAGATGGGATGGCGTATAACTTCAGAATGCTGTAGTAGCCATGCTGGTTAAGTGTGCCTTGAATTCTAAATAAATCACAGACAGGACTTCCTGGCTGCAGGGGGTATTTGTCCTTCTGCGTCCCCGCCGGTGCAGGGTTCTTCTTTGTGGAGAAGTACAAAACCCTGCATCCGTGTATTGACTACCGGGGCCTAGCTATCCGGATGTTTGTCCCGTACTCTGCCCGTTCCTCGTTTCTGGAATGGGATCATTCCTCTCGACTGGCCTGCCATCCTAGCTCCCATCGGACCCTGGCCTTTGTACAACAACATTTTTGGTGGCCCACCTTGGTTCTTGATGTCTTCGCGTTCGTCGCTGCCTGCACTGTGTGTGCCCAGAATAAGACTCCTCGGCAAGCTCCGGCTGGCCTCCTTCAACCTGTCCTGTCCCTCACCATCCCTGGTCACATACAGTGGGGAGAACAAGTATTTGATACACTGCCGATTATAGCATTTCCACGACAGGATACTTAGGCTATGGAGGGAGAATTCAGCAGGAAAATTATTGATTTCATTGACAAATAGTCCCACCACCACTTGAAGAAAAACACAGAGACCCTTTTCATTTTTATGTCTTTGTGATTACACTAAATGTTAAGCCTTCAAACCCCTTCCACTTCAATGCTGACAGAGCAAGTGAGAATGTGAAAGTTACGGGAAATGTTGCTGCAGTGACTTTTCCAATTTCATCAATGTCAGACATCTTCAAAAGAAATCAAGAGCAAGATATTTTGAAAGGGAGAGAAAAAGATAAGGAGCGGTGCTTCAGAGTGAAAAAGTCAGCTGGTTTATGTGGCCCTGTTGATAAGCAATCGATAGTGTCTATACTGTGCATGTTGGTGTTTTAGATCAATGTAGGGAATGTCAATCTTGGAGGGAGATAGAGCCTCTAGACTAGAGTCTAATTCAGGGATGCAACTCATCCTGCGATATGGCTTTTTCTTTGCAACTCTGCCTAGAAGGTCAGCATCCCGGAGTCGCCTCTTCACTATTGACATTGAGACTGGTGTTTGCGGGTACTATTTAATGAAGCTGCCAGTTGAGGACATGTGAGGCACCTGTTTCTCAAACTAGACACTAATGTATTTGTCCTCTTGCTCAGTTGTGTACCGGGGCCTCCCACTCCTCTTTCTATTCTGGTTAGAGCCAGTTTGCGCTTTTCTGTGAAGGGAGTAGTACAGAGTTGTACGAGATCTTCAGTTTCTTGGCAATTTCTCGCATGGAATAGCCTTCATTTCTCAGAACAGGAATAGACTGACGAGTTTCAGAAGAAAGTTATTTGTTTCTGGCCATTTTGAGCCTGTAATCGAACCCACAATTGCTGATGCTCCAGATACTCAACTAGTCTCAAGGAGGCCAGTTTTATTGCTTCTTTAATCAGCACAACAGTTTTCAGCTGTGCTAACATAATTGTATAAGGGTTTTCTAATGATCAATTAGCCTTTTAAAATGATAAACTTGGATTAGCAAACACAACGTCCCATTGGAACACAGGACTGATGGTTGCTGATACTGGACCTCTGTACGCTTATGTAGATATTTCCAGCTACAATAGCCATTTACAACATTAACAATGTCTACACTGTATTTCTGATCAATTTGATGTTATTTTAAAGGACAAGAAAATTGTTTTACTTTCGAAAACAAGGACATTTCTAAGTAACCCCAAACTTTTGAACGATAGTGTATACAGTATATAGTGTAGTTATATACAGTGGGGAGAACAAGTATTTGATACACTGCCGATTTTGCAGGTTTTCCTACTTAAAAAGCATGTAGAGGTCTGTAATTTTTATCATAGGTACACTTAAACTGTGAGAGAAAAATCCAGAAAATCACATTGTATGATTTTTAAGTTATTCATTAGCATTTTATTGTATTGCATGACATAAGTATTTGATACATCAGAAAAGCAGAACTTAATATTTGGTACAGAAACCTTTGTTTGCAATTACAGAGATCATACATTTCCTGTAGGTCTTGACCAGGTTTGCACACACTGCAGCAGGGATTTTGGCCCACTCCTCCATACAGACCTTCTCCAGATCCTTCAGGTTTCGGGGCTGTCGCTGGGCAATACGGACTTTCAGCTCCCTCCAAAGATTTTCTATTGGGTTCAGGTCTGGAGACTGGCTAGGCCACTCCAGGACCTTGAGATGATTCTTACGGAGCCACTCCTTAGTTGCCCTGGCTGTGTGTTTCGGGTCGTTGTCATGCTTGAAGACCCAGCCATGACCCATCTTCAATGCTCTTACTGAGGGAAGGACGTTGTTGGCCAAGATCTCGCAATACATGGCCCCATCCATCCTCCCCTCAATACGGTGCAGTCGTCCTGTACCCTTTGCAGAAAAGCATCGCCAAAGAATGATGTTTCCACCTCCATGCTTCACGGTTGGGATGGTGTTCTTGGGGTTGTACTCATCCTTCTTCTTCCTCCAAGCACGGCGAGTGGAGTTTAGACCAAAAAGCTCTATTTTTGTCTCATCAGACCACATGACCTTCTCCCATTCCTCCTCTGGATCATCCAGATGGTCATTGGCAAACTTCAGACTGGCCTGGACATGCGCTGGCTTGAGCAGGGGGACCTTGCCTGCGCTGCAGGATTTTAATCCATGACGGCGTAGTGTGTTACTAATGGTTTTCTTTGAGACTGTGGTCCCAGCTCTCTTCAGGTCATTGACCAGGTCCTGCCATGTAGTTCTGGGCTGATCCCTCACCTTCCTCATGATCATTGATGCCCCACGAGGTGAGATCTTGCATGGAGCCCCAGACCGAGGGTGAATTACCATAATCTTGAACTTCTTCAATTTTCTAATAATTGCGCCAACAGTTGTTGCCTTCTCACCAAGCTGCTTGCCTATTGTCCTGTAGCACATCCCAGCCTTGTGCAGGTCTACAATTTTATCCCTGATGTCCTTACACAGCTCTCTGGTCTTGGCCATTGTGGAGAGGTTGGAGTCTGTTTGATTGAGTGTGTGGACAGGTGTCTTTCATACAGGTAACGAGTTCAAACAGGTGCAGTTAATACAGGTAATGAGTGGAGAACAGGAGGGCTTCTTAAAGAAAAACTAACAGGTCTGTGACAGCCGGAATTCTTTCTGGTTGGTAGGTGATCAAATACTTATTTCATGCAATAAAATGCAAATTAATTACTTAAAAATCATACAATGTGATTTTCTGGATTTTTGTTTTAGATTCCGTCTCTCACAGTTGAAGTGTACCTATGATTACAGACCTCTACATGCTTTGTAAGAAGGAAAACCTACAAAATCAGCAGTGTATCAAATATTTGTTCTCCCCACTGTATATCCCTTGACTTTGTAACTGGTCTCCCACCGTCTGAGGGCAACACGGTTATCCTTACTGTGGCGGACTGGTTTTCCAAAGCCAAACAATTTCATTCCTCTCCCCAAGCTAACCTCAGCCAAGTAGACGGCCCAGCTCATGGTGCAGCACGTCTTCCAGATCCATGGACTTCCGGTGGACATGGTGTCCGACCGGGGTCCTCAGTTCTCGTCCCAGTTCTGGAAGGCGTTGTGCACGCTCATTGGGTCGTCGGCCAGCCTGTCTTCCGGGTTCCACCCCCAGTCTAATGGCCAGTTGGAGCGAGCCAATCAGGACCTGGGACGAGAACTCAGAATGCTGTGGTAGCCATTTTACACGCAACAGACTGAAGAGGCCAGCATGAGGGGGAGAGAGAGGAGGAGCAGGCAGAACCGTGCGCATATGTCTTGGTAATCCGCATCTCGCAATGTCTTAATTGTCTTGCATGCCTCTTCCTCTCTGGTTCTACAGTGAGGGAAAAAAGTATTTGATCCCCTGCTGATTTTTTACGTTTGCCCACTGACAAAGACATGATCAGTCTATAATTTTAATGGTAGGTTTATTTGAACAGTGAGAGAAAGAATAACAACAACAAAAATCCTGAAAAACGCATGTCAAAAATTTTATAAATTCATTTGCATTTTAATGAGGGAAATAAGTATTTGACCCCCTCTCAATCAGAAAGTTTCTGGCTCCCAGGTGTCTTTTATACAGGTAACGAGCTGAGATTAGGAGCACACTCTTAAAGGGAGTGCTCCTAATCTCAGTTTGTTACCTGTATAAAAGACACCTGTCCACAGAAGCAATTAATCAATCAGATTCCAAACTCTCCACCATTGCCAAGACCAAAGAGCTCTCCAAGGATGTCAGGGACAAGATTGTAGAGCTATACAAGGCTGGAATGGGCTACAAGACCATCGTCAAGCAGCTTGATGAGAAGGTGACAACAGTTGGTGCGATTATTTGCAAATGGAAGAAACACAAAATAACTGTCAATCTTCCTCGGCCTGGGGCTCCATGCAAGATCTCACCTCGTAGAGTTGCAATGATCATGAGAACGGTGAATAAACCGTTTTCTAGTGCTTCTTCAATGTAGTTCTCCATTGCCTCATTTTCTGAGATAGATAGGGGTTAAACACGGCCCTTCGGTGGGGACACTCCAAGGAGTAAGTCAATAGCACAGTCCACTGGGTGATGTGGTGGCAGAGTGGAGGCCTTGATTTTGTTGAAGACATTGCTGTACTGTGAGTATTCAGATGGTATAGTGGGTGGCACTGCAGAGGCAGAGTCCTCAATGGTGGTGGCTCTGCAGGGTAGGCTGAGACAGCTGGTGAAGCAGATAGAAGACCAGGACAGTGGTTCACCTTGTCGCCACGAGATGGCAGGGTCATGATGACAAAGCCAGGGGTGTCCGAGGATGAGTGGCTGTTTGGGGGATGAGAGTTCAATGAGTTGAATGGTTTCAGTGTGGAAGACTCCAATCTGGAGGGTGACGCTCTGTGTCAGGAGCGTAATGAAGCCCATGCCCAATGGCTGCCCATCCAGGGCATTAATCCTTAAAGGAGGGGTGACAGGTGACAAACTGAGATTAGGAGCACTCCCTTTAAGAGTGTGCTCCTAATCTCAGCTCGTTTCCTGTATAAAAGACACCTGGGAGCCAGAAATCTTTCTGATTGAGAGGGGGTCAAATACTTATTTCCCTCATTAAAATGCAAATCAATTTATAACATTTTTGACATGCGTTTTTCTGGATTTTTTTGTTGTTATTCTGTCTCTCGCTGTTCAAATAAACCTACCATTAAAATTATAGACTGATCATTTCTTTGTCAGTGGGCAAACGTACAAAATCAGCAGGGGATCAAATACTTTTTTCCCTCACTGTATTTAAATTACACAACTTTCCCCAGGCCTTTATAGACATATAATCTAGGTAGGCTATTACACGGAAAATAATGTTTTGTGATAACAGTGCTGGGATTTTCATTATGTTTAAACGTTCACACCCCTACCGTGCACACATGTCCCAATTCACTGTTTCTGACTAATCAATGAAATGTACATCTAATTCATCTAATTCATAGCTGTCATATTTAGGACTGTCAGAAATGAATTCATTTTTCACCTTACCTTTAAAGATATTGATATAACGCTGGTAAAGTACTGGTTTATCAATTATTTATCTTATGTGATACTCTGCATCCTCCATTGGCCGGAACCGCCGGAGCCGCCTGGAAGATCTCTCCATCAGGCCTACTCAAATCATTCCTTAATCTGTGGAATAAAGCAGACATTATAAACTGGGTAGTTTGGGTCCTGGATGTTGATTGGCTGAAAGCCGTGGTAAATTTAAGCAATAAGGCCCGAGGTGGTGTGGTATATGGCCAGGGCTGTTCTTAGCAAGACGCAACGCGGAGTGTCTGGATACACCCCTTAGCCGTGATATGTTGGCAATATACCACTAACTCCCGAGGTGTCTTATTTCTATTATAAACTGGTTACCAACATAATTATAGCAGTAAAAGTAAATGTTTTGTCATACCCATGGTATACTGTCGGTTTATAATGTTGGTTAGTTAGATTTGATTACTTCAGCAGAAAAAGGTACAGACCTCTGCCATGAGGTGGGGGGAGGTGAAATGACACCGTGGGGTCATAAATAGTCTTATAGGGGACACTGTGAGTGCAGGGAGGGCTAGCCAACTTTAGCTAGCTAAGCTAACAATGCACCATCTAATCTGATCAAACAGTTATATGCATACCTAAGTTTATCGCCGGGCTCATGTGTCCCATTTAGCTGCTTATGAGTGTTAATCATAACCACACTGATAGAATTGACGGATACAGCTAGCCATAGAATAGTATCTTTATCAACACTTATGTTAGCTTCGTAGCTAACCAAGCTACTCTCCCAAATCTCATCAAAATTGTCTCACTAATGCATTAGCTAGCACTAGCAGCAAACAAGCTAACTACTATCTAGCTAGGCTAGCTCTGTTGGTAAACCAATTTATTTTTATTTTATTTTATTTATTTCACCTTTATTTAACCAGGTAAACCAGTTGAGAACAAGTTCTCATTTACAACTGCGACCTGGCCAAGATAAAGCATAGCAGTGCGATAAAAACAACAACACAGAGTTACATATGGGGTAAAACAAAACAAAAATCAAAAAAAAATACAACAGAAATACAATTAATATACAGTGTGCAAATTTAGCAAGTTATGGAGGTAAGGCAATAAAATAGGCTATAGTGCAAAATAATTACAATTTAGTATTAACACTGGAATGATGTGCAAGAGATGATGTGCAAATAGAGATACTGGGGTACAGATGAGCAAAATAAATAACAATATAGGGATGAGGTAGTTGGGCGGGCTAATTTCAGATGGGCTGTGTACAGGTGCAGTGATCGGTAAGGTGCTCTGACAACTGATGCCTAAAGTTAGTGAGGGAGATAAGCGTCTCCAGCTTCAGAGATTTTTGCAGTTTGTTCCAGTCATTGGCAGCAGAGAACTGGAAGGAATTTCGGCCAAAGGAGGTGTTGGCTTTGGGGATGACCAGTGAGATATACCCGCTGGAGCGCAGACTACGGGTGGGTGTTGCTATGGTGACCAATGAGCTAAGATAAGGCGGGGATTTGCCTAGCAGTGATTTATAGATGGCCTGGAGCCAGTGGGTTTGGCGACGAATATGTAGTGAGGACCAGCCAACAAGAGCGTACAGGTCACAGTGGTGGGTATTATATGGGGCTTTGGAGACAAAACGGATGGCACTGTGATAGACAACATCCAATTTGCTGAGTAGAGTGTTGGAGGCTATTTTGTAAATGACATCGCCGAAGTCAAGGATCGGTAGGATAGTCAGTTTTACAAGGGCATGTTTGGCAGCATGAGTGAAGGAGGCTTTGTTGCGAAATAGGAAACCGATTCTAGATTTAACTTTGGATTGGAGATTCTTAATGTGAGTCTGGAAGGAGAGTTTACAGTCTAACCAGACACCTAGATATTTGTAGTTGTCCACGTACTCTAGGTCAGACCCGTCTAGAGTAGTGATTCTAGTCGGGTGGGCGGGTGCAAGCAGCGTTCGGTTGAAGAGCATGCATTTTGTTTTACTAGTGTTTAAGAGCAGTTGGAGGCTACTGAAGGAGTGTTGTATGGAATTGAAGCTCGTTTGGAGGTTTGTTAACACAGTGTCCAATGAAGGGCCAGATGTATACAAAATGGTGTCGTCTGCGTAGAGGTGGATCTGAGAGTCACCAGCAGCAAGAGCGACGTCATTGATATACACAGAGAAAAGAGTTGGCCCAAGAATTGAACCCTGTGGCACCCCCATAGAGACTGCCATAGGTCCAGACAACAGGCCCTCCGATTTGACACATTGAACTCTATCTGAGAAGTAGTTGGTGAACCAGGCGAGGCAGTCATTAGAGAAACCAAGGCTATTTAGTCTGCCAATAAGAATGCGGTGGTTGACAGAGTCGAAAGCCTTGGCCAGGTCAATGAAAACGGCTGCACAGTACTGTCTATTATCGATCGCGGTTATAATATCATTTAGGACCTTGAGCGTGGCTGAAGTGCACCCATGACCAGCTCGGAAACCGGATTGCATAGCAGAGAAGGTACGGTGGGATTCGAAATGGTTGGTGATCTGTTTGTTGACTTGGCTTTCAAAAACTTTTTGAAAGGCAGGGCAGGATGGATATGGGTCTGTAACAGTTTGGATCTAGAGTGTCACCCCCTTTGAAGAGGGGGATGACCGCGGCAGCTTTCCAATCTCTGGGGATCTCAGACGTTACGAAAGAGAGGTTGAACAGGCTAGTAATAGGGGTTGCGACAATTTCGGCGGCTAGTTTTAGAAAGAAAGGGTCCAGATTGTCTAGTCCAGATGATTTGTAGGGGTCCAGATTTTGCAGCTCTTTTAGAACATCAGCTGTCTGGATTTGTGTGAAGGAGAAGCGGGGGGGGCATGGGCAAGTTGCAGCGGAGGGTGCAACCACCAATGATACATGGTGGTGGAATTTTACTACAGCTTGAAAAAATCCCCTGCCTTTCTACTGTTGTTCTATCAATAAATCCACAAGTTTTAGGCATGATACAACGGTTTCAGTGTCATTGGTGATTGGTGTTTATTTATTAATGGGAGTTTAAAAAATCTAGCTGATATTATTTGCTTGTTTTTATAATGCATTTAGCAAGCATTTTAGTTTAAGCCTAATAATACAAGCCTAATATATAATATAATATGTGTCTGAAAGGATTTGATTGGTTTTCACGAACGTTGACTGATGACTCGTGGAACCAAGGCGCAGCGTGATAAGCGTACATTTTCTACACAACACACGAACAAAACAACAAAACAAACGATACGTGAAGTCCTGAGGTTACAACAACACAAACCTTTACGGAACAAGATCCCACAAACTAACTGGTGCCAACAGGCTGCCTAAGTATGGTCCCCAATCAGAGACAACGAGCTACAGCTGTCTCTGATTGGGAACCACCCTGGCCAACATAGATCAACACGATCTAGAACAAAAACATAGAAAACTAAACAATGAAAATCCACACCCTGGCTCAACATTTAAGAGTCCCCAGAGCCAGGGCGTGACAGTACCCAGGGTAGGGGCCGGGTGGGCATTCCGCCTCGGAGGCGGATCCGGCTCCGGGCGTGACCACCACCTTTTCTCCACCTCCCCGTTGCGCCCCTGGTCTGGTCTGGCCCCGCTGACTGGAGCTGGACCCGACGACGGTGGACCAAACCTTACCGGCTCCGGACTGGAGCCGCTGGCCGGAGCTGGACTGGACACCGGTGGAGCGGATTGCTCTGGCTCCGGAGTGGATCCGCTGACTGGAGTTGGACCGGACCCCGGTGGAGCGGATTGCTCTGACTCCGGAGTGGAGCAGCTGACAGGCACGGGCCGTGCCGGACTGGACACACGCACCACTGGCTTGGTGCGGGGAGCAGGAACGGGCCAGACCGGGCTGACGACGCGCACCACTGCCTTGGTGCGAGGGACAGGAACAGGCCGGACCGGGCTGGCAACGCGCACCACTGGCTTGGTGCGAGGGACAGGAACAGGCCGGACCGGGCTGGTGACACGCACCACTGGCTTGGTGCGAGGGACAGGAACAGGCCGGACCGGGCTGGCGACGCGCACCACTGGCTTGGTGCGAGGGACAGGAACAGGCCGGACCGGGCTGGCGACGCGCACCACTGGCTTGGTGCGAGGGACAGGATTAGGCCGGACCGGGCTGGCGACGCGCACCACTAGCTTGGTGCGAGAGACAGGAACAGGAACAGGCCACCCTGACCAACCACCCTGACCAACATAGATCAACACGATCTAGAACAAAAACATAGAAAATTAAACAATGAAAATCCACACCCTGGCTCAACATTTAAGAGTCCCCAGAGCCAGGGCGTGACATTGGTCAGCATATTGATATTTTATTAATTGACTTTTATGGATAACTGTCATGCATAAAAAATCAACAGTAAAAAAATAAAGTGAAAATGTTATCCATCTTTTATTCAGTTATAATAATTGCTGAGTGAGTAAGGTCCTCCTTGATACCCCTTCCTTAAGTCCCCCAAATATGCTAATGTTATACGAATGTAAGCGGAGCTTCATTAAATAGGCACACTGCAGTACCAATACCCACCTACAGGGGGCCTCTCTGGATACACACACACTCCGTATCCGAAAATACCACCTTCTGGGGACTAAACTCAACTAATGAGATTTTCACACTAGCGTATTAGCATGCTATTTTCTATCAGTTCCAATTGTCTGCCTTGTGGGGACTATGATTTTGTCCCCAGTTTGTCAAGACGTCCCCACAAGGAAGGTGTGCAAACAGGTCAATGTCCCCAGAAGGTCAGCAAAACAAGAACACACACACACACTCACACACACACACACACACATTCAGCTTTTCAGGACGGAGGTAGAGAAAGTACTCATAGCAATAGCAATACATGGCAAACACATTTTTACAGCAAGAGTCATTAAAAAACTTTGCACATGCAATGCACCTTTCCAGTTCCAGTTATCCACCACAGATGCGGAAGGCCGACATAGGAGGATGCGGTGTATTGAGATGCAGCCCATGCATAAAAACATATCTCTAGCTTAAACTGACGGATTTTGATGGGGATTTATTTATTATATTACTTAGATTGACACACGGGTTCATCAATATACTCTTAAAGAACAATCAGCCTTTGTTTGATAGGTGTTTTTTAGAAACACTCCATAGTTGTTGTTTTGTTTGTATTTTTAGTATCAACATTGTAATTCACTTCTATTTTTAGTCATAGATATGGCTACCTGTAGTTGTTTAGCTAGTTTAGCTAGCTAGCTACCTAGCTAGCTACCTAAGTAAGCAAACAGAAAAATAATTTGATTTCCCCCCACTGTAACACAGTAGTATGTTAGCCAGCAATACACAATATGGGTTTCAGTAGAAAACTAAGTTAGCTATTTATATTGTAATTTACTGAGTGGTTGGGTGAGAGAGAGCCTGTTTGCAGTACAATAGAGTAATCAGAGTTGGTCTCCCTGCCACTCTGGAGAAACGGCCTCTCTCTGTGGGGATGATCCTGAAGGACAGTCCTGACTCTAATACCCTGTTAACCGACTGTGTCTGTCTGTGTGTGTGTGTGTGTGTGTGTGTGTGTGTGTGTGTGTGTGTGTGTGTATACAGTGCGTGTGTATACGTGTGTATACGGGTTCATCCATGCGTGTGCGTGTGTCCGTCCATCCGTGTATGTGTGAAGCCTACTACACCTCAGTGTTTAGCCTACCCCATCTCAGGCCTAAGCCATGTGAGATGAAGAAGATGTCAGCAGAGAGGAGAGAACACCGTGCTGAGTCTCAGAAGGAGGGAGATGGAGGGATTAGGTATCCTTAGATGAAAGCTTCAGTCAATACAGAAAGATAGAAAAACATAGCGAGTAAGAGCAACGGCATCACTTAATGCAAAACTGCAGCCCCATTGATTTCCTCTCAGATGATGGTTTACGGGATGGAGCTCGTTAGATCGATGATGTGTGAGTTAGCATGCACTTCTCTACATATCAGCACCTTGTCATATCCCATCTGATACATTAGGCTACAGGACAATGGCTGAGGGGGAAACCACCACCCTTCCCCTGTCTGTCTGTCTGTCTGATTGGAAGAATGATATCACAACAATGTCCCATTGATCATGTTGTTGATTACTGTAAGATTACACTTGTCTGTCTGTGGACATGTAGATACAGTGGGGGAAAAAAGTATTTAGTCAGCCACCAATTGTGCAAGTTCTCCCACTTAAAAAGATGAGAGAGGCCTGTAATTTTCATCATAGGTACATGTCAACTATGACAGACAAATTGAGAAAAAGAAATCCAGAAAATCACATTGTAGGATTTTTAATGAATTTATTTGCAAATTATGGTGGAAAATAAGTATTTGGTCACCTACAAACAAGGAAGATTTCTGGCTCTCACAGACCTGTAACTTCTTATTTAAGAGGCTCCTCTGTCCTCCACTCGTTACCTGTATTAATGGCACCTGTTTGAACTTGTTATCAGTATAAAAGACACCTGTCCACAACCTCAAACAGTCACACTCCAAACTCCACTATGGCCAAGACCAAAGAGCTGTCAAAGGACACCAGAAACAAAATTGTAGACCTGCACCAGGCTGGGAAGACTGAATCTGCAATAGGTAAGCAGCTTGGTTTGAAGAAATCAACTGTGGGAGCAATTATTAGGAAATGGAAGACATACAAGACCACTGATAATCTCCCTCGATCTGGGGCTCCACGCAAGATCTCACGCCGTGGGGTCAAAATGATCACAAGAACGGTGAGCAAAAATCCCAGAACCACACGGGGGGACCTAGTGAATGACCTACAGAGAGCTGGGACCAAAGTAACTAAGCCTACCATCAGTAACACACTACGCCGCCAGGGACTCAAATCCTGCAGTGCCAGACGTGTCCCCCTGCTTAAGCCAGTACATGTCCAGGCCCGTCTGAAGTTAGCTAGAGTGCATTTGGATGATCCAGAAGAGGATTGGGAGAATGTCATATGGTCAGATGAAACCAAAATATAACTTTTTGGTAAAACTCAACTCGTCGTGTTTGGAGGACAAAGAATGCTGAGTTGCATCCAAAGAACACCATACCTACTGTGAAGCATGGGGGTGGAAACATCATGCTTTGGGGCTGTTTTTCTGCAAAGGGACAAGGACGACTGATCCGTGTAAAGGAAAGAATGAATGGGGCCATGTATCGTGAGATTTTGAGTGAAAACCTCCTTCCATCAGCAAGGGCATTGAAGATGAAACGTGGCTGGGTCTTTCAGCATGACAATGATCCCAAACACACCGCCCGGGCAACGAAGGAGTGGCTTCATAAGAAGCGTTTCAAGGTCCTGGAGTGGCCTAGCCAGTCTCCAGATCACAACCCCATAGAAAATCTTTGGAGGGAGTTGAAAGTCCGTGTTGCCCAGCGACAGCCCCAAAACATCACTGCTCTAGAGGAGATCTGCATGGAGGAATGGGCCAAAATACCAGCAACAGTGTGTGAAAACCTTGTGAAGACTTACAGAAAACGTTTGACCTGTGTCATTGCCAACAAAGGGTATATAACAAAGTATTGAGAAACTTTTGTTATTGACCAAATACTTTTTTTCCACCATAATTTGCAAATAAATTCATTAAAAATCCTACAATGTGATTTTCTGGATTTTTTTTTCTCATTTTGTCTGCCAATAGTTAGACAAAATATCAGAATTGGGCTGCCTAAATCAAATCAAATTTTATTTGCCACATGCGCCGAATACAATGCTTACTTACAAGCCCTTAACCAACAATGCAGTTTTAAGAAAATTTAAAAAGTGTTAAGTAAAAAATAGATTAGTAAAAAATAAAAATAGCAAATAATTAAAGAGCAGCAGTGAAATAAAGTAACAGTAGGGAGGTTACATACAGGGCTACCGGTACAGAGTCAATGTGCGGGGGCACCGGTTAGTCGAGGTAATTGAGGTAGTATGTACATGTGGGTAGAGTTAAAGTGACTATGCATAGATAAAAAACAGAGTAGATAGAAGCACTATGAGTGTGTGTGTGTCAGTTTGCATATTAATTGATTCACATGAAAGACTTTGATTTCACTCTGAGAAACGTGACAGATGGATAATGCTTTGTGCTTCTGGTATGGCAATGATACCTTCTGTACGTAATATTACATGCCATTCAGCAGACACTTTTATCCAAAGCTACTTACAGTCATGCATACATACTGTGATGTCACGAGAGGCTGTGTCCTGGAGGGACGTTACATTCCCCTGAGGTGGCTGCAAACCCAGACAGCTATGGCTCCATCTGCTGGTATGGTCGGGAACTCCACCCCTCTATGGCCAATCTTCCCACGCAGCTGAAACAAATGAGGAGCTGATGAGCTGAAGGTTTGGGAAGGGAAGAGACACAGTCTCCAACCTGGGCTCTCTGGAGGACAAGAGTGCTGCACGTCCACTTCCATGAGGAATATAAGGATTTGGAGATACTTACCTTTGGGAAATACTCACCTTTGGATATATGCACCTGTGGAAATACGTGTGGGACATTTGGAAGGACGTTTTGCTGGGTTGGCCACTAGCTGCAACGTGGAAGACAGTAAGACTGGGGAAAAGTTATTTGAGCGAGGGAGAGTTATGATTTTGGATGTGGAAGAGACATCCCTGAACTGTTAACCCTTAAGAGCCACCAGAGAACAGTATTGTGTTATACTTTCGTTAGTTTCCCAAGACCTTTAATAAAATCCTTGTTTTGGTTGAACCTGGTCTCCTTGCACTACTTGAGCAATCCCGCTGAAAGCTGTGTAGCCTCTCGTGACATCACAGATGGTGGAGAATACGGGCACGCTCAAGCGTTAATAGTGCATGTCAGAGGAGGATACCGAAGGTTTGATCACCCAGTTTTCCAAGTTGGCCGTAGGCTCCCCGCCCGACTGAAATGGAGGACATATTGAAAGCCCTTGTTGCTGGCCAGCAAGCCCAGATGCAAGCAAACGTGGCTCTCTTGGAGGAGCAAAAGAAAGCCAACCTTCTGAAGGCAGAGGAATTGCAGTTGCAGAGACAGAGGGTTGTCCAAAATACCCGCCCAATAAAGGCAAGTGACTTTATATCTAAGATGGGAGCTACCGATGACATTGAGGCATACCTGCATGCATTTGAGGCCACGGCCACTAGGGAAGCCTGGCCCAAGCAACAGTGGGTTGGTCTGTTAGCCCCCTTCCTAACCGGGGAATCGCTGAATGCTGTCCGGGACCTGGGCCCTGACCAGGTTACTGACTATGATGCCCTGAAGTCTGAGATCCTCAGCAGATATGGACTCACAAAGTTTGGTATGGCCCAGCGCTTTCACAGCTGGACCTTCCAACCAGACCAACCTCCTCGGGCGCAGATGCATGAACTTGTCCGAATCGCAAGGAAATGGCTGGATCCGCAGAGGAATACAGCAGCAGCGGTGGTGGAGGCCGTTGTGGTGGATCGTTACCTACGCGCCCCTGCCTTATGAGGCAAAACGGTTCATCAGTCAACAGGCCTTGACCACGGCTGATCTGACCGTGGAAGCTGTGGAAAAGTACCAGGCCACAGCGGAGATGCTGAATGCTTCCCGAAAAAGACCCCAGGAGGGCGGCCCCACCACAAATGGGAAGAACCCGTCCAAAGGACCCCCAAGGTCTCGAACCCAGCCACGTCAGGACTTATCCCGGCTCCAGGGGGAGCCAGAAACCAGGCGGGTCCAAGAAGAGTACACCAGGAGGGGGGAAACTCGACAGTGTTACCGGTGTGGGGAGATGGGACATATCTCCTGGCAGTGTGGGAAACCAGCCGATGAACCTATGCCCACTGCGGAGTCCTCCAGCTCAGCACCCACACACCGCTTTTACCTCGCTCTTGGGAGTCGTAGATGGCGGCCCCGATCGACCCCCCCACCTGCCCGGTAACTGTGAATCACCATGATGTGGAGGCCTTACTGGATTCTGGTAGCCGGGCCACCCTGGTGCGTAAGGATTTGGTGGGCCCAACGTGTCTGACCCCGGGGAAAGTCCTCCCAGTTTCCTGTGTCCATGGGGACACCAGAGAATACCCCATTACTGAACTTACAATGACCAGCACACGGGGAACCATACACACGACGGCGGGGTGGTTGATTCCCTCCCCGTCCCTGTCCTAATTGGACGAGACTGCCCAGCCTTTTACCCACTCTGGAGAGAGTCTCAGGAGAGGATAACCCGAGTACCTCGGAAACGGAGAGGCAAGACTCATCCTGGGAAGGCTCCGGTGCAATCCTCCGAGTTACTCACTCCCGCCCGGGCTCTGATAGGGATGGCAGGTGCCCAGACCGACACAGAGACGGAGCTACAGAATCTGGACAAAGAACTGTCTGGTCTGAAGGGGACCGCTGAGAGGTATCGTTTGTTAAAGCAACAGTTAGACATGAAGACAGAAGAGTTAGATATCCTCCAGGCTAAACTCCAACAGAGCTCCTTCCATAAGCAACAGGAGGAGCTGGAGAGGCTGCGCAGGACCATCGAGGAGTGTGAGGAGACCCTGCGCAGTAGTAAGGAGGTCCAGAAGAAGGCAGAGGAGAAGTACAAGGTGTTGGAGAACAAGATGAAGAATGCGGAGGCAGAGAGAGAGAAGGAACTGAAAGCTGCTCAACAGAAGCTAAACTCTGCTAAAACCAAGGCTGATGCGTTCAGTAAGAAACTCAAGGAGAGACAACAGGAGGCTGAGTCCCTGGTCCTAGAGTTGGAGGAGTTGAAGAGAGAGCAGTCTGGCAAGCACCACGGCAATGCGGACGCCCTCTCCCGGCGTGATGCCTTCTTCGCTGCCTTTACCCCGACGAGGACGTCGGTCCCGAGGGAGGGGGATGTGATGTCACGAGAGGCTGTGTCCTGGAGGGACGTTACATCCCCCTGAGGTGGCTGCAAACCCAGACAGCTATGGCTCCATCTGCTGGTATGGTCGGGAACTCCACCCCCTCTATGGCCAATCTTCCCACGCAGCTGAAACAAATGAGGAGCTGATGAGCTGAAGGTTTGGGAAGGGAAGAGACACAGTCTCCAACCTGGGCTCTCTGGAGGACAAGAGTGCTGCACGTCCACTTCCATGAGGAATATAAGGATTTGGAGATACTTACCTTTGGGAAATACTCACCTTTGGATATATGCACCTGTGGAAATACGTGTGGGACATTTGGAAGGACGTTTTGCTGGGTTGGCCACTAGCTGCAACGTGGAAGACAGTAAGACTGGGGAAAAGTTATTTGAGCGAGGGAGAGTTATGATTTTGGATGTGGAAGAGACATCCCTGAACTGTTAACCCTTAAGAGCCACCAGAGAACAGTATTGTGTTATACTTTCGTTAGTTTCCCAAGACCTTTAATAAAATCCTTGTTTTGGTTGAACCTGGTCTCCTTGCACTACTTGAGCAATCCCGCTGAAAGCTGTGTAGCCTCTCGTGACATCACAATACATACATACATTTTACGTGACAGATGGATAATGCTTTGTGCTTCTGGTATGGCAATGATTCCTTCTGTACGTAATATTACATGCCATTCAGCAGACACTTTTATCCAAAGCAACTTACAGTCATGCATACATACATACATACATTTTACATATGGTTGGGCTCGGGAATCGAACCCACTTTCCTGGCATTGCAAGAACCATGCTCTACCAACTGAGCTACTGAAGACCACATGTATAACACAATCATTCACACCTCACTAACAGAAAAAGGGGTGAAAAACACTATTTTATAGCACTGTAGCTATGGAAGGAAAACGACTGGATATTTTAATAAATATGAGCACCCTGAACCTACCCTACAACACACATACACAGCGTCATCACCGACCAGCACCACCACTCATCGTTGAGAATCATCGTTGAGCACATCGAGCAATATGGCTGCAAGGCGCAGCAGTATAAACGGCCAGACAAACAGGCTGAGCTAACCTAGCGTTGTTATTCTTCACTGAGGTGAGGTGAGATATATAGAAATGAACATGGCAGCCGTGAAAGGCAGGAGTGACACTAGCAGGGTGCCCGGGGGGACACAGGCATATTTTGTTCTGGGAAACGGGGAGAGAGAGGGAGAAGGAGGAGGAGGGAGGAAGGTTTCAAGTCTTACTCTGTGCTGTCATTAGGAAAGGGAGGGGGAGAGAAGAGAAGAGGGAGGGAGGAGGAGTGGAAGGCTTACAGGTCTATTATGTTCTGTTGTGTCAGAAGTGGAGAGACGAGAGAGGCGGGAGGGGGGGGGGGACACTGGGTCGAAAAGGGTCCATATCAGTGGATATCTTTACATGACACAATTTATATTCTAGAGAATACAGAACATTTCCAATGCATATTTTGAGTTTTGTGGTTTTGCACCACATCCTGACAAATTCTGATTCCAGATGTGTCTTTTAGACATACAGTATATGATATTGGGATTACCAAAAGGCACCTAAAGGTGTATCACACATGGACATTTCCTATGGCTGGATATCATAAAATATCCTGAGATATGAGACATCATATGTTCTCTCTTCATGTTGACAAATACTGACTGTATACAGTGCATTCGGAAAGTATTCAGACCCTTGAAGATATGCTTCTCTTGGCTGAGGTCTATATGCGGATATTGATATGCTTTTTGATATGCTGAAAATAAGGAGGATTTCTGATGCATTTCTGAATTTTCAGCACATCCTCCATAATTTGACAAACATGAAATCCATATTTTTCTTTCATGCACAAATCATTTTTGGATTCTCTCTGGATATCATACATGGTATGGCCGAATATTGACTCATAAGATATCCTGAGATAGGCCTTTTGTTTAGACATGTACCTTGCTAGCTAAACAATTTACCATAATCCCAACTCATAACGTTACTACCCTGCATGAATCTGCAGGTAGCTAATCAACCAGGTTCAACGTTAGCTAGCTAACATTAGGCTATAACTAGCAATGCAAATGGCTCTGAGACACGAATAATATTACTACTCAGATCATACACGTAACGTTAGCTAGCTAGCCAGCCAGCTAACGTTAGCTAGCTAGCTAACAGTACACTGTAACTTGAAATGAAAACGACTTTCTGACAATTTGAAATGTGTAATATCTGAAAATGTAGCTAGCTAGACTCTCTTACCCATATATATGGATGGACGCTTCTCCCTCTCTGTCACGAATGCCATGGTTGCCCTTCGTTTGAAGATGTAATCTGGAGCCTTCTGTGTGTTGTCTTTTCGACTCCGTCTGCATATTTGCAATCAAACACCAGAAGTTTCTCCTTCTCCTTAGCTATCAAACGTGTCATGACTCTTCTGACAGTGGATCAAAGGACCCATCAGCTAGGCAAATGTTTGAAGATAGCCCTCTCTCCCACAGAAGAGGGGAAGGGGGGCTGTGCCGGTCTTGACACCTTAACACTGGTTTGTAAATTTAAGCAGGAGAGAAACTTCCTCTCTCTGCCTTTCAGTATCCACCAAAGGAATGCCTTTGTCTAGAGAGAGTGTGGCCCGCCTAAAAACTCTAACATCAAAAGGTTGGACATTGAAACATTATTTCTGACATCCAAATGTTTGGAATGGTCAGTGGGGATCCAAAGAATAATCATGTCATATTGTTTATTATTTTGTAATGTCATTAAGGATGGTATCAAGAAATAACTGTAACTTGGAAAGTGTACATATTCTACTTGTCTAAATGTTGTATAAAATATATGATTAAGTATGAGAGTATTTTGGTTAAGATAGCAATGTGATTTTAGCCTTCTAATGAGATAATTGTTTTCTCATTAGAACATTTGCCCAGTCAGTAACCATGCCCAAGTGAGCACAGACATTGTGTCGGCGTGATGGAACTCCCCCTTTTTACACGAGGATAAAAGCCTTGGTAACTAAATTTACATTAGACCAGAAAACGTGAGAGTGGCGACTGCACGTTTAGAATTGTTAGAACTTTAAATCAGAGACCAGGAAGCGTGGAGCTGTGGCTGCACGGCTTAAAATGGTTAGACCAGAAAGACCAGCCGACGTGAAGCACAAGCTCACGTTACAAAGGGTTGAACCTCTGCAGACCAGCCGACGTGCAGCGGGAGCTGAACGTTACAAATGGTTGACACTCTAAGACCAGGAAACGTGAAAAGTTAGTCCACAAGTTTGAAGGGGTGAGAAACTCGGAAACTTTCAATCTCTACACAAGAAGAAGAAACGCACTAGACCGTAGCATTACCAGTCTGCAGCTGGCATGTAAAGTAGTCTAGAACTTTCACTAAAGACGTGAGTTGGGAAGGACAATCCCATCTCAGACAACCGTTGGTACATCTGAAGTATTTGTTCTAACAACCACTTCAATACCAGAGAAGCTCTACAAAGGACATTGTGACCTCTGGTGGACAAACCACAGCCTTGCACCCATCGACACCTTCCCCATAGGAGTGATTGGTTTAAACAGAGAGTCGAAGGAGAAGACATTCTATACATAAATACATTGCATTTCTTACCCGGGCGGTGGTTAGGGTGCTAAGTATTCTGATTACCGTGTGCGTAGTTTCCAAATGTATGTATGATAAGTTTGACTCTCTTTGTCCCTCTCTCCCTCCTTCTATTGACCCTTCCCTTTTTGATAACCAAGCAGTCATGCTGTTGTTAGTCTGCTAGGGACTTTTCTCATGTATTAAGTATGTATGTATGTATTCTGTGTTATTATTTAGTTAACTAGTAAATAAATAATTAAGCCAATTTGTGTATTGCTGACTCATAAGTAAGGTTAGGGTCCTTGCAGGTTCATGGATTATGTGACGTTCAGAATGAGACTGAGGTAATGATTAATAAGTGACTGTTATCGATATATAACATATACATGTGTCTTCTAAGAGTTTAATTCGGGAGATGGTAACTCGTTAAACAACTTATTCCATGGTGCCCCAAATTCCTAATTAGTTAATTGTTACATGATTCATTTAATTGAGTAACAATTAAACATAGTTCATTGATTTGATAAATAACAGTCATCACATTAATGCAAGTCACATGACGACCTACTCTAATTCCACTGATTTCAAAACTCGGTCCTCCAAAAAGTGGAGAGCAACACTTATGCAGTTCTACTACATGATATATTTCAAAAAATCCCTGTTACCTACACATACTGACCAGCTAATATTATAGACAGAAGCGTGCTACATGGCACACCAATCCAAACTCATCTCTCGGCATGTCCAGCCCACTCATTATCTCAGCCAATCATGGCTAGCGGGAAGGTTGTTGTCTTTTTCCATGACTAAACCAACTAGGCTAGTAATTTAACATTTTTATTCGTATTTACAGATGGCATACAAGTTTGTTATTAAGGCACATGAAAGTTCACGTTCCAGAAGGCATTTCTGCCAGAAAATTCATTTTGATTTAAAAAAAAACGTTTATGTTCAAATTGCGCTCCTGTGAAGTAGTGACGCGCGACATATGCCTAGTTTCCTGAAACGAATCACATGTGGAAATGGCGCGTTAGTTTTGTGGGAAAAAAAGATCGAGGAAGATATGTTTCCAATGACATCATTGGTGTGCATTATGTGATTTTAACCAATTATGAGTAGTCATTGCCTAATAATTGCCTATTAATTGTCTACCAATTGGTTGATGATATCATTGGAAACACTTATCTTCCTCTATCTGTTTTTCTACAAAACATAGAAACAAGCCATTTTTACATATGTTGATGTTGGGGTGGTGCTGGAGATTATGCATATGAAGTAGAGTATTTTTTTGCTAATTTGGCCAACAGCCAGTAGGGATAGCTAGCTTGATAGGGGTAAAAGCTGACTGGTTGCCTAGCTAGCTAGCTAGCTAACAAATAACTAAATTGCCGTCCATTTAAGGAAAAATATTTTTACCCCTATAAAGCCTCATGTGAGGTCAGGCACTGATGTTGGGCGACTAGGCCTGGCTTGCAGTCGGTGTTCCAATTCATCCCAACGGTGTTCGATGGGGTTGAGGTCAGGACTCTGTGCAGGCCAGTCAAGTTCTTCCAAACCGATCTCAACAAACCATTTCTGCATGGACCTCGCTTTGTGCACAGGGGCATTGTCATGCTGAAACGGGAAAGGGCCTTCCCCAAAATGTTGCCACAAAGTTGGAAGCACAGAATCGTCTAGAATGTCATTGTGTGCTGTAGCGTTAAGATTTCCCTTCAATAGCCCGAACCATGAAAAACAGCCTGAGCCGTTATTGCTCCTAGATGTTTCCACTTCACAATAACAGCACTTGCAGTTGACCGGGGCAGATCTAGCAGGGCAGAAATTTGACGAACTGACTTGTTGGAAAGGTGGCATTCTATGACGGTGCCACGTTGAAAGTCACTGAGCTCTTCAGCAAGGCCATTCTGCTGCCAATGTTTGTCTATGGAGATTGCATGGCTGTGTGCTCGATTTTAGACACCTGTCAACAACGGGTGTGGCTGAAATAGCCGAATCCGCTAATTTGAAGGGGTGTCCACATACTTTTGTATACAAGCACAGTTGGATACACATATGCATACACATACATACATGCAGTAATAAGCCATTTAAAGTCAAACTCTCATTCAGGGTTGGGTAGGTTACTTTCTAAATGTAATCCTTTAAAGTTACTAGTTATCTGTCCAGCAAAATACCTTTTGGATTGCCCAAACTCAGTAATGTAATCTGACTACTTTCTTCTTACTTTTAGATAACTTTCCCCTTAAGAGGCATTAGAAGAAGACAAAATGGACCCATCAAACGCATTTGGTGTGTCATCATAGTGGTCTCTGATTTTTATTTTATTTTTTACGTCATTTAGCAGACGCTCTTTTCCAGAGCGACTTACAGTTTAGTGAGTGCATACATTATTTTTTATTTTATTTTTCATACTGGCCCCCCATGGGAAACGAACCCACAACCCTGGCGTTGCTCTACCAACTGAGCTACATCCCTGCCGGACATTCCCTCCCCTACCCTGGACGACGCTGGGCCAATTGTGCGCCGCCCCATGGGTCTCCCGGTCCCGGCGATGCAGTGCCTTAGACCACTGCGCCACTCAGGAGACTTGTGGTCAGACTCGCTCAGGCGAAATAAACTTTAATGTTAACCTTTTTCCAACGCTGAATTGAATGTCATTTACAAAACAGAAAGATGTCATAATGTTTTTATTTTCCACAAACATCCTTTCTGAATTTAAAAGTAATCCAATAAGTAATAATCTACAGTTGAAGTCGGAAGTTTACATACACTTAGGTTGGAGTCATTAAAACTCGTTTTTCAACCACTCCACAAATCTCTTGTTAACAAACTATAGTTTTGGCAAGTCGGTTAGGACATCAACTTTGTGCATGACACAAGTCATTTTTCCAACAATTGTTTACAGACAGATTATTTCACTTAATAATTCACTGTATCACAATTCCAGTGGGTCAGAAGTTTACATACACTAAGTTGACTGTGCCTTTAAACAGCTTGGAAAATTCCAGAAAATGATGTCATGGCTTTAGAAGCTTCTAATAGGCTAATTGACATAATTTGAGTCAACTGGAGGTGTACCTGTGGATGTATTTCAAGTCCTACCTTCAAACTCAGTGACTCTTTGCTTGACATCATGGGAAAATCAAAAGAAATCAGCCAAGACCTCAGAAAGAAAATTGTAGACCTCCACAAGTCTGGTTCATCCTTGAGAGCAATTTCTGACACACCTCCATTGGACCACGCAGCCATCATACCGCTCAGGAAGGAGGCGTGTTCTGTCTCCTAGAGATGAACGTACTTTGGTGCGAAAAGTACAAATCAATCCCAGAACAACAGCAAAGGACCTTGTGAAGATGCTGGAGGAAACAGGTACAAAAGTATCTATATCCACAGTAAAACGAGTCCTGTATCGACATAACCTGAAAGGCCACTCAGCAAGGAATAAGCCACTGCTCCAAAACCGCCATAGAAAAAGCCAGACTACGGTTTGCAACTGCACATGGGGACAAAGATCGTGCTTTTTGGAGAAATGTCCTCTGGTCTGATTAAACAAAAATAGAACTGTTTGGCCATAATGACCATCGTTATGTTTGGAGGAAAAAGGGGAAGGCTTGCAAGGCGAAGAACACCATCCCAACCGTGAAGCACGGGGGTGGCAGCATCATGCTGTGGGGGTGCTTTGCTGAAGGAGGGACTAGTGCACTTCACAAAATAGATGGCATCATGAAGAAGGAAAATTATGTGGATATATTGAAGCAACATCTCAAGACATCAGTCAGGAAGTTAAAGCTTGGTCGCAAATAAGTCTTCCAAATGGACAATGACCCCAAGCATACTTCCAAAGTTGTGGCAAAATGGCTTAAGGACAACAAAGTCAAGGTATTGGAGTGGCCGTCACAAAGCCCTGACCTCAATCCTATAGAAAATGTGTAGGCAGAACTGAAAAAGCATGTGCGAGCAAGGAGGCCTACAAACCTGACTCAGTTACAACAGCTTTGTCAGGAGGAATGGGCCAAAATTCACCCAACTTATTGTGGGAAGCTTGTGTAAGGCTACCCGAAACATTTGACCCAAGTTAAACAATTTAAAGATAATGCTACCAAATACTAATTGAGTGTATGTAAACTTCTGAACAACTGGGAATGTGATGAAATAAATTAAATCTGAAATAAATCATTCTCTCTACTATTATTCTGACATTTCACATTCTTAAAATAAAGTGGTGATCCTAACTGACCTAAAACAGGGAATTTTTACTAGGATTAAATGTCAGGAATTGTGAAAAACAGAGTTTAAATGTATTTGGCTAAAGTGTATCTAAACTTCCGACTTCAACTGTAGTTTTTCAAAAGTATCTGTAATCTAATTACAATATTTTAGCTGGTATCGTTACTGATCACAGTTACAGTTTTTGGGGGGTAATTAGATTACATGTAATCAGTTACTCCCAAACCCTGCTCTTGCTGTCTGTGAACATATTGTGAACGTCCGTGAGACATTATAATAAGTGGTCTTGTAAATGCCGAAACACACAAGTTGAATAGCGACAGCTTAGTTTAGCCCTGTCTGCCACCTGCTTTGTTCTGGTTGAGCTAGCTGCTTGTTTCTTTATCTTGCTGTTGCATGGGTCTCCCGACGCAGATTCAACAACAATTTTTTAAAAGTAATTATGGTGACTTAATGCGATATGAGCATCTGTATGCTCTACCAAGCACTGTCTGCTCACAAACACACGCACACACACATACTGGTGCGCGCGCGCACACACACACACACACTCACATACACACACACTTACTGGATATTCCAATGCAGATGAGCTTCGCGATTTGGATAAATTGACTGAAAACCCACACTAACACACAGTTATATTAACAGTATTGCACTTTTCATATAGCCTACTTTTGGCCAGCTAATAGCTTAGTGGTTAAGACGTTGTGCCAGTAACCGAAAGGTCGCTGGTTCTAATCCCCGAGCCGACTAGGTGAAAAATCTGTCGATGTGACCTTGAGCAAGGCACTTAACCCTAAATGCTCATGTAAGTCGCTCTGGATAAGAGCGTCTGCTAAATGACTAAAATGTAAACGTTCAAATCCTGTTGCAGGATTATTTTGCTGTGACAATATAGGTCAAATTAAGATCCTACATCTGATCAAACACACACACAGACACGCACGCACATACAGACACACACACAGACACGTATCTGCTTATAGGCTGAGTCAGAGGAAGATTAGAGATAAATCAAAAAGAAAAAACTAAGTGGCGGCATCAACAAAGCTGTGTGAGACCGCATGAGGGAAATACATTTAAACACACTGCACAAAACACAATTGTTCTTTAATATAGCTTCCCAGCCTATGATTATATACATTAAAGCAATTCAGCACCAAACAGAGGGTGTAAATGCATGTTAAATAGAAAAACTCCTCACAGAGGGAGAGAGAGCTTGTAGAGAAACTAGTCTACAGGTGACTTCATTTGGTTTACATTGACTGATGTTGTTGCTGATAACCCCAGCTCTCTACTACCTGGCTTCTGACTCATGGCCAGAGGATTAGTTAGTTTCTCTCCTCAGTAGATGAGAGAGGACCTGCTGAGGCCTCCTGTTTCAAGGCTTTAGACCAACCCTGGTCTCTCTGCACTAACCAGCTGTCTCAATGAAGCTCCACTGAGACTCTCCTCCCTCCTCCTCCCCAACTACTCTTACCTGCCTCCCTTCTCCCTCCCTCCTTCCTCCCTCTTCCCTCCTCTCTCCTCCCTCTAGTATGAGTACTGTAGTATATGTCCCTCACACCCCCCTCTCTCTCTTTCCCTCTCTCTCTCTCTCTCTCTCTCTCTCTCTCTCTCTCTCTCTTGCTCTTTCTCTCTCTTTCCCTCTCTCTTGCTCTCTCTCCCTCCCCCGTTCTCCCTTACACTATCTCTCCCCTCCTCTCTCCCAACCTACCTACCTACCTACCTATCTACCTCTCTCTCTCTCTCTCTCTCTCTCTCTCTCTCTCTCTCTCTCTCTCTCTCTCTCTCTCTCTCTCTCTCTCTCTCTCTCTCTGAGTGATTCTATCTCTTGCTGTGCTCCACACCTGCTGTTGTTTCATTTTGCCACTGACATCTGTAACACATTTCTGCACAGTGCGTTTAGCTCGGGAGGAAGACGGGGGAATTGGTCCTGCATCACAAAGAGATCAAACAATGAGACCTGTATTAATTTCACCAGATCTGGCCCTGGACCCCACGACACTCACACAGCCTGCCAACTGCACACATTGAGTCCAGCAATTAACTACGACCTCTGGACTGACTGCTCTGCGTGTGTGTGTGTGTGTGTGTGTGTGTATCAAAACATGTCCTTCTCGCTGTCCCTTTCTTTCTCAGATTCATTTACAGTATATATCTCTCCTCATCCCTCTCTTTCTTTTCACCACTCCCTGCCTTCTCTTTACTCTCTCTGTTGCTGTGGAAGACATCTGTCCTGCCATGGTTGTGTGCTGAATATGATTTCAGAGGTTCCTTTGAAAGTGTGAGTTTTATTAGGCTTTGATATGTTCCCTGGGCTCCAGCGTGGCCCTAGCCAAACTCTCCCCGGATCTGAGCTGCCGAAGGCAGGCTTTGAAGAGTCTCCTTTCCCCCCTCTCCTCCACCCTACAACCTGCCCTCTCGCTCTCTCTTTCTCTCTCTCTCTCTCTGCACTGCTAACCCACAAAACACTGAATGGTAATGTGAACACTCCTGCCACTTCCAATATCATTTCTCCTCACTGGAGACTGTCTAGAGAAGGAGACAGAGAGATAGGAGGGGAGAGAGAGAGAGAGAGAGAGAGAGAGAGAGAGAGAGAGAGAGAGAGAGAGAGAGAGAGAGAGAGAGAGAGAGAGAGAGAGAGAGAGAGAGAGAGAGAGAGAGAGAGAGACAGGGAAAGAGACAGGGAAAGAGAGAGAGAGAGAGAGAGAGAAGAGAGAGAGAGAGAGAGAGAGAGAGAGTTTGAGTTTTTATAAAACCTTTATTTTATACTCAAGTGTTAACATAAATAATGGCACACTGCCTTTTCAGAAATGAAAAAAAATGTAATTCCTAAATAAAATAAAATACAAATACAAAAGAACATATACATTCAACTCATTTCATCAACAAAACAAACCGCTCTTTCGTAAGCCCACTTCTCCTCAAACAATGGGAGATCTTTTACAGCTGAGAAGAACTCAAAATCCACTTTTATTCTTGCTTTCACTAATCCTTTAAAAACACATCTTATATCCTGCCCATATCCCGTTTCTATCTTATGTTTCCTACTCAGAAAAATGGACATCTTAGCTTGTCCCAAAATAAAATGTAACAGTTGACATTTTCTTTTCTGATGCTTACTATATTGAAACCCCAAAATAAAAACAGTGTTATTGAAAATCTCCCCTACAGCTTTAAACAAAGACTCCAGCATTTCCAAGAGAGGTTTTATCCTCTCACACTCCATAAAACAGTGAACATTTGTTTCTCTTATATTACAAAAAGGGCATCCATCTCCAACATCTGAGCTCAAGCTGAACCCTGGCAAGACGGAGCTGCTCTTCCTCCCGGGGAAGGACTGCCCGTTCCATGATCTCGCCATCACGGTTGACAACTCCGCTGTGTCCTCCTCCCAGAGTGCGAAGAGCCTAGGCGTGACCCTGGACAACACCCTGTCGTTCTCCGCCAACATCAAGGCGGTGACCCGCTCCTGCAGGTTCATGCTCTACAACATTCGGAGAGTGCGACCCTGCCTTACACAGGAAGCGGCGCAGGTCCTGGTCCAGGCACTTGTCATCTCCCGTCTGGACTACTGCAACTCGCTGTTGGCTGGGCTCCCTGCCTGTGCCATTAAACCCCTACAACTCATCCAGAATGCCGCAGCCCGTCTGGTGTTCAACCTTCCCAAGTTCTCTCACGTCACCCCCCTCCTCCGCACACTCCACTGGCTTCCAGTTGAAGCTCGCATCCGCTACAAGACCATGGTGCTTGCCTATGGAGCAGTGAGGGGAACGGCACCTCTGTACCTTCAGGCTCTGATCAGTCCCTACACCCAAACGAGGACATTGCGTTCATCCACCTCTGGCCTGCTGGCTCCTTCCTCTGCGGAAGCATAGCTCCCGCTCAGCCCAGTCAAAACTGTTCGCTGCTCTGGCACCCCAATGGTGGAACAAGCTCCCTCACGACGCCAGGACAGCGGAGTCACTCACCACCTTCCGGAGACATTTGAAACCCCACCTCTTTAAGGAATACCTGGGATAGGATAAAGTATTCCTTCTAACCCCCCCCAAATTGTAAAGTGGTTATCCCACTGGCTATAGGGTGAACGCACCAATTTGTGAGTCGCTCTGGCTAAGAGCGTCTGCTAAATGACGTTAATGTGCCCCTGAGCAAGGCACTTAACCCTAATTGCTCCTGTAAGTCGCTCTGGTTAAGAGCGTCTGCTAAATGACTAAAATGTAAAATGTATGTAAAATGTTAATAACAGATACAAAAGCATTAACTGCAATGATGCCATGCAAAACCCTCCATTGCATATCCCCAGTACCCTTTTGTGTAACGGTGGCTTGTACAGTGCTCTCCATGCTGGCTTTACCTTGTCATCAATGCCCAATTTTACCCTCCATGGAGTGTCTTTTCTATTTTTCAATTTATCTTTATTCAAAACCTTGACACACCCCCTGTATAAGTCTTTCCTATTCACCTCATCCAAACCCACCTCTTCCAACCCTCTCAAATCCAGTAATAACGCCTTTCTTTCTGCCTCTGGGATATTGGGTGTAATCCCTAGTCTTGGAAATGAGACGTTTTCATCTTGTACCTTCTTCTTGTGACTATTCAGCATACCCCACTCTTCTGCTGACAGAGCCTTCCTGCAGCTTCCCAGCAGTTGTCCGACAATCCTTTCCGACCTCACCCCCAAATGTTCAGCCACCCATCTTCCATCCATTAAGGTGGTCCCAGCCATGGCCATTAACTGTTTTAAGGTGATGATTTTGCCCTTCACCAGAATCTTGGAGAAATATGGAACAGCTGCAGTTGTACAATCCAGTCTTGCCCCATACACCAGAGGTTCCTCCAACAGCCAATGCACTGACTCCGCTGACATTCGTCTGGACACCTTCATAATGCTCCACACCCTAAGAAGGCCTCTGTAAAACGGAGGTACTCCCTCCCTAGAAATCTGGCTACTATCAACCAAAAATAAAGCTTTCTTTAAACCTAATCCCCCAACCTGCTGTAATACAAGACCTGCCACCCCTCTCCAAACCACATTTTCCGGTCCATAAAGTAACCTTTGAGTAAACTGAAACCGGAAAGCAGCAGCCCTACTAGCAAGATGTACAAGACCTTGTCCCCCCTCCTCTTTTGACAAATACAAAACACTTTGTGGAACCCAGTGATATTTATCCCAAAAAAAATCCACAATAATTGCCTGTATCTTAGCCAGAAGGCCAGATGGTGACTCTAAAACTGACAACCGATGCCACAGTGCAGAGGCAATCACATTGTTAACTATAATAGTGCGCCCCCTATATGACATACGCGATAACAACCAACACCATCTCCTCATCCTCCCTTCCACCATTTCAACCACTCCAATCCAATTTTTTTCCATTGTCCCCTCATCTCCTAGGTACACTCCAAGATACTTAAAACCTCCCTTACACCATTCCAACCCCCCTGGCAAAGCCATGATCCCTCCATACCATTCTCCAATCTGTAAAGCACAACTTTTTTCCCAATTTACCTTTGCAGAGGATATTCCCCTAAAACGGTCAACCATTAGACTCAAACTATCCACCTCCGCTTGATTTTTCACTAAAACAACTACAACATCATTATAGGCTGAGAGACGAATAGGAGGAATATCCTCTGAAAGGTACACCCCTTCAATGCGACTTCTAATGCTATTTAGTAGTGGCTCTATAGCAATGGCATATAACATTCCCGACAAAGAACATCCCTGCCTAATATCTCTACACACTTTAAAAGGAGCACTCAAACCACCGTTAACTTTCAATACACTTTCAATGTCACCATTTATCACCTTTATCATGGCAATAAAACCAGAGCTGAACCCAAACGCCTCAAAAGTGTGCCATAAGTATTGATGTTCAACTCGGTCAAATGCATTTTCCTGATCAATTGAAATTAGACCAGCATCCAACCCAATAGCCCTAGAGACGTCCAAAAAATCACGAATCAGAGAAATGTTATCCCCTATCTGCCTGCCAGGAACACAGTAGGACTGGTCCGTATGTATGATTTGCTCCATCACCTCCCTCAGCCTGTTGGACAAAGCCTTGGACAGGATCTTATAATCAGTGCACAATAGAGCCACCGGCCTCCAGTTCTTCACCTCCCTAGGGTCACCCTTTTTGGGCAGTAGGGTGAGGACAGCCCTTCTGCAGCTTATTGGTAGTAACCCTCCGGTTAAACTATCATTAACTACTGCTAGCCAATCCTCTCCCAACATAGCCCAAAAATACTTAAAAAAGTCAACGGGAAGCCCATCAATGCCTGGTGCCCTTCCATTTTCCATGCCTTTTAATGCAGTGTATAGCTCCTGCAAAGACAATGGTTGCTCTAGCTCAACCTGAGCTTCTGCAGCCACCTGTGGGAGCCCATCAAGGAACTGCTGTGTCACTGTTTTATCCTCTTTGTACTCACACTTGTAGAGCTCAGCATAGAACTCTACTGCCCTCTTTCTAATTTCACTAGGGCTAGTGAGCTCCTGTCCAACAGCTGATTTGAGACAATGAATAATTTTTCTTTGTCCATTATTTTTCTCTAAACCAAAGAAAAATTTGGATGAGGCATCCATTTCAGAGATTCCCTGAAACTTACTTCTCACCAATGCCCCCTGTGCTCTGATACCCAGCAGGTCTGCCAATGTAGCTTTTTTCCTCTTGAGGGCCTGAGTATGGCCTCTATCTCCTGTGGTCTCAACCAACGTCATGAGTTCCACTATTTCAGTCTCTAGGGCTTTCATTAATTTGGTGATATCCTTCGTGACATTCCTCGTGTATTGATTTCATAATTGTTGAATCTGGATTTTCCCTATATCCCACCACTGTTGAAGGGATACAAAACTGGCCTTTTGAGACCTCCACCTCTCCCAGAAAACTAAAACATTTCCTGAAGTGAGCATCACTCAATAAAGTTATATTAAAATGCCAATATGCGCTTTTGGGTTTTACATCGTTAATGAACACCACCTCTGTTATTAAACAATGATCAGAAAATCCCACTGGGGTTATCACACTTGATTTACAGACCTGAGATTGATGCTCAAAACAATAAAACCTATCTAACCTGGCCATAGAGATGGTGTTCTCTCTCACATGCGCCCAGGTGTACTGTCTCGTGCCTCCATGTTGACTCTGCCAAATATCACACAGTTCAAATCAAATCAAATCAAATCAAATCAAATCAAATTTTATTGGTCACATGCGCCGAATACAACAGGTGCAGACATTACAGTGAAATGCTTACTTACAGCCCTTAACCAACAGAGCATTTATTTTAAACAAAAAAGTAAGAATAAAACAACAACAAAAAAGTGTTGAGAAAAAAAGAGCAGAAGTAAAAATAAAGTGACAGTAGGGAGGCTATATATACAATAGAATAAAGTGACAGTAGGGAGGCTATATATACAGGGGGGTACCGTTGCATAGTCAATGTGCGGGGGGCACCGGCTAGTTGAGGTAGTTGAGGTAATATGTACATGTGGGTAGAGTTAAAGTGACTATGCATAAATACTTAACAGAGTAGCAGCAGCGTAAAAGTATGGGGTGGGGGGGCAGTGCAAATAGTCCGGGTAGCCATGATTAGCTGTTCAGGAGTCTTATGGCTTGGGGGTAGAAGCTGTTGAGAAGTCTTTGGACCTAGACTTGGCACTCCGGTACCGCTTGCCGTGCGGTAGCAGAGAGAACAGTCTATGACTAGGGTGACTGGAGTCTTTGACAATTTTGAGGGCCTTCCTCTGACACCGCCTGGTATAGAGGTCCTGGATGGCAGGGAGCTTTGCCCCTGTGATGTACTGGGCCGTACGCACTACCCTCTGTAGTGCCTTGCGGTCAGAGGCCAAGCAGTTGCCATACCAGGCGGTGATGCAACCAGTCAGGATGCTCTCGATGGTGCAGCTGTAGAATTTTTTGAGGATCTGAGGACCCATGCCAAATCTTTTTAGTCTCCTGAGGGGGAATAGGCTTTGTCGTGCCCTCTTCACGACTGTCTTGGTGTGTTTGGACCATGATAGTTCGTTGGTGATGTGGACACCAAGGAACTTGAAGCTCTCAACCTGTTCCACTACAGCCCCGTCGATGAGAATGGGGGCGTGCTCAGTCCTCTTTTTTTTCCTGTAGTCCACAATCATCTCCTTTGTCTTGGTCACGTTGAGGGAGAGGTTGTTGTCCTGGCACCACACGGCCAGATCTCTGACCTCCTCCCTATAGGCTGTCTCATCGTTGTCGGTGATCAGGCCTACCACTGTTGTGTCGTCGGCAAACTTAATGATGGTGTTGGAGTCGTGCCTGGCCATGCAGTCATGGGTGAACAGAGAGTACAGGAGGGGACTGAGCACGCACCCCTGAGGGGCCCCCGTGTTGAGGATCAGTGTGGCAGATGTGTTGTTACCTACCCTTACCACCTGGGGGCGGCCCGTCAGGAAGTCCAGGATCCAGTTGCAGAGGTAGGTGTTTAGTCCCAGGATCCTTAGCTTAGTGATGAGCTTTGAGGGCACTATGGTGTTGAATGCTGAGCTGTAGTCAATGAATAGCATTCTCACGTAGGTGTTCCTCTTGTCCAGGTGGGAAAGGGCAGTGTGGAGTGCGATAGAGATTGCATCATCTGTGGATCTGTTGGGGCGGTATGCAAATTGGAGTGGGTCTAGGGTTTCTGGGATTATGCTGTTGATGTGAGCCATGACCAGTCTTTCAAAGCACTTCATGGCTACAGACGTCAGTGCCACGGGTCGGTAGTCATTTAGGCAGGTTATCTTAGAGTTCTTGGGCACGGGGACTATGGTGGTCTGCTTGAAACATGTTGGTATTACAGACTCAGTCAGGGACATGTTGAAAATGTCAGTGAAGACACTTGCCAGTTGGTCAGCACATGCTCGGAGTACACGTCCTGGTAATCCGTCTGGCCCTGCGGCCTTGTGAATGTTGACCTGCTTAAAAGTCTTACTCACATCGGCTACGGAGAGCGTGATCACATAGTCGTCCGGAACAGCTGGTGCTCTCATGCATGCTTCAGTGTTGCTTGCCTCGAAGCGAGCATAGAAGTGGTTTAGCTCGTCTGGTAGGCTTGTGTCACTGGGCAGCTCGCGGCTGTGCTTCCCTTTGTAGTCTGTAATAGTTTTCAAGCCCTGCCACATCCGACGAGCGTCAGAGCCAGTGTAGTATGATTCAATCTTAGACCTGTATTGACTCTTTGCCTGTTTGATGGTTCGTCGGAGGTCATAGCGGGATTTCTTATAAGCGTCCGGGTTAGAGTCCCGTTCCTTGAAAGCGGCAGCTCTACCCTTTAGCTCAGTGCGGATGTTTCCTGTAATCCATGGCTTCTGGTTGGGGTATGTACGTACGGTCACTGTGGGGGACGACATCATCGATGCACTTATTGATGAAGCCAGTGACTGATGTGGTGTACTCCTCAATGCTGTCTGAAGAATCCCGGAACATGTTCCAGTCTGTGCTAGCAAAACAGTCCTGTAGCTTAGCATCTGCGTCATCTGACCACTTTTTTATTAGCCGAATCACTGGTGCTTCCTGCTTCAGTTTTTGCTTATAAGCAGGAATCAGGAGGATAGAGTTATGGTCAGATTTGCCAAATGGAGGGCGAGGGAGAGCTTTGTATGCGTCTCTGTGTGTGGAGTAAAGGTGGTCTAGAGTTTTTTCCCCTCTGGTTGCACATTTAACATTCATGTGTTACAATGAGGCGTTTAAAAAAAGTCCTTGAGGCTATATGAGGTTCTTTGTGATTTCTATCTAAATCACTGACTGTGCAGTTAAAATCCCCAGCAATAAATAAATAATCTTCATTATTACATTTCTCAATGGTATTTGATAATGTCTCTAAAAAAACATACCCTCTCAACTGCCACCACTGGGGCATATACATTTATCACACACATAGTGATGTTTTCATACCTTGCTCTAACTTTTAATAACCTCCCCTCAACTACCTCTTCAACCTCATATGACAAAGGCAAAAACCCTTTTGAGAACAAGATGGCCACACCCCCACTTTTTGAGTTTTTATGACTACACACCACTGCCCCCCCACTCCTGTTGCCACATAACTTCATTTTCCAAATTACTATGCGTTTCTTGTAGGAAATGTATGTCACTTCCCTTTCCCCTAATTAACTCATACACTATGGCTCTTTTTTTAACGTCTCTTGCCCCATTTACGTTTAAAGAAGAAATCGTAAAACTGCTCATGGATGGAAAAAAAATACAGAGGAAGACACAGAAACCACATCTCTTTACAGAGTTAAGGCTGCGACTGAACTCTTTCATTTTCTTTAGAATTTACATCACTTATCACTCTCGTGACCACTTTCTTGAGTCTAGCAATTTCAGGGCTTGTCAAACCTCCCCCTGTTATTTTTGACATCAGAAACTTTGCTGATTCAATAAACAATTCACTTTCAGGGAAAAAATCTGTTACATTATAATCCTGCATATATTTCTTCCCTTTTGTCAACTTCAGAAATTGACGTACTTTCTCAATCCCATACCTCCCTTCCACCCCATTTATCTCACTATTTTGTTGTGACTGTCACACCCTGGCTCTGGGGACTCTATATGTTGAGCCAGGGTGTGTAGATTCTATGTGTTCTTGTTCTATGTCGGTATTCTAGAGTTGTGTTTTCTATGTTGGCCAGTATGGTTCTCAATCAGAGGCAACGAGTATCAGCTGTTGCTTGTTGTCTCTGATTGGGAGCCATACTTAAGCAGCCAGTTTACCCACAGTAGTTGTGGGATCTTGTTCCTTTTGGTTTGTTTCCGTGTTGGTTGTTTAACCTAGGACGTCACATTATTCGTTTATTGTTTTGTTCGTGTTATCACTTTGGATAATAAAGTATGTTTGCCTTCGACGCTGCGCCTTGGTCTACTCCGTTCAACGATCGTGACAGAAGATCCCACCACACCAGGACCAAGCAGCGTGTCCAGGAACATACGCAGGAGATAACTCTAGTGGATGTCCTCCTCGGTTGGGGGCAGATTACGGAGGAGGAGGCCGTCCGGTACCGGAAGGCTATGAAGGGGGAGACCCAGGCAGGAGAGGAGAAGCGGCGTCAACCGGGCTGTGGTCGGACAGGCGAGAGGCACCCCCAATAATTTTTTAGGGGGGGCACACGGCATGGGCGACGGGGCAGCAGGAGGCTGCCACAGGTGGTATTGGGAGGTTGGGAGAGGAGGCCACCGGGTTTGGGGGGCCAGAAGGCAGGTTGGCGGAGCCTGGATGGAGAGCAGAGCCAACTCCCCGTACTCAGGCATGGCAGCATGAGACTGGGCAGGTTCCGGGGTATGCGGAGCTACGTACTGTGCCACGAGTGGTCCGGCATAGTCCGGTACGTCCTGTGCGAGCACCCCGCACGTTTCGTGCGAAGGTGGGCATGCAGCCAGGACGGGTTGTGGCAGCTCTTCACTCCAGGCCTCCTATCCGTCTCCACAGCCCGGCCCGGCCTGTTCCTGCTCCTCGCACCAAGCCTACGGTGCGCGTCACCAGCCCAGCTCGGCCTGTTCCTGCCCCTCGCACCAAGCCTATGGTGCGCGTCGCCAACCCGGCCCGGCCTGTTCCTGCCCTTCGCACCAAGCCTACGGTGCGCGTCGCCAGAACAGCCCGGCCTGTTCCTGCCACTCGCACCAAGCCTACGGTGCGCGTCGCCAGCCCGGCCCGGCCTGTTCCTGCCACTCGCACCAAGCCTACGGTGCGCGTCGCCAGCCCGGCCCGGCCTGTTCCTGCCACTCGCACCAAGCCTACGGTACGCGTCGCCAGCCCGGCCCGGCCTGTTCCTGCCACTCGCACCAAGCCTAAGGTGTGCGTCGCCAGCCCGGCCCGGCCTGTTCCTGCCACTCGCACCAAGCCTACGGTGCGCGTCACCAGCCCGGCCCGGCCTGTTCCTGCCACTCGCACCAAGCCTACGGTGTGCGTCGCCAGCCCGGCCCGGCCTGTTCCTGCCCCTCGCACCAAGCCTACGGTGCGCGTCGCCAGCCCGGCCCGGCCTGTTCCTGCCACTCGCACCAAGCCAGGGGTGCGAGTCGTCAGCCCGGTAAGGCCCGTTCCTGCTCCACGCACCAAGCCAGGGGTGCGAGTCGTCAGCTCGGTAAGGCCCGTTCCTGCTCCACGCACCAAGCCAGGGGTGGTCATCGTCAGCCCGGGCCGGCCCGTTGCTGCTCCATGCACCAAGCCAGGGGTGCGCATCGTCAGCCCGGTCCGGCCCGTTCCTGCTCCACGCACCAAGCCAGGGGTGCGCATCGTCAGCCCGGTACGGCCCATTCCGGCTCCACGTACCAAGCCAGGGGTGTGCATCGTCAGCCCGGTCCGGCCCGTTGCTGCTCCACGCACCAAGCCAGGGGTGCGCATCGTCAGCCCGGTCCGGCCCGTTCCTGCTCCAAGCACCAAGCCAGGGGTGTGCATCGTCAGCCCGGTCCGGCCCGTTGCTGCTCCACGCACCAAGCCAGGGGTGCGCCTCGTCAGCCCGGTCCGGCCCGTTCCTGCTCCACGCACCAATCCAGGGGTGCGCGTCGTCAGTCCGGCACAACCCGTGCCTGGGTCACCGGTGCCTGGTCAGGTACCGGTCAGCTGCTCCACACCGGAGCTTAAGCAATCCGCTCCTACGATGTCCAGTCCAGCTCCAGCCAGCGGGGCCAGACCGGACCAGGGGCGCTACGGGGGGATTATTGGAGGGTGGTGGGCAATCCCGGAGCCGGAACCGCCTCCGAGGAGGAATGCCCACCCAGCCCTCCCCTGTTTGGTTTATGTTGAGGCGCGGTCGCAGTCCGCGCCTTTGGGGGGGGGTACTGTCACACCCTGGCTCTGGGGACTCTATATGTTGAGCCAGGGTGTGTAGATTCTATGTGTTCTTGTTCTATGTCGGTATTCTAGAGTTGTGTTTTCTATGTTGGCCAGTATGGTTCTCAATCAGAGGCAACGAGTATCAGCTGTTGCTTGTTGTCTCTGATTGGGAGCCATACTTAAGCAGCCAGTTTACCCACAGTAGTTGTGGGATCTTGTTCCTTTTGGTTTGTTTCCGTGTTGGTTGTTTAACCTAGGACGTCACGTTATTCGTTTATTGTTTTGTTCGTGTTATCACTTTGGATAATAAAGTATGTTTGCCTTCGACGCTCCGTTCAACGATCGTGACAGTGACGCATCAGATGACTCACTCTCGCTATCCTCCCCAGAAGAAAACTCCACCATCTCTACAACCTGTTTATCTTCAACTGATTTATCAATCTCTACCTTTCTCTTGGAATTAGACCCTTCACCACCCCTTACATTCTTCCTCTTACTCCTCGGTACTTTGAAAACAGCTGCTTCCTTTTCCATTATTTCAATCTCCTCTTGACCTCCAATTTCATTTTCCAGCACCACCTCAGCAACGGCAGTCGCAATCTCACCGACTTTTTCCCCTCCTTCTTTGTTCTGATCTACCACCATTGCCCCCGTATCCACACTGCCTTCCTCTCCTACTTTTCCTACCACATCTGCCCACCTCCTCCCTTCCCCAGCACCCGCACCCTTAGCATGTTCATCCCTTCGCGGTGGTGCATTAGCTGCACCAGCACTAGAGCTGCTACCAGAATCTGCGCGCTCATTCTCGGGACAATTACGCACCAAATGCCCCTCTCTTCCACAGCCAAATAATTTCATTGATTCAGTAGAAGCGTAGAAGACATAATCAAATCCATCAATCTTAAAACGTAATGCTAAATTCAGTTCATCAATGTCCTTTTTTAAAATCATATGCACTTGTCTCCTATGAGACACGACATGTTTCAGCAACGGAGATTTGCATCCAAAAAGAACCTTCTTTATTGTAGATACAATTTGACCATGACGAGATAACTCTCACTCCAACACTTCATCTCTAACAAATGGTGGCACGTTAGAAAGTATAACTTTCTTCGCCGGATTCATAAGCGGAAATACCGGCGTCTGCGTCTCCCGCAACACAACACCACTCTCAACTATCATATTCACCTTTTCAATGGAATCTAAAAATATCACTACAGCGCTATTCATCCTTGAGGCTGATTTGATGCTATCATACCCAATAATAGCACCCACTGCCAAGCTACATTCTTCCACTGAACACCCGGCCGCAGCAGGAATCTTTACTCCATGTCGCCGACTAAGTTTTTCAAACTCCAAACTTCCGCGAGTGGCCATTGCAACCAGCCTCACCCGCTGGTTGTGCCCTCGCGAAAAACAACCTCAACAATCCCACCACCCCTATACGTGCTTAGTGATATTTAGACAAGATAACCTTAAACAACTAAACTAATCAATATAAATATATACACACCAAAACCCAATAGAGTGAAACAAATTCCAGTCGCTCTCACACTCACTCCTGCTTCACGACTCACTCCCAGCATGCACTCCAACGAGAGAGAGAGAGAGAGAGAGAGAGAGAGAGAGAGAGAGAGAGAGAGAGAGAGAGAGAGAGAGAGAGAGAGAGAGAGAGAGAGAGAGAGAGAGAGAGAGAGAGAGAGAGAGAGAGGGAAAGAGAGAGAGGGGGGGGTGAGGGACATATACTACAGTACTCATACTATGGTCTAAATGTCTTCATGGTTGGTTTGTTTATGTCATATTGGGTTTTACTATGAGTGATGATCTTATAGCTCTGAAGTAGCCTGTTCATTTCATACTGTATAGCTTCAAGGGCTCTGTCACTACACACAAGAGGAACCTATTGTTCAAGTCATGTACTTCATGTCAGTGTCTCAATGTCAAATAAAACAATATTATAATAATAATAATAATAATATGCCATTTAGCAGACGCTTTTATCCAAAGCGACTTACAGTCATGTGTGCATACATTTTTACGTATGGGTGGTCCCGGGGATCGAACCCACTACCCTGGCGCTACAAGCGCCATGCTCTACCAATATTCAATGGCTTATTTAATAGTAACCTTTTGGGTGATATTCCCATAAATAACATAATCAACATTTGTGAAATTAATGTAATCTAACTCTGTAGTGTTTATACTACCACTGTATACTTTGATAGACATTGAAGGGTACACAGAGGGACAGTAACAGGGTTCTCAGAAGTCGTACAAATTTTATTGGTGTTTTGTTTGCGGTTAGAGTTGGTTCCCTCTCCACCACTACCTTTTGATTTGTGACTACCGGCATTATCAGCCTCACAACATTGCCCTGGGCAGGTCACACGCACACATGCATTGCACACACACACACACACCAGACATGAAATACTGTATGTATTAACAATTTTGTGTGTGCGTGCGTGTTTGCATGTGCATATTAGTCAGTCTGGTGTCGTCTCCAGTGGAGCATGGTTCGCGTCTGTCAGAGACTATATCAGTGATGGACTGCTAAAACAGCGTCCTCTGTGTCATCTCTGCAGAATAGGATCATTTATTTAATAGGAGCCCTACTAGTTATGCTCTACTTCACTCCCCTTCTCTTCACACCACTTTGATTAGCATCATTATGGTCAACTCACTGCAGCTTTCATCACCTACAGTAGACGTATATGCACATTTAGGGTGTTATTCAAAAGGACCAGTCATGGGTTCAAATAGTATTTGTTTTCTTTCAAATACTTTAGCTGCGCTTGATTGAGCTTGTCTGGCTCAATGGTACCAATGGAATAGTCCCTAAAGTGCAAACACCACCCACCTGGGACTCCAGCCAGGCTCAATTAAGCACTCAAAGTATTTCAATGAAAACAAATACTATTTGAACCCAGGTCTAAGAAGCAGACGTGTGTACTTGCGTTTCTGGCCTATCTTTCTGTGCGTGTGCCTGCCAGGCCTGCCTGTGTCTGTGTGTGATTGCCTGTGTGAATGCCTTAACACAGCCATCACTCCGCTGGGTACCTTTAGGTGGACAGTCCCTTTTTATTATATTGATGGATGGCTTGAGCCTCCATAACTTTGGGCACAGCAGTCTCATCCCCCCTTGATTTATTTGGACTTATACCTCATGCTTTCAATTTTCCGTTGACACAATATAACTTCAATATGTAACCAATTTCCAGGCGGGAAACTCCACATACAATTACCCTTCGCTATTTCAAGTGAAAATCATGGCACCATACATATGGAAAAGGAGTAACGTGAATCTGTTCTTTGGCCTACATTCTGTCCTATTCTTCCCCTCAAGCATTTACATACATTTACATTTTCTTGTTTAGATATTTACACCAATTTCACAATTATGTACTGTGCTAGAGATGAGTGTAGTGTGTGTGTTAAATGTAATTATATCAGTGTGTATTTGTGTCTGGTTACATCAGGGATGTTGTCATGGGGGGGGGTAGAGCAGAGGGAGTGAGATGCTGTGGTAGTTCTATGCTCTAGCAGCAGGGTGGGAGTATGATCATAAGGTGCACCATAGGCAGCTATTAACAAACAGAGAGGCTAAAAACATTGGATCGTAATAACTGGATGTGTAACACTTCACACTCTGGGTTCTCTCTCTACTCTTCTCTTCTCTAACCCATCAGGCTCTTCTTCTCTTCTCTAACCCGTCAGGCTCTTCTTCTCTTCTCTAACCTGTCAGGCTCTTCTTCTCTTCTCTAACCCGTCAGGCTCTTCTTCTCTTCTCTAACCCGTCAGGCTCTTCTTCTCTTCTCTAACCCGTCAGGCTCTTCTTCTCTTCTCTAACCTGTCAGGCTCTTCTTCTCTTCTCTAACCCGTCAGGCGCTTCTTCGCTTCTCTTACCCATCAGGCTCTTCTTCTCTAACCCATCAGGCTCTTCTTCTCTAACCCATCAGGCTCTTCTTCTCTTCTCTAACCCGTCAGGCTCTTCTTCTCTTCTCTAACCCCTCAGGAGCTTCTTCGCTTCTCTTACCCATCAGGCTCTTCTTCTCTAACCCATCAGGCCCTTCTTCTCTTCTCTAACCCATCAGGCTCTTCTTCTCTTCTCTCCACTGCTCATGGAATGTTAGGGTCTGTTTTACAGAGCCGCTTGTTAAAATATAGTCTATAGTCTAGATTCACTCAGACCACATGGATGAGGGTAACCCATGCCACAACTATAAGTCCCCACTTTCCTTTAACTTATTAATAGTAAGACATGAGCTAGTAAATCCATAATAACCCAACTAAAACAAAGACCACCCACTGGGCACAGACATCAATTCAATGTCTATTCCACATTGGTTCAACATAATTTAATTGAAATGACGTAGAAACAACGTTGATTCAACCAGTGTGTGCCTAGTGGATAGCTACATTCTACTTTGGTCCTTTGGCAACCAAAAAGCAACACAGAAACCATGTAGATCCCCAAGTTGTCTTTAAGACAATTCTGAGTGGGCTGTAAGCTCAGTAGTTGTACTGTATAGCCCTGGCCCTATATATCTTTCTTCCTGCCCACTGGTGAGCTACGAGGATGAGGGATGGCATCCTGACTGAGACATAATGTTCAGCCTATTGCCCTCCAGCCCTTTGTCTGTTACCTCTCTGTCTGTTACCTCTCTGTCTGTTACCTCTCTGTCTGTTACCTCTCTGTCTGTTACCTCTCTGTCTGTTAACTCTCTGTCTGTTACCTCTCTGTCTGTTACCTCTCTGTCTGTTACCTCTCTGTCTGTTACCTCTCTGTCTGTTAACTCTCTCTGTATGTTATCTCTGTATATTACCTCTCTGTCTGTTACCTCTCTGTTTGTTACCTCTCTGTCTGTTACCTCTCTGTCTGTTACCTCTCTGTCTGTTACCTCTCTGTCTGTGAACTCTCTCTGTATGTTATCTCTGTATATTACCTCTCTGTCTGACACCTCTCTGTTTGTTACCTCTCTGTCTGTTACCTCTCTGTATATTACCTCTCTGTCTGTTACCTCTCTGTTTGTTACCTCTCTGTCTGTTACCTCTCTGTCTGTTACCTCTCTGTCTGTTACCTCTCTGTCTGTGAACTCTCTCTGTATGTTATCTCTGTATATTACCTCTCTGTCTGACACCTCTCTGTCTGTTCCCTCTCGGTCTATCACCTATTTGTCTGTTACCGCTGTCTGTTCCCCCTCTCTGTCTGTTACCTCTCTCTGTCTGTTAACCTCTACAGGATCGGTGTCCCTTATACGGGATGGTTGTTACTCAATATGCGATATGTGACTAGAATGGTGTTGTAAACAACAGCCAACTTTCCGAGACATAGACATGTCTTGTATGGGCAGAAAGCTTAAATTATTGTTAATCTAACTGTGGTGTCCAATTTACAGTAGCTATTACAGCTAGAAAATAACATGTTATTGTTTGAGGATAGTGTACAACAACAAAATACTTTTATCACGGCAACTGGTTTGGTACAGTCACCTCTGAAGGTAAATAATGTACTTACATTCAGTAATCTTGCTCTGATTTGTCATCCTGAGGGTCCCAGAGATAAAATGTAGTGTAGTTGTATTTGAACATTTCAATTTTTATATAAAAATGTGGGAACTGGGTTCTACAGTTTGACCTCTGACTCCACACCCACCCTGCCCGGCCATCTAGATGTGTGAAGGTTAGTGTCTTTTCTGTAGGGAAGCTAATGATCCATCATTTATGACATTCCTGGGAGTGTGCAAACTTAAATGTTGTATTACCATAGCATTTTTGTATGTTCTCTATAGTTATGTACTTGAAAACAAATTCGGCACATTTGGGAAAACTCCTTGCAGACTTGATACAAAATGTTGTGTAGTGATGTAATTCTTCGCTGGATCAGTCTGAAACTTTTCATACACACTGCTGCCATCTGGTGGACAACATCTAAATTACAACTATAATCCTACATCACTGTTTGACCTTTCTCTTGCATTTCAAAGATGATGCAACAAAAAAATAATAGAAAACACATGTTTTTTTGTTTGTATTATCTTTTACCAGATCTAATGTGTTATATTCTCCTACATTAATTTCACATTTCCACAAACCTCAAACTGTTTCCTTTCAAATGATATCTAGAATATGCATATCCTTGCTTCAGGTCCTGAGCTACAGGCAGTTCGATTTGGGTATGTAATGTTAGGCGAAAATGAAAAAAAGGGTCCTATCCTTAAGAGGTTAACTCTCTCTGTCTGTTCCCTCTCTGTCTGTTCCCTCTTTCTCTGTTCTCTCTCTGTCTGTCATCTCTCTGTCTGTCACCTCTCTGGCTGTTACCTCTCTGTCTGTTAACTCTATCAGCTACCTCTCTGTCTGTTCCCTCTCGGTCTGTCACCTCTCTGTCTGTCACCTTTCTGTCTGTTACCTCTCTCTGTCTGTTACCTCTGTCTGTTACCTCTCTGTCTGCTACCTCTCTGTCTGTTCCCTCTCTGCCTGTTACCTCTCTCTGTCTGTTACCTCTCTCTGTCTGTTACCTCTCTCTGTCTGTTACCTCTGTCTGTTACCCCTCTCTGTCTGTTACCTCTGTCTGTCCCTGAGCCAGAAGGCCTGGACTGTACCTCATCTGTAAGCTGTGCTGATGCTTGGAAAAACCCACTCACCCTTTAATGTTTATTACCTCCATAAAGAGGCTGCTCAAACACTACAGACTACAGATTCAGCACCCAGACACCCACCGACAGACAGACAGAGTAAGCACGTTTATGACTATTGTTATTATCTGCTCTGGTCGTCTTTGAAGTCTCAGGTTTAATAGACATTAATGAGCAGAGTGGCCTATGGGGTTGTTTTTGTTTGACACACAGCATATCAGGAATAATGTCTGCTTATCTTCATAATTAATTTTATCCGAGACTTCTCCCTTCCTCCATCGTAAACAAAGTTACTTCCACTCCGTCAGTCGCTTGTGGGGACCTTGATTATTATGTATGTCCACAGGTGAGTCTCTCCTGTCTCCTGCCTCTGTTGTCAGATGAGGCTGAGGCCTTTGCCGTCATTACCCAGCCACCTGGATTCCTTTCTTCTCCCAGTCTGACGGACGGACGGGGCACAGAGAGACATCACCGCAGTAGATAAGACTCTGAATGCAATTCAAGATTTAAATTAATCCCCCTGCCAACACGTCATCTCAGACTCAATGCATTTCCCAAACAATTATGACAAAGACTCACTCTGTATTCAAGTCTTCTACCCATCGTTGGGGCAACGTCATCAGGAAGATGTGGGCATAATTGCGTCTTACGGGCGGTTGGGACGTTGGGCTAAATTATGAATTATAGGACATAGATTATGAAAATGTGTCTGAATTTAGGTAAATGTCCAGAGACTTTGTTCAAAATTTAACAGTTTTTACTCAGAATTCTCTGTCAGTTAATTGGAAAAGGACAGGGGACAGACGGACTGAAACAAACACAGCCCTTTTTCACATTTTCCCTTACAGACAAATTCACCAGTTGACCTTTCCATGAATCAAATAAAAGAGAGAGGAGGGGAAGTGAGTGTCTGGGTTTTAATTTGAGCATTACTTTCCTTTGGTCCCTGTCCCAGAGATATAAATGACCACCCAGGAATGTGTCCATTTTGGCTCCGTTGACTATTCTCTCCTGAGAGTCGGCCATCTTGGCTCAACCAGTTGCTCCTGTGGCCAGCCTCAGTCCCATTGCCCAGTTGGAGTTCTGTGGCGTGTGACAGACTGTGGAGACAAATGGGAGGACAGGGGGAGCCAGAAGGGAGCCAGGGCTCAGATAACCGCTCGGGAGTCTTGGGAGGGGCCTGGGGAGGCCCGAGGCCCAGAGCAGCTTTGCAGAGCTGGAGGGTAGGAGACATGTTGTGAGCTGGGGACCAGACACAGCCTCAGGCCAGGGTACTGCAGGCATGGACATGTTCTGGATAAACAGACCAAAACATTTGACTCTCTGCCCAAAGCACTGCTGGGGTCTGTTCACTTATCCTCTCATGTTCTTTTCTCCCATCTCTTCCTTAATTCTATCCTCACTTCACCTATTCTCTTACATCCCTTCTCCTCTCCAGGGGTTGGCTAATGTCCTAAGTCAAAGGAGGCTGAGGGAAGCGAGAGGGGCGGGGGAGGCTGTCCAGCCTGGTTTGGGCTGTGTCCTGGTGGTGCATTTGGTCAGACAGTCGGCCTGTCCAGCCTAGTTTGAGCTGCATCTGGGTGGGTATTTGGTCGGACAGTTGGCTGGCTGGCCCTACAGGTGTGGAGCCACCTGTTGGCAGTAGAGGAGGCCTGGGAGAGAGCAGTGCTTCTGGGCATCAGGCCTGGTGTTGGAGTTAACAGGCTGGAGCTGTCTACTGGAGGTCTGGGCTGTACCCACTGGTCAACCAACAGCTGTCTGACTCTGTATCTACCTACCTGTTTGTTAAAGGACAGACAGAGCCAAGATCCACATTTTTTTTCATACTGATGAGAAACATGATGCGGTTTTTAGATGCTTGTACTGTATTAATGTCATATTTACATGGTTGCTTGTCCCTGGAGGGAATGTATCTTTAAGCATTTACATTTGTTTATGGATGCAGTCCATCACGGTTTATTTTTCACTGTCTTTTTGCTTCTCAGCATTGGTTCAGGTTGGCACACAATAAGGATTTACAGTTTTTTTGAATTGCTTACACACCAAAATTAAAACTTTCCCACAATTAGCAAAACCTTACACTCAAGGAGCAAAACACCGGCCTAGATTTGCACAACTGTAAGCACATTGTCAGCTTCACACTTTTTGCAAAACATTACACACAGTGATTTGCAAAACACTAAACACACTTGTGTCAGAGCTGGCATAGGGGTGGTGTGGAAATCAGATGCAGGATGCAGAAGTAGTCCAAAAATACTTTAATAAAGTCCACAGAATGAACGGCTACAAACAGAGCCGGAGGCACAAGAAAAATAACGCACTCAGCGTAATACACAAAACACGCACAATAGTGCGGACTCTCTACAGCAATAGAGCACAAACTAGACATGGAAACACCTGCTGACAAATGAACAACTACACACAACCACAAGACAGAAACAACGAGAACTTAAAGGACACATAATCAAGACAAAATGAGAAACAGGTGTACCAAAACAGACCAAACCAAACGAACACAGAAACAACGAACGGTGGCAGCTAGTACTCCGGGGACGACGACCGCCGAAGCCTGGCCGAACAAGGAGAAGGAGCAGCCTCGGCAGAAACCGTGACAACTTGTTTGCATTTGACACAGAAATGTATCATGATGTCATTTCCTTGCAATTTCAAAGCAAAGGCTTTCAAATGAACACACCCATGAACCAATTGGTTAAACACAGCCACCAGGTGTGCACACACACTGGTGCTTAATTGTAGACACACCAATCAGGTTTAAGCACTATAAAAAGGCAACAGGTAAGTTCACCTGTCTTCAAAGAAAATGGACGGTGTCAGAGGAAGAGGAAGAGGAAGAGGAAGAGGGAGAGGGAGAGGAAGAGGGAGAGGGAGAGGGAGAGGGTGAGGGAGAGGGAGAGGGAGAGAAAGACCTGGAGGAGGGGTAGGACATGCACAAAGAAGAAGACAAGCAAATCTGTGTAACGAAATTCGTGCTACAATTGTGGACCATGTAATAAACCATGGACTAACACTGAGGGAGGCTGGACTGAGAGTACAGCCTAACCTAAGCAGGTACACGGTGGCATCAATAGTTCGACATTTCGTCAAGAGCACAGGTGAGAAACTTATCTTCTGTCAACAGAAAATCCATGGCTTACTGCATGTTCTATATCAACAGTTTTGGTATCTATTCCTGTATCATTTTACAATAAGCTACATGTATTTTGTTTGGCCAACATAGGATTGAACGTCGAGAACACCAAGGAGGGAGGGGCCCCATATTCACACAGGAGCAAGAGAGAGGGATCATAAACCTCATTTTGCCCAATAATGCAATCAGACTTAGAGAAATTCAAGCCCATATTGTCAATGATCACCAAATTTTCAATACAGTTTTTTCCAATTGCTAACACACTAAAATTAAATGCACAGCACAATTATTTAAACTAACACACAGAGAGCAAAACCTCTTCTCAAGTCTCCAAAAGTCTAAACACATTTTCTGCTTTACACACATTTTGCAATTCAAAAAGGCACTTTTTAAATGCACTGCACACGGTTCTCTGCATAAGACACAACAATCTGACATAAAGTCACATGTTTGCCATTTCAAAACACTGCCATTCAAAATGACACTACATGAGCTAATTGGCCAATACATGTGCCACCTGGCCAAACACCTCAATTGTTCATTGTTACCACTTCAATCAGGAAGTAAGCACTATGAAAAGACCACAGGTGAGCACCTTTTGTTTTACAACAACAATGGAAGACGTTGCAGAGAGAAGAAGAGGAAGAGGAAGAGGGAGGGTGAGAATGAGAATGAGAGGGGGAGGAAGAGTGAGAGGTAGGGGTAGAGCTGGTAGAGGAGTTCATGGCCAAAGAAGACAACAACTTTCAAATGAAATCAGAGCAACCTTAGTTGATCATGTCATCAACCATGGGCTGACAATGCGAGAGGCTGGACAGAGAGTGCAGCCCAACTTGAGCCGTTTTACTGTCGCCTGTGTCATCCGGACATTTAGACTGGAGTACAGGTATGAAACCAAAATGTATTTCACACTATGTAGTACACCCCATGTCATAGTGTATCAGTTGGGTGACACCTGTTTACTTCATGAATGGCTGATGTCATACACTAACTGCACAAGTTTTCTGTACAATTTACTCTACTGTGGGGGAAATATCTTTAGGCTGCATTGTCCAAGCCCTATATTTTAGTTTTTTTGTTTTTCTAAAGGACTGAGAGACGCAACCATGGTGGAGGAAGGGACCAAATGTTCACCGGGGTACAGGAAGCTGCCATTGTAAACTTGGTTTAGTAAAATAATGAAATCAGATTACGAGAAATGTAAAGCCACATCATCCAAGACAACCCCATATTCAACAACATTCAACGAGTCAGTCTGTCCACATTGGCTCGCATTCTCAAGCGAAACCAAATCAGAATGAAACAACTTTATAAGGTGCCGTTTGAGAGAAACTCTCAAAGAAACAAAGAGGTCAGACGAGCATATGTGGATGTAAGTACAATATTGACTGCAGTACACTACACGCAACATTATTTCCCAGTGTACTGGATAACACCATATTGACTGCTTTTGTTCTTTGTTTTCAGGGAGTACTGGAAATGGATGCTCATGCAATCCCACATGAGTTCATCTTTATAGATGAGGCTGGGTTCAACCTAGCAAAGACCAGAAGAAGGGGGAGGAACGTCATTGGCCACAGAGCCATTATAGATGTTCCTGGCCAATGTGGTGGGAACATCACAATGTGTGCTGCCATCTCCAGTATGCATGGTGTCCTCCACCGTCATGCCAACGTTGGACCATACAACACAGCCCATATTCTCACATTTCTGGACAGACTCCACAACATTCTCATACCACCAGAGCGTATGAATGATGCAGACCATCAAAGAACCCGGTACGTTGTAGTATGGGACAACGTAAGCTTTCATCGTGCAGCCCCAGTCCAAAACTGGTTTGCTGACCACCCACCATTTCTCGTGCAATACCTCCCACCATACTCACCATTTCTGAACTCCATAGAATAGTTATTTTCGGCATGGCGGTGGAAGGTATACGACCGGCAGCCCTTTGTGCGCATGCCTCTTGTGCAGGCTATGGAAGAGGCATGTGATGAGATTGATGTGGGTGCGATTCAGGGATGGATAAGGCACTCAAGGTGCTTCTTCCCTCGATCTCTGGCAAGGGAAGATTTTCCCTGTGATGTGGGCGAGGCGTTGTGGCCAGACAGAGCTGTGTGGCAAGATGCTGCCTAATTATATTTCTTGCCTTTTTTTTTCTATATGTTTTTTCTGCAATTTTACCATGTAAACACTGTTGTTCTAAATCTAAAGCTCTTTGGTCTTTCATAGGCTTATATCTACATTTCAATACAATGTTCTACAGTGAAAGTAATCTGCTGAGAGGGGTAACAAGTACACTGTAAACACCAATGCAATGTAGAAACAGAAAATATTTATTAGGCCAAACATTACTGTTGTATACAGTAGCACACAACAAAACCATAAACATATGTAAACCAAAAGTATATTCTTTAGAATACAGTAAAGAACACAATTGTGTATGTGGGGTCCCGGGGGGCAGTCCAGGAATTGGTAGGGGGGTGGGCAGTCACCAGTGCTAAGCTACGCTTCATCTCTTCTCCGGGCTGGGTCTGGCCACAATACTTCGTCCACATCACAAGATAAGTTTTCTCTTGCCAAACATCGAGGGAAGTACTGTATCTCCTAGCATGGCGTATCCAACCTTGGACAGAGGCTTTCCTCTATGTCCCCACATGCGTCCTCCATTGCCTGGAGAAGCGGCATGCGGGCATAGGGTTGGCGATTATACACTTTCCAGCGCCAGGCTGAGAAGAATTCCTCTATGGGATTTAGAAAAGGTGAATATGGGGGTAGGTACAAAACTACAAATTGTGGATGGGTGGCAAACCAGTTTTGGACCAGAACAGCAGGTGAAAACTAACATTGTCCCATATAACCACAAATCTAGCAGGCTCCTGATCTGGATCAGGGACAAGCATTGTGTAAATTGCATCCAGAAAAGTGAGCATATGGCCGGTGTTGTACGGACCCAGTGTGGCATTGTGATGGAGGACCCCGTTTTGAGTGATGGCAGCACACATAGTTATATTACCGCCACGCTGTCCAGGGACATTGGTAATTGCCCTCTGTCCTATTACATTTCTTCCGCGGCGCCTGATTTTGGTGAGGTTGAAGCCAACCTCATCCACATAAATACATTTACATGGGCATCCATCTCCAATACTCTCTGTAACAGACAAAATGATATACAGATGAGTAAATATGGTATGTCTGAAGTACTGGAAGTAGTGTTCCATACATACCTCTACAAAGTCATGTCGCAGATTCTTGACTCTGTCAGAGTTTCTCTCAAATGGCACCTTGTAAAGTTGTTTCATCGTCACTTGGTGCCGTTGGAGGATGCGTTGTATGGTCGACAGGCTTACAGCACTGATGTTGTTAAATATGGTGTCATTATTCAAGATATGCTCTCTTATCTCTCGAATCCTAATTGCATTGTTGGTCAAAACAATATTTATAATTGCAGTCTCTTGTACATCTGTAAACAAGCGTCCTCATCCTCCATGAAGTCTTTGCCTTTCCACTCTGTACAGAATTCAAACACAGTATGTGTTCAGCATAGGAACTGTAAACAATGTACAAAAAAAATGTAGTACAGCATGATAACCAACCTCATTCATTCAATGCAGTGCAGTAAATGGATGGCTTAGAGTTACAAATGTTTATGCAATACTATGCAGTCATACGTATTTTACAGTACATTACTCTAATGCTAAAATAGTCATTAGATAGTTGCATACCTGTTCTCATTTCTGAAGGTTCGAATTATGGACGCCACTGTAAATCGACTCAAGTTGGGCTGGACTCTCAGTCCAGCCTCTCTCATGGTCAAACCGTGGTTGATCACATGATCAACAAGTGTTGCCCTAATCTCATCAGAGATGGCTCTCCTTCCTTCTCTTCTTTGCCCTCGTCCTCTTCCTCTTCCTCTTCCTCCTCCTCCTCCTCCTCCTCCTCCTCCTCCTCCTCCTCCTCTTCCAACTCTTCATCTTTGAATTTGTCCTCGTTGTTGTCCCCTGCCTCTCCCTCCTACTCCTCTTGCTCTCTGTCCATTGTTGGCATCCATTGTTCAAAACAGTCCTATACTACAGTAAAGCATTGATTGGTTAGTGATCAGTTAAGCAATTAGTGTTTGAACATGTGAGGAGAGTGTGTTTGACCTGGTGAATAAGTGTAGCATTTTGATTGGTTGTGTTTGGAAAAGGAAAGCAAGTCACTTCCTGTTAGATTTTTGTGTTTTAGGTAGAGAATTGTGTGTAGTGTTTTGAAAAAAGTGTTTTATGCAATTGACAACTGAGTCAAAGGCTGAGAAATAGCTTATGGTTTTGGAGATTTTGTGTGTAGTTTTGCACTTTGAGTGAGAGGTTTCAAAAATCGTGTGACATGAAAAGATTTTGTGTGTAAGCAGTTGGAAAAAACTGTAACTGTTTTTTGTGAGCATATTTTTGTTCAGTCCGATGTAAATATATCTGCTGTGCATATGTTGCACTGACTTGTTTGGTGAATCTGCAGCATGTGTGTGTATCTGCAAATATTTCTGTGCATGTGAACAATCTGAATAATTTTCTACAATTTTAACTATTTTAGTATTATGGCCAAGCATACTAAAGATGAGAGTGCTTTTCATTATGCCCAACAGTGTGTAGTTGGTTAGACAAAAATCTGGTAATATGAATGAAGTGTGTGCCATTTTGTGCAAAAATGTGTGATTTTGATAATGCTATATGTAGTTTTGGTTGCAGTGCTTCATTTTGCAGGATATATGAGGTATTTTGCAGTTTGGGTGTGTGGTTTTGTGAATTGTGTTAAGTATTTTGATAAAACCAGCCTAGTTTGCAAAATTGTGTTTTAGCAATTGGGAAAACTGTAATGTCCAACAGGTCTCTCTGTCAACAATAGCCCGTATCCTTAAAAAACATCAAGTTCTGATGAAACAACTGTATAAAGTGCCATTTGAAATAAATTCAGACAGGGTGAAAAGCCTGCGGCGTGAATATGTGGTGGTACATTTTGTTCACTGACTGTAGTATTCTGTACTGCACACATAACCTTTTTACTGTACATGTCATTTTACTGTATAGCAGACCTACAGTAAATTGATCTACACAATGTGATCTTTTGCTATATTTCAGAGAGTTTTGCAAATGGATGCGGAGGAAGTCCCGCATGAGTTTATATACATTGATGAGGCTGGATTTAACCTGACAACAGTGAGAAGAAGGGGAAGAAACATCATTGGCCACAGGGCTATTGTCAATGTACAAGGGCAACGTGGGGGTAACATTACCTTTTGTGCTGCCATTACACAGAATGGGGTCCTCCACCGCCATTCCAACTTGGGTCCTTACAAAACTGACCTCATTCTTACATTTTTAGACACATTACACAATATTATCACAGCAGCAAACCAAAGGGACCAGATGCAATACATTGTCGTCTGGGACAATGTAGCTTTCCATCGTTCTGATCTGGTCCAAAACAATCAACATCAACACCCACAATTTACAGTTCAATACCTTCCACCATACTCCCCCTTCCTAAACCCCATCGAGGAGTTATTCTCAGCATGGCGGTGGAAGGTTTATGATCTCCGGCCCTATGTCCAGATGGCCCTCATTCAAGCTATGGTGGAAGCATGTGATCAAATTGAAGCAGCATCCATACAAGGGTGGATTCGTCACTCCAAAAGATTCTTCCCACGTTGCCTTGCAAATGAAAATATAACCTGTGATGTTGACGAAGCCCTGTGGCCAGATCCAGCTAGGCGGAGAGATGCTTAGGTTATTTTTATTTTTTATTCGGTACTGAACTAGATATGTAATTTATGTTACAGTATTACTGTAAGCTTACAGTACAATGGTATGTTCAGTAATACTGTATGAAAACTGTAAAAAAAATTGTTATGAATGTTTTGTTGAAATGTTCAGTATTGACTGACTTGAGTACATGAAAATAAATAAATATTTTAATTAGTTTAATTAGGCAAAATTGGTGTCATGTGGTGTTGGTGAATTTATTTTTATACTTTCTCTGTGTAAATGCTAAAAGTGTTTTAGGTTGAGCACAGGAGTGTTTAACTGATTCAAACAGAATCAGACCATATGATGGTTGGGTTTATGTTATAACAACAAAATAAGGTTTTTATAAGACATTGTATAGTTTTGACAAAAGTGTTCTATTTTGCAAATGATCTGAGGTGTTGTACTACTTTGGTGTAGTGTTGTGCTAATTGTGTGAAGGGGTTTGAAAAACCGGGCCCTGTTTTCAAAATTGTGCTTAAGCAATTGAAAAAAAAACGATAAGCTGTCTGTGCATTAGAAAACAATTAGCCATCGATTAGAAAAGAGTTTCTCAAATGCTTCAGGTCAATAACATCACAGAGTGAGGGAGAGAAAGGGAGAGTGAGTGAAAGAGTTAGTGAGTGAGTGAATGAATGAATCAGTGAATGAGAAAGAGATTGTGTGTGAATATCTTCCTCACGGCTTTGTTCTCCTTAGTGCCATTAATCATTTACATTATTTATTTTTACATTTTAGTCATTTAGCAGATGCTCTTATCCAGAGAGAATTACAGTTAGTGAGTGCATACATTTTTCATACTGGCCCCCCCGTGGGAAACGAACCCACAACCCTGCCGTTGCAAGCGCCATGCACTACCTACTGAGCTACAGGCTAATGCTGGTCCGCAGAGGAAGATGTCCACAGACACACACACACACACACACACACACACACACAAACATACACACACACTGACTCACAACAAAGCCACCTGTTCTTCGGAGGAAGCCTTTGTGCAGGCGTTCAAATGTATCTGAAATCAATGGGAGACCAATCACCAGCTCCCAGACACCCACACATAATTGTAGGCTTGTTTGAAGGGAGCTGGGAGAAACAAAGTCTCACCACATTGCATAGGAAATACAGGCTGTCTAGATAGACACAATGTGTACTTTGGATATATGTGTATTGACTGTTTATAAGATTAAACAGCGGGAGAGAGAGCAAACTGCATGTTGATCTCAAAGGCCTTTGTGTGCATAAAGCAATACGTCAAAGGGCTCAGTGTGTGGGTGAGTGTTATGTCTATAATATAGGAGCATGCATGGTTGCTCACATGTATGTCTCTGGTGTGTGTGTGTGTGTGTGTGTGTGTGTGTGTGTTTGTGTGTGTGTTTGTGTGTGTGTGTATCACCCGCTTGCTGTGTCGAGATCTTTGACATTTGATTTATTTTATGGAAACTGTAGCACAGTGTCAGGATAAACGTGTATGCGGTGAACAAAGTCAAGCGCAGGACACCGAGAGACTGGCAGATGTACTTTACTAATAAACGTAATGAAAAGTACAAAACAACAAAACCTCCACAACAGGGAGGAACAATAATCGCAATACACAGTCCTGCCGAAAACAAACGGAGAACAATCACACACAACAAACGAATGACAGACAGGGGTTATAAATGGAAACCATCAACACTAATGGGAAACAGGTGTACACAAAGCAGACCAATCTAGATGATTGCTGAAACCTAGATCGGTGGCAGCTAGTACTCCGGGGACGACGAACGCCGAAGCCTGCCCGAGCAAGGAGGAGGAGCAGCCTCGGCTAAATCCGTGACACACAGTGTCAAAACAATGATCAAAAAGTGAGATGTTCAACAGCTCGGGAGATGAATGACTCCATTCTTAACAGTTCTACAATTAGATTTTTTCTATTTTTTTGGACAAATGAATTAAAATTGCTCTGAATTCAAACCATTTGGAATTCAATTATGAAGCCTGTCAACTTCCCCTTGGCCTCAGAGTCTAATGAGCGTCTAGCCTATATTTGAATACATTACTGTGTTGCTGCCCTAGAAGAGAGGAGCTCAGAATAGGCCAGGGGGGTGTCAGGGGGTGGTGGGGTGCTTGGCGGGGGTGGTGGGGGTTACGGTTAAAAGCATGCTAATGCACTTCCCTCTCTTTCCTCTGTAGCCCTCCCCTCTTCATTAATATACATATTTAAAAAGAGAACATTATGCAAATCTCCCTGCTCCAGATTAGATTGGAAGCAATGTAATTTGGTCTGAAATATAGTTCTGTACACATTAACTCTCCACCTAAGGCAAAACAGTACATTCGACTTGGTTTAACCTAATTACATTGCAAACATTAAAACTCCATTTGAGTTGGGAATTTATTTTTTCTTGGGGATGTGAATTTTTTCTTAGGGATATCTGCATGACTCATGGTGTGAGGACTCATCACAGTTAGACTCTACTTTTGGTACAACTGTTTTACAGTTACATAAATAAATATCTGCATCTCTTTTAATGTAAACCTTATTGGACTGCTCTGTTACTGAAACAGAAATAGTAAATGGATAGTTCTAAGTAGCTAAGAAACAGAGAGATTGTGTTTGTGAACCACAACAAACAGACTGAAACTACACTGTAATCTTCCTGCAGTAAAATATTCATATTTGACTGAATATGATACCATTCAGCTCTTCAGATAATGGAAATGACTAACTAGAAGAGGGCCAACGATTCGTCAAATGAGCCGGAGAAAGATGTTGAGATGAAAAGAAACAACAACATCCTTATCCATCATAGGAAGATTGTTCTGCTCTTCCAAGTCAAACAATATGTTGCTGGGATATAGACGCCCTGTCATAGTTTTTCCTGCCTGGGATTTAACATGCTCAAACCCAAACAATGACTCCACTCATCTGCCAAGTGATATTAAATACTGTAATTGCCTGCCTGTCAGTGTCCGCTTCCCTCGCCATTCCCTCACCCCTTCCTTCCGTTCTCCACCTGCCATGGGGGAAACGAACACAGGCAGAAAATCCATGAGATGGTATAAGACGGAGGTATCTTCTCTCAGGCCTGTCAAGGATTTAAGACCTACCTTTCCTTCCCTTTCCTTCCCTTTGACAATCAGGGATCCACTGTAGGGTTGTCTCATTTCCTTGTGTCAATGTTGGATGTTTAATAGGGATTTGAGGTGATTTAATTCCTGCTACAGCTTCATGTTCGACTGCTACACTTTCTCTATTTGAGGCCTCCTGGCTAAAGAGATTGAATTTTAGCATTGGGAAATAAGCTTAGCAATTAAAAAGTGTTGATTTGTGATGATATGTAATCTTGATGACAGCGCTGTGGTGTGATGTACCACTGTTTTAAATCAATAGAGAAGCTTAGTTTGACCCCGAGACTATTAAATCAATCAAGATTTAAACTAGGAACAGTCCAGCATCGTCCCTCCTCTATAAATTTGACAAGAACAATAACACTCAATCATCTCAGCATGTTGAACAGATAGCTAAGAAGAGTTTTGGACGCTGTAAACACACGGGTTGTACGTGAACAGTATCTATGGCAACTGGAGCCCAGAGTGCATGGTCTCTGTCACAACAGTCCTCCTCAGAGCCCTCTCTGTTTACGCTCGGTCACATCCCATCAGCCTCTCTGGGGGGGGCTGTGTGAGTTCCTGATCAGGGGCTGTGTGAGTTCACTCCTGCCCGCATCCATCTTACCGTGTTCCTCCTGCTCTGAGAAGCTATGAGATGTGAGAGAGTGTCAAAGTGGTGTTTGATCTCCATAAATGCCCTGTGTTGTCACCTCTACCCTTGTCACCTGTTACCACTGTCACCCCCTGCATGAAGCTGACGAAGCACAGTGAAACAGAGGGCATGGACGGGCACAGAGAGAGACATCACGTCCCCATCCCCACACTCACTGTAGGTGTGTCCTACTTTAACACCATGGCCCGCATGAAATATGCAATACACCAGACCATGAATATTTTACACATCCTTGAAGACCAAATTGCTTTAAAGTTGGGATGGAGACTCTAACATAAAATGAGGGTGTCTTGCGGCAGGCGCCAAGCTGAGATTCACTCCAGGAATGTGATGTTTGAGACAGGCTCGGGTACAGTGTGTATGCTGCTGACAGCTTTTTTGTATTATTAAGGATTTAGAGGTTTAGCCGAAAAGAACGGTGTGGCGTCATGGAAAGGGTGTTGTTCTGCCCAGACTATAATTTTGGGAACACTGGGATTCAAAACAGAATGGGAGATTGACAGATAATCTGTCCATATTTTGAATACCTAGTATTTGAAAGGCTGTTGGTCTCTCTCTCTCTCTCTCTCTCTCTCTCTCTCTCTCTCTCTCTCTCTCTCTCTCTCTCTCTCTCTCTCTCTCTCTCTCTCTCTCTCTCTCTCTCTCTCTCTCTCTCTCTCTCTCTCTCTCTCTCTCTCTCTCTCTCTCTCTCTCTCTCTCTCTCTCTCTCTCTCTCTCTCTCTCTCTCTCTCTCTCTCTCTCTCTCTCTCTCTCTCTGGTCAGCTGTAGTTGAGTGATATGTTCTAATCCAAAGTTCCTCACACAGTGTCCTCAGTTGCCCCTCAATAACCATCAGTCTGAAGCCACAGCAGTCAGTGCTCCAACACCGTCCCTAGCCAATAACAGGTCCTCCCACCTGTATCTACAGTATGAACACTGTTAAGTCTGTGTCAAGGTTTGACACCAGGCTTTGACATCAGTCTCTGACTGAGTTCTGCTCCTCTGACTCCTGATAAAATTATAGACAATCAGAAGGTAGCCGTGGCCTCTCCACGGTAATATCCTTAGCTTCCCCTATGAGGTCTATCAGGTTGGAGGGGTGGTGGGAGGTGAATAGGGGGTTATCTCATACGAGAGGAGAAAGAAAGAAAGAAAGAAAGAAAGAAAGAAAGAAAGAAAGAAAGAAAGAAAGAAAGAAAGAAAGAAAGAAAGAAAGAAAGAAAGAAAGAAAGAAAGAAAGAAAGAAAGAAAGAAAGAAAGAAAGAAAGAAAGAAAGAAAGAAAGAAAGAAAGAAAGAGGAACTGAGAGGAGAGAGAGCAAGGCAGAGAGAGAGAGAGGAGGGAGAGGGAGAAAGAGGATGGTTAAATCATAGTGATGACTCACCTGAGAGACGTCAAACTCTGTGAAAGTAGAAACTGTCTGTCAGAGAGATGATGGAGATGACGCCTCCATGAGCCCTGTGGGATCTAGACAACCTCTTCTTGTCAGAGTGGCAGACCTTAACGTCAGTCCTGGATTCATCATGATTATTCACCCTGCCATGTGTCTCACTGTACCCAAAAACTAAATGGCCGATAATCACCGTGCCCAGTGAGGCGGAACTTTCTGTCAACAGCATTGGTTTAAAAATGTATAGGCGCTCAAGGTGCAGTTTTATAAGGGTTCTTCTGCAAAAATAGCACATCAGTGGGATGGAGTGACAATATGATATAAAATAGCTGCTGTGAAATAAGCTAAGTAGAGAGGTATTGCAAAAGCTTCTCCCTACCTGCTCAATGTTATGTTGATCATGGTCCAATATTTTAGTTTTCCCTTGAAGTGCTTCCTATGGTGATTTATTTTCTGCTATATTCTCTGGACATTTCACAAAAGTCCCTCTCTGGTCTCCCTCCACCGGGTGTACATTAATCCAATGAGGCTTAGTATAATAAGGTGAGTTGTTCCTCAGTGGCCTCACCATCTCAAATACCAGGGAGCAGAGAGGGGACAGGGCCCAGGCAGAAGCAGACAGTGGCCTCTGTTCCCCAACATCAGCCTGCAGCATTTCATTCTCTCGTTATTATTACCTCAGACAGTCCAGTGCCAGAGCACAGAGACATGCTGGCCTTTTGAAGTTCAACACTAAATCACAGTAGCTCATCTTCAAAGGGCCCAGCGCTGGCCTCCATCCTCTGCTCTTCTCTGTCCCTGATCAGGTCGACTAGTGATGTGATTTCACAGCTCGTGTCACACTGTGTGTCATCGTAATGCAGACCGGAGATACTGTCATTTCCACACAGGCTCCAAGGTTGGGTCGTCACCCTCTTTCATACCTTGTCTGTCTCACCTCGTCCTTGGGATTGGTTGGATCTCTCGCGTTTATGATGTCACCATATTGTTATAAAATTAACAAGCTACCTCAGGCTGAAGGAACTATTTGTAGGATTGTTCCGTTTTATTTGTCGTGTTATTACTATACTGGACAATAGATTGTATTGTATTTCTGGGTAGCTGGACTGCTGATTCCATCATACGATCAGTATTGTCCAGCTAAAGTATTTCAAGAAAACCTGTCATTGAATATCCTTACGAAACACTATTTCACAGCAGTAGCCCACTTTTCTTAAGTATATGCATAAACTTTGTCTACTGTTCGTTCAAAGCTCTCTCAGTGTTTTCCCCCGGGATGAACTGTCAGTGAGTGACTGTCGGTCCCAAAGAAGAGCTCTCTCTCTCTCTCTCTCTCTCTCTCTCTCTCTTTCTTTCTCTCTCTCTCTCTCTCTCTCTCTCTCTCTCTCTGTCTCTCTCTCTCTCTCTCTTGGATGGGGGACGAGGACTAGCAGCCAAATCTGTCACGGTGCCCACATTAATGCTGATGCCTGCAGAAATTTTACAGTTTCTCTGTATTGAGGATTTATTGTAATACACTGTCAACACTCCATTGTTAAACGCGTCCTATAAAAAAAAGTGAGGACAGAGGCCCTGTGCATAAATGCAATGCAACCTCCTGGGAGTAGCTACAAGACCAGTGCTTCTCCGAAAATAATCCTAGTTACCTCACCATCCACCATCCTCAAACATCTGGGCTTCCCTTAATGGGCTTATTGAATGCCATTGTTTTACACTGACAAATATTGTTTGAATAGTAAAGTGTTTGATTAATGGCGTTGGCTTGTCGTCGCCACGGTTCCCTAGACAGCGGGGAAAGAATGGATTGATCGAAGAGAAGACTGCACCGAGACAAAGAAGGGTCAAAGTAATTTTCTGTTTCACTCCAGAAAGCTTAAACTGCAGCTCCTCTGAGGTTTTTAGATTAGTAGACACATTATTTATATTAACACACTGTTGGGGAATAGTCTGTTGGTTTGATTGAACACATACTCACTGTTGGAGATCTCTCTGATGTTAACCAGTCAGAGTGAGACGATGTGGGGTGGCTAGCATCTTAACCCTACCAAAACCTCCTGCTGATACACACCTGGAGTTGTGGAATGAAGGTGTGTGGAGGTTGAGTCCCCCTAACCCACACACAATGTAAAGTGCTTTGAGACCTATAGTGAAAATTGCACCAATAACATAACCCACCATAATCATTATCACTGAATGTATACCATCCCATCTGGGCAGTGTTGTGGCCCCTGTGGTGTTCCTCAGCTACCATTCACAAAGTAGTAAGGGGGTCTATGTTCGGGGTCTCCCACCCCATCCTTAGTGGGCGTGCCGAGCCGGCAAACATGCAGAGCCCAACTGCTCTGGTACATGTCTGTATTCTTAATCTTAATTAAACACACCCAGCTGTGCTCTCCTCTCTAACACGCACACGCTTCATTTGAACCATCCGCTCTTTGGGATGGAGGAGAGAGAGCGGGATGGAGGGATAGAGCAAGAGAGAGTGGCATGGAGAAGTGCTGCACAGCACATTGTGGGGCTAAATCTATAAAGGGGATTGCTGAGTCGTCGATTAAAGCTGGTTACTGAGGCAGTTTAGGTGCAACCCTGGACATCCTCCCTCTGTTCCAAGGATGAGGGGAGGGAGTGAGGAGAGGAGAAGGAGGAGGAGCAGTAGGGGGAAGGAGTGAGGAAGGTGGGGTTGGGGGGGCGATAGTTAAAAGACAGGTTGCCGCTGGACATTATTCATCATGTTGCGCAACATATTGCTGAAATCATCACCATGGATACATGATCTGCAATTTCCTTTGGATCCTCAGGCTCGTCTCTCTCCGGGAAAACAAAGAGGATGAACAAAAACCACCTCAAAGTAGCTGCACTTCCTTAAATCCATAACCTGACAAACTAACTCCCAGACTCATCGCTCGGCCATACCTGCTAGCCCTGTGTAAATAGCACCACTCACAGACATACTGAATCAGGCAGCACCATGTTGTCATGCAGAAGGAGTCGTCAGTCACAGGGGCCATGACAGGGCCAACTTCTTTCTGTGGGATTCTATGGTAATGTGAACTTTTTGCTGGATCCATACTTGGCAAACATTAGAGGAGTCTTAGGGGAAGACATGGCCCATTCTGTTATTGTGTGTTCTCTCACCCTGAGCGATCGCTCAGGCGGTCACACAGCTCCCGCAAACACAGCCCCCCCCCCCCAGTTGTTTTCCACTAATGCTACTGTTGTTTGACATGTGGCCACAACTCCCCTCTATGAGCATCTCAAATATGCACCCACATATTTGCATTTAATAACATTTAAACAGAGAGCATTGGTATTCATATCACTCACGTGTTGGCATTCACAGCGCTGCTGCTTGTTTGAGGGGTATGGATGACAAACATGCTTTCTCTTTTCCTTCTCTCTCTTGCTCTTGCTCTCTCTCTCCCTCCCATACACACATACACACACACTCTCTCTCACACGACACACACACACACACACACACACACACACACACACACACACAGACAGACTGGAACAAACAAACTGACCTTCCTTTCTCCTCTGTAAAGTTTTCACAGAATGTACATTCCCTAATGGCCAACAACAATAATATGGCCTAACAGAACAAAGCCTTGAAGTGAGCTTTGTATCTTCATAGACAACATTAAACCTAAACCCAATTCAAATCCACTGGCCTTTGTACTGTTTGGAAGTATTAAATCCGAAACACATTAAGAATTCTACTCTACAACATCTTAAAAGAAAGCTTTCTGTAATGCCAGAGCTGTGCCTGAATAATCACATGTCAGAATTAATAAATTGAGATTTCAATGAAGAATGAAGGTGTTGGGGGGGGTGAATGAAGAATAAAGGTGTTGGGGGGGGACAACCCACTTACCCACCTAGGAGCCAATACCCCACCACCCCACTCTTCTGGTCAATAGACGGAGCTTCCTAAAAAGCAGTGAGGAAGGTAGATGTAAGGCCTGGCCTGGTCTAACTGGAGCTAAAGGCCAATGGAATGACATTTCACTGCCACTCCACTGATTCATTGGAAACACAATAGTCTGCCTTGTTCCCAACCCCTGCTGCTCTCCCTCTATTCATATAAAGGTTGATACATTCTTATATTTTCCTCCTCCAAAATGGCTGCTCGAACACAATGCAATGCCAGGCATTTGTGCTGTTGTTTGCAGGGGAGACATTGTGCTGGCTTGGTTAACGGTTGGGCTGGCATTCAGCGGAAATACCGCAACAGATTTTGATATTTTAGCTGTAAGAGTGGAGGTGACATTTTCCCTCATGTAGCAGCCACAGGATTTTTAGAGAGAGAGAGCTCACTCACATTCACAGAATCACATCAGTGTGATTATCTTTTTCCTGGGGGAATAATCGTTGCCTAGTGTTGTTTTATCTCATGCATGCGAGAGAACACTGAATTCATGAGGTGTTATAAACATTGTATACAGACACTGCAATGTTTTTTCTCAATCGATAACTATGTTACTACAAACAAACCCCTGACTGTCAATTGTATTTTGGCATATTATTATGTCCTTAAACATTCCACATTAAGTTTTTGACAATTTGTTTATGCCGCCAAACAGCTCTCTATCTCCCATCCCAACATATGTGACTTGTTTCAGGAAACAAGGCGTATGTTCCGCATCACTACTTCACACTAGAGGCATTTGAACATAAAAATAGATGGCAGAAATGACTTCTGGAACATGGGAACTTTCATGTGCCTTAATAACAAACTTGAATGCCATATGTAAATACGAATAAAATTGTTAAATTACAAGCCTAGTTGGTTTAGCCATGGAAAAAGACAGGAACCTTCCCACTAGCCATGATTGGCTGAGATAATGGATTATCTAGACATGCCTGGAGATGAGTTCGGATTGGTCTGCCATGTAGCACTCTTCTGTCTATAACATGAGCTGCTCAGTATGTGTAGGCAATCCTTTCAAACGTGGCTTTTTTGAAAGATATCACGAAGAACTGCAAAAGTGTTACTAACGCTCTCAACTTTCTGGAGGAACAAGTTTTGATATCAGTGGAATGTCCGGTGGAAGCAGAGTACGATAGCTAAGGAGATCGAGAAAATTCTGGTGTTTGATTGCAAATATTCGGAGGGAGTTGAAAAAATAACACACAGAAGGCTGTTGTATAAAACACTAGTCTCCCGAGTGGCGCAGTGGTCGTCCAGGGTAGGGGAGGGAATGGCCGGCAGGGAGGTAGCTCAGTTGGTAGAGCATGGTGTTTGCAACGCCAGGGTTGTGGGATCGTTTCCCACGGGGGGCCAGTATGAAAAAAAAAATAATAATAATAAATGTATGCACTTACTGTAAGTCACTCTGGATAAGAGCGTCTGCTAAATAATGTAAATGTAAATGTCTCCAGATTACATCTTCAAACTAAAGGCAATCATGGCATCCGTGACAGAGAGGGAGAAGCGTTCATCCATGAATATGGGTAAGAGAGTCTAGCTAGCTACATTTTCAGATATGATATGTTTCTAATTTAGTCAGAAAGTAATTTTTTCTTTTTGGTCATTCAGCAGACGCTCTTATCCAGATCGACTTACAGGAGCAATTAGGGTTAAGTGCCTTGCTCAAGGGCACATCAACAGATTTTTCACCTAGTCGGCTTGGGGATTAGAACCAGCGACCTTTCGGTTACTGGCACAATGCTGTTAACCACTAAGCTACCTGCAGTTAAAGCGTACTGTTAGCTAGCTAGCTAAGGCTAGGTGTATGATCTGTGTAGTAATATTATTCGTATCTCAGAGCTATTTGCATTGCTAGTTATAGCCTAATGTTAGCTTGCTAGCTAACATTGAACCTAGATGGTTAGCTTTTGCTACCTGCAGATTGATGCAGGGTTGTAATGTTATGAGTTGGGATTATGGTTCATTGTTTAGCTAGCTGGCTAGCTAGTTACATGTCTAAACAAAAGACTCCACTATGCAAGTAACCATTTCAATGTACCGTTAACACCTTCTTTATCCTGTGCATGTGACAAATCAACTTTGATTTGATTTGATATAGTATGTGTTTACCAGAGACGGTAATGTGAAGAACAACATGACCTGCACCAAAGTCAAATTAGGATATAACATTAGGTGAACGAGACAGTGTCCAAGTTCTAAAAATCTCTGGTAGAATGCCCTGCTTTTATTTCGTCACACTCACAACCGTAAGCTATTTTCTGTCATTATCTCGCCATTAACTTGTAAATAATGATCTTTTTGTGAGTTTATTTTCCTGTAATTAGCTCAAGTTAAGACGCTGTCAGCTATATGATATTGTCATTATTTGAACTGTCTTGAACTGTACATTCAGCTAGCTAGCTAACAAGTTAGAAACAAACCAAAACATTGTTTAGAAAGTTGCTTTTTGTTGCCTAGTTTGCTAGATTGACATATAGAACATTTTTAAACGGATGGGGTTATTGGTGTTAAAATACAGCAGTTATGCTATTTTGGACCACCAGGCTGCTGATGTCATGCAGCCTGTCGTTTTTTGGGTTTTCATTTTTTCATAACGACAACGAGTTTGCTGTTGGATGACAATAGAACGTTCATGATGTCACTGCGACAACTGTCTACAGACATGTCGATAGACATAGAATTAACCAGCCTTTAGTCTTGAAATCTTTGGTTGTTTAGTACACTATCGTACTCACTCTGCTTAGCACATGGCCTCACGTGAATTCCTTAACGAGATGGGTGGGGCTAAGGCTTAAGAGGGTGTGAACTATGCTGAATAGGTGTAGACAAAGAAGAGCTCTCCAGTAGGTGTACCAAAACATTCAAGGGCCATTTTCTCAAAAGTGGGGTTACAAGTTGATCAACTTTCAAAGCAGAATTACTTTCCCATTGTTCCTCAACTGTAGTGTATGATATACCATTTTCTAGCTCTGAGTCTCTACTTTTATCCAATGTAAAAAACACAATTTCAAATGTTGCCAAGCCGGTCGGTCACATATCCTATCATACAATAGTACAACTCACACCAACATACATTCCTCTTTGCATATTGCATCTAATGTCCAACCAATGCTACTGTCTCTACAAACACACCACTCAAGGTAGGACATTGACAATCCAGTTATGCGAGTGTTGTCGTTGAACCAAGGTGTTACGCCTAAAGTCAATACTGTAGATAGCTACAATACGTGGGCATGCCTGGACTGGTGAGGAGGCAACTCTGTCCACGTCCTAATCCCCTTAACAAGGCCTTCATCATGGTGGTCTCAGGGGGAGTAGCAAAACACACACATACACAACGTGCTGTAACAGTTTCATCCCACCACAACGCCTGTTATTGATTCGATATGTAGGCAAGACAAACAGGCAATGTTTACTTTGTTCTGGGGCCTAAACTGTATTGAAGTGGTGGTGGTGGGTGGAGGGGGTGTATATGAGGATAATCAGAATCATGAATAATTAGTCAACCGGGCTGAGGATGGATGAACACCGCCATACACGACCTTCAGAAGAGGTCCAAGGAGGGGCAACATGGCATTGTAGCTACAGGAGGTCTTTCATGGTAAAGGACTACTGTAGGGTTCCTCAGGGACAAAGAGGGAGGCCATTTTACATTTAATATGTGAGGAAAATATGAAATACATCATCTAATTTCAGTGTTTACATTATTAAACTGTTTAAAATGTAATTTATTCACCATATAATATTTTTTTCACCTTCGCTTTAGATAATAGATGTACAGAAGGTCAATGGATAAACTGCATTATCTAACGAGCTCAGTGATGTCATGATGAGTGATAGAAAATATTGTAAAAGGAAAATGACCACAACAAAAGAGATCCGATTTAAACTGATCCCTGGTTTGTTTAAAAAAAATCGATGTGTGTGTTTTTGAATAAGATCTATCCCTGCAACGCCCAGTGTAAGCCAGTGTGCAGTCTAATCTCTTGGCTTTTGTCAGTTACTGGGGCTTGTTTGGCAGGAGTTAAGTGGATAGCAGCTCAAGTGCAGCGCATTTAGCCTGAATCCTACTTTCCAAAGGGCAGACAGAATTGGGGAAAAACCCTAAGTAGCTTTAGAAAAGGGATTGAGTTTCATTCAACGTTTTTTGGAACGCTGCGTACAACATGTAGAATGGAAAACAAACAAAAAGTCCACATAAAAGAAAACAAAACGTTCCATTGTCTCGTTTACAAAGACACATTTGAAAAATTCACCCATTGATGCTTTTTGTTATTTAGACAAATGTATGTGACAGCTCTTAACAGAAGGACAAATGTGAATTCTTTCTAGGTTTGGATTTTAATGAGTTGAACTACTCTAGTAGGTGTGTTCCTAAGTGTATCTAATGACTATTTATAACATTGTGGAACCAAATATGATCACTGAGAGTTATGAAGATGACATATTACTTTTTATTGTTGTTGCATTGTCGAGAAGGAACCTGCAAGTAAGCGTTTCATTTAAGTACAGTCATTACCTCCACTTATCATTTAATGAAAACATGTCCAGTTGTCACGACTTCCTCCGAAGCTGCCTCCTCTCCTTGTTCAGGCAGGCTTCGGCGTTCATCGGCACCGGCCTTCTAGCCACTGCCGCTCCTCATCTCATCATTCCATTTGTTTTGTCTTGTTTATTACACACACCTGGTTCATATAAGTTCTCTGTTGAAGGGTGGGCCGTCCCGGCTCCGCTGGTCTGCTGAGGCTGACAGGGCTTTCAGTAACCTGAGGGCTCTGTTCACCTCAGCCCCGGGACTGGCCCATCCCGATCCATCATTACCATTCGAAGTGGAGGTGGATGCGTCCGAGGTAGGGATAGGCGCTGTCCTATCTCAATGCTCGGGCAAGCCACCCAAGCTCCGCCCCTGTGCCTTTTTCTCCAAGAAGCTCAGCCCGTCTTAGCAGAACTACGACGTTGGTGATCGGGAGCTGTTGGCTGTTGTCAGAGCCCTGACCGTGTTGAGGCACTGGCTCGAGGGGGCGAAACACCCTTTCCTCGTCTAGACTGACCACCGTGACCTGGAGCACATCCGGGCAGCGAGGAGGCTGAACCCTCGCCAGGCCAGATGGGCCCAGTTCTTCACCCGGTTTGATTTTACACTGTCCTACATCCCGGGTACTAAGAACGTGAAGGCAGACGCGCTGTCATGGCTGTACGACACAGAGGAGAGGCCCATAGACAACACCCCAATACTCCCGGCGTCCTGCATTGTGGCGCCGGTAGGTTGGGCGGTGGACGCGGATATAGAGCTGGTGTCACGCACAAAGCCATCTCCACCTCAGCGCCCAGCTGGGCTGCCGTATGTGCCGTCTCTTGTCCGTGACCGTCTGATCTATTGGGCACACACGTCTCCCTCCTTTGGTCACCCAGGTATCGGCCGTACAGTGCGCTGCCTGACCGGGAAGTACTGGTGGCCTACCTTGGCTAAGGACGTGAGGGTGTATGTCTCCTCCTGCTCGGTGTGCGCCCAGAGTAAGGCACCCAGGCACCTCCCAGCGGGTAAGTTACATCTCTTACCAGTTTCATAACGGCCATGGTCCCGCTTGTGTATTGACATTCTCACTGATCTTCCCCTCTCTCAGGGTAACACCACCATCCTGGTTGTTGTGGACCGCTTTTCCAAAGCCTGCCACCTTCTTCCTCTGCCCGGTCTCCCCACGGCCCTGCAGACTGTGGAGGCCCTGTTTACTCACGTCTTCCGGGACCACGGGGTGCCAGAGGACATAGTGTCTGACCGGGGTCCCCAGTTTACATCCAGGATCTGGAAGGCGTTCATGGAACATCTGGGGGTCTCGGTCAGCCTGACCTCTGGGTTTCACCCTGAGTCTAATGGGCAGGTGGAACGGGTGAATCAGGATGTGGGTAGGTTCCTGGGGTCCTACTGCCAGGACCGGCCGGGGGAGTGGTCGGTGTTTTGCCATGGGCCGAATATGTCCAGAACTCTCTCCGCCACTCCTCCACTAACCTATTGCCATTTCAATGTGTTTCAGGTTATCAGCTGGTTCTGGCACCGTGGCATCAGAGCCAGACCGAAGCTCCTGCTGTGGATGACTGGTTTCGGCGCGCGGAGGAGACGTGGAACGCTGCTCACGTCCACCTCCAGCGCGCCGTTCGTCGCCAGAAGGCCAAAGCTAACCGCCACGGCAGTGAGGCCCCGGTCTTTGTACCGGGTGATCGGGTCTGGCTCTCGACCCAGAATCTGCCCCTACACCTGCCCTGCAGGAAGCTGAGCCCGTGTGCCTTGTTTTCCCCAGTGCACCTTTTTACTGCACTGATGTGTATTACGCATTGCTGTGTCAAGCTGTTTATCGAATAAACCATTTATTCCGTGATTTACTCTCCTGTTCCTGACTCCGTCCTAAATCACCCGCTACACCAGTACAATCGAATCCCCACTTTGTTTCCTAATTCTACAGCTAGTACCATGGCTTGATGACATGTCCAGTTTGGGAGCGTGGCTAAAATGCTCCTTTACATACCAGTATTTAATTAAGCAACAGTAGCATATAGTGCTATGCCATTCTTGTTGATCCTACAACAGCGCTTTTTCACAAAAACGATGGTTCTCTGTGGTTATTACTTGGGGCGCAGGTTTTTACACACAGCAGAAAATAAGCATCTACATGAAGATAAAATCCATCAAATCTCAGTTAGACGTAATTGCTCTGTTTGCGTTTGATGGACAGGAGGAGAGCGGCAGCATACAAATGTCTGTATTACCAACTCTGTTTGAAAGTCTAGTTCACCTGGAATGGATCCTGCTTAAATGCCAGTGAATGTTCTCCTGGCACTGACACCTTATAGTGATCATCAAGACTGCGATGCAAAATAACTATAACATTCCTCTCTCAAATCATGGACCAGCCACAGCTGCTGCCAATACATGGAGCCAAGAAATGGTTGTCTATTGTTCGGCTTGTATTGTTTGAATGTTTATGACGAATGACTAAACCTCGATGTGGTCGGACAGTGGGGTAAGAAATATTCTTGGAGTTGATTTAAGCTCAGATTTAAATGAAATTGCCCATGTATGTGCAATCACTTCTGTGGACTGTGAAATCAAAAAGCAAAAGCATTGTAATATTGCAAATAATGGACCTGGATGCACTTTTACTGTGTGGACACGGTTGGAACACAATATGTTATTTTTTTTACATAATGATAAAGAGCTTTCTAGTAGGCGGAAGTAAAAACAATATTAGAACATGTGGAGGCTCCGCTGTTCTATTGTATCTAGCTAATCAGGCACCACATTCAAAATAGCACAGATTGACTTAATCGTGTGTGTGTGTGTGTGTGTGTGTGTGTGTGTGTGTACGTACGTGTGTGAAGTTTCTGAGGGAGCAGAAATTCCCCATTTCACTGAATAATGGATCAGGAGCATCTGGCTGGTTTTCTGAGTTTCTGATTGATAAAAGAGGGAGGAGAAAGAGGAGAGAAGAGAGAGGGAGAGGAGAGGGAGGAGAGAGAGGGAGAGGAAATTGGAAGAGGGAGAGAGCGGGAGGTCCAGAGAGGACACTGAGGGATCAGGGGAGTAGAGAGAGGGAGAGAGGGAGAGGGAGAGAGCTGGGGGGCCAGAGACACTGGAAGACAGAGAGGGAATGAGGGAGTTGAGAGAGGGAGAGAGGAAGGATGTGGGGGGCTGAGTGAGCTAGAGTTAGTGAGAGAGAGAGTGACAGAATGACAGAGGGAGGGGGTGAAGTTTTAGCGAGAGGAGCTGTGGGGCTAAGAAAGATGCTGTTTTGTCTGTCTACTCCTTCATCTGCAGATATCAGCCATGGCTCCATCTCTCTTCTCCTCACTCCTCTCTCTTCCCAGCCTGCAGGGGAGCAGGCAGCAGCCACGGACACAGGGAGCATTTACTCTGTGAGAAAATACACTGCTGATACATATAGCCATGAGTAATGCAGGTGGAAAATAGCACAGATTGACTGAAGTGTGTGTGTGTGTCTGTGTGTCTGTGTGTCTGTGTGGGTGTCCGTGCCTGTCTTTGTTTGTGTAAGTGTCTGTGTGTCTTTGTGTGTCTGTGTCTGTGTGTGTCTGTGTCTGTGTGCACACGTGTGTGTGCGTGTGATTTGACAACGTTTTTGGATATCATTTTTCACATCCTGCATGCAAACATCAATCAGCCCTGACAGGAAGCTAAACAGGAAGATTTAAAAGTTAAAAATAACGGAACATCTTCAAATATGCCTGAACCCAGAAGTAGACAGTTAACCATGGATATGCTGTTCACCAACAAGTCCTGATGTTAATCTATTACTGGTGATGAGTCCAACCCACTTGTACATTTACCATCTACTGTCCATGTTTCATTTTGCTCCTGATTCTGTGGGTTGACAGACAGAAGGCGTTGGTTGTGAACGTGTCAGTCTGGCTAAGGAGGCCCATTCTGGTTGTCATGACGCTGAGGTCATAGAAGGCTAAGTAAAAACAAATCAGACGTCCTCACTCAGTAGTACACTATTAATGCAGCTGGAGTGTGTGGGAACACTCTCACTCATGGTAAATCCCACTCACACAAGTCTGACACACACACACACACACACACACACACATACACACACACATACACACACGCAGGGCCTGAGTGCCAACATTAAACCATTAAAACCATGCCCATCTCACCCCTGCTCTCACTAGCGCAAAGCCCAAGTGAAGGGTACAAATATTACAGATTGGCCTAATTGTGCTTGTGTCAGCTGTAGAGAGCTGTAGTCGGCAGCCAAATCTTGATATATGTGGACTGCTCCTCAATGCTGATATGCAATCCCACAAAACATCTCTAAATCTTTTTATTCTCTTTTTTAGGAATCCACTTCTCTCCTTTCTCATCTATTGTTACCCTCCTCTATCCTAGCCATGTCCTCTCTCTCTCTCTCTCTCTCTCTCTCTCTCTCTCTCTCTCTCTCTCTCTCTCTCTCTCCCTCCCTCTCTCTCTCTCTCTCCCTATCTCCCTCTCTCTCTCCCCTGGGTGGGTGGTGTTACGGCCTAGGGTTGGGGCTGACTCTGGCCCTATACAATGGAGGGCCAAGGAATAGTGTAGCCAACAGGCAAAGGGACTGCCTAGTAAACAACCTGTTGGGGCAGGCAAAAGTGGCAGTTTGGAAGACCAGGAAACATGAGATGCAGGTGGCTCACACTGGAGCTTGTATATGGTGGGCTGGTGAACCATCTGGAACATTGTGGAGGTGTGGGACAAGGAGGGGGGCTTGTTTCTAACTTTCTAGGTCCGTTAAAATTAAGTCAAGTTTGTGGTTTTGATGATGCAACTATTGGGCCAATGAAGGTCTTTTTAAAATAAATAAAACATCTCTCTCTCCCACCGTCTCTCCTCGTCTCTATAAACCCCCCCTTCCATCCCTTTACGCTCTTTCTATCCTTACTTACCTCTGCCTCCAATCCTTTGTATACCTTACTGTCATCATTTGCTCTTTGGCTCGGTCAGTCGGGTGTGTGAGTCTGCACTAAGCAGATGCCAAGCAGTCTATATCCTGGGAGAAGAACCTATCACACTGTAACTGACTTACAGGCCAGAGGGCAGCAGAGGAGAGGAGAGGGAGAAGGGCTTTACACATCACTCATACAGAATGACAGAGTACAGAGTAATATCAGTTTTGAGTCTAAACTCTGATACTGGACATTGTAATGCATTTCTAAGGGTCTGGAAACAGAGGTATCTGTAACGCTAGGCCGTGCAGGGCTTCAATGGTACTCATCCTTGTCAATACCAAGAAACTGATTCATTCCTTAGAAGAAAAAAAAATAGGGAAAAAAAGGTGAGTTGACTCTCCAGTCAAGCACGGAGTAAAACTAATCGATTATGAGCCAAATCTGGTAGGCTATGCAGGGTGAAAAAGGAAGCAAAAACAGCAGTTGTTTATTTTTCTCTACAGAATGCAGCACTTGAGAACAGATTAGCTAGCTCAAATTAGCATGCCTATGATGTTTACGGCCACCTCCTCCTCTTCTTCCTCTTCATCTTCCTCCTCTTCCTCCTCCTCCTCCTATTCATCCTCCTCCTCCTATTCATCCTCGTCCTATTCCTCCTATTCCTCCTACTCCTGCTCCTCCTCCTTGTCTTTGAAGCTAGAGGTCAAGATTCCCCAGTCGGTTGAGAACGTCACCATGGTAACGTAGGGTCACAGTGCATGTTGCCATGCCGTGGATATCCGGTGTTATTATGGGACGTTAACGTTGTTTTGGTCTGGTCGAAGTGGAGTTCTAGTGTGTTTCCCCAAGCCTGCCTGCTTGCCTGCCACCTGTTCAGGTAGAAGAGCAAAGCTGCACTGCCATCTAATGGAATCACTAATCAGATCAGTCCCTGTTGGACCTGTAATACACCCTCAGTCCACTTCAGAGCCCATCCAGGGACTGATGCTGGGCATAAGCATGATGGTGCAATACTTCTGCAAAAAATGTGGCAAAGAAATGAACTTTATGTCCTGAATACAAAGTATTATGTTTGGGCCAAATCCAACACAACACATCACTGAGTACCACGCTTCATATTTTCAAGTGTGGTGGTGGCTATATCATGTTATGGGTATGCTTGTCATCGGCAAGGACTAGGGATTATTTAGGATGAAAATAAATAGAATAGAGCTAAGCAGAGTCAAAATCTTAGAGGAAAACATGTTTCAGTCTGCTTTCCAACAGATACTGGAAGACAAATTTACCTTTCAGCAGGACAATAACCTAAAACTCAAGGCCAAATATACACTGGAGTTGCTTACCAAGATGGCATTGAATGTTCCTGAGTGGCCTAGTTACAGTTTTGACTTAAATCTGCTTGAAAATGGCTGTCTAACAATGATCAACAACCAACTTGACATAGTATTAAAAAGAATGATGTGCAAATATTGTACAATCCAGGTGTGCAATGCTCTTAGAGACTTACCCAGAAAGACTCACTGCTGTATTGGTCATGGATCCCCCCGGTACTGCTGCTCATTCCGTTCACCAGCTCTGGAGGTCTACGTCACCGACCTTCTAGGCGTCACTGACCTGGTTCATTACCACCAACCCCGGACTGTCTTGTCTCATTACGCACACCTGGTTCCCATTCCCCCTGATTAGTATGTGTATATACACTACCATTCAAAAGTTTGGGGTCACTTAGAAATGTCCTTGTTTTCGAAAGAAAAGCATTTTTTTTGTCCATTAAAATAACATCAAATTGATCAGAAATGCAGTGTAGACATTGTTAATGTTGTAAATGGCTATTGTAGCTGGAAACGGCTGATTTTTAATGGAATATCTAAATAGGAGTACAGAGGCCCATTATCAGCAACCATCAGTCCTGTGTTCCAATGGGACGTTGTGTTTGCTAATCCAAGTTTATCATTTTAAAAGGCTAATTGATCATTAGAAAACCCTTTTGCAATTATGTTAGCACAGCTGAAAACTGGCTATTGTAGCTATCGACATAACCTTAAAGGCCGCTCAGCAAGGAAGAAGCTACTGCTCCAAAACCGCCATAAAAAAAGCCAGACTATGGTTTGCAACTGCACATGGGGACAAAGATCATACTTTTTGGAGAAATGTCCTCTGTTCTGATGAAACAAAAATTTAACAGTTGGGCCATAATGACCATCGTTATGTTTGGAGGAAAAAGGGGAAGGCTTGCAAGCCGAAGAACACCATCCAAACCGTGAAGCACGGGGGTGGCAGCATCATGCTGTGGGGGTGCTTTGCTGCAGGAGGGACTGGTGCACTTCACAAAATAGATGGCATCATGAGGAAGGAAAATGATGTGGATATATTGAAGCGACATCTCAAGACATCAGTCAGGAAGTTAAAGCTTGGTCGCAAATGGGTCATCCAAATGGACAATGACCCCAAGCGTACTTCCAAAGTTGTGGCAAAATGGCTTAAGGACAACAAAGTCAAGGTATTGGAGTGGCCATCACAAAGCCCTGACCTCAATCCTATAGAAAATGTGTGGTCAGAACTGAAAAAGCATGTGCGAGCAAGGAGGCCCAGAAACCTGACTCAGTTACACCAGCTCTGTCAGGAGGAATGGGCCAAAATTCACCCAACGTATTGTGGGAAGCTTGTGGAAGGCTACCCGAAACGTTTGACCCAAGTTAAACAATTTAAAGGCAATGCTACCAAATACAAATTGAGTGTATGTAAACTTCTGACCCACTGGGAATGTGATGAAAGAAATAAAAGCTGAAATAAATAATTATCTTTACTATTATTCTGACATTTCACATTCTTAAAATAAAGTGGTGATCCAAACTGACCAAAGACAGTGAATTTTTACTAGGATTAAATGTCAGGAATTGTGAAAAACTGAGTTTAAATGTATTTGGCTAAGGTGTCTGTAAACTTCCGACTTCAACTGTACGTGTTTGTTTTGGGCTTCATCTACGTCGTTTTCCACGACTTACCTTATGTTGGGTTAAAAAATATATATACAGTGGGGAAAAAAAGTATTTAGTCAGCCACCAATTGTGCAAGTTCTCCCACTTAAAAAGATGAGAGAGGCCTGTAATTTTCATCATAGGTACACGTCAACTATGACAGACAAAATGAGAAAAGAAATTCCAGAAAATCACATTGTAGGATTTTTAATGAATTTATTTGCAAATTATGGTGGAAAATAAGTATTTGGTCAATAACAAAAAAGTTTCTCAATACTTTGTTATATACCCTTTGTTGGCAATGACACAGGTCAAACGTTTTCTGTAAGTCTTCACAAGGTTTTCACACACTGTTGCTGGTATTTTGGCCCATTCCTCCATGCAGATCTCCTCTAGAGCAGTGATGTTTTGGGGCTGTCGCTGGGCAACACGGATTTTCAACTCCCTCCAAAGATTTTCTATGGGGTTGAGATCTGGAGACTGGCTAGGCCACTCCAGGACCTTGAAATGCTTCTTACGAAGCCACTCCTTCGTTGCCCGGGCGGTGTGTTTGGGATCATTGTCATGCTGAAAGACCCAGCCACGTTTCATCTTCAATGCCCTTGCTGATGGAAGGAGGTTTTCACTCAAAATCTCACGATACATGGCCCCATTCATTCTTTCCTTTACACGGATCAGTCGTCCTGGTCCGTTTGCAGAAAAACAGCCCCAAAGCATGATGTTTCCACCCCCATGCTTCACAGTAGGTATGGTGTTCTTTGGATGCAACTCAGCATTCTTTGTACTCCAAACACGACGAGTTGAGTTTTTACCAAAAAGTTATATTTTGGTTTCATCTGACCATATGACATTCTCCCAATCCTCTTCTGGATCATCCAAATGCACTCTAGCAAACTTCAGACGGGCCTGGACATGTACTGGCTTAAGCAGGGGGACACAGCAGGATTTGAGTCCCTGGCGGCGTAATGTGTTACTGATGGTAGGCTTTGTTACTTTGGTCCCAGCTCTCTGCAGGTCATTCACTAGGTCCCCCCGTGTGGTTCTGGGATTTTTGCTCACCGTTCTTGTGATCATTTTGACCCCACGGGGTGAGATCTTGCGTGGAGCCCCAGATCGAGGGAGATTATCAGTGGTGTTGTATGTCTTCCATTTCCTAATAATTGCTCCCACAGTTGATTTCTTCAAACCAAGCTGCTTACCTATTGCAGATTCAGTCTTCCCAGCCTGGTCAGGTCTACAATTTTGTTTCTGGTGTCCTTTGACAGCTCTTTGGTCTTGGCCATAGTGGAGTTTGGAGTGTGACTGTTTGAGGTTGTGGACAGGTGTATTTTATACTGATAACAAGTTCAAACAGGTGCCATTAATACAGGAAACGAGGGGAGGACAGAGGAGCCTCTTAAAGAAGAAGTTACAGGTCTGTGAGAGCCAGAAATCTTGCTTGTTTGTAGGTGACCAAATACTTATTTTCCACCATAATTTGCAAATAAATTCATAAAAAATCCTACAACGTGATTTTCTGGATTTTTTTTCCTCAATTTGTCTGTCATAGTTGACGTGTACCTATGATGAAAATTACAGGCATCGATCATCTTTTTAAGTGGGAGAACTTGCACAATTGGTGGCTGACTAAATACTTTTTTTCCCCACTGTATATATATATATTACGTATTCCTGCGCTTGTCTTCTATCAGTACACAACCTCTAAAAATGGAGACAGCGGGAAAGGCCGAGCTGACGACCATCGTAGAGACAGTCCAGCATCACGAGGACTGTCTCTTCAGACTCGGCAGCGCCATGGACAGCGTGCTGGGAACCATCCTGCGGTTGGAGGGGAAAGTGCAGTCCCTCCAGTCTCCAGTACCGGTTCTGGCACCAGCCCCAACACGACCACTACCTGCCTCCGTCCCATCTGAACCGGTCCGCGGAATACCCCTGTCCCTCCCGGAGCGCTTTGACGGCGCGCCAGCAAGATGCAAGGGATTCCTTCTGCAATGCGACCTGTACCTCGCTCGCTACGCCGAGGCTGTCTTCAGGAGAGACAGGGTTGCCACAGTCATCTCGGTACTGACCGGAAGGGCCCTGGACTGTGGTGCCACAGTCTGGAAAATGGGCGGACATGAGGTCGAGTCCTACGAGAGCTTCACCCTCCTTTTCCGCTCGGTGTTTGATCATCCTGTGAAGGGCCGAGAGGAGGGTGAGCGTCTATTTTGACTACACCAGGGATCTAGGATCGCCTTGGAGTTCGCCCTGGAGTTCCGGACCATTGCGACCTCCACCGGATGGAACGAGTCGGCTCTGGTCACCGTTTTCCGCAGCGGACTGCAGGAGGAGGTACAGATGGAGTTAGCATGCCGTGATGACAACCTGTCACTCGACCAGCTCATCAGCATGGCGATCCGGTTGGACAACCTCCTGCGTTCCCGATTAAGACCTGCGCTGAATCCGGAGCCCATGGCTACACCTGCTCCGTGGCCAGAGCGTAGGAGAAGGAGGAATCTAGGTTGGTCGCAGGAGTGTCAGGGGAGGTGTCTCGCGGTATCTGTCAACACCTCTATGGTGGAAAGTCCGGACCACGCCACTCAAGTGGATTTACTGGAGGAATACCAGGATCTGGAATGGGTTTTCTCTAAGACCCAGGCTACAAGCCTGCCTCCTCGTCGCCCCTGACACTGTGCCATTGACCTGCTGTCTGACGCAGTCCTCCCGAGAGGACACGTCTATCCCCTCTCCTACGCGGAGACAAAGGCCATGGAGACCTATGTTCAGGAGAGCCTCGAGCAGGGTTTTATCCACCCCTCTACATCACCAGCCTCCTCAAGCTTATTTTTTGTTAAGAAGAAAGCTGAGGGACTCCGCCCCTGCATTGATTATCGACCACCGTTAAGTTCAGCTATCCTTTACCCCTCATCATCGAACAAATGCATTACATTTACGTCATTTAGCAGACACTCTTATCCAGAGCGACTTAGAGTTAGTGAGTGCATAGATTTTCATACTGGCCCCCCGTGGGAATCGAACCCACAACCCTGGCGTTGCAAGTGCCATGCTCTACCAACTGAGCTACACGGGACTATGTGTAATGCATGGGGTGCAGTACTTCACGAAACTGGACTTGAGGAGGGCCTACAATCTGGTACGTATTTGTGCAGGCGACGAATGGAAAACGAGTATCTTGTAATGCCCTTTGGCCTGTCTAATGCTACTGTCTAAGGCCTTTATTAACTAAGTGTTTCGGGACATGCTGGGACGGGGTGTAGTGGTTTATATAGACAACATTTTGTTCTATTCTGCTGACCGAGCCCAGCATGTCTCATTAGTCAGGTCTGTGCTGGAAAGACTGTTGGAGCATAATCTCTATGTTAAACAAGAGACATGTTTGTTTTTCAAGTGGTCCTTTTTGGGCTACCTCATATCCATGCAGGGAGTGGAGATGGAGGAGCAACACGTCAGCGCAGTTAGGTCATGACCCATCCCCAACTCCGTGAAAGCAGTCCAGCGATTCCTGGGGTTCGCCAACTATTTCCGGAGGTTCATCCACTGCTCCCGTGCTGGCATATCCTGACCCCTCACTCCTTTTCATCATTGAGGTGGATGCCTCCGAAGTAGGAGTCGGGCAGTGCTGTCCCAGCGCACCGGAACCCCTCCAAAACTGCGGCCCTGCGCCTTCTACTACGACGTAGGAAACCGGCAACTCTTGGCGTCTAGAAGGCTCTGAAGGCATGGAGGCACTGGCTGGAGGGGTCCAAACACACTTTCCTGGTGTGGACGGACCACCGCAACCTGGAGTACATCAGGGCAGCGAAGAGGCTAAACCCAAGACAGGCCAGGTGGGCTCTATTCTTCGCCAGGTTCCAATTCACGCTTTCCTATGGGCCAGGCTCGAAGAACGTGAAGGCAGACGCCCTGTCTCACCTCTATGACGCAGAGGAGAGGCAGGAAGAGGAGACCCCCATCGTCCCTCCATTCAGTATCATCGTGCCAGTGGTGTGGGACGTGGACGCCGACATACGGCAGGCCCTGCACACGGAACCCGCACCTGCACAGTGCCCGGAGAACCGCACCTATGTGCCCACGGGTGTGCGGGACCGCCTCCTTTCCTGGGCGCACATGGCGCCTGTGTCTGGTCATCCTGGGATAGGCCGTACCATCGCCTGCCTGACGGAGAAGTACTGGTGGCCCACCTTGGCTAGGGACGTCCAGCTTTACATTGTCTCTTCCTGCTCCATCTGTGCCCAGTTTAAGACATCCAGACACCTCCCTTATGGAAAGCTTCTTCCTCCCAGGGGAACACCACCGTTCTCGACGTTGTGGACCGGTCTTCCAAAGCTTGTAACTTCCATCCTCTGCCTGGGCTCCCGTCGGCCATGCAAGCCATGGAGGCTCTTTTTACACACGTCTTCCACCACTATGGGATCCTGGAGGACATTGTGTCAGACCGTGGTCCTCAGTTCACCTCACGCGTATGGAAAGCGTTCATGGAATGCCTGGGGGTCACGGTCAGTCTCACCTCCGGGTACAGTCCTCAAGCTAATGGGCAGGTGGAGAGGGTCAATCAGGAAGTGGGCAGGTTCCTGAGGTGTTACTGTCAGGACTGGCCAGGGGAGTGGGCGGATTTTCTACCTTGGGAGGAGTATGCGCAGAATTCCCTCTGCCACTCCTCTACTAACCTCACCCCTTTCCAGTGTGTGTTGGGGTATCAGCCGGCCCTGGCACCTTGGCATCCGAGCCAGACCGAGGCCCCTGCCGTGTGGTTTTGGCGCGCTGAGGAGATCTGGAATGCTGCGCACACTCGTCTCCAGCGGGCCGTGCATCAGTACAAGGAACAGGCCGACCTCCACCGCAGTGAGTCGCCTGTTTTCTCTCCAGGCGACCGGGTCTGGCTGTCCACCCGGAACCTGCCCCTCCGCTTGCCCTGCCAGAAGCTGATCCCACAGTTTGTGGGGCCGTTTAAAGTCCTGAGGAGGGTTAATGAGATAACGTACTGTTTGCAACTCCCTGCTGATTACCGCATTAACCCGACTTTTCATGTGTTTCTCCTCAGGCCAGTGATGCCTGGTCCCCTCGCTGAGGCTGGACACAGTGATGCCCCGCCTCCTCCTCTGGACATCGAGGGAGGTCCGGCGTACTCGGTCCGTGAAGTCCTGGATTCGAGGTGTCGGGGGTCTCCAGTACCTCATCGACTGGGAGGGGTACGGCCCATAGGAGCGGTGCTGGGTTCCTGCGGTGGACATCCTGGAGGCTTTGCTGACCAGGGATTTCACCGTCGGCACCCTGACCGACCCGCACCGCATTCCTGTGGTCGTCCCCGAGGCCGGTGTCGTACTGCTGCTGGTGCAGCGCGTCGGGGGTGGGGGGTGGGGTGGGGTGGGGGGTGGGGGGTAGGGGGGGCACTGTCACGGATCCCCCCGGTACTGCTGCTAATTCCGTTCACCAGCTCCGGAGGTCTACATCACCGGACTTCTAGACGTCGCTGATCTGGTTCATTACCACCAACCCCAGACTGTCTTGTCTCATTACGCATACCTGTTCCCATTCACCCTGATTAGTATGTGTATATATGTGCCCTTTGTTCCCCATTGTCCTTGTCGATTATTGTTCCATGTCCGTTGGTCTTGTGAATACATTGTCTTACAGTTTACATGCCGAGTAATTGTGCACTTGTTATTACGGGTTTCGTCGTGTGTTTTTTAGAGGTTTACACCTCGCTCTTTTTTTTGGGTTACAGCCCTGTGTTATTTATATACGTGTTTGTTTTGGGCTTCGTCGTCCACGTCGTTTTCACTGACATACCTTATGTTGGGTTGAATAATAAATACAACTATTACGTATTCCTGCGCCTGTCTTCTATCAGTATACAACGTGACAGTAATCAATGCCAAAGGTGATTCTAAAATATATTGACTCAGGGGTATAAATACTTATGTAAATTACATATTTCATTTCCATTTTCAAAAAACATTTCTAAATTCATGTTTTCACTTTGTCATTATGGGGTATTGTGTGTAGATGGGTGTGAGAAAAAAATATTTAATCCATTTAATTTCTTTGTACGGACAACAGAGGGACATCTATAAACCAGAAATAGACCACACTGTATGTACATTTAATTTTGTGTGAAGAGAGGGATCTAATACATCAAGTGTTATCTCATGTTCTGGTGCACACGATCATGTATTTCTGTAGCATGAGGTAGGATATCATTGCATGAGGTATAGCCCTTGAGCCAGAATAAGTGTGATGTATTTATGTATAATATAATTTGCAAATAGATTCTACCATACACTCTTAGTTGCAGGACACTATATGGATTTTTTGAGTGCATACTGTAAAAATGAATTATGAAGAGGGACATACACTACCAGTCAAAAGTTTGGACACACCTACTCATTCAAGGGCTTTTCTTTATTTTTACATGTTTTACATTGTAGAATAATAGTGAAGACATCAAAACTATGAAATAACACATATGGAATCATGTAGTAACCAATAAAGTGTTAAACAAAATATATTTTATATTTGAGATTCTTCAAATAGCCACCAAGACTTCAGTGCGGCTTTTGACATTATCGATCATAGTCTGCTGCTGGAAAAATGTATGTGTTATGGCTTTACTCCCCCTGCTATATTGTGGATACAGAGTTACCTGTCTAACAAAACACAGAGGGTGTTCTTTAATGGAAGCCTCTCCAACATAATCCAGGTAGAATCAGGAATTCCCCATGGCAGCTGTCTAAACCCATTAATTGTTTCAATCTTTACTAATGACATGCCACTGGCTTTGAGTAAAGCCAGAGTGTCTATGTATGCAGATGAAAAAACACTATAGACGTCAGCTACCACAGCGACTGAAAAGACTGCAACCCTTTTTTCTATTTTTTTTTCTTTATTTTGGGGGGGTAGATCAGCTTTTATATTGCAGATAGACTTCCATCAATGTAATTGTCTGCATCACTTCCAATCCCCCATATGTTTTTTTTCTCTCGCAAATATATATATATATATATATATATATATATATATATACATACATACACATACATATACACATACATACACATACAGTGGGGAAAAAAAGTATTTAGTCAGCCACCAATTGTGCAAGTTCTCCCACTTAAAAAGATGAGAGAGGCCTGTAATTTTCATCATAGGTACACGTCAACTATGACAGACAAATTGAGAAAACAATTCCAGATAATCACATTGTAGGATTTGTAATGAATTTATTTGCAAATTATGGTGGAAAATAAGTATTTGGTCACCTACAAACAAGCAAGATTTCTGTCTCTCACAGACCTGTAACTTCTTCTTTAAGAGGCTCCTCTGTCCTCCACTCATTACCTGTATTAATGGCACCTGTTTGAACTTGTTATCAGTATAAAAGACACCTGTCCACAACCTCAAACAGTCACACTCCAAACTCCACTATGGCCAAGACCAAAGAGCTGCCAAAGGACACCAGAAACAAAATTGTAGACCTGCACCAGGCTGGGAAGACTGAATCTGCAATAGGTAAGCAGCTTGGTTTGAAGAAATCAACTGTGGGAGCAATTATTAGGAAATGGAAGACATACAAGACCACTGATAATCTCCCTCGATCTGGGGCTCCACGCAAGATCTCACCCCGTGGGGTCAAAATGATCACAAGAACGGTGAGCAAAAATCCCAGAACCACACGGGGGGACCTAGTGAATGACCTGCAGAGAGCTGGGACCAAAGTAACAAAGCCTACCATCAGTAACACACTACGCCGCCAGGGACTCAAATCCTGCAGTGCCAGACGTGTCCCCCTGCTTAAGCCAGTACATGTCCAGGCCCGTCTGAAGTTTGCTAGAGTGCATTTGGATGATCCAGAAGAGGATTGGGAGAATGTCATATGGTCAGATGAAACCAAAATAGAACTTTTTGGTAAAAACTCAACTCGTCGTGTTTGGAGGACAAAGAATGCTGAGTTGCATCCAAAGAACACCAAACCTACTGTGAAGCATGGGGGTGGAAACATCATGCTTTGGGGCTGTTTTTTCTGCAAAGGGACCAGGACGACTGATCCGTGTAAAGGAAAGAATGAATTGGGCCATGTATCGTGAGATTTTGAGTGAAAACCTCCTTCCATCAGCAAGGGCATTGAAGATGAAACGTGGCTGGGTCTTTCAGCATGACAATGATCCCAAACACACCGCCCGGGCAACGAAGGAGTGGCTTCGTAAGAAGCATTTCAAGGTCCTGGAGTGGCCTAGCCAGTCTCCAGATCTCAACCCCATAGAAAATCTTTGGAGGGAGTTGAAAGTCTGTGTTGCCCAGCGACAGCCCCAAAACATCACTGCTCTAGAGGAGATCTGCATGGAGGAATGGGCCAAAATTCCAGCAACAGTGTGTGAAAACCTTGTGAAGACTTACAGAAAACGTTTGACCTGTGTCATTGCCAACAAAGGGTAAATAACAAAGTATTGAGAAACTTTTGTTATTGACCAAATACTTATTTTCCACCATAATTTGCAAATAAATTCATTAAAAATCCTACAATGTGATTTTCTGGATTTTTTTTCCTCATTTTGTCTGTCATAGTTGACGTGTACCTATGATGAAAATTACAGGCCTCTCTCATCTTTTTAAGTGGGAGAACTTGCACAATTGGTGGCTGACTAAATACTTTTTTCCCCCACTGTAAATACATATACATACAAATATATACATATCCTTTTTTAAAATATATTTCACTATCCAACCCCACCACACCTTCCCTAATTGGAGTAAACTAGTGAACAACAATGCTTAGGCCTCTACTTCCAGCTTATACATACTATATATATTTGATGGACACAGTCAATTTTACAATAATTCTATTTTGTTTGTTTTTAGAACTTCCTCTACCCTCAACCGCTCCGATCATTTTCATGATGTCCATCCGGTTTGCTTCTATATGCCATATCTTTCTAACTGTGCTCTTTCACAAAAGCTCTCAACCTATAACCTACAGTGCCTTGCAAAAGTATTCATCCCCCTTGGTGTTTTTCCTATTTTGTTGCATTACAACCTGTAATTTAAATTGATTTTTATTTGGAATTCATGTAATGGACATACAAAAAATTGTCCAAATTGGTGAAGTGAAAAAAAAATAATAACTTGTTAAAAAAAATTCTAAGAAATTAATAACTGAAAAGTGGTGCGTGCATATGTATTCACCACCTTTGCTATGAAGCCCCTAAATAAGATCTGGTGCAACCAATTACCTTCAGAAGTCACATAATTAGTTAAATAAAGTCCACCTGTGTGCAATCTAAGTGTCATATGATCTCAGTATATATACACCTGTTCTGAAAGGCCCCAGAGTCTGCAACACCACTAAGCAAGGGGCACCACCAAGCAAGCGGCACCATGAAGACCAAGGAGCTCTCCAAACAGGTCAGGGACAAAGTTGTGGAGAAGTACAGATCAGGGTTGGGTTATAAAAAAAATATCAAAAACTTTGAACATCCCACGGAGCACCATTAAATCCATTATTCAAAAATGGAAAGAGTATGGCACCACAACAAACCTACCAAGAGAGGGCCGCCCACCAAAACTCACAGACCAGGCAAGGAGGGCATTAATCAGAGAGGCAACAAAGAGACCAAAGATAACCCTGAAGGAGCCGCAAAGCTCCACAGTGGAGATTGGAGTATCTGTCCATAGGACCACTTTAAGCCGTACACTCCACAGAGCTGGGCTTTACGGAAGAGTGGCCAGAAAAAAGCCATTGCTTAAAGAAAATAATAAGCAAACACGTTTGGTGTTCGCCAAAAGGCATGTGGGAGACTACCCAAACATATGGAAGAAGGTACTCTGGTCAGATGAGACTAAAATTCAGCTTTTTGGCCATCAAGGAAAATGCTATGTCTGGCGCAAACCCAACACCTTTCATCACCCCGAGAACACCATCCCTACAGTGAAGCATGGTGGTGGCAGCATCACGCTGTGGGGATGTTTTTCATCGGCAGGGACTGGGAAACTGGTCAGAATTGAAGGAATGATGGATGGCGCTAAATACAGGGAAATTCTTCAGTGAAACCTGTTTCAGTCTTCCATAGATCTGAGACTGGGACGGAGGTTCATCTTCCAGCAGGACAATGACCCTAAGCAAACTGCTAAAGCAACACTCGAGTGGTTTAAGGGGAAACATTGAAATGCCTTGGAATGGCCTAGTAAAAGCCCAGACCTCAATCCAATTGAGAATCTGTGGTATGACTTAAAGATTGCTGTACACTAGCGGAACCCATCCAACTTGAAAGAGCTGGAGCATTTTTGCCTTGAAGAATGGGCAAAAATCCCATTGGCTAGATGTGCCAAGCTTATAGAGACGTAACCCAAGAGACTTGCAGATGTAATTGCTGCAAAAGGGGGGGGGGGGGGGGGTTGTGAATAGTTATGAACGCTCAAGTTTTCTGTTTTATAGACTTAGTTCTTGTTTGTTTCACAAAAAAAGTATTTTGCATCTTCAAAGTGGTAGGCATGTTGTGTAAATCAAATGATACAAACCCCCCAAAATCCATTTTAATTCCAGGTTGAAAGGCAACAAAATATGAAAAATGCCAAGGGGTTGAATACTTTCGCAAGCCACTGTATATACTTATTATGGACACAGTATGCTTTACATTAGTTATCTTGTTGTTATTACTTGTTGTTAGTTGTTATTAGTCCCATCCTTCAACTCCATTCAACACCACCTATCCATCACTTAACACCATCCATATTGGATTTCTATTTGCCATATATTTTTCAACTGTACTATGATGTTTTACAAAAGTTCTGAACCCTTCTATTCTCATTGTTTCTTTCCTTTAGCCATTCTTGGACCTGTGTCGAAAAACAAGCTACAAATGGACAGTACCAAAACAAATGATCTAATGATTCTGTCTCTTCGCAGCAAATTCTGCATAGCTGGGAAGATTGTATCGCCCATATAAATAACATTCTATTGGTAGCAAGAATTGTATATAATAATTTAAATTGAAAAATTCTAAGTTTTGAATCCGGCGTCGTTTTGAGTATCAGTTCATAAACAGTATGCCATGGAATCGGTACGTCAAAAATCTCTTCCCAACTATTTTTCAATCTATATGGGACGGCTGTCAATCCTTTGGTCCTTAAATGAAACTGGTATACTTTTTTATTTATCACAATTTTCTTTAACCAATTATGTTCTTTAATGCAGGGACGACAGACAAATTCCTTTATTTTTCCCCCTTCCACTTTCCTCTTCCATTTTTGCGGTAATGCTGCAATTATTTGTTTGTAATTTTGGGTAGAGCAGACATTTCCATATGTTTTTGTTAGCTGCATGTGCGACATAACTCCACCAGTCCTACCTATGATATCATTTACGAAGATTATACCTTTTTTAAACATTTTTTCAAAAAATAATGTTTTTTTAATCAATTAGTATATTTGAATTTAACCACAATATTTGTTGCATTATTTGTTCTGTCGTTTCTGGAGGATTAAATTGAAATTGCAACCAACTTTCTATGGCTTGTTTTAGAAATAGTGATATTTGGGATATGATTTCCTTTTCAAATAACTGAAAGTGGGAGGTTGTAATCTGAATAAAGGGGAAAAGACCATTCTTGAACATTTGGTTAGACAATTTTACTAATTTGCTAGAGAACCAGTTAGGATTTAAGTATAACTTTTGTATGACTGAAGCTTTTAGTGATAGGTCAAATTCTTTAATATTTAATCATTTCTGTCCTCCGAATTCATATTCATTATACAAATTGGCCCGTTTAATTTTGTCTGGCTTGCCGTTCCAAATAAAATTGAATATTTCTTTCTCATATAATTAAAAAAAAATGTTTGCTAGGCGTAGGCAAGACCATAAGCAAATAGGTAAACTGGGATAATACTATGGAGTTAATCATGGTGATCTTTCCACAAATTGACAGGTATTTACCTTTCCATGTTAGCAAGATCTTATCTATTTTTGCTAACTTTCTATAAACATTTATTGGAGTGAGATAATTTATTTCATTTGGGATATGTATTCTGAGTATATCCACATCACCATCTGACCATTTTATTGGTAAACTACATGGTAATGTAAATATTGTATTTTTTTGTGATCCAATAGATAATATAGTACATTTATCATAATTTGGTTGTAATCCAGAGAGGTTAGAAAATGTATCTAGATCCTCTATGAGGCTGCAACACTTAACAAAGAGCTGCAGTTCGTTTGAGAATGGGTGGCAAGGAATAAGTTAGTCCTAAATGTTTCAAAAACGAAAAGCATTGAATTTGGGACAAATCCTTCACTAAACCATAAACCTCAACTAAATCTTGTATTAAATAATGTGGAAATTGTGCAAGTTGAGGTGACTAAACTGATTGGAGTAACCCTGGATTGTAAACTGTCATGGTCAAAACATATTGATACAACCGTAGCTAAGATGGGGAGAAGTATGCCCATAATAAAGCGCTGCTCTACCTTCTTAACAGCACTATCAACAAGGCAGGTCCTACAGGCTCTAGAGGGACTTAGGAAAATTGCAATTGGCTCAGAACAGGGCAGCACGGCTGGCCCTTGAATGTACACAGAGGGCTAAAATTAATAATATGCATGTCAATCTCTTCTGGCTCAAAGTGGAGGAGAGATTGACTTCATCACTACTTGTATTTTTGAGAGGTATTGAAATGTTGAATGCACCGAGCTGTCTGTTTGAACTACTGGCACACAGCTCGGACACCCATGCATACCCCACAAGACATGCCACCAGAGGTCTCTTCACAGTCCCCAAGTCCAGAACAGACTATGGGAGGCGCACAGTACTACATAGAGCCATGACTATATGGGACTCTATTCCACATCAAGTAACTGATGCAAGTAGTAAAATTAGATTTAAAAAACAGATTAAAAAAACACCTTATGGCAATACAAACATAGGCACAGACACATGCATACACATACATGATAACATATGCACTATACACACACGTACACGTGGATATTGTACTGTAGATATGTGGTAGTGGTGGGGCAGGGGCCTAAGGGCACACAGTGTGTTGTGAAATCTGTGAATGTATTGTAATGTTTTTAAAATTGTATGAACTGCCTTAATTTTGCTGGACCCCAGGAAGAGTAGCTGCTGCCTTGGCAGTAGCTAATGGGGATCCATAATAAATGCAAACACAAATACAAATACAAATACAGTCCATCATTACTTTAAGACATGAAGGTCAGTCAATACAGATAATGTCAAGAACTTTGAAAGTGTATTCAAGTGCAGTCGCAAAAACCATCAAGCGCTATGATGAAACTGGCACTCATGAGGACCGCCACAGGAATGGAAGACCCAGAGTTACCTCTGCTGCAGAGGATAAGTTATTAGAGTTAACAGCTTCAGAAATCGCAGCCCAAATAAATGCTTCACAGAGTTCAAGTAACAGACTGTGATGAGGTGATTTTGAAGGAGTCAGGCGCAGGAGGGTAAATCACAGAATAACAGGATTTACGCAGTAATGCGTAAAAACACTCCAGTGCGCAAAACAGGCACACTGGAAAATACAAGGCACACGAACGCCGAAGTCTGCCCGAACAAGGAGAGGAGGCAGCTTCGGAGGAAGTTGTGACAGTACCCCCCCACCCCCCCCCACCCCCCACCCTCACTAACAGGGATGTAAACAAATAAGCTTTTTGTGCATATGGAACATTTCTGGGATCTTTTATTTCAGCTCATGAAACATGGGACCAACACTTTACATGTTGCGTTTACATGTTTTGTTCAGTACAGTTATGGATAAAACAGTGAGGAGTAACAAATATGGAACGAATGTAACATTTGTGTAATTTATACACTTTCATAAGCTAGCTGGTCCAATACCCTTACTTGCATTGAATGTGACTGTGCACCTACATGAAGGCTAATGATCTTATTAGGGGCTAATGCAGTACATCTATACATATGATTACTTCATGGATCTGTAACAGAAAACAAATCAGGTCCCTGAGCTCTCAGGTTTTAGCTGGTCATTGGAATGCATGAGAAAGATGTTTGGAACTATTTATCATTCAACCGGCCACATCATAGTCATCCTCCAGTAAACTGTGTGTAAGTGATTACTAGGCCTCACGATCTGAGACAAGGACACAAACACTGGTAGGGAAAAAACACCAAACACTTAAAGGAAAGAAAAGAAACTAAAAGCAACAAGGGAGAGAAAGGCATTGTTTGGCTGTCCTTGGGAACTTATTGTGCGCTAAAGGGTCTTATGACTATCAGAATATCTGAATATAGGGCTGCATAAGAGCTACATGAATGAAAGAGTTCTCTCTGACCTCAAAGAGGGGTCAACATCTACCCTCTCTCTCATTAATAAATATTTGTTGGTTGCATTTTTTTAAATGTCATGCTTCCGTTGCTGGTCTTCTGTCATTTGAGTGGATGTGTAGTTGATTTTTGATCGAGAACACACACACACACACACACACACACACACTTCCTCACGGATGAACAAGGACACCCACGCAACTCTCCAACCCCACTTAATATCTCTCTTAAGCATGTTCACTCGTGGACAATTAGTCTGGCATAGGTTTCCCAATTAACTTCCCATTTATCCTGTACAATAACCCCTCTTAGGGGCAGGAGAAGGCCATCTCATATCTGATGTAGCAATGCTACTGAGGCATAACATTTGAAGTTTAAAGAATATTTAAGCATGTCATTATTGGAGGTAAATAAGAACCAATGGAATCGGGCCATGTTCCTTTCAGAACCATTCACGCATACCCAATGTAATCACAGTTTAACTTTCCCTCTAAACTGTATTGTGGTGCTTTAACAAATGTAATCAAACACATTGGGAGCCATCAGTAATAGAAATTCTCTCACACGCCTGCCTCTCAATAAACAAATATGAATAGTCTGTTTTAGTTCTGTTTATTTCACTCTTTTTAGTCCCAATCAAAAGGTAAATTTTGAGCATATTTGAAATGACAAAACAAATGTTTACCAAAGGCTCTGGTATATCAGTATCAGTCAGCCTCTGGTGTCGAGGTTAATAAGTCTCTGGCATTCCTTCTCAAATAGGGAATCAACTATTGTCATATGCCAACAATAGAAAATGAAACTCATCCACATCTATAACCAAGCAAACAAATAGAAAGTGGAAAGAGACGCTGGATTCATTGGACTGCTCAATGGAGTGCCAGATCATTGTCTTTTATGACACTCCAAGGAGGAATCACAATATGAATAATGTATCATTGAGATTTCAAATTATTTTAGCCCAAAGATTATTGAAGCTATACACTCACAGCAATAAAAAATTGTAAAGCTACCGGCCTCATTCATCCACACAGTCAGCAATACAGTGGAGTGGAACACATGGTGTTGATGCACTACCCTGGATCTAGGCTAAATGAGAAAGGACCCAGCCCTAGGGGTGCAATGGGCTGCTACCAAACTTCAGTCACTGTCTCCAGGTTTCACTCACTAACAAACAGGACGCTCTCCAGGGAAGGCTAGATGTTTTCCTTTTTTGGGGGTTGAAAGGAAGGGAGAAAGAGAGGGAACGAGGGAGGCAGGATGCATGTTCATCACCTGGAGAAGGTGTTTTTCCTCTCTCTCTCTCTCTCTCTCTCTCTCTCTCTCTCTCTCTCTCTCTCCCTCTCTTTCTATCTTCGTCACTTATAGTGACAGAATGGGGACGGTTAGTTCTCCTCAGGTGAAACCACAGAAGAGGTTCAGAGTTGTTTTTTTATTGGTTTAACAGGCCAGATTTTCTCAGCTCAGGGTAGGTAAAGTAAGGACTCTTGTTTGATGAGAGCAGACTTTTTGTAAAAGTCTAGACACAAGCTATTTTGAAACATAACTTTACCTGCATCCAGCTCATTAGGTGACCTTAAACAAAGGTCATCCATCTAAACCCATCCACCCCAGGCTGCTGTACTTTAACAGCTGTTAGGGCCTGTGGCTAGGATAGAGGAGACAGAAGTGGTGGTGTGCTATGGATATAGATGGGCCTCCTGTTCAGTGACAGCTACAGACACACAGCCATCTGTGGTGACAGGTCCAGGTGTGAAAGAGTGACGGCAGCAGCATTGATGGGCCCGAGTGTGACTAGAGTGGTAGTGGAGGAACCATACTGTACTCAGCTCCCTCTGACAGACAGTCACGCTGCAGGGGGAGGGAGGAGAGGAGACACTACAGGGTATTTTCCCCCTGAGTGAGCATGAAATAATGGAAAAACTTCCTCAAAGCGCGCTCACTCAAGTTATCAAATTACATTATCTGCTCTTACTTGAACTAAGTAGCTGTGGAAATTAGTTTCAAGTTGTATTAGTCGTACGTACAAGATACATTTGATATACACCGTTCAACGAAATGCGTACTTGCAGGTTCCTTCTCAACAATGCAACAACAATAAGAAATAATAAAAGATAAGAATACAAACATAAAGAATTTACAATAAATATTTTAGCATAAGAATTACTACTCTGTAGAGAGTGCAAACAATCAAATGCTCCCTTTTTGTGGAGTACGGTACCTTCGTAAATATAACTGCTAGTTTGTGGATAATTTGTTGATGATCTTTCAATTAGGGACTTTTCATTGATTGTTTGTTGAACACACTGAGAGAGAGAGAGAGAGAGAGAGAGAGAGAGAGAGAGAGAGAGAGAGAGAGAGAGAGAGAGAGAGAGAGAGAGAGAGACAGTCCCACCAGGCCCCTTTAATCCTAATCATTGACCTGTGACGTGACAACCTTTCCTTTCCTTCCCCAGTAAGTAAGAGAGAGGTGGCAGGAGGAGCAGACGGCTAATTACCACTGAACCAACACAGTGTTGTAAGGCCAGAGTTACCGACTTCCCCAGACTGAGACATGGCTCAAACCAAATGATTAGTTTAAGCACTGACATCTCCACTGCTGGGAGAAGAGCTTCTGTCAGTACTGCACAGGCACACACCCATGCACGTTGGTCTCTGGCTTGCGTGTATATGAACACACAAACACACACATGCATTGTGCCGCTGAGGACATTATCTGACATCATGATGACCGAGACAAAATATTTTTGGGGAGATTCTGATTATTGTTTCTCTTCACTACAAAGATGTCTTACTTAAGTATCCAATTATATAAAATGCTTTCTCTTAATTAATGATATACACTGTATCTATCTCCCAATGTATGTCTCTAAATTAAATATCTCTATTGAAGTAATTGGACTCAAACATGTATATTCCTGAAATTATCTTGTCTGACTTCAGATGACTGTGTGAAGGGCGCTGTAGAACTCTGTAATGCAACAGAAAACCACTGTTTCAGCTGTTGGGGTGACCACAATGCAACAGAAAACCATTGTTTCAGCTGTTAGGACGACCATCTGGCTGGTGCTGGCATCCCTCTCTATACTCCACCATCCCACTCAGCATCAAGCAAATGCTATGTGACAACGTGTAAAGGTGTGAATGCTTCAAATGTTTTAAATGTAAATGTATACCTTAAAACACCCACATCGGCAATCTGGTAGCTCGCCCTAGCAATTACGATTCAGAGTGTGTGAACACTAAGATATGCAGTGTGTGTGTTTATGTGTGTGTTTGTGTGTGTGTGTGTGCGAGTGTGTGCGAGTGTGTGTGTTTGCGTGTGTGTTTGTGTGTGTGCGAGCGAGTGTGTGTGTAAACAGCAGAGACTCTACTGCCATCTTTTTTACATATTCAGCTCATGAAGTCAAATATTGTGTGTTTCGGACAGGTGGCCACGTGTCACATACCCAGGTGGAGGGTCGTCATGTTTTTTCTCTGTACTTTTTCTCTGTGGAAAATAAGTATTTGGTCAATAACAAAAGTTTCTCAATACTTTGTGATATACCCTTTGTTGGCAATGACACAGGTCAAAAAACAACTAATTTGTTATTTAATTGCATATTTTGCATACTTGATAGCATTTCACTTGGGGACTCTTTGGGGGTCAAACGATGGTCGTGGAGGGGTGAATTCAAATGAAGTATGGCATTGAAATGAACTTTTAAAAGTTGCGCACAGTCATTGCGTTGTGTTTTTAAAATATCCCTAAACTAAACACAGCCTCACCTAAATAGCAGGCCAGTCTGTCTGTTATAAAGAATTAGAACACGGTACAGTAGCTTTTTATAGAAACCTGCTGATGAGAGGTGGACACCTGCTTTAACCTTAAAGGAAAGCACAAGCAGCGACAAGCCAAACAGTTTGGAATCAAAACGGTTCAAATCAAATCAAATCAAATCAAATCAAATCAAATTTTATTGGTCACATGCGCCGAATACAACAAGTGCAGACATTACAGTGAAATGCTTACTTACAGCCCTTAACCAACAGTGCGTTTATTTTAAACAAAAAAAGTAAGAATAAAACAACAAAAAAAAAAAAAAAAAAGTGTTGAGAAAAACAAAGAGCAGAAGTAAAATAAAGTGACAGTAGGGAGGCTATATATACAGGGGGGTAACGGTGCAGAGTCAATGTGCGGGGGCACCGGCTAGTTGAGGTAGTTGAGGTAATATGTACATGTGGGTAGAGTTAAAGTGACTATGCATAAATACTTAACAGAGTAGCAGCAGCGTAAAAAGGATGGGGTGGGGGGGCAGTGCAAATAGTCCGGGTAGCCATGATTAGCTGTTCAGGAGTCTTATGGCTTGTGGGTAGAAGCTGTTGAGAAGTCTTTTGGACCTAGACTTGGCACTCCGGTACCGCTTGCCGTGCGGTAGCAGAGAGAACAGTCTATGACTAGGGTGGCTGGAGTCTTTGACAATTTTGAGGGCCTTCCTCTGAGACACTGATATGACCAAAGACACTGATATGACCAAATATTCATAGAAATGACATCAGAAATGTAAGTTCCTTTTGAAAAACAGAGAAGGAAGCTTTGTATTTTACCATAAAGTGAGACAGAAGAAAAGCGAGCTGGGGGGGATTAAAAAGGGAGCGAGGGAGAGGGCAGAATGCACTGTCGATCACCGTGCTCACTTAAAAAACAGGATGCCTTTGACTGTCCTTGTGGCATTACATGATGTAAAAACTGTGAAGAGAGGTGTAAGAAAATGGGGGTGCCAGTAATTTAGACACAAGGCACACACAAACACACATGCCAACACACACAACACACAAACATTCTCATTAGGAGGACGCCTGCTAGCTGCCACTGTGATTAAAGCAGCTGGGCAGAACCCGTTGGGACTTGATGACAGAACACAAGGAAGGGAGGAACTAAGAGAGAAAAAGGATACAAAGAAAGGAAATAAGTACTTGAAGGGATAGAGTGAGAGACTGCTGATAAGGGTGATGGAGAGAGGGAAGGAAGGAAGGAACGAAGGAAGAAAAGAAGGAAGGAAGGAAGAAAGGAAGGAAGGAAGGAAGGAAGGAAGGAAGGAAGGAAGGAAGGAAGGAAGGAAGGAAGGAAGGAAGGAAGGAAGGAAGGAAGGAAGGAAGGAAGGAAGGAAGGAAGGAAGGAAGGAAGGAAGGGGGTCGATTGTGTTACTCTGAACAGAATATCAATCTACCCCCCTCCTAAAGTGATTTGAATACATCCCTATTAACTCAGTTCTGAGTCTCAAAGGGAAGGCTAATACCACGTCAGACATTTCCTTTCATACTCCGATTTTAGGATCATGACCAGGCTTTCTTACAGCCGTTGTGTGTGTGTGTGTGTGTGTGTGTGTGTGCGTGCATGTATTTGCAGTCCATAGAGCTGATAATGTTCAACCTCTCAGACATGAACCACCACTAAAGTCTTCACTAACTAGAAAAACTTCCAAAACACAGTGTCAGTAATGTCATGTGAAAGGTTGTCGATGGACAAGCCAACTATTGGGAGCAGAAATCTGACTGTATATTCTCTATCAGTGTTCCACATTATAACCACATCATTACAGTCTCTGGCTGGGATCTCTCTCAGGATAGAAGTCCTCTGGGAAGGTTGAACACATAAATGATATCAATGTTGCTCAGGAACATGCCACAGTAAGTACTAGGAGGAATACCATGATGAAATAATCTATTTTTGAAGGAGCTGCTTAGATATGTCTGATGCCACCCCACTACATGCTTCTCCTATTTACTATCTCTGGAATACTGACGGGTAGACATCCCTCTCCTTATGTTGTCCTCTCACTGTATGCATTACATTAAAATTTTAGTCATTTAGTCATAACTTACAGTTAGTTAGTGCATACATTTTTTTTTTCTTCATACCCCCTGTGGGAATCGAACCCATAACCCTGGCGTTGCAAACACCATGCTCTATCAACTGAGCTACATCCCTGCCGGCCATTCCCTCCCCTACCCTGGACGACGCTGGGCCAATTGCATGCCGCCCCATGGGTCTCCCGGTCGCAGCCGGCTACGACAGAGCCTGGATTAACTGTAAAATTAACTGTGAAATGATAGGATAGGCATAAGCAATATGGTATTAACTCTACCTAGCTTGCCCACTGGTAGGCTAGCTAAATATATTACCATATTGCTTGGTAGGCTAGCTAAAGATATTACCATACTGCTTGGTAGGCTAGCTAAAGATATTAAAATATTGCTTGGTAGGCTAGCTAAAGATATTACCATATTGCTTGGTAGGCTAGCTAAAGATATTACCATATTACCATATTACCTGGTAGGCTAGCTAAAGGTATTACCATATTGCTTAGATCCATCCACTTCTTCAAGATATACAAGGGGGTATCAATGAGTCTCGTGGTAATAGTTGTTATTGGACTGGACAGTATAGGTCTGCTTCATACATGTTCAGTTCCAGTCCACTGTATCTTAATGGCAGGATTCATGACTCCATTTGTCTCAACCAGAACCCTGATCTTTGTTCCCAGTCTGATAGGGAAGGATTCATTTAGAGTTATGCTTCCATTCCATGGTTTAACCATTTATTTGTGTTAGTCGATGTTAACCTTTATCCATCCAGACAGGAAAGTGAAAACAACTCTCTGGTCTCATTCTCATGAATGATGAAAAAGGACATTGGGACAACTTTTTTTTAAAGAACATTATAAAGGGAAAAAGCTAGGGGAGTATTGAGCATGAGGGTAAAAGTCAGCGGGGTTTAACGGAGGTAGTGGTGAGGGGAAGTGACCGTGGGGGGGTCGGTATCCCAGAGTGCCGTTGGAGCCGTAAGGCCAGATGGCACGCACCCTGCGATATGTCACAACGGGCGTGTCGTGTATTTCATGTTCAGGGTGGTCACGCTACAGAGGGCAGGAGGAGGGGGTAGGGAGGTGGAGGAGAGGGGAGGATGGTGGAGGTGTAGGGACCTTGGGGTGTTCCACTGAGCACCGTGATGTCTGAACAGTATGTCTGCATTTCTCCCTGCTCTAACCTTTAGGCCTGGAAGAAGAGAAGGTAACGGATGGCTCCCCATGCACCCTCTCCTCATTCCTATCAGCGTACGACCCCCACGCCCCTACCCCCCTTCACATCCCACCACCAAGCACCTCTGTCCCATGGAAATAAAATCCCTTTGATCATTTTGATAGAATATGTTGTCAAATTTCATAAAACGGTACCGTTTCCTCCCCTTTCCCCTGCCCCCACACCCCCAACTTAACCCATTAAAACATCACCCACCCCTCTGCCTCCCAAAGCTTCTGTTGTAAAGTTACATTATGTGTGGGAAAAACACAATTTCATGAAATATGTTGTTGACTCATGTTTCTATTGTACAGTTCAGAATTGTGGATATTTTGATTTCACCCATCTCTAAAAGGCTTGCTCGCAGGTTATTCAACAGCATGTGTTGAATCTCTGTTATCGAACACACAGTATCCTGTAGCGATGGAATAAGATAACTTCATTGATGCTGTTTGACAGTAGTCTATATTAGGCAGCAACACACAGCCTCCCCAGAGTCCTGCAGTATAGAACTAGGTTAACACAGCTCAATTAGGCATTTTGTTATATTTAGACAACAGACCACAAGACAAATTAGCTAAGGAGGCAGAGGCGTATGTGCGTACATGCCTGTGTGTGTGTCACGACTCCCTCCGAAGCTGCCTCATCTCCATGTTCGGGCAGGCTTCGGCGTTCGTCGTCACCGGTCTTCTAGCAACTGCCGCTCCTCTTTTCATCATTCCATTTGTTTTGTCTTGTTTTTCACACACACCTGGTACATACAGTGGGGAAAAAAAGTATTTAGTCAGCCACCAATTGTGCAAGTTCTCCCACTTAAAAAGATGAGAGAGGCCTGTAATTTTCATCATAGGTACACGTCAACTATGACAGACAAAATGAGATTTTCTTTTCCAGAAAATCACATTGTAGAGTGAGTTAGATAGAAACAGTGGAGACAGAGGAGACTTGTCAATATAGTGATGAAGAGTACTAAACAGAAAAGACAGTTGTTGAGGACTCCATTTAAAGAGTGACTTGCCGATACAACTCTAGCTTCACAGCGAAAACATTGCAGCAAGGGCTCTCACTCTTGATAATGGTGGAACTGACTGGCACATCTCATTCCAGTTTATACTGCATCTCTGTTTCTGGCTCTGTTGGATCCAACTTATACCCTACAAGACAGCTACTGCAGTGACTGTGGAAGCTACAACCCTTTGGTGCACAAAATGATAAAAATAATCAAATCAAGATTCCTATGTTCGAATCCTGGGTCTGCATGACAGGGATGAGCCGTACGTACAGTGAAAAAAAAAAGTATTTAGTCAGCCACCAATTGTGCAAGTTCTCCCACTTAAAAAGATGAGAGAGGCCTGTAATTTTCATCATAGGTACACGTCAACTATGACAGACAAAATGAGAGAAAAAAATCCATAAAATCACATTGTAGGATTTTCAATGAATTTATTTGCAAATTATGGTGGAAAATAAGTATTTGGTCAATAACAAAAGTTTCTCAATACTTTGTGATATACCCTTTGTTGGCAATGACACAGGTCAAACGTTTTCTGTAAGTCTTCACAAGGTTTTCACACACTGTTGCTGGTATTTTGGCCCATTCCTCCATGCAGATCTCCTCTAGAGCAGTGATGTTTTGGGGCTGTCGCTGGGCAACACAGACTTTCAACTCCCTCCAAAGATTTTCTATGGGGTTGAAATCTGGAGACTGCCTAGGCCACTCCAGGACCTTGAAATGCTTCTTACGAAGCCACTCCTTCGTTGCCCGGGCGGTGTGTTTGGGATCATTGTCATGCTGAAAGACCCAGCCACGTTTCATCTTCAATGCCCTTGCTGATGGAAGGAGGTTTTCACTCAAAATCTCACGATACATGGCCCCATTTATTATTTCCTTTACACGGATCAGTCGTCCTGGTCCCTTTGCAGAAAAACAGCCCCAAAGCATGATGTTTCCACCCCCATGCTTCACAGTAGGTATGGTGTTCTTTGGATGCAACTCAGCATTCTTTGTCCTCCAAACACGACGAGTTGAGTTTTTACCAAAAAGTTCTATTTTGGTTTCATCTGACCATATGACATTCTCCCAATCCTCTTCTGGATCATCCAAATGCACTCTAGCAAACTTCAGACGGGCCTGGACATGTACTGGCTTAAGCAGGGGGACACGTCTTGCACTGCAGGTTTGAGTCCCTGGCGGCGTAGTGTGTTACTGATGGTAGGCTTTGTTACTTTGGTCCCAGCTCTCTGCAGGTCATTCACTAGGTCCCCCTGTGTGGTTCTGGGATTTTTGCTTACCGTTCTTGTGATCATTTTGACCCCACAGGGTGAGATCTTGCGTGGAGCCCCAGATTGAGGGAGATTATCAGTGGTCTTGTATGTCTTCCATTTCCTAATAATTGCTCCCACAGTTGATTTCTTCAAACCAAGCTGCTTACCTATTGCAGATTCAGTCTTCCCAGCCTGGTGCAGGTCTACAATTTTGTTTCTGGTGTCCTTTGACAGCTCTTTGGTCTTGGCCATAGTGGAGTTTGGAGTGTGACTGTTTGAGGTTGTGGACAGGTGTCTTTTATACTGATAACAAGTTAAAACAGGTGCCATTAATACAGGTAACGAGTGGAGGACAGAGGAGCCTCTTAAAGAAGAAGTTACAGGTCTGTGAGAGCCAGAAATCTTGCTTGTTTGTAGGTGACCAAATACTTATTTTCCACCATAATTTGCAAATAAATTCATTAAAAATCCTACAATGTGATTTTCTGGAATTTTATTTTCTCAATTTGTCTGTCATAGTTGACGTGTACCTATGATGAAAATTACAGGCCTCTCTCATCTTTTTAAGTGGGAGAACTTGCACAATTGGTGGCTGACTAAATACTTTTTTTCCCCACTGTATCCCCTCATCAGTCTCTCTATAAGTATTCCCTCTGCTCCCCCATGTCTTTGTGTGTTATTGTTCCATGTGTAGGTTTCGCTAGCTCGTGTTGAGCATTAAGTTACTTTTATCACCGGGATATTCACCCGTGTGTTTTGTTTTCCCAGTACGCATTTAAGTCTCACTGTTTATGCATTGTAAATAATGATCTCTGTGGCACCAAATGCTAAGATTAAGAATATCTGAAGAGAGACTAAGAGGGAGATGTAAGTCCGTTGGCGATTAAGGGGCTCTGGGTTAATGTGGTTCTGACTTGCGAGGATTATTAAGGGAAGTAGTCAGCAGGTTAACACCAGGAGGGGCGTCGACAAGGGGTCTGTGGCTAAATAAAGGTTGGAGGAGGTCCAGCCAGTTTCTGATGACCACTTGAGCCAGGATAAGCTTGCTAGTGCAATAAGTAGACTTTGGGCAGTTGATGTTGTCCATAGTCATTTTGCAGGGCTAAGCCAGATTGTGGGAAATAGCATTAGTGTTGGGATGAGAATTTTTAACATTGGAGAAGGTTGAGGCTTTGGAGGCGGTCCGTACCGTGTGTCCGTGCAGTTGCTACTAGTAGGGCCAGGCCTGCGCTTGCTTCACAGGCTGAGAAGGTTAGCAATAGCATGGGGGCTACTGAATAACCGGTTGCTTCTATTTGAAGTGCCCACAAGGACAGGGCAATAAATAGAGAGAGTATTATTCCTTCTAGGCAAAGAAGGGCTGAGAGAAGGTGGGTGCGGTGGAATGCGAGTCCTATCAGTCCTAGAACAAAGGCTGAGGTAAAGCTGAAGTGTACTGGTGTCATAAGGCGGTCATGGACTTAAACCATGGTCTTTTGAGCCGAAATCAAGGGTCTTGTTTTGGACTAACTGCCTATTCAGCCCACTCTAGGCCTCCTTGGGTTCACTCGTAAATCAAGCCAAGGGTGAGTAAGGTAAGGACGGCGGCGGACCAGGCAAGTGTTAGGGCGGGGGTGTCTAGTTGGTCCCCTCAGGGGAGGGGTAGAAGAAGGGCGATCTCTAGGTCAAATAAAATAAATAAAATGGCGATAAGGAAAAGATCTGTATTGGCCAAATATACCCTGTTCACACCTCCTGCGCCTGGCTCCGTCCTACTCACCTTGTTACAGTGTGAATTTGTTAAGACTAACAGATATGTTGTTAGTTAGTTTTTTTGTTTGTATCCTTATAGAATATACAGCAGTGGTGTGTATTCATGGATGCCAAGGGAAGCCAGGCTTCCCCCCAAAATTATATATTTTATCTTTTGTCTCTCTGTGTTTCATAATTTTCCTTCAATTCGCAAGAGGCTGAATGTATCTCACAGGAGAAAGCATCCGAGCGAGCGAAACAGCGTCCCTCTGTCTCTCTATGTGTAGGCCATCTATCTGATGCTGTCTGGTCCAAATGAGTATGACATTGTTGCCACCCATAGCATTGAAGGCAAGGGAAGCTAGCGAGCATTTGGCCTCCCTTGATGAAAAAAAAGTATAAAAAATGTGCCAATCAGCGTTGAGCTAAACTGAGCGAGCTCAACTGTGAATGGTCCTGGAGCACCAAAACAAAGTGTCAAGGGAAGCCAGTTTGGATTTTGGCGTCACTCCTATCAAATCCCATTGAGAGCATACGTCATTGACAGAAAAACTTTTTGTTGCATCTCGTTGTGTTGTTGTCCTCCGGTGGCTAGCTAGCCAGCTAGCTAAAATAGTCCCTTTCCTAAATTAGCCATGGATGGAGATAGGGATTTGGACTTGTGGTTTGACTTAATTCTCCGTACTGGCCAATAATTATAACGGTGATTCTGATCCAACCATTAATTCATACATTGTTGTGCCCCTGGCCTGAGATGATAGAAGTTCAAAATGTAGCTAGATGTAGAAGGCTAATGTTAACTAGCTAACGTTGCCCATGAATGGAAGTTAGGCTAGCGAGCAAGCATTTTAGCCTGGTAGCCTAGGACAACAAAAAATAAAAGCGTGTACTGTATGACAGAGTGATAGACTATTACGTCAACATGAAAGAGAGGAGAACGGCATTGGCATTTCTCTACAAGTAGGCTGAGTCAACATGTTTTTCTCCTTGCACGAACGCATACACACACACACGCGCACACGCACGCACACAGAAATCAGACCCATAGACAGCCACATCATATTTAGCTTATGTTGATTGGACTAAATTGTTTTTGGTATCTTTTAGTTGTCACTGTTTTAGACTAAGCAGAGGTGATTTGTTGATGTTGAAATGTTGATGTTGAAATGGTGCTGGAAAGGTGGAGGCAGCTCCTGTTTTCTTTACGACTTGCGGTAACTCTCTGTGGTTCCAAATCAATAGTTGTTTAGTAGTCTGAAAATGTTGGCAACATTAACTTGCTTGACCATGCTGTTGGTCATGTAACTGTCTTTTACATGCAATATGCTCTGTGGACTTCACTGGACAGAGTTTGCTATCTGGTTTTGTGATAAAACAAAGGTGTGATCGAATTTATTCTGCAACTGTGTCTTCTTATTGTCTCGGCCTTTAGGCCTATATATCACGGTCGCAAGGCATGCGAACTAACATGTTACAGAGCAAACAATGCAATTATCACAACACATATGTTATAATATGACTTTGTTTTGTTGTATGTGACGTGTGTGTGATGTGTGTGTCTGTGTGTGTGATTAGAATATCTTCTCTTATCATTGTGTCCTTGACGTGCCCTTGTTTTCTCCTGACTCTCCCTGTCCCCGCTGAGTGTTTGTCCTGGAGGATACAGTGGCATTGTGGGGGTCAACAGAGAGAGAGCGGCATCCGGAGTGGAGCGTGGCGAGCGACACGTGGCGTACCAGCTGATTAACATACAGGCGTCCCGCTCAATCGATGGGCTAATTAACATCATGGCCCGTGCCGATCGCTATCTAACTATATAAGCGAGAGATAATTCAATGGCGGCCTTATCAGTGGAAGGCATCCCTGTTCTCCAAAGTTTGTGTAAGAACCAGATAGCAGAGGATACACAGGGCGAAAATTGAGCCATTAGTTACACAAAGTGAGAGAAGAGAGGGAGGGAACAGGGGTTGGAGGAGGAAGGGGAAGTCTCTATCTGTAGTCTCTATCTCTGTCTGTTCTGTTTTACTGAGACAACAAAGAAGTGTCGGACATTAAAGGATGAAGACAATCAGACGCGAGGAAGAGTCCCTGAAGCAAGATCTGTGGTCCTCCATCCTCAGTCTCAGTCGACTGGAGTCGAACCTCTGAACAGAGGCTGGGAGAGGGAGAGAGGAACAGCGAAGCAGAAAGAGAGAGGCAGAGAGGAAATCAGAAAGAGAGAGGAAAAATACAGATTTAGAAAAGGAGAGAGTATGAAAGTAGTATGAAAGTGCGAGATACAGAGTGAGTTAGATAGAAACAATGGAGACAGAGGAGACTTGTCAATATAGTGATGAAGAGTACTAAACAGAAAAGACAGTTGTTGAGAACTCCATTTAAAGAGTGACTTGCCAATACAACTCTAGCTTCACAGCGAAAACATTGCAGCAAGGGCTCTCACTCTTGATAATGGTGGAACTGACTGGCACATCTCATTCCAGTTTATACTGCATCTCTGTTTCTGGCTCTGTTGGATCCAACTTATACCCTACAAGACAGCTACTGCAGTGACTGTGGAAGCTACAACCCTTTGGTGCACAAAATGATAAAAATAATCAAATCAAGATTCCTATGTTCGAATCCTGGGTCTGCATGACAGGGATGAGCCGTACGTACAGTGGGGAAAAAAAAGTATTTAGTCAGCCACCAATTGTGCAAGTTCTCCCACTTAAAAAGATGAGAGAGGCCTGTGACAGACAAAATGACAGACAAATGAGAGAAAAAAATCCATAAAATCACATTGTAGGATTTTCAATGAATTTATTTGCAAATTATGGTGGAAAATAAGTATTTGGTCAATAACAAAAGTTTCTCAATACTTTGTTATATACCCTTTGTTGGCAATGACACAGGTCAAACGTTTTCTGTAAGTCTTTGTTAAGCCCCTGAAAAAGGGGAGAAATAATCACGAGAGTGATGCAGTTATGTTTCCTCACTGAAAACTTTAGTATAATCCTTTTACAAAAATACCACATTTTACAGAACAACAGATCTACAGGAACCTGAGTTTGGTAGGGTACAAAGCTTATTCAAGTCACAACAGCATAAACTGTAATTCACTAAAACATATACAAATGTTTCAATATAACTGTCAAACACAAAGTAGCTTTAGCTCAGTAACCCATAACTACATTTATCAACCATGTCAACAAAGTATTCGAAACACATTATACAAATAACCCCAAAATATATTATTAACAGCGCACATGTTCATTCACAATTAACATAAAATGGCAGCTACACTCAGTACGAAGCTATTCTTTGCTGCAACCAAGCAGGTTTCACTCACACACGCACCTATTACTCTCTTCAACTTAACTCTAACTTACTCAAGATGTTACTAACACATACCTTAAACTCTCTTGACATGTTAGCAAGTTATTACATTCAAATTAACTCGTTTTATATCAATCACGTACCTGAAAAAGGGGAGAAATAATCACGAGAGTGATGCAGTTATGTTTCCTCACTGAAAACATTAGTATAATGAGGAAAAAGACCGCGATTTCCCCAGAAAGTTGGGTGGAGACCAGAGCAATCGATCTCAGGCTCATAGATTAAGAGCATTTAGTAGATCACAGATTACTACTTTTACCCTTAAATTAGGCACCACAAAATAAAGTAGTCAATATAACGTTTACACATTCCTCTCACAATATTTACCCTTTTACACTTGATGGATTTTAACACAGTTATGAATTTTATCAATCTCTATGAACTAGTACTGATCGCATGATCTTTTTAACCTAAGATATTTTAGGATCCTTACATACCATGAACTTACTAATACTTTTTAGTGTATAACAGGCTATGAATATGTCCTTTAACCTGTCACACTTTCACAAGGTTTTCACACACTGTTGCTGGTATTTTGGCCCATTCCTCCATGCAGATCTCCTCTAGAGCAGTGATGTTTTGGGGCTGTCGCTGGGCAACACGGACTTTCAACTCCCTCCAAATATTTTCTATGGGGTTGAGATCTGGAGACTGGCTAGGCCACTCCAGGACCTTGAAATGCTTCTTACGAAGCCACTCCTTCGTTGCCCGGGCGGTGTGTTTGGGATCATTGTCATGCTGAAAGACCCAGCCACGTTTCATCTTCAATGCCCTTGCTGATGGAAGGAGGTTTTCACTCAAAATTTCACGATACATGGCCCCATTCATTCTTTCCTTTACACGGATCAGTCGTCCTGGTCCCTTTGCAGAAAAACAGCCCCACAGCATGATATTTCCACCCCCATGCTTCACAGTAGGTATGGTGTTCTTTGGATGCAACTCAGCATTCTTTGTCCTCCAAACACGACTAGTTGAGTTTTTACCAAAAAGTTCTATTTTGGTTTCATCTGACCATATGTCATTCTCCCAATCCTCTTCTGGATCATCCAAATGCACTCTAGCAAACTTCAGACGGGCCTGGACATGTACTGGCTTAAGCAGGGGCACGTCTGGCACTGCAGGTTTGAGTCCCTGGCGGCGTAGTGTGTTACTGATGGTAGGCTTTGTTACTTTGGTCACAGCTCTCTGCAGGCCATTCACTAGGTACCCCCATGTGGTTCTGGGATTTTTGCCCACCGTTCTTGTGATCATTTTGACCCCACGGGGTGAGATCTTGCGTGGAGCCCCAGATCGAGGGAGATTATCAGTGGTCTTGTATGTCTTCCATTTCCTAATAATTGTTCCCACAGTTGATTTCTTCAAACCAAGCTGCTTACCTATTGCAGATTCAGACAGCTCTTTGGTCTTGGCCATAGTGGAGTTTGGAGTGTGACTGTTTGAGGTTGTGGACAGGTGTCTTTTATACTGATAACAAGTTCAAACAGGTGTCATTAATACAGGTAACGAGTGGAGGACAGAGGAGCCTCTTAAAGAAGATGTTACAGGTCTGTGAGAGCCAGAAATCTTGCTTGTTTGTAGGTGACCAAATACTTATTTTCCACCATAATTTGCAAATAAATTCATAAAAAATCCTACAATGTGATTTTTGGGATTTCTTTTTCTCAATTTGTCTGACATAGTTGACATGTACCTATGATGGAAATTACAGGCCTCTCTCATCTTTTTAAGTGGGAGAACTTGCACAATTGGTGGCTGACTAAATACTTTTTTTCCCCACTGTATGTGTGTGTGTGTGTGTGTGTGTGTGTGTGCGCGCATGTGTAATTGTCTGAGAGCAGTGTGTGTGTGTGTGTGTGTGTGTGTGTGTGTGTGTGTGTGTGTGTGTGTGTGTGTGTGTGTGTGTGTGTGTGTGTGTATGTATGTATGTGTGTGTGTGTTTCTGATATAGAGTATACCTTTTATACCAAGACGTTATTCTGCCAACTATACCATTTTTTATTATCTGAAAGGTATTGCCGGCAACAAAGCCTGTACTTTTATTTCCGCCAACTGACCTAGTCATGATTGCTGTAATGTGATAAAAAGTCCCACCAATCCCTCAGTATAAATGTCGCCTTTCATTTTACCGTCTTTGGCACACTTTAAATCGTGAACATTCTATTGCTGTACAACAGGGTTCTTCAATTCCGGTCCTGGATGGCCGAAACACTTCTGTTTTTTATTTCTACCTGGTAGTTAATTGCACTCACCTGGTGTCCCAGGTCTGAATTAGCCCCTGATTAGAAGGAGAGGATGAAAAACAGAGGTGTTTCGGCCCTCCAGGACCGGAATTGAAGAACCCTGCTGTACAACATCAAACTTGTCTTTGCCAATCACAAAGCGTCACAGACTTGCTTTTAATGCATTTATTCTCTCCATGAGAATGTGTGTAGTTTTGACCTTGAGCCATTCTTGTCTATTGTCACAGACATGCTTTGGCATTTAGCCTGGGGGAATGCACACTGCCATTTCATCTTTTTTTATTGACTTTGATAGGCAAATATTTAAAGGCCCTTATATTTAGCAAATAAATTATGGTTGATATGCATACTGTACGTTTCTAACTTAAACTACAAATCGCTAGTAGGCTATCTGCCTTCAGCCAAAATAACTGTTGGGGAGTTTGAAAGTGGAGAAAGCGCATGATGGTGATCACATTCAACGTGGATCCAAAAAGCAACTCCTACAGAGGTTCAACAAGGTCAGATGGTGGAAAAGAGTGAGGACATGGGCTCTATTTAATTCTGTTATTTCCATTATATTAATTCTTACTATAAAATGTAGGCCCTATGTGTTGACAGGGCAGGAGAATGTAGACAAAATGTGTCTCTTGCCTGTTTAATGAACAAAATAAGAACTATTGACATAATTTGCATGGTGCTGCCATGGGCTGCACAGACCAGTAACATAATTCAACAAAGAATATGCAATTCTATTAATTTTTTAAATAAATTGTATTAGTCTTAATGTTTCTTAGGACCTGCATAAAAATTATAATAATGGATTTCTTTTTCTAGCCAGTGTCATATAATTACACTAACAAAACATATCTGACAACATTTTGAGTAGCCAACTTTTTGTTGACCATAACAGGAAAACACAAGGTAATTACTTACAAATGATTTACAAGTAGGCTATGGCAATCTGCTAACTTACTGTTGTGAATGCGAAAATATGAAAGCAGTGGACGTTCTGAATTTAAACGGAGGAATTTAAACATGCAGCTGTCAGGTTACCATGACAATGGTCACAACAACAGGGTCAAAGTTGAATGTCTTGCTACTTCCTGGTAAAAGCAATTGCTATATAAAAGGGTAATGCCGACAAGACAGAGGTAATAATAGGGCTGTTTGAAAGAAACATTGGCCAATTGTTTTTACAGGCAACATACTGTGAATCCTATTTGAAAGCACTAATAGAGCGCTAATGGCAGCGGTGTTTCACAGTCCCCATCACCTTGTGTTGGCTGTGAAAGTCCACTCTCCCCCTAATCACATTATTGCTTCAGTTGAACTTCAACACCCTCACACAAAAAAATAATATATTATTGTGTTTTAATAGGAATTCTTGAGGAAAAGAGAGTAATCCCCTTCTCTTTTTTTGTCTCCCCCCTCCCCTCTATCTCCCTTTCACTCACTCTCTCTTTCTCTCCCGCTCTCTCTCTCTCCAAAAAGATAGAGAGAGATATTATCAGTTTGTTCTGAGACATTTTCTTTTTAATGACTTTGTAATGCAGTTCGGCCCATTTGGAACAGGGAGAGAAAGAGAAATGTCGCAGGTTTTTTAGCTCAGCCTCCCTAACATGTTTAATCGTGTCAGGAAAGTAGAACAGCACGCCAATGTGACCTTCCATAGACTCAAATCACTCCTGCTTCTGGAAATGAGCTCCGATCAACGACGCTAAAGTACATTGCGGTCTCATTCGGAAACTCTCCTCTCTCTCACTCTTTCTCTCTCGCTCTCTCTCTCAGTGGGGTGGTGCTGGTCTGATGGCCTCTCGTTTGACGGACATGAAGAGTCATGATTACCCGTGTCCTGGAGTGTCCTGGTGCATGTGACACACGTGACCCCGGAGACGTGTCCACTGGACGGCCATGTGGCAGATGTGACGGCAGCCGTGTGGCACGGGGCATACGCTTCACGCCACAACCGCCATCTGGTCTGGACATCAACTTAGCATGGACTCAACCCCAGCCCTCCACCCCTCTACCACCTTCAACCCCCTAACCCTCCTTCACTTCACCCTTCACCATGTCCGCACTTCACATTCAACCTTCTGTACATACTGTCCAGTGATGACAAATAAAGTGAAAGAACAGTTATTGTGACAGACAGTAGGAGAAGTGGAGCTTTCGGCATTCTGTTGTCTGTAATATATGGAGTGTAATTTGCTGGAATGCAGGGCATGTTATCAAGCTGCTTTATTGGAACTGACAAATGACAGGCAAAAACCAGCTACACAAAGCCGTGAAGTAGAATTCAGAACAGAAACTCAGGATGCTAAAAGAATGGCTCACAATGGAACGGAACAAGAACAGGAAAATAGAGGAATGGAACATGGTATGACATGTAACAGCACAGCACATTACCACCATGAAGCAGGATTTAGCCACCTACTTTCTAGTAACCCTCGTCTCTGAACACCGACTAGCAGCTTTAATTGATTATTTCTCTATTTCTGGAGGGCGTTCAGTATGAGGGGTTAAAAGTTAGGCATTGAAACACTTTTAGGTGCAGGCCAGTAAATTACATTGAGGGGGGAAACCGCTATTGGGTCATTATGATTTATGAGCTTGGGTGGGATCTCACGGTTACCTGCTCCTCTCCTCACCTCTCCTCTTCTCTTACCATTAAATTGATGCTTCCACGGACACACTACTCATTTGAATATTATCCTAGTGTCCTTCCTTATGCCTAATCTGACTCGCTCAAATGGAATTTTCTTCTATTTGAATGGTCTCTCCTTTTATGAATTAATAAAATAGATTGCCTAGAGGGATATATTTTCTTGAACATATGGAATTTCCTAGTAGGTTCTTATATAATTGGGTTTCCTTCAGGATCATAATTTATCTGCACCATCTCTGGGTTTGACACCTTTAAATAAATGATTTTTCCAAATTATTTGCACTATTTTAATTACTTCATTACTCCCTCTCTCTCTCTCCCTCTCTCTCTCTCTCCCTCAGATGTCCGGTGGTGTCCAGTCCTGTTCAGTAGCGTATATTAAAACACTCTTATCTGCATTCTCTTGGTGGAGGCCAGTAAACAAGATAAGGTTGGTAAAACAAACAGCCGTTGTCAGCGCTATCGAGCATCATTACTATTTACCACCTGAACAGCTGCTCAAACACTGTCCAACCGATAGGCTCACACCAGCCCCAACAAACAGGGACAGGGGAATACTGTTCATTTTACCTAATCTTTTCCCAAACATATCACAGAACACTCCCAAGGACACTGTTGACGTGACTAGACATCAAAGTCCGATAAATGTTTGAGTAGACCATGACTAGGGTCAAGAGACAAGGCAAAGAGTGGAAAGAGCTGCTAACATCATGTCTCTCAGGGAAAGAGGGAATCATAGAGTAACAACTGTGGCTGTGTAAAGGAAGATTGGCTTCTCTTCCTCTGAGTGCCTTTCACTCTGAGTTACAGCATCAGATACACACAGTTGGGCTATGGGAATTACCTCCCTACACACTGAAGCCCTGCATCAAAGACAGTACAGTATGAAGATATGCAGAAACTGCTTCTCCAATAGCAATCCCAGATCACACTTGTTCGCGATGTCATGGCACAGCTCATGCGCAAAAACACGTCACTGGGTCTAACAGTCATGTCACCAGTAGCGAGAACAGCGAGGTAAACTAAGCTAGCTTTGCTATGGAGGGAACTACGTTTTGAAGTTGAGGACTCCTCCCCTCCTGACTGAGTGACTCGCCATCTCAAGATGGTCAGCTAATTCAGTTCTATGTGCAGGCCACTGGTCACCAACCAGTCGATCGCGACTATTTCATTTGTCTGAAAAGACATACTCCGCCTACTCGGCGGACTAGCAGATCTGTGGCTAAATCAAGTGTGCCTACTGCGCTGGCCAATCGGATAGATCAAATCACTGTGCCTACCTACAGCTTCCACGACCCTGGCTACAGCAAAGTTTGATACTAGCCTACGTAAGATTTCATAACTTTTAAAACCATGACCAGAGAGAGACTGTCAAAGAATACAGCAAAAAAAACTACTGTTTTTATGAGTGAGTTCATGTCTAAGTTTTATTTAGCACTGTCAACACTGTTTTTATTCAACATCATTACAAAAAATAAAACGCGCTTCTCTCTACCTCCACTCGCGCTGCATCTGCAATGAATGAGTAGCAAAGTTTATCGATAGCCCTGCGTTTTTATTATTATTAGCAGCTCGTCGTGTCTATTTTAATATCGAGGAGTATTACACTTTCTCTGATCATAGGAACAACATGAATTTGTGCCTGAGGCAAATGCGGTGAGAGTCATGTTTTGCCATCAGGTGGAAGACTGTGTCCCCTCTCTCTGGTCAGTCTCACCTGAGGAGAGGGAGGAGAGAAAAATGAAAAATGTATGCACTCACTAACTGTAAGTCGCTCTGGATAAGAGCGTCTGCTAAATGACTAAAATGTAAATGTTAATGTAGAGAGCAGGGACCGTGAGAGGCAGACCCTCTGCTGCTCCCTCCCTCCCTCCGCTGAGACTAATGCCGTGTTCAAAACTACTGGGAACTTGTAATGCCAGGGTAGTGGGTTCGATCCCTGGGACCACCCATACACTAAAATGTATGCACGCATGACTGTAAGTCGCTTTGGATAAAAGTGTCTGCTAAATGGCATATTATATTATTATTATTCCTACAGAACTGTTTTTATTAGGTTCATGTAAAAAAAAAAAAAATCTGAGCGGTAGATCACGGCTTTCTTTTTGACTGCGAAAGTGATCTTGACTCAGAAAGGTTGGTGACCACATGTGTAGGCTAAAGCCTGTGCTGACCTTGTGTTTAGCCAAGCTGGCTATCCTAGATAGGATAGCTGGCTATCCTATCTAGCTGATATTTCTCTGTCAAATCAGTTATGGCAAGATAGCAAGAGCCAGCATCTGGAATGTGTTTCATAAGACACTCGTTCTACAACAACTTGCTACGAAAGTAGCTTGCAACTTAGTTTTAACGTTTCATCACATCATGAAAGGTCGCCGGTTCGTATAGAGCCGACAAAGTGAAAATCTGTCTCTGTGCCCTTGGACAAGGCACTTAACCCTAATTGCGCTAGGTGTGCTGTAAAATGGTGACCCTGGCCATGACCTCAAGGGGAGTTGGGATATGTAAAAAATACATTTCCATTACACAAATATATGCACCCCCCCCCCCCCCCAATTTTTTATAAATTATTATTATTATGTAACCAGATGTTTTTACTTATTTTTTTATTTTATTTTTTGTTTGTTTGTTTTTCTTTTTTCTTTTTTTCTTTTTGTAGGGGGTAGATCAGCTTCACTATTGCAGATAGATTGTAACTTCCATCAATGTAATTGTTTGCATCACTTCCAATCCTCCTTATTTTTGTTTTTTTCGCAAAATATATATATATATATATATATATATATATATATATATATATATATATATATATATGTATATATATTTATATATATATATATCACATATACATACACATACATATACACATACATACATATAAATACATATACATACATATATATACATATCCTTTTTAAAAATATATTTCCCTTTATTACTTTCCAACCCCATCACCCCTTCCCTAATTGTAAGTCTTCAGTCAGCTCAGCTGTCCTACAAAACAATAATCTATAGCTGGCTAGTTTTGTCTCGTCTCGTCGCTCCTAATGTCCGCTATTAGGATTAGGAAGGAGCTGCAGAGATGGATAGCAGTCGTCTTACGGGCTCCTGACCAATTCTGCTTTTTACACTGATCTCAACTTTTTTTTGTACATAATATTTATGCTATCATTTCCTATGACCGAAAACAGCTTCTAGGCATCAGAACAGCGATCACTAATTGTATTAAGATTTCTACTTCAATGAGTCGGCAGCTTTGGATGTTCTGCTCATTCCTGACCAAGCCGTAATCCCCGGGACTCAAAAGAGGACGAGAGGGCACGAGAGGCAAACGAGTGGGCTCCTTGACGAGACGTTGGCGAGTATGTTTCTCGGAGTCGTGGCTGAACAAGGACATGGATAATATACTGTACATCTAGCTGGTTTTTCTATAGGAGTGTGTCTCTTTGTTAACAACAGCTGGGGCATGATCTCTAATGTTAAGGAAGTCTCAAGTTGTTGCTCGTCTGACTTAGAATACCTCATGATAAGCTGCAGACCAAACTATTTACCAATTAAAGTTTTCATCTATATTTTTGTAGCTGTCTACTTACCAACACAAACCGATGCTGGCACTAAGACAACACTCAACAAGCTGTATAGGGCCATAAGCAAACAAGAACATGCATATCCAGAGGCGGCACTTCTAGCGGCCGGTGATTTTAATACAGGGAAACTGAAATCCATCATGCCTCAGTTTTACCAGCATGTCACCTGTACAATTAGAGGTGAAAAAACTCTAGATCACCTTTACATTTTAGTCATTTAGCAGACGCTCTTATCCAGAGCGACTTACAGTTAGTGAATACATATATTTATTTTTTCATACTGGTCCCCCGTGGGAATCGAACCCACAACCCTGGCGTTGCAAACACCATGCTCTATCAACTGAGCTACATCCCTGCCGGCCATTCCCTCCCCTATCCTGGACAACGCTAGGCCAATTGTGCGCTGCCCATGAGTCTCCCGGTCGCAGCCGGCTGCGACAGAGCCTGGATTTGAACCAGGATCTCTAGTGGCAGAGCTAGCACTGCGATGCAGTGCCTTAGACCACTGCGCCACTCAGGAGACACTCCACACACAGAAACACATACAAAACTCTCCCTCCATTTGGCAAATCTGACCATAACTCTATCCTCCTGATTTTTGCTTACAATCAAAAACTCAAACAGGAAGTACCAGTGACACGCTCAATACGAAAGTGGTCTGATGAAGTGGATGCTAAGCTACAGGACTGTTTCACTAGCACAGACTGGAATATGTTCCATGACTAATCCGATAACATTAGGGAGTTTACCACATCAGTCACCAGCTTCATTAATAAGTGCATCGACGATGTTGTTCCCACAGTGACCATACGTACATATCCCAACACACTGAGCGAAAGGCTAGAGCTTCCGCTTTCATGGAGCGGGATATAATCCGGAAACGTATAAGAAATCCCTCTTCGACCTCCGACGAGCCATCAAACAGTCAAAACGTCAATACAGGACTAAGATCAAATCCTACTACGCCGGCTCTGACGCTCGTCGGATGTGGCAGGGCTTGCAAACTATCCTGGATTACAAAGGGAAACCCAGCCGCGAGCTGCCCAGTGACACGAGCATACCAGATGAGCTAAATTCCGTCTGTGCTCACTTCGAGGCAAGCAACACTGAACCATGCATGAGAGCACCAGCTGTTCCAGACAACTGTGTGATCTCGCTCTCCGCAGCCAATGTGAGTAAGACCTTTAAAACCTCATTTCAATTTCCGCCTAAAATGACATACCCAAATCTAACTGCCTGTAGCTCAGGACCTGAAGCAAGGATATGCATATTCTTGATACTATTTGAAAGGAAACACTTTGAAGTTTGTGGAGATGTGAAATTAATGTAGGAGAATATAACACAATAGATCTGGTAAAAGATAAAACAAACAAAAAAACATGTGTTCTCTATTTTTATTTTTGTTGCTTCATCTTTGAAATGCAAAAGAAAGGCCATATATTGCGATAGGAAGCTAGGATAATTTAGATGTTGTCGACAAGAGGGCAACAGTGTGTGTGCAAAGTTTCAGACTGATACATTCAAGAATGAGAGAGCTACATAATATTTTGCATGAAGTCTCCCAGGTGTCCCTCACGAGTTTGCCCAAATGTACCCAAGTGGCCGAATTGGTCACTTGATACATTTTCAAGTACATAACTATAGAGAACATACAAAAATGCTATGGTAATAAAAAATGAAAGTGTACACACTCCCAGGAATGTCATACATGATGGATAATTAGCTTCCCTACATAAAAGGTACTAACTTAAATAAATAAATAAATAAATAATAATTCAAGGTTTAAAAAAAATGTTTAAAAAGTTACTAAACTTCACACCTCTAGATGGCCGGGTGGGGGTGGGTGTGGAGCCAGAGACAGCAGAGGGGTCAGACTGGAGGTACCAGTTCCTACGTTTCAATGAGTGGGGGATGGAGGACTTGAATGTAGTCTCTTTGGAGTTTGCTCCCAGAGGTCATCTGACTCTCTACCACTATTGGATTTTTAAAAATTCAGTTAGAACTCAGGTTTACTATTACTTATTTTATTTAACCTAGATTTTAGCAGGGGGTGAGCCCTGCATCAATACTTTTACGAAAAGTTTGTAGAAGAAAGCGAACCGCTGCGTAACGTAAACGTTCCTGCGTCCTGTTGATTTTCAATTGAGAATGAATTGTGTTACGCACAGTTCTAGTAAAACAGCCGTTTGTCCTACAAAGGGCGATCACATACTCATTGAAAGCCCAGCTCATTGGCTATCTTGCTAGCTATGTTTCAAAACGATACGTGGTCATTGGACCAAGACACTGTCAATCAAGTGAACACCGCCTGTCTCATTGGTGCGTAATGATGGCTGACCTTCATGGGATAATTGACGCGTTGTGTAGCCAATACGTAATGTAGAATGATGTAACAATGTTTGGTTGCCTTCTAAAGTGTCTAAGGATTGCAGAGAAACCGAACTTGACCGGGTAAGACAAGGTTTAGTCATTGAAAGAGTCGGAATTCATGTGAAACGTTGTATACAACATGGATCGTGTTAGGATATAAAAATGGATTTTATCAAACAAAACTACGCTACATTTTATCTCTGGGATCCTCAGGATGACAAATCAGAGCAAGATTGCTAAATGTAAGTACATTATTTACCGTCAGAGGTGAATGTATCAAACCAGTTGCCTTGATAAAAGTGTTTTGTTGTTGTGCACTATCCTCAAACAATAGCATGGTATTGTTTCGCTGTAATAGCTATTGTAAATTGGACACTGCAGTTAGATTAACAATCATTTAAGCTTTCTGACGATATAAGACATGTCTATGTCCCGGAAAGTTGGCTGTTGTTTACAATGCCATTCTAGTCAAATATCGCATATTGAGCAACAACTGTCATGATTTCGGGACACTGATCCAGTAAAGGTTATTAAACAGGTTAACATTCACAAGGCAAGACGGATTACCAGGATGTGCACTCAGAGCATGCGCTGACCAGCTGGCAAGTGTCTTCACTGACAGTATCTAATACCTACATGTTTCAAGCATACTATCATAGTCCCTGTGACCAAGAATGCCAAGGTAACCTGTCTAAATAACTATCGCCCCGTGGCACTCACATCTGTAGCCATGAAATGTTTTGAAAGGCTGGTCATGGCTCATATCAACACATCATCCCAGACACCCTGGACCCACTCCAATTCACAGACCGCCCCAACAGATCCAAAGATGATGCATTCTCTATTGCACTTCACACTGCCCTCTCCAATCTGGACAAGAGGAACAATTACGTGAGAATGCTGTTCAATTACTATAGCTCAGCTTTCAACACCATAGTGCCCTCTAAGCTCATCACTAAGCTCAGGACCATGGGACGGAACACCTCCCTCTGCAACTGGATCCTGGACTTCCTGATGGGCCGCCCCGAGGTGGTGAGGGTAGGCAACAACACATCCGCCACGCTGACCCTCAACACCGGGGCCCCTCAGGGGTGCGTGCTTAGTCCCCTCCTGTACTCCCCGTTCACCCACGACTGCGTGGCCCCGCACGACTCCAACTCTATCATTAAGTTTGCTGACGACACGCCAATGGTTGGCCTGATCACAGACGACGATGAGACAGCCTATAGGGAGGAGGTCAGTGACCTGGCATTGTGGTGCCAGGACAACAACCTCTCCCTCAACATCAGCAAGACAAAGGAGCTGATTGTGGACTACAGGAAACGGAGGGTTGAGCACGCCCCCATCCACATTGACAGGGCTGTAGTGGAGCAGGTCGAGAGCTTCAAGTTCCTCAGTGTCCACATCACTAAGGAATTATCATGGTCCACACACACCAACACAGTCATGAAGAAGGCACGACAATGCCTCTTCCCCCTCAGGAGACTGAAAAGATTCAGCATGGGCCCTCAGATCCTCAAAAAGTTATACAGCTTCACCACTGAGAGCATCTTGACTGGCTGCATCACAGCTTGGTATGGCAACTGCTTGGCATCCGACCGCAAGGCGCCAAAGAGGGTAGTGCGTAAGGCCCAGTGCATCACTGGGGCTGAGCTCCCTGCCATGCATTGTGTATTTATTCCTCGTTATTATTTTTCTATTATTTCTAATTTTTTTCTCCTTGCATTGTTGGGCAGGGCCCGTAAGCATTTCAATGTTAGTCTACACCTTTTGATTACAAAGCGAAATAATATTTGATTTGATTTGGTTAGCTCTTTCCCAGTGGACAAATCCCAGATCTGCTAATATCCCTAAAACAGGTGTAGGCTACATGTGGACATTGTACAAACATCGTCCAGCTTAAGTCTAGATTTATTTATCAACTAAAAATCGAGGTGTGTTCGTGTTACAAAGACAACACATTATATGATGTAAATATTATATTGATGTGCTTATAAAGATGGTATACCTACACTTACCTAGCAAATGCAAATACGTTGTGTGTAAAGTACAACTTCAGCTGTCTATCCAGAACTAGAATTGCATTCTATTTGTCTATTCAGCTAAATCTAAGGATTTGGCTGTCTAATCACACACTGACATGCACAGTTCTCTGGGTGAGGTTCTGTCTTCAAGTCTCCAGTGGGTGATGAAGTCCCTTCCATCTATGTAATGTATTTCAGGTTATGGACAGGTGCATGCAGGTGGCAGGAGGGGTGGAGTGCATGACAATCCATCCTGAATATGACAGAGGTCAGTAGCCTACAGAGTAATATGAGATAAGTGCCGTTCCTGATCGTACCATTCGATTCAATTATAACGAAATATGATAAAAAAGTAATAGATATGATTGTCTGAACGCATCGCAGGTTGCAGCAGTCTGTTGTTTACCACTGGCTGAACGCGCAACATCAGGAAGTAGCTTTCCTAGGCATTAGCCACTCTAGCATGATGGTGGAAAATTGTGTTTCATAAAGAAAGTGTGTATACAGTCGACCTTGCTGTTTTGATTTTTGTTGTCCTTGATGTCTTTTGTTTTTGCATTGTTGTTTTCTGCTGTTGTTTTCCTTAGTTTTTCTATTTTTTCTCTTTTGTTCATGTTGTTGGTTTGTTGGTGCATTGGGGGGACGGTGGCTTGGGTTGGGTTGAAGATGGTGGGGGGTTTGGGGGGGTGGTTGGAGGTGGGGTGGAGTTTTTTTTCGGGGGGACTGTGGGGAGAGGTCTCGGATGGTTGAGGGGCAGCTCTCGGGAACTGTGAGGGGATGGTTGGGTGGTTGGTGGCCTGGCGGTTGGGAGCTTGGGCCGGTGGCCGATAGGTCGCTGGTTCGGGTCCCTGATTTGACTTGGTGGGAGATCTGTTGACGTGCCCTTGGGCGGGGCACTTGACCCTGGTTGCTCCTGTGGCTTGCTCTGGATGGGAGTGTCTGCTAGATGACTGAATGTAATGTAAATGTTGAATGGAGAATGTTTTATGTACAAACCGGTCGCCGGGGAACGCGAGTGTATTACCGGCTGTGCACATCAAACCCAGACAATATTGGAGATCCATAAAGCCCACTAGCGGCTGCCAGGCTACCACGACACTGTTGAACAACAAATCCACCAGTTTTGTACGTAGCCTGTGAATTAAATAAAATATTATCACTCAATAAACATATAGCAAGAATAATTACTTTCTCTAGTTTGTAAGTAATCTACATGCTAATAGAGGGACTGTAACTACAGAATAGATTCAGGCCGGTGACGCTGACGCTGTTACTAGTCAACTAGGTGTGTACATTGCTGAATGCTTGCTGATACGTTTTGCTATTTGCTGCCAGAGCCATAGCTATATTTGTGGTAGACAAGTACCATCCTTAATAAATGTTTGGCCCTACAAAATACACTATAAACAGGCATGTTGTTTTGGGTTAGCAGATGAAGCCCCTGAATGCTAACTAGCTAGCTAGCTACCTAACTTGCAAATAATTTTTTGTCAGAGTTTAAATTATTTGGCTAGTCGTTATGGCATAGTTTCAGGTGTGTTCCTGGGAATGGAATTAAGGTGGAGGAGGTTCTGCTCACGGTCGGCGAACAGGTAGGAGCTCAATTTATACATTCCACATCCAGAATGAACAAAACTGTGGTTGTGTTCATGAAATGAGCAAATGTGGTGGGTAGGCTCATTGCTAGTGGAATATTTGTTTTGGTACGTTTACTAGCGGTTTTGTGTACTGTCGGCAGGTTTTCAGGCAGATGCCTTTAGGCATATTGTTTCTTTCTGGAGAAAAGTGTTCATGTTTCTGAATAACAATGAGCAACAATTAAATGTGCATTTTATAGTGAGGCATGGGGAGGGGCTCTATGTGGGTTTGCCATCACAGATAGTATATGGTGCTTTGAGTGTGGGGATTTGGGGCATAAGAGCTTTGCGTGCCCGCATAAAGGCCGTAGACAAGGTGAGGGTACAAGCGCCAGTGGGGGAAATCGAGGTCAACGTGCAGGGGGCCATGAGACGCAGGCAGCAGAGGCTGGGCCTAGTCATGGTATAGATGGTGGTGTAGATGAGGCTTGGTCTAGTCATGCTATGGATGGTGGTGTAGATGAGGCTGGGTCAAGTCAGGCTATAGATGGTGGTGTAGCTGAGGCTGGGTCTAGTCATGCTATGGATGGTGGTGTAGCTGAAGCTTGGTCTAGTCATGTTATGGATGATGGTGTAGCTGAGGCTGGGTCTAGTCATGCTATGGATGGTGGTGTAGCTGAGGCTTGGTCTAGTCATGTTATGGATGATGGTGTAGCTGAGACTGGGTCTAGTCATGTCATGGATGGTGGTGAGCCTAATCAGGTTATGCTAGTGGATGAGGAGAGTATAGTGGGGAAGGGTAAGCGACTAGGGGGTATGGAGGAGTGTGTCAAGTGGAAGAGGAAAAAGGGGGAGAAGAAAGGAGGTGGGAGGGGAGAGGCTGGTGTGGTCAAAGCCACCAAGGAACCTTTGCCTGGTGCTGGGGGGAGGCCCCGACTAGAGAGAAAGGGCAGGTGGTTAGGATGGGAGATGGAGATGAGGAGGAGGAAAGTGAGTCTGAGGAAGATGAGGAGACTTTTTTTTCAGACTCCTCCTCAATTGGTCCAGAGCTGACAGCCAGTCAGGCAGAGGGGACAAAGTACACGGTGAGGGAACTGTCAAGGTTCTTGAATGAGACTAAAGGGGAAAAAAGGTTAATCTTGAAGCTATTTTTTTGCGATCCGGGAAAGTTTGTAAGATAAGTACAACACGCTATGAAAAATGAGGGGCATGGTCACAACCGTGCGTAAGGGTCTACCTTCAGATGTTTCTGCAGGAGACACATAGTGATGTGGTGAATGAAGTCGATTGGGGGCTCTGGTGGAAAGGGGCAAGTGCACTGAGCCATGGAATAAATGTTAGTGCAGGGGTGGCAGTCCTTTTTGCACCGGGTCTGGACGTAAAAATGTGCTCCTCAAAGGAGGTGTGTATGGGTAGACTGCTTGTAGTAAAAGCAGAAATTAACAACAGGGGTTTTGTCCTTATAAATATCTACGCACCTAACACAGGGGGAGAGCGGGGGCGTCTGTTTGGGTGTCTTAGACAGGAACTCTCACAGGTAGCACCTGAGGAGATGCTGGTGGTTGGCGGGGACTGGAACTGTACGATGGGTTTTACGAAAGACAGAAATGGGGAGGAGCCTCATTCAGGCTCAGTGGGGGTGTTAAGGGACATCATTAATCAGTTTGACCTAGTGGATGTTTGGAGAACTAGACATCCCAACACAAGACAGTATTAATGGGTGAAGGTTTTTGGGGCTAGGGTGAGTGCAGCCCTACTCGATCGGTTTTACATGTCCAAGAATCAGAGCATTAGGCTGTTGGGCGCTATCATTCTCCCGGTGGGTTTTTCAGATCCCCACATAACCATGGCTCGGCTGTCTATTTCACCAGTGCCTTGGAAGGCATCCTATTCTAAGTTTATTGTAAAGCTCTTACAAGATGCCATTTTTGCTCAGGTTTCCAGACTTTTTGGGAAAGGTGGGGGCAGCGAAGAGAGGAGTATGAGTCTCTGAGTCAATGGTGGGATGTGGGAAATGTCCAAATTCGGCTTTTCTGTCAACAGTATACAGCTCTCTCATTCTCAGAGGCTAGGAGAGTATTGGGGGAACTCAAGCGTAGTATCAGTGAAGTGGAGGAAGAGCTGGTGGGGCAAGGCAGTGTAGGACTCCAGGCTAATTTAGCTGAATTACGTAAGGACCTGGGCAGTTTTTTCCAGGTTAAAGCAAAGGGAGCACTTGTAAGAGCTAGGTTCTCCATGCTCAATGAGATTAATGCTCCCAGCTCCTTCTTCTTTGGTTTGGAAAGACAGAGCGGTGAAGCCAAGGGTATGCATTGTCTATGGCTGTCGGATGGGCGGGTGACCTCTGTGGTGGGGGAGATGTGGGAGCGGACTGTGGAATTTTATACTGAGTTGTATTGGGCAGAACTGTGTGATCCTATGTGTGCTCAGGTTTTGTTTGCAGAACTACCTAAGCTCTCTCTGACCCAGAGGATAAAATGGACCTTCCCCTGTTGTCCCATGAACTGGCAGAGGCCGTAACACAGATGTCCCCCGGTGGACTTCCAATGGAGTTTTATAAAGATATTCTGGGTAATAATAGGACTGGACTTCTTTTGCGTGTTGCATGAGTGCGTCAGGGTAGGAGAGTTGCCGATGAGCTGCCGTCGGGCAGCGCTGACTCTCCTGCCCAAAAAAAGAGACTTAAGAACTGGAGGCCTTTGGCATTGCTCTGTGCGGACTACAAGATATTTGCCAAGGTCCTCGCTAACAGATTGAAGTCCCATCTGGACTCTATAGTACACAAGGACCAAACATATTGTGTACCGGGACGCTCAATCACGGTCAACTTGTTCTTAATCAGGGACATGTTGGACTTGTTGAGAGGTTCTGATGTGAACTTTGGACTGGTCTCTTTAGATCAAGAGAAGGCTTTTGATAGAGTGGACCATGAATATCTGTTTAATGTGATGTCTGTGTTTGGGTTTGGGGAAAGGTTTTTGGCCTGTGTGAAGATGTATGCTGGGGCCTCATGTATGGTCAAGGTGGGAGGGGGGCCCAGTAGGCCAGTCTGGGTAAGACGGTGCATTAGACAAGGATGCCCTCTATCAGGGCAGTTATATACACTAGCCATTGAGCCTTTTTTGGGCCTGCTACGCAAGAGACTGGAAGGAGTGTGCTGGACAGGCATGGGTGTGTTGACAGGCATAGCAGTGTCGACGTATGCAGATGACGTTTCTGTGATGGTCAGGGATGGGCAGGATATGCAGGCACTAGAGCCAATTCTGAAGGTGTACGAGGGAGCTTCGTTAGCTAAGGTGAACTGGGGCAAGAGCAAAGCTCTGTTATGTGGGGTATGGAGGGATTCCATGGGGTTTGCAGTGGGGTTGTGAAGGGCTTAACATTTTGAGGGTGTACCTGAGCTCAGAGAGGTGGGTCAGGAAGAACTGGGAGGGGCTGTCACAGGCAGTGGTGTCAAGACTGGCCAGGTGGAGGTGGCTCCTGTCCTAAGTGTCATATAGAGGGAGGGTGCTGATAATCAACAATCTGGCGGCATCTTCCCTGTGGCATAAACTGACCATCCCCCCCGCCGCCGCGGTCTACTCGCAGACCTGCAACACAAGCTGGTGGATTTTTTCTGGTCGGGCCATCACTGGCTGAGGGAGGCAGTGTTCTATATGTCCATACACGAAGGAGGACAGGGCCTGGTGGAACTGGAGAGCAGGGTGGCTGCATTACGGCGGCGCAGAGACTGCTGTACCATACTGATGTCGGCTGGAGGGAACCAGCATGCGCGCTGCTGAGGAGAGCTGGCGGATTAGGTTTGGACTGGCAGCTGTTCCTCATGAGGCTGGAGAGGCTGAGTACAGCAGGTCTCTCAGATTTTTACTCTGCGGTGCTGACGGCCTGGCAGCTGCTAAAGCCTATACGAGAAGGGGGTATGGAGCCTGGGCTGTGGGTGTGGGAGGAGCCTATCTTCCACAACCCAGCCATGCCTTTGAGATCGGTTCAGTCTGCCACCCTGCAGAGGCGACTGATGGCAGCGGGTTTACAAAGGCTGGGTGAGCTGCGGCTGCTGGGAGAGGAAGGGTGGATAACCCCGGAAGTCCTGGCACAACAAACAGGACTAACATCTCTTACGCTGCTGGAGAGATTCCTGGGGAAAGTCCAGGAGGCACTGTCTGAGCCAGTAAGGGGGGTGTTTGAGCAGCCAAAGGGGGAGGGGCCACCAATGTTTCCCACACTGCAGGTGACGGCAGAGACTGGGGACTGGCAAGGGGGTCTGGAGGACTTGTTAGATTTTAACACTCCGAGCCTGGGGGAGTTTGAGGGGGTGGGAGGTAAAGCCCTCTACAACCTCTGCATTAAGGTAAGGAACATTAGGAGCCTAACAGTAGTGAAGGCACATCAGTGTCAGGGTGTATGTGGGGCAGAAAGTATGGTGGGTTTTGATGGAGGGGGCTCTACAAACTCCCAGTACCAAAGAGGTCAGGGGACCTCCAGCGGAGGGTTCTACATGGAGCCCTGGCCACTAACAGCTGGTTTGCACAGGGGTGTCCTTTCTGTGTCATGAGTGAAACTGTGATTCATGTGTTTTCTGTGTGCGCCAGGTTAATGCCATTAATGTGTCTGTTGGAATGTCTGTGTGAGAGGTTGTGGGTGGAGTTTACTGTCGGGATGTTTATATGGGGTACAGGTATTCAAATAAGGAAAAGGCCAAATGTGTGTTATTTAATTTTCTCTTTGCTCAGGCAAAGTTGGCTATTTGGCTAACAAGGAGGAACAGGTTCAAAGATGGGGGGATAACAGACCCTTTACTATTATTTAATGGGATGGTCTCTGTGCGCCTTACATTCTGACCACACCACTCGCGTCGCGTGCGAGAGCGTTGCAAAATAAATGTATACATACATGTTATTCAATCATTGCACCCACACTGCTTGAGCGCGTCAACGAGCATCTGTGTAGCTTGGCGTATTTGTGACACTTGGCGCGCTGCAAGTCCAGCCTCTCCCATCTCCTCATTGGTTTTTAGGAGCATATTCCCACGTGGGTGATTGAAAGATGAACTGAGGTACACACTCCAGTCCAGTTGGTGGGTGTAATGCACCTTAAAGTTGGTTGCCTACTACCATATAAAGTCCAAAGAAGAAGAAGATGCCTGAAGGAGGAGAGATTAAATCAAATCAAATCACATTTTATTTGTCACATACACTTGTTTAGCAGATGTTATAGCGGGTGTAGCGAAATGCTTGTGCTTCTAGCTCCGACAGTGCAGTAATATCTAACAAGTAATATCTAACAATTTCACAACATAACCTAAAACACACAAAACTAGTAAGGAATGGGATTTAAGAATATATACATATATGGACAAGCAATGACAGAGCGGCATGGACTAAGATACAGTAGAATATTATAGAATAGAATGCAGTATATACATATGAGATGAGTAGTGCAAGATATATAAACATTATTAAAGTGACTAGTGTTCCATTTCTTAAAGTGGCCAGTGATTTCAATAGGCAGCAGCAGCCTCTAATGTGCTAGTGATGGCTATTTAACAGTCTGATGGCCTTGAGATAGAAGCTGTTTTTCATTCTCTCGGTCCCAGCTTTGATGCACCTGTACTGACCTCGCCTTCTGGATGATAGCGGGGTGAACAGGCAGTGGCTCGGGTGGTTGATGATATTTTTGGCCTTCCTGTGACATCGGATACTGTATGGGTCTTGGAGGGCGGGTAGTTTGCCCCCGGTAATGTGTTCAGCAGACCGCACCACCCTCTGGAGAGCCCTGCGGTTGCGGGCGGTGCAGTTGCCGTACCAGGCGGTGATACAGCCCGACAGGATGCTCTCAATTGTGCATCTGTAAAAGTTTGTGAGGGTTTTAGGTGATAAGCCGAATTTCTTCAGCCTACTGAGGTTGAAGAGGCTCTGTTGCGCCTTCTTCACCACACTGTCTGCATGGGTGGACCATTTCAGTTTGTCAGTGATGTGTACGCCAAGGAACTTGAAGCTTTCCACACTCTCCACTGCGGTCCCGTCGATGAGGATAGGGGGGTGCACCCTCTGCTGTTTCCTGAAGTCCACGATCATCTCCTTTGTTTTGTTAATGATGAGTGAGAGGTTATTTTCCTGGCACCGCACTCCCAGAGTCCTCACCTCCTCCCTGTAGGTGGTCCCGTCATTGTTGGTAATAAAGCCTACTACTGTTGTGTCGTCTGCAAACTTGATGATTGAGTTGGAGGCGTGCTTGGCCACGCAGTCATGGGTGAACAGGGAGTACAGGAGGGGGCTGAGCACGCACCCTTGTGGGGCCCCAGTGTTGAGGATCAGTGAAGTGGAGATGTTGTTTCCTACCTTCACCACCTGGGGGCGGCGCGTCAGGAAGTCCAGGACCCAGTTGCACAGGGCGGGGTTCAGACCCAGGGCCTCGAGCTTAATGATGAGCTTGGAGGGTACTATGGTATTGAATGCTGAGCTATAGTCAATGAACAGCATTCTTACATAGGTATTCCTCTTGTCCAGATGGGATAGGGCAGTGTGCAGTGTGATGGCGATTGCATCGTCTGTGGATCTATTGGGGCGGTAAGCAAATTGGAGTGGGTCTAGGGTGACAGGTAAGGTAGAGGTGATATGATCCTTGATTAGTCTTTCAAAGCACTTCATGATGACAGAGGTGAGTGCCACAGGGCGATAGTGATTTAGTTCAGTTACATTTGCTTTCTTGGGTACAGGAGCAATGGTGGCCACCTTGATGCATGTGGGAACAGCAGACTGGGAAAGGGAGAGATTGAATATGTCCGTAAACACACCAGCCAGCTGGTCTGCGCATACTCTGAGGACGAGGCTAGGGATGCCGTCTGGGCCGGCAACCTAGCGAGGGTTAACACGCTTAAATGTCTTACTCACGTCGGCCAAGGAGAAGGAGAGGCCACAGTCCTTCGTGGTGGGCCTCGTCAGTGGCAACAAAGCGGGCGAAGAAGGTGTTTAGCTTGTCCGGAAGCAAGACGTCGGTGTCGGCGACGTGGCTAGTTTTCCTTTTGTAGTCCGTGATTGTCTGTAGACCCTGCCACATACGTCTCTTGTCTGAGCCTTTGAATTGCGACTCCACTTTGTCTCTACACTGATGTTTTGCCAGTTTAATTGCCTTGCGGAGTGAGTAGCTACACTGTTTGTATTCTGCCATATTCCCAGTCACCTTGCCATGGTTGAATGCGGTGGTTCGCACTTTCAGATTAGTGCGAATGCTGCCATCTATCCACGGTTTCTGGTTACGGAAGGTTTTAATAGTCACAGTGGGCACAACATCACCTATACACTTCCTGATAAACTCACTCACAGTTTCAGTGTATTCGTTTAAAGTATTTCCAGAAGCTACCCGGAACATATCCCAGTCCGCGTGATCAAAACAATCTTGAAGCGTGGATTCCGATTGGTCAGACCAGCGTTGAATAGTCCTTAGCACGGGTACTTCCTGTTTGAGTTTCTGCCTATAGGAAGGGAGAAGCAAAATGGAGTCGTGGTCAGATTTGTTGAAAGGAGGGTGGGGGAGGGTCTTATAACCATCCCGGAAGTTCGAATAGCAATGGTCGAGGATTTTGGCAGCGCGAGTACAGTCGATATGTTGATAGAACTTTGGCAGCCTAGTCCTCAAATGTTCTTTGTTAAAATCCCTGGCTACCATAAATGCAGCCTCAGGATATGTGGTTTCCAGTTAGCATACGGTCCAGTGAAGTTCTTTGAGGGCTGTCGTGGTATCGGCTTGAGGGGGGATATACACGCCGTGACTATAACCGAAGAAAATTATCTTGGGAGATAATACGGTCGGCATTTGATTGTGAGAAATTCTAGGTCAGGTGAACAGAAGGACTCGAGTTCCTGTATGTTACTACAATTACACCATGGGTCGTTAATCAGGTGTAACACACACCTCCACCCTTCTGCTTCCCAGAGAGATATTTATTCCTGTCTGCACGATGAACTGAGAATCCCTCTGGCTGGACCGATTCCGACAGAATATCCCAAGAGAGCCATGTTTCCGTGAAACAGAGTATGTTACAGGCCTCGATGTCTCTCTGGAAAGAAATCCTTGCTTATTTCATCGACTTTGTTAACCAAAGATTGAACATTAGCGAGTAATATATTTGGAAGCGGTGGGTGGTAGGCGCGCTTCCTAAGTCGGACCAGCAAACAAAGGATCTGCTTCGGGAAAGTCGTATTCCTGGTCGTAATGCTGGTGAGTTACCGCCACTCTGATATCCAATAGTTTTTCCCGGCTGTATGTAATGATGCAAAACACTTTCTGAGCAAATAATGAAAAAGATAGTACATAAACAAAATACTGCAAAGTTTCCTAAGAGCTAGCCGCGAGGCCGCCATCTTCGTCGGCGCCAGATAACTAGAAACTAACTCTGTTTACCCTTTTATCTGTGGATTAATTGTCGGAGTAGAGGACATTGTGCATTTCAGGTAAAATAACAACCCAATGTTTATATCCCAGGACAAATTAGCTAGCAACAGCAAGCTAGCTACCTAAATTGACATGAATGTTTAATGCCTTTCGACCTGTCCCCAAATTAATATAGTTGGTTCAGAGTTCGTTTTGATATTTCAACCTACGTTTCCTGATCGCGACTGGTGTGGGTGGACAAAATCAACATGCCTTACCTCCATAACTTGCTATATTTGCACACACTGTATATATATTTTCTGTGGTATTTTTTACTTTATGTTTCGTTTTACCCCATATGTAACTCTGCGTTGTTGTTTATATCGCACTGCTTTGCTTTATCTTGGCCAGGTCGCAGTTGTAAATGAGAACTTGTTCTCAACTGGCTTACCTGGTTAAATAAAGGTTAAATAAAAAAAAAAAGATATGGTGTGTCGGGGGGGCTGTCTGTACAGCTGGGGAAGATGGGTTGGATATACGGTTGTAGAATTGGTGAGGTTTTGGTTATTGTGCTGTGTGGTGTTTTGTATCATGGGGTAGAGGGTAAGGTGAGTATGCAGTACAGGGGATCTTTTTTTTGGGGGGGTGTTAATGAAATGAGGATGTATCATTAAAGAAAGACAAAAAGTCAAAAGTTTCTCTCTCTCTCTCTCTCTCTCTCTCTCTCTCTCTCTCTCTCTCTCTCTCTCTCTCTCTCTCTTTCTCTCTCTCTCTCTCTGCCTCTCTCTCTGCCTCTCTCTCTTACACAAACACACACAAACTCTCCTTCTTCCTCACTCTCTACCCCCACACTGTGATTTATCTCTTTCCGCTGCCCTTCTTTCCAACCGCTGCTCGGCTGAGGCGTCTACACAGTGATTTGTGTTCTCCTCTCTACCGGTGCGTCTTAAATGATTGCCCTGTGTTATTAAATCTCAGCACTTACACTGTGTCCAGGGCATATTAGCGCAGCCCTTCTGCACATCACCATAGCACAGGATGTGATAAACACAGAGGGGGGAGGGACCCCACATCTAGTCAGCTGAGGGGAGAAATGCTGCTGTCAGCATATTTCCTACACACACACACACACACACACACACACACACACACACACACAGACATGGATGCTCAGGCACACACACACTCAGAGACACACACGCATACACACGCTCTGACACTCATACACACTGTGATGCCACGAGAGGCTACACAGCTTTCAGCGGGATTGCTCAAGTAGTGCAAGGAGACCAGGTTCAACCAAAACAAGGATTTTATTAAAGGTCTTGGGAAACTAACGAAAGTATAACACAATACTGTTCTCTGGTGGCTCTTAAGGGTTAACAGTTCAGGGATGTCTCTTCCACATCCAAAATCATAACTCTCCCTCGCTCAAATAACTTTTCCCCAGTCTTACTGTATTCCACGTTGCAGCTAGTGGCCAACCCAGCAAAACGTCCTTCCAAATGTCCCACACGTATTTCCACAGGTGCATATATCCAAAGGTGAGTATTTCCCAAAGGTAAGTATCTCCAAATCCTTATATTCCTCATGGAAGTGGACGTGCAGCACTCTTGTCCTCCAGAGAGCCCAGGTTGGAGACCGTGTCTCTTCCCTCCAACAAACCTTCAGCTCATCAGCTCCTGATTGGTTTCAGCTGCGTGGGAAGATTGGCCATAGAGGGTTGGAGTTCCCGACCATACCAGCAGATGGAGCCATAGCTGTCTGGGTTTGCAGCCATCTCAGGGGATGTAACGTCCCTCCAGGACACAGCCTCTCGTGACATCACACATCCCCCTCCTCGGGACCGACGTCCTCGTCGGGGTAAAGGCAGCGAAGAAGGCATCACGCCGGGAGAGGGCGTCCGCATTGCCGTGGTGCTTGCCAGACTGCTCTCTCTTCAACTCCTCCAACTCTAGGACCAGGGACTCAGCCTCCTGTTGTCTCTCCTTGAGTTTCTTACTGAACGCATCAGCCTTGGTTTTAGCAGAGTTTAGCTTCTGTTGAGCAGCTTTCAGTTCCTTCTCTCTCTCTGCCTCCGCATTCTTCATCTTGTTCTCCAACACCTTGTACTTCTCCTCTGCCTTCTTCTGGACCTCCTTACTACTGCGCAGGGTCTCCTCACACTCCTCGATGGTCCTGCGCAGCCTCTCCAGCTCCTCCTGTTGCTTAGGGAAGGAGCTCTGTTGGAGTTTAGCCTGGAGGATATCTAACTCTTCTGTCTTCATGTCTAACTGTTGCTTTAACAAACGATACCTCTCAGCGGTCCCCTTCAGACCAGACAGTTCTTTGTCCAGATTCTGTAGCTCCGTCTCTGTGTCGGTCTGGGCACCTGCCCTCCCTATCAGAGCCCGGGCGGGAGTGAGTAATTCGGAGGATTGCACGGAGCCTTCCCAGGATGAGTCTTGCCTCTCCGTTTCCGAGGTACTCGGGTTATCCTCTCTGAGACTCTCTCCAGAGTGGGTAAAAGGCTGGGCAGTCTCGTCCAATTAGGACAGGGACGGGGAGGGAATCAACCACCCCCGCCGTCGTGTGTATGGTTCCCCGTGTGCTGGTCATTGTAAGTTCAGTAATGGGGTATTCTCTGGTGTCCCCATGGACACAGGAAACTGGGAGGACTTTCCCCGGGGTCAGACACGTTGGGCCCACCAAATCCTTACGCACCAGGGTGGCCCGGCTACCAGAATCCAGTAAGGCCTCCACATCATGGTGATTCACAGTTACCGGGCAGGTGGGGGGGTCGATCTGGGCCGCCATCTACGACTCCCAAGAGCGAGGCAAAACGGTGTGTGGGTGCTGAGCTGGAGGACTCCGCAGTGGGCATAGGTTCATCGGCTGGTTTCCCACACTGCCAGGAGATATGTCCCATCTCCCCACACCGGTAACACTGTCGAGTTTCCCCCTCCTGGTGTACTCTTCTTGGACCCGCCTGGTTTCTGGCTCCCCCTGGAGCCGGGATAAGTCCTGACGTGGCTGGGTTCGAGACCTTGGGGTCCTTTGGACGGGTTCTTCCCATTTGTGGTGGGGCCGCACTCCTGGGGGTCTTTTGGGAAGCATTCAGCATCTCCGCTGTGGCCTGGTACTTTTCCCACAGCTTCCACGGTCAGATCAGCCGTGGTCAAGGCCTGTTGACTGATGAACCGTTTTGCCTCATAAGGCAGGGCGCGTAGGTAACGATCCACCACAACGGCCTCCACCACCGCCGCTGCTGTATTCCTCTGCGGATCCAGCCATTTCCTTGCGATTCGGACAAGTTCATGCATCTGCGCCCGAGGAGGTTGGTCTGGTTGGAAGGTCCAGCTGTGAAAGCGCTGGGCCATACCAAACTTTGTGAGTCCATATCTGCTGAGGATCTCAGACTTCAGGGCATCATAGTCAGTAACCTGGTCAGGGCCCAGGTCCCGGACAGCATTCAGCGATTCCCGGTTAGAAAGGGGGCTAACAGACCAACCCACTGTTGCTTGGGCCAGGCTTCCCTAGTGGCCGTGGCCTCAAATGCATGCAGGTATGCCTCAATGTCATCGGTAGCTCCCATCTTAGATATAAAGTCACTTGCCTTTATTGGGCGGGTATTTTGGACCACCCTCTGTCTCTGCAACTGCAATTCCTCTGCCTTCAGAAGGTTGGCTTTCTTTTGCTCCTCCACGAGAGCCACGTTTGCTTGCATCTGGGCGTGCTGGCCAGCAACAAGGGCTTTCAATATGTCCTCCATTTCAGTCGGGCGGGGAGCCTACGGCCAACTTGGAAAACTGGGTGATCAAACCTTGGTATCCTCCTCCGACATGCACTATTAACAGCTTGAGCGTGCCTGTATTCTCCACCATCTGTGATGCCACGAGAGGCTACACAGCTTTCAGCGGGATTGCTCAAGTAGTGCAAGGAGACCAGGTTCAACCAAAACAAGGATTTTATTAAAGGTCTTGGGAAACTAACGAAAGTATAACACAATACTGTTCTCTGGTGGCTCTTAAGGGTTAACAGTTCAGGGATGTCTCTTCCACATCCAAAATCATAACTCTCCCTCGCTCAAATAACTTTTCCCCAGTCTTACTGTATTCCACGTTGCAGCTAGTGGCCAACCCAGCAAAACGTCCTTCCAAATGTCCCACACGTATTTCCACAGGTGCATATATCCAAAGGTGAGTATTTCCCAAAGGTAAGTATCTCCAAATCCTTATATTCCTCATGGAAGTGGACGTGCAGCACTCTTGTCCTCCAGAGAGCCCAGGTTGGAGACCGTGTCTCTTCCCTCCAACAAACCTTCAGCTCATCAGCTCCTGATTGGTTTCAGCTGCGTGGGAAGATTGGCCATAGAGGGTTGGAGTTCCCGACCATACCAGCAGATGGAGCCATAGCTGTCTGGGTTTGCAGCCATCTCAGGGGGATGTAACGTCCCTCCAGGACACAGCCTCTCGTGACATCACAACACACAGATGCTCAGACACACCCATATACACACAATCACTCTCACACCTACACACACACACTATCTCACTGATGTCAGCATGTCTCCAACATATTTAACAACTTAAACCTACAGCCCTCTGCATCTGCTCTGCCATAAATACACATACAGTATATACACACACATACACACACACAAAACAACACAAGTAGACAGCAACAGTCTGAATTACAGTTTTTTTCAATTGTTTACACGCGATTTTGAAAACAGAGTTCTTTTTGTCAAAATATAATCACAATTATCCAAACACCACAATCAATTAGCAAAATTCCTAGATTGTTTGCAAAATGACACACTTCAGTCAAAACATACACACTTCAGTCAAAACATATACACATATTTGTGAAAATGCTATTTGTTTTCATTTAACCAACACAGTCATCAATGATCATACACTATTGCAGCCAGTTTCACACTGCTGTGATAAATAAAAAACACATTTGTAAAAAAAAAAAAGATTTTTGGCCAGACATTCTTACTGTATGTGAGAGATAATTTAGGTGACAAAAAATAGTGAGAAACTCACAACATTATTCATGATTTGTTTTGAGATATAAGGAGAATGTAGACAAATACTGTAGGCCTACTATAACCTTACCAAGCACTGCACAACACTTGATGCTGCAGACTGAATATTTCAAGTATTTATTTCAATACTTACAGTATTTCTTACCATAATCAGTTACAGTAATCAACCAACAATGATATCAATTACTGTAAACAAATAAAATCCGTAGACAAATAAAAATTACTGCATGAATTACAGTACATACACTTTGACTCTGAAGAAAAGTAAAGTAAAAGTAAACAGAAATGAAAGAAAACTACTGTAAAAGCAACAAGAATACTGTAACTATCCGTCTCTCCGTCTGGCTGGATCAGGCCATAACATTTCATCCACATCACAGGCTATGTCTTCATTGGCAAGGCACCGTTGGAAGAATCGCCTTGTGTGACGAATCCACCCCTGCACTGAAGCTGCTTCAATAAGATCACATGCCTGTTCCATGGCCTGAATGAGGGGCAAACGGTCATAAGGCCGCAGGTCATATACCTTCCACCGCCACGCTGAAAAAAATTCTTCTATAGGATTCAGGAAGGGGGAGTATGGGGGAAGGTATAAAACTTCAAAATCAGGGTGATCATGGAACCAGTTCTGGACTAGAGCAGCCCGATGAAATGAGACATTGTCCCAAACGACAATGTACCGCATCTGGTCCACTTGGTGTAATGCTGTGACAATCTCATGCAATCGGTCAAGAAATGCAAGTATCAGATTTGCATTATAGGGTCCCAGATTTGCATGGTGGTGGAGGACCCCATTTTGTGTGATAGCAGCGCAAAGGGTGATGTTACCCCCTCGCTGCCCTGGCACATTGGTGATTGCCCTGTGCCCAATTACATTTCTCCCTCTTCTTCTTGTTTTTGCAAGGTTAAATCCAGCCTCATCCACATATATAAATTCATGTTGAATTTCAGCAGCATCCATTTGCAAGACTCTCTGAAACACATTAAAGAAAATAGGATGCTATTCAATATCTATAGCACAGTATTTTTTTGTGACAGAACATTATGAGCAGTGCATGATACCACACCATAGTCAGATGAACAATGCATACCTCCACATACTCATTGCGCAGATGTTTCACTCTCTCTGAATTTCTGTCAAATGGTACCCGATACAGTTGCTTCATGTATATTTGATTTTTCTTTAGGATTCGACCTAATGTTGACAGAGAGACTCGTTGGATGTTATTGAAAATATTGTCATCATTGATGATATTGGCTTGGATTTCTCGTAGCCTGATACAATTATTGGCCAAAACCATGTTCACAATGGCGGCCTCTTGTGCACGACTAAACATAGGGCCCCTTCCACCTTGGTGTCCTCGACCCTCAATCCTATGTAAAAACAAAATAAGATAAAAATAAATAAATATATATATATATATATATATATATATATATATATGCAGCCTACTGTCAAATGTCACAGTAAACAATATTGATTATACAAGCTTCAGTTTCAATGTATACTGTGTGGTTAGCTTACCTGTTTTCTCGATGAAATGTCCGAATTACTGACGCAACAGTATTTCTGCTGAGATTTGGTTGAACTCTTTGTCCAGCTTCCATCAGTGTCAGTCCATGGTTGATAACATGGTCAATAAGTGTTGCACGGATTTCTCGAGTCAAATTTGGTCCTCGTCTTCTTTGTTCAGGTTCTATCAACTCTTCAAGTCCTTCTCTACCTCTTCCTCTACCTAGGTGTCTTCCTCTACCTCCTTCTCTTCCTCTACCTTCTTCTCCTCTACCTATGCCTCTTCCTCTACCTCCTTCTCCTCTTCCTCTACCGCCTTCATCTCCTCTTTGAGCTCCCCCCTCTCATTCTCACTCTTCTTCTTCTTCTAACTCCTTCCATTTTTGTTGAAGACAGGTGAACTCACCTGCTGCCTTTTATAGCACACCTGAGTGCTGCGTTTTCAAATTAGCACATGTGTGCTTCCACACCTGGTAGATGTGTTTATCCAATTCGTTCATTAGTGTGGTAATTGGCAATCCGGTGCTTTGTAATTACAAGGAAGTAACCTCACGATCCTTATCTGTGTCTAAGGTGTGAAAATGTGTGTAGAGTTTTACAAATCACTGTGTGTAATGTTTTGCAAAAAGGGTGAGGCGGACATTGTGTGTAATGTTGTGCAAATCTGTGGAGGTGTTTTGCTCATTGGAGTACAATTTTGCTAATTGTGTGGAAATTTTAATTTTAGTGTGTAAACAATCGTCAAAAACTGTAAAAGCATTATTTTGAGACAAAAAGAATGCATATATCAAATCATATCAAATCAAATTTTATTGGCCACATGCGCCGAATACAACAGGTGCAGACATTACAGCGAAATGCTTACTTACAGCCCTTAACAACAGTGCATTTATTTTTTTATAAAAAAGTAAAATAAAACAACAACAAAAAAGTGTTGAGAAAAAAAGAGCAGAAATAAAATAAAATAACAGTAGGGAGGCTACATATACAGGGGGGTACCGGTGCAGAGTCAATGTGCGGAGGCACCGGCTAGTTGAGGTAGTTGAAGTAATATGTACATGTGGGTAGAGTTAAAGTGACTATGCATAAATAATTAACAGAGTAGCTGCAGTGTAAAAAGATGGGGTGGGGGGGCAGTGCAAATAGTCTGGGTAGCCATGATTAGCTGTTCAGGAGTCTTATGGCTTGGGGGTAGAAGCTGTTGAGAAGTCTTTTGGACCTAGACTTGGCACTCCGGTACCGCTTGCCATGCGGTAGCAGAGAGAACAGTCTATGACTAGGGTGGCTGGAGTCTTTGACAATTTTGAGAGCCTTCCTCTGACACCGCCTGGTATAGAGGTCCTGGATGGCAGGAAGCTTGGCCCCAGTGATGTACTGGGCCATACGCACTACCCTCTGTAGTGCCTTGCGGTCGGAGGCCAAGCAGTTGCCATACCAGGCGGTGATGCAACCAGTCAGGATGCTCTCGATGGTGCAGCTGTAGCCATTTTTGAGGGTCTGAGGACCCATGCCAAATCTTTTCAGTCTCCTGAGGGGGAATAGGCTTTGTCGTGCCCTCTTCAAGACTGTCTTGGTGTGTTTGGACCATGATTGTTTGTTGGTGATGTGGACACCAAGGAACTTGAAGCTCTCAACCTGTTCCACTACAGCCCCGTCGATGAGAATGGGGGCGTGCTCAGCCCTCTTTTTTTTCCCTGTAGTCCACAATCATCTCCTTTGTCTTGGTCGCGTTGAGGGAGAGGTTGTTATCCTGGCACCACACGGCCAGGTCTCTGACCTCCTCCCTATAGGCTGTCTCATCGTTGTCGGTGATCAGGCCTACCACTGTTGTGTCGTCGGCAAACTTAATGATGGTGTTGGAGTCGTGCCTGGCCATGCAGTCATGGGTGAACAGGGAGTACAGGAGGGGACAGAGCACGCACCCCTGAGGGGCCCCTGTGTTGAGGATCAGCGTGGCAGATGTGTTGTTACCTACCCTTACCACCTGGGGGCGGCCCTTCAGAAAGTCCAGGATCCAGTTGCAGAGGGAGGTGTTTAGTCCCAGGATCCTTAAATCAATGCAGAACGTTCAGTACATAAATTAGCTGGATGAATGAGGAATAAATTGAGGGCTTTGAGTTTCTCTCTCTTTCATTCTAATTATTTGCAAAGCCACTGTTTTCATGGAAGGCTTTGATTAGCTCAATAGCTCCTGTTTTTGATCGCAATGCAGGTCATTGCTGGGAAAAATCCACATTTCTTCTCCACAGTTTGATTAAATTGTGAAGGCATTGTTCAATGCGGTCTTGGAGACCAACCGCTGAGGAATTCAATGTGTCTGTTTTCAGTTAATTATGGGCTGTGTTCTGAGAATATCTTGGAGAAACCATTCTGTTTGATTGCTGCATGGGCGAAAAATGAATCTGCTCTAATTTGCTGCAACATATACACAATTATGAACACAGACGTACAGCAGACAATGCTGACTGTGAGTAGTTACAGAGTAATGAATTTACAGTGTGGATCATTCCAATGCCTGCTGCTGTTATTCAATGGGTTGGTTGATTGGCTCAAATTGCTGACTCACAGTTCTAATTGAATACACTATAGGAGAGAGTTGAGATTTTCAATGGTTTCTCAATGACAGCGTGAAACAACAAAGCAGATTTGTTTATGATCTGATGATATGTTAGTTGTTTATCTTGCGATAAAATGCAACATACTGTAGCCACCATGCTAGGAGATAAGTGTGTACACACACACATAGACACACAGACACACAGACACACAGACACACACAAAAACACTCTCACACACACACACATGCTCTGTGACTCTGTCCTTCCTGCCCTTGTCTGACCAAAGCTGCACCCCGATGCACTTTACGGGTGTGAAGTTAAAATAATTGTCTGTATTGACTATGAGAGGTCAGAGAGAGAGGGAATTTAAAAAAGAGAGAAAGCTGAATATTTAAGGCTAATGGAGTGCGGCTCCCCCGTGGGAGGGGAGAAGGGGAGGAGGGAAGGGAGAGAGGGAGGGGAGGAATGGCGAAACGCCACCGCTCTACCTCTCTAGCACTCTACAGTTCTACCTCCCTGCCTGTTTGTCAGTAGTGCTGCTGAGCAGTACCTGAGTCTAAGAAATGAGAGCTGTGTGCTAGTGTGTACACTTTTGATATAGCGCTACTGTAAATCAAACTATCATCATAATCATTGTTATCATCATCATCATCATCACAAATCATCATAATGTTCCTCATTATTATACCATGAATCAAATAACCCAAACTCACTGTTCCTCCTCATCAAAAACTCCATGTCTTTGAATGTCTTTCCACCAGTTGTCCTCCAGAACACACAGCCCTCACATCTACCACAATACATTACATTACAATACAATACAATACAATACACGTATCTGTGTGCTGTCAGAGCCATTGTCCCTGACCTGGATACGGTTGACTAGTCTGACTGGGTGCATGTTTGACTAAATGGGTAAATTTAATTGGGTGATGAGAATCCATTATATTTCTGTTCCCAGTCAGTATCATAATGACTGGCTGGCTGCTGCATGTATTCACTTTGTCCTCCATGTTTAAACCATGACTGGGTGAGGCTCCCGTCCGTAATCAGCGCCAGCTCCTTCCATTCCCCACAATACACTCTACTAGCCACACCACAGACATTAGCATTAAAACAATTTGAATGGAAATTTCACGTCCCGCGTCCAAAATGAATGGATTTAATCAAGCAATTCTACAGGGCATTCATATACATTATGATAAACTTTAGTTTGGAGCATGAGAATGGGGGGAAACAGGGAGAGAAACAGTTTCATTTATCAAAATCCACATGTTGACCTTGAGCACGTTATAAAGTAATTACAGGAAGTGGAGATGAGGAAATACAAGCTATCAGCCCAGAGTCATTAGGGAACGCAGCCAATAAGGTCAGTGTTAATGACCAGACCCACTGCTCACTACACACACTCTAACACACACACATACAGCCGTGCGCGCACACGCACACACACACACACACAGACGGACACTCACAGACACACAAACACTAATAAATGCACATACACTAATGTGAGCTCACACACCTATGTGCCCGCACACACACCACACATACACACACACAATCACCCACACTCACAACGGTCTGAATCCAGGCCAGAAAACCCCCCAACCCACTCTAAGACAGTCCTCACACCGCCCCTGTCTTGGCAGGATCCCTCTCCATCCTTCACTGAATTATGTTCAATTGATTTGTTAATCAGCTGGAGTAAAGTGTACCATTATTTCATGTTTGGATGAGCAGGACTATTTTAAGGAGTGTTTTTCAGACCCAACAACAAGTGTTGTGACCAGATAGTCACCCTGCTACATTGCTGCATTTAGAGGTCTTTTGTAGCTCTGAGCGTTGCTTGGGTTGTGGTTCAGAGCAGGCCACAGTGTAGAGGAGAAAGAGGGAGATGGACTGAAGAGGTCATTTATTTTCTCTGAGTGTCATTTTCAGCACTCAGAGAGAGAGAGAGAGAGAAAGAGAGAAATACAGCACCTTCAGAAAGTATTCACCCCCCTTGACTTTTTCCATATTTTGTTGTTTTACAGCCTGAATTTAAAATTGATTGAATTGAGATTTTTGTCACTGGCCACATAATTCACTAATTAATAAAAAATGAACAACTGAAATGTCTTAGTCAAAAAGTATTCAACCCCTTTGTTACGACAAGCCTAAATAAGTTCAGGAGTAAAGATTTGCTTAACAAGTCACATAATAAGTTGCTCACTCTGTGTGCAATAATAGTGTTTAATGTGATTTTTGAATAACTACCTCATCTCTGTACCACACACATACAATTATTTCTAAGGTCCCTCAGTCGAGAAGTGAATTTCAAACACAGATTCACCGCAAAGACCATGGAGGTTTCCGAAGGCTTCGCAAAGAAGGGCAGCTATTGGTAAATGGGTAAAAAAAAAAAACAGACATTGAATATCCTTTTGAGCATGGTGAAGTTATTAATTACGCTTTGGATGGTGTATCAATACACCCAGTCACTACAAAGATACAGGGGTCCTTCCTAACTCAGTTGCTGGAGAGGAAGGAAACCGCTCAGTGATTTCACCAGGAGGCCACTGGTGACTTTAAAACAGTTGAAGAGTTTAATGGCTGTGATAGGAGAAAACTGAGGATAGATCAACAACATTGTGGTTACTCCAAAATACTAACCTAATTGACAGGAAGCCTGTAAAGAATACAAAATATTCCAAAACATGGATCCTGTTTGCAACAAGAATCTAAAGTAATTCACTTTTTGTCCTGAATACGAAGTGTTAAGTTTGGGACAAATCCAACACAACAAATTACTGAGTACCACTCTCCATATTTTCAAGCGTAGTGGTGGCTGCATCATGTTATGGGTATGCTTGTAATCGCTAAGGACTTGGGAGTTTTTCAGGATAAAAAATAAACAGAACGGCGCTAAGCACAGGCACAATCCTAGAGGAAAACCTGGTTCAATCTGCTTTCCACCAGACACTGGGAGATGAATTCACCATTCAGCAGTACAAGAACCTAAAACATAAGGCCAAATCTACACTGGAGTTGCTTACCAAGAAGACTGTTTTGGCTTAAATCTACTTGAAAATCTATGGCAAGACCTGAAAATGCTTGTCTAGCAATGATCAACAACCAAATGTTGCACAATCCAGGTGTGCAAAGCTCTTAGAGACTTACCCAGAAAGACTCAAAGCTGTAATCGCTGTCAAAGGTTGTTCTACAAGGTGTTGACTCAGGGGTGTGAATGCTTATGTAACTGATATATTTCAGTATTTCATTTTCAATACATTTGCAAACATTTCTAAAAACTTGTTTTCACTTTCTCATTATGGGGTATTGTGTGTAAATGGGTGAGAAAACAATTACAATGTAAAACAATTAGGGGGTAGATCAGCTGTAATATTGCAGATAGATTGTAGCTTCCATCAATGTAATTTTCAGCAATTTCCAATCCCCTATATATTTATTTGAAAATGTATACAGTAGAAGTCAAATGTTTGGACACACCTACACATTTAAGGGTTTTTCTTTGTTTTTACTATTTTCTACATTGTAGAATAATAACACATGGAATCATGTAGTAACCCCAAAAAGTGTTAAACAAATCAAAATATATTTTAGATTTTAGATTCTTCAAAGTAGTCACCATTTGCCTTGATGACAGCTTTGCACACTCTTGGCATTCTCTCAACCCGTTTCATGAGGTAGTCACCTGATAATGCATTTCAATTAACAGGTGTGCCTTGTTAAAAGTACATTTGTGGAATTTCTTTCCTTCTTAATGCTTTTGAGCCAATTAGTTGTGTTGTGACATGGTAGGGGTGGTATACAGAAGAGAGAGAGTGAGAGAGAGTGAGAGAGAGTGAGAGTGAGAGTGAGAGTGAGAGTGAGAGAGAGTGAGAGAGAGTGAGAGAGAGTAGGAGAGAGTGTGAGAGAGTGAGAGAGAGTGAGAGAGAGTGAGAGAGAGTGAGAGAGAGAGAGAGAGAGAGAGAGAGAGAGAGAGAGAGAGAGAGAGAGAGAGAGAGAGAGAGAGAGAGAGAGAGAGAGAGAGAGAGAGAGAGAGAGAGAGAGAGAGAGAGAGAGAGAGAGAGAGAGAGAGAGAGAGAGAGAGAGAGAGAGAGAGAGAGAGAGAGAGAGAGAGAGAGAGAGAGAGAGAGAGAGAGAGAGAGAGAGAGAGAGAGAGAGAGAGAGAGAGAGAGAGAGAGAGAGAGAGAGAGAGAGAGAGAGAGAGAGAGAGAGAGAGAGAGAGAGAGAGAGAGAGAGAGAGAGAGAGAGAGAGAGAGAGAGAGAGAGAGAGAGAGAGAGAGAGAGAGAGAGAGAGAGAGAGAGAGAGAGAGAGAGAGAGAGAGAGAGAGAGAGAGAGAGAGAGAGAGAGAGAACACATTTGAAAATAGACCCAGGAGTGCCTGTGAAAGGCTCTTCAGCCGAGGAGAGAAGGGACCCCTTCAGACGTCATTACCCTCTCAGCCGGACATATTCATGCTCCACATCATCAGCCTTTCACCGCGTAAATTGCTCCATTTCCTGTTTTGCTACGAGATAGCAGTTTCACATGAATCCACACAGAAAAACGCCAGGAGAGAAGATGAAATGGAAAAGGAAGAAATGGAGAAGAGGGTGAGAGAGAGAGGACAGAGAGAGGGTTGAAAAATAGAGAATGAGAGAGTGTGCATACGGAGAGCGATTTGACAAGAGGATGAGGTTTTTGAAGATATATTTTATATCCTGAGTGTTTCCATGATCTGTTCAACTGGGCTTTAGTTGAAAACTAAATAGAGAACGAAAGAAGTGCATTGGGTGAAGTAGATTGATCTCTCTAAGGGCACCTCATAATGCTTTGTAAATGCAAAGACACATTCACCCTGGGTTCAAATACTTACTCAATGGTCCCCATAGCAACCCAGAGGAACTGGAAAACAACAATATAGTTTTTTGGAGTGTCAGAACCAGGAAATAATGAAAAAAACATATTCAATAAAATAACCAAATATACGCATCCATTTACAGTTAGTACTCAAAAAGTGGAGAAAGAGTGCGAGAGAGAGCTAGAGAGAGGGAGAGAGAGGGAGGGAGAGAACGTGAACAAAAATTACCCTAAGGTGTTGCTTGTCATGGTTTACTTTACCTCTATTCACTAGTTACCATGTAGTATGCGTTACCATGAAATAATCAATTGAAAATGAAATGATGAATCTATAGAAAGTGTTAAACACACTGTGTTGTAATGACAATTACCTATTATGCAGTAGGCCTTTAGGGCTGCAGGTGTGGGTGTGGTTGGAGGCATGTCCAACCCACAGGTGTTAACAAAAATGTGTGCGCAACTCAGAGGTAAAAGGCTCTGGTTTTGTCACAGATAGCTAGCAACAATGACTAGAAGCTGCTGTGTGGGGAATTGTAGATGGCTTGTTTCAGTTAGTTGCATTGTTCTTACCATTTCTTGTTTTTACATGTTTTGACGCTTGTTACATCTATCCTATGGCTAAGGTTAGTTAGCTAGCTAAGCAACAACTGTAAGCATTGTATTTGAAAGACAAACAGGTGCTTATTGGGCAAATGTATGTGTGTTTTCAATAAACATTTACAGATGAAATATAGTTTAAATGTTGTAAATAATCCTTTAATTGTAAGCCAACCCCGTTGTTTTCTACCTCATGCACATTGGTTGTTGGTTAACACCCCACCTGTCTATAGTTTTAGGAGAGCCTAGCATTGTTTACTGTAAAGAGATATTTCAGGCCTCCTTTCTCCAGATTCCACACTGCTTTAATGGAAAATAGACATTGAATAGTTCAGAGGCATCACCTTTCATTGGACATTACATATCCTGTTAGAGTATTACTGAGGTTGCGTTGGAATTCTCTTTTTTCTCTTGTTAAGGGTTTTCTATTGGATTACAAATATTACTTTGGACTTGGATTTCCTTATAAAGATTCAACCAGAGGTGAGGACTCAGGGTTTCAGTTACTTTGTGAACTTGCTCATTGGACGTTTAGCTCTGACAGGACTATACATTTGTTGTTGATGATTGAATCATTGTTTTGTTGTTTATGTTGAACTCCTATCAATACACTACTATTGGACTGACCAAGTTCCCTATTCACTTATTTCTGCAATTTTCTGGGTTATACAAGTTTGTTACATTGTCTTACAATAATGATTCTACGACGCCTGACAATTATATATTTGACATAGCAATAAAAGCTAAGTTGTGTAAAGTAAAAAAAAATAAGCATAACAGAAATAGGTGAAACAAAATTACACCAGCAAAATGTAAAACCTATTTAAAATCAGCTAAATATCCCTTTCAATTTCAATTTATTTTTTATTTTAACCCTTTTTCTTCACAATTTTGTAGTATCCAATTGGTAGTTACAGTCTTGTCCCATCGCTGCAACTCCCGTACGGACTCGGGAGAGGCGAAGGTCGAGAGCCATGCGTCCTCCGAAACATAACCCAGCCGAGCCGCACTGCTTCTTGACACAATGCCTGCTTAACCCAGAAGCCAGCCGCACCAATGTGTCGGAGGAAACACCGTACACCTGGCAACCGTGTCAGCGCGCACTGCACCGGGCCCGCCACAGGAGTCGCTTGTGCGCGATGGGACAAGAATATCCCTGCCAAAGCATTTGGTTTATTAAGCCTATAACTGTATCCAATACAGGAAAATAAATGGGCTTGGGAGACAGACAGACGGACAAACAGACAGACAGACAGACAGACAGACAGAGTGCTATAAATGGCACCCTCAACACCATAATAAGCAGCGCTAGCTGCAGTTGTTTGAATCCTGACATTTTGTGCAAAGGGGTTGTTGGGAAATGTCACTTTGAGACGAGGTGGTGGCGTCTGGTTGGACGGACAGCGTCACACACCACAGGACAGCCTATGTGATTAGATAATTAACCTCCTCTTGCCTGGCTGGGACTCAAAATAGAGCACTTAAACCAGGGCTGCCCAACCCTCTTCCTGGAGATCTACTGTCCTGTAAGTTTTCAGTCCATCCCTAATTTAGCATATCTGATTTAGCTAGTTAAGGTCTTGTTGAGCAGCTAATAAGTAGAATCAGGTGTGTTAAATTAGAGTTGGACTGAAAACCCACAGGACGGTAGATATCCAGGAAGAGGGTTGGGCAGCCTTGACTTAAACACTTAGCACACATAGGACACGTCCTACACAGCCACATTCCATTGTTAGTCCATCACACATACAGTTCTTTGAGGCACATTCACATCATTAAATAACTGACCCGGTGACATCTGAACTCTGCGTTCTGAACATTCTAGGAGGGACAGAAGCTCCCATCACCGATCCCCTTCCCATCAATGGCACCTGTTGCCTTGGTAACAGCAGCTGAGTGTTTACAGGAAGTAGTTGCCAGGGTGATGCTGAACTCCACGACTCATAGATATCATTATATCACTGCATAATTTTATCTGAAAAGGAAAGAAATATCATAAATTCAAAAATACATTATGACAGAAGGGCAGAAAATTTGCTTTTTAAGATTGTGATTATTAAACTGAAGAGGTCAGGGTGGAAGAAGGATTGTGTTCTATAAGCCTTTTTTTCCTACGGTTCCACTGTTCATATACACGGGCCTTGCAGGTTTAACGGTGACTCATTGCTTGAGTTGATAGGGCTCTTTTGAGGAGGGTTATAGTGGCTCAGAAGGGACAAAAAAAACACTTTTCAGATTACCGTTGGTTTGGATGAAGTAGCATTCCGTGTAAAAGGTTATCTGACCTCCAAAGTGCAGGAATGAGCAGGGGTTGGTTGCCAGAAGATCAGTGGGAGTATCAAGTTTTCAAATATCGTTATTTGAGTTAATGTTATTATTTTAATCCCACAGTCTCGTTGTCCCCCTCTCCATCATGCGCGTGGCTAACACACTCCTCTCTCTCTCTCTCTCTCTCTCTCTCTCTCTCTCTCTCTCTCTCTCTCTCTCTCTCTCTCTCTCTCTCTCTCTCTCTCTCTCTCTCTCTCTCTCTCTCTCTCTCTCTCTCTCTCTCTCTCTCTCTCTCTCTCTCTCTCTCTCTCTCTCTCTCTCTCTCTCTCTCTCTCTCTCTCTCTCTCTCTCTCTCTCTCTCTCTCTCTCTCTCTCTCTCTCTCTCTCTCTCTCTCTCTCTCTCTCTCTCTCTCTCTCTCTCTCTCTCTCTCTCTCTCTCTCTCTCTCTCTCTCTCTCTCTCTCTCTCTCTCTCTCTCTCTCTCTCTCTCTCTCTCTCTCTCTCTCTCTCTCTCTCTCTCTCTCTCTCTCTCTCTCTCTCTCCCCTAAACATAGGAACTAACACCCTGGCTCAACATTAAAGAGTCCCCAGAGCCAGGGCGTGACAATAGTACAGTACAGTTCAGTACAATACAGTACATTATAGTGTACTCAAGTCTAGTGTGCTCTACTGTGTACTGTACTGAATTCTACTCTACTGTACTGAACTCTACTCTACTCTACTCCACTCCAATCTACTCTAATATACTCTACTGTGCTGTACTGTACTATACTGTACTGTACTGTGCTGTTCAATTGCAGAAATTCCATTACCGAATTGTAGAAACTAAATTGATATCAGTAAAAACACTATAACTCATTGTCTACCTTTACTTGTTACTTCTGTGAACTTGCATTATCCTCCCTCCTCATGAGGGAAAGAAATTGAACATATCTTAAAGATATGTGGGTTTTTGGTAACGGCACAAGGCCATGTTTCTTAAACACATAGAAGGCAGAAACATTTCTCCAAAATATACGTAAGTGATGATAATAGTTGGCAGGGGTCTTTACTACAAAATTATTGTGTTTTGATGTATTTCTAATACCTTTTAAGACTTTTTCTGGTAGATGTTTCCTAAGACCCCTTTTCCATCTGTTTGACAAGAAATCAAAGCCTTTGCTTATTCCTAATTTTTAGGATGGAAAATGGTAGGAACATGTACAGTGGGGAAAAAAGTATTTAGTCAGCCACCAATTGTGCAAGTTCTCCCACTTAATAAGATGAGAGAGGCCTGTCATTTTCATCATAGGTACACGTCAACTATGACAGACAAATTGAGGAAATAAAATCCAGAAAATCACATTGTAGGATTTTTCATGAATTTATTTGCAAATTATGGTGGAAAATAAGTATTTGGTCACCTACAAACAAGCAAGATTTCTGGCTCTCACAGACCTGTAACTTCTTCTTTAAGAGGCTCCTCTGTCCTCCACTCGTTACCTGTATTAATGGCACCTGTTTGAAGTTGTTATCAGTATAAAAGACACCTGTCCACAACCTCAAACAGTCACACTCCAAACTCCACTATGGCCATGACCAAAGAGCTGTCAAAGGACACCAGAAACAAAATTGTAGACCTGCACCAGGCTGGGAAGACTGAATCTGCAATAGGTAAGCAGCTTGGTTTGAAGAAATCAAATGTGGTAGTAATTATTAGGATGGAAGACATACAAGACCACTGATAATCTCCCTCGATCTGGGGCTCCACGCAAGATCTCACCCCGTGGGGTCAAAATGATCCCAGAACCACACGGGGGGACCTAGTGAATGACCTGCATAGAGCTGGGACAAAAGTAACAAAGCCTACCATCAGTAACACACTACGCCGCCAGGGACTGAAACCTGCAGTGCCAGACGTGTCCCCCTGCTTAAGCCAGTACATGTCCAGGCCCGTCTGAAGTTTGCTAGAGTGCATTTGGATGATCCAGAAGAGGATTGGGAGAATGTCATATGGTCAGATGAAACCAAAATAGAACTTTTTGGTAAAAACTCAACTCGTCGTGTTTGGAGGACAAAGAATGCTGAGTTGCATCCAAATAACACCATACCTACTGTGAAGCATGGGGGTGGAAACATCATGCTTTGGGGCTGTTTTTCTGAAAAGGGACCAGGACGACTGATCCGTGTAAAGGAAAGAATGAATGGGGCCATGTATCGTGAGATTTTGAGTGAAAACCTCCTTCCATCAGCAAGGGCATTGAAGATGAAACGTGGCTGGGTCTTTCAGCATGACAATGATCCCAAACACACCGCCCGGGCAACAAAGGAGTGGCTTCGTAAGAAGCATTTCAAGGTCCTGGAGTGGCCTAGCCAGTCTCCAGATCTCAACCCCATAGAAAATCTTTGGAGGGAGTTGAAAGTCTGTGTTGCCCAGCGACAGCCCCAAAACATCACTGCTCTAGAGGAGATCTGCATGGAGGAATGGGCCAAAATACAAGCAACAGTGTGTGAAAACCTTGTGAAGACTTAGAGAAAACGTTTGACCTGTGTCATTGCCAACAAAGGGTATATAACAAAGTATTGAGAAACTTTTGTTATTGACCAAATAATTATTTTCCACCATAATTTGCAAATAAATTCATTAAAAAATCCTACAATGTGATTTTATGGATTTTTTTTTCTCATTTTGTCTGTCATAGTTGACGTGTACCTATGATGAAAATTACAGGCCTCTCTCATCTTTTTAAGTGGGAGAACTTGCACAATTGGTGGCTGACTAAATACTTTTTTCCCCCACTGTAAATATGTCTTAACTTCAAAAAAGATAGACTCTTTGACACCCAATTTGATATGCTCCTGTGAACTTCACATTGGTGCTCATGGGTCCTTTTACATGGAAATGCCCAGAACTGACCTGGTGACATCTGAACTCTGAGTTTTTAGCATTCTAGGAGGGACACTTGCTGCTCCCATCCCCGATCCCGTTCCCATTAACGACACTTGTTGCCTTGGTAACAGCAGCTGAGTGCTTACAGGAAGAAGTTGCCAGGGCGATGCTGAACTCCCAGACATCATTTTCTCATAAAAGGAAATAAAAATCCTAAATTCAAAAAGACATCTCTAACAGAAGGCCAGAAAATGATATTTTTAAGATTGTGATTATTGAACTGAAGAGGTCAGGGTGGAAGAGGGATTGTGTTCTATAAGCCCTATTTTCGTCTGGTTCCACCGTTCTTATACACGGGCCATGCAGGTTTAATGGTGACTCATTGTTTGAGTTGATAGGGCTCTTTTGAGAGGAAGGGGTTATGGTGGCTCAGAAGGAACAAAAGTAGCAGGGCTATTATAAGGGAGCATTTCACCTTGATGATGAGAAAAACAATTTTCAGATTACCTTTGGTTTGGATGAAGTAGCATACCGTGTAAAAAGATATCTGACCACCAAAGTGCACACATGGACAGGGGTTGGTTGCCAGATGATCAGTGGGAGTCTCAACTTTTCAAATCTTTATTTGAGTTAATGTTTTTATTTTAATCCCACAGTCTCGTTGTCCACCTCGCCATCATGCTCCTGGCTAGCACTTCTCTCTCTCTCTTTCTCTCTCTCTCTCTCTCTCTCTCTCTCATTCTCTCTCTCTCTCAATGCAATGCTTTATTGGCATATATAATATATATAATAATATAATATAATATAATATATGCCATTTAGCAGACGCTTTTATCCAAAGCGACTTACAGTCATGTGTGCATACATTTTTACGTATGGGTGGTCCCAGGGATCGAACCCACTACCCTGGCGTTACAAGCACCATGCTCTACCAATTGGGTGGTTTCCACTGTTGCCAAAGCAATGTATATGAAGTATTACAAATTAACAATATGTTTGAGCAACAGTAATATACATACAATCGTGGTCAAAAGTTTTGAGAATGACACAAATACTAATTTTCACAAAGTCTGCTGCCTCAGTTTTGATGATGGCAATTTGCATATACTCCAGAATGTCATGAAGAGTGATCAGATGAATTGCAATTAATTGCAAAGTCCCTGTTTACCATGAAAATGAACTTAATCCCCAAAAAACATTTCCACGGCATTTCAGCCCTGACACAAAAGGACCAGCTGCCATCATGTCAGTGATTCTCTCGTTAACACAGGTGAGAGTGTTGACGAGGACAAGGCTGGAGATCACTCTGTCATGCTGATTGAGTTAGAATAACAGACTGTAAGCTTTAAAAGGAGGGTGGTGCTTGAAATCATTGTTCTTCCTCTGTTAACCATGGTTACCTGCAAGGAAACACGTGCCGTCATCATTGCTTTGCACAAAAAGGGCTTCACAGGCAAGGATATTGCTGCTAAGATTTCACCTAAATCAACCATTTATCGGATCATCAAGAACTTCAAGGAGAGAGTTTAAATTGTTGTGAAGAAGGTTTCAGGGCACCCATAAAAGTCCAGCAAGCGCCAGGACCGCCTCCTAAAGTTGATTCAGCTGCAGGATCGGGGCACCACCAGTGCAGAGCTTGCTCAGGAATGGCAGCAGGCAGGTGTGAGTGCATCTGCACGCACAGTGAGGCGAATACTTTTGGAGGATGGCCTGGTGTCAAGAAGGGCAGCGAGGAAGCCACTTCTCTCCAGGAAAAACATCAGGGACAGACTGATATTCTGCAAAAGGTACAGGGATTGGACTGCTGAGTACTGGGGTAAAGTCATTTTCTGTGATGAATCCCCTTTCCGATTGTTTGGGGCATCTGGAAAACACCTTGTCCGGAGAAGACAAGGTGAGCGCTACCATCAGTCCTGTGTCCTGCCAACAGCAAAGCATCCTGAGACCATTCATGTGTGGGGGTGCTTCTCAGCCAAGGGAGTGGACTCACTCACAATTTTGTCTAAGAACACAGCCATGAATAAAGAATGGTACCAACACATCCTCCGAGAGCAACTTCTCCCAACCATCCAAGAACAGTTTGGGGATGACCAATGCCTTTTCCAGCATGATGGAGCTCCTTGCCATAAGGCAAAAGTGATAACTAAGTGGCTCAGGGAACAAAACATCGACATTTTGGGTCCATGGCCAGGAAACTCCCCAGACCTAAATCCCATTGAGAACTTGTGGTCGATCCTCAAGAGGCAGGTGGTCAAACAAAAACCCACAAATTCTGACAAACTCCAAGCATTGATTATGCAAGAATGAGCTGCCATCAGTCAGCATGCCAGGGCAGATTACAGAGGTCTTGAAAAAGAAGGGTCAACACTGCAAATATTGACTCTTTGCATAAACTTAATGTAATTGTCAATAAAAGCCTTTGACACTTATGGAATGCTTGTAATTGTACTTCAGTATATCATAGTAACATCTGACAAAAATATCTCATAACACAGCAGCGAACGTTGTGAAGACCAATACTTGTGTCATTCTCAAAACTTTTGACCACGACTGTATATCAACAAATACAATTATTCACAAAAAAAAGAACAAACAGGCAACAATCGAGAAATTAAATCTACAAAGGCTCATGTGTATAACATGGAGGGAGCTGTTGTCTCCTGTATATTATGACAGGCCAGGACATAATCTGCAACAATATCCAGTCTTCATTTTCTCCTTAACAGGTAGGTAGTTCAAGAAATCCTGCAATTCCTTCTTCAAACTGATGAGCTTGGAGGGGACTATGGTGTTGAATGTTGAGCTGTAGTCAATGAACATATGAACTCTGCCTTCTGAACATTCTAGGAGGGACATCTGCTCCCATCCCCTATCCCCTTCCCATCAATGACACCTGTTGCCTTCGTAACAGCAGCCAAGTGTTTCCAGGTAGTGGTTTCCAGGGCATTGCTGAACTCCCAGACTTGTGGATGGAGCAGTGGAGTAGGAAATGCTGCTCATTATCTAGTTCACCTGCTGACATAGGGAGAATCTCAATTGGTTTTGCTCGACTCCTCGCGTCCTCTCCCTCATCCTCTCCTTACCTGGTTTTGAAAAAGGTCAAAGGTAATTGAGGAGCGGAGGAGAGAAGAGGAAATATGGAAACAGATGTGCTTTTATGAAATTAAACTGCTTCTCCACTCGCTCATTATCAGGAAAATGACGTTTACAAGGGTGGAATCCCAAAATGAATGTCTAAAGTGATACTAAACAAATGTAGCTAGTTGGGCAATACATTTTATAGATACAAGGATAAGTAGTTTATCGTTTTTAAACGTGTGCATTATTTTCTCCTTCGAGAAAACAACAGCTGATTCAAAGGGGGTGTGGCGGATTTTAAAACACTCCCGCGCTAGCCGCCGGGAGGATACTCCTTTGTTCCCCTACTAACAAATTGACACGCTCCTCGACCACTCCACCACTTTATTGGTTTCCAGGTCACGGAGGAGAAGGGGATGGAGGAGTCGAGGAGAATAAATACTCATGCCCAATTGAGAATCTCCCATAGTCTTTCTTCTCTGACCATCCATGTTTTTCTATGGCGTCCTGTCTCTATGGCCAGGCTATAGTCACTGTGTCTGTACATTGTTAATGTCCTCCTTAGTTTGAATTCTTTGATCTTGACAAGGTGCTGTGCTAATTTGATATCTTTGTTTAGAATTTGGTAACATTGAAGTTTGTAATTATTAAACTGAATTTTCTTTTGCCAATAATTAGTGTATGTGCTTTGATTAGAGATTTAATGTATTTTTATTTATGTTATTGATGGTGGAATGGTTGAATTTAGCTGGTGCTTCTGGGCCAGTTGCTCTAAAGGGTCACTCTGGGTTGCGATGTTTGCATAAAACAGCCTTGTGATGATAATATTCTGTATTACAGTGATCTCTCTCTTTCTCTCTCTCTGTTTCCCTCTCTCTTTGTCTCTCTCACTCTATGTTTCTCTCTCTCTCTCTCTCTCTCTCTCTCTCTCTCTCTCTCTCTCTCTTCTCTCTCTCTCTCTCTCTCTCTCTCTCTCTCTCTCTCTCTCTCTCTCTCTCTCTCTCTCTCTCTCTCTCTCTCTCTCTCTCTCTCTCTCTCTCTCTCTCTCTCTCTCTCTCTCTCTCTCTCTCTCTCTCTCTCTCTCTCTCTGTGTGTTGTTATTTTAGTCTCCGCAGCACACAGCCTGGGCCTAATGAAGTGTGGATGAGTGCAATGGCGACTCAATCGCATTTATCATTGACTTTGAGTTCAGTTTACAGAGCTATGAATAATGTATTATGTATGAATAAGGGTTTAGAGTCTATCACAGTTACATAATGTGTTCCTCCTTGAAGCCTTCCTGGAATTCAGATGAAGAGCGTTGTGTTACGCTAGGCTAGGTGGCGCTACGCAGGGCCCCCGGTCCCTCCTCCCGGTGTGTCCCGGCATGGGCCCTCTACAGCAACACTAGACACGGCATGGTGCATGTGTTTGCCAACAGATTTAGTCTAATCCCCCTCAGAGTGATTCGACTGCCACCGGAGGGGCCTCTGTCAAACGCAGCACATACAGGCACAAAATGGTGGACGTGTCAGCAGCATTCTGGGGCTGATCAGGGTATTATTAGATGCTAAGACAAGGATTTGTGATTTGTAAGGTTTTGATGTGCCAAACATAATTCTAAATAAAACCCGGTAGGCACCTGAGTACATTGTAAAGAAATAGAGATACACAACGCCATGGCAACAGTGCAGTGTGTTTCAGTCACAACAGCATGAATTTGGCAAAGGACCACATAACACTTCAGCGTGTGGTTGACACGTTTCAAACACGGTCAAATGCTCATTATAGTCATAGACTGCTGGGTTGTCATGAGTGTACAGCAACTCTGTACAGAGGGGTTGGCATGGTTAATATGTGGAATTGTCACCTATTTTGCAGCTATGTTGAATCCCCACAGATCCCAAGAAAACAAATCAACCATCATGTTAACATGTTAACCATGTTAGCAACCACTCAGTCATTCCCTGATGAAAGGAATTGTCAGTTTGACGTTGTGAATGTCTATTACAACATTCAGGATGCTGTTTTCTCTTGTCGATCTTTGGTTTGGTGATTCATTGGTAAGTCACTTTATTCCTCCATTGTTGTGGTTCCAATGTCTCTTCTGTGGTCCTCTGTGGTACGTGTAGGAGCTGTCATTAGTGGACTTCTCTTCTCTGTTTTGACTGAACCCAGGGGTCCGTGGCCCCGGCGCTCTCTCACACACCACTCATAATTACCATCTACAGCAATCAATATCATAAGTAAACAGAGTGGTGATGGCTCTGACGGGGTGCTGGCATCGCTCCCGGTAACCATCCATCAAACACACTGTTTCCCCCTCTCCCTCCTCTCTCTTTCTCCCCCTTCTCTCTCGTTCTCCCCTTTCTCTCTCTCTCTCTCTCTCTCTCTCTCTCCTTTCTCTCTCTCTCTCGGCTTTTGTGTGTGATGGGGGAGGAAGGGTTTTGCCATGAGAAGTGGTGCAGGTGACTGAGAAATTATCAGAATGACTCCAACTCTGTGCTTTGATTTGAATATCTAACTTGTGTTTTTGTCTTTGCCTGTCTGAGCTTCTTACTATTCATTTGGAGTGACAGTCAAAAAAACAAAAAAAGTCTGTCCCCCCCAAAAAGAGGGGAATAAAACTGTTCAGCGAGAGGGAGTCTGCCTGCTTCAGACTCGTCCTGACCCCAGTGCTCCTTGGGAAAATGAGTTTTTGATGGACTGGGTGATTGACAGCTGGCTTGTGTGTCCACATCATTAGGGCCTGTGTCAGTGGTAATGGAGTCTTTTATCCAGCGACAGGGAGCCAGGGTCATTTAGTGGTGAAGAGGGACACATCTGTAGAATAAAGGAATGGCTAAATGACAACACCACACGGGGCTAATCTTCTGTCGCTCACTTTTCACTGCAGCAGTGTGGTGGTGAGGTCTTTAAATGTGGAATCTGTAGCGGTGAAACTGCCACGTCCGTTTGCAATATTCTAACACCAAAGACGTTACTTCAAACAACGAACACAGTTTTTCCCCCCTCTGATATCATTGCACACACGATAGAACAGCAGGGTATGTATAATGCATTTTTTTCCATGATGCTGGATGCTCTAAAAACTAGAAACAATGTGCCCGGGGCAACCAGTGGCGCTGTTTCCCCTAATGTGGATTCCAGCTTTAAACAGGACTGCAAAGAAGAACACACACACACACACACACACACACATAAATGCTTGTGCACACATACACGTGCACAGGCATACATACAGTGCCTTCAGAAAGTATTCACACGCCTTGACTTTTTCCACATTTTGTTGTGTTGCAAAGTGAAATTAAAATGTATTTGATTATTATTTTTGTCAACATCTACACACGTTCATCTGTAGAAGAAAAGTTATTATAGATTTTTTTTTATGTATGGAAAATAAAACACTATAATATCTTGATTAGATAAGTATTCAACCCCCTGAGTAAATAGATGTTAGAATCACCTTTGGCAGAGATTACAGCTGAGTGTTCATGGGTAAGTCTCTAAGAGCTTTGGATTGGACAGTATTTGGCAATTATATTTTTTTTAATTCTTCAAGCCCTGTCAAATTGGATGTTGATCATTACTAGACAGCCATTTTCAAGTATTGCCATATATTTTCAAGCTGATTTAAGTCGAAACTTTAACTAGGCTACTCAGGAACATTCAATGTCATATTGGTAAGCAACTCCAGTGTAAATTTGGCGTTATGTTTTAGGTTATTGTCCTGCTGAAAGGTGAATGTATCGCCCAGTGTCTGTTGGAAAGCAGACTGAACCAGGTTGTCTTCTAGGATTTTGCCTGTGCTTAGCTCTATTCGTTTCTTTTTATCCTAAAAAACTCCCTAGTCCTTGCCAATGACAAGCATACCCATAACATGACACAGCCACCACCATGCTTGAAAATATGAAGAATGGTATTCAGTGATGTGTTGTGTTGGATTTGCCCAAAACATAACGCTTTGTATTCAGAACATAAAGTTAATTTCTTTGCCACAATTTTTTCAGTATTATGTCAGTGCCTTATTGCAAACAGGATGCATATTTTTGAATATTTTTCTTCTGTACAGGCTTCCTTGTTTCACTCTGTCATGCAGGTTAGTATTGTGGAGTGACGACATGTTGTTGATCCATCCTCAGTTTTCTCCTATCACAGCCATTAAACTCTGTAACTGTTTTAAAATCACCATTGGCCTCATGGTGAAATCCCCTGAGAGGTTTTCTTTCTCTCCGGTAACTGAGTTAGGAAGGACACCTTTATCTTTGTAGTGACTGGGTGTATTGATACACCATCCAAAGTGTAATTAATAGCTTCACCATGCTCAAAGGGATATTCAATGTCTGCTTCTTTTTTTTACACAGTAGGTGGCCTTCTTTGCGAGGCATTGGGAAACCTCCCTGGTCTTTGTGGTTGAATCTGTGCTTGAAATTCACTGCTCGACTGAGGGACATTATACATGACTGAATGTGTGGGGTACAGAGATGAGGTAGTCATTAGAAAACCAAGTTAAAAACTATTATTGCGCACAGAGTGAATCCATGCAACATAACATCATGTGACTTGTTAAGCAACATTTTTACTCCTGAACTTATTTAGGCTTGCCATAACAAAGGGGTTGAATACTTACTGACTCAAGACATTTCAGCTTTTCATTTTTTATTAATTTGTAAAAATGTCTAAAAACATAATTCCACTTTGACATTATGGGTGTATTGTGTGTAGATCAGTTTCACAATATCTCAATTTAATCCATTATAAATTCAGACTGTAACACACCAACATTTGGAAAAAGTCAAGGGGTGTGAATACTTTCTGAATGTACTGTACACACACATGCATACTAACACACATACACACACACACATATACATACAGACAATATACAAAGTAAAAAAGTATGACTGAAAAGAGAGAAAAAGGTTTTGCAATGAACTGGCTCTAAAATGAAGGATCTTACCTTGAGAAATCAGAGACAATGAAATATGAGAAATCCCCCAAAAAAAAAAAAAAACACAAAATACATTCCCATTGTTAGAGTTCATTCCGATTTTATTAGGGTTTCAATTTAACTGTGTCAATGGAAACTGAAAGATCGAGATACAAAATAAATGTAAGCAGCCATCTTGATATCAGCTTTACAGGACTATGCTGTATGGCCTTTGCTCATAAAGGGTTACTATTATTTTGACACAAAGTCAAGTTTACCATTTCACACTAGGTGAATAGGAGGTAAACTTCTGAGTTGCTGGATCTTACCTTGAGAAATCCAGCCAAATAATCAAACATTCTCTCAATGAGTCTATCTCCCCAACACCAGTAGCGTTAGTTGATATAAACCTGCAACCTCTTCCTTCTTCTGCAGGACAAAGTATTTACACACAAATATCCAACAAAGACACAGAGGAAATCAATTAGATTCAGGTCTGCTCCAGAAGAGCTATACACCCAGGAGGGCCCATAAGAGAACACAAACTTTATTCATTAATGTAAAATTAAATTACCCAGCCCTGGCTCCTGAAAGCACCAAATCAAAGCGATTCATTACATGTAAATAAAATATACCGCAACTCATCAAAGCTCCATTATGTTTGAATTTCTCTACCGGTGAGATGCCGCCCCTGTGAGATGTTATAACCACCCAACGTAGCATCGTAAACAATTAGAGAAGCTCCCAATGGGCCTGAGAAACAATCTCATTCACACTCACCAAAACATCTCCCATATTAGCATAAGTCATTTTTTCCATCCAGGGACCTAAATTAAAAATGTAATGATCACCCTGATTGTTTTGTATGGAATGAGGTGATAGTGGAATTATGCGTGGGGTTCTCCTTCGGCGAGAGAGACGGCTTCTTCCTTTTGTGATGGAGGCGGACAAAGAAGACGTTAGCAGAGACAGAAACGAATAAGGAGCAACAATACAGGCGACGTATCGATATCAGTCTCTGAATGTCAAGTATCCATTGTGCTATATTGCTGTGTTCACCCTTTGAATTTGCTCTTGATCTGTTCTTTGTATGGTGCTCATGTACTCTCCATGTACTCTCCATGTTGTGGTCCTCTGTAGCTCAGCTGGTAGAGCACAGCGTTTGTAACGCCAAGGTAGTGGGTTCGAACCCCGGGACCACCCATATACCAAAAAATTATGTATGCACGCATGACTGTAAGTCGCTTTGGATAAAAGCGTCTGCTAAATGGCATATTATTATGTTGCATTGACATGCGTGCAACTAACTAAAGCACAATAGTCAAAAATGAAGACCCTCTGCAACGGCAGAAGAGCTTGGTCCCCCTGAAGGTTTGAGAATAATAGCTCTCCTAACAGTGAAGAGGCGACTCCGGGATGCTGACCTAGGCAGAGTTGCAAAGAAAAAGCCATATCTCACACTGGCCAATAAAAAGAAAAGACTAACATGGGCAAAAGAACACAGACACTGGACTTTTTCTTTGCAACTCTGCCTAGAAGGTCAGCATCCGGAGTCGCCTCTTCATTGTTGACGTTGAGACTGGTGTTTTGCGGGTACTATTTGATGAAGCTGCCAGTTGAGGACCTGTGAGGCGTCTGTTTCTCAAACTAGACACTCTAATGTATTTGTCCTCTTGCTCAGTTGTGCACCGGGGCCTCCCACTCCTATTTATATTCTGGTTAGAGCTAGTTTGCGCTGTTCTTTGAAGGGAGTAGTACACAGCGTTGTACGAGATCTTCAGTTTCTTGGCAATTTCTTGCATGGAATAGCCTTCATTTCTCAGAACAAGAATAGACTGACGGGTTTCAGAAGAAAGTTCTTTGTTTCTGGACATTTTGAGCCTGTAATCGAACCCACGATGCTCCAGATACTCAACTAGTCTCAAGAAGGCCCGTTTTATTGCTTCTTTAATCAGCACAACAGTTTTTAGCTGTGCTAACATAATTGCAAAAGGGTTTTCTAATGATCAATTAACCTTTTTAAAATGATAAACTTGGATTAGCAAACACAACGTGCCATTGGAACACAGGACTGATGGTTGCTGATAATGGGCCTCTGTACGCCTATGTACATATTCCATAAAAAATCTGCCATATCCAGCTACAATAGCCATTTACAACATTAACAATGTCTACACTGCATTTCTGATCAATTTGATGTTATTTCAAAAACAAGGACATTTCTAAGTGAACCCAAACTTTTGAACGGTAGTGTACTCACTGTGAATTTTTTCTTTGATTAGGACTGTCCATGCAGATAGCAAGTGCCCACTCCAGGCCCTCTCTCCGTCTCTGTCTGCCTGGCTTCTGATTCTCTGAATAGCATTTTCTCTTTATTTTCAACCCTTTAACAAGCTGCCTAGAACTTTTAACCACGTACACCTACAGTACAGTTATTAGCCTTGTTAGTCTCTCTCTCTCTCTCTCTCTCTCTCTCTCTCTCTCTCTCTCTCTCTCTCTCTCTCTCTCTCTCTCTCTCTCTCTCTCTCTCTCTCTCTCTCTCTCTCTCTCTCTCTCTCTCTCTCTCTCTCTCTCTCTCTCTCTCTCTCTCTCTCTCTCATCCTTTGATTACCTCAGTAAAAGGTGAGATGAGATGAAAAGATAGCGGCATGACCAATTAAATGAGTTGCTATTAAACTCAGTGACCAATTAAATGAGTTGTTATGAATGCCACGGCCACTTAGAAGAGATATTATACGAACTCTGTTCATCTTAATGAGACGCATAATTGCGTTCTTTATTCTCTTTTCACCTTCCAAATTAAAAGTCCATGTTCATATGTTTCCTTTCTCCCATCCTCCGCCTTCTCTTTCTCTCTCTCGCTCGCGAAACCAGAATTACTAGAGAAATTACAGCCATCACATCGTATGGTACGTGTGAGCTACCAGGGGACTAGCTGTGCTTTGAAGCCGCGCTCTTCAGAGGCTAGGCGCTGAGATTTAACCGTGTGTTTTTGATCAACTATATGACACTTTAGGCCCGTCGTTCTTTGATGATGTTGTTGAGCACGGCATCAGATGCGGCAGAGCTGAGCGAGCCGCAGGAGTGACAAGGGGCCACTCACAGATGACCTGAGCACTACAAAGAAAAGATCAAGAGAGGGGGGGGGGAGAAGAGAGAGAGAGAGAGAGAGAGAGAGAGAGAGAGAGAAATAGTAAAAGGGGGCGGGAGTGAGGGAGGCCTGTTCATCAGTTAATCTGACAGACTTTAATCAGAGTGAATCTTTTTAACACTCTCCCTGCAGCCTAATGTCTGCTCCTACCGCTGGGTACTTGGTAGGACACTATAAGGCCCACAGTGGAAGACTGCATGTGTTTATGTTAGTGCTGCAGACACGTATGTGCTTCCTTCTCAACATATTACTGAATCATGGAGATTGGACATTCATTCTGGTTCCTTATCGTACGTGACTTAGATGTACACTACCGGTCAAAAGTTTTAAAACACCTACTCATTCAAGGGTTTTTATTTATTTGTACTATCTTCTACATTGTATAATAATAGTGAAGACATCAAAACTATGAAATAACACATATGAAATCATGTAGTAACCAAAAAAGTGTAAAATAAATTTAAATATATTTTATATTTGAGATTCTTCAGATAGCCACCCTTTGCCTTGATGACAGCTTTGCACACTCTTGGCATACTCTCAACCATCTTCACCTGGAATGCTTTTCAAACAGTCTTGAAGGAGTTCCCACATATGCTGAGCACTTGTTGGCTGCTTTTCCTTCACTCTGCAGTCCGACTCATCCCAAACCATCTCAATTTGGTTGAGGTCGGGGGATTGTGGAGGCCAGGTCATCTGATGCGGCACTCCATCACTCTCCTTCTTGGTAAAATAGCCCTTACACAGCCTGGAGGTGTATTGGGTCATTGTCCTGTTGAAAAACAAATGATAGTCCCACTAAGCCCAAACCAGATGGGATGGTGTATCGCTGCAGAATGCTGCGGTAGCCATGCTGGTTAAGTGTGCCTTCAATTCTAAATAAATCACAGACAGTATCACCAGCAAAGCACCCCCACACCATAACACCTCCTCCGCCATGCTTTACGGTGGGAAATAGACATGCAGAGATCATCCGTTTACCCACGTGTCTCAAAAAGACACGGCAGTTGGAACCAAAAATCTCAAATTTGGATTCCAGACCAAAGGACAAATTTCCTCCGTTCTAATGTCCATTGCTTGTGTTTCTTGGCCCAAGCAAGTCTCTTCTTCTTATTCGTGTCCTTTAGTAGTGGTTTCTTTGCAGCAATTCGACCATGAAGGCCTGATTCACACAGTCTCCTCTGAACAGTTGATGTTGAGATGTGTCTGTTACTTCAACACTGTGAAGCATTTATTTGGGCTGCAATTTCTGAGGCTGGTAACTCCAATGAACTTATCCTCTGCAGCAGAGGTAAATCTGGGTCTTCCATTCCTGTGACGTTCCTCATGAGAGCCAGTTTCATCATAGCGCTTGATGGTTTTTGCGACTGCACTTGAAGAAACTTTCAAAGTTCTTGAAATGTTCCGTATTGACTGACCTTCATGTCTTCAAGTAATGATGGACTGTCATTTCTCTTTGCTTATTTGAGCTGTTCTTGCCATAATATGGACTTGGTCTTTTACCAAATAGGGCTATCTTCTGTATCCCTCCCTACCTTGTCACAACACAACTGATTGGCTCAAACGCATTAAGAAGGAAAGAAATTCCACAAATTAACTTTTAAGAAGGCACACCTGTTAATTGAAATGCATTCCATGTGACTACCTCATGAAGCTGGTTGAGAGTATGCCTAGAGTGTGCAAAGCTGTCAAGGCAAAGGGTGGCTATTTGAAGAATCTCAGATATAAAATATATTTTGATTTGTTTAACACATTTATTCTACAATGTAGAAAATAGTAAAAATTAAGAAAAACCCTTGAATGAGTAGGTGTTCTAATACTTTTGACCGGTAGTGTAAGTAGGAAAATATGTGTTCATGTCTAAGACTCTGTGAATTATGCAGGAATGGTTATATGTGCATCCTGGAATTGAAATGAAGAACCTGTTACACTAGGCTTAGCTAATATAACTCAGTGGGGGAGAATACAGAATAAGAGGTTTTAATAATACAGCTGTGAATTGCTGTTTAGAATATAAAGCTCATCCCAACATGGGTTCTTTGTGTGGCCTCTACCTGACTAAATGTATGGCGAATCAAGCACGAAACAACTTCCTACAGGCAGATTTGCACTTATTTACTTATGCCATGACACTGCTGTCTGTGCATGCATGCATGCGTGCGTGCATGTGTTCAGGGGTACGCGTGCGTGTGTGTGTGTGTAGGGGGTACGTGCATGTTTGTGTGTGTGTGTGTGTGTGTGTGCATTGGTTACGTGCATGTTTGTGTGTGTGTGTGTGTGTGTGTGTGTGTGTTTGTGTGTGTGTTAGGTGGAGGCCCACTGCGTATCATGATTCTATGCGTTGAAATTCACCACCAACCACCTCCGTCACATTTCCTCCATTTTAGCATCTTAGCGAAAAGCTATTAACAGCCTGCCTTGATTGCAAACAAGCCAATGGGATGGTTTGTATTCGTCACAGCGTAGGACCTGTTGTAATGATTTTTCATGGTCATTTCACACAATTAAATTATGCAGAAGAAAAACTGGGAGAAAAAGTGTCAGGGTTTGTCAAGCATGCGATAAATTCAGGGGGGAAAAAGTGAAGACATAAAAATGAACACGTCTGCTTGGGACTTTAATCAAAATGTCTGTCTGATGAGTCACATTAGGCAACTTTTTAAAGGATTGTAGCAGATTTATTTCACATTCCAGAAATTAAATTGCTGTAATATTAAAAGCTAGGTGGATGTTGACTGGTAAAACAGCAGTTACTGTAGAAAGGAAAAGTAAACACGCAACTACATACACATAAACACACATAGATCATATTTAAATACTGTATATCACATTATATTTGTGCCATTGAACTCTGCCATAGAGAGAAGAAAATGTATGTAAACCATACATTCCTTATTGGAGGGTGTTTCAAACCATTATGACCAGGATAGTGCTTTCAATGGCAGTGGCTTTCAAGACGTAGACACAAATGTCATTTCCTTGCACCACAAAGGTAATTTCACTATTCAGAGTATACAATTGTAGGCAAATGTGGGGGCACTTACAAGCTTATTGCAGAGAAAGAACAGCTAAGCTAAGCTAAGCTTATTCCACTGTATTTTTCTATGACACAAAGGCGAACATACTGTAATGTCAATGTGCCCTAGCCACGCATACAGACCATTGTCACTTAACTGGCCCATATGAAGCCATTCCACAACCTCCATACTCTCTCTCCCTTCTCTCTCCACATTCTCTGTCTACCTTCTCTCTCATAAGCTTCGGTAGCATTAGCTTCGGTAGCGTTAGCTTTCGTAGCGTTAGCCACTGTGTTTGTATGAACAGATAGTTTGCTTTCTTCTCCTGCTTTTCTCTCTATCATACCCAGTGCAGTAGAGCTTGCTTCAGTAGAGTTGAACCCCATCATTAGGCCCTTCATTACCAAGCCCCTGGAGAGCAGAACACAACCGATACAACTCTATCACCATCACTCAACTGTACACTGTACAGTACTTACCTATCATTCTGGAGACATGTGATGGTGATTGTGATCATCATGATGAGAGGGAAGAGGGTATAGAGCTAATTATGATGATGATGGTGATGATGATGATGATGATGATGATGATGACGACAGGATTGATGATTAGGATGATGATGGTGTGAAGAATTCTGGATATTTCTTGATACAGGCTCTCTACAATTCTCAAACAATCGTTATACAGTATCTACAGTACAAACAGGTGTTGCATCATTCCTAATGTCAACCACATTAAAATCCACACCGCTAACTTTTCTTCTTTAAACACACTTTGTGAGAAGAACCAACATCCCTGTGTTAGCAACAGTAACATCTCCTTCTGTTGAATCACAGAATAGAGCAGGAGTCACATTACTGTAGGATTTACATCCCCATAAGCCTCCTAACTCCTGAGCCAACAGATAAACAGCGGCAGAGAGCAGAGTGGCACTAGCTTCCTGCTACCCGCCCAGGGTTTTACCCTGATGGAATATGCAATTAGGCCTCTCTGGCTCCTTTTTAATGGAATATGCAATTAGCCTCTGTGCCCGTTTGTCACATGATAATGTATAGACCTGTAACTCTATGAGAGTGAAAGTGTATTGCCATGATTGAGGTCCAATACATAACAATGGCTGCACTTATATTGGAGGTTTAAATTAAGAACTCTTTTATTGCTATTTTATACAAGGAAGCTATTTGGGAAACAACGGCACAGAGAGGTTTCTCCACCCTGGCATTAGGGGAATAAGAGAAGGGAGTGGACCCGAGGAAGGCATCTATCAATCACAATGAGTGTTCTGGTGGAGAGATTGAAAACAAGCACCTTAATGAAGAGCTCAAACACGGACTGCACATTGAGGGCTGTTTGTTTGTGTGTGCATGTGTGTGTGAGTGTATGAGTGGGTGAGCGTGCGAGCGTATATGCGTGCATGTGTGTTTAAGTTTTCACGTGTGTGAGGGTGCGTCTGAGGGTGTGTACAAATCTACTGTATGTTTACATCGTCAGCTCATTTTCTTTGATGCAGTTCAAAGTATATTTAAAAATGTATAGACACAAGATCTATTTGTAATTAACAAGGTTGTGCTTATCTAACTCTTCTCAGCTGGGCTCAATACATACATACACAAAATAGTCCAAATTGGTGAAGTGAAATGAAAAAAAATAACTTGTTTCAAAATATTCTAAAACATAAATAACAGAAAAGTGGTGTGTGCATATGTATTAACCCCCATTGCTATGAAGCCCCTAAATAAGATCTGGTGCAACCAATTACCTTCAGAAGACACATAATTTGTTAAATAAAGTCCACCTGTGTGCAATCTAAGTGTCACATGATCTGTCATATGATCTCAGTATATATACACCTGTTCTGAAAGGCCCCAGAGTCTGCAACACCACTAAGCAAGGGGCATCACCAAGCAAGCGGTACCATGAAGACCAAGGAGCTCTCCAAACAGGTCAGGGACAAAGTTGTGGAGAAGTACAGATCAGGGTTGGGTTATAAAAATATATCAGAAACTTTGAACATCCCACGCAACACCATTAAATCCATTATAAAAAAAATTAAAGAATATGAAACCACAACAAACCTGCCAAGAGAGGGCCACCCACCAAAACTCATGGACCAGACAAGGAGGGCATTAATCAGAGAAGCAACAAAGAGACCAAAGATAACCCTGAAGGAGCTGCAAAGCTCCACAGAGGCGATTGGAGTATCTGTCCATAGGACCACTTTAAGCCGTACACTCCACAGAGCTGGGCTTCACGGAAGAGGGGCCAGAAAAAAAGCCATTGCTTAAAGAAAAAAATAAGCATTTGGTGTTCGCCAAACGGCATGTGGGAGACTCCCCAAACATATGGAAGAAGGTACTCTGGTCAGATGAGACTAAAATTGAGCTTTTTGGCCATAAAGGAAAACGCTACGTCTGGTGCAAACCCAACACCTCTCATCACCACGAGAACACCATCCCCACAGTGAAGCATGGTGGTGGCAGCATCATGCTGTTGGGATGTTTTTCATCGGCAGGGACTGGGAAAGTGGTCAGAATTGAAGGAATGATGGATGGCGCTAAATACAGGGAAATTCTTCAGGGAAACCTGTTTCAGTCTTCCAGAGATTTGAGACTGGGACAGAGGTTCACCTTCCAGCAGGACAATTACTCTAAGCATACTGCTAAAGCAACACTCGAGTGGTTTAAGGGGAAACATTTAAATGTCTTGGAATGGCCTAGTCAAAGCCCAGACCTCAATCCAATTGAGAATCTGTGGTATGAAATAAAGATTGCTGTACACCAGCGGAACCCATCCAACTTGAAGGAGCTGGAGAAGTTTTGCCTTGAAGAATGGGCAGAAATCCCAGTGGCTAGATGTGCCAAGCTTATAGAGATATACCCCAAGAGACCTGCAGCTGTAATTGCTGCAAAAGGTGGCTCTACAAAGTATTGACTTTGGGGGAGTGAAGCGTTATGCACACTCAATTTTTTGTGTGTCTTATTTCTTGTTTGTTTCACAATAAATAATATTTTGCATCTTCAAAGTGGTAGGCATGTTGTGTAAATCAAATGACACAAACCCCCAAAAAATCTATTTTAATTCCAGGTTGTAAGGCAACAAAATATGAAAAATCCCACAGGGGGTGAATACTTTCGCAAGCCACTGTAGTATATCTCCTGTTCTTCAGCCCTCAGGCTCAGTTTCTCTGAGCAGAAAATGACATTTGAAGTTGCTAGAGAAACACATAAACATTAAAACGTGATAAAACAACCCTCCAGTCTGTCAGCAGCATACATCCACATGGTTTGACTGTCTGACATTAAGACGATGAAATATTCATGGAGTCCACATTTCACCTGATCTGTGCATGTGTGTGTGAAGACTCAGACCTCTTGGTTGGCCCGGAGAGGATACAAGGAAGGTGACAGAGGGTAGCTGAGGGGAGGTAAGATACACCTGTTACACCAGCTACTGTATGCCAATCTTCTTAACGTAATTGGCTTTGCAGGCCAGGCATGCTGTATGAAGCTGCTGTGGTGAATAATTTACCTCTACGGGATGGGTGTCCCGAAATCGGGACAGTTGTTGCTCAATACGGATTATGTGACTTCAATGACGTTTTAAACAAAAGCAGATTTTCACGGACATATACATGTCTTATATGGGCAGAAAGCTTATATTATTGTTAATCTAACTGCAGTGTCCAATTTACAGTAGGTATTACAGCGAAAAAATACCATGCTATTGTTTGAGGATAGTGCACAAAAACAAAATACTTTTATCACAGTGACAGGTTTGATACATTCACATCTGAAGGTAAATAATGTACTTACATTCAGTGATCTTGCTCTAATTTGTCATCCTGAGGGTCCCAGAGATAATATATAGCGTAGTTTTGTTTGATAAAATCCATTTTTATATCCTAACTCGATCCATGTTGTACGCACAATCCATGTTGTGTTCCCACTTGTTCAACTTGAAAATAAAGAAATTTCTGAAAATCGAACGCTAAACCTTGTTTCAGCCAGTCAAGTTAGGTTCCTATTTATTCCTCAGACACTCCAGAAGGTAACAAGCCTTTCCTTCATCAATCTTCATTAGCAGTGGCGGCTCCTGGAAAAAATTCTCAGGGGGGGCAATTTTTCTGATGATTTAGGTGACCTACACACATTTTAAAAAAGATATGTCCAGCAACAACATGAAGACAGGGGCAGCATATAAGTCAATACCAGAAGCATTTATTGACTGATCTCAAAAGTGTTGGCTTACCAGGGTTGGTGGAGCCCTCAGTTTCATCTTTGCCTCGCAAAGCTAACTCAAACACTCCTAGAAACTTCACACACTGGATTAGCCGGCTGAGGATGTGGCGGTTCTTGCTAATGTCGTAGTAAATATATTTGTTATAGTGAATATGGAATATGATATGTTGAGTAAAATGTTGTGCTAAGATCTATTTAGGTCAGGAGCTGGTTATAAGTTCTGTTCCTATCCAATAACAATGGACAAAAGGGTCCTATCTTGTCAGCCTTGTCAGTTTCAGTTCTCCAGTAAACTTGTGATTATCAACACTAACCTCATCGTTGTGGCGGCGGACAGCTAGCCTGTATCCCTCATCCAGTTGAGTGGGAATGTTCACTCTCCCCAAAGCAGACAATCTCAAACAGGTATCAATGTGGGTCTTTGACAGCTCATGTTTCTTAATCTTTCCTGAAAGATGGTGCATGTCCGTTACACACCAGTCGCTGTCCAAGCGGTGCTGTCTGCCGTGCCGCCTTCAGGGTGAAAGAGTAAGCAGGGGGTAGCAGAAGACTGCATTAGCTACATCGCAGCCTGCTAGCCAGGTTTTTCGTTCGTACCAATTTTTGGAAAATCCTCGGGTGTAGGACTTCCCCCCTTTAGTAGAAACCTGTTGAATTATTAAATTTGGTCTGGGAGGTCCTAATTGTTTCGTTGCCAATTTATCTTCATTTGTTCGCCGACAAAAAGGAACTTCTTTCAAAGACACAATCGAGTTGCACTGAAGCCTAGCCATTTTGACAGTAATAGTGAATTGATTGACGCTGCTACCCGCTCTTTTCTTAGTTACGTTCATGGTTATGTTACGTATGACGAAAGCGCGTAAGTGCAAGCCCTCAGAAACCCATAGAGATTGTATTGAAAGCTCTGATATTTGAAAAAAAATAGATTTTACATGGGAGTCTATGACAGACTTCTGGGCGATTTTCAACCTGACTGAAATCGCCCCAAAAGGGGGGGGGGGGGCATTTGAAGCACGACTTTAGCCTGATTGGACATGTAGTGGCACTGTGGCAGATCAGACGTCTAGATTACAACACTGATAACTACTGTTGCCGTGATATAATTGATTAGAAAAAAAATCCCTTCCTTTTCCCGTTTGGCAGTGCGTCGCCCATATCGCCCTATTGAACACACCGCCCCTGTTCATTAGGTATATCCGATACAGAAACAATTTTAGCCACGAAGATGTAACATCATTACGCGCCGATGAGACAGGCGGGGTTCACTTGATTGACTGTATCTTGGTCCAATTACCACCTATCGTTTTGAAACATACAGTGAGGGAAAAAAGTATTCGATACCCTGCTGATTTTGTATGTTTGCCCACTGACAAAGAAATGATCAGTCTATAATTGTAATGGTAGGTTTATTTGAACAGTGAGAGACAGAATAACAACAAAAAAATCCAGAAAAACACATGTCAAAAATGTTATAAATTGATTTGCATTTTAATGAGGGAAATAAATATTTGACCCCTTCTCAATCAGAAAGATTTATGGCTCCCAGGTGTCTTTTATACAGGTAACGAGCTGAGATTAGGAGCACACTCTTAAAGGGAATGCTCCTAATCTCAGCTTGTTACCTGTATAAAAGACATCTGTCCACAGAAGCAATCAATCAATCAGATTCCAAACTCTCCACCATGGCCAAGACCAAAGAGCTCTCCAAGGATGTCAGGGACAAGATTGTAGACCTACACCAGGCTGGAATGGGCTACAAGACCATCGCCAAGCAGCTTGGTGAGAAGGTGACAACAGTTGTTGCGATTATTCGCAAATGGAAGAAACACAAAAGAACTGTCAGTCTCCCTCGGCCTGGGGCTCCATGCAAGATCTCACCTCGTGGAGTTGCAATGATCATGAGAACGGTGAGGAATCAGCCCAGAACTACACGGGAGGATCTTGTCAATGATCTCAAGGCAGCTGGGACCATAGTCACCAAGAGGAGAACTGGGTGAAAGTGTTGTAGTCAGATGAGACCAAAATGGAGCTATTTGGCATCAACTCAACTCACCGTGTTTGGAGGAGGAGGAATGCTGCCAATGACCCCAAGAACACCATCCCCACCGTCAAACATGGAGGTGGAAACATTATGCTTTGGGGGTGTTTTTCTGCTAAGGGGACAGGACAACTTCACCGTATCAAAGGGACGATGGACAGGGCCATGTACCGTCAAATCTTGGATGAGAACCTCCTTCCCTCAGCCAGGGCATTGAAAATGGGTCGTGGATGGGTATTCCAGCATGACAATGACCCAAAACACACGGCCAAGGCAACAAAGGAGTGGCTCAAGAAGGAGCACATTAAGGTCCTGGAGTGGCCTAGCCAGTCTCCAGACCTTAATCCCATAGAAAATCTGTGGAGGGAGTTGAAGTTTCGAGTTGCCAAGCATCAGCCTCAAAACTTTAATGACTTGGAGAAGATCTGCAAAGAGGAGTGGGACAAAATCCCTCCTGAGATGTGTGCTAACCTGGTGGCCAACTACAAGAAATGTCTGACCTCTGTGATTGCCAACAAGGGTTTTGCCACCAAGTACTAAGTCATGTTTTGCAGAGGGGTCAAATACTTATATCCCTCATTAAAATGCAAATCAATTTATAACATTTTTGACATTCGTTTTTCTGGATTATTTTGTTGTTATTCTGTCTCTCACTGTTCAAAAAAACCCACCATTAAAATGATAGACTGAACATGTCTTTGTCATTGGGCAAATGTACAAAATCAGCAGTGGATCAAATATTTTTTCCCTCACTAGCTAGCTAGATAGCCAATGAGCTGAGCTTTACAGGAGTGTAAGATGGTCCTTTGTCTGGGGAAAAGCCTGTGTATTCATAATGTGCGCAATGCGGTTTACTGTCCATTGGAAATCTAAACAAGGAAGTGGCCCATCGCGTTACGCACAGCTCGATTTAGTAAAAAAAGTTTTCTGCATATTTTGAAAGTACAATATGGCTACTAATACTGGAAAATCTCAATCAAAGTCCAGGTATACAGATTTAGATGTGATTATAGCAGAAATCGACCGGGAAAGTGTCACAGAACCAGTAGATGAGGACTTAGTGAATATAGTTTAGACTCAACAGCTGAATATGTTTTTGGAAGGAAAGGACGCCACTTTAGACGGGTAAGTGAAATACGTTTTTTCTACTCATGCTAATGAACAGTAGTTATTTGGAAGGTTGTATATTATTCATTTGAGAGATTTTTTAGATTTTTTATTTGATTGCTTATATATATATATATATATATAAACAGTTGAAGTCTGAAGTTTACATACACCTTAGCCAAATACATTTAAACTCAGTTTTTCACAATTCCAACTAAATGTCTTCAGAAACTCTATACGGCAAAGGGGTACAATCGCACTCATTGGCGCTCAGACTTGAGTAAGTTTCACATGGTGTGGTTGTGATACATATCATCATGGTCTGTCAGCAATTGTGACATGATTATGAACCAAGAGTTACGTTTGAAAACTGCATTATTTGTTGTCTACATATGGTCTGTGAATGTCCAAAAAATGCAGCGACTGTTGAATGCAGTAACTGTCCAAATCTAACCAAGAGATTCATCATGATAGTGTCAGACAAGAGCTAGGTATTTTAAGTAACAAAGCCATCTATAAGTAATGGCAAGAAAATTGGCTATACAGTTGAAGTCGGAAGTTTACATACACCTTAGCCAAATACATTTAAACTCAGTTTTTCACAATTCCTGACATTTTATCCTAGTCAAAATTCCCTGTCTTAGGTCAGTTTGGATCACCACTTTATTTTAAGAATGTGAAATGTCAGAATAATATTAGAGAGAATAATATATTTCAGCTTTTATTTCTTTCATCACATTCCCAGTGGGTCAGTTACACTCAATTAGTATTTGGTAGCATTGCCTTTAAATTGTTTAACTTGGGTCAAACGTTTTGGGTAGCCTTCCACAAGCTTCCCACAATAAGTTGGTTGAATTTTGGCCCATTCCTCCTGACAGAGCTGGTGTAACTGAGTCAGGTTTGTAGGCCTCCTTGCTCACACACGCTTTTTCAGTTCTGCCCCTCAAATTTTTTATAGGATTGAGGTCAGGGCTTTGTGATGGCCACTCCAATACCTTGACTTTGTTGTCCTTAAGCCATTTTGCCACAACTTTGGAAGTATGCTTGGGGTCATTGTCCATTTGGAAGACCCATTTGTGACCAAGCTTTAACTTCCTGACTTATGTCTTGAGATGTTGCTTCAATATATCCACATAATGGTCCTTCCTCATGATGCCATCTATTTTGTGAAGTGCATCAGTCCCTCCTGCAGCAAAGCACCCAAGGAAGGCATGATGCTGCCACCCTCGTGCTTCACGATTGGGATGGTGTTCTTCGGCTTGCAAGGAACCCCCTTTTTCCTCCAAACATAACGATGGTCATTATGGCCAAACAGTTCTATTTTTGTTTCATCAGACCAGAAGACATTTCTCCAAAAAGTAAGATTTTTGTCCTCATGTGCAATTGCAAACTGTAGTCTGGCTTTTTTATGGTGGTTTTGAAGCAGTGGCTTCTTCCTTGCTGAGCGGCCTTTCAGGTTATGTCGATATCAGACTCGTTTTACTGTGGATATAGATACTTTTGTATCTGTTTCCTCCAGCATCTTCACAAGGTCCTTTACTGTTGTTCTGGGATTGATTTGCACTTTTCGACCCAAAGTACGTTCAACTCTAGGAGACAGAACGCGTCTCCTTCCTGAGCAGTGTGACGGCTGCGTGATCCCATGGTGTTTATTCTTGCGTACTATTGTTTGTACAAATGAATGTGGTACCTTCAGGCATTTGGAAATTGCTCCCAAGGATGAACCAGACTCTACAATTTTTCTTTCTAAGGTCTTGGCTGATTTCTTTTGATTTTCACATGATGTCAAGCAAAGATGCACTGAGTTTGAAGGTAGGCCTTAAAATACATCCACAGGTACACCTCCAATTGATTTATATGATGTCAATTAGCCTATCAGAAGCTTCTAAAGCCATGACATCATTTTCTGGAATTTTCCAAGCTGTTTAAAGGCACAGTCAACTTAGTGTATGTAAACTTCTAACCCACTGGAATTGTGATACAGTCTCAAGAAGGCCAGTTTTATTGCTTCTTTAATCAGCACAACAGTTTTCAGCTGTGCTAACATAATTGCAAAAGGGTTTCTAATTATCATTTAGCCTTTCAAAATGATAAACTTGGATTAGCAAACACAACGTGCCATTGGAACACAGGACTGATAGTTGCTGATAATGGCCTCTGTACGCCTATTTAGATATTCCATTAGCCGTTTCCAGCAACAATAGCCATTTACAACATTAACAATGTCTACACTGTATTTCTGATCAATTTGATGTTATTTTAATGGACAAAAAAATTGCTTTTCTTTTGAAAACAAGGACATTTCTAAGTGACCCCAAACTTTTGAACGGTAGTGTGTATATATATATATATATATATATATCATTTTTTTCACTTTGTTTGTGGTTTGTTCACTTATGACTTTAGATCAGTTGGCTGCTAGCTTGGCCCTTATCTTAAATAGTTCACTTCTGTGTTGGGAGGCATTGGATCAACATTCTCGTCTCGTCTCCTGTTAGTACCTTTTATGTAGGGAAGCTAATGCTCTATCATGTATGACATTCCTGGGAGTGTGCCAACTTGTATTTTTTATTACCATAGCATTTTAGTATGTTTTCTATAGTTACAGTGGGGGAAAAAATTATTTAGTCAGCCACCAATTGTGCAAGTTCTCCCACTTAAAAAGATGAGAGAGGCCTGTAATTTTCATCATAGGTACACGTCAACTATGACAGACAAAATGAGGAAAAAAAATCAAGAAAATCACATTGTAGGATTTTTAATGAATTTATTTGCAAATTATGGTGGAAAATAAGTATTTGGTCAATAACAAAAGTTTTTCAATACTTTGTTATATACCCTTTGTTGGCAATGACACAGGTCAAACGTTTTCTGTAAGTCTTCACAAGGTTTTCACACACTGTTGCTGGTATTTTGGCCCATTCCTCCATGCAGATCTCCTCTAGAGCAGTGATGTTTTGGGGCTGTCGCTGGGCAACACAGATTTTCAACTCCCTCCAAAGATTTTCTATGGGGTTGAGATCTGGAGACTGGCTAGGCCACTCCAGGACCTTGAAATGCTTCTTACGAAGCCACTCCTTCGTTGCCCGGGCGGTGTGTTTGGGATCATTGTCATGCTGAAAGACCCAGCCACGTTTCATCTTCAATGCCCTTGCTGATGGAAGGAGGTTTTCTCTCAAAATCTCACGATACATGGCCCCATTCATTCTTTCCTTTACACGGATCAGTCGTCCTGGTCCCTTTGCAGAAAAACAGCCCCAAAGCATGACGTTTCCACCCCCATGCTTCACAGTAGGTATGGTGTTCTTTGGATTCAACTCAGCATTCTTTGTCCTTCAAACACGACGAGTTGAGTTTTTACCAAAAAGTTCTATTTTGGTTTCATCTGACCATATGACATTCTCCCAATCCTCTTCTGGATCATCCAAATGCACTCTAGCAAACTTCAGACGGGCCTGGACATGTACTGGCTTAAGCAGGGGGACACGTCTGGCACTGCAGGATTTGAGTCCCTGGCGGCGTAGTGTGTTACTGATGGTAGGCTTTGTTACTTTGGTCCCAGCTCTCTGCAGGTTATTCACTAGGTCCCCCCGTGTGGTTCTGGGATTTTTGCTCACCGTTCTTGTGATCATTTTGACCCCATGGGGTGAGATCTTGCGTGGAGCCCCAGATCGAGGGAGATTATCAGTGGTCTTGTATGTCTTCCATTTCCTAATAATTGCTCCCACAGTTGATTTCTTCAAACCAAGCTGCTTACCTATTGCAGATTCAGTCTTTCCAGCCTGGTGCAGGTCTACACTTTTGTTTCTGGTGTCCTTTGACAGCTCTTTGGTCTTGGCCATAGTGGAGTTTGGAGTGTGACTGTTAGAGGTTGTGCACAGGTGTCTTTTATACTGATAACAAGTTCAAACAGGTGCCATTAATACAGGTAACGAGTGGAGGACAGAGGAGCCTCTTAAAGAAGAAGTTAGAGGTCTGTGAGAGCCAGAAATCTTGCTTCTTTTGTAGGTGACCAAATACTTATTTTCCACCATAATTTGCAAATAAATTCATTAAAAATCCTACAATGTGATTTTCTGGAATTCTTTTCTCAATTTGTCTGTCATAGTTGACGTGTACCTATGATGAAAATTACAGGCCTCTCTCATCTTTTTAAGTGGGAGAACTTGCACAATTGGTGGCTGACTAAATACTTTTTTTCCCCACTGTATGTACTTGAAAATGTATCAATTTACCAATTCGGCCACTTGGAGGCCACTTGGGTACGTTTGGGCAAACTCGTGAGGGACACCTGGGTGACTTCATAATTAAATGTTATGTAGCTCCCTCATTCTTGAAGGAAACTTTGCACATACGCTGTTGTTCTCTCGTAGACAACATCTAAATTACCTCCAGCGTCCTATCTGAATGTATGGCTTTTCTTTTTCATGTCAAAGATGATGCAACATAAATAAAAATAGAAAACATACATTTTTGTTTGTTTTATCTTTTACCAGATATATTGTGTTATGTTCTCCTACATTAGTTTCACATCTCCACAAACTTAAAAGTGTTTCCTTTCAAATAGTATCAAGAATATGCATATCCTTGCTTCAGGTCCTGAGCTACAGGCAGTTAGATTTGGGTATGTCATTTTAGGGTCTGATCCTTAAGAGGTTAAACATAGACCATCATTACTTTAGGTGATTAAAACATGAGAATGTTTGATATGCTTTAATTTTATATTTCGGCACATGGCAGTCAAAAACTCCTCAATAAAAGAGTGCATGTTTTTATCCAAAGTTGTGTGTGTGTACACTCTTGGAAAAAAAGGTACTATCTAGAACCTAATAGGAAAACCCTTTGAAGAACCTTTCCACAGAGTGTTCTACATGGAACTCAGAATGGTTCTACCTTGAACCTAAAAGGGTTTTACCTGGAACCAAAAAGGGTTCTCCTGTCCTGCCTGACATCTCTGTCTCTCTCCGGGGAGTTGGTTGTCGTGCATCTACCTCCCGCTCCACACGGCCCTCTGGCTCCAGAGGCTCCTAGCCACATGCCACACAATCACTAGAACTGTGTGTGTGTGTGTGTGTGTGTGTGTGTCTACGTGCGGCTCCAGAGACTCCCAGCCACATGCCTCACAATCACAGGAAGTCAATGACAACATTTGGCGACCACACCACCCGTGTCCAACCTGCACAGGATTCTGGATCTTAATTAGCTAGTCTTGCCCAGGCAGACGTATTGTATATTCATACACACACACACACACACACACACACAAAGGCATCTAACTGGTGTCCAACTCCACAAACTAATTCAGCCAACATACTCTCTAACAAACACATGCCCTCATACAGTGTATCGTATACCTCCAACAGCTGTAGCAGATGGCTGTAAAGAGATACCTGGAGTCTCTCCTATTTCTCCTGGTGTTGATGTGCAGGTTCTCTTATGCTAAGAAGCCCACAGAGCGATACTATTGCATATGGATCATCAACTAGATTCAGCCACGGGCCAATTATTTCTTGAGCGGATGGTCGGGGGGCCGAAACATAATAACAAATAATTTGTAGCCTGCAAATTGACCGCAAGAAGCCCAAACAGAGATATAGTTTGACTAAAACATAATCATTTCAAACCTTGCTTACATCTGTATACGATCACGTCGTGTCTCTCTATTATGCTTGGGAATACTTGGGAACAGATTTCTTAAATTAAAATAACTTGGAGCTGATTTCCTGGTGTTTTTTAGTCTTTTACGTCCAACAATGCAACGGTTTTTATAAAAACAAATTGCTCAGAAAACTTAGGGGGCCAAATAAAACCAGCCGCTGGCCAAATTCGGGCCGCAGGCCGCCAGTTGGGGAACCCTGCTGGTGTTCGTTAAATACAATATTTTGATAGAGCAGCCCAATCATTCCAATATCTTTATTGATCTCTATAATTATATATTCATATATTTATTCATGTATTTATTCTTAATTAAAATAACCTTATCTTCTGATGGAGAGAGGCAGAGACTGCTAAATGAGTCAGGTTCATTTATATGCAAATGGCGATGAAAATTAAAGTCAAATTAAAGATCTTTGCGGATGACAACCACACAAACATCGCAGACACCATATTTTGCGCACACACTCATTTTAGATATCATCATTGACAGCTACTTATGAGTGGCAGCGATGGTGGTTCATATTCAGGCCAAGGCTGAGTAACCCATCATCACTGTTGGAGACAGTAACTACATGTGTAGTCAGAGTTGTGTGTGGCTGATGTGTCTTTAATACGGTGGCAATAGTCACTTTTTTTTTCTCTCTCTCTCTCTCTCTCTCTCTCTCTCTCTCTCTCTCTCTCTCTCTCTCTCTCTCTCTCTCTCTCTCTCTCTCTCTCTCTCTCTCTCTCTCTCTCTCTCTCTCTCTCTCTCTCGTCACCTGGCTCAGGAGCTCAGGACATGGGGTGTGGTGGGCCATGCAGCCATCGTTCCACTGTTGATCAAAGGAGTCGCAGTGTCCTTGACTAGAACCCCTAGAGTCTCTCTCTTTTTACCCGCTTAAATCTAGGAGCAGCAATTAAAACTGTTTTCATATTTACTTTATCTTCCCCTCCCTTCTCTCTCCTTTTCTCTCTTTGTTTCTCTCTCTCTGTCTCTCCCTCTCTCCTTCTTGCTTTCTCAATTGCTCTCTCTCTCGTTCTTTCTGTCTTTCTCTCCCTCCCACTTGCACTCTTTCTCTCCGTATCTTTCTCTCTCTCCATTTCTCTCTCCTTCTTTCTCTCTTTTGTATCAGACTGATAATGAAGATGTCAGTCAATTAGTAGTGGATTATTTCTCTCTGATTAAGTGTACTCAAGGACGGTGCATATGTTTGATCTCCCGTCTGTATACCATCTTATTTTCTCATTTTTTATTCATTATTTATGCCTCGCAGACAGAACAAGTTTGATGAACATAAAGCTAGAAAACCAAGTTCAAGAAAACGAACACAGAAATACAGAAAATGCAAAAGCTGTACATTATTCAATAGATGTTTGTTGATATCTTTGACAACACAGATCTATCAGAGTGTGGGAAACTATTGAACAAACAGAGCGATAACAATATGTTATGTTTATAACTATTTTGTTACTCAATAGACAAAGCAGACATGACCCAACACCACAAGAACGGCCAGAAATGTGAGAGCTGGGTATATCTGAGTAAAAACCAACTTCTGTGTTGGACGGCTGATAGAGAGATCTTTAGTATTCTGTGACAGAAACAGAGACGTTCAAAGAAACAGTGAAACATTTGTGGAGTTTCAGAGACGGTGCAGCAAAGCAGGGGGTATTCACAGACACCGGCAGTATTCTACGGGATACTAAGCTCTCCACAGGACCACCACACTGTCTGACCATGTCATCATAGAACTACAGACAGCACACGTTCTGGAATACAGAGGATATCTGGAGCTCTTGGAATGTTTAGAAAATAAAGTTTTCTGGAGAGTTCTGGAATACTCAGAGGAACAGTCAGTGTTGCTAATATTTTCTTCAGGACTTTCGAGTCGGTATCTACACTTCTCTTTTCATTAACATAGCTCTAGGCAACATTCATCAAAGTAATGTGCTTTTAACTGTCCTTGCTCGCGGGCTCTTCATATAACCAGTGGCGTCAGCTCAGCTAAACCTAGGGTATGGCAAAGTGGGGTGTGTAGAAATACAACCACCAGTTGAAGGTCATTTACTGTACTTCTACATAATGTTAAAACTCTAAAATGCTATTTGGAGAACAGCAAAATCAAACAGAAATGTCCCCAGACATTATCACCGCAATATTTATATAGGTTTATATTAGGTTTAAAGGTCTGTGGAATGTCGTGTACAATGTACTACTCAACCTCATCATACATAGGCTACAGTGACTCATTTATCCTAGCTGTGGAACCATGCATACAGTGCAACATGAAATAGACGCACACACACACTCTGCATTCAGAGATGTGCCTTATAATGTCTGCGCTCAGATCATTTTTGCATTTGCCTGTCTGCATTATTAGCAAGGGAAGGAAAACATTCTGCGACTATTGAAGCATTGCATCAACAAGGTGTTTCTGAGAATATTGAAACATTGTCTCAACGAATAAGCCGGCTCTGAGAATATTGAAACATTTTGTATCAACAAGACTTCTATGAGAATATTATTATTGCAACATAGTAGCCAACATGGAGGCAGCCCCTGAATTTTAAATAGCAAGTTATTCTTTAAATAGCAAGTTGTTCAGTTGTTTATTTTTATACCAATAGGCCTACATGAATAACAATTAGGCTTACAGCTATCACAACCGATATTTAAATTTTTGGTTTCAAACGGTCACCAAAAAGGAGGGCTCCCCACCTCCCAATTATCTTTACTTGGCGCTGGATTTTTATTTTTGGCGAGCTACAGAGGGCTACATCGAACCACTAATACGGGACTGGTAAAGGCCCAGTGCACTACTTTTGTAAAAAAAAATATATATGAATATATTTTTTTATTCCGATTTTTCATGGGGTGCTGCAGCACCCTCAGCACCCCTACTTCCAGCGGCTATGCATATAACCAATATGGGTTTAAACCAATTCAGGGATCCGCTGTTCATTTCGCCAAAGGGTCCTTCCACTCTGAACAAACCTCCTTGAGGGTGAAAGCCAGACATTGTACGTCTATCTACCAGTCATACACCCACTTAACACTGAACTGGCGATACCTTGACAAGATCACAGAATACATATTCCTGTCTAGTTAACGGTAATATTATTATGACAGAGCAGAGAAGTGACTGTCTTTGAATTATTTTCAGATCCGTCGGACTAGTTGAATAATTTATCAATTCTAATTATCCTAGCGGAATTAAACAAGTCTTATTATGCATGTAAATTATAGCTGCTTAAAACATTTTTTGGTTTTCATGGATAGTGCCTTTGAATTACCAAGGTAGAAAAGCAGTATGTTTATGGCCTAGGTGATGTTCATTGAGTCAGGGCCGGCTCCAGGCATAAGCGACATAAGGAACTCAGTCGGGGTCTCAACTTACTGTTGAGAGTTAGAATAGTAGAATACACAAGGTGCAAATAAAAAATGTGGCTGTGCATCAGCAATTTTTATCTTGTTATGTCAGTCACTGACAGTCACTAAATTTACCATGTCAGCTAACACATTTTAGATTGGTAAGTTAGTCTAGCCAGCTATGTAAACTTATAGTAATGATGGCCGGATACCAACCAGGCACGCAGGGCACGTGCCCAGGGACCCTGACCTCCAGGGGGCCCCCATTGACTCTGTTAGTCACTCTAACTCAGATATCATTAACATTGCATAAGTCATGGAAAAATTTGTAGAATTGCAGGATATTAGCTTTAAAACTGAAAAAATGTCTCTACACCCCATGGCAAAATGTGTAGAATTAGAGTATTTGCTGTATAACTGCAAAAGTGTTCTCTCTACCCCATGGCAAAATGAGTAGAATTGCATGAAATGTGTCATAAAATTGCAAGAAATGTATCTCCAACCCACGGCAAAATGTGTAGAATTGCAGTAAATTCCCTTTTTCTCTCCGCTGTCAAGAGGGGGGGCCACTAAAACCTTTGCCCACATTGCATTGAGTAATAATTTGTCATCATTATAATTAGTATGTTACTGGCAGGTATTATGTGAATACCTATCTGTTTATTTCTATATACGAGTGTCTATGACTATAACAGCTGGTACGTAGATACAGGTGAGGATGATGATTTGGGGTGTGAGAGGGTGCAGTATGATGCTGCTGTGCCTTATTTCACTTGAAGGTATTTTATTGTTAGAGACGGATCACTTCCAACAGGCCTCCTCTTTCCTCAGAGTGGTTGGGGAATGTGCAGAAAGGGTTGGGAATATGGGAAGGCAGTGTTCTCAGTGTTCCGTCCACCAGACTTGTATCACTTGCTGTAATTGGTTAGAGACTCTTCATTAGAACACTTAGAGGCTCTGACTCCTAGAGGAAACATCTACAGCTGTGTTACACACGCTAAACACAGTCACTAACTACTGTAATGTGGCAGCACATCTCCAAGCCAATGTAGACTTAATTACAACACATAAGTGAACAAATGTGAGGAGAGCAGAAGAGATAGCAAAATTATAAATGTTTTGAGTAAAAAAAACACCCGAGGCACAAAGTAAATAAAAGGATAAAGATTAAAATGTAAAGCATTTATCTTTCAAATTAGCAATCACACTTTAATCTAGCAGCTTCAGAATATCAGCCAACAGAAGAGCATTCTGCTTGTGACAGAGGTGCAAATATAAGGAAGATTTTGACAGGAAGAGGAAGAAGGAGAAGTAAAGAACAGAATGATGGAGAGGACGTGGGATTGTGTTCATGCAAGAGATCACAACACAGAGAGTAATGTAGGCCTTTTTTACTCATCAATTACTGGTAGACCAGGGCATTCTGTTACAGCTTTTGATCTAGAAACAGAGACTGCTCACCGTGTTCTGCAATAAGATCTCACGGTCTCACTTCAGTATTCAACGTTTGTCCAGGGGAGGATAAACATCAAATTGCTACAGTTAAGTTTAGGCATTCATTCCAACTGTTTAATGTAATGGTTAAGGTATGGGATAAAAACACCATGTTAGATGGGGGATGATAAGGGATGTCATTATAGTAACCCATGATCTAACTGAGGTTGAATACAATACATGATAATGTTAAGTTGCTGCTAACGTGACATGATTGTTTAACTGCTAGGCGAGAGTGTTAAAACATGTCATGTCATGTCCCCTTTAAAACTAATCAGGCACATACTACCCCTATGCATGCCTTGGCTTCTGTTCAATCACTGATTAAGTGATGATACCATAATGTTACACCTCTGTGCACACACACACGCGCACACACACACACAGGTACAGTATGTAAACCATAATACAATAGTGTATTGAGAGGTAAGGTAAGGTAAGATTTTCTGAAGCAGCTGTCCCCAAAACGAAGACTGTCCCTGAAACAAAGACAGTTCTGCCAAGTTGTTCTCCGGGAGTTAGTCGAGGGAGGCCCCGCTCTCTCGCTTCCCAAGATGTTTAGTTTATTTCATTCCGATCTCTTTTGTATTATTGTAGCCTTTTCTGTAGCCTGTCAACTATGTGTCTGTCTATCCCTGTTCTCTCCTCTCTGCACAGGCCATACAAATGCTTCACACCGCGTGGCTGCTACCACTCTAATCTGGTGGTCCCTGCGCGCACGACCCACGTGGAGTTCCAGGTCTCCGGCAGCCTCTGGAACTGCCGTTCTGCGGCCAACAAGGCAGAGTTCATCTCAGCCTATGCTACCCTCCAGTCTCTCGACTTCTTGGCGCTGACGGAAACATGGATTACCACAGAAAACACTGCTACTCCTACTGCCCTTTCCTCGTCTGATCATGTGTTCTCGCATACCCCGAGAGCATCTGGTCAGCACGGCGGTGGCACAGGAATCCTCATCTCTCCCAAGTGGACATTCTCTCTTTCCCCCTGACCCATCTGTCTATCTCCTCATTTGAATTCCATGCTGTCACTAGCCCATTCAAGCTTAACATCCTTGTCATTTATCGCCCTCACAGTTCTGGGTGACTTTAACCTGCCGACGTCTGCCTTTGACTCATTTCTCTCTGCCTCCTTCTTTCTACTCCTTTCCTCTTTTGACCTCACCCTCTCACCGTCCCCCCTACTCACAAGGCAGGCAATACGCTTGACCTCATCTTTACTAGATGCTGTTCTTCTACTAATCTCACTGCAACTCCCCTCCAAGTCTCCGACCACTACTTTGTATCCTTTTCTCTCTCGCTCTCCTCCAACACTACTCACTCTGTCCATACTCAGATAGTAATGTGCCGTCGCAACCTTCGCTCTCTCTCTCCCGCTACTCTCTCCTCTTCCATCCTATCATCTCTTCCCTCTGCTAAATCCTTCTCCCTCCGATCTCCTGATTCTGCCTCCTCAACCCTCCTCTCTTTTTGCATCTTTTGACTCTCTATGTCCCCTATCCTCCCGGCCGGCTCGGTCCTCCCATCCTGCTCCGTGGTTTGACGACTCATTGCGAACTCACAGAACAGGGCTACGGGCGGCCAAGCGGAAATGGGGGAAAACTATACTCCCTGTGGACCTGTCATCTTTTCACTCCCTCCTCTCTACTTTTTCTTCCTCTGTTTCTGCTGCTAAAGCCACTTTCTACCACTCTAAATTTCAAGCCTCTGCCTCTAACACTAGGAAGCTCTTTGTCACCTTCTCCTCCCTGCTGAATCCTCCTCCTCCTCCCCCTCCCTCCTCCCTCTCTGTGGATGACTTCGTCAACCATTTTGAAAAGAAGGTTGACGACATCCGATCCTCATTTATTAAGTCAAATGACACCACTGGTCCTGCTCACACTGCCCTACCCTATGCTTTGACTTCTTTCTCCCCTCTCTCTCCAGATGAAATCTTGCGACTTGTGATGGCCGGCCACCCAACATCCTGCCCGCATGACCCTATCCCCTCCTCTCTTCTCCAGACCATTTCCGGAGACCTTCTCCCTTACCTCACCTCGCTCATCAACTCATCCTTGACCGCTGGCTATGTCCCTTCCGTCTTCAAGAGGGCGATAGTTGCACCCCTCCTCAAAAAACCTACACTCGATCCCTCCGATGTCAACAACTACAGACCAGTATCCCTTCTTTCTTTTCTCTCCAAAACTCTTGAGCGTGCTGTCTCTAGCCAACACTCCTGCTATCTCTCTCAGAATGACCTTATTGATCCTAACCAGTCAGGTTTCAAGACTGGTCATTCAACTGAGACTGCTCTTCTCTGTGTCATGGAGGCTCTTCGCACTACCAAAGCTAACTCTCTCTCCTCTGCTCTTATCCTTCTAGACCTATCTGCTGCCTTTGATACTGTGAACCATCAGATCCTCCTCTACACCCTCTCCGAGTTGGGCATCTCCGGCGCTGCTCACTCTTGGATTGCGTCCTAACTGACAGGTCGCTCCAACCAGGTGGCGTGGCGAGAATCTGTCTCCGCACCACGTGCTCTCACCACTGGTGTCCCCCAGCGCTCAGTTCTAGGCCCTCTCCTATTCTCTCTATACACCAAGTCACTTGGCTCTGTCATATCCTCACATGGTCTCTCCTATCATTGCTACGCAGACGACACACAATTAATTTTCTCCTTTCCCCCTTCTGATAACCAGGTGGCGAATCGCATCTCTGCATGTCTGGCAGACATATCAGTGTGGATGTCGGATCACCACCTCAAGCTGAACCTCGGCAAGATGGAGCTGCTCTTCCTCCCGGGGAAGGACTGCCCGCTCCATGATCTCGCCATCACGGTTGACAACTCACCTTGTCGTGACCCTGGACAACACCCTGTAGTTCTCTGCTAACATCAAAGCGGTGACCCGATCCTGCAGGTTCATGCTCTACAACATTCGCAGAGTACGACCCTACCTTACACAGAAAGCGGCACAGGTCCTGATCCAGGCAGTTGTCATCTCCCGTCTGGATTACTGCAACTCGCTGTTGGCTGGGCTCCCTGCCTCTAACATTAAACCCCTGCAACTTATCCAGAATGCTGCAGCCCGTCTGGTGTTCAACCTTCCCAAGTTCTCTCACGTCACCCCGCTCCTCCGCACACTCCACTGGCTTCCAGTTGAAGCTCACATATACTACAAAACCATGGTGCTTGCCTACGGAGCTGTGAGGGGAACGGCACCTCCTTACCTTCAGGCTCTGATCAGACACTACACCCAAATGAGGGCACTACGTTCATCCACCTCTGGCCTGCTAGCCCCCCTACCTCTACGGAAGCACAGTTCCCGCTCAGCCCAGTCAAAGCTATTCGCTGCTCTGGCACCCCAATGGTGGAACAAGCTCCCCCACGACGCCAGGACAGCGGAGTCACTGACCACCTTCCGGTGACACTTGAAACCCTACCTCTTTAAGGAATACCTGGAATAGTATAATAGTAATCCTTCTACCCCCCCCCCCCCCTTTACTACCACTGTCTTTTGTCTAAATTATCACCTGACTTATTTCACCTGCTAGCACTGACTTGTTTAAAGAAATGTACTTATTGTGATCGAGATGTAGTTGTCCCTGATTGCACTGACTTTGTTCACAGCTGCTTTTTTGTAGAAGTGTACTTACTGTGATCAAGATGTGGTTGTCCCACTGGCTATCCTAAGTTGAATGCACCAATTTGTAAGTCGCTCTGGATAAGAGCGTCTGCTAAATGACTTAAATGTAAATGTAAATATTGATGGATGACTCCAGGTTATACATCCCTATTTTGTGGTAAAATGCTGAGTGGACTGAATGGATCTGGTGCAATGGACTCATCCATCACTGGCCTTCAGAGGGGGGATAGAGGGGACCATCAAGGCCTTTTATTTAATGGAGGTCACACTGAACATATGGACTGTACATATGGACTGTGTCAGTTCATTCTGATCCCTCCTAAACCTTTTATCAAACAAAGACTAAGCAAACATAGCCAATCTGTTTTTTAGTGATGTCAACATTGAGTGGATCCTGTTTGTAATTTGCATTTATGAATACCAAATAAAACTTTAATACATATAACTTATTTTCTTGAGTGCCTCAGCCAGGCATCTTACTTGAGTAGCTAGAACACTATGAACAATATGAACAGTCCGTTTTATTAAGGCACAACAAAATGTGTGCGCGGCAACAGAATAGACATACCAAGCTAGATGAGTTGCTTAAGCATTAAGAAAGGCCTTTCGTTGTCGTCTGTCTGGATGACTGAGCCAGTGGCGGAGACATGAAGTGGCGGGTGACAGGCGTTTCACCGTTTCCTGAGTACCGCTGTGCCCACGCCCGGTCTGAGTAATGTGGCACGCCTCGGTAGCATAGTGCGGTAGAGCTGCCTGGCACCATATGGAATGGCATGCGGTTCAGTGCCCAGGATTGATTGGAGCGGAGTGGAGAGAGAGAGAGGAAGTGAGGGATCCTAATTGGGTGTTTTCTCAACCAGATGCACAATAAATGCTGTGTAGAACAAGATTGTCATCAGGATCATGTGATAAGGAAGGGAAGGAAGAAGAGCCAGACTGGTGGAGGGAGGCTTGAAAACTCTATCTACCTGTGAGAGCTGAGGCAGAGGAGTGAGAGCCATAACAACAGATTCACAGGCCTATCTGTACGTCAGAGGAGGCTGCTGGGAGGAGCTATAGGAGGACAGTCTCATTGTAATGGCTGGAATGGAATAAATGGAACGGAGTCAAACATGTGGTTTCCATATGTTTGATGTGTTTGATAACATTCCATTTCTTCCATTACAGCCATTACAATGAGCCCGTCCTCATACAGCTCCTCCCACCAGCCTCCTCTGCTTTACATGCTTGAGTGAGTGTGTGTGTCGGGGTAGGTGAGACAATTATTGTCAACGTGTGGAGATTCTCTGCCAAGCTCAGTATAATAGTGTATTGTACTAATTAGTTAGTACTGTAGTTGAAGCAGAAGCAATATACAGTAGTAGCACATAGATCTCTAGCAGTCACAGCTGCTGCAACAACAGCCTCAGTAACAACAAACGCAGCAACAACAGCCTGAGTAACAACAGACACAGTAACAACAGCTGCAGTAACAACAAACACAGTAACAACAGCCTCAGTAACAACAAACGCAGCAACAGCCTCAGTAACAACAGACACAGTAACAACAGCTGCAGTAACAACAGACACAGTAACAACAGCTGCAGTAACAACAGACACAGTAACAACAGCTGCAGTAACAACAGACACAGTAACAACAGCCTCAGTAACAACAGACACAGTAACAACAGCCTCAGTAACAACAGCTGCAGTAACAACAGCCTCAGTAACAACAGACACAGTAACAACAGCTGCAGTAACAACAGCCTCAGTAACAACAGCCTCAGTAACAACAGCTGCAGTAACAACAGCCTCAGTAACAACAGACTCAGTAACAACAGCCTCAGTAACAACAGCCTCAGTAACAACAGCCTCAGTAACAACAGACTCAGTAACAACAGCCTCAGTAACAACAGCCGCAGTAACAACAGCTGCAGTAACAACAGACACAGTAACAATAGCCTCAGTAACAACAGCCACAGTAACAACAGCCTCAGTAACAACAGCCGCAGTAACAACAGCTGCAGTATCTCCTCTGATAGGGACCTACATATATATAATCAATCCATATTGGACTTTTTGTGTAGCATCTTGTCAGATATACCACTGTAGCATGTACAGACCATTCCCACCACACGTCATCTCACTATCTATCTGATATTGTATTTATCTCAGTGGTTTTAGCACGAGGCTCAGGCTCTGGAGCGGGTCCCTGGAAGAATTAGCATAGCCTATGATCTGGGGACAGCTCTGCATGGAGTGTGGAATTAGACTGGGGGTTAAGGGGATGAGTGTGACAGTGACAGCCTCTGATCCAGGACCAGACCATAATGAATGATTAGATTAAACCATGTTCCACACAGCTTATGGCTTTGAATCCCACCGCCAACCGCCTAGCTCCTGCATCAAACCTCTGTTGTGGTTGAAACAACCCCTCGCCGTGCTGCGCCGCGCGTCTCCAATCTTAAAACATGACCCACCAAGCACATCCTGCTGTCTGAGAGATGCGGTGCTGGGTGCCCCTCCTGTGCTGTGGCTGCTGCTGCTGCTGGAACTCTGATAGGTTAAATACGCCACATAATATGTCATCGATGTCATGGGAAGAAGATTACAAGCCGGAGTATCAGGTGGAAGGGAATGCATGCAGTAGCATACCTATAGTATTTGATGTGGTTTAGGTTGAGAATATTCACTCACTACGTCGATAAACTATGCTATTTAACCAGAGAAAACAACCATTAGAAAACCAGCTCATGCTTCCATAAAGCCACAGGGTCACGATAGAGGGGACTCACACTTGGTTAATTTTAGTGAAATATACAGCCCATAATATCCATATCGCAGCCTTGTCTGGGGAAATTGACTCAGCAAACTTTCGCTGGGATTCCTAATTAATGGTCCATAAATAATTGAGTCCTTTAAAAGCAATTATCAGGCTGGGAGTGTGATGAAAAATACTCACTACTTTAAATGGAGTCTGAAATTAGGATAAACTATTTACTCCTGAAGCTAGCGTAGGTCAGAGCGGTGCGGAGCAGAGGCACCTGGCCTCTAACAATGGCTGATTGACGATCGTGCTCTCAATCAGAGATTAGATCTAGATTAGCTGCCTTCATCCTAGTATGGACCTTGCATTCAAATGTCCTAAAGGAGAAAGTCAGAGTAACTGTAGATTGTTGATGCCCAGATACTTTCAAAAAACCTTTTATCTAAACTTTATTTGGGAAGGGAAAAAAACTGCATTATCTCCTTTTTGTTCCGTTCCAACACTTTGCCCCATGTGCACTGAACAAATGAATAAATGACAGAACGGGAAGAAAGAGAGAAAAGAGAAAAAAGGAGAGAAATTCCATCTGTCCACAACATTCAAATGAGGCTGCTCCACAGGCTGCGTCTGGCTGTGCCTTTCACAACTCTAAAGGTGAAACTCTCTCTCTCCCTCCCCGAGTTATGCTCCAACACCACAAGGGATGTGTCACTGGGAATTGTTTTTACTTCTACCACTGAGAGGGAGGGGAGGAGTGAGGAGGGAGAGAGGGAGACACAGAGACAAAGGTGGGGGAGAGAGAGAGGGGAATAGAACTGAAAAAAAACACAATAATACCTAATTCTGTGCACCCACCTGTACAGTGGGATGAAGCCATGACTGCTGGTGCTGGGGCTGGTGGGAAGGGAACAGAACAGACTGTGTTGTTAATGAAGCCAAATCAGGGAGAAAATAGTACCCAGCAGCAGATGCCACACTGGCGTGGTTGGCATACCCTGCCTGTAATATTGATAAAGGTCAGAGGTCAAGTGGATGTGACCATTCCAGCTCAGCTGCTTCCTGTCAGAGGGAATTTAATTTCCTGTTCCCAGGCAGATGTTGGAAACGTCGGGACGTGCCGTGCGGTGGGGAACAGAATACCGCAGTTCATTTGAATATTTCCATGGCTTCCCATGGGCAGTGGGATGGGTTATTTTGTTTGCATTTCTCCTTGTTATTCTCAGTTATTCCTGGTTATTTCTAGTTTTCTCCTGATACACTGCTATTGATTGAGGGCGGACATTGAAGTGCTGTGCAATGTCTGTTTCTAAATCTCTGAGTAGACACGCCTTTCTGTAAATCTTACATTCATGTATGTTTGTGAATCACAGTTTTCGAGAGGGTGAAAATACACCCTAACACTTAATGTCCTTGAGCATTTTGCAGCGTTCAACACTCTGTGTATTTGGTGGATTTCAACAACTTTGGACAAGCAGCAGGATCCACCTGGCTGAGCGGGAGGGAGGAGGTGTGTTAGTGTATCTGAAGTGGCTGTTCTAGCCCATAGCCTCTCAATCAGCCAATTATTTACAGCAGGACACAATTGAGCCAGTCAACCAGTCCAATGCACCCATCATAGCATTCCCAGAAATCCATTAAGCAATCAGTGAGAAACAAAGCTCTCTCTTGGAGATCCACTCTGTTCCAGGACCACCGGAATATGGAATATCACCCCGTCTGTTCATAAAGGACGTTAATCTCAAGATACTGCACAGCCTAGAGGTGTCATCCCGAGCCATGCAGGAGCCAGGAGAGAGATGAACACACTCATATTTGCAGAACTTATACACACACACACAAGCACATTCACATAGTATAAGCACACAAAGATGAACAAACTCCCTCTAACAAGCACTCTCTCTCTCTCTCTCGCTCTCTCTCTGTGTCTCTCTCTCGCTCTCTCTCTCCTTTCTCTCTCTCTCTCTCGCTCTCTCTGCTGTGCCCCAGGTGACCTCAACGTGCGTGGCCAGAGCGGTCCAGCAGGGTATTGTGTTTCTTCTCTCTACCACGTCACTCTGACTGTGTTTACTCAGAAGGCACTCAGTCGTGACACAGGCACCTGCTCGGAGTATAAAGAGGGCATGTTTGAATTTAATGATTCCTAATGTAAGATTATCCAGGTGCCAAAGAACATAAACATAAATACAAAATATTACCTCTCCATCAAGTACAGGGCTCAGCCATGCAGAAAGATACAGAGTGTATTACTGAGCGGTAGGCTCCCCCTTCGCCTACAGACGCAGAGGTCAAAAACGAATGGCCTAAAGGTGGAGAGAGCAACGGTATGCACTATTGTAAAGACAAACACAGAACAAAACGTGTGTTAATAAAGATGCAAGCAGGTGTGACTAACAAAAATCTGAAAAAGGACACCCCAACCTGGACATTCATCAAGTATGTACAAAGCATTACAGAAACCATTTCATGGATTGCAGTCTTTACGCTTCTCTTTATATAATCCAATGACACACTTTGTTAGAAGACCTTGACATCCATTTCAAGACTTTGCCTTCTCTCTTTCTCTCCCCTCTCTCTCCCTCACCCCTCTCTCTTTTTCTATCTGTCTCTCTCTCTCAATTCAATTCAAAGGGGCTTTATTGGCATGGGAAACATATGTTTACATTGCCAAAGCAAGTGAAAATAAAAATAAACAAATCAGAAAGCGGGTATTGGCCTAATTCTGCTCTGCATGCATTATTTGGTGTTTATCGTTGTACATGGGGGATATTTTTGCAGAATTCTGAATGCAGAGTCTCAATTTGGTGTTTGTCCCATTTTGTGAATTCTTGGTTGGTGAGCGGACCCCAGACCTCACAACCATAAAGGGCAATGGGTTCTATAACTGATTCAAGTATTTTTAGCCTGATCCTAATTGGTATGTCGAATTTTATGTTCCTTTTGATGGCATAGAAGGCCCTTCTTGCCTTGTCTCTCAGATCGTTCACAGCTTTGTGGAAGTTACCTGTGGCGCTGATGTTTAGGCCGAGGTATGTATCGTTTTTTGTGTGCTCTAGGGCAACGGTGTCTAGATGGAATTTGTATTTGTGGTCCTGGCAACTGGACCTTTTTTGGAACACCGTTATTTTTGTCTTACTGATATTTACTGTCAGGGCCCAGGTCTGACAGAATCTGTGCAGAAGATCTAGGTGCTGCTGTAGGCCCTCCTTGGTTGGGGACAGAAGCACCAGATCATCAGCAAACAGTAGACATTTGACTTAAGATTCTAGTAGGGTGAGGCTGGGTGCTGCAGACTGTTCTAGTGCCCTTGCCAATTTGTTGATATATATGTTGAAGAGGGTGGGGCATAAACTGCATCCCTGTCTCACCCCACGGCCCTGTGGAAAGAAATGTGTGTGTCTTTTGCCAATTTTAACCGCACACTTGTTGTTTGTGTACATGGATTTTATAATGTCGTATGTTTTTACCCCAACCCCACTTTCCATCAATTTGTATAGTAGACCCTCATGCCAAATTGAGTCAAAAGCTTTTTTGAAATCAATAAAGCATGAGAAGCCTTTGTTTTTTTTAGTTTTTTATGTCAATTAGGGTGTGCAGGGTGAATACGTGGTCTGTCGTATGGTAATTTGGTAAAAAGCTTATTTGACATTTGCTCAGTACATTGTTTTCACTGAGGAAATGAACTAGTCTGCTGTTAATGATAATGCAGAGGATTTTCAGAAGGTTGCTGTTGACGCATATCCCACGGTAGTTACTTGGGTCAAATTTGTTTCCACTTTTGTGGATTGGGGTGATCAGTCCTTGGTTCCAAATATTGGGGAAGATGCCATAGCTAAGGATGATATTAAAGAGTTTAAGTATAGCCAATTGGAATTTGTGGTCTGTATATTTTATCATTTTATTGAGGATACCATCAACACCACAGGCCTTTTTGGGTTGGAGGGTTTGTATTTTGTCCTGTAGTTCATTCAATGTAATTGGAGAATCCAGTGGGTTCTGGTAGTCTTTAATAGTTGATTCTAAGATTTGCATTTGATCATGTATATTTTTTTGCTGTTTGTTTTTTGTTATAGGGCCAAAAAGATTGGAGAAGTGGTTTACCCATACATCTCCGTTTTGGATAGATAGCTCTTCGTGTTGTTGTTTGTTTAGTGTTTTCCAATTTTCCAAGAAGTGGTTAGAGTCTATGGATTCTTCAATTACATTGAGCTGATTTCTGACATGCTGTTCCTTCTTTTTCCGTAGTGTATTTCTGTATTGTTTTAGTGATTCGCCATAGTGAAGGTGTAGGCTCAGGTTTTCTGGGTCTCTATTTTCTTGGTGGGATAGATTTCTCAATTTCTTTCACATGTTTTTGCATTCTTCATCAAACCATTTGTCATTGTTGTTACTTTTCTTCAGTTTTCTGTTAGTGATTTTTAGATTTGATAAGGAAGATAACTGCACCTGTTTGAACTCGTTACCTGTATAAAAGACACCTGTCCACACACTCAATCAAACAGACTCCAACCTCTCCACAATGGCCAAGACCAGAGAGCTGTGTAAGGACATCAGGGATAAAATTGTAGACCTGCACAAGGCTGGGATGGGCTACAGGACAATAGGCAAGCAGCTTGGTGAGAAGGCAACAACTGTTGGCGCAATTATTAGAAAATGGAAGAAGTTCAAGATGATGGTCAATCACCCTCGGTCTGGGGCTCCATGCAAGATCTCACCTCGTGGGGCATCAATGATCATGAGGAAGGTGAGGGATCAGCCCAGAACTACACGGCAGGACCTGGTCAATGACCTGAAGAGAGCTGGGACCACAGTCTCAAAGAAAACCATTAGTAACACATTACGCCGTCATGGATTAAAATCCTGCAGCGCACGCAAGGTCCCCCTGCTTAAGCCAGCGCATGTCCAGGCCCGTCTGAAGTTTGCCAATGACCATCTGGATGATCCAGAGGAGGAATGGGAGAAGGTCATGTGGTCTGATGAGACAAAAATATAGCTTTTGGTCTAAACTCCACTCGCCGTGTTTGGAGGAAGAAGAAGGATGAGTACAACCCCAAGAACACCATCCCAACCGTGAAGCATGGAGGTGGAAACATCATTCTTTGGGGATGCTTTTCTGCAAAGGGGACAGGACGACTGCACCGTATTGAGGGGAGGATGGATGGGGCCATGTATCGCGAGATCTTGGCCAACAACCTCCTTCCCTCAGTAAGAGCATTGAAGATGGGTCGTGGCTGGGTCTTCCAGCATGACAACGACCCGAAACACACAGCCAGGGCAACTAAGGAGTGGCTCCGTAAGAAGCATCTCAAGGTCCTGGAGTGGCCTAGCCAGTCTCCAGACCTGAACCCAATAGAAGATCTTTGGAGGGAGCTGAAAGTCCGTATTGCCCAGTGACAGCCCTGAAACCTGAAGGATCTGGAGAAGGTCTGTATGGAGGAGTGGGCCAAAATCCCTGCTGCAGTGTGTGCAAACCTGGTGAAGACCTACAGGAAACGTATGATCTCTGTAATTGCAAACAAAGGTTTCTGTACCAAATATTAAGTTCTGCTTTTCTGATGTATAAAATACTTATGTCATGCAATAAAATGCAAATTAATTACTTAAAAATCATACAATGTGATTTTCTGGATTACAGACCTCAAAATGCTTTGTAAGTAGGAAAACCTGCAAAATCGGCAGTGTATAAAATACTTGTTCTCCCCACTGTACATACCCAGCGTGCGACAGAGCTGCAGAAGTTGTGACCCGTTTTTGTTGGTTATGTTGTCGTAGTTGTGCCTAGGGGGGCATATGGGGGAGGGAATGGTGTCACCTCCAGGTGGGTGTTTGTCCCCCTGTGTGCTGAGGGTGTCAGCTTCTTGTCCAGTTCTGGCATTTAGGTCGCCACAGACTAGTACATGTCCCTGGGTCTGGAAATGATTGATTTCCCCCTCCAGGATGGAGAAGCTATCTTCATTAACGTATGGGGATTCTAGTAGGGGGATATAGGTAGCACACAGGAGGACATTTTTCTCTGTTGAGATCATTTCCTTTTGAATTTCTAGCCAAATGTAAAATGTTGCTGTTTTATAGGTCTGCTCTATACCAAATTAGCATACGCTCTGAGTCCTTCCCTGTTTCACACCTGGTAGTTTGGTGGATGGGACTACCAGCTCTCTGTAACCTAGACGGCAACCAGTGGGTCCATCTCCTCTATACCATGTTTCTTGTAGGATGACAATGTCTGTATATCCGATTTACAGGTTCCTGCTCTTTAGGCCAAAGGCAGATGACCTCAGGCCTTGGATATTCCAGGATGAAATAGCGAAGGCTTTGTGTTCCATAAAGTGTCTGTTGTTGGTCGTGTGGTTTGGCCTCAGGCCAGTAATTGTAAGCAGAGCCTGCTGAGCATCTGGTACATGCCATTGGCTTGGGCTAGTATAAGAGTGGGGGTTGGGCCTGTTTGCCTGCTAACGGCCTGGGCGTATGTGTGACTTTCATGTTGAGGCCCTCTTTGTGGGAGTGGGGGGCATGGGGTGGGGCAAAGGTCTGATCTGAGGGGGCCTAAATGGGGTGTGGGCATGGTTGACTCGGGGGAGTGTTAATTGGTTGGGGTGGGGGTGGGGGTGGTGGTGTGGATGTGGCTGGAGGTGCTGTGGTCTGAATGTAGGTCCTCTCGGCGGGGGTCCTCTATGTGACCGTCCAGGGGGGGGGGTGTCTGTTGATCTAGGGTCCCGCAGCTCTGGAAGAGCGTCTCGCTGGTCTGGGCGGGGTGTCTGTTGATCTGTTGCTCCAGTGTGAAGTGTTGGGTCTGCGGTTGAGGGCGATATCCTTTAGGGTCCGGGCGAAAGTGGGCACTGCTGCCTTGTATAGGTGGACCTTGTCGTAAAGGCTGTTCAAGTCCAGGGTGGAGTGGTGGGCCAGGTAGACATTTGTTTTTGAGGCGCAGTCACGGGAAATACTTGCGTTTACCTGCTGTATGGTAGCAGGGGGGAAGTGTTTTCGTGGTAGCAGGGCTGCCTCTCTCTGTCTCTCTCTCTCTCTCGGTCTGTCTGTCTCTCTCTCTCTCTGTTAGTATTCTTTGCGTCAGTATGGCATCAGCGCGTGTTCTCTTTGTATTGCTTTCTGATGGGTGTCTCTGTCTGAGCTCCACATAGACCTCATTACTGGTGTGTGTTTGTGTGTTTGTGTGTTTGTGTGTGTGTGTGTGTGTGTGTGCGTGCGTGCGTGTGCGTGCGTGCGTGTTGAGGACAAGCGGTGCTAGGCCAGGCTGATTCATCCACAGACCCACAGACTTGGGCTCCAGTATCAAAAGACACAAGTCTCAATGTGAGATGGAGGAGGCATGAGGCTGGAGGAAACTAAGAGACAAGCAAAATCTGTCTTGGAGGTTTTGGACATCTGGCCTTAATTGATATGTGATCAATAGGTCAGGTAAAGGTGAGAATCGCTGTTGTGGTGTTACGTTCCAATGAAGACAATGCCAATTATGCCATATGTGATCTTGAGTAAGGACGTTGCATCATCTGAGCATCACAGAAGTATGATTATGGTTGATGTGTATTGAAAGCTACAACACATCAACAGACAGAGGTATACTCATTACCCATTGTCAGGGCCCAGACCACTAGAGGTCTTCAATGAATGATGTTTAATGCATTAATAAGAAGGTGTCATTCATCCTCCAACTTCTGCCCTTTTGTTAAGTTCAGAGCCGCGTAATGAAATATGCTGCGTGGCAATGAGAGAAAACAGGTTGCTTGATTAAATGATGTACACCTGTTTGTTCTAAAGGGAACACAATCATTCACAACACTACTCTGCTGCCTATTAGTGTTCCTGAACTAACTGGTGGTCAGTCAGTCAGTCAGCTATTGGCTCATTCTACTACTGCTGCCAGTCTCCTCTGAACGGAAGGAGAGACACCGCTAATTGAATTTTATATCAGTCAGAAACAAACGAGGGGAAGTGGGTGGAAAATAATAAATAAATAAATAATGCATTCTGTTTCTGTGTGTGGGGAGATTGTGTGGTGTGTGTGTGCGTGCGTGCGTGCGTGCGTGCGTGCGTGCGTGCGTGTGTGTGTGTGTGTGTGCGTGCGTGCGTGCGTGCGTGTGTGTGAGTGAGTGTCAGTGTGTGCGTGTGCATGTGCTGTGTTGATGTTTACACTATTACAGCTCTATGCAAAGTCACATCTCATGCTAATAGGTTTTTCTAAACACTTTTTTCTGTTTTTGAACGATAACAACTAAATAAACGTTATTGGGAATAAGAGGACAATGTGTTCATTTTATGCTTTCAGATAATCCTTTTTCCAGTTATGAGCCTGTTGGCAAGCATCCAAACTCAATTTCTAGTGTTGATAACGATATCAGAGGAAGCCTGGACCCACCAGGTAGTAGAGGTATCAAAGCCACAGTCAACAGAAGGCAGACATATTACACTATTTTACCTCGGTGACAGTGTACATTATTCATTTTTGCATTGTGAATCAATTCCCTGCACTTTAAAAGGTTGCCGCTGGCAATTTAAGAGGGTTGGCTTTACTCTGTGTTTTTACATTAGCTCTGGGGCTGGAAATCACACCACACATTCAGATTGACAGTCCTGTCTGCATGACTCCCCCAGTACTGTCACACACACACACACACACACACACACACACACACACACACGAGAGAAGGCGAGAGAGAGGTTTAAATGTGATTTACACCATTGCACTCTGCAAATTGTATCGTGTGAAAAGCTTGAGCCCTTAAGCCAAGTCGATTATATTTCCCCAGCTTTGGCTGTCAATCTCTTAGTGTTTACCAACAGGGCTGATTAGTAAATGCTACGCGCCCCATCCACCCCCACCCCCCCCACCCGATCCCCACGCTCTCCGAACCTCCAAATTAATTTCCTTCTGGAAGCACAATCCCATGGCCTCTCGCCGTACCGTTGTTTGGCTTTGTGGAGAAACCCCAGGAGTCCACTCATCCTGTCTTCCTTCTCCTCTTATTCTTCCTCTTCTTCATTCCTCCTCTTCCTTCGTCACCCTATTCCCTTGCTGGAGTGATAAGGTGTTCCCTGTCAATCAGGCCTGTCTGAAAGAGGTCAAGCTGCATTCTCCCTCTGCTCCGTTCTGTTTACCTGTTTAAATCTCACCTGTGTTTCCTCTTCCTAAACAACAGCCTGGGTGGACGTGTTCCAACACTGTTGACATATACTGCTTTGAGATGTGGAGAGTGTTGCCATCTGGGTAACAGTTTTTAAATCAATCCCAGCTGTGTTGTTTGTTGGTGTAGTTTCTCTACTTGACATTACACAGCGTACGGCACTACTACCTACCTGTAATTCAATGCAACACATGTATGTATCTAACTAACAACACAAGAGGGACCTTTTCTAGCCATCACCATGGTATACATTCATGTTCACCACAAATCTCCTCATTCACCTCAAATCTCCTCCCTCATACAGCCCACCAACCAGTTGACATGCTCAGACTTTCTGTGTCATATTTGAGGCATTATTTAAACAGGAGGCACATAATTGACTTCGTAATAACTGGAACTCCAATCCAATCTCAGCTGTCTCTCCCTAATGTTGTGGGATGCTGTTGTTGTGTCGTGGTGGCGGTGGGGTGGTGAGAGGAAGTGAACAGCATTATTAGATAAGCACTGTTGTTGTCCTGACAAGGCCCTGCATATGGCTCTCTGGCTCTCTGCTGGCCTAGCTGGTCACGATGCAAGGCATTCTGGGAAGGGATGGGGCATCTGCGGCCAGATCACTGCGGGTATAGCGGGCACGGCAGGCAGCAACACAGTCAGAGACTACAGGCTGGTGCTAAGCTTTCCAACTGTGTGACAAACTGCTCTGGAACCCCACATGAGCTCCCCACTGTGGAACTGATCACCACCACACCACCCCTCCCGTCCCTGGCTGGCTAGTGCTTCGCTGGCTTTCTCTCTCTGCTGCTCTCTCACTGGCTTTCTCAATGTCTTTCTCACATCGTTGTTTGTATTGTCGGTGTATGGTTAACTTTCTCTGACTCCTTTATCTCTTTCAGTATCACATTCCTCTTCCCAACTATTTATCACTCGCTTATCCTCTTTCTAAATCTGTCTCAGTCTCTTATCCTCTGCCTCTCCATCTCTCTCTCCCTCTCTTCTCTTTCTGACTATACATCTTCAGAGGTGTGTTTGTCCTGGTCTGGTGTGATCGATGCAGGAGGGTTATGAAGCTAGATCAGTATGGATTGGAGAGTCTGCTGGGTGGTTCCCTGTCTTTCTATCTGCTCTGTGTGTGTTCCTGTATTCAGTCTGTTGTTGTTTTCCTGCTCTTTGTGGTTGTCCAGCTCTCTCTCTCTCTGCCAATCCCACAGTCTGTCACCCTCCATGTTGGCCGCTGCCTAAGTCTGGACGCCTATCTGTGCTGCTAACGCCATCGCCACAGTTACAGACGTAACACGCCAAAGGACAACCAACTGACTGCAGGGAGTCTTTTAGAATGTGACATGAAACCACCACACACACACACAATGCACACACAGATGTGTTTGGGAGTCGCTCTGGGGAGGGAGGATAACATGCTGTATCTTTGTTGTGGCAGGAAATTATATAAACAGTGGCAGTTTATGGCAGTTTATTATTTTATCGGCATGGTGACTCTGAGTCCCACCTGTCAGGTTTAGCAGAGATCCTAACAAGTCGGCTTTCTGTCTGCCATCTGACACACACGCTGACATACACACACACACACAAGCACACGTACATCCACTCAGGCACACAGACACAGAAATGCACACACACACACATTTTTAGGGCCAGGAATCGGAGAAAGCATTTGCACACCAATCCAAACGTAAACGTTCAATGACTCAATCCATGACAGGTGAGGTGTGTCTTCTCTAGCGGGAGGTAAGCTTGGCTTCTTATATGGTGTCGAGTAAAGCTTAAACCATGTATTTAGATTGTAGGTAGGTATTGTAGTTAGGTATTGTAGGTAGTTTATCTAGGTAGTTATTGTGGGTAATTATTGTACCTACTGAGCCCGGTGAAGCACGAGGCTAGCTAACCCACATGGACCAATAAAGCTAGCTAGCTAGCGGGTAGCTACTGGTAACTATTAGCAACTGTGGATAGTTGTTTCCAATGTTATTTCACGCTGGAACTGCCGTTCTGCGGCCAACAAGGCAGAGTTCATCTCAGCCTATGCTACCCTCCAGTCCCTCGACTTCTTGGCGCTGACGGAAACATGGATTACCACAGAAAACACTGCTACTCCTACTGCTCTTTTCTCGTCTGACCATGTGTTCTCGCATCCCCGAGAGCATCTGGTCAGCGCGGCGGTGGCACAGGAATCCTCATCTCTCCAAAGTGGACATTCTCTCTTTTTCCCCTGACCCATCTGTCTATCTCCTCATTTGAATTCCATGCTGTCACAGTCACTAGCCCATTCAAGCTTAACATCCTTGTCATTTATCGCCCTCCAGGTTCCCTTGGAAAGTTCATCAATGAGCTTGACACCTTGACAAGTTCCTTTCCTGAGGATGGCTCACCCCTCACAGTTATGGGTGACTTTAACCTCCCTATGTCTGCCTTTGACTCATTTCTCTCTGCCTCCTTCTTTCCACTCCTTTCCTCTTTTGACCTCACCCTCTCACCGTCCCCCACTACTCACAAGGCAGGCAATACGCTTGACCTCATCTTTACTAGATGCTGTTCTTCTACTAATCTCACTGCAACTCCCCTCCAAGTCTCCGTCCATTACTTTGTATCCTTGTCTCTCTCGCTCTCATCCAACACTACTCACTCTGCCTCTACTCCGATGGTAATGTGCCGTCGCAACCTTCGCTCTCTCTCTCCCGCTACTCTCTCCTCTTCCATCCTATCATCTCTTCCCTCTGCTAAATCCTTCTCCCTCCGATCTCCTGATTCTGCCACCTCAACCCTCCTCTCCTCCCTTTTTGCATATTTTGACTCTCTATGTCCCCTATCCTCCCGGCTGGATCGGTCCTCCCCTCCTGCTCCGTGGCTTGACGACTCATTGCGAGCTCACAGAAGAGGGCTCCTGGCAGCCGAGCGGAAATGGAGGAAAACTAGACTCCCTGCGGACCTGTCATCTTTTCACTCCCTCCTCTCTACATTCTCTTCCTCGGTTTCCGCTGCTAAAGCCACTTTCTACCACTCTAAATTTCAAGCCTCTGCCTCTAACCCTAGGAAGCTCTTTGCCACCTTCTCCTCCCTGCTGAATCCCCCTCCTCCTCCCCCTCCCTCATTCCGATCCTCATATATTAAGTCAAATGACACCGCTGGTCCTGCTTACACGGCCCTACCCTATGCTTTGACTTCTTTCTCCCCTCTCTCTCCAGATGAAATCTTGCGACTTCTGACGGCCCGTCTGGATTACTGCAACTCGCTGTTGGCTGGGCTCCATGCCTCTGCCATCAAACCCCTGCAACTTATCCAGAACACTGCAGCCCTTCTGGTGTTCTCTCATGTCACCCCGCTCCTCTGCACACTCCACTGGCTTCCAGTTGAGGCTTGCATCTACTACAAGACCATGGTGCTTGCCTACGGAGCTATGAGGGGACGGCACCTCCTTAACTTCAGGCTCTGATCAGACCCTACACCCAAACGAGGGCACTACGTTCATCCACCTCTGGCCTGCTAGCTCCCCTACCTCTATGGAAGCACAGTTCCCGCTCAGCCCAGTCAAAGCTATTCGCTGCTCTGGCACCCCAATGGTGGAACAAGCTCCCCCACGATGCCAGGACAGCGGAGTCACTGACCACCTTCCGGAGACACTTGAAACCCTACCTCTTTAAGGAATACCTGGAATAGTATAAAAGTAATCCTTCTTCCCCCAGTGGTTGTCCCACTGGCTATCATAAGTTGAATGCACCAATTTGTAAGTCGCTCTGGATAAGAGCGTCTGCTAAATGATGTAAATGTAAATTACACATTGAACATTCCTTTTTCTGTACCTTTCCAAAAAAGCATAAATTATGTTAATAAGATATTACAATGTGTTTGCTTATAAGAAATTGCAAAACAAGGAGAGATTCAGGTTCAGGGTTTGTTCCTGATCATCAATAATAATGTGAATTTATCCCTATAGTGAAGACTGTAGAGGAGACATGAAGATGTTGGAGCCGGCTTCTTATCTTGGTTTGCTGTGTTAATCCCACAACAAGTCAAGCATAAAATTACCTCACAGGGCCCGGGCTGAAGGAGAGCTGTTTGTTTGGAGCTCTACCAGGAGGACATCACAGGATTACCATGGTAATTATCATGTGTGAAATCTGTAGCATGTGGTGTAGGACTGTAGTAATGCTGAGAGAAGTTATTAGAGTGAGCTGAAGTTCTATCATCAGAATTCTAGAGAGGAGATTTACTGTTGTTGTTTGTTTGTTCTCAGAAAGAAGCACACCTGTGATGGATTTCTGTCCTACCTTAATTAACTCTCGCTTAAACCTCAAAAAAATATGCAAATACTGAACACAGGCATACTTACAAAAGGCCTAGCAAAGAACGTTTTTGGCCTAGATTCAATCAGATCAAGCGTTAACCGGCGATAGCAGACAGCCGCATAATGAATGTTTTGGTGATGTTGGAGGTGAAACTACGTTAGAGCTGTCAAATTGGTAAGCAGCTGCTCTTGATCATTGTCATGAAGCCACACCCACCCCACTCTCGTTATAAGCTCAAACCGAGAAAGTGTAGGCTATATAGAAGTAATTATGCTCAAATTGATTTATATCATCCTAATCGAGGTGTAGATTGCATCTCATATTCCAGTGTTCAAACTTGTAAACAAAGCTGCATGGGATTTATTTTAATGCAACTCCATGCTGCCAATGGCAATGTCCGCTTTAGGTATAACCCAGAAGCCGCTTGTGGATTTGACAGATCTAGCACACTTCACCAAAACAACCGCTGTGCGGATGTCGGCTAAAGCGGATCTGATTGAATAGAGCCCTTTGTCTCGTTCAGTTTAATTGTGTTTGTATAGCCTACTACTAGCCTACTACTGCTTAAAAAGTTATACCGTTGACATTTCAGGATCAGCCGCTTTATGCCTGACTCCTTGGCACTAAACAAGCTGTCTATGAAGTATGTTCTGAGCCACACAGGGCAAGATATACCCCCTCAAAAAGACAAAACCAGCCAGTTATGTAGAGATACAGTAAATACTTATAAATAATATAAAGATATTAATTACGTAGACAGAATTTGCAACTCAGAGAGAGTTGTTTGGGTTAGCATGCTGTCATCCATTATAGTGTTATAATGTTTCCTATGCTTGTCTTATGTTTCTGCATTTCAAACTGCTGGATGGAGAGAGAGAGAGAGAGAGAGAGAGAGAGAGAGAGAGAGAGAGAGAGAGAGAGAGAGAGAGAGAGAGAGAGAGAGAGAGAGAGAGAGAGAGAGAGAGAGAGAGAGAGAGAGAGAGAGAGAGAGAGAGAGAGAGAGAGAGAGAGAGAGAGAGAGAGAGAGAGAGAGAGAGAGAGAGAGAGAGAGAGAGAGAGAGAGAGAGAGAGAGAGAGAGAGAGAGAGAGAGAGAGAGAGAGAGAGAGAGAGAGAGAGAGAGAGAGAGAGAGAGAGAGAGAGAGAGAGAGAGAGAGAGAGATCGATCCATGTTTCCGTCAGTGCCAAGAAGTCGAGGGACTGGAGGGTAGCATAGGCTGAGATGAACTCTGCCTTGTTGGCCGCAGAACGGCAGTTCCAGCGTGAAATAACATTGGAAACAACTATCCACAGTTGCTAATAGTTACCAGTATCTACCCGCTAGCTAGCTTTATTGGTCCAGATGCCTAGTCACTTTACCCTGCCTTCATGTATATATCTACCTCAAATACCTTGTACCTCTGCACATTGATCTGGTACTAATACTCCCTGTATATAGCTCAATTATTGTGTATTTTAATTATTCCTCTTTTGCTACTATTTTATTTTTATTTTTAAGTTCTGCATTGTTGGGAAGGGCTCATAAGCCAGCATTTCACAGTAAAGTCTACACCAGTTGTATTTGCCGCATGTGACAAATACAATTTGATTGGATATGATATATTACATGATCCAGTTAGTTAAGCTTTGACATAAATGCAAAACAGCCTTCCTACATGATTAATGTTATAAACATATAATTAATTATGAATACATAAGTGCATATCATAAAAAAGCAACAATGGACTCTTCAATTAATTTTCACCTTTCATCAACATTACGTACAATTTCGACATATATAGCCAACAGCAGTTCTCTCTAGAGTGTAAATTACCTTTGTATTCCAATAACACAACCAGGTGTATGAAAGCCACATGGTGCCACATGGTGAGGTAGGTAATGATCTCCCAGATTACCTTGCACTGTTCTACCCAGCATTGATTGGCTGTGGATCCATTGAGGGCAGGGATGGGGATGGGGACTGGGCTGGACTGCCTGGCCTCTAATTGGATGATTGACCTATAATCATGTTGCAGATATTGTACTATCGCCACCCTCCCCATGGCCAGGCTGCCTTTATAACTGCTCATAAAGAATCCATGTGTTTATCACTATGTTACTTCTGTTGTTGTGTGTTCAATATTGTCGATTCAAAGTTTATTCGCCACGTCCACAGGATACAACAGGTGTAAAACAGTCCAGTGAAATTATTTTCTTGAGCTCTTTCCCAACAATGCAATGATCATAATAATAATATAGATAATAATGGAACATAGCATAAAAACACACAAGAAGTATGATATAAGTTGAAGAAATACGAGAATGCAAGTATATACAGTTGAAAGATACTGTATATGGTGCGGAGAAATCCGAAGAGGGTGACCAGCAGAGATAGGATGGGCTGAGGGAAACTGAGGGTTGGGATGTAGAACTGGAGACAAGTGGGAGTGGAGTTGCTGGGCGGGGGATAGAATGACGGTCAAAGATAAAAGTCAAAAAAATAATTTTGGAGGGCTGGTGGCCCTGCAGTTGGGAGCTTGGGCCGGTGGCTGAGGGATCGCTGGTTCGGGTCCCCGTTTTTTTGACCTTGAGGAAGATCTGTCGACGTGCCCTTGAGCAGGGCGTTGACCTTGGTTGCTCTGGATGGGAGTCTGTTATATGACTAATGTGATGTAGTTGTTGATCGGCTTCACTGCAACTATATTGTATGTTTTAAATATTCAATAAAAAAAAAGGTCAGTGCCAGTACCTTATTCAATGTGCAGGGGTACTGGTTTGATTGAGGTGGGTTTATACATAAAAAGTGACCGGTAGTAGGATATACACGTAAACAGGGCTGAAAAGTGACTGGTAGAAGGAATATATCAATACTTATGGTAATTGACTAGTGATAATATATACATGTAAATACATGGGCCCCGTGTAGCTCAGTTGGTAGAGCATGGCGCTTGCAATGCCAGGGTTGTGGGTTCGATTCCCACGGGGGGCCAGTATGAAGAAAATATAAAATAATGTATGCACTCACTAACTGTAAGTCGCTGTGGATAAGAGCGTCTGCTAAAATGTAAATGTAAACACTGACAACTAGCAGGCTAAATAGATAGATGGTAATCAATGACCAGCAGTGTAATTGTAGTAATAAATCTAATCAATAATAATTTTAGATGCAGCGTAGGTGTGAGGGGCATCAGTAATGAGTGTATGTGAGTATGTTTGAGTAAGAGTGAAATTGAAGGTGTTTGTGTCTGAGTGGGTAGAGAGCTGTAGATGGGCATAGATCCAGTGTGGATAGTCTGTGGTAGAGGTAAAGCAGTAGTTGCTAGCCATTTAACAGTCTTATGGCCAGGGGATAGAAGATGTTTAGGAGTCATTTGGTCTGAGCCTTGATGCACCGGTACCGCCTGCCGGATGGGAGCATGGAGAACAGTCTGGGCTAGTCTCGGGTTGCTGGAGTCTTTGGACATTTTTCAAGCCTTTCTCAGACACCACCTGGCATGTACATCTTGGATGGAGCTCACCCCCCAGTGATGCACTGGGCCGTCCACACCACTCTCTGTAGGCCCTCCCGGTCGCGGGCGGTGCAGTTGCCATACCAGTGATACAGCGAGTCAGGATGCTCTAGATGGTGCAGCTGTAAAGGTTTCTGAGGATCTGAGGGTTCATGACAAATCGTTTCAGCCTCCTGAGGGAGAAGAGGCACTGCCGTGCCTTCTTCACGACTGTGTTGGTGTGAGAGGACCATGTATTTATTGGCCTTTCCTGCGCAGGGAGCTTAAGAATATGAGTCAGATTTGAATCAGCCATCGATTGGAAGTTCTGTTGTTGCTGTTGAGAATAGTGTGGAAATGCACGTGTGTGTCAAACAGCTTTTTCTTAACACGACCATGGAAGTAGCAAGGCTAATAATCATGTTGTCAGAAATAAAGCGACAGGAGCTCCTGAGTTAATTGTTCTTAAACGAAAAAACAGTTTTAACTTTCCTGGAACTGAAGTGCTGTTCTTTTGTGTCTGATTACAAGTGCTTCTCTCTCAACACTCTCCCATTATGAGGTAAACTCTGATCCTAACAGTTCTCTAATGTCTCTACTGTATGGCTGTTCTTACAACCACATTATCACAGCTTTATTCACCTCATAGTCATCCTGTCTGCAGCAACCTGAGGAGAAAAAGTCCTTTTAGACATCAGAAAAGACATGGCAAACAGAGAGGACTAAGAGGAAAAAGTGAAAAACACAACTAAGTGGTAGTTTTATACAAGGCACTGTCAAAAAGTGCCTTATATAAAAGATAAATGTATGTGATTTCTAATAATGGCAGGTTATTCTTTTTTTCACATCAGTTCCTTCCCATTATTTTCTTACTATCAGAAAAAAGTGACAGTGTCCTCTGGATAGAAAGCCTGCTACTCAGAAATCAGTGCTTCCGCTCCCAGACTAAATCTGTCTGTTGTTGTTGTGCCGTTTGGGGTTTTGTTCTTTTCCCAGACTCCCATGCAACACAGGTACAGCACAGGTGCGTCTGTAAGTCTGCGAGACCCAGGGGATGTGGGTAAATGCCTCAGAGACAAACACAGGGGCCAATCCCCCCTCTATCCTCTCCTCCTTCCCTGCCTTCCTCCCACCTCCCTCCATCCCCTCCACGGCGCCTCGCGGGGATCCGAGAGTTTTTGCAGTCTTCAATCACCAGCGATTCGCCAGCGTTTTCACCCGCTTTCCCAACAGTAATGGGTACAATCCACAAGAGACTGTTTGGTAGAGAGGAGCGTTCTCTCTCTTTCCTACCGAGCCCCCACGGGGATCAGATGCCTTTAAAAATGCAGGAGAAGAAGAACAGGGGGATAGAAAAAAATAAAGAACAAGAGAGAGTTTTCAAAAAGGGAATATTACAGACAAAAAGATGGGGACCTTTCTATGCTAATAGCGCTATGCTAAAGTATTTGCACTACCGCATTCACTGCATTAGCATAACACTAAACCTCTCAACACAATGTCTCTGCCTACTGTAGATTTTACAGATAGACCTATTCTATGTATCCTCTTATGTTAGCTTGACCATATTCTGATGTATATTTCCATTGGTAATGTCCATGTACCAGACTGTTCACTGCAGAAACTGAGCGTGTGTGTTTTGGCAACACTGAGTATCTCCCTTTCCTTTCCTTCTCTTCCCTCTGCTTGGGGGAGAACTCTGTGGCTACTCCTGGATGCTCCCCTGTCTTTGGGGAGAATGTGACTAGTCCTGATCCTTCTCTATTCCACTGGATTAGGTACTATCCCCCTGTGTGTGTATGTGTGTGTGTGTGTGCGTGTGTGCGGTGTGCGTATGTGCCCGTTTGTGCTTGCGTGCGTGCGTGTGTCAAAGATCCCGGGAGTCACTGTCTGGTGTGTTGGGTCCTGGTGGTGTCATGTTAGCCCATGCTGTGCCTGGCTTTGAGGAGCTTTATGGGATGTCTACTGTCTAACGTTGTCCACATTTCCGCTGAACTCTTGACCTTTTAATTCTGCAGGGTTCTGATCTTCTCTCTGTTCCCGGATAGGTTGGTATTTGTGGGGAGAAAATATAGTCCCTTTGATATTATGTGAGCTACACTTTAACCTGAAGCAAGATACCTCAGTATGAGTTATATCTCTATGGTGACAGACACACCAGACATCTCTCTCTCTCTCTCTCTCTCTCTCTCTCTCTCTCTCTGCCTCTCTCTGCCTCTCTCTGCCTCTCTCTGCCTCTCTCTGCCTCTCTCTGCCTCTCTCTGCCTCTCTCTGCCTCTCTCTCTCTCTCTCTCTCTCTCTCTCTCTCTCTCTCTCTCTCTCTCTCTCTCTCTCTCTCTCTCTCTCTCTCTCTCTCTCTCTCTCTCTCTCTCTCTCTCTCTCTCTCTCTTCTCTCTCTTCTCTCTCTTCTCTCTTTTCTCTCTTTTCTCTCTCTCCTCTCTCTTCTCTCTCTCTCAATCACAGAGAACACACAGCACTCTAAACAGATCACTGGGCTGTACCACAAACACCCATGACACTTACCTAGCTAGCACTAACACAAGCTGTTCCTCTGTTCACATGCCCGGCTGAACACGGGTCTACTCTCCTTTCACCTACTAATGTTCTCTGAGAGTGTTACTAAACACACACACATTACACACACATGCAAATGCGTGCAGAAACACACACACACATCTGTTCCCTGTGGCCCTCTCATCTGGGGCCAGCTTGGCCCGTGGCCAGACACACACACACATGGACCAGCTCCAGAAAGAAGCCTCAGAGATCACAGGCCTGGCTGGACCACAGGCTGACACCCAGACACGCACGCGCACAGACAATCCATCTAACTCCACTTGTCCCCTTTATACCTCACCAGTATTCCCGATCCTATGAACAAGGCTAGTAGTTACCAGAGAGAGGGTACCAGCTACCATCTCAATGACAACCACACAAAGACATTGCCCTGAGTTACAAAGTTAAGTCGGCCATAAACCCTTCCTACTCCCACCATGTACTGTGATGACTAATAGGCTCTAATTCCCAGAACTGTTATATGACTGAAACATAAAGTCACACATTCTATTATACTGCCAGGCATCTATGGAATTAATCAATCAAGGAAACAGCATGCAGTGCCTACATCAGATGATACTGAATGAAATAGAGATGCTGTATTCATGGCACTGGTGCAAACATTGTGAACTCTCACTCATCTCTTCCTGTTCATATTACACTGAATTAAAAATGGTTGTACTTTGTGTACAGAACTGGGACTTGCTGTACTGTATGTAGCAAGGTTGCATCTGCTCATCTGAATGGGACCGTTCGAGTGGATCACTTTTGTCAAGTCGGTGACCATCGTTGGTCCCTGCCTTTCAAAGTGTGTTGAATTCTGGGGATACACATTTTCCAACTTGCGCTTACGTCGACTTTACACAAATTGTGATCAATGGTCATGAAGTTTTGACTGCAGTCGACTGCAAGTTTCTGCAGTTGCTCTTCACCAACTACATCCTGCAGCCATCGCCTGCATTGTGGGAAGCTCTATTGTCATCCAATCATTAGGGTGTTTTTGTTTGACCCCCTCAAACGTGCATTGCTTGCTGTTTAGGGTTTTAGGCTGGGTTTCTGTATAAGCACTTTGTGACATCTCCTGAAGTACAAAGATCTTTATAAATATATTTAATTTGATTTGATTTGACTTGACATGACTGAAACAGGAACCAATTTGGCGTGATTTATGTGTTCAGTGGATATATACAAATAAATGTGATATTTGAGGCTCTCTCTCACTAATTGATTGTACAGTGTATACATACACACTGTCAAGACTTCCGCCGAGGCTGCCCCCCCCCCTGGTTCGGGCAGGCTTCAGCGTTCGTCGTCACCGGAGTACTAGCTACTGCCGATCCCATTCTCATCACTCCACTTGTCATGTCTTGTCAATCACACACACCTGGTGCTCATTCCCCTAATTAGTATGTGTATAAGTGTTCCCTCTGTTCCCCTTGTCTTTGTGAGTGATTGTTTTGTTGTGAGAGCGTGTAGCTCGGTTGAGCTACATTTCACTGTGTTATTGCCAAGGTGGATGTTTTCCCTTGTATAGTTTCGTTTGACGCTTGGGGCGTTTGATTTATACAAACAGATTAAACTCTGGACTTCGGTATTTTACCCCCTGCGCCTGACTCCTTCTTTCACACCTCGTCACACACACATAATATTATATTATATGATTTCAGTTTGTGAGTGTGTGATATGGGGGTTAGATACATGTTTATTTCAACGTAAAAAAAAAAAAAAAACTTTTATGAACAATAGCAACACTGCCATGTTGATCTGAGTCTTGCTCTTAGAAAACCACATTAGCGTACGACTTTCGGCTGTCGCAGATGCACCTCCCCCGATTTCACTCCTCAACTTGTCTACAGTCAGTTGCTTTAGCCTTACCACTCAAACGCGCCCAATATCTATGGTGCTGCTTGTGGCAACCCTCATCCTTTAAATTATAAAGTAAATCTCAATGTGACCCGCCAGATTCAAAAGCTTGAAAACACCATTAGAAAAGAAAACGTTAAAACCCCATCGAAAACCCATTGATGTTTTTTTTGGTTTTTTTGCTCGTTCTGAAGTCAAAGATAATAGTTTCAATATAGTTTACGTTTTTCCAACGGGTTTGTTAATTGTTTTATTTAAGTTGACTAAATTGTTTTTTCTTGATTCATTTCAGTTTTAGTTTCAGTTTACTATAATAACTTTGGTATGTAGTATTACCAGCAGTAGTGGACAGTGTTGAACTCTCACCCATCTCCTCCTGTCACTTTGATCCAGGTCTGGATTCAGGGTCAACTTTAACAAAGTCTGTACTATCTTTGAAATGCTACCTCTCTCTATCTCTGTCTCTGCCTCTCTCTATCTCTGCCTGTCTCTCCATCTCATCCTCTCTCTATCTCTGCCTGTCTCTCCATCTCATCCTCTCTCTATCTCAGCCTCTCTCTATCTCTGCCTCTCTCTATCGCTCTCTATCTCTATCTCTGCCTCTATGACTAGCTCTCTCTATCTCTGCCTCTCTCTATCTCTGCCTCTCTATCTCTGCCTCTCTCTATCGCTCTCTATCTCTATCTCTGCCTCTATGTCTAGCTCTCTCTATCTCTGCCTCTCTCTATCTCTGCCTCTCTCTATCTCTGCCACTCTCTATCTCTGCCGCTCTCTATCTCTGCCGCTCTCTATCTCTGCCTCTCTCTATCTCTGCCTCTATCTCTATCTCTATCAATCTGCCTGTCTCTATCTCTATCTCTCTCACACTCCCTCTCTCTCTCTCTCGCCTCTCTCCCCCCTCTCTCTCTCACTCTCTATCTTATCAACTCTAAAGCACAGTCACCTCTCTGTGTCTGTCTCTGTCTCTCATCTCAGCTCCATGGCAACCAGAGTCTCTCTGGGGATGTCAGTCACCTCTCCCCCCTGACAGACAGACAGACATACGGATATGACAGTCCAGACTAGGCAGGGCAATACAACTGGTGCTTGTAGCAATATTTTGATTCACAAGAGAGACAATCACATACACTTATTTATAGATATGCCTATCCACTAAAACAAACACACACAAATACACACACACACATACACACACAAACAAACAAACAAACAAACAAACAAACAAACACACACACACACACACACACACACACACACACACACACACACACACACACACCAACAACATAGACACAACTGTGTGTCCCGGTGGTGTGAAAACCTTGCTGTCGCCTGCCCCCTCTCTGCCGCTTGCCGTTGGACGCATTATGATTACACAATCCACTGAGTCACATGGCCAAGGCTACAATTTCCACGGCAACGTCCATGGAGGAACAGCAGCCCTAAAGGCATTCTGACATCAAGAGGTCAGGAGCAGTCAAACCTTTCCTCTCACTTTCACTCTCTACAACGGTTTCTCGCTCTATCCCGTTTCCACCCTATTCGTAACTATAAGGTATGGGTATGCTAGAGTGCAGAAGGATAGTGTAAGTTGATGTAAGTTAATGTGAGCGAATGCATTTGCTGTGTGTGTGTGTGTGTGTGTGTGTGTGTGTGTGTGTGTGTGTGTGTGTGTGTGTGTGTGTGTGTGTGTGCGTGTATGCACATGCGTTTCCCTTTGTGCTGGTTACTCAGTGTGTTGAGATGGAGCTGCTCTCTTTTCCCTGACTTTTGACCTGTGTGTGTTCTCCTCTCACCTCGTGTGGGAGTGGATGACACTGCAGGTCCGTTAAGAGGCTGCTTAGGGCTCTCTCTTTCCTCTCCTCTCCTCTACTCTCTCCGGGGGAAGGGTTGTTGTAGTTCACTGCTGACCCCTGTCCTTGACCTGTGCTGACCACTATGTGGCTTAGGTTGCTGTGGTAGAGTGAGAGGAACTGGCAGGAGAGCACTGGGAAGAGGGGCTAGCATCAGAGGATACAAATTGAAGAAAGGTTGGAGGAACATGCATGCTGTTAATTTTGTATCTAAGGAATCATAGAAGAAGGGGGCCTATTCACAGAGGCTATGTTAACGAGAGAGAGAGAGAGAGAGAGAGAGAGAGAGAGAGAGAGAGAGGAGAGAGAGAGAGAGAAGAGAGGAGAGAGAGAGAGAGAGAGAGAGAGAGAGAGAGAGAGAGAGAGAGAGAGAGAGAGAGAGAGAGAGAGAGAGAGAGAGAGAGAGAGAGAGAGAGAGAGAGAGAGAGAGAGAGAGAGAGAGAGAGAGAGAGAGAGAGAGAGAGAGAGAGAGAGAGAGAGAGAGAGAGAGAGAGAGACCATTTAAAAATGTATTGAGAGAGTCTTTGTCCTCTCCATTGTTTTAATGTAACACCAGGGTGAAATAATGAGGCAAAGCACTACACAGCAGCTGAAATGTGTGAATTTAACTATGCTCTTTAAACAGTAGCACATACAGAGCGTTTCATTACATTTACAAAGCCTGAGTATTCAAGGATTTTTTATATATTTTTCTTTTCATAATCCTTTTTTACTGAAAAAGAGAGAGAGAGAGAGAGAGAGAGAGAGAGAGAGAGAGAGAGAGAGAGAGAGAGAGAGAGAGAGAGATAATAATGCAGGCAAGTCTGTATCGCTGAAGTTCAGCATTACGGCGCAAAATTTAAAGGCAATGTTCCCGCAATAGCGAGAGTGCATTCAAGGTAAACGCTGCATATGTCGGCTCAATTGGAAATTACCTTAACATTTCTATTGTGCAATCTGTAACACTTCAGTAATACAGATTGAATAGAGCCCCTTGTCTGTTTTACCAGTGCCACTTAGTTGTGTAGCAGGCAGTTAGGCAGGCGGGCAGGCAGGCAGGCAAACGTGCAGGTGAGCAGGCAGGCTGGCTGGCAAGCAGGCGGGCAAGCAGGCAGGCAGGGAGATGAGTTTGGAGGGACACTGGGCCAACTCATTTTCTTCTTGCTTGCGTTGGCTGGCATAGTGGAGGACCCCAGTATAGGCAGACAAGTCTGCCCAACGATGCTCTCTCCCTCTTTCTCTCTTTCTCTCTTTCTCTCCTTATCCCTCCCTCTCTCTCTCTATGCCTCTCTGCTATTACCATAAAAATTGATTCTACTGGATTGACATAATTCTGAGAATGTCGGGGTGATTTTCACAGCCTTTCTAAGATGCCAGTGATGTTAGAACAGTTGTTATTTTTTATGCTACTAGGACAGTGATACTATCCATATAACAGGCCACTGAAAACAGAGAGACTAATTGAAAAAGACAGATGGACAGGGAGGGACACAGACAGTGACAGATAGAATAGGAGAGAGAGAGAGAGACAGAGACAGAGACAGATAGCGTGATTGTGCCTTGTATTTACAGTGAGGGAAAAAAGTATTTGATCCCCTGCTGATTTTGTAAGTTTGCCCACTGACAAAGACATGATCAGTCTATAATTTTAATGGTAGGTTTATTTGAACAGTGAGAGACAGAATAACAACAAAAAAATCCAGAAAAACACATGTCAAAAATGTTATGAATTGATTTGCATTTTAATTAGGGAAATAAGTATTTGACCACTCTGCAAAACATGACTTATTACTTGGTGGTAAAACCCTTGTTGGCAATCACAGAGGTCAGACGTTTCTTGTAGTTGGCCACCAGGTTTGCACACATCTCAGGAGGGATTTTGTTCCACTCCTCTTTGCAGATCTTCTCCAAGTCATTAAGGTTTCGAGGCTGACGTTTGGCAACTCGAACCTTCAGCTCCCTCCACAGATTTTCTATGGGATTAAGGTCTGGAGACTGGCTAGGCCACTCCAGGACCTTAATGTGCTTCTTCTTGAGCCACTCCTTTGTTGCCTTGGCCATGTGTTTTGGATCATTGTCATGCTAGAATACCCATCTACAACCCATTTTCAATGCCCTGGCTGAGGGAAGGAGGTTCTCACCCAAGATTTGACGGTACATGGCCCCGTCCATCGTCCCTTAGATGCGGTGAAGTTGTCCTGTCCCCTTAGCAGAAAAACACCCCCAAAGCATAATGTTTCCACCTCCATGTTTGACGGTGGGGATGGTGTTCTTGGGGTCATAGGCAGCATTCCTCGTCCTCCAAACACGGCGAGTTGAGTTGATGCCAAAGAGCTCGATTTTGGTCTCATCTGACCACAACACTTTCATCCAGTTCTCTTCTGAATCATTCAGATGTTCATTGGCAAACTTCAGGCCCTGTATATGTGCTTTCTTGAGCAGGGGGACCTTGCGGGCGCTGCAGGATTTCAGTCCTTCACGGCGTAGTGTGTTACCAATTGTTTTCTTGGTGACTATGGTCCCAGCTGCCTTGAGATCATTGACAAGATCCTCCCGTGTAGTTCTGGGCTGATTCCTCACCTCATTCCTCATGATCATTGCAACTCCACGAGGTGAGATCTTGCATGGAGCCCCAGGCCGAGGAAGATTGACAGTTATTTTGTGTTTCTTCCATTTGCAAATAATCGCACCAACTGTTGTCACCTTCTCAACAAGCTGCTTGGCCATGGTCTTGTAGCCCATTCCAGCCTTGTGTAGGTCTACAATCTTGTCCCTGACATCCTTGGATAGCTCTTTGGTCTTGGCCATGATAGAGAGTTTGGAATCTGATTGATTGATTGCTTCTGTGGACAGGTGTCTTTTATACAGGTAACAAACTGAGATTAGGAGCACTCCCTTTAAGAGTGTGCTCCTAATCTCAGCTCGTTACCTATATAAAAGACACCTGGGAGCTAGAAATCTTTCTGATTGAGAGGGGGTCAAATACTTATTTCCCTCATTAAAATGCAAATCAATTTATAACATTTTTGACATGCGTTTTTCTGGATTTTTTTGTTGTTATTCTGTCTCTCACTGTTCAAATAAATCTACCATTACAATGATAGACTGATCATTTCTTTGTCAGTGGGCAAACGTACAAGATCAGCAGGGGATCAAATACTTTTTCCCTCACTGTAGCTTCCTGACTGATAAGTGAGGTGGGTCCTGTACCCATGGTGCCTCAGTCCTGACACAGGTCCATTACCCATCATCCTCATCTCCCAGAAATAATCTGCACCCCCCCTCTCCCCGCCCCCTCTGATGAAGCGGTCGATAAGGCCATTTTGTGATGGTGGTGAAGACGAGGCGGCACTACATTTCCCACTGCACTGAAGGAAAGATTAGAGGGGATGGGGTGGGGTGGGGGTGACTTGCCTACTGCCACCCATGGCTACAAGCGATTACCACTACTAAAGAACACGACAGCATTCTGATAAACGAGAGAGAGAGAGCGAGAGAGAGCGAGAGCGAGAGAGAGAGAGAGAGAGAGAGAGAGAGAGAGAGAGAGAGAGAGAGAGAGAGAGAGAGAGAGAGAGAGAGAGAGAGAGAGAGAGAGAGAGAGAGAGAGAGAGAGAGAGAGAGAGAGAGAGAGAGAGAGAGAGAGAGAGAGAGAGAGAGAGAGAGAGAGAGAGAGAGAGAGAGAGAGAGAGAGAGAGAGAGAGAGAGAGAGAGAGAGAGAGAGAGAGACGTGTTAAGGAGGGCAGTATTCCATTAATTCAGGCTGTAGCCCTGGATAAGGAGGACCATTGGTCCGTGGAACACAGATTGTTGATGCTCTCACACACTGGTGTGGCCCCTGGTTCACGGTGACCGTGGAGTTAAATGTTCACAGTCTGAAAACACGTTCCCTCTTTAGGGGCCTCGTTCCCTCCCCGGCCACCAAGCTGTGATCAGCGTCAATTAGATAAGCAATCAGAGTAGCAAAGTGTGCCAACTGCCATCATCACACAAAACACCTCAGGACACACAATCACAACACAACCATTGACCAGGCTTCCTAAGATCCGACCTAACAGAAAGAAGAGAAGCAATGAGACTTTTCCCCTCGAGGCCATTTTCAGATCTCATTTAACATGCAGTGTCATAGTCAGTGTGCTCCTTCACCTCAATAACATAAAGGCAGAAACTACGATTTCATTTGTGTCACTTTTGGTTTTGCTGTATGAGGCAAATTCGTTTATTAATGCTCTGTTCTATAGTATGAGTAATATGAACCATTATGTGTCACGCAGACACAGTGGTTTCCCTGAGTGAAGGATATGAAGTCAGACAGCGTAAGGGCACATCCTGTCAACGATGCATCAGCCGAGAGACAGCACCTTGTATAGCGTGTGCTGTTGTGCTGTCAGTGCTTGTTGAAAGAACACACAGACTACAGTGATCAGACTACGTTAAGAAGAGACACGGATGGCAGGAACAGGACTATAACAAAGGCATGTGTTCTTTACATTGGATTCTGTCCACTGCGATGTGAAGACATTTCACTCACAACTGATTCAATGGTCTACTGTCCACATAAGGCTGAAAAGCCTTGATCAGATCAGTTAAACTGGACTTGGCTGGTGTTAGATTCAGGCTACTTGTGGGTTCTGTGCTGTGCTGTGCAGTGCAGAGGGTCTTGCCTAGAATTTGATTTGTCGCTGTGTGCTGATTTGCCACAGATTGAGATGGCTTTGAATACATTTCACTCCTAGACGGGAGAGTGGAGTGGAGGGCTGACGGATTTGGCAGGGAAATTTAATTTAGCAGCTCCAAGGGTTAATGGATGACACACACATACGAACGCATGCAAACACACATACACACACACACATTTCAGTGGTCCCTCTTTTTCCCTTTCTCCTTCCCTCTCTCCTTCCCTCTCTCTTATCCCTTGCTTTATTCTTTCGTCTCACTGCTCCTTTCCTCTCTCCCTTCCCTCTATTTCTGCCTTCCTCTCATGTTTTCATCTGATTTTCTTCTCTCCTCCCCTTGTTTGTCCAATCCTCCTTGAAAGAAAGATAGTTAGAGAAAGAGAGAGCATGAAGACAAGAAAGAAGGAAAATCACAGTATTCCATCCTCTCTATCTTCTCTCACTCTGTCTTCTCTCTCTCAGTCCTTTCCATTCTAGCTCTACTGGGCCATTGTGTGTCTTTAAACCTGCTCTTCCCCCTGTGGAGTCTGATTAAAACCCCTGGGGTTCCTGCTTCAGCCCCCCAGCCTCCCAGCCTCCCTTTCCATCCACCACCACCTCCCTTCCCTAAGCTCTCATCATTAAAGGTTGAACATCCAGGTGGGGGGGGGGACATGTAAATATTGTTATTTACAGGACATGTAAATAACATATCTAAACACTGACATTTCCTCTCCTCTCTCCTGAGGATGAACAGCCACAAAGGGAGGAGTGCTGTCGTTCTTCTCCTCCTCCTTTCATCTTTCCTTCTCATCTCTCTACCTTTATTAAGAAGAAGGGCTTGGATTAGATTTAAGGACGTTTTTTTTCTCTGTTTTGTGCTTTTGGCACCGTTGTGTTGTCACTGTGTGGATAGGGGCTCATTAAGGTAGTTGGGGATAGGAAATGACTTTCGATGCATGTTTTGCCCCAGATAAAACATGAAGTATACGTTGTAGTCTAAGCATAAACACTCTCAGTCAGGATGATTGAAAGTAGAAATTAAAGCAAGAGTGTGTAATCTGCTAATGTACATTATTCAGAACACAAACACATGTACACACACACACACAAACAAACCAGATCGCAAGCACACGTCATCAGAATGATGTTGAAGGCTAATTAGACTGCAGTGTATCTGTGTCGTAATCGGGAAGCCAGAAATCTCTCTCTCTTCTTCTTCTCTTTGATTTCTGATTAATGAAGAACATTTGTAATGATTGGAGTATCATCTAAAACGTTTATCTAACACCCACACAATTACCATGAAGCCTTCTCTCACCTTTGTGTGTGTGTGTGTGTGTGTGTGTGTGTGTGTGTGTGTGTGTGTGTGTGTGTGTGTGTGTGTGTGTGTTTGTAAGAGCATGTGCTTATGTGTATGTGCTTGTGTGTGCATTGTCCACCATTTTATGAATATTCCCGTGACCTGGTCAACAAGTGTCTCCATGGCGACAATATCAGTGATGTCATCAGCGGTGTATCACAGCAGCTTGTCACCACGTTTGGCCTCGGAGCTCCCAGCATTCATCATGTCAAACAAAAGCAGTTTTCGTTCAAGCACCGGTCACGGCCCAATATAACAGAGGTCATCACTCTTGGTGGGTGTAGCAGTAACTACTTTATGGTAAAGGACCTGGGGTCAAAACACTATTTGAATAATGCTTTATTCAAATATTCTACCTCTCCCTCTCTCTCTCTCTCTCACACTCTCTCTCTCTCTCTCAAGAGCGCGGCGCACCTGGAAGGTTGTGTTTTCGGAGATCTGTCACAGAAAAATAGCATTATGTGCTTTATGGAAATTAGTGATTTTAACTGGAGTATTTGGGGGATTTATGGCCTGTCAAAACATATTGTACATGCACATCCTGGCACCTTAGTACAACCTTCAAACCACCAGGGAGAGATTCTGCATTTTGATTTATAACTGTATTAATAAGAAAGAGAGCCATTTTGTTCAAATTCAATTATTCTTGGTTCTTCCAGAAAGTGGAACAAAATGTTACAGTCTTGATAGTTACATTCTTAGCTTGTCCTTCGTTTCCTTCACCTTGGTAGAACTGCGAGGTACATACAGAACGGTTTCTTCAAAGGGTATCCTATGCGGACAGCTGAAGAACCCTTTCTGTACACTCTTTCTCTTTCAGCCTATCCTTCAGAAAGGTGCATGGACAGCTAGTAGGCCTACATGTAGTAGTCTTACAACCTCGAACACTCTGTGTCACACCTCCTCACAAAGATTGCAGCGTAACTAACAGTTGGTATTATTCTTGAGTTTATTGTTAGCAACTCTTCAGCAAAACACTAGACCAAACTTTCCAGTGGACGCATGAAGTTCCAAAATCTGGATATAAAGATAATATTTTCACAGGCTCAACCATCCAGCTCCACCCCCCCAAACCCCCCACCCCCCAAATACTCTACCCACCTACTCTACTCTCCTCTCCTTTGCCAACTCTCAAATTAATCACTTTTAAATAGATCACGGGAGAAAAGATAAGAGTGCAAATGTTATTCCAGGTAAGTTATGACTTTCTGTCACGGTTTTAATTATTAAAAGAAAAAAAATTAAAACTCTAGACAGATGGCTACTTTCTTATGTAAAAATATGCAGATACATTTATTTTATATTACCATATATTAAGGTTCCAGAGATGATGTCAGAGAGAGCATTTCTCAGAGGCTAGACTAGCTCGGGCTCTGGCTTTGACGCTGGCTGGGTTTGTCGGCATGCTTTGAGTCTCTACCCAGAGACAGACTGAAATAATTACCTGTAGCCAAAAAATAATTAGGTGGCTACCTCCACTTCGACAGAGGGAGTGAGAGAAGGAAAGAGAAAGAGAGGGAGAGAGAGAAGGGGGGAGAGTGAAAGTGATAGAGAAAAGGGGCAAGGGTAAAGGACTGAATCCACACCTATGAGTCAGACCATCTCCCATACCTAATTGACAAGACTAATTCACATCTATTGCTGTCAGTTCAACTCCAGGCCAGGATTTAAATTACTCTCTCAGCTGGTTACTTTACTGCTTTCATTCTCTCTTTCTTTCTCCTTTTCTGTTAGCGTAGGGAAGGGTCAACATGGTCACTGTATTCAGATCATCTTAATTTACTGAAAAGTAATTGATAGCCTGGAACCCGATGGTAGAATTAAGTCATTTCCTCACTAAAAGCATCCTGTAATTAGGTACCTATGAATTATGGATGGCACTGGGGTGAAAATACTATTTTTTAATCAACGTAATTATAGAGATAGTGGTGTGTGTGTGTGTGTGTGTGTGCCCTCAGGGCAGTCTATGACAAACATAAGCACTCAAAAACATGCACCTGTGGTATCTCACTAATTAACAAACATAATGTTGCTCAAAGAGTCAGAGACTTTCCAATTATTGATTAATCATTTCATATTTTACTCTAGTACTATCTACAGTATCTAACTATCTATCTTTATCTATTTATTGCAATCATTTTGTGTTATTTTCGTCTTTCTCAATCTAAGAACAGAAAAGATGCAGCGCGTGCACACACACACACACACACACACACACACCCATGTGGGAGTAAGAGACTAATGAGGGAGCAGCATTCCTTACTCTGGCTTCATTAAGCTGTTCAACTCAAACACACCAAAGACTGAGAGAGAAAAAGTAAGCTGCAGCTCAAGGAGCCCAATTAAGAGATGACCCTCACACACACACACACACACACACACACACACACACACACAGATAGAACGGCAGTCATAAGCTCACAGAATTTTTGCAACCGGTGACATGTTCAAAGTAGGACTGTGCAGGGTTCTTTTTGAAGAGGCTGCGCTCGACGGAGCTGAACTCCAAGCAGGCTCTTTCAGAGAGACGTGTCATCCTACTCCTTCACATTCAGCCACACAGCCCGTGGGTCAGAAGAACAGAGAGGTAGAGACAGAGGGAGAAAAAAATATGAAAATGTATGCACTCACTACTGTAAGTCGCTCTGGATAAGAACGTCTGCTAAATGATTAAAATGGAAATGGAAAGAAGGACAAGATCGAAAGGAAGACAAGTGTGTGTTGGGAAAGAGGGTGTGTGTGTGTGTGTGTGTGTGTGTGTGTGTGTGTGTATGTATGTATGTGCGTGTGTGTGTGAGAGAGTGTGTGTGTATGTATGTGTGCGTGTGTGTGTGTGTGTGTGAGTGTGAGAGTGTGTGAGAGAGTGTGTGTGTGTATGTATGTGCGTGCGTGTGTGTGTGTGTGCGTGTGTGTGTGTGTGTGTGTGTGTCTGTGTGTGTCTGATGGAAAATAGATAATGAAACTTGCATTAATTAGGCACTACATCAGGGAGAGGGACAAAAATGAACAGAATAAAAAGAGGAGAGAAATAAAGGGATCTTTAAACGAGGGCACCTCATGCCTGTGAGAGCATCTCGACAAGGGCACACTAAAATTACCCCACACAAAAACGGACTCTGACGTCAAGTAGAACATTTCAAACAGCCTGGTCAAAGCATTCTCTCCAAAACATGGGCAACCTTTAGACCCCATCTGAAACCAATAGACAGTTCCGCTTTTTAATTACTATGAACTTATGAAAAGTTTCCAGATATCACAACTCCATTGATATGTACCTCCACTTCCAAATACACACACATACTCACATGCAAGCACACACAAACCATCCTTTACAGTCAGCTCACACACCACATTAACACAGAATCTATAGGTTGCACATTCAGATGTATGGTATCTATCAGAACTCATTCAAATAAGATCCCTTGTTCTACTGGAGAGATAAGAGAGAGAACTGACTACAGCGGCGCCTCTCTCTCTCTCTCTCTCTCTCTCTCTCTCTCTCTCTCTCTCTCTCTCTCTCTCTCTCTCTCTCTCTCTCTCTCTCTCTCTCTCCTCTCTCTCCTCTCTCTCTCTCTCGTTTTACTATCAGCAATTTCATGCATGAGACCAGATAGTGTCATTAATTGCTATCCGTCCGTGAGCTTTGCCAGAGCGTACAGTTTAAAGTTGAAATGTAATCGTTTTTCCAACAGAGCCGTGGATGACAGCGCGCAGGCCGCTTGCATATTCCTGCCTCTTAATTTCCCGGGGAACAAAAAGATAGACAACGGCAAGGGTCAAAGGTGAGGCTGCGTGACAGGAAGAAAAATTAACCACCTGATTCTCTGGGTTTTAGACGACACGACAGAGCCTCCCTATGTGACACATACACACTCCTGAAACACAGCAGTATGTAACATTTAAATGTTACACAAATCTATTTGTGCTACATTCAGTCTAACAATTATAGAAGTTGTCACTCACGTTGTGCTTGAAGCACATCAGTTAGTTAGCCTTTGATCTCAAGAAGATTAATTTGTTGATTCTATTGCGTCATTTCCGTCTCACAATTCGAGGGCGCATGGGGGCATGTCGAGAACGAGGAAAATAATGTTGAGGGTGGAGTGAGTTGAGAGTTGAGATATAAAATCTTGAGGTTGCAGAGGATGATGTTGAGAAGCTGAGCGAGAGTTAAGAGCTCAGACAAAAATGTTGCATGCCCAGAGAGTGGAATAGAACTCAAGAAATTAAGTGTCGAGCACGCATCTCCTTGCTCACGGTATACTTGCCAGCGCTCTCTCAAAATGCACCTGTGCTTGCGTGATATCATCTCTGTGTACTCGCAAATCTACAATGACGTGTTACTCAAATATGATTGGCAGCCTTATTGACCAATCATAGCACTGCTTTTTGTTACAATGTCATTGATTGGCTAGTTAAATGAAAGGCGGGACCCATACAATGTGACGTTGACATCCTCAGGCAGATAGCCAGTAGCCACATTGCAACATGGTGGACTTCCCGCAAGGCACTCTTATTTCAGGTAAGAAAGCTAGCTAGCTAATTCAGCCTAATGCTATTTCAACTTGTTTTGATTATCTCATTTATGTAACGATTTGCCAATGGGTATCTGTAATGGGTTTTCCAAGATGGCATAGCAGTGCGGTCGTGTTTTCTGTAGTGTCCTCATGTAAATAGCCTGTTTTTTGTTTTTATGTATTTTTCGTATATATTTCTCAATCTCACTTTCGATCCTTTAACTAAATATACTTTCCTGCAACCCGCCTCACCCAATGTGGAACGGATTTTATTATTTCTTCATACATTTTTATCCAGAACCTCTGGCTGAAACTAGCCAGCTAGCCAGCTAACTAGCTACTTACTATTAGCCACCGTTAGCGGTCTTCACCATTGTCCGTGGCCGTGCCTGCACTACCTACCAGCCAACTCTAGCCTGGACAATTATCGGCCAGTCTGCACAGTCTGCACATCGCGTTATCGAGCCAGAGCATATCGGATTTTCTGCCGGAATCACTGAATCACTGGACCTTAACACCGGAACTAGCTAGCTGCACCAAATGGCTGTTGTCGTTGTTGGCTAATCACCACTAATCACCACTGTCCTGAAGCTAACCCCAGCTAGCCTTGAGCTAGCCTCGAGCCAGGCCTATCTCCCGGCTATCTACCTCTCTGTCAACCGGACGGGACCTCCTAGTGTTGACATGGAGCCCCGCCGATCCATCACGACTGGTCTGCCAACGTAATTGTCTGATGTGGTTTCAACAGGCTTCCCGTTGCAACGACCACGAAGATCCATCTGCTAGCCCCGGCCCTCTAGCACACGCAATCAACAGCCATGCCTCCAGCTCGCCTGTAGCGTAGCAGCCACTGAGCTGCTCCCGGACTTACTTATTGCTGTTCACTGGACCTTATGATCACTCAGCTACTCCAGGATCTCCCGAGTGGCACAGTGGTCTAAGGCACTGCATTGCAGTGCTAGCTGTGCCACTAGAGATCCTGGTTCGAATCCAGGCTATCTCATAGCCGGCCGCAACCGGGAGACCCATGGGGTGGTGCACAATTGGCCTAGCGTCGTCCAGGGTACGGGAAGGGAATGGCCGGCAGGGATGTAGCTCAGTTGGTAGAGCATGGCGTTTGCAACGGCAGGGTTGTGGGTATGAAATTTTTTTTTTTATATATATATATAATAATTAGAATAATGTATGCACTCACTAACTGTAAGTCGCTCTGGATAAGAGCATCTGCTAATTAAATAAAAAATGTACACAGCTGATGCCTGCTGGACTGTTTCTTTATACGGTACCCCATATTGTTGATCTGTTTAGCCTCAGCTCAAACTTTCGTCGCCATTACCAGCTGTTGTCTTAGCTCTCTCGAATAACACCTGTGACTGCTTTATGCCTATCTCCCATGTCAATATGCCTTGCCTATTGCTGTTTCGGTTAGTTCTAACTGTACTTTTTCAATGTAGAGCCCCCAGTCCTGCTCAACCTGTCTCAGATAGATCCTTTGTCCCACACCCCACACACGCGGAGACTGGCTCAATCGGTGCCTCCAGTGATGCTATCTCTTTCATATTTACCCAACGCTTAGGTTTACCTCCACTGTACTCACATCCTTCCATATCCTTGTCTGTACATAATGCCCAGAATCTATTCTACAACGCCCGGAAATCGGCCCCTTTTTTTCTCTGTACCCAACGCACTAGAAGACCAGTTCTTAAAGCCTTTAGCCGTATCCTTATTCTACTCCTCCATTGTTACTCTGGTGATGTAAAGGTTAACCCAGGCCCTGTAACCCCCAGTATCACTCCTGCTCCCCAGGCGCTATCATTTTGTTGACTTCTGTAATTGCAAAAGCCTTGGTTTCTTGCATGTTAACATCAGAAGCCTCCTCCCTAAGTTTGAGTTATTCACTGCGTTAGCACACTCAGCCAATCCTGATGTTCTAGAAGTGTCTGAATCCTGGCTTAGGAAGGCCACCAAAGATTCTGAAATTCCATTCCCAACTACAACATTTTCCGTCTATATAGATCTGCCAAAGGGAGCGGAGTTTCAATCTACTGTAGAGATAGCCTGCAGAGCTCTATCATACTATCCAGGTCTGTGACCAAACAGTTTGAGCTTCTACTTCTAAAAATCCACCTTTCCAGAAATAAGACTCTCACTGTTACCGCTTGCTACAGACCCCCCTCAGCCCCCAGCTGTGCCCTGAACACCATATGTGAATTGATTGCCCCCCATCTATCCTCAGAGTTCGTATTGCTTGGTGACCTAAACTGGGATATGCTTAACACCCCAGCAGTCAAACAAACCTAAACTAGATGCCCTCAATCTCACATAAATTATCAAGGAACCTACCAGGTACAACCCTAAATCCGTTAACATGGGCACCCTCATAGATATCATCTTGACTAATTTACCCTCTAAATACACCTCCGCTGTCTTCAACCAGGATCTCAGTGATCACTGCCTCATTACCTGCGTCCGTAATAGGTCCGCGGTCAAACGACCACCCCTCATCACTGTCAAACGCTCCCTAAAACACTTCAGCGAGCAGGCCATTCTAATTGACCTGGCTCGGGTATCCTGGATGGATATTGATCTCATTCCGCCAGTAGAGGATGCCTGGTTGTTCTTTAAAAGTGCTTTCCTCTCCATCTTAAATAAGAATGCCCCATTCAAAAAATTCAGAACTAAGAACAGATATAGCCTCTGGTTCACCCCAGACTTGACTGACCTTGACCAGCACAAAAACATCCTGTGGCGTACAGCATTAGCATCAAACAGCCCCCGCGATATGCAACTTTTCAGGGAAGTCAGGAACCAATATACACAATCAGTTAGGAAAGCAAAGGCTAACTTTTTCAAACAGAAATTTGCATCCTGTAGCACAAAAAGTTTTGGGACACTGTAAAGTCCATGGAGAATAAGAGCACCTCCTCCCAGCTGCCCACTGCAATGAGGAAACACTGTCACTACCGATAAATCTACGATAACTGAAAATTTCAACTAGCATTTTGCTACGGCTGGCCATGCTTTCCACCTCGCTACCCCTACCCCGGCCACCAGCTCTGCACCCTCCGCTGCAACTTGCCCATGCCCCCCCCCCCACTTCTCCTTCACCCAAATTCAGATAGCTGATGTTCTGAAAGAGCTGCAAAATCTGGACCCCTACAAATCAGCTGGGCTAGACAATCTGGACCCTTTCTTTCTAAAATTAGCCTGGCGAAAATGTCACAACCCCCATCACCAGCCTGTTCAACCTCTCTTTCGTATCGTATGAGATCCCCACAGATTGGAAAGCTGCCGCAGTCATCCCCCTCTTCAAAGGGGGTGACACTCTAGATCCAAACTGTTACAGACCTACAGTGGGGGAAAAAAGTATTTAGTCAGCCACCAATTGTGCAAGTTCTCCCACTTAAAAAGATGAGAGAGGCCTGTAATTTTCATCATAGGTACACGTCAACTATGACAGACAAAATGAGAAGAAGAAAATCCAGAAAATCACATTGTAGGATTTTTAATGAATTTATTTGCAAATTATGGTGGAAAATAAGTATTTGGTCACCTACAAACAAGGAAGATTTCTGGCTCACAGACCTGTAACTTCTTCTTTAAGAGGCTCCTCTGTCCTCCACTCGTTACCTGTATTAATGGCACCTGTTTGAACTTGTTATCAGTATAAAAGACACCTGTCCACAACCTCAAACAGTCACACTCCAAACTCCACTATGGCCAAGACCAAAGAGCTGTCAAAGGACACCAGAAACAAAATTGTAGACCTGCACCAGGCTGGGAAGACTGAATCTGCAATAGGTAAGCAGCTTGGTTTGAAGAAATCAACTGTGGGAGCAATTATTGGAAATGGAAGACATACAAGACCACTGATAATCTCCCTCGATCTGGGGCTCCACGCAAGATCTCACCCCGTGGGGTCAAAATGATCACAAGAACGGTGAGCAAAAATCCCAGAACCACACGGGGGGACCTAGTGAATGACCTGCAGAGAGCTGGGACCAAAGTAACAAAGCCTACCATCAGTAACACACTACGCCACCAGGGACTCAAATCCTGCAGTGCCAGACGTGTCCCCCCTGCTTAAGCCAGTACATGTCCAGGCCCATCTGAAGTTTGCTAGAGTGCATTTGGATGATCCAGAAGAGGATTGGGAGAATGTCATATGGTCAGATGAAACCAAAAGAGAACTTTTTGGTAAAAACTCAACTCGTCGTGTTTGGAGGACAAAGAATGCTGAGTTGCATCCAAAGAACACCATACCTACTGTGAAGCATGGGGGTGGAAACATCATGCTTTGGGGCTGTTTTTCTGCAAAGGGACCAGGACGACTGATCCGTGTAAAGGAAAGAATGAATGGGGCCATGTATCGTGAGATTTTGAGTGAAAACCTCCTTCCATCAGCAAGGGCATTGAAGATGAAACGTGGCTGGGTCTTTCAGCATGACAATGATCCCAAACACACCGCCCGGGCAACGAAGGAGTGGCTTCATAAGAAGCGTTTTCAAGGTCCTGGAGTGGCTCTAGCCAGTCTCCAGATCTCAACCCCATAGAAAATCTTTGGAGGGAGTTGAAAGTCCGTGTTGCCCAGCGACAGCCCCAAAACATCACTGCTCTAGAGGAGATCTGCATGGAGGAATGGGCCAAAATACCAGCAACAGTGTGTGAAAACCTTGTGAAGACTTACAGAAAACGTTTGACCTGTGTCATTGCCAACAAAGGGTATATAACAAAGTATTGAGAAACTTTTGTTATTGACCAAATACTTATTTTCCACCATAATTTGCAAATAAATTCATAACAAATCCTACAATGTGAAATTCTGGATTTATTTTTCTAATTTTGTCTGTCATTGTTGACGTGTACCTATGATGAAAATTACAGGCCTCTCTCATCTTTTTAAGTGGGAGAACTTGCACAAATGGTGGCTGACTAAATACTTTTTTTCCCCACTGTATATCCATCCTGCCCTGCCTTTCTAAAGTATTTGAAAGACAAGTTAACAAACAGATCACCGACCATTTAGAATCCAACCGTACCTTCTCCGCTGTGCAATCTGGTTTCCGAGCTGGTCATGGGTGTACCTCAGCCACGCTCAAGGTCCTAAACGATATAATAACCACGATCGATAAAAGACAGTACTGTGCAGCCGTCTTCATTGACCTGGCCAAGGCTTTTGACTCTGTCAATCACCACATTCTTATTGGCAGACTAAATAGCCTTGGTTTCTCAAATGACTGCCTCGCCTGGTTCACCAACTACTTCTCAGATAGAGTTAAAAAGGGCCTGTTGTCTGGACCTCTGGCAGTCTCTATGGGGGTGCCCCAGGGTTCAATTCTCGGGCCGACTCTATTCTCTGTGTATATCAATGATGTTGCTCTTGCTGCTGGTGACTCTCAGATCCACCTCTATGCAGACGACACCATTTTGTATACATCTGGCCCTTCATTGGACACTGTGTTAACAAACCTCCAAACGAGCTTCAATGCCTCCAACTGCTCTTAAACGCTAGTAAAACTAAATGCATGCTCTTCAATCGATCGCTGCTTGCACCCGCCTGCCCGACTAGAATCACTACTCTCGGCGGCTCTGACTTAGAATATGTGGACAACTACCAATACCTAGGTGTCTGGTTAGACTGTAAACTCTCCTTCCAGACTCACATTAAGCATCTCCAATCCAAAGTTAAATCTAGAATTGGCTTCCTATTTCGCAACAAAGCCTCCTTCACTCATGCTGCAAACATGCCCTCGTGAAACTGAGTATCCTACCGATCCTTGACTTCGGCGATGTCATTTACAAAATAGCTTCCAACACTCTACTCAGCAAATTGGATGTAGTCTATCACAGTGCCATCCGTTTTGTCACCAAAGCCCCATATACTACCCACCATTGTGACCTGTACGCTCTCGTTGGCTGGCCCTCACTACATATTCGTCGCCAAACCCACTGACTCCAGGTCATCTATAAATCCCTTCTAGGCAAATCCCCGCCTTATCTTAGCTCATTGGTCACCATTGCAACACCCACCCGTAGTATGTGTTCCAGCAGGTATATCTCACTGGTCATCCCCAAAGCCAACACCTCCTTTGGTCGCCATTCCTTCCAGTTCTCTGCTGCAAATGACTGGAACGAACAATAAAATCTCTGAAGCTGGAGACACTTATCTCCCTCACTATCTTTAAGTATCAGTTGTCAGAGCAGCTTACCAATCACTGCACCTGTACCCATCTGTAATTAGCCCACCCAACTACCTCATCCCCATATTGTTATTTACATTGTTATTTATTTTGCTCATTTGCACCCCAGTATCTCTATTTGCACATCATCTTCTGCACATCTATCACTCCAGTGTTAATACTAAATTATAATTGTAATTATTTTGCACTATGGCCTATTTATTGCCTTACCTCCATAACTTACTACATTTGCACACACTGTATATAGATTTACCTGGTTAAATAAAGGTGAAATAAATAAAAAAAGTAATTCCAGTTTAGCTATAAACCTTTTTCTGACGTGATGCCATTCTATCGGATTTCATCTCACTCAATGATCTAATGTTGCCCATACAGCTACTAATGTCACACATTGCATTCATCCTAGCTAATGTATTATATTCTGGCTTGCCATTTTAGGCAGCTTTAGATTCCAGTGGAAAATGAATACACTGTATTTACATTATATTATCTATAAAGGTTATACAAAGGCCATTAGGTAGCTAGCTAGCTAGGCTGAAACTGCTCAGAAGAGCTAGCATTTTAAAGACTTAAACACATAATACCCAGACAGATGTAGAACTTTATGGACCTCCTTGTTCTTTAGGATTATTCTGAAGTTTATTCAGTAAGGTGCAACATGTTAGATAAAAATGCAGGTAACTGCCAAAATAATGGAAACCCTTGAGTAAATGAGGGATACAAAGTATATTGAAAGCAGGTGCGTCCACACAGGTGTGGTTCCTGAGTTAATTAAGCAATTAAAATCCCATCATGCTTAGGGTGATGTATTAAAATGCTGGGAAGGCCATTATTTTGGCTACCATGGCTATGCCCCAATAGGAAGACAATGCCCCCATCCACAGGGCATGGGTGCCTGTTGGTGTTTCCTTTATTTTGGCAGTTACATGTAGATCCAAAAATGTTATTCTCTATTTCATGTAGAATTGTCATCTCATTGTAACTTACATGTGATACAGACATGGGTGATTTCTGTCCCAGGTAGAGATGCAAAATGTTTTGTAACTTCTCCAAATTCCCTGGTCTTCCAGAAAACCCGGTTGGAATATTCCTGGAATCGGGAGGGATAAGCAGGAAATCTGGATCCTCCAACCAGGATTTTGGGAAAACCGGGGATTTGGGGAAAGTTACTGCATTTCTGCAACCCTAGTCCCAGGGGACTGAACTGTGTGCACATTTTTATTCCTGCCTAGCACAAACATCTCATTCAACTAATCGTGGTTTTCAATTTAGACCACAATTAGTTGAGTGAAGTGTTAGTAGAGTACTGGAACAAAAACCTGTACACTCCTGTGGAAAAACCTGTGGCTGTCTTGACTACAATTGTCTAAATACAGGTACCATATTATTTCGCTAATCCATGCAGGTTTGTCATCTGATTTCCAAGAAGCCTGGTGGAGATAGATGCAACCATACTCCAAGGCAGGACAATTCCCTGCATCCAGGTTAAGGCCCGCTACCAGCAGGAACATGAAGCATTCCATGTCAGTGTCAGTAAGTCATGATGGCACACATCACTCACAGTTGAGACGAGCACAGGGTCAAGCTGCAGTGCAGCGCTCCTGGATGGAGATCATGTTGTGGTGTTTCACCTAACCTCATGACCAAAAACACACATTGCTTTAAATTTCTTAATGTATGCAAATTATGCACTTTCATCTAGAAATACTCATACCTCCCAGACAGTTTACCTAAACCCCTTCAATGGATTCTTCCAGGTTAATTCTGAAATCCATATATATATATATATATAACACTGCGATAACCTTCACCCTCCCCACTGCCGCACCTCACATAGTCAATTCTCTTTCAGATACAGAGGTACCATACTCTGGAATTCTTATCTTCACATTGTCAAAACATCATCATCCCTCAATAACTTCAAGCAAAGACTGGGGGTCAGCCTGAACCAAACTACTCAGTAATTTCCTCCATATAGCCTAACTCTCTCACACACACACATGCACACACACATTGAAACAATTTTCTATTTTGATTTTTTGTGATTACTGATCAATTCATTTATACATTTATAATGGTTTTGTTATCTGTTTTAACAAACTTTTTTTATGTTTGTACTTATGTATTGTATATTGTTTTTATGTGGTGTGGTTTTCATATAAGCCCTTGGGCTTCCAACCACAACTGCACACTGTTTTTTTATTATTATTTGTTTTTATCTGTATTGTAAACTAAATGGCCTTGCTCAAGGGCCCATCAGTAGGGGAATGTCTTTAGGATGTGAACCCAGCAGCCCTCCAGTTGCCAGATCAATTCCCTCCTTTTTCAAGCGCCTGGCCCAGGATTCGAAGCAGCCACCTTTCAGTTATAGGTCCAACTCCTTAGGTGCTGGGTTCCTTACCAATACTATTTGAATAACTAATACTCCATTCATACGAGAAGGAGAAGCCCTATGCACCATAAATCTGTCTACTGGAGTAACATCCTGTCAGAGGCTGATTTGTATTGAAACTCCTGCAGTTTGATGTTTTATGCTCACAGAGGCTGTGAAATCAATGGCACCCTTGGGCAGACCCACACACTCATACTGGTACACACACACACTCCTGGACACACACACTCCTGTGTAGTTAGGTGTGTGTAGATCATAGGATTAATTACATATCTGAACACATGGATTTAGCTAGAGGATGATCAATTAAGTTTCTGTGTGTTTTCGTGTGTGTGATTATGTGTAAGTGTTTGTATGTTGGTATGCGTTTATCCATGTGTGTGTGTGTGTGTGTGTGTGTGTGTGTGTGTGTGTGTGTGTGTGTGTGTGTGTGTTTGCTCACCTCAATCCCGCCCTACATGAGTCAGGTCTTAGGCGATCCTATCAGTGTCTGCCCACGCCCCAGACACACCGCCATCAAATTAGCCAGTGTGTGTGTTAGCTAACGGCTTGGGTTAAAGATGGCTGGTGGGGGAGGGAGGGGGTGAGGGTGTGCTGCTTAGATAATCACTTATTGGGGGTGAAACACTTTGTACACCTTGCCTTTTGGCACCCTCCCAGTACTCACCCTCCTCAACTCAGCAATCCATTTTATTTTACCTGCGAGTTCTGTGTTCTGTCATAAAACGCTACAATCCGTGTGTGTGTGTGTGTGTGTGTGTGCGTGCTTGTGTGTGCATTTGCGTGTGTGAAGGGTCATTTCAGGTCATTCTCCTTGGGCGAGAGTATACGTTTGGCGTTGAATCAGAGAAAAAAACTCAGCCTATGGGCAATAACTGAGATGTTAGGTCCTGTATTCCTCTCCGTGTTCTTCCTCGGAGACAAGGAAAGGGTTTTAGTTTTTACAATTCATGAAGGGAATGGAAAATATCACTTTCCACATCCTTATGTGATCCATATCTGTAAATATCATCTGACTGTTAGATAGAAACTGTCCTGAAGACATTTAGGATCCATAAAGCATTGTGGCTGGCTCACTGCGAGTCATGTGCACATGTAAACACACACATGTGCACCCCCCATGTCCCTGAACAGCACCCCCCGTCTGTCTGCACCCCCCTGTCTGTGTTCACCCGCCGTCTGTGTTCACTTCCTGTGGGTCCCAGTGTGTCGCCGGCGGCATTCCGGGAGCCATAGGACAGCGTCTGAATCATTAGTGTGACTGTTTCATCTGTATCGTCAGGTTTGGGCTGTTTCTGTTGCTGTTTTGATTTGTTTATATGTCTGATTTCAACTTATGTTGAATAAAAGAGCTTGGTTCAGATGGGAATTACTTCCTGTACTCATCAGTCATGTGCATGCAGAGTTGCTGTGTTGTTCATCGATGTTTCACTAACTGTCTTTGGCTATGGGGACCATGATGGGGCCGTGGACACAAAGCAGTAAAACTACTAGACTACACCATCTTGAGAGAACATATTCTCTTCCTGTATTACATTCCATTAAGGTCGACACTATCTGACTGAGAATACCATTATTAGCACACACAGCCAATTCAGCATTCCTGTCAAATCAAATGTAATTATAAAGCCCTTTTTAGATCACCAGATGTCACAAAGTGCTTATTCAGAATCATCCTCAAGCTTTGAAGGTTGGTAATGAGCCTGATTAGGGACGTCACATAATATGGCTGCCTTACCTTAATAACGACTAGGATGACTTATTTCCTCCCTGTCCACACAGCACCTCAGCCTCAGCCCTAAACCCAATCCCCGTCTCTAGCCCCAGCCCCAGCCCTGATGCCTCAGCCCCGATCCCTCAGCCCCAGCCTCAGCCCCAGCCCTATACCCCCATCCTCATCTCCACTCACAGCCTCAGCCTCCCAGCTCCATCAGAGAGAATTCAACACTTAACAAAATTAACTCCCATTCACCTCCAGCACTTTTACACCAGGCTACACATAGCACAGCAGGATGGGTTAAGCTAATTGGTATTACTAGCTAACATTCTTTAAATTGCTTCAGCTGATTGTTAGCAAGGCCAATTTGGAGGAGATCCTCTCTCTTTCTTTCTCCCTCCCTCCCTCCCTCCCTCCCTCCCTCCCTCCCTCCCTCCCTCCCTTACTTAAAGCAGTAATGCAGACCAGGTGGTAAAGAAAAACACGAGAGGAAATCAACGTTTTTTTCTTTTTCTTAAATAGCCAACCGGATTGCTCTTTAAGTAGGATATTGAACATATTTGTCAGTCCCATTCAAGGTTGTTTTTTTAATGATAAAAATACTACAGAGTTTTATGTTCATAAGATCATTCTGCTTTTCCGGGGATTTATTTGGTTACGATATTATAGTTTCTTTCTAAAAACAGGTAGTGTATTGTAGAAAGGAACGTATTTTCTCAGTCAAACAAATATGGAAATGTGCCTTTGGTCTGGAGTCCAAATTTGAGATTTTTGGTTCCAATTTCTGTGTCTTGGTGAGACGCGGTGTGGGTGAACGGATGATCTCTGCATGTGTATTTCCGACCGTAAAGCATGGAGGAGGCGGTGTTATGGTGTGGGGGTGCTTTGCTGGTGACACTGTCTGTGATTTATTTAGAATTCAAGGCACACTTAACCAGTATGGCTATCCCATCTGGTTTGGGCTTAGTGTGACTATCATTTGTTTTTCAACAGGACAATGACCCAACACACCTCCAGGCTGTGTAAGGGCTATTTTACCAAGAAGGAGAGTGATGGAGTGCTGCATCAGATGACCTGGCCTCCACAATCCCCTGACCTCAACCCAATTGAGATGGTTTGGGATGAGTCGGACCGCAGAGTGAAGGAAAAGCAGCCAACAAGTGCTCAGCATATGTGGGAACTCCTTCAAGACTGTTGGAAAAGCATTCATTGTGAAGCTGGTTGAGAGAATGCCAAGAGTGTGCAAAGCTGTCTTCAAGGCAAAGGGTGACTATTTGAAGAATCTCAAATATAAAATATTATTTGTTTAACACTTTATTGTTTACTACATTATTCCATATGTGTTATTTCATAGTTTTGATGTCTTCATTATTATTCTACAATGTAGAAAATAGTAAAAAATAAAGAAAAACCCTTGAATGAGTAGGTGTGTCCAAACTTTTGGCTGGTAGTGTAAGTGTTAGTAACTTGCAAATAGTCTCTCTCTCTATCTCTCTCTCGCTCTCTATCTCTCTCTCACTCTCTCTCTCTCTCTCTCACCTCAGGCATGTTGATCTATGGCTAATCTTGGCTTTATTTTATTTTTCATTATTTTCATTCACCCAGTGGTGAACAGCTGGAGACGGAGTCATCAAAGGCAATTGCTATGTATTGTCTTTAATGAGATCGAAGATCAAACGCAGGCAAAAACGGAGGCCTGGACATCAATGGCGGCAAAACCAAGCTGATGAGAGTCAACACATCACAAATAACCCCAATCCTCCTGGAGGAACAAGCCATAGAAGATCACATGACGTACCTAGCCACTAACAGTGGAGGAGCGGATGAGGACATAAAAACAAGAATATGGACGGCATTCACCAGGATGAGAAAGTTTCTCAAAATCAAGTCAAATCGCAAAAAAAGTGTCTGGATACTTCTATAACATGCCATTTACTAAAATACAGATTTGGTTGTAAAAAAGGAAACTTCCCCTTTAAGAAGATCCTCTTGTTATGGCCTGAGGCAAAGAAAGCAGCCCATGACCGACAACGTTGGAAATGTTAGAGCAGGCCCCTATGTTCCTCCAGGAATGAAAAATATTAATTAAGTAAGCAAGTAAGCAAACGATCACAGAACACACACGCATACACACACACAGATCTTGGCATGTTGATCGCTGAAGTAATTGAGTCTGGCTCTCCATGTCAGGAGAAGGAAAACTATCTGACAGCAGCAATTCCAAGGTTAGCACTAAAGTAAATAAGGGAGTTTCTTTCTGAAGGGCAATGACACGTTTCTTTGACCAGAAGATAGGTCCAATAATTAGAATGAAAGAGAATGGAGGAGAGGAGATGAGACACAAACTGTGGAATAATATCTGCACTCGTGGGAATTGGCCTATAACAATAGGGTTACATTGAAATGTTTCTTACAGAAGAAATATGAAATGCATAAGGATGGTAGCAATTGAAAGGGAACAGTTTGGAGATTATGGGGAAATTATTAGACCAAAGTTGAGGACACAACAGTTCACCTGACACTAGACTGAATCCAAACAGTACAGTGTTGATTTTATGTGCATTTTACATGTACTCTACTTTTCGCCGCATTTGTTGATAACGAAATCTGAAAATACTTACATTCAGTAACATGATAAGACTATTCCTGGAAAATGTGGGGTAGGTGCAACATAAGACTACAAAATGACAATGGTTTGAGTGAGATAACTAACTGGTGTCTCCAAGTGGCCACACACCTCTCCAAAGTGTGCACAGTTCCTAAGTCATTTCAATGCACTTTTATGACTCAAAGAAGTCTTAAACTATAAGGTCCTTTTTTGTGCTCTCCTAGCGGTGCTGTTGAAGAACTAGAGCAAGCACACGTGTAGTCGTTTTGTTTGGAACACAACCCTGCATCCCTGCCATCACACAATTATTGTTGTTGTTTACACAATCCGAAAACAGCCCATCATAAATCACAATCTGGGTCAGGTGGACATCATTTGAAAGCGTGCTCTATTGCCAACATGACTAGCTAAGTTATAAAATACATTCTTACAATGTTTGGCTTTCACAAGGCAATTCAGAGAAACAGATCGTAATTTTGGTGCGCATAGAAAGGAGTAATGAGTGCATTCAGGTGCTTGTGCCGCTGCAAATGTTCTTCACAATAGACAAACATAGGCTCAGTCTGTTCAGAACAACCTAGTATGACGCCATGTCATCTTCTAACTGTACATCAAACATAGTGATCATGAACGTTGACCCTGTATATGACATGAGTTTTATGATATGGAAATGTGAAGTGCACATATGGACTCACAGGTCTTTGGCTTGCTTGCTTGTACATCCTCTGTAGCTCAGCTGGTAGAGCACGGCGCTTGTAACGCCAAGGTAGTGGGTTCGATCCCCGGGACCACCCATACACAAAAAAAAATTATGCACGCATGACTGTAAGTCGCTTTGGATAAAAGCGTCTGCTAAATGGCATATTATTTTATTATTATCAAAGCAGTATTTATAATAATCCTCAACGTCTCATATTTCAAAATACATAGTCCTCTTAATTTACAGCATTTCCCTCACTCAGACAACAAAACATTTGCAAAAGTTGCCCAATTAGCGGGAGGGATGGGGCAACTTCTTTTCACGTGTGGTGATCAAGTTCAGAATGGCGGTCAGTCAAAACCCATACAGCGCTGTGAAGTGCAGAGCCAGAGCTCTGATGTCATGGATAGCATGTTACTATACAGCCACTGCGTTACAATTTAGGTGTTTATCAGTGCTCAAATCTGCCATTTTAAACCTGTATACGGGTACAAATGTAAAGCGCTACCAAAATCCTTGCAGATAATGAAGCATGGTCTCAGTTACTGTTTGAATAACTGAGACCATCAAGGCCTTGTGTTTAGTCTTTACCTGTGCAGTGAAATGACATTGGCAAACCACTAACTATTCAAACTCTTGTTTACAGTATCATATTCAGAATGAACATGAGGGTGTTTCTTAGGGCTAAAGGTTGTGATGGAATATCACCATTACATTATGTGATGGAATATCATTATGAATGTGAAGGTTGTAGGAAAGGAGAGAGCAAATTGCAGCACATCCGCTCTCCACGCCTCTCTATCCCTCTTCCCCCATCACCCCACCCCATTCCCCCTCTCTCGTTCTCTCTCTCTCTCTCCCCACCAACACCCATCATTATGTTGCTTCTGATTGGCTTGATTGCTGTTAAGAGGAGAGGTAAGGATGAACAGAGAAAGGGGGTAGAAGAGAGGAACTGAGAGAAGAGAGGGAATGGAGAGAAAATAAGTATAATAAATCCTAGAAGAGATGAACGGATATTATAAGAGAGACTTCAATGATGGTGTTCTGTTTTTATTTTACATTTACATTTACATTTTAATCATTTAGCAGACGCTCTTATCCAGAGCGACTTACAGGAGCAATTAGGGTTAAGTGCCTTGCTCAAGGGCACATCGACAGATTTTTCACCTAGTTGGCTCGGGGATTAGAACCAGCGACCTTTCGGTTACTGGCACAACGCTCTTAACCACTAAGCTACCTGCCGCCCCACATTTTCTCATCATTTCCTTCAATCTCACAATCCACCAATCTGCTTGAGTCCCCTCTCTTTATCTTTCCCTCTCTCTTCATCCATCCCTTCTCTTTATCTCTCTCTTTATTCTCTCTCTCTCTCTCTCTCTCTCTCTCTCTCTCTCTCTCTCATCCATCTCTCTCTATCTCCATCTGCTCCTTTGTCTCTCTCCTCAGTATTTTCATAATCTAATGTCTGTTTCTTTGCGTTCAAAGTGCCACTAGTATAGACATTTCCAGTCCGTTTGAAGTGTCGCCCTTGTCATTACTGTAGGATCTGCATCTTTTTAAAGCAGTGGTTCTCTCATTCTCTCTCTCTCTCTCTCTCTCTTGCTCTCTCTCACTCTCTCTCTCTCTCTCTCTCTGTATGTAAAGCTGTGTTTGAAGCTTCCCTTCAGACATCTTTCTCTGATGTGATAGGAAGGCTCCTCTCTCGTTTAAAGGTGACTCCTTCGCCACACACCAAAGACTGAATCTGACTCCCAAATGGCACCCTATTCCCTTTGTAGTGCACTACTTTTGATCAGAGCACAATGGGCCCTCATCAAAAGTAGTGCACTATCAAAACGGAATAAGGTTCCATTTGGGACACAGTCTGACCCTCATAACCGCTCAACCACCGTGCCCAATCCCACCTGGATTGTTTTCAATACTGTTTCGTATGAGAGAGAATTTATGTGTAATGTGTCTTTTGAGAAGGTGCGTAGGGAGGGGTGCACATATTATAAAACACTTTTAATTAGATCTGGGGGTTTTTAGCTAAAAGAAGTGGGTGAGATTGTCACCTCCCTTGTTGCGTTTTGAAAGCTGTCGTTTGTGTTCGACGAAAAACCAGCATAATAAATGTAACGCCATCATAAAGAGGCTTCCTCTCTGTCTGCTGGAGATGTTTATAGTGCAAATGATTTCACACTGCTCCTCTCTCTCTCTCTCTCTCTGCATTCAACAAACACATTCTTTCTCTATCCCTCTTTCTCTCTCACTCTCTCCTCTCTTTTTCGCTCTCCCTTCTCTCTCCTCTCCTTTCTCCTTCTGTATTCATCTCTCTATCTTTCTCTCTCTCTCTATCGTTCCTCTAGTTCTCTGCACTTTATTATTATCATTATTCTTTTCCCCCTCCTCCTCTCAGCTCCCAGGAGAGTTGCCAGTTTAATAGTAAGCGCCAATTATACTCTCTCCAAGGTCACAGGGCCAACATGGTACTCTTATAAACACCCTTAACACACACACACACACACACACACACACACACACTCAGTCACTTACTCAGTCACTCACACACATACACTCTCACACATTCCCATACACACACTTCCCATTGAAGGCCAAAGCTTTCTCTAGAGAAACTGGATCTTGTTTTACTGAACGCTTAAAGCACTCGTTTAGCAAATTCCCTAAACACTGTTACTCTGGATCGGATCTCTTACTCTCTCTCTCACACACACACACATACTGTGTGTTAGAGAGCAGGGCCAGTGCCATGCAATGTCAGGTCATGGGTTCTAGCTGACTTGTCTGTTGGCATGAAGCCGAATCCCAATGTTCACTCTGTATTCTCGTAGACTGCTGTTAACATAATTGTTCAATACTTCCTGTTCAGCCCAGGTTTAAAGCTTGAGGGGGACAGAGAGGTTCCCTGGAGTGTGAGAGGAGATAATTGGTCTAGTTGTTGTGAATCACAGGGCAGGTGCTCAGTTGGCCACCCCTGGTTAAGAAACACACTTGTTGTGGCCCTCACAGCTCAGAGTCGGGCCAACTGATACAATCAGTGAACCAAGCCTTGTTTTGGGGAACTAAGTTATTCTCAAGCATGAAAATTGGCAATATTGTCCCCTTCACAGTGCTATGTTTACACGCTGTATGGTTGGCCAAATGATCACTGTAGCAGAGTTCATTTCCAGCCTGAACTGTGTTATGAACATCACAACAACACACTGCCTGAGGGGAAGGAGATAAAGAAGCAATGTACCATCCATCCCTCTCTTCCTCAGTCTATCCACCCAGTCATCCATTCATGACTTCCTAAATCCATCTGTCCAGTCATCTATCCATTAATTCCTAGGAATCCTAGCTCTCTCAACCCTCTCTAGGCCCAATATGATCCTGTTCATGTCATTAGCAAGACATCATTAACCCTTTAACCCTATTCTTAACTGGCTGGTAGAGCATGTGAATTTAGAAGTGGATATGAAAAATATATTTACTTGAACTTGATTGGTCAACTCCCCCAGCCCTCCTGCATAACATAATTTGTATCCTTTTGGGTTGCTGCAGTTCAGTGTTGTGGCACTCTAACACACACACACACACTCAGAGGGCTGTAAGAAAACTCAAAAATCAGTCACCATAGATATGGGATAAAAGGCAAGAATTCAGTTGGTGAGGGATTAATATTGCACCACTCCTGTTAGTAGACACCTTGAAGAGTAGGAATATGTAAATAAAAAATAAAAAAAGGCTTAAAAGCAAGAATTTTGAAAAAATATGCTCAACCAGGCGGTTGATATATCAGTAAATATCAGTAAATACAGTGGTATACAAGTATTTGATACACTGCCGATTTTGCAGGTTTTCCTACTTACAAAGCATGTAGAGGTCTGTAATTTTTATCATAGGTACATTTCAACTGTGAGAGACATTTTTGGATTTTTTAAGTAATTAATTTGCATTTTATTGCATGACATAAGTATTTGATCACCTACCAACCAGTAAGAATTCCGGCTCTCACAGACCTGTTAGTTTTTCTTTAAGAAGCCCTTCTGTTCTCCACTCATTACCTGTATTAACTGCACCTGTTTGAACTCGTTACCTGTATAAAAGACACCTGTCCACACACTCAATCAAACAGACTCCAACCTCTCCACAATGGCCAAGACCAGAGAGCTGTGTAAGGACATCAGGGATAAAATTGTAGACCTGCACAAGGCTGGGATGGGCTACAGGACAATAGGCAAGCAGCTTGGTGAGAAGGCAACAACTGTTGGCGCAATTATTAGAAAATGGAAGAAGTTCAAGATGACGGTCAATCACCCTCGGTCTGGGGCTCCATGCAAGATCTCACCTCGTGGGGCATCAATGATCATGAGGAAGGTGAGGGATCAGCCCAGAACTACACAGCAGGACCTGGTCAATGACCTGAAGAGAGCTGGGACCACAGTCTCAAAGAAAACCATTAGTAACACACTACGCCGTCATGGATTAAAATCCTGCAGCGCACGCAAGGTCCCCCTGCTCAAGCCAGTGCATGGCCTGGCCCCTCTGAAGTTTGCCAATGACCATCTGGATGATCCAGAGGAGGAATGGGAGAAGGTCATGTGGTCTGATGAGACAAAAATAGAGCTTTTTGGTCTAAACTTCACTCGCCGTGTTTGGAGGAAGAAGAAGGATAAGTACAACCCCAAGAACACCATCCCAACCGTGAAGCATGGAGGTGGAAACATCATTCTTTGGGGATGCTTTTCTGCAAAGGGGACAGGACGACTGCACCATATTGAGGGGAGGATGGATGGGGCCATGAATCGCGAGATCTTGGCCAACAACCTCCTTCCCTTAGTAAGAGCATTGAAGATGGGTCGTGGCTGGGTCTTCCAGCATGACAACGACCCGAAACACACAGCCAGGGCAACTAAGGAGTGGCTCCGTAAGAAGCATCTCAAGGTCCTGGAGTGGCCTAGCCAGTCTCCAGACCTGAATCCAATAGAAAATCTTTGGAGGGAGCTGAAAGTCCGTATTGCCCAGCGACAGCCCTGAAACCTGAAGGATCTGGAGAAGGTCTGTATAGAGTAGTGGGCCAAAATCCCTGCTGCAGTGTATGCAAACCTGGTGAAGACCTACAGGAAACGTATGATCTCTGTAATTGCAAACAAAGGTTTCTGTACCAAATATTAAGTTTTGCTTTTCTGATGTATCAAATACTTATGTCATGCAATAAAATGCAAATTAATTACTTAAAAATCATACAATGTGATTTTCTGGATTTTTGTTTTAGATTCCGTCTCTCACAGTTGAAGTGTACCTATGATAAAAATTACAGACCTCTACATGCTTTGTAAGTAGGAAAACCTGCAAAATCGGCAGTGTATCAAATACTTGTTCTCCCCACTGTAGTACGGTGCACTAAGAATAAGGTACATGTTTTTTAAATAAAAAATACAGTACTTATTTTGGTGAGAAATAGGATTGAATCATTGACAACACACTATATTATGCAACATAAATTGGTTAAACCACATTTTATGACCCATGGGGTCAATTAATCTGTATTCAGATTTAGTCACCTATAAAATAATGTCTATAATAGTTATAGAAAACTGCACTTTGTCTCAATGTAGTCTGAACATCTGGGAAACATGGTGGAAGAACCTGGATCATTTGAAATGTAAGAACCATTTTGAGGGACACCACCTGAAAATGCATTAATTTCAATGTAATTTAATATTAATATTTAGACATACAAAATTACCATAATTTGTTAACATCAGTCCTCATCTAACAATGCTTACCTACTAGGGATGTAACGATTCACCGATATGCATCGGTCCCTGATTCAAATGTTTAAGATACAAGTGCATCAGTCTGCAGACCCCAAACAGATTCAAATGTAGCATGCATCTGTCGAAAAATCGCTTCAAACGTTACGAATCGCTGGTTCACTAAAATGTTTTGCTCATATTACATTATTTCTACCTTCCGGAAATACCTCTCATCTTTTGTCACAACTGATGCGTCCTCTCCTTCACTGTCGAACTGCATGTAACTGTGCTGACGGTAATTGATCTACAAGTCATTGTGCATGCCGAACAACCTCAGGCAATATCAGTAGCCTAGTCAAACCGTGCACTTTGCCCAGCTTTACGTGCTGACCAACGCAAGGAAGGCGGCCTGTTCCTGATCTTGCACATCTGCGAGGCACCTTCATCATTCAAATGCAAAAATTGCTTGCGCGATATTAGCCTTTATTAGCTGAGTGACAACCTATGTAATTTGCTAGGTTATTGTTATTAATGCGCTATTGAAAATTGTGTTTTACACCGGAATAAAAGTAAACTACCATAGACAACACATCTGGCTATACCTGCTGAACGGGGTTTACAATATATTTTATTTAGATTGTTCAGCAATAGTTTTGCTTTAAACAATGTGTATATGGTCATTTTTAGATATACAGGGTAAAGTTGATAATATCATAACGAGGACATCAATCACTTTTGTGAGGCGCACTGCATGGCCGAAGCGAGGACAAACTCAAACACATAATCTGCAAAGATTACAAGTGATGGTGATTTCAGAACCAAAATTGGGGGACAAACCCCCCCCCCTCACAAAATCTAATAGTGGTAGTGGGGGTGGTAGATGCCTAGTCTCCCTCTCATCCCTACACCCCAGTTCTTCTTTTAAATATATATTTTTTTTTAATTCTCTAAACTCTTTTTCTTCTCAATTGTGGCCTTTCTTTTCGGGTTATCATTGGATTTCATCACCACCACTGGAGAGGCCGTTTCAGTGGACCAGACCCACTGAGGAGCTACACTGCCCTCCTCTGGTCTGACTAAGAACTACACTTGTTTGTGTGTCTGGATGTGCAGGCCAATATGTGTGTGTTGATGTGCCTGTGTTCATCTCCAAACCAATGTTATTGGAGTTCATGCTCTTTCCCCGTCAGCAATGAAGCACTGTGAAAAGGTAATGACTGTACTACATTCTGTACATGCATGAACTTTCTTCCCATGAGCCTCTGGGCTTGACAAGTAATTCTCCCATGGGCCCCCTGTGTTTATGTGATGACATTAGCAGACTGTCATAAGGGAACTTGGCTGTCCTCTCTCTCCCTCTGTCTTTCTCTCTCCCTCTTTCTCTATCTCTCTCTACACCCCTCCACCTCTCTCGCGCCATATCCTATAATTCCCTCTCTCTTCCCCCCTCCTCCATCTCCGCCCGTCTCTGTCTCTTCATCTCTTTCTACCTCTACCTTCATGGACACGGTTGGCTCAGGTGACCTTGAAGATGGGAAATTGCGCTGAAAACAGAGAATTTCTGCTGACAGTTCACCTGTGGAGTCTAGAATAAGGGAAACACAGTGGCACAGTAAAGCAGAGAGAGAGAGTAAGAGTAAGAGTGAGTGAGTGAGTGAGTGAGTGAGTGAGTGCAAGAGAGAGAGAGAGAGAGAGAGCGAGAGACAGGCGTGCGCGCGCGCACACACACACACACACACACACACTACCAGATACACACACACACAGACACATGCATACACACCCAAACATACATGTACAAGCCTTGTGTCACTGTTATTGGTGGCAGACTCTAAAGATCGAATCCACATTTGGGGAAACAGCACCACTGTTCATCCCCAGCGCCTTTGTTATTAGGTGTCCTTGTTGAAACCATGGCACAACTTTAGAAACGGTTCATACTTCTTAGTATTCTTTTCCCGCTGCCACAAAAACCGTAAAAGCTACCAACACCAAAACAACTTTAGAACGTGCAGGCTGACTGTTTTCGGATTACTAATACTTTTCACACTACAAATACATTTGCATAAATCCCAATGCATTTCAATGGCCGTAGACTTTGAATGGGAAAAAGTCTGGTCGTAACTAGTCTTAAACCGTTTAAGCTAAACCGGTCTGGAATAGGTCTCTTGTATACAGCTTTTTGATACTATTTATTCTTTTTGAACTATAACTGTTTTAAATGTGCATAAAAGCTCCATAGGCTTGAATGGGAAGTATTTAGATTTGCCACTGCTCTTGAACCGCTTACGTTACAAACACCACCAACGTTGAAATGTGCAGACTGACTGAACTTACATTGCTTGTCAAAATCTTTTTGATAATCTTTATACTTTTGGAACTATAACCATTCTACATTTGCATAAAAGCTCCATAGATTAGAATTTCAGATGTGCAGACTGACTCAATTTAGATTGCTTCAATAAAGCTTTATGCTACCATTTACCACAGTCACTACTAATAGCCCTACTATTGCAGTAACTACCACAACAACAACAACAACTACTAATACTACTACTACCACAGTCACCACTACTACCACTACCATTACTGTAGCCCACTATAAATCCACTATAATAACTCCACACCTACAAACCACCCCAAACATAGGTCACTATAACTAACACATAGCCTATGAAAACCCTATTGCCACCATCACTACTACTACCATTACTACTGCTGTCACTACCACTACCGCTACTACTATTTCACAACCATAAATACTTCACGACTAGCAAGCACACCACATTTTGTTCAGAAAAGTTCATTTTTGAGTTGTTTTGGAGAAATGGAGAAGAAACAGAGTAGAGGAGCGTCCAGCAGCTTGGTAAAACAAATGGCAGTACATATTCTGCTGTTCTATCACGTGCGACGTCGTCACAGGGGGAAAAGTGTGTTTGTTGTTTACAGTAACTTCTTTGTTGTTGTAATATCCCAAACGGACGTCGCTGTTTCACCAATGAAGGACTCAAGCTTTAAAGTGTGCGTACACATGCCTCTCTGTGTGTGTGTGTGTGTGCGAGCGTGTGTTTATAGAGTATGTCATTAGAGTGGCTGGTATGAATGGTAGAATGGCAGTGCCATATGTTCCTCACATCCCCAGCCTTGTTCTGACTGGGCCACCTGCGGTGTGGAACACAGATATATGAAATTGGATTATTATTAGACACATCACATTCTGTTTTCAACTCAAATCTGGGCGTTATCCCCTACACTGACAGGACTGCTCATTACACACAAATCCATACTGTTATAGGGTGACAGAGGAACCAACCAGGGGCGCATTCAAAATGGCTGAACAGAACAGAAAGAGATAGAGGTGTAAATAAGAGGAACATAACAACCAGCCGTGATGGATTTGCATACAGTGGCTCTCACACATCACCCCAAGTGGGTCAAACACCCACTCACACACAACCAGGTTGTGGTGTTGTGCTCCAGTGGACATACACACACACACGGCGGGCAGAGATGGTTTTGCATGGCGATGGCTGGCGGATCAAGCCTTCACGGGTCACGCTTCCAGAATGTTCTAGCGTGCAGCTGAGCTCGAAGATCAACCACACCAGCATTCATTTCCCCTGACAACCGAGAGCCGCTGAACTGCACCGACCTGATGGACCTCCGACAGCCACTGCAAACACACACACACACAAACTAACACACACACATTATGCAAATAGAAACACACTAACACAAACACGCCACATACACAAACAGAAGCCCTCACACTCTGAAACACACAGTCTCGCTCTCTCTCCTCAGCTTCATTACTCTTCCGTCATTCTTGGGACCCGATGGACGTCTAACTTCGACTTCAAACTAGAGTGATCTCCCTGCGCTTACATTCTGTAATTTTGCATTGATGGGTAATTGCTCCCAGGCACCATGCACCCTCTCTCGTGTGTGTGTGTGTGTGTATGTGTGTGCGTGTGCGTTCGTGTGTGTGTGTCAGTGCTTGTGTTAAGAGTTAATTGCTCTTGGCATTCTCTGCCATGCAAATTGAATTCAGTGACATCTCTCAACTGCCCCTGCACTCCCCTGTGTCCACTACACTCACCACCCTGCTAACCCCTGACTTCCGGTTGGAATGGCGACCTGAAGCCTTAATCATTTCTGCCCTTCGGTTAATGAGGAATCCAACACACACACACACACACATACGTCAGAGAAGTTTGACTCATTGAGCCGCAGGTTAAGCAGCGCTCTGTTGGAAATAAATGGAGAAATACAATGCAATACAGTATGGTTTGGTTGTTGTATTGTTTACAGCTGAGGCCAATCATCATCTATAAGAATGCTTAGAGACGGGGACCCATTCCCTGAGGACACAATCAAACACTACACATCACTACACACTACACACATCTGCTTTTGATCAACTGATAGGTATTCCCTTGCTGTTAATCAGACAGCTACACAGTAAAACACTATAAAACATACAAATGCATGGCTGTACAACATGTTATCCAATGGATGTGTACACAAACAAACACACACACACACACACCTTCCTTGCATTTATATGATGAGTGAATGTGAGACCCACGTCTCAGTGTGTGTTGAATCAGTAGCGTTGCAGCTACAGTGTTTTTGAAAGGCCTGCTGCGCTTCTTCTGTGGTTCTGTTGTGTTGTAATATAACTAACTGAGCAGTGAGGCACCCTGCGTTCACACACCATACTCTGAAGAGTCACAGGGACCCCTAGAGGCGAAGCAGGCAGAGAGTTCCTCCCATCCACTCACTGCAAAGCAATGGAACCTGGCTGGAATGGTATTAATGACAAAGGACCAGTGACAACAACAACAACAACAAAACACTGTGCTCCCAGTTTGGTTTGATGTCCAAATCTGTACACAGTGTGTGTTCCTCCTCTCCAGCCATCATTAAGATCTGATAGAAGACAAGAGTGATGGTATCAAACCAGGGAATTGGGTTTGGTGGTTTGGGGGGAAGAAAATACTTTTTTAATAGAATGTGTGGTGCAATAGCGGGTTGTGGAGTATTGTGTGACAGGAGGTTAGCAGTGTTATCTCCACTGATCCAGGGATCTAGGAGGTGATATGGAGCTGTGGGATATTAAACCTCTATTTCTATCGAGAGAGACACACACAGCCCTGTGTTAACCTGACATTATGCTATAGCCCCATACACTACCGGTATAGCTAACACTGTCCAGCTTTATTTAATCAAAATTAGATAACCTCTCCTCACAGAGTGTTTTTAGTATTCTTTTGAATTACACCCCCTATCGGAAAGGAGGGCATTGTTTATTTCGAAGTTCGTCTTATGTCATTTCTCTCAGCTCAGAGTTTTACTGTGGATTGGTGATTGAACCTGCTGCATATGGACAGACTTGGGATTGGATTCAATCAGAAGAACCGTTAACCGGCGATAGCCGACGCCCGCATAGCTGATGTTTTGGCGGTGTCAGAGGTGGAACTGCGTTGGAGCTGTCAAATCGGTGAGCAGCTGTTCTTGTGATCATTGTCACGAAGCCACACCCGTCCCACTCATGTTAGAAGTTCAGAACGAGAAAGTGTAGGCTATATAGAAATAATGATGCTCACATTGAAAATCATTAAATGAAATAATGAGGATTTCTATCAGCTTAATCGAGGTGTAGATTACATCTCACATTCTAGTGTTTGAACTTGTAAACAAGGCTGCATGGGATTTCTCTTAATGTGACTCCGTGCAGCCAATGGCAATGTCCGCTTTAGGTATAATGCCGTGAGCCACTTGTGGATTTGACAGTTCTAGCGCAGTTCCACCTCCAAAACAACCGCTATGCGGATGTCGGCTATAGCAGATCTGATTGAATTGGGCCCTTCAGCCAGATATCCATTGCTGAACAATGCCTCGCTCTCACCTCAACTCAGTTCAATTCAATATAACTTTATTAATCTACTCATGGGCAATCAACAGAACAGGCATACACTGTCTCCCCACAAAATGACTGTAGATTCATGCAGGTGAGGCAGACTCCCATAGAGTTAATGCCAACACAACTGAGTCCATAAAAGCCTGAAAGTGGTGTCTCCATTTGGGCTGTGGAAGCCAATTGCCGCCAGTGCCATCTTGGCTTTATCTAGCCAACCTGTTACAGTGGACTCCACTTTAAAACAATTAAGCCTGTGATGTCTTAGTTCATTTTTGACCTGATAAGCCTGCGAAAACAGGGGACACTTTGGCTCTGTAAAGCCTATGTGGAGTTGGTCCATGTTGGCTCTGCAGAGCCTAAAAGCAGGGCTCCACATTGCCCCTGATCATCATGGTGGCAGTGAACCATCCTTGGGGAGAAGAGAGGTAGTTACAGCATCATAATGGTCCCCTTTTGTCTCAAATTACCTCCTCCACTCTGGGCATTGTCCCCCTTTATCACATGTAATTGAATCACGACGGAGCCAGAGAACTTCTCCAAAAAACATTGACAAAGAGCAGAGAGCCACACCAGGGATTTGTCTTTATATATGACAATCATTAACACTAGTGATTAATAAAAGGGCCAAGCCGAAATGGCACACTATTCCCTTTATAGTGCACTACTTTTGACCAGGGGCCATAGGGTAGTAGTGACTATATAGTGCATACTAAGGTTCCATTTCAGACGCAGCCTCAATGAAGAGGAAGTGGATTGATTTGGAGGTGATGATTCTGTCCTCTCAGGTTGTAATGAGACAGTTCAAATTGTATGCCTCCGCCTCAACAGGACGATTACAGAGATTAAACAGTACCTGAGGGATTACACAACTGGGGGGGACAATGGGGATGTGTATCATGTCATTGCAGAAAAGGTCACAAGGAAACAGGCTCTACTGGCTACCAGGACGACACGATCTATCGCTCTGGGTGGATTTATCTTGTCTGATCTGTCACGTTTAATCCCCTATCAGGTCTAGTGAAGTGAGTAAGGGACCGTTTTGGGTACACCACTGATGAGGAAAAAGGAGAGAGAGGCGAAACTGTTAAACACAAACCAGTGAGCAGCAGTGAATGGATGAATAAAGTAGATCACAATGGCACTCAATTCCCCTCCGGTTCCTGAAACACGATGGCAGGCGCTAGTGATGCGCAGATCCTCTGTTTGTTCACCTTCACCTGCCCGCAATTGCTAATAACCCATCCACAACCACCTGACTATATGTGATAAAGTGAAATTCTGAGGACCGCACCCGACCCTAACCCACAAATAGCCTTGATTAACTCGGAATAATGCCATAAATCGATGGATGCTTCAATCTAGTTGGCATCAGTAAAGTTCTATTTAATCTCTGCTTCTCTCCTGCAGTAGACGTTTAAGGGTTGGGGCAAAAAATTCAATAATTAAAAAAAAATGTAAGCAGGAAAGCTTTTCTGTGCAAAATTTCCAAATTACATCAGTTTGACCAGGTTTAATGAAATTAAAAGCAGTAAAAATTATCCAACATGTTTCTGGTAAGATTTCAGTTCGGCTTGGATGCATATTTTATGTGGTTGAAATACTATCAGATTTTATGATGCTGATAAAGATAGCACCTTTACAGACGGTCCCTAACCACGCATTCATTCTCTCAAGATGCTGAAATAAATAAATAATATTTCTCCACTCCTGTACCTGAGTCAAAATGTACATTTGGTGTATCTTTTTACTGCAAGAAATGCTTAATTTGGCAGGAGTTAATATCATATTAGGCTATGTGGGAGGTTATAGACCTACAGTCAGTGTCCAGATTTCAGTTAGGCTACTATCAAATTTACCTCATCTGAACAGTAGGCTACTGTTCCTTTGACGTGCCATACTTGAAGTCCCTGTCTTGTGACTCTTGAATTTGTATAGCGCCTCACAATAATCACACATAACACTGCTATCATCCTCTTTTACCACTTCATAAAATCTTTCCCAACCATTACTGTTCTGAAGCTCCCTTCTCGTTATTTTCAACTCTCCATTTCACAGCATTTCTCTTATTGAAAACTCCAACATTGTCCTTTTTGCCTCAGTGGATCGACGTAAACTTTTTCTGCCCAAGTTCCCAAAAGCATTTGCCGTTTTGCCGTGTATTTGGCGTGCGTACAGTAAGACCCTAAAGCTTAGGCTTACACACTAATGGCAGATAAAAAATTATGAAAGAATAATGAATGCACAAGAATGATACATTCATGGATTTTTTATCTATCGTTTTATCTTCATTCAACCCGCCCGCCACCCACCGCCCTTCATCCACATAATATTTCATGACCGTAAACCCGGCCGCCCCGCAGATACAGTGGGGGAAAAAAGTATTTAGTCAGCCACCAATTGTGCAAGTTCTCCCACTTAAAAAGATGAGAGAGGCCTGTAATTTTCATCATAGGTACACATCAACTATGACAGACAAAATTAGATTATTTTTCTCCAGAAAATCACATTGTAGGATTTTAATGAATTTATTTGCAAATTATGGTGGAAAATAAGTATTTGGTCAATAACAAAAGTTTCTCAATAATTTGTTATATACCCTTTGTTGGCAATGACACAGGTCAAACGTTATCTGTAAGTCTTCACAAGGTTTTCACACACTGTTGCTGGTATTTTGGCCCATTCCTCCATGCAGTTCTCCTCTAGAGCAGTGATGTTTTGGGGCTGTCGCTGGGCAACACGGACTTTCAACTCCCTCCAAAGATTTTCTATGGGGTTGAGATCTGGAGACTGGCTAGGCCACTCCAGGACCTTGAAATGCTTCTTACGAAGCCACTCCTTCATTGCCCGGGCGGTGTGTTTGGGATCATTGTCATGCTGAAAGACCCAGCCACGTTTCATTTTCAATGCCCTTGCTGATGGAAGGAGGTTTTCACTCAAAATCTCACGATACATGGCCCCATTCATTCTTTCCTTTAGACGGATCAGTCGTCCTGGTCCCTTTGCAGAAAAACAGCCCCAAAGCATGATGTTTCCACCCCCATGCTTCACAGTAGGTATGGTGTTCTTTGGATGCAACTCAGCATTCTTTGTCCTCCAAACACGACGAGTTGAGTTTTTACCAAAAAGTTATATTTTGGTTTCATCTGACCATATGACATTCTCCCAATCCTCTTCTGGATCATCCAAATGCACTCTAGCAAACTTCAGACGGGCCTGGACATGTACTGGCTTAAGCAGGGGGACACGTCTGGCACTGCAGGATTTGAGTCCCTGGCGGCGTAGTGTGTTACTGATGGTAGGCTTTGTTACTTTGGTCCCAGCTCTCTGCAGGTCATTCACTAGGTCCCCCCGTGTGGTTCTGGGATTTTTGCTCACCGTTGATCATTTTGACCCCACGGGGTGAGATCTTGCGTGGAGCCCCAGATCGAGGGAAATTATCATTGGTCTTGTATGTCTTCCATTTCCTAATAATTGCTCCCACAGTTGATTTCTTCAAACCAAGCTGCTTACCTATTGCAGATTCAGTCTTCCCAGCCTGGTGCAGGTCTACAATTTTGTTTCTGGTGTCCTTTGACAGCTCTTTGGTCTTGGCCATAGTGGAGTTTGGAGTGTGACTGTTTGAGGTTGTGGACAGGTGTCTTTTATACTGATAACAAGTTCAAACAGGTGCCATTAATACAGGTAACGAGTGGAGGACAGAGGAGCCTCTTAAAGAAGAAGTTACAGGTCTGTGAGAGCCAGAAATCTTGCTTGTTTGTAGGTGACCAAATACTTATTTTCCACCATAATTTGCAAATAAATTCATTAAAAATCCTACAATGTGATTTTCTGGAAAAAAAATTCTCAATTTGTCTGTCATAGTTGACGTGTACCTATGATGAAATTACAGGCCTCTCTCATCTTTTTAAGTGGGAGAACTTGCACAATTGGTGGCTGACTAAATACTTTTTTTCCCCACTGTATAACCGCAACATAACCTTGAACATGCTCTTATAACACATTTGATAGGATAATACCCTACTCAGCTATGGAAGAAGACGAACACTCTCATCAGTGTAGCTCACCTCTCTTCAATAAAGCTAATTGATAGACAATACATAGTCTACCCTCCCAAGTGTATTGACAAAAGGTTACACACTATCTCTGTTCTATAACTCTATCATACTCTGCTGAATTTACAAAGAGCATAATAACCATAACATGTACCACCCATCATATGGTGCACACTGGCCATAAAACACCTAGCTCCTTTCTGTCAAAGGCCGCGGCTAACGAGGTTGTGTGATTGGCTTGTCTGTTTTTATCTGGCTAATGAAGAGAGGAGCGGAGAAGACGAACAATGTCCAGTTAATCTGGGAGACATTTTAAGGGGCTGAAGTTAAGGCACTATTGCATTATAAATCACCTTAATAAAGAAGAGAAAGGAGACGATGGTCCCTCTTGTGTTGAAGAGTGGGGCATCGTTTCACCACGGCTGGTGTGTGTGTGTGAGTGAGTGGGTGGGTGCAGGCTTGTGTGGCATTAGTTTCTGCGTATTACTTCTATTACTTCCTTACTCCTATTATTGCATAGAAATGGTTATAAGTAGTAGATCATCAGTAGTAGATTATTCAGTACTGCTATATTACTACTATATTACAAGTCCTTGGAAACTAGAAACATAATGTCTTAAATGCATGCCCCTGGGAGTCAGATTGTCTTGAAAGTCCCTTTCAGTTTGAAAGGGACGAATAAAGAAAGTAATTTTCTCTGAACTGGCTCTCGGACGTAGAGCGGGTAGAGAGAGAGATTGCCCTGGGCTCTGGCCCACTTCCTGCTTTCAGAACAAAGCCAGAACAAACACAGCTCATCGAGAGAGAGAGAATGTTGCATACTAATACAGCCAAAACACCCAGAGTTATTTGGTCATCTGCATTCGTTCCCGACTTTTTAATATAAAAACTAAATTATGAAGCTTTTTACTTTTGTCTTATTTTTCATGGTGACTGCTGTAAAGGTGAAATAAGAATATGAGCTTGTGTATAATACGTTGATGTCCTGCAATACCATGATAGCCTGAAGCAGATTTTTTATCTTCATAAAGAGAGTTGGACAATAAACTATTCTTCTATTCTACTTTTTTTTCCTCCTCTTCTGTCTCTCCCTCCCCCTCTTTCTGTGTAAATAAGATGAAAATGAGATGTCGTTTCTCAGGTGAGATTAAAATAGGACAAACCCTGCTGTCCAGTCCTCTTGGTTTATAACATCTCCACATACACGGAGTACACAAAACATTAAGGACACCTGCTCTTTCCATGACATAGACTGACCAGGTGAATCCAGGTGAAAGCTATGATCCCTTATTGATGTCACTTGTTAAATCCACTTCAATCAGTGTAGATGAAGGGGAGGAGACAGGTTAAAGAAGGATCTTTAAGCCTTGAGACAATTGAGGCATGGATTGTGTATGTGTGCCATTCAGAGGGTGAATGGGCAAGACACAAAATGTAAGTCCCTTTGAACGGGGTATGGTAGTAGGTGAGACTAATTGAGGAAGTTCTGAGGGCAAAAGTATAAGGCGAGAAACAGAGAGAATTCATCCCTCTCTGTGCTCTTTGGCTAACAGAAACAGATATTATATTTCATTAGCCTCTTCAGGTGATGTATAACCACACTGGCTCCTCTCTTTCTCACTGTGAGATTACATTAATTTAATCAGCCGTGTTTTCTCTATTCTCTCCTCCTCCCCTCTCTTTCCCTTCTTCTCACCCCAACCCTCTCTATCCCTTAATTCCTCTCTCTCATTTTCTCTTCTTCTCTCTCCATCTCTCGCTCACTTTCTATCTCTCACCCTCTCTCTCCCTTGGTTTCAGACTGGTGTTTATTAATAGCTTTCTGCATGGTTGGAGACGGTTCATTACTGGGAGATTGAGCCGCTGTGTTATCCCAAACTCAGTGATAAACTCTTTTTAATTACACCTTATGAAACAATATTAAAAACTACCGAGCTGTGCCTAATTTTTTCCACCCCCTAGCTAGCCACAAATAACGCCCAGCGCGTGCGCTCACACACACACACAGTATTTTTAGGTGACATGCTACCCTCCCAAGTGTATTGACAAAAAGTTACACATTATCTCTGTTCTATAACTCTATCATACTGTGCTGAATTTCAAGGATACAAACCCTATCCATTTCTCTTCAGAGGAGAAACAGGTAGTGAATGTATTAATAAGGTGAACAGTGTGGATGGAACACTGGTATTGACCCAAAGCCACCCTTCTACTCTCATTCTCAGAATGAAGTGAAGATTCTATGAGTGGTTCATTTCGACCTCTCCCACTAACGACCTCATTAGTCCATTTGGTGACTAAGCAATTAACTCCAGATATTGATTAATGTTTGACATGAATCATGTGTCTCAATGGGATAGTACTGGTTAAATATTAAACCTCTGGTAATGAGCAACTGATTGATTACATCAGCAGATTAATTGGCAAAGCACATGGCTCATTATCTCGTTAACACACTGGTTCACATGACAATCTTGTTTTGGTACTAGCCTAATAATATAGGCTAGGAGGCATTTAGAGTGGTACCTTATAACTCGCTATAATACAGCAGATGACTCTTGGGCATGGCTTATCTCTCTGTTGATAATGGTGAGGCGGTGACATGGATTTAACTGCAAGACTATTTATTTTTTACCATGCTCCTATATTTGCCCAATGACAGTCAACTCACATATTCTCATTTCAATGGGCAGCGATGTTGATATAGATATACTGTATATATAAATCACAGTACAGGCTCAAGAATTTAAATGAAGATTGGGATATTCTTAATCTCTAACCATTTCCCTTCAGTCTGCATCTTTTTAATTACAGTGGGCCAATAGTAGAGTATCAAAGGGGTATGCACACGACAAAACTGAATAAGCAAAGATTCAATACACCACACACACCTGCACACACAGCCCTATTTAGAATGGGTAAAGATCTGGCCCTGCGCTGCGCTCCGGCCGCTGATGTATTGATGCGTTTAATCAGTGTGCCATTTCTCCCCCGCGAGGAGTAATCATTTTTCCATTACACTACCTCCAAAGGATGTCCACTTACATTTGTTTGGCCTCTTGGTGTTGTGTTTCTGGGCCACAGCTTTCCTCTAACTAATGTTTTATTTATTTCTTTGATGGATTAGAGGCCCAACTTTTCTGTTAGGCCCCTGATGCAAAATGTCACCTTCCTCAATCACTGCCTCCCGAACACCCACCCCATCGTGCTAAAGTCTACAAAGCACACACACACCAGAGCTAACTTTCTGCTCTAAAAATTGTGACATTGGAGGGAAATTACATGAATTATTATTACAAAAGAAGTGAAGCGAGAAGGGACGGAGGAAAGGAGGCGGTGAAATCAAGCAAAACATAAAATATTTGACCTTGTTTTCTTTATTTTGAATCAGAGTAATAATATAAATGCATTTCCTTTTCAGAAACAGCAATTGGAGTGGGGAAAAGTCAACTTTGACCCTCTCAACATGAAAGAGAGCGACTCTCCGTTTGGACCACAAAGGTCCTTGTAGCAAAGGATCAGCAACACTTTCCCAGGTCTGTTGTAATGCCATTAAAAAGGAATTTATAGGAGGATCAAAAACTGGGAAACAAATCAGTTCTTGACAACCAAACATTTACATAGATATGCTTGATTAAATGGTTCTTGTTGTACCATAATTGTATGGTACAAATACATGTTATTTAGAGTTTAAGACTAGAATTTTAATAGGTGCTGTACAGAATTCACCATATACACTGGATGTAGGTCCTCCTATAACCACTATGTGGCGACACATCCACACACAAAAAAACAAGGGGCTTAAAAGAAAAAATACATTAAAAGGCTAAATAAATGCAAAAAAATAACAGAAATGAAAAGGGAACATCCAGTTTCGTAAATCTTCATAAACAGATCCATCATTGTCCTTGTTTCAATCCTACAGCAATAATTGTGCAAACACAGCCGATTTGACGTGACGACAGTCTTAATCACAGAAACCTTCATTGACCCTCTAGTTCTTCCTCCGTAATACACATGCCCTCTTCAGGAGTGTTGTAATGATCAGACTTACCAAAGCCAAAGAGGCTTAAGGGTGGAGAGACTGGGTGGAGCAGGCAGGCATGATGCAGGGTCATGCTACACTATTGTCGTGGTCTCATTCCATAGAGAGCTGAACACTTTCACTCTGGCATTGGTGCTGCTGCTGGTCAAACTTCCTCGCTGTTAAAAAGGAATAAAGGAGTCAAAATTATACACATTTTAACATTGGGATTGATTTAGATATTTTAGAACAGTTGTGCGAGCTAGAGTTTATTAGTGAATGACAGAGCTATTTGCTAAACCAGAAATATATTTGACTCGAGTGATTAACAGATTTGAGGTCAGTTCCTAGTCATGGACAGAAATATTTCAATGTCAATATGTATTTGACCACAGACTATCATATCCAAAGATAGGCAGTATTTCTGCTACACGTATTTCAATTACTTCTGAGTATTTTGTATTACACTGGGCTGAACTACACTCCAATGTATTTTGTAGCAAGATACTTTCAAGAGCTGTAATTTGTATTTTCAAAATACAAAATATTTTCTATACCATTTTTTATAGCGGTTCGCCATTTTGTGGCCCTCTTTCACTCTGCATTGGTATCAGAAGTCTGATGGCACTATAAATATAAATGTGTATGTAAAAATGTACGATTGCACTTGCATGCAGAGTATTATTCTAATGAGCTCTGCCTCGAAACAAGGTTATGTCTAGAAGGGATACAGCTTTTCATAGCAGGTTTAGAAAAACTTACACAGCACGTTAGGAGAATTAATGTAGCAGGTTAGTAGAATTATCCCATCTAGACATGACCCCAAAACAAGGCCAATAATAATAATACCCAGTGTGCTTTGCAGTTCCTTTTGGTATGTTAATTTTTCACCAAGGACGGTCAAGAATGACTAAATACAATTACTAAATACCATAAAGATCAATGTATCAAAATAAACTACAAAATATAAATTAAAATACATGTATTTTGTATTTTAAAATACAGAAATACATTTTTGCAAGTAGCTGGCCCGAACAGCAACAACATTCTCAGTAACGGTCACAGAAACGTTTTACTTGCTATGACTGTGATATGTTGTTGTTTATCTACGTTAGTTGAACGCACTGACTGTATACAGTGCATTCAGAAAGTATTCAGACCCCTTGACTTCTTCCACTTTGTTACGTTACAGCCTTATTCTAAAATTGATTAAATAAACATTTTTCCTCATCAATCTACACACATTAACCCATAATTACAAAGCGAGCGAAAACAGGTTTTTAGAATTGTTGTACAGAATACAGAAATACCTTATTTACATAAGTATTCAGACCCTTTGCTATTAGACTCGAAATTGAGCTCAGGTGCATCCTGTTTCCATTGATCATCCTTGAGATGTTCCTACAACTTGATTGGAGTCCACCTGTGGTAAATTCAACTGATTGGACATGATTTGGAAAGGCACACACCTGTCTATATAAGGTCCCACAGTTGACAGTGCATGTCAGAGCAAAAACCAAGCCATGAGGTCGAAGGAATTGTCCGTAGAGCTCAGAGATATGATTGTGTCGAGGCACAGATCTGGGGAAGGGAACCAAAACATTTCTGCAGCATTGAAGGTCCCCAAAAACACAATGGCCTCAATCATTCTTAAATGGAAGAAGTTAAGAACCCCCAAGACTCTTCCTAGAGCTGGCTGCCCGGCCAAACTGAGCAATCGGGGGAGAAGGGCCTTGGTCAGGGAGGTGACCAAGAACCCGATGGTCACTCTGAAAGAACTCCAGAGTTCCTCTGTGGAGATGGGAGAACCTTCCAGAAGGACAACCATCTCTGCAGCACTCCACCAGTCAGGCCTTTATGGTAGAGCGGCCAGACAGAAGCCACTCCTCAGTAAAAGGCACATGACAGCCCGCTTGGATTTTGCCAAAAGGCACCTAAAGACTCTTGAACCATGAGAAACAAGATTCTCTGGTCTGATGAAACCAAGATGAATGCCAAGCGTCACGTCTGGAGGAAACCTGGCACCATCCCTACGGTGAAGCATGGTGGTGGCAGCAAAAAGTCAAGGGATCTGAATACTTTCCAAATGCACTGTATGTGAAAATGAACTGGCCTTGTTTCGGGGTCATGTCTAGACGGGATACATACAGCTTAGCCTAATTCTCCTAAACCTGCTCTATTTTGACACAAGCTGTATCCCTTATAGACAAAACCTTGTTTCGGGGCGGAGCTCATTAGAATTACACTCTGCATGCTTTGCAGAGATATACACATTTATATTTAGTTCATTTAGCAGACGCTCTTATCAGACCATAGTGTTATTAGTCATCTGATACCAATGCAGGGTGACAGGGGGCCACAAAATGGTATAGAAAAGTAGTTTGTCTTTTGAAAATACACATTACAGCTCTTGAAAGTATCTTCTTATGAAATACATTGGAGTGTAGTTCAGCCCAGTGTAATAGAAATTACAAAATACTCAGAAGTAATTGAAATACATATTTCAAATACATGAAACAGAAATATTACCCATCTCTGATTTTCAAACAGACATTTAGGTAATTTAGCAGACACTCTTATCCAGAGTGACTTACAGTCAGGGCATTCAACTAAGGTAGATAAACAACAACATATCACAGTCAAAGCAAGTAAAACGTTTCTGTACAATTACTGAGAATGTTGTTGCTGTTCATGCTGGCTACTTGCAAATGTATTTCAAAATTCTAAATATTTTAATTAAATACATTTCGAAATACAAGTATTTTGTAGTTTATTTTGATACATTGACCTTTATGCTATTTTGTAGTTGTATTTTGTAATTTTTGCCCATTCCTGATCATATCATAGGTGAGCCTAACATTGATGCATCATTCTGCAACAGAACTGAGACTGACAAACTCACCAAAGGAGTACATCTCCAGCTGCTGACGCAGTCTCACTTTCTGCAGACTGTCGTAGAAGTTGGGTTCGGTAGTGGCTCCAGCGGTAGGCGGCAGAGCGAATATCCTCATGATCTTCCTCTTATTTCTGATGGGGAGAATAGAGGACCACAGTATGAGTCATAATACCCATAAAACCTAGGGGTCAAACAAGGAAATGATTCCAATCGTTTTTCCACCATTCATTTTTCCCATAGGGGATTTTAGAAACACTTAAAATAAGGGCTGTGTTTCATGGAGGCTTACCCTGGTGTGGTGTTTTGATAACCATGTAAATCTCTCTATATATTTGCCTGTATTTACCCCCCAAAAATGAAATACTAATTAGCTGCTAATGTGGCTATCATAAAGAACTACACATTTCATGATGATCTGGACGAGTTTTACTAGCGTTTAAGAGCAGTTGGAGGCTACGGAAGGAGTGTTGTATGGCATTGAATCTCTGGATTAACGATCTAATGTTAGCTAAATTTAAAATAAATAAATTGGCTAAATTTCTTTAAATTGACAATTCTGTGAACTGTCTTGTGCAAGTTTAAAATTTACACAATACCTGTTAGCAAAGGTGTCAGCTAGAGATGACGTGCAGGGACTTGTAGTCTTGCATGATGTCTACCTTGATGCTAATTAGCATTTTCGAATCTGAGAGTAAATAGTGCCGAATATACTGATAAAAGGCACCTTATCAGAGAGAGATTTACATGGTTATCAAAATGTCCTGCCGGGGTAAGCCTACACAAAACACAGCCCTTATTTTAAGTGTTTCTAAAATTCCCTATGGGAAAAATTAATGGTGGAAAAACGATTGGAACCATTTGCCTGTTTGACCGCTAGGTTTTATGGGTATTTTGACACCTCCACTGTTGGGCTTTATAGGAAAGAGAGAATGAGACCAAACCGTATGTAATTCATGCATTAGCTGGATGGAAGCTTTTTAAAAGCAAAGCTAGTAAGGCACACATTTAGTTGTTGATGATGCAAATATTTATAAACAGTCGGGCATTTGTTGGGAACAAAATGCAAAGGAACCTCTCTTACTTTCTAGCGTACATCAGCAGTCCGAAGCTAACCAGAATGACGAGCAAATAGACGTTGGTGGCCTCGTTCCACGCCTCGTGGACGGAGTAATCCAAAGATTCCTCGTTCGCCATCACCCCATGACCGCCCATTGCCATCAAACAATTGTGAGGTAGCTATTTTTCTAGTTTTATAAATGTGTCTAAAAAATAAGATTCCATGCAACAAGGGTTAGCGACTCTTACGATATAAACAGAAGGGTGATGTCGTTTCCGGAGTCGTTCACAAGCCCGCCTGCGCTGGCGAGGAGTGGGACTGCATTGGGTGGGATGAATCAAGGAGGCGTGCCTAATGGGAGTGACATGAATACTAGACGATGATTGGATTTTCAACCTCACCAAGACCTCCCTGATTACTTTTTTCAAAAGAGGAAGTAAGTGCATTTTGCTGTGACTTGACATGGCGTCTGGAGGTGTTTGGAAATTAATTCGTCCCTGTAACCTTGTAAGTAGTCGAATCCAAACGTGTTCATTGCACTGTTCCTTTATTATTTGTGCATCTTGCCACGGCATAAACCACTTGCTTTGTCTTTCTAGCTAAGATCACCTGTCTCTGTGCAGTGGAGTTGACTTTCTTTCGTGTACATGCAGGCGTCTCTTCGATATGTGGGGAGCGCGTTGTGGCAGCAGATGGCACCTATAGCCGTGGGGGCCGCGGCGACCAGTAGACAGTTCTCCAGCGATGCTCCCCGGGAGAACATTAGCCGATACCCGGTTCCAAACAAGAAAGACCTGCCATTCGACATGGTGGAACTAATGGAGGAGGTGGAGACCAAGGTAGGATGCAGAATATTTTCAGATCTATGTAACCTCTAATGTTCCTGCTATGAAACAACACAACTGTGGGGGAAATGGATCTCTATGTACATGGTAATATCAGTGTGTTCTGCTCCTTAACAGGGAGGATTCCTTCCCAATGTCTTCAAGGTCCTGGCACATCGTCCAGCAGAGTTCCGCGCTTTCTTTTCCTATTACAACGAATTGATGAACAAGGAGACAGGTGTGAGTGTATGTGTGTTAGAGAGAGAGAGAAACAGTGCCTTCAGAAAGTATTCACACCCTTTTTCACAAAATGAAAAACGGAAATGTCTTCAGTCAATAAGTTTTCAACCCCTTTGTTATGGCAAGCATAAATACGTTTGGGAGTAAAGATTTGCTTAACAAGTCACATAAGTTGTATGGACTCACTCTGTGTGCAATAAGTGTTTAACATTAATTTTGTATAACTACCTCATCTCTGTACCCCACACATACAATTATCTGTAAGGTCCCTCAGTCGAGCAGTGAATTTCAAAGAGTGTATGTCCGTGTTGCTCTGTCATGTCAGGGGGACTGACGAAGGCTGACAGGGAGCTGATTGTGGTCGCCACCAGTATCCACAACCAGTGTCTCTACTGTGTCGTGTCCCACAGTGCACTGCACCGCATCTACTCCAAGAAACCCACACTGGCTGACCAGGTACATTCTTATCTCGTTTATTTCTCTCCTGATCTGTTCTCTCAGGTCCACTGGTGTGCACTGTAAAACTGTCATACTGTATGCCAGTATGATCTTACACACTAATCTTGTGGAGGTGTGAGTTGTTTGTCAAGCAGTTGATACAATCTGAGTGATCTATCTAGCCTGATTTTTAAATGTGCTAGTCATCAACCACATAAGTATAAAAGGTGCAAACCTCAACTCACCCACTGTCACCTCCCTTCTAAATGTGTTTCTATTTGAACTCTTTCTCCCCCTGGCCCTCATCCCCAGGTGATAGTAAACTATGAGAATGCAGAGCTGTCCCCTCGGGAGCGGGTCATGCTGGACTTCGCCCTGGCCGTTTGTCGCAGCGACACCATCACCGACCAGCACTTTCTGTCCCTGGAGGAAGTGGGCTTTGACCGTGAGGACGCCTGGGACATCGCCGCCATCGCTGCTTTCTTCGCCATGTCCAACCGGCTGGCCCACCTGACCGACATGAGACCCAACGCAGAGTTCTACAACATGGGCCGTATGCCCCGGGACAAGACCAAGGGGGAGGGAGAGGGCAAGTAGTGAGGTGACAAGGGATACAGAAAACATCACACAGACTTTAAGTTCCTTCCTATTGATTTTATTGGTGAGCTAACCACATAGACTCAGTGGAGGCCAGGGGACCTACCTAAGCGTGTGATATCATATGTGACTGTTTAGTGCCGGTCTGCCACACTATCTACAGTAGAACCTGTTAATGTTACTTTGCAGAGTTCTGTAGGCTCAATTATTAACTGAGGATTTTGAAATGTTAGATATGTTAAATGGAGTTTGGAGTGCAAATGTGTGTCTTCTAGTGTGTGTGCAAATCAGGATGTATATTTCTGTAAATATTCACTCTAGGAAAGGTGTTTGTTCTCTTTGGGAAGTGTGTGTCTCGGTCTGGTAGTCAGGCAGTAACACTCGGTAACGTAATGGAACACTCACTGCTATGCATTGAAAATCCTTATGTTTTCTAAATAAAGAATATACATCTTCTATTCTACTTCTCTCTCCCTCCCCCTCTTTCAGTAAATAAGATGAAAATGAGATTAAAATAGGACAAACCCTGCTGTCCAGACCTCTTGGTTCATAACATCTCCACATACACTGAGTTTACAAAACATTATGAACACCTCTTTCCATGACAGACTGACCAAGTGAATCCAGGTGAAAGCTATGATCCCTTATTGATGTCACTTGTTAAATCCACTTCAATCAGTATAGATGAAGGGGAGGAGACCGGTTAAAGAAGGATTTTTAAGCCTTTAGACAATTGAGACATGGACTGTGTATGGGTGCCATTCAGAGGGTGAATGGGCAAGACAAAATATTTAAGTGCCTTTGAATGGAGTATGGTAGTAGGTGCCAGGCGCACCTGTTTGTGTCATGAACTGCGACACTGCTGGGTTTTTCAAGCTCAACAGTTTCCCGTGTGTATCAAGAATGGTCCACCACCCAAAGGACATCCAGCCAACTTGACACAACTGTGGGAAGCATTGGTGCCAGCATCCCTGTGGAACGCTTTCGACACCTTAGAGTCCATGTCCCAACGAATTGAGGCTGTTCTGAGGGCAAAAGGGGGAGGTGTTCTTAATGTTTTGTACACTCAGTGTATATTTTAAAGATTTAAATTAAGACTCATCACAATATTGCTACACAGATAGGACTCAGGGTCCTTATTTATAAACCGTGCGTACATACAAAATAAACCCTAAATTGTGCATGCGCCAGTTTTCATGCAAAAGTTGGCATTTATAAAAAATGTACTTCATGTGAGAATGTGCACACCTCCCCGCAAACTTTAGACCATGCTACGCACATCTGCTAGTGGTTGAAATGTTGTATCGTAAACTGGCATATAAGTATTTTGTGCAAATGGGGGATGTGATGAAAAGCTTATTCATAAAAAAACAAAAGGAAAACATGAACAAGAATGCAACCATTTGCCTTTAGTGAGAAGAGCAAAAATCTGTGTTTTATTTTTAGAATCTAAAATAGTTAGACATAGGAATCTTTTTCCTTTTTTTTTTTTTTTTTTCATAACCATTGCAGAATATAATCCTTACCTTTTCTGGACGTGATGGGTTCATATTCATGAAGGAGCGATACAACAAATTACTATGCCCATCTCTATTTAATTGAACCTAGTAGCCTAGTAAATAGATAGGCTATATGTATTTCAAGATTTGAAATATCATAATAGTAATATGCCAGGGAGATATGTATACTGTAGCTAAGAAAGTAAAACTAAGTGTATGTTGTGTAGTAAGCTGTTAGTAGCCCATGTGCCTCACCCTAATAATTTGGTCCCTTTCCCCCTCATAATTTAGCCTACTGTTCTGACTTGGTGGTGCACATGTAGCCTATAGCCTGTTTTAGAGAAATGTAATGATCAAATATTGTAAGAGCTTTCATTGTCTGCTTTTATGCCCCCTTTATTTATCATGTGGTTCTGACTTGGTGTACATGGAGAATACTGTAAGAACGACCCATGTTCTGAATTGTCACCGTTATAGTCAAATCAAATCAAATTGGATTTGTCACATGCGCCGTGCAATTAATGTATTTTTTAATGTTGTGTTGTTTTGTGTTGTGTAGTGGCTTTGCTGGCATGCATCTAAAAATAATTGGGGGAGTTTGCCCCACCAAGATTTACATGCTAAAATCGGTACTGTGAACAACAATCAGTCTTTTGCATGCTGTGGCCTAATGCCAATCGTTCCAAATGATAAACTATACAGCATATAAAGGGCGTTATTGTCACCATAAAAGGTGAATGGAGGCGTTTTCCAGGCAGAGTTTTAGTGCTGTTCCGTGTGCACAGTTTAACGACAGGTCTGATTTCTAACGGGAAACATGCGTAAATATGGCGTGCGCCAAGTTTATAAATCTCAATATTTGTTCACTTTTCAGAAATGGCACACGCATACATTTTGTGTAACATTTACGCAACGGTTATAAATGAGGCCCCAGCTCTCTAGCTATTGCCTTTCTGATGGGAAGGGGGTAGCTGCATCCCAATATGGGCGAGTGGGTGTGTCGAAAGAAAAGTACTGGGCGTGTGGAAAGGAGTGGGTGTGTCGACAGCACTCTGCTATAGGTTAAACGGTTTTGATTGAGCGGTGCTGTATAGAAAGAGATGGGTGAAGTCAAATTAGCCCGGTTCATTGGAAATGGAAGATTGTTAATATTTTGTTGTAGCCAGGCTCAGCAAGGGAAGATTCTGCAAATGGAAAAGCTTAATGGGAAGAAGATTAAAAGCCATGTTCCTGGTGCTTATGCTAGGTTGAGGGGAGTCATCACTGGGGTCCCGATGGCATGGGGGGTAGAAGTTAGTAGGGATTTATTACTTGGTTGTAAAAAAAAAAAAAAAAAAAAAACTTTTATTTTCTTAGTAGTACAGAATTAGGCAGCCCATGATTGATTGCACACTCCAGCACAGTAGGTGGCGGCATGCACCTTAAACGTTTGTTTGCGGACCGCCATGAAATCATAGAAGAGAGTTTGTACTTCTGTTTTTTTGCCAGTCTGAGTGTAATTGCACTGTTAGTTTTACACAAATAGTTGTACATTTTCAGTTATAAAACTGATGATTGTTTATTTTTTATTAAAAGTATTTATGATGCGTGTATTGTTGCTTCATGCGTTGTACGCTTGTGCTTTCTGTGACTATCACCCTGACAGTGGCTACTAGGTACTGTAGCTACTTCGCGCACCGTTGCTGGACAGTAATGCTTGTCAAGCAGGAGCGAAGGGCATTGTGTCCGGTTGTTGCCGTTCATGCCCTCCCCATTGAGTAGTAGACTTTATGTAGGCTATGTATCAAGATGACATCTACAGTCATTGTCAAAAGTTTTGAGAATGACACAAGTATAGGTCTTCACAAAGTTTGCTGCTTCAGTGTTTTTATATATTTTTGTCAGATGTTACTATGGTATACTGAAGTATAATTACAATCATTACATACGTGTCAAAGGCTTTTATTGACAATTACATTACGTTTATGCAAAGAGTCAATATTTGCAGTGTTGACCCTTCTTTTTCAAGACCTCTGCAATCTGCCCTGGCATGCTGTCAATTAACTTCTGGGCCACATCCTGACTGATGGCAGCCCATTTTTGCATAATCAATGCTTGGAGTTTGTCAGAATTTGTGGGTTTTTGTTTGTCCACCCGCCTCTTGAGGATTGACCACAAGTTCTCAATGGGATTAAGGTCTGGGGAGTTTCCTGGCCATGGAGCCAAAATTTCGATGTTTTGTTCCCGAGCCACTTAGTTATCACTTTTGCCTTATGGCAAGGTGCTCCATCATGCTGGAAAAGGCATTGTTCGTCACCAAACTGTTCTTGGATGGTTGGGAGAAGTTGCTCTCGGAGGATGTGTTGGTACCATTCTTTATTCATGGCTGTGTTCTTAGGCAAAATTGTGAGTGAGCCCACTCCCTTGGCTGAGAAGCAACCCCACACATGAATGGTCTCAGGATGCTTTACTGTTGGCATGACACAGGACTGATGGTAGCGCTCACCTTGTCTTCTCCGGACAAGCTTTTTTCCGGATGCCCCAAACAATCGGAAAGGGGATTCATCAGAGAAAATGACTTTACCCCAGTCCTCAGCAGTCCAATCCCTGTACCTTTTGCAGAATATCAGTCTGTCCCTGATGTTTTCCTGGAGAGAAGTGGCTTCCTCGCTGCCCTTCTTGACACCAGGCCATCCTCCAAAAGTCTTCGCCTCACTGTGCGTGCAGATGCACTCACACCTGCCTGCTGCCATTCCTGAGCAAGCTCTGCACTGGTGGTGCCCCGATCCCACAGCTGAATCAACTTTAGGAGACAGTCCTGGCGCTTGCTGGACTTTCTTGGGCGACCTGAAGCCTTCTTCACAACAATTGAACCTCTCTCCTTGAAGTTCTTGATGATCCGATAAATGATTGATTAAGGTGCAATCTTACTAGTAGCAATATCCTTGCCTGTGAAGCCCTTTTTGTGCAAAGAAATGATGACGGCACGTGTTTCCTTGCAGGTAACCATGGTTAACAGAGGAAGAACAATGATTTCAAGCACCACCCTCATTTTAAAGCTTCCAGTCTGTTATTCTAACTCAATCAGCATGACAGAGTGATCTCCAGCCTTTTCCTCGTCAACACTCTCACCTGTGTTAATGAGAGAATCACTGACATGATGTCAGCTGGTCCTTTTGTGGCAGGGCTGAAATGCAGTAGAAATGTTTTTTGGGGATTAAGTTCATTTTCATGGCAAAGAGGGACTTTGCAAATAATTGCAATTCTTCTGATCACTCTTCATAACATTCTGGAGTATATGCAAATTGCCATCATAAAAACTGAGGCAGCAGACTTTGTGAAAATTAATATTTGTGTCATTCTCAAAACTTTTGACCACGACTGTAGATGATTATCAATATCAGTACTTTCTTGTGTAGGCTGCCAGCCTACTTAAAACATTTTTTTCCACGTTAGCTACCGCCAGCGACACAACCTAGTTGGAAGCACTTCAAGTCGGCTGGCATGCCGATATAACACTGGCGCACTGGTCACCGGCTTATCGACTCGTCCTGTAGCCCAATCACCCACGCAAAACGTTATTGTTTCACCTGTTAGAAGATCCAAACTATTTCACTATTGAACGTGTAACAATTGTTTGGGTCCAACTGCTGCATTCTCCCAGGGAAAGGAGAACCAGAGGTGTTGTATGGTGAAGTCTGGCTGCATGGTCAGGTCTGATCAGAAGGTCTATAGAAGAAGATAGTCCCCTCCCATCAGGCCTGTCAGCCAGTGAGGCATGGCGTGGGAGCAGAGGAAGCGTGGCTGCACCGCACCGTACAGCTCGCTGTTTGTGTTTAATCTCATCGCACGTCCGTTAGGTAATATTCCTCCAGCCTACTGACATCAGACAGGACGTGTGTGTGTCTGTGTGTGTACTAGCCCACCTCACAGCCATGAGGACGCAGCCCAGCCAAGGGTGTTTACACACCTGCTATCATGGAAATGACCGGGAGGGAGGAGAGGGGAAATAGGAGCTAGGGAGGGAGTGATTTAAAAAAGGGTTCTATATCTTGAATGGGTAATTGTGATTTTAGCTATACCTTGATAGATTTATTCATTCTGTCACAAGCTGATGTGGATGTGGTGTTGGAGTCAGGCGCAGGACACAGAAGCTTAGTCCAACAGACTTTACTAGTCAAAACACGACAATACAAAATAACGGGCCTCAACACAACGGAGGCAAGCGATTACGCAAACTGTGCGTAATACACAAAATACAAGTGATTACGCAAACAGTGCATCAATACACTAAATACACGAGAGCAAATACAAATCACCAACGGACAGGCGGACAACAACACACAACTACAAACAAAACCAAAGGAAACTTATAGGTGACATAATCAATACGTGATATGGAACAGGTGCACTAATTAGACAAAACCAAACAAACATAGAGAACATCAAACGGTAGCAGCTAGTACTCCGGAGATGACGAACGCCGAAGCCTGCCCGAACAAGGAGGAGGAGCAGTCTCGGCGGAATTCGTGACAGTACCCCCCACCTTGACGCGCGGCTCCAGCCGTGCGCCGACTCCGACCTCGGGGACGGCCAGGAGGACGTGGAGCAGGGCGCGTAGGATGACTACGGTGGAACTCAGTCAGGAGGGATGGATCTAAGATGTCCCTCCTAGGCACCCAGCACCGTTCCTCCGGACCGTACCCCTCCCACTCCACGAGATATTGTAGACCCCCCATCCGACGTCTCGAATCCACGATGGAACGGACTGAGTACGCCGGAGCCCCCTCGATGTCCAGTGGGGGCGGAGGGGTCTCTCTTATCTCACTCTCCTGGAGTGGACCAGCTACCACCGGCCTGAGGAGAGACACATGGAACGAGGGGTTAATGTGATAGTCATTAGGCAGTTGCAACTTGTAACATACCTCGTTCAATCTCCTCAGGACTTTAAATGGCTTCACAAACCGCCGGCCAAGCTTCCGGCAGGGCAGGCGAAGGGGCAGGTTTCGAGTCGAGAGCCAGACTCGATCTCCAGGGGCGTAGACTGGACCCTCACTGCGGTGGAGATCGGCGCTCGCTTTCTGCCTGCGGATGGCCCGCTGCAGATGTACGTGTGCAGCGTTCCACGTTTCTTCCGAGCGCCGAAACCACTCATCCACCGCAGGAGCCTCGATCTGGCTCTGATGCCATGGTGCCAGAACCGGCTGATAACCTAACACACACTGAAAAGGGGTCAGGTTAGTAGAGGAGTGGCGAAGAGAGTTCTGAGCCATCTCTGCCCAGGGGATATACCCCGACCACTCCTCCGGCCGGCCCTGGCAATAGGATCTCAGAAACCTACCCACATCCTGGTTTACTCTCTCCACCTGCCCATTACTCTCAGGTTGGTAACCCGAGGTAAGGCTAACCGAGACCCCCAAGTGTTCCATGAACGCCCTCCAGACTCTAGAGGTGAATTGGGGACCCCGATCAGACACTATATCCTCGGGAACCCCGTAGTGCCGGAAGACGTGGGTGAACAAAGCCTCAGCGGTCTGTAGGGCAGTAGGGAGACCCGGCATAGGAATGAGATGACAGGCCTTAGAGAACCGATCCACAACGACCAGAATAGTGGTATTCCCCTGAGAGGGGGGAAGGTCCGTAACAAAGTCCTCCGAGAGGTGAGACCACGGCCATTGTGGAACGGGCAGGGGTTGTAACTTCCCCCTGGGCAGGTGTCTAGGCGCCTTACACTGAGCGCACACCGAGCAGGAGGAGACATAAACCCTCACGTCCCTAGCCAATGTTGGCCACCAGTACTTAACACTAAGGCAGTGCACTGTCCGGCCAATACCTGGATGTCCAGAGGAGGGTGACGTATGAGCCCAATAGATGAGACGATCACGGTACTCGAGCGGCACGTACGTCCGACCCACTGGACACTCTGGGGGAGTAGGGTCGGTGCGTAACGCCCGCTCAATTTCCGCATCGACCTCCCATACCACCGGTGCCACAAGACAAGACTACGGCAGTATGGGAGTGGGCTCAATGGACCTCTCCTCTGTGTCATACCGCCGGGACAGGGCGTCTGCCTTACCGTTCTGGGACCCGGGGATGTAAGTGATCTTAAAAACGAACCGGGTCAGGAACATGTTCCACCTAGCCTGACGAGGGTTCAATCTCCTAGCTGCCCGGATGTACTCCAGGTTCCGATGGTCAGTAAGAATGAGAAAAGGGTGTTGAGCCCCCTCAAGCCAATGCCTCCACACCTTTAGGGCTTGAACCACGGCTAACAGCTCCCTGTCCCCTACATCATAATTACGCTCCGCCGGGCTGAGCTTTTTAGAATAAAAAGCGCAGGGACGGAGCTTAGGAGGCGTGCCGGAGCGTTGCGACAGTACTGCCCCAATACCGGCCTCTGACGCGTCTACCTCTACCTGGAACGCTAAAGTGGGGTCCGGGTGCGCCAGCACCGGAGCCGAAGTGAACAGGTCCTTCAGTTTACAAAACGCCCTGTCCGCTTCAGCCGACCACTGCAAACGCACCGGGCCCCCCTTCAGCAGGGAAGTAATGGGAGCTGCTACCTGTCCAAAACCCCGGATAAACCTCCGGTAGTAATTGGCAAAACCCCAAAACTGCTGCACCTCTTTAACAGTGGTTGGGGTTTGCCAGTTACGCACGGCTGACACCCGGTCAACCTCCATCTTCACCCCTGACGCGGACAACCGATGACCCAAGAAGGAGATGGACTCCTGGAAAAACAGACATTTCTCTGCCTTGACATACAGGTCATGCTCCAACAGCCTACCCAACACTCGGCGCACCATGGCTACATGCTCGGCAGAGTACACTAGGATGTCGTCAATGTATACTACCACTCCCTGCCCATGCAGGTCCCGGAAGATCTCGTCCACAAATGATTGGAAGACTGAAGGAGCATTCATTAACCCGTATGGCATGACAAGATACTCATAATGACCTGAGGTGGTACTAAATGCCGTCTTCCATTCATCTCCCTCCCTAATGCGCACCAAGTTATAAGCGCTCCTGAGATCCAGTTTTGTGAAGAAACGCGCTCCGCATAATGATTCAGTCATACTCGCAATCAGAGGTAGAGGGTAACTGTATTTCACAGTGATCTGATTGAGACTACGATAATCAATACACGGGCGCAAACCTCCATCCTTTTTCTTCACAAAAAATAAACTTGAGGACGCAGGGGAAGTGGAGGGCCGTATGTATCCCTGTCTCAGGGACTCAGCTATGTATGTTTCCATAGCCGCCGTCTCCTCTTGAGACAGAGGATACACATGGCTCCGCGAAAGTGCCGCACCTGTCTGGAGGTTTATCGCACAATCTCCCTGTCTATGAGGTGGCAATCGCGTCGCCCTCGTCTTGCTGAACACGAGTGCCAAATCCTCATACTCAGGGGGAATGTGCATTGCGGGCACTTGGTTCGGACTCTCCACCGTGGTCGCCCCAACGGAAACACCTAAACATCGCCCAACACACTGGCCAGACCATTCCTTGAGAGCCCTCTGTTGCCACGAAATGGTGGGGTCATGGGTGATTAACCAAGGAAGCCCCAGCACCACGGGATACGCAGGAGAGTCAATTAGGTACAACTGAATAATCTCCTCATGACCCCCCTGCGTCTTCATCTTTAGTGGCGCTGTGACCTCCCTAATCAACCCAGATCCCAACGGGCTGCTATCTAGGGCATGGACAGGAAAGGGTGCATCAACGGGCAGGAGGGGAATCCCTAACTTACAACAACATTTCCGATCAATAAAATTCCCAGCTGTGCCTGAATCGACTAGCGCCTTATGCTGGGAATCAGATGCAACCTGAGGAAATACCACAGGTGTACACAAGTGAACAACAGAGAGCTCTGGGTGAGTGGGGCGCCTACTCACCTGAAATGACTCCCCAGTGCGTGACCTGTTGCCTCGATTCCTTGGAGACCCTCCCCAGCTAGGTGGCCCCCCTCGGGTTCTCTCTCCTTCTCTCTCTAGCGCCAGCACCCCCGAGCTCCATTGGGCTCGGCTCGGAGGTGCTGGGGGATGGAATGGACGGCCCCATCTCGGGACGTCCGCGGGTGGCCAGCAGGGTATCCAGACGAATGGACATGTCCACTAGCTGGTCGAAGGACAGATTGGTGTCACTGCAGGCCAGCTCTCGACGAACGTCCTCACGCAGGCTACACCTATAGTGGTCGATGAGGGCCCTCTCATTCCACCCCGCATCAGCCGCTAGAGTCCAGAAATCCAGGGCGAACTCCTGTGCGCTCCTCTTCCCCTGTCCGAGGTGGAACAGACGCTCCCCCGCCGCTTTACCCTCAGGATGGTGATCGAAAACTGCCCTGAAGCGGCGGGAGAACTCCGCGTAGCTGATGGTGGCGGCGTCTATTCCCCTCCATTCGGCGTTGGCCCACTCCAACGCCTTGCCGGAGAGACAGGAGATGAGGGCGGAAACGCTCTCGTATCCCGAGGGCGCCGGGTGTATGGTGGCCAGGTAGAGTTCCACCTGAAGGAGGAACCCCTGACACCCGGCTGCGGTGCCATCATACGCCCTCGGGAGCGAGAGCCGAATCCCACTGGATTCCGGAGCTGGTCTGGTGGGGCTGGCCGATGGTGGTGGTAATGTAGGAGGAGGTGTGGGCACGCCTCCCCTTTCCCATCGGCGCAGGGTGTTCATTACCTCCTGCATGGCGGAGCCGAGTTGCTGGATCATGGCGTCCTGGCAGCTGACCCGATCCTCCAGCGACTCGGTCGCCGCCGCTGCTCCTGCTGACTCCATTGTATGGTGTGTTGTTCTGTCCCGAGCTGATGTGGATGTGGTGTTGGAGTCAGGCGCAGGACACAGAAGCTTAGTCCAACAGACTTTACTAGTCAAAACACGACAATACAAAATAACAGGCCTCAACACAACGGAGGCGAGCGATTACGCAAACTGTGCGTAATACACAAAATACAAGTGATTACGCAAACAGTGCGTCAATACACTAAATACATGAGAGCAAATACAAATCACTAACGGACAGGCAGACAACAACACACAACTACAAACAAAACCAAAGGAAACTTATAGGTGACATAATCAATACGTGATATGGAACAGGTGCACTAATCAGACAAAACCAAACAAACATAGAGAACATCAGACGGTAGCAGCTAGTACTCCGGAGACGACGAACGCCGAAGCCTGCCCGAACAAGGAGGAGGAGCAGTCTCGGCAGAATTCGTGACACATTCCTTCTGGGGACGATGTGAGTCAAGACCCTGTGCATGTCTGTGGTCTCTGTGGTTTAGTACTGTGTGCTTGATGCCTAGTTTATTTTCAGAGACACTATTGTTCATTTTGTGTCATCTGCACCTGCTGCCACATCCAGTTAGTTACAGTTAAAGTCAGAAGTTTACATACACCTTAGCCAAATACATTTAAACAATTCCTGACATTTAATCGTAGTAAAAAAAAAATGTCACCACTTTATTTTAAGATTGTGAAATGTCAGAATAATAGTAGAGATAATGATTTATTTCAGCTTTTAATTATTTCATCACATTCCCAGTGGGTCAGAAGTTTACATACACTCAATTATTATTAGGTAGCATTGCCTTTAAATTGTTTAACTTGGGTCAAATGTTTCGGGTAACCTTCCACAAGCTTCCCACAATAAGTTGGGTGAATTTTGGCCCATTCCTCCTGACAGAGCTGGTGTAAGTGAGTCAGGTTTGTAGGCCTCCTTGCTCGCACACGCTTTTTCAGTTCTGCCCACACATTTTCTAGAGGATTGAGGTCAGGGCTTTGTGATGGCCACTCCAATACCTTGACTTTGTTGACCTTAAGCCATTTTGCCACAATTTTGGAAGACTGCTTGGGGTCATTGTCCATTTGGAAGACCCATTTGCGACCAAGCTTTAACTTCCTGACTGATGTCTTGAGATGTTGCTTCAATATATCCACATAATTTTCCTTCCTCATGACGCCATCTATTTTGTGAAGTGCATCAGTCCCTCCTGTAGCAAAGCACCCCCACAGGATGATGCTGCCACCCCCGTGCTTCACGGTTGGGATGGTGTTCTTCGGCTTGCAAAAAACCCCTTTTTCCACCAAACATAACGATGGTCATTATGGGCAAACAGTTCTATTTTGGTTTCATCAGACCAGAGGACATTTCTCCAAAAAGTACGATCTTTCTCCCCATGTGCAGTTGCAAACCGTAGTATGGCTTTTTTATGGCGGTTTTGGAGCAGTGGCTTCTTCCTTGCTGAGCGGCCTTTCAGGTTATATCGATATAGGATATAGTCGATATTACTGTGGATATAGATACTTTTGTACCTGTTTCCTCCAGCATCTTCACAAGGTCCTTTGCTGTTGATTTGCACTTTTCGCACAAAAGTACGTTCATCTCTAGGAGACAGAACGCGTTTCCTTCCTGAGCGGTATGACGGCTGCGTGGTCCCATGGTGTTTATACTTGCATACTATTGTTTGTAGAAATGAACGTGGTAGCTTCAGGAGTTTGGAAATTGTTCCCAAGGATGAACCAGACTTGTGGAGGTCTACAATGTATTTTCTGAGGTCTTGGCTGACTTCTTTTGATTTTCCCATGATGTCAAGGAAAGAGGCACTAAGTTTGAAGGTAGGCCTTGACATACATCCACAGGTACACCTCCAATTGACTCAAATTATGTCAATTAGCCTATCAGAAGCTTCTAAAGCCATGACATCATTTTCTGGAATTTTCCAAGCTGTTTAAAGGAACAGTCAAATTAGTGTACGTAAACTTCTGACCCACTGGAATTGTGATACAGTGAATTATAAGTGAAATAATCTGTCTGTAAACAATTGTTGGAAAGATTACTTGTGTCATGCACAAAGTAGATGTCCTAACCGACTTGCCAAAACTAGTTTGTTCACAAGAAATTTGTGGAGTGGTTGAAAAACGAGTTTTAATGACTCCAACCTAAGTGTATGTAAACTTCCAACTTCAACTGTACCTAAGGTGTGGACAGACCAAAGAGGCTCCAGTGTGTGTATGTTGGTCTGTGAGTGTATGTGTGTGTATGTGCGCATGTGTATGAGTGTCTTCCAGCTCCAATCACCTCAGAGAGTATTGGTACTGAAAATGTTATCCACAGGTGGCCCATACACCATACTGTTATTAATAACTCAAAACTTATAATTTTTTGCTACCAATATAATGTTATTTATATGGGGGATACAATCATCCCAGCTCTGCAGATTTTGCTGCGAAGAGACAGAATCATTGGATCATTTGTTTTGGTACTGTCCATTTGTAGCTTGTTTTTGGACACAGGTCCAGGAATGGCTAAAGGATTGCAATATTTACCTGGAGCTAACCCTGCAGATAGCATTACTGGGTGATCTGAAAAGTCATAGTCAATCGATCAATAATATAATAATACTTTTAGCAAAAATGTTTATTTTCAATTTACAATCTGTAGAAACAATCAGAATAGAACGGTTCAGAACTTTTGTAAAACATCACAGTACAGTTGAAAAATATATGGCAAATAGAAATCCAATATGGATGGTGTTAAGAGATAGATGGGTTGTGTTGAATGGAGTTGAAGGACGGGACTAATAACAACTAACAACAACTAATAACAACAAGATAACTAATAATGTAAGCATACTGTGTCTATAATAAGTATATAGGTTATAGGCTGAGAGCTTTTGTGAAAGAGCACAGTTAGAAAGATGTCTTGACCAGGTTTGCACACACTGCAGCAGGGATTTTGGCCCACTCCTCCATACAGACCTTCTCCAGATCCTTCAGGTTTCAGGGCTGTCGCTGGGCAATACGGACTTTCAGCTCCCTCCAAAGATTTTCTATTGGATTCAGGTCTGGAGACTGGCTAGGCCACTCCAGGACCTTGAGATGCTTCTTACGGAGCCACTCCTTAGTTGCCCTGGCTGTGTGTTTCGGGTCGTTGTCATGCTGGAAGACCCAGCCACGACCCATCTTCAATGCTCTTACTAAGGGAAGGAGGTTGTTGGCCAAGATCTCGCGATTCATGGCCCCATCCATCCTCCCCTCAATATGGTGCAGTCGTCCTGTCCCCTTTGCAGAAAAGCATCCCCAAAGAATGATGTTTCCACCTCCATGCTTCACGGTTGGGATGGTGTTCTTGGGGTTGTACTTATCCTTCTTCTTCCTCCAAACACGGCGAGTGAAGTTTAGACCAAAAAGCTCTATTTTTGTCTCATCAGACCACATGACCTTCTCCCATTCCTCCTCTGGATCATCCAGATGGTCATTGGCAAACTTCAGACGGGTCTGGACATGCGCTGGCTTGAGCAGGGGGACCTTGCGTGCGCTGCAGGATTTTAATCCATGACGGCGTAGTGTGTTACTAATGGTTTTCTTTGAGACTGTGGTCCCAGCTCTCTTCAGGTCATTGACCAGGTCCTGCCGTGTAGATCTGGGCTGATCCCTCACCTTCCTCATGATCATTGATGCCCCACGAGGTGAGATCTTGCATGGAGCCCCAGACCGAGGGTGATTGACCGTCATCTTGAACTTCTTCAATTTTCTAATAATTGCGCCAACAGTTGTTGCCTTCTCACCAAGCTGCTTGCCTATTGTCCTGTAGCCCATCCCAGCCTTGTGCAGGTCTACAATTTTATCCCTGATGTCCTTACACAGCTCTCTGGTCTTGGCCATTGTGGAGAGGTTGGAGTCTGTTTGATAGAGTGTGTGGACAGGTGTCTTTTATACAGGTAACGAGTTCAAACAGGTGCAGTTAATACAGGTAATGAGTGGAGAACAGGAGGGCTTCTTAAAGAAAAACTAACAGGTCTGTGAGAGACGGAATTCTTACTGGTTGGTAGGTGATCAAATACTTATATCATGCAATAAAATGCAAATTAATTACTTCAAAATCATACAATGTGATTTTCTGGATTTTTGAATAATAAAATTACAGACCTCTACATGCTTTGTAAGTAGGAAATCCTGCAAAATCGGCAGTGTATCAAATACTTGTTCTCCCCAATATATATATATATATATACATTTGCGAGAAGTTAAAAAAAAGAAAAAAACTCAATCCTATGTGTCCTATCACTCAAGATCAAACAACTTGACAGGAGGGAAATGTATTATACCAGTTATATAATACCAAATGAAAAATCACTCTGGTTCACAGCTAGACTCTAAAACTGCTTGAAAGGGGACTGTTCAGTTCATTTATGCCCTCTGAGCAGAGGAGCAGATTCCCACAGTGGTCCTTAGGGAAGCCAGGTACACTATCGTCCCTCAGGGCAGAGGTTTGGCCCCAACCTGCAGTGAAACCCTCCATTTAATGTGTTTCTCCATTCATTGACAGCCAGTATAAGACAATGCAGCCATCATGGCGACACGTTGTCAATTGATCAATAGCCTTTATCCATGGGGCCGGGGTCAGGATGAGAGGGGGTTCAGGTTGAGAGGGGCGACAGACAGAGGAACCATGGCGTTAACTGTCCTCATTCGCTTCCTTCTCCTGAGGAAGATAAGACCACTGGGAGATTACACACGTCGATGGGGCCACTGTTTTCGAGGCAGAGAGAGGACAGGAAAGAGGAGATCAGACTATCAGCATGCACTGCAGGCACAGATCACTTCCTCTCCTCAGTGAGTCAGTCTGACAGCCACAGTACGGTATGGTAAGCAACAGCGGCAGATCAGTACTGACTCCATGGCAGGAGTGACTGAAAATGTTCCCTTGAGAAGGGGTGAGATTGTGGGTCATGGTAGATTTGTCTGGATGATTGTGATGCCTCCTTCTGGCCAGGGCTCCACGTACAGTGAGGGAAAAAAGTATTTGATCCCCTACTGATTTTGTACGTTTGCCCACTGACAAAGACATGGTCAGTCTATAATTTTAATGGTAGGTTTATTTGAACAGTGAGAGACAGAATAACAACAAATACATCCAGAAAAACGCATGTCAAAAATGTTATAAATGTATTAGCATTTTAATAAGGGAAATAAGTATTTGACCCCTCTGCAAAACATGGCTTAGTACTTGGTGGCAAAACCCTTGTTGAAAATCACAGAGGTCAGACGTTTCTTGTAGTTGGCCACCAGGTTTGCACACATCTCAGAAGGGATTTTGTTCCACTCCTCTTTGCAGATCTTCTCCAAGTCATTAAGGTTTCGAGGCTGACGTTTGGCAACTCGAACCTTGAGCTCCCTCCACATATTTTCTATGGGATTAAGGTCTGGAGACTGGCTAGGCCACTCCAGGACCTTAATGTGCTTCTTCTTGAGCCACTCCTTTGTTGCCTTGGCCGTGTGTTTTGGGTCATTGTCATGCTGGAATACCCATCCACGACCCATTTTCAATGCCCTGGCTGAGGGAAGGAGATTTTCACCCAAGATTTGACGGTACATGGCCCCGTCCATCGTCCCTTTGATGCAGTGAAGTTGTCCTGTCCCCTTAGCAGAAAAAGACCCCCAAAGCATAATGTTTCCACCTCCATGTTTGACAGTGGGGATGGTGTTCTTGGGGTCATAGGCAGCATTCCTCCTCCTCCAAACACGGCGAGTTGAGTTGATGCCAAAGAGCTCGATTTTGGTCTCATCTGACCACAACACTTTCATCCAGTTCTCCTCTGAATCATTCAGATGTTCATTGGCAAACTTCAGATGGCCCTGTATATGTGCTTTCTTTAGTAGGGGGACCTTGCGAGCGCTGCAGGATTTGAGTCCTTCACGGCGTAGTGTGTTACCAATTGATTTCTTGGTGACTATGGTCCCAGCTGCCTTGAGATCATTGACAAGATCCTTCTGTGTAGTTCTGGGCTGATTTCTCACTGTTCTCATAATCATTGCAACTCCATGAGGTGAGATCTTGCATAGAGCCCCAGGCCGAGGGTGATTGACAGTTATTTTGTGTTTCTTCCATTTGCGAATAATCGCACCAACTGTTGTCACCTTCTCACCAAGCTGCTTGGCGATGGTCTTGTAGCCCATTCCAGTCTACAATCTTGTCCCTGACATCCTAGGAGAGCTCTTTGGTCTTGGCCATGGTGGAGAGTTTGGAATCTGATTGATTGATTGCTTCTGTGGACAGGTGTCTTTTATATAGGTAACAAACTGAGATTAGGAGCACTCCCTTTAAGAGTGTGCTCCTAATCTCAGCTCGTTACCTGTATAAAAGACACCTGGGAGCCAGAAATCTTTCTGATTGAGAGGGGGTCAAATACTTATTTCCCTCATTAAAATGCAAATCAATTTATAACATTTTTGACATGTGTTTTTCTGGATTTATTTGTTGTTATTCTGTCTCTCAATGTTCAAATAAACCTACCATTAAAATTATAGACTGATCATTTCTTTGTCAGTGGGCAAACTTACAAAATCAGCAGGGGATCAAATACTTTTTTCCCTCACTGTAACATCGATCTCACGTAACATCAATCTCAATAGGTCTTACCTGGATAAGACTCAAATCAATTTAATACAGAAAATGTGAGAAATCTGCAGCTAATTGATCTTTTGAACAGATTTTTGACGTTCTGTTTTATTTTGTTCTAGTTCTGGGATGTTCCCTCTTCCTCTCTGTGTATGAGTGTGTGAAACCCCAGAAACCCAGTAGACTGGAGCTACCCTCGGAGTTAGAAAATAAGTTAGTGTTTTGCGGACTGCTTTTGTTATGCCTCTTCAGGCAGCTCTGGGGCTTTTTTGTTTAAGGACAGAACCTTTAGTATCTTTGGATAACTCTCACACTTTCTGTCTTTGGGGAGGTGGTGGGGAGAGGAGTGAGGGGTTGGGGGGATTGGTTGTACTGTGAGTCTGTAAGATTGTGTCCCACCCACCCCTGAAGGCAGACAGGCAGAGACACGCCTCTAAGAGATATCAGGGCTGAAAACCAGAGGAGTTCCAACAAGCATTCTGTCCTGTAAACAATGTAAACATAGATATACACACACATTCTGAGTCTCAGATTGGTCTGTCAGCAATAACAATTCAGGTCATTTGCACCAGTAGGTAATTTCATGTGGAACAGAGAATTTGACAGAAGCCTACCTGTTTTCTGTCTGAGATAGCATCCCCATAGGGTACACAACATAGATGCAGCTACATGTACCAGGTCAGCTGTTTCAGTTGGGGGTTAACACTGTTGGGAGAGGAGGAGAAGAGAACTCCACCCAGGAGTGATTTTTAGAATGTCCCATATTGATAATCTAAATGCACATTCACAGTTACCTTAATTCCCAGAGATTATCTGTGTACCGGCTGCTGTTCTTAGAGAGAGGGCTCAGTAAAGCCCATGTCATTTTATGAGCATGCTACTCTTGCTGTTGAAGCTAACTGTCTGCCACAGTGAACGACACAGTAAGTATGGGCATATAACATTATGGAGACCACAGCTTACTACTATGGCAGGGTGTCATTTTCATCTGAACACAAAGGATTTGGGTTTGGCTGCCAAACACAACTCCCTATACGTAGATATACACTACGGTGACAATGGTGTGTTACGTGACCATATGGATGCAAAGTGCACATAAACATAAATGCACCCATTTAATGTGTCATGTCTGTGCACATGGGATTTCCCTATCTCCTGCGATGACCTCATACACTGTTTAGTTGATCTCAGCATCCAGAATGTGTTTTATGTAATGGAATCTCTATTACAGTTTCCGCCGGCCCACTGGGAGGTGTCAGGGACCCTGGCCTGTGTGGGTACCCAGAGATGAGACACTGTGTGTGGGCATGATGGATGGCAGGAGTCCCTACCCACCCCATGGTTCTCTATCGTCTCCCATTTCAAGTCTTAATTTACCTCCCTCTGCCTATGTTTAATACCTCTGCTGTCTCCATGGCGCTCAAGGATGGTATAACAGTAGGTTAGTAATTACGTTTGGGAATGTGAGACTTCCGTGGCAGCCATTACTGGTGACAATCAGTGCCTCATATGGTCACAATGACGTTTGAGTGTAAATGACAGGAAATTCCAGGTGTGTTATGTTGTTGTCTAGACACATTCAAATTCACCTGTTGACCTCAGACCACACATAAATCCATGTCACAGACAAATAAAAACGATTTATAGGTAAACATTGAAATATACAAATAAACATCCACAACAGTTGACAGCTTCTTGCTTTTCTCACTCTCTCTGTCTCTCTCTGCTCACAGTATGTGTAGGACTGCTCTGTTGGAGGTTAGACAGCAGCGTTTCACACTGTGATTCACATGCTGATTCACACACACACACAAACCTGGTCCAGAAGAGAGGGACAGAGGGGGAGGGCTGTGAGGGGGGCCTTAGTGTGGAGGTGGGGGGGTGAGAGAGGTGTGTGATGCTCTATCAGGGTGAGAGGACTGGGGCAATGGGAGGCTGGGGGGCTGCAGGGTCCACTCATCTCACACAGGGATGAGCCGGAAGGGAGGGTGCTTGTTAGTGTCTGTCTATGGAGGAGAATCATCCCCAGAGAGAGAATGAGAGGGGGAGGGAAGGAAGGAGGGATAGGTTGGGATGGGAGCAGCAAATCAAATCAAATCAAATTTTATTGGTCACATGCGCCGAATACAACAGGTGCAGACATTACAGTGAAATGCTTACTTACAGCCCTTAACCAACAGTGCATTTATTTTTAACAAAAAAAGTAAAAATAAAACAACAACTAAAAAAGTGTTGAGAAAAAAAGAGCAGAAGTAAAATAAAATAACAGTAGGGAGGCTATATATACAGGGGGGTACCGGTGCAGAGTCAATGTGCGGGGGCACCGGCTAGTTGAGATAGTTGAAGTAATATGTACATGTGGGTAGAGTTAAAGTGACTATGCATAAATAATTAACAGAGTAGCAGCAGCGTAAAAGGGATGGGTGGGGGGGGCAGTGCAAATAGTCCGGGTAGCCATGATTAGCTGTTCAGGAGTCTTATGGCTTGGGGGTAGAAGCTGTTGAGAAGTCTTTTGGACCTAGACTTGGCACTCCGGTACCGCTTGCCGTGCGGTAGCAGGGAGAACAGTCTATGACTAGGGTGGCTGGAGTCTTTGACAATTTTGAGGGCCTTCCTCTGAGCAGTGGGTAAAGAAGAGCAACAGAAGGGAAAGAGGGGAGAGAATTTGTTTACTATGCCAATCACAAGCCATCAGTCACTGATGGAACTAGCCATGACACATTCACCGGAACCACACCATACAAACATCAGATATAGTACTTACTCAATACATACAATTATTTAAAAAAAAACATTAAACAGGGCAAGCTAAATTGGAAGGGACAATCAAACTCCTAAAAGAGAAAACAGAATCACTTTAAAATCATTGTGCGGCTCACAGGACTTGAAACTGGTGTGGAAGCGGGCAACCCAACTTCCTTCATGAGCATTATTTTCTATGAACTGTTGGGATAGCTCGCACTGTCTGATTGTACGGACTTACAGCTTTTTGAAGTCAAGCAGCGAATTGAACGCCTTACAGCGGAATCCAAGGCTCTGACCTAAGCAGGGAAGAGGATCAGCATCTACCCAGACCTGAGTGCTGAACTGCTAAAACAGAGGGAGACCTACAGCGAGGTGAGATCCCAGCTATGCAAGCTACACCTGAGATGAGGCTTCATCCACCCGGCAAAACTCATAATGACCGTCAAGAACACAACACATTTTTCCACTGCCAAGGAAGCTCAAGACTTCTTTGAGAAGCACATCAAACCCAACACACAAGGGGACAAGCCGACAGATGGAATCCCATGACTGGCTCATTATTCAGGTACAGTGGGGGAAAAAAGTATTTAGTCAGCCAGCAATTGTGCAAGTTCTCCCACTTAAAAAGATGAGAGAGGCCTGTAATTTTCATCTGAGGCTTTAAGGTGTATTCAATTGTATCATAGTTTAAAATGCATTGATAAAGATTTATGAATTGATCTGGAGTACTTAAGTGGTTGCCTGGGGCAGAGGGGCTGTGAGAGAATTTTACTGTCTTGATTGATTGATGGATATTTGGAAAGAAAGCTGCCAGACAGGTTTTTCGCTCTCACACTCCATAAAGATTTGTTCATATTTCATAGAAATTAATTTACACTCCATAGAAAAATTTGTTTTTGGTTTATTGCTAAAATTACTCAATAAGATAAATTGTTATTTGTCATTATCCTATTCTTTTTGTTTTCGAGACTTAATTAGTCTCGAAGGGGGGAAATATGTAGTGTCTGAACAATTTATGACTTTGCTGACGTCTGCAAATGGTGTCTTAGAGGATGTTGACTCAGCTTGAGGAAGCATCTGGAGAGCATTTCTATAGGGGAACCCTAAAACAGAGGAAGTCTGTTATGTGGAGTCCTGGGATTGGTCTGTAGGGGAAAACACCCATATCAGGTTACATAGGATATATATACTATGGTTTGGGACAAAGGAGGGGAGAACAACATATTAAGAGATTGGGCCGTTGTTCTCCAGACGTCTGCAGAAGTCTAAATTGGCGCTGAGATCTTCAATGTAATAAATAATTATAATCGAGGACAGTGTCAGCAGATTTCTTGTTCTCACAGCATCTCAGCATAGTTCTCGACACTACACAATCCAATCGAGTTCGACTGAACCATTACTTCCAAGGTAATCGACCCAGTCGTCTACTGGCTAACAAACTTCAAACACATGTCATATTGTTTATTATTTTGTGATGTCATTAAGGATGGTTTCAAGAAAGTACTGTAATTTGGAAAGTATACATATTCTATCTGTCAAGTCCTCATCCAATACGTTGTGTATAAGAAATGAAAAATGATGAAAGTATTTTTGTTAACATAGGAATGTGATTTTAGTTTTCTAACGAGATCATAGGTTTTCATATAAGCTATGCACAGTCAGTAGCCACGCCCCGAGTGAGCTCAGAGAACGTGTCAGCAAGTAGGAATGGCCCTTTTACAAGAGTCCATAAAAAGCCTTGGTAACGAAATTTACATTAGACCAGAAAGCGTGGAGCTGTGGCTACACGGCTGAAAATGGTTAGACCAGAAATCCTAATGAGTTAATTGTTACATGATTCATTTAATCGAGGAACAATTAAACATAGTTAGTTGATTCGATAAATAACATTCATCATATTAATGAAAGTCACGTCAGGACAAATGTAAATACAGCACTCTTTTCATTTTTATTTAAAAAAACATAAGGATGCCACACAGTGCTCTCACTACCCAAATTGGTATATTCAGACCAAAGCGGGCTTGTTAAAAAACTATTATCCTCAGATAACCTCTGTTGTCTATTACATACTGTATCTTGCATGCTTCATCAGAAACTAAAAGCTCCTTGGGCAGTTCTATCTCTCGACGCAGAAAAAGCTTTTGATGGACTAGAATGGTCATATCTTTAGTCGGTTTTGGGACAGATGGGGCTTAGCTCCAATTTCATTAATATAATTAAAATATTATATGCTAATCCCTCAGCCATAGTAATAACAGACAATACCTGCTCTGCTCTATTCAGAATAACTAGAAGTAGCAGGCAAGTCGATCCCAGCTCACGTCTGCTATTTTTATTATATATTAAGCCCCTGGCCCAGGTAGTTTGACAATGAAAAGAAATTACAACAAAATCACTAAATTCTACGGATCACGTCATCTAATTATACACCGACAATATCTTACTTTATCTAGACAATCTATTTCAATCTCTCCCAAACGCTTTGAAGATCATAGACAAATTCAGCTCCATCTCAAGTTATGAAATAAATCGAACTGAATCTGTCCTACTCCCCCTCAAGAACCCGACAGAGGACCCTATCTCTATTTATGGAATCCCAATCATTTCCCATTTTAAATATTTAGGAATATATATTTCCTTCTTTAGATAAAACCATTGCCAAAAACTTCAACAGAACGCTCAAATCAATTCAATCTCAGTATATGGACCAATATCCCAGTTGCTCTAACCGGCAGAATATATATTGTGAACATTAATATATTGCCTCGGTTGAATTTCGTGAGCTCAATGCCTCCTCTTTCGGCTATTGGGATAAAATCCACAGTGCGCTTTCAAAAATGTAAAGGTTAGAGATCCTGGATTAAATTAACACATTTACAGAGAGGGAAAGACGCTGTAGGGCTATCTGTTCCAAACTTTAAATTGTATTTCCAAGCACGAAATGCTAGATGAAAATGCGGGAGGAGGGGGGCTAGGAGGGATGGGAAGGGATGGAAAACATGGTTTCCGGGTGGGGAGGGAAGATGCGAGCGGGTGGATGGGGACTGAGGGGGTTGAGGGGAATGGGTTATATTATCTGTCTCTCTTCTTTATCATCTCTAACTCTGTCTCTTTATCACTCCCCTTGTCCCTTCCGCTCTCTTCCTTTCATATACATGCCTTCTCTCTCTCTCTCTCTGTCTCTCTCTCTCTCTGTTTTAGAAATTAGGTGGTGGGTGAGTTTGTGCGTGTGTGTGTGTGTGTGTGGGGTGTTTAATGTTCAGTAGCTCATTACTATTACTGTGGGAAGCAGGCCTCTGCTGATAGCTGAGGTAAGCAAATATAGGCTGAGGTATACACACACACACAAACACTACACACACACACAAACACTACACACAAATGTCCCTGGACTGCTCCACCCTCTCATCTGCTCTCACACTCTCTTTGTCTCTCCCTCCCTCGCTCCCTCCCTCCCTCAATCTGTCTCTGTCTGAGGTACTCAGGGCTGGGGTAGGTCTGTCACACACAGGGATTAACCCCACATAAGAAGGAGGCTGTCTGTCTTTGAGCCAAAAAGCATTGGCCATTATTACAATGAAATGAACACACACACATACAAACACACTAGCGTCTGCACACACATACCTTATGGCACACACACACACACACACACTGACCAACACACACAGCCAGAGCCCAGTCTTCTCTTCATCAGATGATCTGTGATTTTATGATGATCCTTTATTACTCTATTCATGTCTTTCAAAATTAACTAGTCCCTTTCCCTCCTTCTCAATCGCTCTTTCTCTCCCCCTCTCTCAATCTCCCCCCTCTCTCTCGTTCGCTCTCTCCCCTCTCTGTCTCCATCTCCCCCTCTCTTTTTCTCTATCCCCATTGCTTCCCACATCTCTTTCTCTCCCCTCTCTCCCTCTTTCCATCTCTCTCATGCATCATCTGTGGTGTTGGGGAGGGAGGAGGTAAATCTTTACATACAACACATTCTGTCATTTGGCTGGTACTGTAATATGTAATGTTTCACCGAGTCGTGGACACCCAGTCACACCATATTCACCCAATCACCCCATATACACCCAGTCAGCCCATATACACCCATTCACCCCATATACAACCACTCATTCCATATTCACCCAGTCACCCCATATTCACCCAGTCACCCCATATTCACCCAGTCACCCCATATTCACCCAGTCACCCCATATACACCCAGTCACCCCATATACACCCAGTCAGCCCATACACACCCAGTCAGCCCATATACACCCAGTCAGCCCCTGTCCCATCCATGCCCATATGAATAGTCCAGGTTGATCTTATCTTAGGCTACATGGGAGATTTATTAGGGAAGAGCAAAGAAATGACAGGAAGAAGAGGACAGCAGTGTGACAACAACAGCTACAACAGAGGAGGACTCTGACTGTGGGGTGGGGGGAGTATGTTCAGTATACAGTAACAATGATTGTTAATAGAAAAACATAGATGCACAGACTAACTCTCTGACATGACAAGCAGTTTAGTTCAGTTACTTATTGACTGTCTGCCCTGAGGGCTGCCATATACCATGGTCTTTATGCCTAATTTATGGCTAATAAAACCACACTAAAACATCTGAGTATGTTTCAATCAATTTAAACAGGAAGAATAGTGTGATCTTTAGTTATAATAACCTCGCTGGGGTTGTCTGTGTTCTCCATGTAACCTTTACATTTAGGTTAGATATCATCACAACAGACAGACACAGAGATCCTCCATGTTAATGTAACACCACTATTTCCATTCTCCTATATGCAGCACAGATACATGTATATCACATCGACTGATTACACCTACTAATAATAGACGGATAATGGATCAATAATCTACAGTAATTCTCCAATGTATGGCGGGATTACGGTGTCCATATTAGGACAGCCCCAGTCTCAGCAGGAGTTGTTTCAGGCTAGCAGCCAGTGCAGTTCTTCAGTATCCACTGATAGTCTCATGGTCATGTCTTTGTCCAGTTGCTTGTTTCAATAGCTCTTGTTGTTTCAGGTTGTTGCAGGCTGATTCCTGTTCTAATGTACAGGTGAGTCTTACATCATGACGTCACTATTCTGTCTATGAATCATTCCATGTTTTCACAGAGTGGCACAGTCAATGTCAAGCAGTTAATAACGTGACAACAATGTCAACTGGGACCTAGAGAACACATCATCACTTCTACACCCGTGACAGAGTTAGATGCTATTTAGTATCGACAAGCAAAACGTAAACAGTGTTAAAAAATACAAACTTACAATATAGTGAAAGTAAAACAGTCAAAAAATGATAAGAAGCTCATAAAGTTACAGTGCAACATCTCTGTATATAGACAGTTACTTTAACAACGCTACATTATGTTGACAACGGTCACAAAGTCCATAGTTCTAAAGGTTGTGGATTGGAGGTCCAGGAATCCAAAGTTCAAAGGCTGAGTTTATATTATAATGAGATATCTGGATGGCATGGTAACACACAGGAACAAACTCATTTAAGCTGGATATGAGGAGAGGAGAGGGACTATGGACAACCCTTGCATTGATCTATTTACATTAAATCGATTTCTCAAATATACTCCAGAGTAATCTGGATAGAAGGTATAAGGTTGGTTTCCCATACACAGAAAAAGCCTAGTCCTGTACTAAAAAGTATGCTAAGTGGTTCTTAGTCCGGGCCTAGGCTTAATCTGTGTCCGGGAAGCTGGCATATACGGTTGAACAAATTGACACTATTTCTTTAGATAGTCCTTGGTGACGGCCTCTAAGAAGTTTGGAGCAGACATGAGAATGGTGAAGGTGCCGATGATGGAGAAGAGAGTGAAGGCCACCAGACACAGCCTGTCCACCACGGCAGCCGCAAACTTCCACTCGCTGCAGATCGCCACTTCCTCATCCTGGTCCCTGAAGCGCTGGGCGATATACGACACCTCCTCCAGGATCTGAAGGACCTCGGGAGGAGGAGTAAAGTTCAACCCCCCTCCTCCTCCTCCACCTCCTCCAGCACCTCCCCCTGGGGGCTCAGCCTCCTCGCAGGGGGTCCCTTGGGCCCGTCCCCCCAACGCCACGCCTGAATCGCTGGAGGGGGGGCAGCGGGGGCTCTCCACGGCATGGTAGCTGAAGTAGAGGCTCATGCTGCCGTTGGAGGTGCCGGTGGGGCAGGTGGAGCAGGGGGCCTGGGAGAGGGGCGTGGTGAGGCCCGTCATGGTGCCCATGGGGCCCATCTCAATGGAGCTGGCACTGGAGTGGTGCTGGGGTGTGTGGCGGTACTTGTAGCCTGCGGGTTTACGCTCCTCGCCTGGCTGTTTCATACGCAGGAACCAGGCACACCAGTTCAACAGCACTACCCTGACCTGGAGAGAGAGAGAGGGAGGGAGGGAGAGGGGGTTGAGACTGCAACAAACATATACACACAATGTTGATGATGGTGAAGACGATAATGTAATGAGATTGACGACAGCGGCGACGACGACAACGATGATGACAACAATGATGACAACGATGATGAGGACGAAGACGACGATGAGGACGAAGACGACGATGATGACAACGATGATGAGGATGAAGACGACGATGACAACAATGATGAGGACGAAGACGACGATGATGACAACAATGACGAATACTTTGAGCAAAAATGTTTATTTTCAATGTACAATCTGTAGAAACAATGAGAATAGAAAGGTTCAGAACTTTTGTAAAACATCACAGTACAGTTGAAAAATATATGGCAAATAGAAATCCAATATGGATGGTGTTAAGAGATAGATGGGTGGTGTTGAATGGAGTTGAAGGATGGGACAAATAACAACTAACAACAACTAATAACAACAAAATAACTATTAATGTAAGCATACTGTGTCCATAAATATAGGTTATAGGTTGAGAGCTTTTGTGAAAGAGCACAGTTAGAAAGATATGGCATATAGAAGCAAACCGGATGGACATCATGAAAATGATCGGATAGGTTGAGGGTAGAGGAAATTCAGGAGTAAAAACAAACAAAACAGAATTATTGTAAAATTGACTGTGTCCATAAAATGTATATAGTATGTATAAGCTGGAAGTAGAGGCCTAAGCATTGTTGTTCACTAGTTTACTCCAATTAGGGAAGGGGTGGTGGGGTTGGAAAGTAAGAAAGGGAAATATATTTTAAAAAATGAAATGTCTATGTGTATATATGTATGTACAGTGAGGGAAAAAAGTATTTGATCCCCTGCTGATTTTGTACATTTGCCCACTGACAAAGAAATGATCAGTCTATAATTTTAATGGTAGGTTTATTTGAACAGTGAGAGACAGAATAACAACAACAAAATCCAGAAAACGAATGTCAAAAATGTTATAAATTGATTTGCATTTTAATGAGGGAAATAAGTATTTCACCCCCTCTCAATCAGAAAGACTTCTGGCAACCAGGTGTCTTTTATACAGGTAACGAGCTGAGGTTTGGAGCACACTCTTAAAGGGAGTGCTCCTAATCTCAGCTTGTTACCTGTATAAAAGACACCTGTCCACAGAAGCAATCAATCAATCAGATTCCAAACTCTCCACCATGGCCAAGACCAAAGAGCTCTCCAAGGATGTCAGGGACAAGATTGTAGACCTACACAAGATTGGAATGGGCTACAAGACCTTCGCCAAGCAGCTTGGTGAGATGGTGACAACAGTTGGTGCGATTATTCGCAAATGGAAGAAACACAAAAGAACTGTCAATCTCCCTCGGCCTGGTGCTCCATGCAAGATCTCACCTCGTGGAGTTGCAATGATCATGAGAACAGTGAGGAATCCGGCCAGAACTACACAGGATGATCTTGTCAATGATCTCAAGGCAGCTGGGACCATAGTCACCAAGAAAACAATTGGTAACACACTACGCCGTGAAGGACTGAAATCCTGCAGCGCCCGCAAGGTCCCCCTGCTCAAGAAAGCACATATACAGGCCCGTCTGAAGTTTGCCAATGAACATCTGAATGATTCAGAGGAGAACTGGGTGAAAGTGTTGTGGTCAGATGAGACCAAAATCGAGCTCTTTGGCATCAACTCAACTCGCCGTGTTTGGAGGAGGAGGAATGCTGCCTATGACCCCAAGAGCACCATCCCCACCGTCAAACATGGAGGTGGAAACATTATGCTTTGGGGGTGGTTTTCTAAGGGGACAGGACAACTTCACCGCATCTAAGGGACGATGGACGGGGCCATGTACCATCAAATCTTGGGTGAGAACCTCCTTCCCTCAGCCAGGGCATTGAAAATGGGTTGTGGATGGGTATTCCAGCATGACAATGACCCAAAACACATGGCCAAGGCAACAAAGGAGTGGCTCAAGAAGAAGCACATTAAGGTCCTGGAGTGGCCTAGCCAGTCTCCAGACCTTAATCCCATAGAAAATCTGTGGAGGGAGCTGAAGGTTCGAGTTGCCAAACGTCAGCCTCGAAACCTTAATGACTTGGAGAAGATCTGCAAAGAGGAGTGGGACAAAATCCCTCCTGAGATGTGTGCAAACCTGGTGGCCAACTACAAGAAACGTCTGACCTCTGTGATTGTCAACAAGGATTTTGCCACCAAGTACTAAGTCATGTTTTGCAGAGGGGTCAAATACTTATTTCCCTCATTAAAATGCAAATCAATTTATAACAATTTTTACATGCGTTTTTCTGGATTATTTTGTTGTTATTCTGTCTCTCACTGTTCAAATAAACCTACCATTAAAATTATAGACTGATCATGTCTTTGTCAGCGGGCAAACGTACAAAATCAGCAGGGGATCAAATACTTTTTTCCCTCACTGTATGTATGTATGTATGTATGTATGTATGTATGTATGTATGTATGTATGTATGTATACATATATATTTGCGAGAAAAAAAAAACATATGGGGGATTGGAAGTGATGCAGACAATTACATTGATGGAAGTTACAATCTATCTGCAATATTAAAGCTGATCTACCCCCTAAAAAAACAAAACAATGTCGAGGACGAAGACGACGATGATGATGACAACAATGATGAGGACGAAGACGACAATGATGACAATGATGAGGACGAAGACGACGATGATGACAATGATAAGGACGAAGATGACGATGATGACAACAATGAGGACGAAGACGATGATAACAATGATGAGGACGAAGACGACGATGATGACAATGAGGACGACGACGACGATGATGATGACAATAATGATGAGGACGAAGACGACGATGATAACAATGATGAGGACGAAGACAACGATAATGACAATGAAGACGACGAAGACGACGATGATGACGACAATGACAACAATGATGAGGACGAAGACGATGATGATGACAATGATGAGGACGAAGACGACGATGATGACGATGACGACAACAATGAGGACGAAGACGATGATGATGACGACGACAACAACAATGATGAGGACGAAGACCATGATGATAACAATGATGAGGACGAAGACGACGATGATAACAATGATGAGGACGAAGACGACAATGATGACAACAATGATGAGGACGAAGATGATGGCAACAATGATGAAGACGAAGACTATGATGACAACAATGAGGACGAAGATGACGATGATGATGATGATGATGATGACAACAATGATGAGAACGATGACAAAGATGAGAATTATGATGATGAGGGATATGATGAAGATTGGGAGCGGGACTCACCCATCTGGGCATCTTGCCACCCTGAGGGTCGTGGTGATGGAACTGCAGGACCAGAACAGTCACCACCACAGACAAACCCACTATCATCATGGTGCTGGCAAAGTACTGAGCTACAAAACACAAACCACAACCACATCAAACATTAACAACGTGACATCATACATCACACAGACACTGACCAACAGAAGGGAGAGACAGTGCATCCCAAATGGCACCGGGCAGGGTCTGGTCAAAAGCAGTGAACTAAATAGGGAATAGGTCGCCGTTTCGGAAACAGCCAGATAGTCTTATCTTCGTAGTTGTAGTGTGGTTTCAGTTGAATGTGTCTTCATATATCAGTGGAAAATCAAGCAGCCCAATAATATAACACTGTGGTAAAACACCGCCAAGCTTACGTGCTGACTCTTTGAGGGCACATCATGGATGTGTTCTCTCAGGGGAGGGACTGAAGGGAGGGAGGGAAGGGAGCTTCACTCCACTCGAGCGTTAACTCAACACTGCTCTTCCCCAAATATCTCAACTCTGTAGCTGCCTCCCAGGCCAGTCACACCCCCTCCCTCTCTCTGTTAGCAAACAACCGCTAAATGCTTCAGACATGAACAAACGCTACCAGGACACTAGCAGGGCAAAGGGCACATGACCCACTGTGCGACCAGGGGTTAGGATTATCCCTGGTCGCCTTAGGAGGAGGAGGATGGGAAGGAGTAGGGATTCATATCTTCCAGAAAATCTACCAAGTTTCAATACTGGGACTAATTCATATTTATCCCGGGAATCCCGGGAAATACTGCAAAAATCAGAAGCGGCCATTTAAAGCATTTTAAAAAACGATATGGTCACTATGCCAGGGTTCTCCCCAAATAAGAGGGGCGTTGCACCACATTGCTGGCTTGGCTGCGCCACTATGTAAGGATTTCAGAGCAAATAAAACTGAAAATGACATTTTTATCATCTTCCTCAATTAATTCAGCACATTTCAGCAGTAGGCTATCTCAACAAAGAGCTTGCTCAGGCCACACAGTGTGCACCCCGAGTATAGCGTTGTCAAATCATACAAACTTTGTAACGGCAGTCAAACAAAAGTCAAATGAACAAAGTTGCTAAACTTGCAAGATTACCTACTTCAACGAATGGCGGAATATCTCCTATATTTGGAAAAATAGAGTTGATGATTATACCGAGAGCAGATCAGATCAGGAATAATGGGGAGATGAAGAGTGGAAAGACACTGAGTGTACAAAACATTAGGACATAGACTGACCAGGTGAATCCAGGTGAAAGCTATGATCCCTTATTGATGTCTCTTGTTAAATCCACTTTAAATCAGTGCAGATGAAGGGGAGGAGACAGGTTAAAGAAGGATTTTTAAGCCTTGAGACAATTAACACGTGTGCCATTCAGAGGGTGAAGAATGGGTAGGACAAAATAATTAAGTGCCTTTGAACGGGGTATGGCAGTAGGTGCCTGGCACACTGGTTTGTGTCAAGAACTGTAATGCTGCTGGGTTTTTCACGCTCAACAGTTTCCTGTGTGTATCAAGAATGGTCCACCACCCAAAGGACACCTAGCTAACTTGACACAACTGTGGGAAGCAATGGAGTCAACATGGGCCAGCATCCCTGTGGAAAGATTTCGACACCTTGTAGAGTCCATGTCTCGACGAATTGAGGCTGTTCTGAGGGCAAAGGGGAAAGGGTGGGGGGGGTGCAACTCAATATTAGGAAGGTCTTCCTAATGTTTTGTATACTCAGTGTAGTTTAAATATCAAGGTATCTTAAAGGGGGACTTGGGGCTCTATGTAAAGCTGAAGCATTACAGATTCCGCGATAGAAATGAAAGGTAATTTCCGATTGAGCTGACATATGCAGCGTTTACCGTGAATGCTGTCTTCGCTAAAGCGGGAACATTGACTTAAAATTTCAATCACGCTGTAAAGATGAACTTTCGCGATGCGGATTGAATAGAGCCCCAACTCTGTTTTAAAAAATTCCATATCTACTCTCATACTGTTTGTTGGTCACACATTCTCTACCGAAGCTCTCATATGGGCAGCAAGTACAAGACAGTGCAGAGAAGTGGGGGAAATGTTACAGTGGTTCTTTGACATGCATAGGCGAGAGATGTGATTTGACAATGCAACCTATGGATTACAGAATAAAGTTAGGAATTTTCATGTGAGACAGGTGTCAGGATTTTGGGTTTCAGTGCGATTGGGACTGGATAGGAAAATAGCCTAGGATCTAGGACAGGAGATGCCTATGTAGTGAATTGTGCACAGGCCAATCAGATTTGTGACTATCTGAAAAGTAACAGTGACAGCTCAAAGAGGCACAGGTTATTTTAATAAAGGCTTCCATGCGACAACCTGTTTCGATAATGTGCTATTTTATTTTTTGTTAATCTGCTGCTGCACATGTTGTGTATTTTGTGGAATTGCATTAGTGCCACATGGGGAAAAAGGTTGTAATTTGCCAGGTCTTGTCATTACATTTTTTCAGGAAATGTGAAATGTGTTCTTGTGACAGTCCCGGGATCCCGGTTGCCCATGTTAATCCCTAGGAAGGAGTACTGAAGAAGCGGAGGCAATGGAGAAGACAGAGGAAGAGTATGGTGAAGAGGAGGAGGAGGAGGAGGAGGAGTAGCAGGAGGAAGAGGAGGAAAACATTGAAGTAGAACAAAAATGATGATAGGTATGAGAAAGAGGAGGAGGTGGAGGCAGGAGAAGAGTGGGATTCTAATTAGGAGGAGGAGTTGGATGATGACACCAGATAGCAGCGCTGCCAGAGAGAGTCTAATCCAGCAGAGTGGAGGTGGGAAGTGCAGAGATGCCCCTACAGAGTGCTGACTAACACTGCCCTTCACTTATAACTCTAAACAGACCATCCCCATCTGAGCCTGTCAGCAGCCTCTCTCTCTCACACACCTAAAACTAGATAAGTGTGCCAGAGATAGAAACAGAGATAGAGCAGGCCAGGTGAGTGAAGGATGGGGGGAAGATGAGAGAGGATGAGAGGGTGATGACATTACTACTTTTTGGGTATAGGGGGACCTCATCTGACACTACCCTGGTTGGGGGCTAAAAGGATAATCTCACGGCCCAAAAAACACATTCAACTATTCAACTAATCATCAAGATCTGGATTTGCATGATCAGGCGTGTTAGTGCTGGGATTAAATAAAATCCTGCACAAACTGTGGTCCTTTAGGGCCAGGAGTAAGAAACACTGCTGTATAATGTATAAACAGACTCAAGTTTACAGGCAGTTAAAGTATAACTCACAGACAGACAAACACACTGTGTAGTTCATTGCTGTAAACGGGTATGACTGATTTTTATTTCACTCCTCAAAGCGTTTGAGCGCTGAGCCCTGGGCCTTCCTGCTGGTCAATGGGTCATACAATCTGACTGATTACGGTATTGATACATCATAAACACAACTAATGGAGCATTTCTCAGTAAAATCTGCGCTCTGTTACACTAACTTAACTGAGACACACACACACACACACACACACACACACACACAGTTTATGGTGCTAGTTCAAAAGTGCTAACACACACATATTTACATAACTAACAAATGTATTACTATTTTGCAGAAAGATATGTAGAAACTGCACATGTGTACAGGCACACACACACACTCCTCCCAGGCCTCCACTCAAGTAAAATGAGGTGATGGCTAAACTAGTGAGCGCTATCATGAGTGTCTCATCACAGCACCGGAAGTGTTTGAACTTCTCTCTCTCAGAAATTAACCCCCTAAAGGTTACTCATCTCATCCATCTATCAATCCTGCCTTCTGTTCTGCTCTTCTTCGTCTCATGGGGAGCCTGGCTTGTCACGACCCACTAATAATGTTATCCTCATTGTCAGCCTGATCCAACACCATCCTGCTCAAACATAACATCAGGGGATTGAGACTGACGTATGTGTAGGAAAGGCTCTCAGCACTCACTGACATTAAAGATATGTACAGTGCATTCGGAAAGTATTCAGACCCCTTGACTTTTTCCACATATTGTAACGTTACAGCCTTATTCTAAAATGGTTTAAATTGTTTTTTTCCCACTCAATCTACACACAATACCCCATAATTACAAAGCAAAAACAGGTTTTTAAGAAATGGAAATAAAACATTTACATAAGTATTCAGACCCTTTACTAGGTACTTTGTTGAAGCACCTTCAGCAGTGTTTACAGCCTAGAGTCTTCTTGGGTATGATGCTACAAGCTTGGCACACCTGTATTTGGGGAGTTTATCCCATTCTTCTCTGTAGATCCTCTCAAGCTCCGTCAGGTTGGAATGGGAGCGTCGCTGCACAGCTATTTTCAGGTCTCTCCAGAGATGTTCGATCGGGTTAAAGTCCGGGCTCTGGCTTGGCCACTCAAGGACATTCAGAGACTTGTCCCGAAGCCACTCCTGCGTTGTCTTGGCTGTGTGCTTAGGGTTGTAGTCCTGTTGGAAGGGGAAACGTCGCCCCAGTCTGAGATGCTGCCAACACCATGCTTCACCGTAGGGATGGTGCTAGGTTTCCTCCAGACGTGACGCTTGGCATTCAGGTCCAAAGTGTTCAACCATGGTTTCATCAGACCAGAGAATTTTGTTTCTCATGGTCTGAGAGTCCTTTCGGTGCCTTTTGGCAAACTCCAAGCGGGCTGTCATGTGCCTTTTACTGAGAAGTGGCTTCTGTCTGGCCACTCTACCATAAAGGCCTGATTGGTGGAGTACTGCAGAGATGGTTGTCCTTCTGGAAGGTGCTCTACGGACAATTCCTTTGACCTCATGGCTTGGTTCTCGCTCTGACATGCACTGTCAACTGTGGGACCTTATATAGACAGGTGTGTGCCTTTCCAAATCATGTCCAATCAATTGAATTTACCACAGGTGGACTCCAATCATGTTGTAGGAACATCTCAAGGATGATCAATGGAAACACGATGCACCTGAGCTCAATTTCAAGTCTCATAGCAAAGGGTCTGAATACTTATTTTTTTAATAAATTAGCAAAAAAATCTTAAAACCTGTCTAACGCTTTGTCATTATGGGGAATTGTGTGTAGATTGATGAGAAGGAAAACATTATTTAATCAATTTTAGAATAAGGCTGTAATGTAACAAAATGTGGAAAAAGTCAAGGGGTCTGAATACTTTCCAAATGCACTGTATACAGCTAGTCAAACCAAAACTAGCCAGGCCATGAGAGAATGACAGACTTTATTGACATACACATTAACACAAGGTTTACTCACACACACATTAATACAAACACACACACTCTGCCTTTACACTCACTAACGCACAGCCAATCAAACCAAACCATAAGAGGAAAGAGGATCATGTATAATACACACGTGCACGCACACACAGAACCCACCGATGAGAGGCACAGAGTCTGAGGTGGCGGGCATGATCTCAGCAACCAGTAGCATGAAGACTGTTAGAGAGAGCAGGACTGTGATACCTGGAGAGAGAGAGAGAGAGAGAGAGAGAGAGAGAGAGAGAGAGAGAGAGAGAGATAGAGATGAGATTGTCAAACTCATTGACATCTGAAATTATTCTTGGAATACGTTACGCTAGTGATCAGTTATAACCTCTAGGCTAAACCAATTTGTTAGACTGGTGGTTTCTCTGACATGTTCAAGGCAAGTTACCAATTGGAAGAGATTACAGTTAACTCCTCCTCCTCAGATATCTATTAAACAAGCCTAATATTCCTGACAGAATTCCAGGATGGAGAGGATTCCAGAATGTGTGTTCAGATATTCCCATCTGAACAGCAGGAAGATAACTCATCATCCCAAGACATCCATCAATCAAACCTAATAATACACCTGACAGAAGTTCATAACGGACAGAATTCCAAGACGTCTTTCCGGCGTTCCTTCCTTACCCAGGGAGATCTTCTCTCCAGAGTCAGCGGGCAGCAGAAAGACCAGCAGGGCCAGGCCAGAGATGAGAACACAGGGGATGAGCAGGTTGAGACCGTAGTAGAGGGTTCGTCTTCGCATGGTGACCGTGAAGGTGACGTCAGGGTAGGGCTCCTTACAGCAGTCATAGTACAGCTCATTACGCTTGGCCGGGACTCCTAGGAGACACATACACACGAAGAAACACAGAGGTGGAGTTAGGGGTAATTCCAAATCAATGCATTTACATTCATTCAACGATGGCCTGTTCACATGTTCTTTGATATACACATACACAAGTAGGAACCACACATTTCAAAAGACAGTCTTACACAGGCAGGAGATCTACACACTCTCAAACACGTGTTCCTCTCACTGAGCAGAGTTTATCCAGTAACATGCCCCCTCTGGCAGTGTGGAGTAAACATGAAATGTAGTCTGACACCACCCATACCCAGACACACCCCTCAGGGACCCTCCACTGGCCCAGGTGGGTCACTGGGTCATAACTGGCTGGGGTAACACCCCCACCCCCTCGCCCACAACACCATTCCCACCCACCTCTGTAGAGATAGAGACATGGACACACATGCTGATACAGAGACAGAGGGACAAGCGGAGAGATTAAAAGAGACAGAGTAGTGAGAGAGAGAGAGAGAGAGAGAGAGAGAGAGAGAGAGAGAGAGAGAGAGAGAGAGAGAGAGGAGAGAGAGAATACTTGACACATTGGAAAGAATTAACAAAAAAACAGAGCAAACTAGAATGCTATTTGGCTCTAAACAGAGAGTACACAGTGGCAGAATACCTGACCACTGTGACTGACCCAAACTTAAGGAAAGCTTTGACTATGTACAGACTCAGTGAGCATAGCCTTGCTATTGAGAAAGTCCGCCGTAGGCAGACCTGGCTTGCAAGAGAAGACAGGCTATGTGCACACTGCCCACAAAATGAGGTGGAAACTGAGCTGCACTTCCTAAACTCCTGCCAAATGTATGACCATATTAGAGACACATATTTCCCTCAGATTACAGAGATCCACAAAGAATTCGAAAACAAACCCAATTTTGATCAACTCCCTTATCTACTGGGTGAAAAACCACAGTGTGCCATCACAGCAGCAAGATTTGTGACCTGTTTCCACAAGAAAAGGGCAACCAGTGAAGAACAAACACCATTGTAAATACAACCCATATTTATGTTTATTTATTTTCCCATTTGTACATTAACTATTTGCACATTGTTATAACACTGTATATATACATAATATGACATTTGAAATATCTTTATTCTTTTGGAACTTCTGAGTGTAATGTTTACTGTTAATATTTATTGTTTATTTCACTTTTGTTTACTATCTACTTCACTTGCTTTGGCAATGTTAACATACGTTTCCCATGCCAATAAAGCCCTTAAATTGAATTGAATTGAATTGAATTGAGAGAGAGAGGGAGGGAGGGAGATTAACTAAATCGTACCCACGAGGTCCCACTCCCCGTTTGGTATGTAGGTAGACGTGTCCACGTCCAGCATCTGGAGGTCCAGCAGCCAGCCGTTGTGGGTCCAAGAGCCAAACTTCAGGTCACACTTCTGGACGTCAAAGGGGAACCAGCGCACGTCGATATAGCAGGTACTCTTCAGGATGCCCGGGGGGATGTACTGGCAGTAACCCGATGCATTCACCAGCACGTTGGTGTGGAAGGTAGCATCAAACCTCTCATCAGCACTGCAGGGAGAGGGAGGTAGAGAGAGGTAGAGAGAGAAAGAGAGAGAGAGAGGTAGAAAGAGACTTCTCAATACATCCATGTCAATACCTAGACAGAAAAATCCATAAATATAGGATATTTATTTGATCCCATTTAGTTTAATGTCAATAATAGGATGGAATTTGGTTATATGTCAATCTTAGTGGACCTTTTGCTAAACTTTACTGACCATAAAGAGTGAGACAACCGTTGATACATTGCAGAAGTTATGCATTAATTATACACATAAGAGAATACAAGGAGATATATGTATTTATAGGAGAAAGAGAACGCGAGACACAGAGAGACAGAGACACAGAGACACAGAGACACAGAGAGACAGAGAGACAGAGAGACAGAGAGACAGAGAGACAGAGAGACAGAGAGACAGAGAGACAGAGAGACAGAGACAGAGAGAGAGAGAGAAAGCAAATGAGTCCTTTTACCTGTTAAGTATCGATAGCATGATAAAAGACAAGCCACACTAGAGCAACAGGTGGTGTGGAGCCGTGTGTGTGTTTGTGTGTTTTGCATATCAGATACTGTTTTCTACTGTGTGTGTGTGCGGGTGCATCTCTCTGCTGCCTCAGCTCAACCTGTCACAGTAATGTTCAGTGAAGCGCTATGCATGGCTAGTTGTGGACCGACCAACCAGCACAGGGCCAGACAGGTAATGCCCAGGTGAGCTGATGTCATGAGATGTTAAACATGCAGCGACAGACAGGGAATAAACAAACCACTGTCGTCCTTCATAACTCAGCTGCTTGCCTACTGTGCCTGCAAACATCTGTTACACTGGTACATACTGTCTACTGGGATGTAAACACACATTTCTATGGTAAAACAAATATATACTCTTAGAGGTCAGCTAAAGCCTGAGTTAGAGAGTTAAAACAGTCAGACAACCTGTCCTGTGCTAACACACAGAACCACACACAAACAACACAATCACTCACTCTACCCCAAGGCTCCATTCCCCTACTCTTCTACAGTGAGGGGAAAAAGTATTTGAAACCCTGCTGATTTTGTACGTTTGCCCACTGACAAAGAAATGATCAGCCTATAATTTTAATGGAAAGGTTTATTTGAACAGTGAGAGACAGAATAACAACAAAAAAATCCAGAAAAACGCATGTTAAAAATGTTATAAACTGATTTGCATTTTAATGAGGGAAATAAGTATTTGACCCCCTCTCAATCAGAAAGATTTCTGGCTCCCAGGTGTCTTTTATACAGGTAACGAGCTGAGATTAGGAGCACACTCTTAAAGGGAGTGCTCCTAATCTCAGCTTGTTACCTGTATAAAAGACACCTGTCCACAGAAGCAATCAATCAATCAGATTCCAAACTCTCCACCATGGCCAAGACCAAAGAGCTCTCCTAGGATGTCAGGGACAAGATTGTAGACCTACACAAGGCTGGAATGGGCTACAAGACCATTGCCAAGCAGCTTGGTGAGAAGGTGACAACAGTTGGTGCGATTATTCGCAAATGGAAGAAACACAAAAGAACTGTCAATCTCCCTCAGCCTGGGGCTCCATGCAAGATCTCACCTCGTGGAGTTGCAATGATCATGAGAACGGTGAGGAATCAGCCCAGAACTACGCGGGAGGATCTTGTCAATGATCTCAAGGCAGCTGGGACCATAGTCACCAAGAAAACAATTGGTAACACACTACGCCGTGAAGGACTGAAATCCTGCAGTGCCCGCAAGGTCCCCATGCTCAAGAAAGCACATATACAGGCCCGTCTGAAGTTTGCCAATGAACATCTGAATGATTCAGAGGAGAACTGGGTGAAAGTGTTGTGGTCAGATGAGACCAAAATCGAGCTCTTTGGCATCAACTCAACTCGGAGGAGGAATGCTATGACCCCAAGAACACCATCCCCACCGTCAAACATGGAGGTGGAAACATTATGCTTTGGGAGTGTTTTTCTGCTAAGGGGACAGGACAACTTCACCGCATCAAAGGGACGATGGACGGGTCCATGTACCGTCAAATCTTGGGTGAGACCCTCCTTCCCTCAGCCAGGCCATTGAAAATGGGTTGTGGATGGGTATTCCAGCATGACAATGACACAAAACACACAGCCAAGGCAACAAAGGAGTGGCTCAAGAAGAAGCACATTAAGGTCCTGGAGTGGCCTAGCCAGTCTCCAGACCTTAATCCCATAGAAAATCTGTGGAGGGAGCTGAAGGTTCGAGTTGCCAAACGTCAGCCTCGAAACCTTAATGACTTGGAGAAGATCTGCAAAGAGGAGTGGGACAAAATCCCTCCTGAGATGTGTGCAAACCTGGTGGCCAACTACAAGAAACATCTGACCTCTGTGATTGCCAACAAGGGTTTTGCCACCAAGTACTAAGTCATGTTTTGCAGAGGGATCAAATACTTATTTCCCTCATTAAAATGCAAATCAATTTATAACATTTTTGACATGCGTTTTTCTGGATTTTTTTGTTGTTTTTCTGTCTCTCACTGTTCAAATAAACCTACCATTAAAATTATAAACTGATCATGTCTTTGTCAGTGGGCAAACGTACAAAATCAGCATGGGATCAAATACTTTTTTCCATCACTGTATTTACATTTTAGTCATTTTTACATTTTAGTCATTTTAGCAGACGCTCTTATCCAGAGCGACTTACAGTTATTTTTTTATTTTTCATACTGGCCCCCCGTGGGAATCGAACCCACAACCCTGGCGTTGCAAACGCCATGCTCTACCAACTGAGCTACATCCCTGTATGTCTGTGCACCAACAGTACCAACAGTAACAAACACACACTCCATGAAATCATGAGATGAAACCTGACCAGCGTATGTGGGAGGTACACAAAAACCCCCTCAGTATAATTCTCATTGGTGACTTTCCTCTGCCAATGTTTACATCATTGGTGTGATTGCCGATGGGTTTGTGCACTGTCAGTCGTGAACAGTGAGCACCAACAATCTCCCTCCCTCCACCCCTCCCTACCTCCCTCTCTTTAGGACCAAGGGAACATACTGGATGATGATAGATAAAGAGATTAAACCAGAGAGGAGAGGAGAGGAGAGGAGAGGAGAGGAGAGGAGAGGAGAGGAGAGGAGAGGAGAGGAGAGGAGAGGAGAGGAGAGGAGAGGAGAGGAGAGGAGAGGAGAGGAGAGGAGAGGAGAGGAGAGGAGAGGAGAGGGATCTATTCCGGTTTGATGAGGCATTGTGACACAATGGAGATAATAAGGACATGATATGATCTACTGGGTCTAGTGGGTCTAGAGGGTCTACTGGGTCTAGTGCGTCTACTGGGTCTAGAGGGTCTACTGGGTCTAGTTGGTCTACTGGGTCTAGTTGGTCTACTGGGTCTAGTTGGTCTACTGAGTCTAGTTGGTCTACTGGGTCTACTGGGACTAGTTGGTATACTGGGTCTAGTTGGTATACTGGTTCTAGGGCTTAGGTGGGACTGGGACTGGAGTTGAAGTTATAGTTGGAGCGATTGGGTGAAGAATCTTAACTCTGTGAATGATCCAGGATCAGATATAACATTCACGCATGCAAACACATAACCACAATGTAACTAGCACAGGTAGCACCAAGCAGCACAGTATCATAAACACACACACAGCGGGTCCTATCGGGCAGACCATGCCTTCCCCTTTTATCAGTGGTCCATCCCCAGCAGTGGAAACCCATTAAGGCACCTGACAGTTCTATTCAGACCCTTATCAACAACCACTTATCCCCCCCGAAAACCGCAAGACACCCCAAGCGATAACGTAGACGCGCCTGGGAACGCAATCCTCCGGCTTACACACATTCAGCGCGGTGACAAAAGAGTGGCCCGAGCCTTAGAGAGGATTTACTGATTTATCTCTTCTCTCCTTCCTGTTCAACTCAGTGGGTTGAATGATCTACCTTTTCAGAGTTTAGTAGTGTCATTTATTTCTCCTTGGTGTGGGTGTGCTATCAGTGCTGATGTGGCAGGAGGAGATGCGAGCACGCGCCTGTGTCTGCTTGCGTTGTGTGTATGCGTGCATGATGAGTGTATCTGTGTTGGCGGGGCAAGGGGAGAAGTATGCATGGGCAGGGCTGTGTGTGTCGCTGCCATCCCTGGCTCATTAAATTATTCAGAGCTCTGCCTTATTGTATCAGCTAGTGCGTAGCCAGAGAGCGTATATGCACACACACACACACACACACACACACACACACACACACACACACACACACACACACACACACGTACATGCAATCTGGGTGAATGACAAGAGACGAGAGAGAAACGAGAGGGAGACGAGATATGATGAGAGAGACGAGAGAGAAACGAGAGACAAGAGATGATGAGAGAGACGAGATATGACGAGAGAAAGACTATAGACGAGAAATGAGAGAGACGACAGACGAGAGCGAGACGATAGAGACGAGAGAGAGAGACGAGAGAGATGAGAGAGAGAAACAAGTTGATACACTCTATAATGACAGACAGATGGGAGCGAACCCAGAGATGAGAGACGAGAGAGACGAGACAGAGATGAGACACGAGAGATGAGAGAGAGAGAGAAACAAGAGAGAGGCGAGAGAGAGACGAGAGAGATGAGAGAACACAGAGAGAGAGACGAGAGATGAGAGAGAGACGAGAGATGAGAGAGAGAGATGAGAGAGAGACGAGAGAGAGATGAGAGAGAGAGAGACGAGAGATGAGAGAGAGACGAGAGAGAGAGACGAGAGAGAGAGACGAGATATGATGAGAGAGAGACGAGAGAGACTAGAGATGACGAGAGATGACGAGAGAGAGAGACAAGAGATGACGAGAGAGAGACGAGAGAGAAACGAAGAGACGAGAGAGAGACGAGAGACGAGAGAGAGATGAGAGAGACGAGAGATGAGAGAGAGAGACGAGAGACGAGAGAGAGAGACGAGAGATGAGAGAGACGAGATATGACGAGAGAGAGACGAGAGAGACTAGAGATGACGAGAGATGACGAGAGAGAGAGACAAGAGATGACGAGAGAGAGACGAGAGAGAAACGAAAGAGACGAGAGAGAGACAAGAGACGAGAGAGAGACGAGAGAGACTAGAGATGACGAGAGATGACGAGAGAGAGAGACGACGAGAGAGAGACGAGAGAGAAACGAAAGAGACGAGAGATGACAGACAAGAGACGAGAGAGAAATGAGAGAGAGACGAGATATGATGAGAGAGACGAGAGAGACGAGACAGAGATGAGAGATGAGAGAGAGACGAGAGATGAGAGAGACGAGATATGATGAGAGAGACGAGAGAGACGAGACAGAGATGAGAGACAAGAGACGAGAGATAGACGAGAGAGAGACGAGAGAGAGAGAGACGAGAGAGAGAGACGAGAGATGAGACAAGAGACGAGAGAGAAACGAGAGAGAGAGGAGAGAGAGAGGAGAGAGAGACGAGAGAGACGAGACGAAAAGAGAGAGACGAGAGAGAGACGAGAGAGAGAGACGAGAGAGAGAGAGAGAGAGAGAGAGAGAGAGAGAGAGAGAGAGAGAGAGAGAGAGAGAGAGAGAGAGAGAACCCAATGAAAGACACAGAGAGAAAGCAAGAGTCTACCCTGAGAGGAAGAGAGAAGAAGATAACATTCCCTGTGGGGGTCCAGGGTTCTATGTTCTTGTTCTCTCCAGCAGCTGAAGGATATTATGGCAGAGATACAGAGTAGGAGTTCTTCAAGCATATCATTCCCCATGTGCCTTCCCTTCCCCTCAGATCACTAGGGTCAGGCATATCCTGTACAGTGAGACAGTCCCAGGGGCCTGATGAGTGGGAGTGGGGATAGAACATATGTCCCCCTCTCTCTCTGCATGCCTCAGTGTAATGACAACAAACAATATCTATGTGAGCCTTGGCTCCATTTGTTCCCAGTACAAATACACATATAAACCATATTCAGTGCAGAGAAAGAGGGAGGGGTAGGAAGAGAGAGAGTGATGATCTTGCTCCTTTTTAAAACTTAACATGTCCATAAACATTACTGTCATAGTCACATCGGTCCTATTTGAGAGTACGATATGCCATGGCTAGAGAAAAACACACACTGAGGCTTATGCAGTTGATACACTCTATATTGACAGACAGATGGGAGCGAACACTTCCCAGTCTGTCAGAGAAACCCTGTGGATGGCTGCCTGTCTGTTAAATATGAGATCTGGACAGACAGGCACATTACTGCAGACTGCATGGGAGACGTGCACACACAGCCACACCAAATTAGAATGGCAATTTGTCAACTCAAACCCTAATATATGATATGTTCTGTCACCCTGAGTTGGATGTCCTTGGTCTGATCGATCAGCACAGCAGTAAAAACATTGACTTCTCCCTCTCCTTTCCCTCTCCTTCTCTTAAGAGGTCATGAAGTAACCATTCTAAATGGTGCTTAGACTGTCTGGTGCTGATCCAAGTCTACACAAGGTTATGGTGTGAGATGTGTGTATTTGTCACTGTAAGAGTGTGTAGATTACATGACACTGCAGAATTGTCAGTGTGTACAATGCTCAGTGTGACTGTACCCTTTTCTTAGATTAGGTATATGTGTCATGTTTGAGTTGTTTTTGTATCATACAGTAACGTATAGCATTTCACACCCCCATGCTATTACAGTAAGGGAAAAAAGTATTTGATCCCTTGCTGATTTGTACGTTTGCCCACTGACAAAGACATGATCAGTCTATCATTTTAATGGTAGGTTTATTTGAACAGTGAGAGACAGAATAACAACAAAAAAATCCAAAAAAATGCATGTCAAAAATGTTATAAATTGATTTGCATTTTAATGAGGGAAATAAGTATTTGACCCCTCTGCAAAACATGACTTAGTACTTGGTGTCAAAACCCTTGTTGGCAATCACAGAGGTCAGACGTTTCTTGTAGTTGGCCACCAGGTTTGCACACATCTCAGGAGGGATTTTGTTCCACTCCTCTTTGCAGATCTTCTCCAAGTCATTAAGGTTTCGAGGCTGACGTTTGGCAACTTGAACCTTCAGCTCCCTCCACAGATTTTCTATGGGATTAAGGTCTGGAGACTGGCTAGGCCACTCTAGGACCTTAATGTGCTTCTTCTTGAGCCATTCCTTTGTTGCCTTGGCCGTGTGTTTTGGATCATTGTCATGCTGGAATACCCATCCACGACCCATTTTCAATGCCCTGGCTGAGGGAAGGAGGTTCTCACCCAAGATTTGACGGTACATGGCCCCGTCCATCGTCCCTTTGATGCGGTGAAGTTGTCCTGTCCCCTTAGCAGAAAAACACCCCCAAAGCATAATGTTTCCACCTCCATGTTTGACGGTGGGGATGGTGTTCTTGGGGTCATAGGCAGCATTCCTCCTCCTCCAAACACAGCGAGTTGAGTTGATGCCAAAGAGCTCCATTTTGGTCTCATCTGACCACATCCCTTTCAACAGTTCTCCTCTGAATCATTCAGATGTTCATTAGCAAACTTCAGACGGCCCTGTATATGTGCTTTCTTGAGCAGGGGGACCTTGCGGGCGCTGCAGGATTTCAGTCCTTCACGGCGTAGTGTGTTACCAATTGTTTTCTTGGTGACTATGGTCCCAGCTGCCTTGAGGTCATTGACAAGATCCTCCCGTGTAGTTCTGGGCTGATTCCTCACCGTTCTCATGATCATTGGAACTCCACGAGGTGAGATCTTGCATGGAGCCCCAGGCCGAGGGAGATTGACAGGTCTTTTGTGTTTCTTCCATTTGCGAATAATCGCACATTCATTTGCGAATAATCGCTTCTCACCAAGCTGCTTGGCGATGGTCTTGTAGCCCATTCCAGACTTGTGTAGGTCTACAATCTTGTCCCTGACATCCTTGGAGAGCTCTTTGGTCTTGGCGGAGAGTTTGTAATCTGATTGATTGATTGCTTCTGTGGACAGGTGTCTTTTATACAGGTAACAAGCTGAGATTAGGAGCACTCCCTTTAAGAGTGTGCTCCTAATCTCAGCTCGTTACCTGTATAAAAGACACCTGGGAGCTAGAAATCTTTCTGATTGAGAGGGGGTCAAATACTTATTTCCCTCATTAAAATGCAAATCAATTTATAAAATTTTTGACATGCGTTTTTATGGATTTTGTTGTTGTTATTCTGTCTCTCACTGTTCAAATAAACCCACCATTAAAATTATAGACTGATCATTTCTTTGTCAGTGGGCAAACGTACAAAATCAGCAGGGGATCAAATACTTTTTTCCTCACTGTATATTCAGCACATATTCATTAGGAAACATACGTTGCCATTAAGGATTCATTCACAGCAAACTCAATGCGGGCCGACAGTTTATCAATGCAATCAACAATATTTTGTAGTCTAATCCTGCTATGTGTTGAGTCACAAACAAACAGCAATCACGGATGTGTTCAATGTCCCTTTCATCCCCCAGCCCTCGGCGGCTGAATACCAGGCAGACTGAGATATGAAAGGGAATCTTTCAGAGGGGGAATTAATTAAATGGAATGCAGAAAAACAATGCATAATCTGTCACATGTTGTTGATCCTTCTATTGTGTGTACTTATAAAGCATTCCATAATGAAATGGTATTTTAGATCAAAACACTAATCATGTATTAAACTGACTCAATAACCTCCCATTAAATACAATAGAAGTGAATAAATTAATATCTACGTTCTTTCATCTATGAAGCATACTAATGAGCCTGGGTGCCTCAGCTATACACCCCTGCCAGACTAGCGTGTTATTGGTTGCACACTCATGCCGAACGGTTTAATGGGGTGTGTGTCATTAAAGTCTGTTGCTTTGGTGTGTGTGTGTGTGTGTGTGTGTGTGTGTGTGTGTGTGTGTGTGTGTGTGTGTGCCGTGTGGCCGTGTGTGAGTCTCAAAGTAGTGTGTTTAGCCGTGCATGTGTGTGTGTGTGTGTGTGTAAATGGTGCTTATCACTGTAAATGTAAGGTTCCCTTTGGGGCAGCTAAACTTCAGCAGCACTGCTATAAAACTGATTCTCTTTTGCAGCTCCATGATATTAGAGGGTCTACAAGGTTAACCCTGCTCTTATGGTGAAATTCATCAACATCTGTGATGTTTGCTTTAAATGACCCAAACCAATGAGCCTAACCCTCATTTAACTTTTATAGTGTCAGAAATGTATGTTTACCAAAAATAGTAGAAGCATGTTCCTTTTATGTGAAGAATAGAATAGAACAGGATAGAATAGAACAGGATAGAATAGAACAGGATAGAATAGAACAGAACAGGATAAAATAGAACAGGATAGAATAGAACAGGATAGAATAGAACAGGATAGAATTGTCACGATCGTCGGTAAGAGCGCAGCGTTGCAGGCAAACATACTCTTTATTTAGCGATACACGACCAAAACAACAAAACGATAACGTGACAGTTCACGGTCTAACACAAACCAACTAGAAACAAGATCCCACAACTACTGTGGGAAAACAGCCTGTTTAAATGTGGTTCCCAATCAGAGACAACCAGCCACAGCTGACACTCGTTGCCTCTGATTGAGAACCACACTGGCCAACATAGAAATGAAACACCTAGAACTACAACACAGAAATCTACACACCCTGGCTCAACATAACAGTGTCCCCAGAGCCAGGGCGTGACAAGAATAGAACAGGATAGAATAGAACAGGATAGAACAGAACAGGATAAAATAGAACAGGATAGAATAGAACAGGATAGAACAGAACAGGATAAAATAGAACAGGATAGAATAGAACAGGATATAATATAATATAATAGGCACCTTTTACATGAATGAGAAGAAAAACAGGGTGAGGCAGGGAGAGGGGTGAAGCAGGTTAGGTAAAGAGAGGGATGTGGGGTGAGACGGGGAGAAAGAGGGGTGAGGGGTGAGATGGGGAGAAAGGGGGGTGAGGGGTGAGATGGGGAGAAAGGGGGTGAGGGGTGAGACGGGGAGAGAGAGGGGTGAGAGGTAGAAAGAAGTGTGAGGGGGGAGAGAGGGGAGTGAGACGGGGAGAGAGAGGGGTGAGAGGAGAAGAGAAGAGAGAGGGGTGAGAGGAAGGAGAGAGGGGTGAGAGGAGGAGAGAGGGGGGTGAGAGGGAGAGAGAGGGGGAGAGAGGGGGGTGAGACGGGGAGAGAGAGGGGTGAGAGGGGGTGAGACTGAGAGAGAGAGGGGTGAGACGGAGAGAGGGGGTGAGACAGAGAGAGGGGTGAGAGGTTAGGAGAGGAGTAATCCCTATTCTAAATGCAGCAGGGCTTTTACAATCAGGATTAAATACTTTTTGCTTTTTTCTCTTTAATCCTGTGATCCTGTGATGCGTGTGGTGATTATATGCATAGAGATTGTAATTATGTGTGTCTACCTCGCACCATGTATTTTTCTTTCTCACATGTCTAACCAGTGCATTTTCTTGTGTTTTGCCCTACATAGCTAAATGAAGAGGTGTATATACAATCTCTGTAAATGTGCCACTAACAGGAGGAGGGGGTGATGAAGGGAGAGATGAGACGAGACGACACAAACCGCACCTGAATCCCAAACACTGTGCATGTCTAAAAACATGCATACCCAACTGCCTCTCAACGCTAACACTGGCGCGCACACACACACACACACAATCTGAGGGAGTTCCGCACTAAACACGTCTGTAAACATATCTCCTATTCAAACCCTGTCCCTCCAGGCAGGGTGATGCCAGGTCACATATGCTCCGATGCTGTTGGTTTATGATATAGACAATGTCAGCTCGAAAGTAATCCCAAGAAAGGATCAATCATAAATGACTGCATCACAAAGTTGTAATTGAACAGGGGATGGAGGTTCCACCTCTTGTAGAGTGAGAGCTTACATTTACATTTACATTTTAGTCATTTAGCAGACGCTCTTATCCAGAGCGACTTACAGGAGCAATTAGGGTTAAGTGCCTTGCTCAAGGGCACATTTACGTCATTTAGCAGACGCTCTTATCCAGAGCGACTTACAAATTGGTGCATTCACCCTATAGCCAGTGGGATAACCACTTTCCAATTTTTTTATTTTTTTTATTTTTTATTTTTTGGGGGGGGGGGGTAGAAGGATTACTTTATCCTATCCCAGGAGCTGATCTGTAGAAGGGGAGGATCATGGCAAGAGATCAGGATGATGGGAGGAGAGGAGTTTGATGGGAGGAGAGGACCAATGTGGGAGCTCACCTGTTGTAGAGGAGGATGTCAGGGGTCCAGATCTGGCTGGAGGGAAAACGTAGGTTCTGAACCCCAGGGTATTTCTCTGGGTTCCAGCTCAGGTACACATCAGTCCAGTACTGAGGACAGAACACAGAGAGACACATCCAAGATAGTCACACAGCAGAGAGACACATCGGTCCAGTACTGAGGACAGAACACAGAGAGACACATCCAAGATAGTCACACAGCAGAGAGACACATCGGTCCAGTACTGAGTAGAGGTATTCACAGGTCCACCTGTACCCGAATACCTGAGACCCGATCCGGGACCCGAGTGGGTCCATCTGATTTGATTGTCACGAGTGTCGTCGTGTATGTGTAATTATAACTGATTTGCCCGTACAGACCCGACGGGCCTGCTGCAGTAGAAAGAGAGCAATTTATGTTGCTGCAATTTATGTTGCTGCTCAGGCTTTTCACGAGATTGGCTGACAACAACAACAAGCTATACGTCCCAATCACAAGTCATCACAGCGGCACTGCAGTCACAGAGCCGCTGTGTGTGACAAGCACGTTAGGAGATCAATGGAAAATGGAATTTAAATGACGGAATTCAAAGTTCAAGTGAGACGGATAGGCTACAACGACCAAGAGCCAACAGGTATTATCTGAATAGAGTTGTTGTTGTAGAAAGACAGGGAAAAGTGCAGTAGCCTATGCCTCAATTAGTCTAGCCAGCTAGCTTAGCTAGGTCTTGGCAGTCTGTCAACTGAAGCACTATTCCCTTATGAATTAACGGTATGCGACAGACATGTACATGTATTTTACATTGCCCGTCAGGACTCTGAGCCTGAGGGCATTCTCTGATGATATGAGCCAAAGCCAGCGTCGCATAATCCACACAACAATGACTAGCTGAGTGATTGGCTTAAACATTGAGGCTGACGTCCTAATTGGACAATAGGAAAATAATGAATAATTGCAAGACTTATATAAAAGAGTAAATGAATAAATAAATACAATTTTAATAAAGTGATGAGGAAATGTAAATTGGTCAGAGGTCTGTTTGTAATGATTGTGGAGAGTGGAGGCGTTGCTCTTTTGGTTGTGTGTCATGTTAATGACAGAGACCAGACTAGACAAGGTGGACTGCATGCCCCTTCCAGAAATCCAACCTCATCAACTCTCTATAAGCATGTATCCTCCAGATTACCAACGGAACATCGGGATAAGCAATCTAAGCTCTATGTCCAATCCAATATGTTGGATCAAGATCAGAATGGCTAAAAATAACTGGCAGTTTTAACTCAACAGAAGCAATATTTTTAGGAGACAATACGGCAGGCTATTGTTATCTCAATATACAACTAATAGGATGTGATCCTACCAGACAACCCCTGTGGCATATCAATTTGAGATGGTGTTACTGCCTCTTCTGTGGGATGGGGGATATGCTATTTACCAAGAGAGTTTTCATAGCTGTCTATTTACCACCACAAACCGATGCTGGCACTAAGACCGCACTCAACGAGCTGTATAGGGCCATAAGCAAACAGAACTGCTCATCCAGAGGCGGCGCTCCTAGTTGCCGGTGATTTTAATGCAGGATAAACTGAAATCCGTTTTACCTAATTTCTACCAGCATGTCACCTGTGCAACTAGAGGTGAAAAAACTCTAGATCACCTTTACTCCACACATAGATGCACACAAAGCTCTCCCTCGCCCTTCATTTGGCAAATCTGACCATAACTATATCCTCCCGATTCTTGCTTACAAGCAAAAACTCAAAACAGGAAGTACCAGTGACTAGGCTTGGTTGGTATACTGTATATAGGGATATTTGGAAATAGCCACGGGATGGTTTTCAATACCGTCAAAACTATTTATTTGATGTTTTTCAATAAATGTTAATATTTGTAGCTACTTTTTAAGTAAATACCTGCAGTCAATGTGTTAGGAGATAAAGCACATTCTTAAATTTCACCCTTCACATTCTTTTACATTATGAAGTTTTATAGTTCCCCAGAACAGTTGAGCCAGTCACGTGTTTGTTTGTAAACAGCACAACGGGTGAAAGCGGGAGCAGGTGAGTCCAGCTGTGTATTGACAGGGGTCGCGTTTTATATTGGAAGTCAACAGTGTTTTTTTTTGCTTCAATAGAATGATCAGGGATGTGCAACTATAGTTTTCATTCACAGAAAATACATTAGTGCAACACATTCGGCAGAAAATGGTTTCATTTTCATGAACAGAAGTGGAATGCTATTTGGCTGGCAGCCACACAAGTAAATTAGTTTTTTTGCAAAAACGATGCATGGCCATCATATTTCTATTGTTTATCATAGGAAGAATGTAGCCAGCTACAATTCCTAATGTTTTGCTTAAAGTTTACAAAACGCAGCATGAGATTTCTTACACAGATTATCTTATTTTCCTGCGTGAAAAATTAAGAATTCTGCGTTAACATGACCCCTAAGTTTAACCTGCTAGTTATCTAAGTAAGTTACTGAATTAATAAGGTGACAGGGCATCATATTGTGTAAGCTTTCTGCCATGTTTGAGAAGTCAAAGCCCTTTGGATGAGTTGTCTGTACAGCTGCCACTGCTATCTTTTGATTTCCTTGGATTTTTCTCCTCTCTGTTCTCGGCCTGTCTGCTCCTCCCCGTCTTCTCCGAGCAAAGCAGGCAGGCCCGTTGCCCTAGTGACTCCAGACAGACACAGTGCGTACACATGCTGCTTCAGAGCAGACACGCATGAGTCAAAACTTTGTTCATTTGCACAATGTTTCTCGTTCACATTCGCTTGTAAATGTCCAAACTCACCAAAAATTACATTCGGTAGCTCCTACCTATATATGTATAACTTTATGAGCTGGATTGCCCGTCTTTGCAATTTGTTTATTTTCATTTGCGCTCGTTAGCATATTTAGCTAGCAGCCTCCATGGAAATGTGCTATAATGCGTGCTAATTTTATTAGCATTCTGGTAACAGATGCCCAATGGTCTTTTTATAATTATTTGGCGCCCCCTTGTGTACTAAGATGGTAATACCGTAAATGAATGAATGAATGAATGAATGAATGAATGAATGAATGAATGAATGAATGAATGAAGGACGTATGACAATATGAAAATCTGGAAACAGCCCAACCCTAGGCGCTCAATACGACGAGACAGCCTATAGGGAGGAGGTCAGAGACCTGTCAGTGTAGTGCCATGACAACAACTTCTCCCTCAACGTCAGCAAGCAATGGAGCTGATCGTGGACTACAGGAAGCGGAGGGGCAAGCACGCCCCCATTCACGTCGACGGAGCTGTAGTGGAGTGGGTCGAGAACTTCAAGTTCCTCGGTGTCCACATCACTAAGGATCTATCATGGTCCAAACACATCAACACTGTTGTGAAGAGGGCATGACAACGCCTCTTCCCCCTCAGGAGGTATGGTCCCTCAGATCTTTAAAAAGTTCTACAGCTGCACCACTGACAGCATCTTGACTGGCTGCATCCCCGCTTGGTATGGTAACTGCTTGGCATCTGACCACAAGGTGCTCCAAAGGGTAGTGCGTACAGCCCAATACATCACTGGGGCCGATCTCCCTGCCATCCAGGACCTCTATACCAGGCGGTGTCAGCGTTAAGTTAAGAGGAAGGCCCTAAAAATTGCCAAAGACTCCTGCCACCCAAGTCATAGACTGTTCTCTCTGCTACCGCACGGCAAGCGGTACCGATGCACCAAGTCTGGAACCAACAAGACCCTGAACAGCTTCTACCCCCAAGCCATAAGACTGCTAAATAGTTAGTTAAATAGTTTACCAAATAGCTACCCAGACTATCTGCATTTACGCTTTTTGCACTAAGTTTTTTGACTCATTACATACGCTGCTGCTAGTGTTTATTATCTGTCACTTTATTCCTAGTTATATGTACATATCTACCTTAATTACTTAGTACACCTGCACATCTTCTGGTACCCAGTGTATATAGCCAGGTTATCGTTACTCATTGTGTATCTAATATTACTTTTATTATTCTGTGTTACTTTTCTATTATTTCTCTATTTTCTTTTTATCTGCATCGTTGGGAAGGGCCCGTAAGTTAGCGTTTCACTGTTAGTCCACACCTGTTGTTTACAAAGCATGTGACAAATACAATTGTATTTAATTTTATGCATGAGAACATAATAGGTCATTGTTTGTCATTCAGTCCTCAACCATTTACTCACCAGCTGTAGCCATGCATTGGTCATCAGGACCTGGTTCTTCTCATCCTGACGAAAGACAGAAGGTAAGAACAATTCAATTCAATGGCTACAATAGGAAATCATTACAGTAAACAGAAAAGGGTAAGGTTTTGATGATTGTCTACTGTTGGTTTGGCATGGGTACAAAACAACTGGACAGTGAAACCTCCCTAAAAGCTGCATTTTTGTAACCACTGTGTTTTTATACGCATTGGGTATAAAACAACAAGCCCCATAGACCTCAACACACAGCAGAGACAGACCTCAGACTGCTTGATCTGAGTAAATAAGTGTTTAGCCAGATATAAGTGTCTCTCTCTCCCTCTCCCTCTCCCTCTCCCTCTCCCCCTCCCTCTCCCCCTCCCTCTCCCAAAAAGTAGGTCTGAGAGTGGAGGCTATGTGACAAAATATTTCTACATATCCAGGATTCCATCAAATGACCCCGATGATGAAGACAGTGCCATTCATTCTACAGTGAATGTGTATGTGTGTGTAGCGACAGCTTACAGATACCCCTCTCCTCAATGTGTGTGTTTTGATCCTGCAGTAATCGTGTCTGACTAGCAGATGGGAGCGGGCTTGGTGGGTGTTGAAGGCTGTTAGGGTCAAATTTACAACGAGAAAATATCAACCCTCCACCAACTCAAGGTCACCCACTATACAGCCCTGCAGTGCTCAGTTGTAAGGGTCACTGGACATCACAGGTGGCTGGTTGCACCTTAATTGGGGAGGACGGGCTCATAGTAATGGCTGGAATGGAATTATTGGAATGGTATCAAACACATTCCATTCACTCCATTCCTATTATGAGCCGTCCTCCCCTCAGCAGCCTCATGTGCTGCATATGGCATCCCTTACCATGGGAACACACACACACACACACATCCCCCCCAAACCACACAAACACTCACTCACACACACAAATTCACTGTCTCCCTCATTAGTCCAATAGAAAGTTTCACAAAAAATGTAAGTAATGTCTTTGAAATTTCATAAGACATTGGCATAGGCAATTTAAACAATATTTCCTATCTGAATGCTTTAAGATTGTTATCATTCTTGTCCCTTAAAGCACAACAAATTCTTAAAGGTAAATTCCGCCACTTTTCAATCTCATATTGATAATCTCCAGCACCAAACCAGTGTCTACATATGTGAAAACAGCATGTTTCTATAATCTGTGGTTAAAAAGATAAGAAAGGTCCTAAAAACATGCTTCTCTGTGACATCACACGGTAGGATTAAAAGTAAAAAACATGATGATGTCATCGGGTAGAACTTTTTAACTTCATTTTTTCTACAAAACTTAGAAATGTGCTGTTTTCACATATGTTGACAATGGTATTGTGCTAAAGATAATGAAAATGAGGTTGAAAAGTGGTGGAGTTGCCCTTTAATTGCACAAATTGGATTTCTAACATATTACACGAACTGCAAAATTCGTAACTCACATGAAATGGATGACGTAGTACACAATTGGATGACGTAATACAAAAAAAATGGGGATCAGTTTTGGCTCGTGAGCGCCACTTTCAAAACTATAGGCTGAAATTATAGAAAAGTTCCAGAGTGCATCTTTAAGTCTAACAATGTGTCTGGGCTGGTGAATGATGCTTGTCTAATTGCTGTCTATGGGGAGCCAGAAACGAATGAAAACTAACTGGCTCCCCGACACAAGCAGCAGGTAGACACCCACAGATTGGAATTTAATTTTCAATGTAATTAGCTAGCACAATGTAGAAAACTATTAATAGGACTTGGTAGAATATGAAATCTCCCTCTCTCTCTCTCTCTCTCTCTCTCTCTCTCTCTCTCTCTCTCTCTCACAAACAAACACCAAAGCCCATCAAATGCAGCATTATCTTAAGTGCCAAAGTATAAATAGCATAAAAGAGTGTTGTTGTCCCCGTTACAGCCCTTTACACTCCCTGTAATCATAGTCACAAGAAATGACTTGCAGCAACATCTTAATGTGTGCTTCCTTCAGTGTGTGTGTGTGTGTGTGTGTGTGTCAGGGGGGAATGGTGACCCCCAGTCAGTCAGTGTTGTTTTCGCAAAGGTAATAAATAAATGAATAACTCTAAAGTTAGCAAATCACCAATTTACAGTATCCTGGCTCAAATCCACTGTGCTATGCTAACAGAAACAGGCTCTGAGAGCATTTGGACTATGTTAGGGTAATACTGTATCCGCTATGTTAACACAAGCTCTGTGGCTAACAATTGAAGCCTAGCTTGTTGGTTTGCAGTGGCATGGCCTGACCAATGACCATCGTGTCAGAAAGGCAAAATTGACTGTGCTAATCAGCTACTGGAATACCAGTTTATGCCAGTGATTAAACCATTACACCTAATCAAGCAGTGCTGTTATTGTCTCAAAGCTGTATACAGTGAACCATGTGTAGAGCTGTGCTGTAGCTATGGCGACAGGTAGGCTACTGAAAGGTAACATATGACGTGTTGACACCAGGGAGATTTCATGCTTAACGTAGCTATTCCTCCGAAAAATTATAATAATCATGTGGCACATTCTCATCTACTCATTGTTTTTATGTATAATCCAGAAGGTCAACGTTGGGCCACATTCAGTGTTTAACGTAACTGAAAAACTAACTAAAGATGGCTCTGCATGATACACCACCCACACACATCAATACACATATTAACAACAAACACACACACCCATGCCCAGTGGAGTGGTGGCAGCTGTGCTCGTCCCGTTAGCCAATCGCATTAAATCATGCATTGAGCGTTTCCCAGACAGGACCCATGAGCCACCCTCACCATCTGAGTCTCACTGCCCTGCCCTGAGTCACAACACTGGACCAGACCTCAACTAGACTAGACCAACAGACTGGACCAGACCTCAACTAGACTAGACCAACAGACTGGACCAGACATCAACTAGACCAACAGACTGGACCAGAACTCAACTAGACCTGACCAACAGACTGGACCAAACCTCAACTAGACCTAACCAACAGACTGGACCAAGCCAAAGGACCTCACCAGCAGCAACACCACAGAGCCAGCCTGAGCCTGAACTAGATCACACCAAAGGAACCATAGCACATCGCTACAAACAGACCACAGAGCCAAAGCCAATACACACAACAACAACAAAAAAAACATTTCAGAGCAAATATAAAATCTCCCCTAGCCCTGAGGGGTACTCTGCATGTCCTCCTGGGCTAAAGATAAAGAGAGAGAGGAGTGGCTGTGTCCTGTTTAAAATCAGAGAAACCCTCTCTGCATCATTAAGCAGCATGGTAGAACAGAGGATTTGGCTGCTGACCTTCTCCTAAAGATTTAACAAATATACCTGGTGATTAAATGGTCATTATAAAAATATGATTATATATCCTTCACAGGTCAATGTAGTCTCTCTCTGTGTGTGTGTGTGTGTGTGTGTGTGTGTGTGTGTGTGTAAACGTCTGTCTGTCTGTCTATCTGACCATCTGTGTATATGTATCACTAACGTCGCTAGCCTTTGAAAGGCTGGTCAAGGGCCACATCAACACCATCATCCCAGAAACCGTAGACCCACACCAATTCGAATACCGCCCAAACAGATTCACAGATGACACAATTCCAATCGCACTCCACACTGCCCTTTCCCACCTGGACAAAAGGAACACCTATGTGAGAATGCTGTTCATTGACTACAGCTCACCGTTCAACACCATAGTGCCCACAAACCTCATCACTAAGCTAAGGACCCTGGGACTAAAAACCTCCCTCTGCAACTGGATCCTGGACTTCCTGACGGGCGGCCCCCAGGTGGTAAGGGTAGGCAACAACACATCTCACACGCTGAGCCTCAACACCGGGGCCCCTCAGGGGTGCGTGCTTAGTCCCCTCCTGTACTCCCTGTTCACCCACGACTGCGTGGCCAAACACGACTCCAACACCATCATTAAGTTTGCTGAAGACACAACAGTGGTAGGCCTGATCACTGACAACGATGAGACAGCCTATAGGGAGGAGGTCAGAGACCTGGCAGTGTGGTGCCAGGACAACAACCTCTCCCTCAATGTGAGCAAGACAAAGGAGATGATCGTGGACTACAGGAAAACATCGACGGGGCTGTAGTGGAGCGTGTCGAGAGTTTCAAGTTCCTTGGTGTCCACATCACCAACAAACTATAATGGTCCAACACACCAAAACAGTCGTGAAGAGGGCACGACAACACCTTTTCCTCCTCAGGAGGCTGAAAAGACTTGGCATGGGTCCCCAGATCCTCAAAAGGTTCTACAGCTGCACCATCGAGAGCATCCTGACCGGTTGCATCCCCGCCTGGTATGGCAACTGCTCTGTATCCGACCGTAAGACGCTACAGAGGGTAGTATGTATGGCCCAATACATCACTGGGGCCAAGCTTCCTGCCATGCAGGACCTATATACTAGGCGGTGTCAGAGGAAGGCCCAAAAAATTGTCAAAGACTGCAGTCACCCAAGTCATAGACTGTTCTCTCTGCTACCGCACGGCAAGCTGTACCGGAGCGCCAAGTCTAGGTTCAAAAGGCTCCTTAACGGCTTCTACTTTCATTTTTAGTCATTTAGCAGACGCTCTCATCCAGAGCGCTATTTACATTGAACCCCCCCCCCTCCTTCCCTTGTTTTTACACTGCTGCTACTCACTGTTTATTATCTATGCATAGTCACTTTACCCCAACCTACACTACCGTTCAAAAGTTTGGGGTCATTTAGAAATGTCCTTGTTTTCGAAAGAAAACCAATTTTTTGTCCATTAAAATAACATAAAATTGATCGAAAATACAGTGTAGACATTGTTAATGTTGTAAAGGGCTATTGTAGCTGGAAACAGCTGATTTTTTATGGAATATCTAAATAGGCGTACAGAGGCCCATTATTAGCAACCATCAGTGTGTTCCAATGGCACGTTGTGTTTGCTAATCCAAGTTTATCTTTTTAAAAGTCTAATTGATCATTAGAAAACCCTTTGCAATTATGTTAGCACAGCTGAAAACTGTTGTGCTGATTAAAGCTATAAAACTGGCCTTCTTGAGACTAGTTGAGTATCTGGAGCATCAGCAATTGTGGGTTCGATTACAGGCTCAAAATGTCCAGAAAAAAATAACTTTCTTCTGAAACTCATCAGTCTATTCTTGTTCTGAGAAATGAAGGCTATTTCATGCGAGAAATTGCCAAGAAACTGAAGATCTCGTACGACGCTGTGTACTACTCCCTTCACAGGACAGCGCAAACTGGCTCTAACCAGAATAGAAAGAGGAGTGGGAGGGCCCGGTGCACAACTGAGCAAGAGGACAAATATATTAGAGTGTCTAGTTTGAGTAACAGACGCCTCACAGGTCCTCAACTGGCACAAAGCCTACCATCAGTAACACACTACGCCGCCAGGGACTCAAATCCTGCAGTGCCAGACGTGTCCCCCTGCTTAAGCCAGTACATGTCCAGGCCCGTCTGAAGTTTGCTAGAGTGCATTTGGATGATCCAGAAGAGGATTGGGAGAATGTCATATGGTCAGATGAAACCAAAAGAGAACCTTTTGGTAAAAACTCAACTCGTCGTGTTTGGAGGACAAAGAATGCTGAGTTGCATCCAAAGAACACCATACCTACTGTGAAGCATGGGGGTGGAAACATCATGCTTTGTGGCTGTTTTTCTGCAAAGGGACCAGGATGACTGATCAGTGTAAAGGAAAGAATGAATGGGGCCATGTATCGTGAGATTTTGAGTGAAAATCTCCTTCCATCAGCAAGGGCATTGAAGATGAAACGTGGCTGGGTCTTTCAGCATGACAATGATCCCAAACACACCGCCCGGGCAACGAAGGAGTGGCTTCGTAAGAAGCATTTCAAGGTCCTGGAGTGGCCTAGCCAGTCTCCAGATCTCAACCCCATAGAAAATCTTTGGAGGGAGTTGAAAGTCCGTGTTGCCCAGCGACAGCCCATAAACATCACTGCTCTAGAGGAGATCTGCATGGAGGAATGGGCCAAAATACCAGCAACAGTGTGTGAAAACCTTGTGAAGACTTACAGAAAACGTTTGACCTGTGTCATTGCCAACAAAGGGTATATAACAAAGTATTGAGAAACTTTTGTTATTGACCAAATACTTATTTTCCACCATAATTTGCAAATAAATTCATAAAAAATCCTACAATGTGATTTTCTGGAATTTTTTTCCTCATTTCGTCTGTCATAGATGACGTGTACCTATGATGAAAATTACAGGCCTCTCATCTTTTTAAGTGGGAGAACTTGCACAATTGGTGGCTGACTAAATACTTTTTTTCCCCACTGTAAGTGTATGTAAACTTCCGACTTCAACTGTACATGGACAACGTCATTTTTATTTATCTGTTTGTCAATGTCAGCAGAGTAGGCTAACCTGTAATTTCTCATATTAAAAAAGATTCCGCTGGGCCTCCCGAGTGGCGCAGTGGTCTAAGGCACTGCATTGCAGTGTTAGCTATGCCACTAGAGATCCTGGTTCGAGTCCAGGCTCTGTCGCAGCCGGCTGCAACTGGGAGACCCATGGGTCCGTCCAGGGTAGGGGAGGGTTTGGCCGGCAGGGATGTTCTTGTCCCATCGCGCACTAGCGACTCCTGTGGCGGGCAGGGCGCAGTGCACGCTGACTCGGTCACCAGGTGTACGGTGTTTCCTCCGGCACATTGGTGCGGCTGGCTTCTGGGTTAAGTGGGTACTGTGTCAAGAAGCAGTGCGGCTCAGTTGGGTTGTGTTGTGTTTCGGAGGACTCACGACTCTCGACCTTCGCCTCTCCCGTGTCTGTACGGGAGTTGCAGCGATGGGACAAGACTGTAACTACCAATTGGATACCACGAAAAAGGGGGTAAAATACAAAAAAAAAAGATTACGCTAATATCTCCAGTCATATAAAGCGTAGTACAATTGCATGAAATGTGTTTATAAAAGGCTTGCAAAGAAAGAAGAAACGTATCTGATATAGCCTAGGCCTTTACGGCTATTCTCTTTCAGCCATGCATTGAACAGTCTTTTTTGTGAACAGTGATTGAGTTACAGTATGTTACTGGCCTAAATTATGACTATCCAATCTACTCATACCATTACGGATAGTAGGCTATCTTACAGTAGTTTGCACATGGCTGGAAATGCGATGATGCATGGAATGCTTTATTATAAAGGTATGTTTTTATGGTGAAAATTAGCTTCCCCAAACTGACATTCAAGTCGGCACATTTTTCTTAATTTGGCGACATATACACGCACATACAGTGCACATTTGTATTTGCATGAGTGGTTGTGTGTGTGTGTGTGTGTTTGTCTGTCTGGGAGGTCTTATATAACAGGAGCCAAACATCAGAAGTGCATTACATCTACACATTAACAGACACGTCACCTAACCTCAGAAGGACATACCTGCCACTGTATGTAAAATTGTGACTGTACATGTCACAATTCTTCAATCACTTTCAAACATGAGGAAAATTAATTAGAGTTGTTAGCGTAATAACAGTAATTTGTTTATAATGCAACACTTTATTTGACCATATAGTTATTGTCTTCATAATTTATAGTAATAGCATTTTGTATTGTTGGTGGTAGATAAGCAGTAGCAGTAAAAATGTAATTTCTGTTTGTACCTACTTAATTATTCATAACGTTATCAATGGCAGGCTTGCTATGAATTTAAACTGCAGCCTGTTGTAATGTCCCTTAGATGTCAACAGTTTCCCTTTCCTATGAGACGCTAGTGAGAGGTGCTGTTGCTATCTTTAGCACCATTCTATTTTCAGAGCAGGCAAAGGCGCAGCAATACAACTCTGCACACTCCTAGCACACTTTTAAATATCATCAAGCCTAGTGAAAACCTTGTTAGTCCTAGCCTGTGTCACCTTTGCCATAGTGCAGTGTCACCAGGAAGAAGTTTGAGGTAGAGGAACCAAGCTCAGAATGAGATGGAAGCCTCCAGAAGCCAGGGACTCGAAAGGGCTGCCGAAGCCCAAAGTGAGAGCCCCAAGATGGGGGAGGGAGTGCAGCAGGCAGGCTCTCTGAGGGTAAGGGTGGAGGGGAGTGTTTTAACTGTGGACCGGGCTTTGCTGGAGCAGTGCAGTGAGTACTTCCGTGCCCTCTTCCGGTCTGGCATGAGGGAGAGCCAGGAGGATGAGCTGCATCTAAAAGGAGGAGTGCATGCACGGGGTTTCCTGATCGCTTTGGCCGTGTCCAGGGGTGAGAAACTTTCTTTACAGGACCCGGATGAACTCATAGAGGCTGTGGAATGTGCTGCCTTTCTCCAGGTGGCATCACTGTCCCAGCATCTTTGCGATATCATTGACTCGGACAACTGCCTCCTGCTCTATCACGCGGCGGCCATATTTGGTCTACCCAACCTGTTCCACAGTGCTGCCCTGTTCCTCTGCGATGCCTATAGTGACCTGAAGGGGGCGGCGACAAGCACTCTACCTGAGGAGTTGGTACGGTATGCAGAGTCTTTGTCGCCGGCATCTTTCGTCGCTTTGGGAACCCACTCACCCTCTATGGAGCAGCTGAAGGACTCCTTCAGGACCGTGTGTTACCTGGACGAGGCGGAGGGAGAGTGGAGGCACTTGACAGACCTCCCCACCCACGCCAGCACCTCCATGGCGGGCGTCGCCGTCCTGGACAACCGGCTGTACGTGGTGGGGGGTATTTATGGCTATGGTAAAGGCACGGTGGACGGCGGCTTCTGCTACGACCCAGGGATGAGCACGTGGAGCGTGCTTCCTGGACCCCAACAGCCCCGCGCTGACTTCACCCTTCTGGGGCACGAGGGGAAGTTGTACGCCATCGGCGGCGAGCACCAGAAAAGGACCATGTCCTCCGCCGAGGCTTATGATGTAGCCACAGGAGAATGGGCATTTGTACAGTCCGCACCACGGCCTGTGGCAGCTGTGGCATGCGCCATTGCCCGAAGGCGGATGTTTGTGTGTTTCTGGAGGCCGCCAGACACCACGGATATCTACGAGTACATCCCGGCGAAAGACGAGTGGATGTTAGCCACCACGATGATAAGGCCGCAGAGCTACGGCCACTGTATGGTGGCCCACAGGGACAATTTGTATGTGATGCGCAATGGGCCCTCGGACGACTTCCTACGCTGCCTCATGGACCGTTACAACATCACCACAGGACAGTGGACCGCCATACCAGGAAGTTACATCAACACCAAGGGAGCGCTGTTTACCGCCATGGTCAGGGGAGACTCTGTGTTCACGGTCAAACACATGCTAACTCTGGAGTATACCATTGCTGGGGACACATGGAAACCCCGTAGGGAGACGAAGAAAGGCTTTCCCAAGAGTGGCTCACTATGGACATGTTTACTGAGGCTTCCCAAGACTGGCCTGTAATGGTGTACACTGATAGAGATGTACTACGGTGCTTGGGGGGGGTTACTGTATTAAAGCACAGGTTAACTTCAGCCACCTCTCCCCTGTCTCTGTTCAGTAACAACACACAACATTGTTACATGGTGTCAGATGTGAAAAGTAACATGGCCCAGTTAAACCCCAGGAGGCAGATGGAGGGTAGCATTGTCAGACAGAATTAAGCAATTTGTGGAAAACCTCTTAGAACTCTGAAATACCCTTTATTTTTTAAATGAGAGAAAACAAGTATAGAATATTGTGCTAGAAAACAAGTATAGAATATTGTGCTAGAAAACAAGTATAGAATATTGTGCTAGAAAACAAGTATGGAATATTGTGCTAGAAAACAAGTATGGAATATTGTGCTAGAAAATAAGTATGGAATATTGTGCTAGAAAACAAGTATAGAATATTGTGCTAGAAAACAAGTATGGAATATTGTGCTAGAAAACAAGTATAGAATATTGTGCTAGAAAACAAGTATGGAATACTATGCTAGAAAACAAGTATGGAATATTGTGCTCACAAGTATGCATAATAAAGAGAAAATAAATAGAATTCACTAAGTCTAGTCAAATTACAAAACAGAACCACAGGCGCTGCATCTGTATGAATATACAGTATGTACTAGGTCCAGGACAACTATTTTCATGGTTAGCAACTACAGCAACAAAGCAATAAGGTGAAGACATGCACACTCACTCACACAGACTAATACTCACATACAGTACATTACCCTTACCTGCACGCACATACACACGTGCTTACACACACACACACTCCATGGAGGCTATCCAGCCACCAAAACAGCTTACATACCACAGCAGAAGCAGCTGTTGCTAATCAGAAACAGTGCTCTGTGTGCGTGTGTGTGTGTGTGTGTGTGTGTGTGTGTGTGTGTGTGTGTGTGTGTGTGTGTCTGGGAGGTCTTGTATAACAGGAGCCAAACAGCAGAAGTGCATTACATCTACACATTAACAGACACGTCACCTAACCTCAGAAGGACATACCTGCCACTGTACATGTCACTTCTACACACACACACACACAAGCACTCTCAACAGATAATATTCAAACCTTCAAAATCTCTCTTAGAAAGCCCACCAATAGTGAAAGTGTCAGTCGTGGTTTCATCAACTTACACCTCCACACCAGTGGATGCTCCTCAGAGGAGGAAGGGGAGGACCATCCTCCTCAGTAAATTTCATACAAATAAAAATAGTGAAACATAAAAAAAGATATCCTTTAAACTATCTACTATACTAAATATATTCACGTCACCAAATAATTGATTAAAACACACTGTTTTGCAATGAAAGTCTACAGTAGCACCATGGTGTAGCCAGAGGACAGCTAGCTTCCGTCCTCCTCTGGGTACATTGAATTCAATACAAAACCTAGGAGGCTCTTGGTTCTCACCCCCTTCCATAGACTTACACAGTAATTATGACAACTTCCGGAGGACGACCTCCAACCTATCAGAGCTCTTGTAGCATGAACTGACATGTTGTCCACCCAATCAAAGGATCAGAGAATGAATCTAGTACTGAACACATAAGCTACTGCTAGCTAGCACAGCAGTGCATACAATGTGGAGAGTAGTTGACTCAAAGAGAGAGAAAGACAATAGTTGAACAGCTTTGAACAAATTAATTTATTCCAAAATTAAGGAGAAGTGCGAGAGAGAGAGAGCGAGAGCAAAACTACAGTTTTGGCAAGTCGGTTAGGACAGTTAGGACTGCATGACAAGTAGTCCTCTGTAGCTCAGCTGGTAGAGCACGGCGCTTGTAACGCCAAGGTAGTGGGTTCGATCCCCGGGACCACCCATACACAAAAAAATGTATGCACCCATGACTGTAAGTCACTTTGGATAAAAGCGTCTGCTAAATGGCAAATTATTATTATTATTAAGTAATTTTCCAACAATTGTTTACAGACAGATTATTTCACTTATAATTCACTGTATCACAATTCCAGTGGGTCAGAAGTTTACATACACTAAGTTGACTGTGCCTTTAAACAGCTTGGAAAATTCCAGAAAATTATGTCATGGCTTTAGAAGCTTCTGATAGGCTAATTGACATCATTTGAGTCAATTGGAGGTGTACCTGTGGATGTATTTCAAGGCCTACCTTCAAACTCAGTGCCTCTTTGCTTGACATCATGGGAAAATCAAAAGAAATCAGCTAAGACCTCAGAAAAATAATTGTAGACCTCCACAAGTCTGGTTCATCCTTGGGAGCAATTTCCAAATGCCTGAAGGTACCACGTTCTTCTGTACAAACAATAGTACGCAAGTAGAAAGTCCATGGGACCACGCAGCCATCATACCGCTCAGGAAGGAGACGCGTTCTGTCCTTAGAGATGAACGTACTTTTGTGTGCAAAAAGTGCAAATCAATCCCAGAACAACAGCAAAGGACCTTGTGAAGATGCTGGAGGAAACAGGTACAAAAGTATCTATATCCGCAGTAAAACAAATCCTATATCGACATAACCTGAAAGGCCGCTCAGTAAGGAAGAAGACACTGCTCCAAAACCGCCATAAAAAAGCCAGACTACGGTTTGCAACTGCACATGGGGACAAAGATCGTACTTATTGGAGAAATGTCCTCTGTTCTGATGAAACAAAAATATAACTTTTGCCATAATGACCATCGTTATGTTTGGAGAAACAGGGGGTAGCTTGCAAGCCGAAGAACTCCATCCCAACCGTGAAGCACGGGGGTGGCAGCATCATGCTGTGTGGGTGCTTTGCTGCAGGAGGGACTGATGCACTTCACAAAATAGATGGCATCATTAGGAAGGACAATTATGTGGATATATATTGAAGCAACATCTCAAGACATCAGTCAGGAAGTTAAAGCTTGGTCGCAAATTGATTTTCCAAATGGACAATGACCCCAAGCATACTTCCAAAGTTGTGGCAAAATGGCTTAAGGACAACAAAGTCAAGGAATTGAAGTGGCCATCACAAAGCCCTGACCTCAATCCTATAGAAAATGTGTGGGCAGAACTGAAAAAGCGTGTGCGAGCAAGGAGGCCTACACACCAGCTCTGTCAGGAGGAATGGGCCAAAATTCATCCAACTTATTGTGGGAAGCTTGTGGCAGGCTACCCGAAACCTTTGACCCAAGTTAAACAATTTAAAGGCAATGCTACCAAATACTAATTGAGTGTATGTACAATTCTGACCCACTGGTAATGTGATGAAAGAAATAAAAGCTGAAATTAATCATGCTCTCTACTATTATTATGACATTTCACATTCTTAAAGTGGTGATCCTAACTGACCTAAGACAGGGAATGTTTACTAGGATTAAAATGTCAGGAATTGTGAAAAACTGAGTTTAAATGCATTTGGCTAAGGTGTATGTAAACTTCCGACTTCAACTGTATCAAGAAGCTGATTAAACAGCATGATCATTATTACACATTTGCACCTTGTGCTGGGGACAAAAGGCCACTCTAAAATGTGCAGTTGTCACAACACAATGTCACTGATTTCTCAAGTTTTAAGGGAGCGTGCAATTGGAATGCTGACTGCAGAAAAATCCACCAGAGCTGTTGCCAGAGCATTGAATGTTAATTTCTCTACCATAAACCAACGTCATTTTAGAGAATTTGGCAGTATGTCCAACTGGCCTCAAAACCCCAACGTCATTTTAGAGAATTTGGCAGTATGTCCAACTGGCCTCAAAACCGCAGACCACGTGTAACCACACCAGCTCAGGACCTCCAAATCCAGCTTCTTCACCTGCGGGATCGCTGGCTCCCAAGTGGGTGGGACTATGGGAGGGCCCCTGCTCATAGCCAGGCATTTAGAGGTTGAAATAACAGGTGCGGTAGAGAGAGAGAGTTGAAAACAGCAGGACTGGGACAAGGTAGCATGTCCGGTGAACAGGTCAGGGTTCCATAGCCACAGGCAGAAGAGTGGAAACTGGAGCAGCAGCACAACCAGGTGGACTGGGGACAGCAAGGAGTCATCAGGCCAGGTAGTCCTGAGGCATGGTCCTAGGGCTCAGGTCCTCCAGGATGGGAGGGAGAGAATTAGAGGGAGCATACTTAATTCACACAGGACACCGGATAAGACAGGAGAATAACACCAGATATAACAGACTGACCCTAGCCCCCGGTACATAGACTATTGCAGCATAGATACTGGAGGCTGAGACGGGGGGGGGGGGTCGGGAGACACTGTGGCCCTGTCCGACGATACCCCCAGACAGGGCAACCAGGCAGGATATAACCCCACCCACTTTGCCAAAGCACAGACCCCACACCACCAGGGATTTCAACAGACCACCAACCCACTACCCTGAGACAAGGCTGAGTATATCCCACGAAGATCTCCACCACTGCACGAGCCCGAGGGAACAACAAATCGGAAAGGAAGATCACGTCAGTGACTCAACCCACTCAAGTGATGCACCCCTCCTAGGGACGGCATGGAAAGCACCAGTAAACCAGTGACTCAGCCCCCGTAATAGGGTCAGAGGCAGAGAATCCCAATGGAGAGACAGGAACCGGTCAGGCAGAGACAGCAAGGGCGGTTTGTCACTCCAGTGGAGTTAGTGCTACAGGATGCAAATTTCTGTTTGAAAAAGCTAGCCTTTGCTTTCCTAACTGATTGTGTATATTGGTTCCTGACTTCCCTGAAAAGTTGCATATTTTGTGGGCTGTTTGATGCTAATGCAGTACGCCACAGGATGTTTTTGTGCTGGTCAAGGGCAGTCAAGTCTGGGGTAAACCAGGGCCTATATCTGTTCTTAGTTTTGAATTTTTTGAATGGGGCATGCTTATTTAAGATAGAGAGGAAAGCACTTTTAAAGGAACAACCAGGCATCCTCTACTGACGGAATGAGATCAATATCCATCCAGGATACCCGAGCCAGGTCAATTAGAAAGGCCTGCTCGCTGAAGTGTTTTAGGGAGCGTTTGACAGTGATGAGGGGTGGTCGTTTGACCGTGGACCAATTACGGACGCAGGCAATGAGGCAGTGATCGCTGAGATCCTGGTTGAAGACAGCGGAGGTGGATTTAGAGGGTAAATTAGTCAGGATGATATCCATGAGGGTGCCCATGTTAACGGATTTAGGGTTGTACCTGGTAGGTTTCTTGATAATTTGTGTGAGATTGAGGGCATCTAGTTTAGAAAAAGCGAGCAGGAGGTACCACTGTTGATTGCGTGTGCTAGCGGGCCGGGGCTAGCAGATTGATCTTCATGGTCGTCGCAACGGGAAGCCAGTTGAAACCACATCAGACGATTATGTCGGCAGACCAGTCGTTATGGATCGGCGGGGCTCCGTGTCAACACTAGGAGGTCCCGTCCGGTTGACAGAGAGGTAGATAGCTGGGAGATGGGCCTGGCTCGAGGCTAGCTCAAGGCTAACTGGGGCTTGCTTCGGGACAGTGGTGATTAGCCAACAACAACAACAGCCATTCGGTTGCAGCTAGATAGTTGCGATGATCCGGTGTTAAGGTCCAGTGATTCAGTGATTCCGGCAGAAAATCCAATATGCTCTGGCTCGATAGCGCGATGTGCAGACTGGCCGATAATTGTCCAGGCTAGAGCTGGCTGGTAGGTATTGCAGGCCACGGACAATGGTGAAGACCGCTAACGGTGGCTAATAGCAAGTAGCTAGTTAGCTGGCTAGTTTCAGCCGGAGGTTCTAGATAAAAAGTTGTTGTATAAAGAACTAATAGAATCCGTTCCACATTGGGTGAGGCGGGTTGCAGGAAAGTATATTTAGTTAAAGGATGGAAAGTGAGATTGAGAAATATATATATTTTTTAAATATATATATATATATAGTGAAAACAATAGTGGTCCTAAAACGGAACCTTGAGGAACACCGAAACGTACAATTGATTTGTCAGAGGACAAACCATCCACAGAGACACATTTATATCTTTCCGACAGATAAGATCTAAACCAGGCAAGAACTTGTCCGTGTAGACCAATTAAGGTTTCCAATCTCTCCAAAAGAATGTGGTGATCGATGGTGTCAAAAGCAGCACTAAGGTCTAGGAGCACGAGGACAGATGCAGAGCCTTGGTCTGACACCATTAAAAGGTAATTTACTACCTTCACGAGTGCGGTCTCAGTGCTATGATGGGGTCTAAAACCAGACTGAAGCGTTTCGTATACATTTTTTGTCTTCAGGAAGGCAGTGAGTTGTTGCACAACAGCTTTTTCTCCAATTTTTGAGAGGAACGGGAGATTCGATATAGGCCGATAGTTTTTTTAATTTTCTGGGTCAAGGTTTGGCTTTTTCAAGAGAGGCTTTATTACTGCCACTTTTAGTGAGTTTGGTACACATCCAGTGGATAGGGAGCCATTTATTATGTTCAACATAGGAGGGCCAAGCACAGGAAGTAGCTCTTTCAGTAGTTTAGTTGGAATAGGGTCCAGCATGCAGCTTGAAGGTTGAGGCCATGACTATTTTCATGAATGTGTCAAGAGATATTGGATTAAAAAACTTGAGTGTATCCATTGATCCTAGGTCCTGGCAGTTTTGTGCAGACTCAGGACAGCTGAGCTTTGGAGAAATACGCAGATTTAAAGAGGAGTCCGTAATTTGCTTTCTAATGATCATGATCTTTTCGTCGAAGAAGTTCATGAATTCATCACTGCTAAAGTGAAAGGCATCCTCTCTTGGGGAGTGCTGCTTTTTAGTTAGCTTTGCGACAGTGTCAAATATAAATGTAGGATTGTTCTTATTCTCCCCAATTAGGTTTGAAAAATAGGATGATCGAGCAGCAGTGAGGGCTCTTCAATATTGCTCTGTACCTTCTTTCCAATGTAGTAGGAAGACGCCATTTCCGTTCCAATTTTCTGGAGGCTTGCTTCAGGGCTCGGGTATTTTCTGTATACCAGGGAGCTAGTTTCTTGTGACAAATGTTTTTTTTGTTTTTAGGGGTGCGACTGCATCTAGGGTATTACGCAAAGTTACATTTAAGATTTTTGTACTCCGACATCCTTGAGTAAGTGGAGGGAGTCTGGAAGGGCCTCTATGAATCTTTGGGTTGTCCTTGGTTGGGGTCTGAGCAGATTATTTGTTGCAATTGCAAACATAATAAGATGGTGGTCCGATAGTCCAGGGTTACGAGGAAAAACATTTAGATCCACAATATTTATTCCACGGAACAAAACTAGATCCAGGGTATGACTGTGGCAATGAGTAGGTCCAGGGGGTAAATTTGAATTTGCTATAGTAAATGTTAGCAACACCTCCGCCTTTGTGGGATGCGCGGGGGATATGGTCATTAGTGTAACCAGGAGGAGAGGCGTCATTTAACACAGTAAATTAAATCAGACTTAAGCCATGTTTCAGTCAGGCCAATCACATCAAGATTATGATCAGTGATTAGTTCATTGACTATAACTGCCTTGGAAGTGAGGGATCTAACATTAAGTAGCCCTATTTTGAGATGTGAGATATCACAATCTCTTTCAATAATGACAGGAATGGAGGAGGTCTTTATTCCAGTGAGATTGCTAAGGCAAACACCGCCATGTTTAGTTTTGCTCAACCTAGATCGAGGCACAGACACGGTCTCAATAGGGATAGCTGAGCTGACTACATTGACTGTGCTAGTGGCAGACTCCACTAAGCTGGCAGGCTGGCTAAAAGCCTGCTGCCTGGCCTGCACCCTGTCTCATTGTGGAGCTAGAGGAGTTAGAGCCCTGTCTATGTTGGTACAGTGAGGGGAAAAAGTATTTGATCCCCTGCTGATTTTGTACGTTTGCCCACTGACAAAGAAATGATCAGTCTATAATTGTAATGGTAGGTTTATTTGAACAGTGAGAGACAGAATAACAACAACAACAAAATCCAGGAAAACGCATGTCAAAAATGTTATAAATTGATTTGCATTTTAATGAGGGAAATAAGTATTTGACCCCCTCTCAATCTGAAAGATTTCTGGCTCCCAGGTGTCTTTTATACAGGTAATGAGCTGAGATTAGGAGCACACTCTTAAAGGGAGTGCTCCTAATCTCATCTTGTTACCTGTATAAAAGCCACCTGTCCACAAAAGCAATCAATCAATCAGATTCCAAACTCTCCACCATGGCCAAGACCAAAGAGCTCTCCAAGGATGTCAGGGACAAGATTGTAGACCTACACAAGGCTGGAATGGGCTACAAGACCATCATCAAGCAGCTTGGTGAGAAGGTGACAACAGTTGGTGCGATTATTCGCAAATGGAAGAAACAAAAGTTTCTGTCAATCTCCCTCGGCCTGGGGCTCCATGCAAAATCTCACCTCGTGGAGTTGCAATGATCATGAGAACGGTGAGGAATCAGCCCAGAACTACACAGGAGGATCTTGTCAATGATCTTAAGGCAGCTGGGACCATAGTCACCAAGAAAACAATTGGTAACACACTACGCCGTGAAGGACTGAAATCCTGCAGCGCACGCAAGGTCCCCCTGCTCAAGAAAGCACATATACAGGGCCGTCTGAAGTTTGCCAATGAACATCTGAATGATTCAGAGGAGAACTGGGTGAAAGTGTTGTGGTCAGATGAGACCAAAATCAAGCTCTTTGGCATTAACTCAACTCGCCGTGTTTGGAGGAGGAGGAATGCTGCCTATGACCCCAAGAACACCATCCCCACTGTCAAACATGGAGGTGGAAACATTATGCTTTGGGGGTGTTTTTCTGCTAAGGGGACAGGATAACTTCACCGCATCAAAGGGACGATGGACGGGGCCATGTAACGTCAAATCTTGGGTGAGAACCTCCTTCCCTCAGCCAGGGTATTGAAAATGGGTCGTGGATGGGTATTCCAGCATGACAATGACCCAAAACACACGGCCAAGGCAACAAAGGAGTGGCTCAAGAAGAAGCACATTAAGGTCCTGGAGTGGCCTAGCCAGTCTCCAGACCTTAATCCCATAGAAAACCCGTGGAGGGAGCTGAAGGTTCGAGTTGCCAAACGTCAGCCTCAAAACCTTAATGACTTGGAGAAGATCTGCAAAGAGGAGTGGAACAAAATTCCTCTTGAGATGTGTGCAAACCTGGTGGCCAACTACAAGAAACGTCTGACCTCTGATTGCCAACAAGGGTTTTGCCACCAAGTACTAAGTCATGTTTTGCAGAGGGGTCAAATCCTTATTTCCCTCATTAAAATGCAAATTAATTGATAAAAATTTTGACATGCGTTTTCCTGGATTTTTTGGTTGTTATTCTGTCTCTCACTGTTCAAATAAGCCTACCATTAAAATTATAGACTGATCATGTCTTTGTCAGTGGGCAAACATACAAAATCAGCAGGGGATCAAATACTTTTTTCCCTCACTGTAGATAAGATGAGAGCACCCCTCCAGCTAGGATGGAGTCCGTCACTCCTCAGCAGGCCAGGCTTGGTCCTGTTTGTAGGTGAGTCCCAGAAAGAGAGCCAATTATCTACAAATTCTATCTTTTGGGAGGGGCAGAAAACAGTTTTCAATCAGCGATTGAGTTGTGAGACTGCTGTAGAGCTCATCACTCGCCCTAATTGGGAGGGGGCCAGAGACAATTACTCGATGCCGGCACATCTTTCTAGATAATTTACACGCTGAAGCTATGTTGCTCTTGGTGACCTCTGACTGTTTCATCCTAACATCGTTGGTGCCGACGTGGATAACAATATCCCTATAATCTCTACACTCGCCAGGTTTTGCCTTAGCCAGCACCATCTTCAGATTAGCCTTTACGTCCGTAGCCCTGCCCCCTGGTAAACAGTGTATGATCACTGGATTATTATTTTTAAGTCTAATATTGCGGGTAATGGAGTCGCCAATGACTAGAGTTTTCAATTTGTCAGAGCCAATGGTAGGAGGCTTCGGTGGCTCAGACCCTGTAACGGGTGGAAGAGAGACCTGAGAAGGCTCGGCCTCTGACTCCGACTCGTTGCTTAATTGTAGCGGGTTTACTAACACGTTAGTTCTAGTAGCTATGTTGACTATGACGTGACAACGATGTAGGCTGTGTGTAACGGTTAGCAGTCATGATATGAAGGTTTGGCATGGAAAGGTTTTTTCGCCTGGTCACAGACAGCTGATGTGTTGTGCACTGAAGTCCACAAGCGAAGTGAAAAGGTGAGAGGAAGAGAGAACATAGATAGATGCAAGAAGGAAATATATATACAACGAGCTGTTTGTACAATATGTGTCTGCTATGAAAGTGAACTGTGTTTGCGTGTGATCAGGGGTGTATTCATTGCGCCGATTATGTTTAAAAAACGTTTCTTAAAAACGGAAGCAAATGGAACGAAATGGTGATAAACATACCCGAATTTGGCCAATAGAAACTCTTGTTTGCAACTGTTGGACTAATGATTATACCCTAGATCAGCTAGATGCAGGCAAGAATGTGCAAAGTGGTATTGAATGTGTCACTGTCTGTCACCTTGATTACTCAAAATTCTCTCGACCTACATTGTAAACGTTCATTCATAGGCTAGGTTGTAGTAACCTCATGATGGGTACAGGGAAAATGCGAGTATCATGTAGTAGCCTAAACCTATCGATGTTACATTGAGCTAGGTGAATGGAATATGAATGGCAGTCATCCAATATGCTGTAATACAAATAAGGCCATGTTCATTTAAAAAACAATCATCGGCACTGACCGCCACTGTTCCACACACATAAACAAGTAGCTAATACATTGATGCCCCCCGCCCCCTCTCACGCACACACACACACACACAGTCCCTCCCTCACCACGTCTATGATCTGCAGCAGAGTCATTCCCAGCTCCACCAGAAGAGGAGAGGAGTCGTTGATCACTGGTCTCTCCAGGCGGTTGTAGTTGGCCATTAGCTCCTTGTACAGTCTGCGCTGGTGCTCCCCCTGTAGGGACCCTGGGGTACAGCAAGGAAACAAGTCAGCGTTCATGTTAGTAAAATAAAATGTATCTTCTGTAGCTTATTATTCTCTCAGTCAGTTGGCTGGGTGGGAGGGGGTCAGTAGTGATTAAGATAATGTGTTTGCTGGCCCAGCTCTCCTCCCCTTATCTTTTCTCCTCTCTCCTCTCCTTTCCTCCCTCTCTCTCTCCCACTGATCCTATTAAAATTCAGCTCTAAAGCTGAAGCCAGAGGAGATGAGAGGAGAAGATACACCACTGGTCAGTTAAGGACAAGGGACATTAAACACACAGACATCACAGTTGTGTTAGTCTAGGGCCAACTGACACCACAACAGACATTAACTGATCCTAAAAGTGGGTTTGTTCAGAGCTATGGCTAAACAGATGCATGACCTAAATGTGTTCTCTTCATATGTGAGGAAGAAAGGAGTACATAAATGTTCACACAGTGATTATAAGAAAATACTTAGTCCAGTCCTGCACTCTTATCCAAAAGGGTTCTTCGGCTGTCCCCATAGGAGAACCATTTTTGGTTCCAGGTAGAACCCTTTTGGGTTCTACCTGCAACCAAAAAGGGTTATTCAAAGGGTTATCTTTTGGGGACAGCCGAAGAACCCTTTTAGGTTCTACATAGCACTTTTTTTTCTAAGAGTAAAGACACTGTTCTGGGTTGGTTCATAGAGGACTGTATAGAATACAGATAGAGACAAGTAGACGTATTCTACAGTACATGTTGGTTTGGGATTCAAACCTCTCGCCCCATTGCAGAACCAACCCCAGATGGGGCAAACTGTGGAAGACAAGCACTGCTATTCACATCATTCACAGGCATACACACACCCACTCAGTCACATGCATACACGTCACTGACAGTCTCATATGCATGTAAGAGAGAAACAAAGAAAGCAGGGAGGGTTAGCAAGGGAAGCAGGTACAGTGCATGGAAAAGTGCAAGAAGAGAGAGAGAAAGAAGATAGAGATGAATCTCTGTCCCAGCATGTTGCTGATGAGGTGCATAAGGGCCATAACGAGGTGAGATATAGCAGGACAGGACTCTACTGGAGGTCAGAGAGAGAGAGAGAGAGAAAGAGAGAGAGGGAGAGAGAAAGGGAGAGAGAAAGGGAGAGAGAAAGGGAGCGATGTATCTCTGTCCCAGCGTGTTGCTGACGAGGTCCATTAGGGCCATAATGAGGTGAGTTATAGCAGGACAGGACAGAGAGAGAGAGGGGAGAAGGAGAGAGAGAGATCAGAGAGAGAGAGAATAAACCTGACCGCTGCAGCCACTTATTCATCTATAGACACAGTGATCTATACAACACACGCATACTGTATTAAATCATCTATAGTGCATTCGGAAAGTATTCAGACCCCTTCCCTTTTTCCACATTTTGTTACTTTACAGCCTTATTCTAAAATTGATTAAAATAATTGTTTTTCCCTCATCAATCTACAGACAATACCCCATAATGACAAAGTGAAAAAAGGTTTTTAGAAATGTACCTTATTTACATAAGAATTCAGACCCTTCGCTATTAGACTGGAAATTGAGCTCAGGTGCATCCTGTTTCCATTAGTCATCCTTGAGATGTTTCTACAACTTGATTGGTGTTCACCTTTGGTAAATTATTTGGAAATGCACACACCTGTCTATATAAGGTCCCACAGTTGACAGTGCATGTCAGAGCGAAAGCCATGAGGTCGAAGGAATTGTCCGTAGAGCTCTGAGACAGGATTGTGTCGAGGCACAGATCTGGGGAAGGGTACCAAAACATTTCGGCATCATTGAAGGTCCACAAGAACACAGTGGCCTCCATCATTCTTAAATGGAAGACGTTTGGAAGACTCTTCCTAGAGATGGCCGCCCGGCCAAACTGAGCAATCGGGGGAGAAGGGCCTTGGTCAGGGAGGTGAACAAGAACCCGATGGTCACTCTGACAGAGCTCCAGAGTTCCTCTGTGGAGATGGGAGAACGTTCCAGAAGGACAACCATCTCTGCAGCACTCCACCAATCAGGCCTTTATGGTAGAGTGGCCAGTCGGAAGCCACTCCTCAGTAAAAGGCACGCCAGCCCGCTTGGAGTTTGCCAATAGGCAACTAAAGGACTCTCAGACCATGAGAAAGAAGATTCTCTGGTCTGATGAAACCAAGGTTGAACACTTTGGCCTGAATGCTAAGCGTCACGTCTGGAGGAAACCTGGCACCATCCCTACGGTGAAGCATGGTGGTGGCAGCATCATGCTGTGGGGATGTTTTTCAGCGGCAGGGACTGGGAGACTAGTTAGGATCGAGGGAAAGATGAACGGAGCAAAGTACAGAGAGATCCTTGATGAAAACCTGCTCCAGAGCGCTCAGGACCTCAGACTGGGGCGAAGCTTCACCTTCCAACAGGACAATGAGCCTAAGCACACAGCCAAGACAACACAGGAATGGCTTTTGGACAAGTCTCTGAATGTCCTTGAGTGGCCCAGCCTGAGCCTGGACTTGAACCCGATCTAACATCTCTGGAGAGACCTGAAAATAGCTGTGCTATAGCTGGGCTATCCATATTCACATCAATCCATCCAACTTGTGTACTGGCATAACTATCAGCAATTCAGCACCTAATGTATAACACATAGGCCTATGGGTTCTGAAAAGGTGTTGAGATGATGTCATCTACATCCTGTACATCCACATTTGTCCATAATGCACATCATTGTATCTGCATGTCTCCTGCACACTCTGCAGCCTTGCAGAAACAGCCTTCTTTCCACTCTCCCTCTTTCATGTTTTATTCCTCTCTGATATGCAAAGCGGGGAATATACACTTGCACCTAAACTAATAAGGTGAATGATTACCGATTAAAAACTCACTCTGTGTGCGCCCGAAATGGCACCCTGGCTATTCCTTATATAGTGAACTACTGTTGTGTGTTTATGGAGTCACCATGGGCCATGGTAAAAATATAAAAATATAGGGATTAGGGAGCCATTTGATAAGCACCCTCTCACAGAGGAATGCCTTGTGAAGATGTGGTTAAATGACTTACAGGGTGGGATGTGGTAATCTAATGAAACATATTACACAAACTTTAATTCACAACCAAATGTCAGTATGGTGTAACACAACATACACCAGGACTCTGTAAGGCTATTCTATGATCTTGTTTTCTTTCATTCACTTAGCTTATTAAAGAGCTATGAGAAGCAGGGAGGCTGAGGCTTCATCTAGCAGACACCGCATGGTGCCCTATCAAACACAGAGAGATTAAGGAAAGGAACGCAGAAAGTCATGTCTCAGATAACAACTGTGAGGATCTCTCTCTGCATCTTCTCCATCTCTCCATGTTTTACCCCCCTCCACCGCTCTCTCACCATCTCCCTCTTTCTCTTCATCTCTCCATCCCCCATTAAAACAGTGTGATAACATAAGCTACTCATTAAAGCTCTTCTGTTACATGACTGCAGGGAGGATTGTAGTAGCTCCTTGACTGACAAAGAGAAAGTCCTCTCTGGTTGGTTCTGGTTGGTTTTAAGTGAGTGTGTGTTTATGGAGTCACAAACAACACAACACACACTCACAGAACACAGACACACTCACCTCATATGCATAATCTCTTCATTTAATTAGAAAAACGGCATGTCTGTGGTCTCAGCTTCTGTCACAAACGCTCACATACACGAGGAGATTTAAATGTCGAAGGAGAGGTGGGGAGGAGTCTTTTAATGGATAGGGTATCTCTCTGTCTCTGTTTCTTTGTATCAGTCTCTGTCTGTGAGACCATCTGCGACTAACTGTGAGACCAACTTCTGTGCACGAACAGTGATTGGATATCTAATTTCCTTCTTTTTCGTTCTATTGTTATCTCTTTCCTATCTACAGCTGTGTGCTGCATGCTGTGCCACATTTGAATGTGGGTGTCATGGATCTACTTTTCATGCCCTAATAATTCTAGCAAAGAAAAATTGATCATAGAGTAAAACTGTTTATTGAAAATACATTATGTAATTTAAGCAATGTTCGCCGCTATTTTGATTGTTGATCACCTATGAAAATATAACGCCCATTCATGTGGTTTTGGCTTGAAAAACTTTGGTTTGCGTCTCCACTAGACTACTCTTTCCACTCGTGCATTTGTCAATAAAAAGTTACAACTATAATGTGATCGTGTTTAACAATGAAAACACTCAATTTAAGCTACAGAACATAAATACATACTTTGTTTTCCCTCTTAATTGTAGAGTATTTATTAATGTTGTGACTGGTAAACAGGGAGTGCAATGTTTAAACTGTGTTGTGGTTCATGCCAACCTACTTGATTGTCCTGGGGTAGGATAATTGGTAACATTGAAATGTGTAACTTAAGGCATGGTTTAGCACCTTGATTGATATGTTTTCATATGGTAATACGTATGTTTATGGCCTGAAAATGTGTATCGTGTCATTCATGCCTTTGAGGTTAATGGAACGTTCCATTGGTGAAACAACCGGTAAAGTACATTCAAATATAATTATATTCAACATTCTGGCTTGTAGAGGTCATGAGAGGAAACTTTCATGATTAAAACGCTAATTTCTGCCCGACATGGAATTAAATGCAATTCAACGTGGGTTTCCAGGTAACAATGTGTCACGACTTCTGCCGAGGCTGCCCCCCCTCCTGGTTCGGGCAGGCTTCGGCGTTCGTCGTCACCGGAGTACTAGCTACTGCCGATCCCATTCTCATCACTCCACTTGTCATGTCTTGTCAATCACACACACACCTGGTGCTCATTCCCCTAATTAGTATGTGTATAAGTGTTCCCTCTGTTCCCCTTGTCTTTGTGAGTGATTGTTTTGTTGTGAGAGCGTGTAGCTCGGTTGAGCTACATTTCACTGTGTTATTGCCAAGGTGGATGTTTTCCCTTGTACAGTTTCGGCTGACGCTTGGGGCGTTTGATTTATACAAACAGATTAAACTCTGGACTTCGGTATTTTACCTCCTGCGCCTGACTCCTTCTTTCACACCTCGTCACACAATGTGTGATGATTGTGTGTGTGTGTGTGTGTGTGTGGTGGGGATGGGGGGGGTTGTGGCACTTGCCCCACCAATGGTCTGTGTATGGCCCTGGGTAAAAACCCCTCATTTCCTTTTGTGGCCAGACAGGGGATGGTTGAGCTATGCTTGCTGCTGCTCTTGCACTCTCTATCAGGCATTATTGAGGCTTGGGTTGAGTCACTGCTTTGACTTATTGATTTCAGCCCAGTTTATGTTACTCTTTGTCCTGCTTATGGTTTTGTAAATATCCTAAGTAAGATTTACGCTGAGCCTATTTTATCAAAGGCCTACCTCACAATGGGTAAGTAGGCCAACTCTCTCTCCTCAGAGTAACAACTGCTCCTTCTTCCATATTCCTTGAACTGTCTTCAGATACATCCCTTAGTTACAAAATGACTATTCAAACAGTGAATTACCACCACTGCACTCTATGTCTAAAGTGAACTTTTCAATCTATCGTAAATCATGAAACATTCCACTTTGGGGAGGTTAAGGTCCATTGCTCTCAGAGATAAACATCCAATAGTGGATCAACAGCCCATCATTGATACGGCCAGGTCCTAATGTCCAGGTATTGTCCATTAGAGAGGTGAAAGGTCAGTCATGGCCAGTCAGGTCCTGATCTGTCAGTATTGATCACCTCTGATGTGACCTCATTCATTAGGCCTTGTTAGGGTGATGATGACAATAGCCCATTGAATGACATTATACTAGAGCTAGCGTCCCAACGACACTTTAGAAATGTCTATTAAAATATAATGAGCAACAGTCACACCTGGCCTTTTTCCCTTTATTCAGATTACAACCTCTCACTTTCAGTTATTTGAAAAGGAAATAATCTCCCAAATATCACTATTTCTAAAACAAGCCATAGAAAGTTGGTTGCAATTTCAATTTAATCCTCCAGAAATGACAGAACAAATACTATTGTGGTTAAACTCAAATATACTAAATGATAGAAACATTTTTTAAATTGTTTTTTTACAAAATGTTTAAAAAAGGTATAATCTTCGTAAATGATATCGGTAGGACTGGTGGAGTTATGTCGCACATGCAGCTAACAAAAACATATGGAAATGTCTGCTCTGCACAAAAGTACAAACAAATAATTGCAGCATTACCGCAAAAATGGAAGAGGAAAGTGGAGGGAGAAAAAGTAAGGAACTTGTCTGTCTGCCTTGCATTAAATAAAACTGTGATAAATAAAAAAGTATACCAGTTTCATTTAAGGTCCAATGGATTGACAGCCGTCCCATATTGATTGCAAAATAGTTGGAAAGAGATTTTTGACGTACCGATCCCATGGCATAGTGTTTATGAATTGATACACAAAACGACGCCGGATTTAAAGCTTATAATTTTTTAATTTAAATTATTATATACAATTCTTGCTACCAATATAATTGTATTTATATGGGGGATACAATCTTCCCAGCTCTGCAGATTTTGCTGCGAAGAGACCGAATCATTAGATCATTTGTTTTGGTACTGTCCATTTGTAGCTTGTTTTTGGACACAGGTCCAAGAATGGCTAAATGACTGCAATTCTTACCTGGAGCTAACCCTGCAGATAGCATTATTGGGTGATCTGAAAAGTCATAGTCAATCAATCAATAATATAATAATACTTTTAGCAAAAATGTTTATTTTCAATTTACAACCTGTAGAAAAAAATTAGAATAGAAAGGTTCTGAACCTTTCGTAAAACATCACAGTACAGATGAAAAATATATGGCAAATAGAAATCCAATATGGATGGTGTTAAGAGATAGATGGGTGGTGTTGAATGGTGTTGAAGGATGGGACTAATAACAACAACTAATAACAACAAGATAACTAATAATGTAAGCATACTGTGTCCATAATAAGTATATAGGTTATAGGTTGAGAGCTTTTGTGAAAGAGCACAGTTAGAAAGATATGGCATATAGAAGCAAACCGGATGGACATCATGAAAATGACCGGAGAGATTGAGGGTAGAGTAAAAACAAACAAAACAGAATTATTGTAAAATTGACTGTGTCCATAAAATGTATATAGTATGTATAAACTGGAAGTAGAGGCCTAAGCATTGTTGTTCACTAGTTTACTCCAATTAGGGAAGGGGTGGTGGGGTTGGAAAGTAATAAAGGGACATATATAAAAAAAAAGGATATATATATATATATACACACATACATACAGTGGGGAGAACAAGTATTTGATACACTGCCGATTTTGCAGGTTTTCCAACTTACAAAGCATGTAGAGGTCTGTAATTTTTATCATAGGTACACTTCAACTGTAAATCCAGAAAATCACATTGTATGATTTTTAAGTAATTAATTTGCATTTTATTGGATGACATAAGTATTTGATACATCAGAAAAGCAGAACTTAATATTTGGTACAGAAACCTTTGTTTGCAATTACAGAGATCATATGTTTCCTGTAGGTCTTGACCAGGTTTGCACACACTGCAGCAGGGATTTTGGCCCACTCCTCCATACAGACCTTCTCCAGATCCTTCAGGTTTCCGGGCTGTCGCTGGGCAATACAGACTTTTAGCTCCCTCCAAAGATTTTCTATTGGGTTCAGGTCTGGAGACTGGCTAGGCCACTGGCTAGGCCAGCTCTCTCTCTCTCTCTCTCTCTCTACAGCTCTCTCGAGCTCTCTCTCTCTCGAGCTCTCTCTCTCGAGCTCTAGCTCTCTCTCTCTCGAGCTCTCTCTCTCTCGAGCTGTGTGTCTGAATCACCAGCAGCCCAATCACAGCACACCTCAGGCCTCTACACACACGTTATCACACTTATAAACATTCCTCTAATGTGTTAAAGCTCACGTCTTTTTATCCCAGATTATTGTCCAGACAGGGCACAAAAACCCCAAAGCAACTTCCAGACACACACGCAAACATGTTCCAACTACAACACACCTTTTATGTTAATAGGGATATTAACTTACCTTAGCTCTGTAAAAGACATACAATCCTAATGGTGTCAATCATCTATTTCTCAGTAGGGCAAGGAATCATGATTCTCAGCCATGTCTGCAATGTCCTAAAGAGGAATTCCTTGTTTCTTTGTTACATCTACAGTCATTCCTACTCTAGACAGGTGAGAGGAGTGTCTCGCTGTTCTCTGACAACAGGTTTCTCTCTGAGGTATTGGAGTTCTCACAGTCACAGGACAAAGTGAAAGAACTGAAGAGAACAGAGGAGGGGAACGAGAGAGAGAATGACAGGCATGTGTGTAGGTGTTAGAGTGGTGAGAGTTGGAGGGATATGAGGAGAGGGTTAGGTAAAGTGGTATATTTAAGAGTCAGTCATAACTCCACAGTCAGACTTGGAGCTGCACAGCCCATCACACTTACATGTAATTCATTTACACCCTCGGTAAGAATGACAGCCAGTAAAAACAATCTCTTTCCATCTGTCATTCTCCATATCCCCTTCCCCCTTCCCCTCTCTACCTGTCACTTCCTTTATCGCTCTTTCCTCTCCCTCTCTCCATCTCTCAATCTAGGCATGAATATTAGAGCTCTTTTTGGTTCAGCTGTCCTGTCACCCAAACCTTACTGATTCACTGAGTCTCTGTTTAACCGTCCTAATTGTGAGTAACATTTGTTCACCATAGCATGCAGAAAATACTACATACAGTTCTGTGTTGCTATTTTTAAACAGCTCCAAATTGAACATGCTTATTGGCATGGAGCGTGTGTTGTGCAAGTGAAGTGTTCAGGATTTGTTTTTGTTTTGTATTTTACCCCCTTTTTCTCCCAATTTCAATTATGATCTTGTCTCATCGCTGCAACTCCCCAACGGGCTCGGGAGAGGCGAAGTTCGAGTCATGCGTCCTCCGAAACAGGGCCCGCCAAACCGTGCTCCTTAACACCTGCCCACTTAACTCGGAAGCCAGCTGCATCAATGTGTCGGAGGAAACACCGTTCAACTGACGAATGAAGTCAGCCTGCAGGCGGCCGGCCCGCCACAAGGAGTCGCTAGAGCGCGATGAGCCAAGTAAAGCCCCCCCAGCCAAACCCTCCCCTAACCCGGACGACGCTGGGCCAATTGTGCGCCGCCCTATGGGACTCCCGGTTGTGACACAGCCTGGGATCGAAAGGATTCGCTTTAAAAGAGATCTGAGCTGGTATAGTCTTGAAAACCCTACCTTAGGCAACAGTGACTAGGGTCTTGTTTCAATGACGGACTCTTTAGGCATAGAGGAACTACGTCACTGCCTACATCACTACCTTATCCGTTTGAATAAAATACAGAATAGTAGCTAGCAAGATGGATATCATGGCAGTTACTTTTAATGAGTGAATTTCGCAAGTGGCTAGTTTGCATTAACTACCTTCACTAAAACCACTGCAAATGTTTTGCCTGCAAACTTTGTTTCGAATCACGAAGTTCTGGCATGTGTCTGCCTCGTGATTTGTTGGGATTTTTTTTTTCTTTATCGAAGTTGCCAAAAGAGTCCGTCATTGAAACCCGACCCTAGTCACTGCTGCCTAGGGTCGGGTTTTCAAGACTATAACTGGTTGGCTGAGAAAGCCTGAAGAAGAAGTGTCCTAATAGATGATCTAGTGATGATGGTTCCCCGCCTTGTAAGTAGACGTATAAAGAGCGTTGTCTGTGTACTAATGTGTTCTTCATTGTGGGCTGATTTACCCTGAACATATGAATCCGGAAATAGGCCTCTGTTCTGGGTAGCATCTGCAAACAGAAGCTGAGACAAGACAACCTCCCTCCCCCATCACACACACACACGTATACGCACACAAACACACACTCTCTCTCTTACACACACACACACTGATAAGACTGGCAGACACTCCCATACCCCTCCTTCCTTCCATCCCTCCATTCCTCCCTCCTTCCATTTCTCTATCCCTTCCTACTCAGTGATCATGCCCCATCTGAGACTCTTTACTGGGTCAGTACGCTCAGATGTGCATCCCACATTCAGCTCCAGACACAAGACACAGGCTGAAGCCTAGAATTAGAGTTCCTCCTACTGCACCAAGACAGACAGACAGAGAGTAATTCTTGGGCAGACTGATCCATATAGGCAGAACTGAACTACTATTGATGACTAGGCTAATTACACCAATTCATAATCACTTAACTACTGTGTCACTGTAGCTGAAACAAGGGTACATAACAAGGGTCCCTACGGAGACTTGGCCATGCCAGACAAACAGAACAAGTGTCCCTACGGAGGGTCCCTAGAGTCAGATTAGTCCCAATGGACATGGAGTTGGGAGACCAGTATATGTAGGTTAGTAGTTGGAGCCCGACCAATATGTTTTTTGGGGTCCGATACCGATTCGGATTTTCGGGTGGACAAAATTGACTTTAACAGCAGGGAAATGAAAAAGTGTCATTTTCCACATCGAATTCTCATAAATTGCCATCGAAAAGTGCAATTTTACTTTATTTTTATTTAACCTTTATTTTATCGGGAGTCATACTGAGACCAAGGTCTCTTTTACAGATGAGCCCTGAATTACAGAAGTTACAGAAAATATACACATCAGAATATAAATACAAAATGCAAGCAGAAAGAAAAAAAAGGTAATATCAGTAATAAGGTCCACAATCAGCTTTCTGAATTACCCTGCAGGCACCAGAACATCAAATTCAAGAACATTTTGAAGATTGTTCCACAAATAAGGTGCAAGAAAACTAAAAGCTGATTTACCTAACTCAGAATTTCCAGAGTTAGCCATCCATGAGAACGGGTGTGGTAGCTCGTATGTCCAAAGTTTAGTAAAGATGTTAGGTACAGTGGTTTATTTAGTAATTGTCCAATAACTATACTTCAAATGTTGATTTCATACATTGTGACAATAATGACACATCATGAGAATGGCTGAAAGTGTTCAGATAAGCATTAGATTCCCTTTTTTCATCCTATTCATTGAGTATTGATTATCAATGGAGCAGTAAAAGGCCAATTTCGGCCGATAATATCAGTGAACTAATATATTGGTCGGGCTCTATTAGTAGTTCCCTATGGGGCCGTGGTCATCAGGCCAGAAACCAACAAACACATAGGGACAGACCACAGGGATATAAAACTAAAATCACAATATATAACTTCATAGTATGGAACACAAGATCTAAGAACAGAGTATCGGAACTGAGAACACAGCGCATCATGTATGGAAGAAAACATATTGCCTGCAAAGCCAATGTACATTCTACTCATTCTTAGTCTATGGACCAGAGGGACAGTTAGGAACACAAGGTATCAAAAAGAACAGCAGAATATAGAAGACAAGCCCAGAGTTTAGAACCTAGAAGGGATAGACCGGAGTGTTTTGAAACCACTCCGCACTGTCTCTCTAAACACACCTGTCTCTTTCTGTCTCTCTTTCTCTCACACACATACAATCATAGCTGCAGGAAGTAGGGGTGCTGGAGGTGCTGCAGCACCCGCTGATAAATTGAAATAATTTTACCAAATTACTTCTGTCTAAATAGACCAGTGGAGGCTCCTCAGAGGAGGAAGGGGAGGACCATCCTCAGTGAATTTCAAAAAAATAAAAATTGTAAAACATTAAAAAAGTTATCCTTTCTAGATCAAGCTATACTAAATATATACACACATCACCAAATAATTGATTAAAACACACTGTTTTGAAATGAAGGTCTACAGTAGCCTCATCAGCACTCTGTAGGGTAGCACCATGGTGTAACCGGAGGACAGCTAGCTTCCGTCCTCCTCTGGGTACATTGACTTCAATACAAAAGTTAATCGTGTTTACGTGTGATCAGGGGTGTAATCCGTCGGCCGATTCTGTTGAAAAACTTTTCTTAAACGGAAGCAAACGGAACGAAACGGGGCTAAACATACCTGAATTTGTCCAATAGAAACTCTTGTTTGCAACTGTTGGAGTAATGATTATACCCTAGATATATTTTCTCTCCACCTGTGTGCACCTACGTTGTAAACATTAATTCATAGGTTGTAGCAACCTCATGAAAGGTATAGGGAAAATTTGAGTATCATGTAGTAGCCTAAACCTATCGCTGTTACATTGAACTGGGTGAATGGAATATGTATGACAGTCATCCAATTTGCTGTAATATAAATAATTAAATTAAATTAATTGTCCACCCTCATCTTAAACGGCACCGACCGCCACTGAAACAGACATAAATAAAAACATAAAAAATTCTAAATATATAACAGGTTGTTGCGTTGTGGCCATAGACATATAATCCATAGAAGGGTTTTGGAACCTCTAACCATGGCAAACTCAAGGCTACACTATGGCTGCCAGTACTGAATTGAATGGGAACTGCTATCTATGGATTATATTTCTATGGTTGGTTGCGGCTGTCAGTTTGCCTTTCGCAAATTTCTAAAATGCAATCACGAGAAAAACGTACAGTTTGTAAAGCAAAATGCCTACTGCTGAAAAGAGAAGACTAATCTGTCTTTAGAAGCGAAAACACATTTCTCTACTTTTGAGTGATTCTGAGTATCAAATAAAATACAATTGTATTTGTCACATGCGCCGAATACAACAGGTGTAGACCTTACAGTGAAATGCTTACTTACAAACCCTTAACCAACAATGCAGTTTTAAGAAAGAATACCAAAAATATATATATAATAAATCAATAATAAAATAACAAAAAGTTACTAATAATTAAAGAGCAGCAGTAAAACAACAATAGCGAGGCTATATACAGGGGGTACTGGTACCGAGTCAATGTGCAGGGGCACCGGTTAGTCAAGGTAATTGAGGTAATATGTACATGTAGGTAGAGTTGACTATGCATAGATAATAAACAGAGAGTAGCAGCAGTGTAAAAAGGGGGTGGGGGAGCAATGCAAATAGTCTGAGTACTGGATTAGATGTTCAGGAGTTTTATGGCTTTGGGGTAGAAGCTGTTTAGAAGCCTCTTGGACCTAGACTGACGCTCCGGTACCGCTTGCCGTGCGGTAGCAGAGAGAACAGTCTATGACTTGGGTGGCTGGAGTCTTTGACAATGTTTAGGGCCTTCCTCTGGTATCGCGATCCTGGATAATCTTGAGATAGGCTATTGGCACGAGCGCATCGGCCATCACTTTTGTGTAGCCTAGGCTTCATCTTCATCATTGGGTGAGTCAGTTCCACTGTAAAGTTTATCTAGTAGCCTACTGTAGCCTGGGCTATTGTCTGCATTCAAGACTAGGTCGTTTTTATTGTTCTCAGTTTGTCACTGTCAGAGTAGCCACTCCTTTTGGTCATTTGAATGGTATCAAAAAAACATTCTGCTGATGTCAGCTATCATGTACATAGAATTGCATGAAATGTGTTTATAAAAGGCATTTTTTTTGTGGTAATCTTAAAAACGCATCTGCTCAACTGTATGCCACTACGGAAATGTGTTTATAGATGCATGCAATGCTTTCTTCTAAAAGGGGATTCCCCCCAACTCAAAACATCTTCCCGCGGCTATGCAAACATTCACACAGATGCACACAAACACACACAGTAACCCCTGTGGGAGGTGAAGAGAAGCAGACAGACAGATATAAACACGTGTATGTGACAAATAACATTTCATTTGATTCGATTGTGTCACGGAATCTGCCGAGGCTGCTCCTCCTCCTTGCTCGGGCAGGTTTCGGCGGTCGTCGTCCCCGGAGTCCTAGCTACCACCGTTGTATGTTTCTATGTTCGTTTGCTTTTGTCTGATTGTTGTACACCTGTGGTTAGTTAGCGTTGATTATGTGTCCTATAAGTTCTCGTTTTGTTAGTCTTGTGTTGTGTGTTATTGAGCTTCCTGTCTTCGTGTCTGTATTGGTTTTCCCTCCTTGGTTTTCAGGAGAGGTTTTCGCACTTGTTGTGCGCGTTAGTATTTTCCCTGTTCATTTACGCCTGTGTGCGTATCGCTCGTCTCCGGGCACTTTTGCTCGTATTGATTCACTAAAGACTGTTGAACGAAGCTTCTGTGTCCTGCGCCTGATTCCCGCACCTTCCACATACAGCACTCCTGACAGATTGTTAGAGCTGGGATGATAAACTGAACATAATTGACAACGACCATACCGATCACCTATGGCAGGTTCTTTTTGCTGATATCGTTCATTACGCTAAGTAGCCTATTAGTTTAAACGATAATAAAAACAAGACTGTGGTGCATATTAATGTTATAAAGTTATCGTTCTATTTATCATTGTCACGGTGTATAATGAATACGTACTACTCCACCCAACACAAACACGTACATACACTACCGGTCAAAAGTTTTAGAACACCTACTCATACAAGGGTTTTTCTTTATTTTTACTATTTTCTACATTGTAGAATAATAGTGAAGACATCAAAACTATGAAATAACGCATATGGAATCATGTAGTAACTAAAAAAGTATTGTACAAATCAAAATATATTTTATATTTGAGATTCTTCAAATGGCCACCCTTTGCCTTGATGACAGCTTTGCACACTCTTGGCATTCTCAACTAGCTTCACCTGGAATGATTTTCCAACAGTCTTGAAGCTGTTCCCACGTATGCGGAGCACTTGTTGGCTGCTTTTCCTTCACTCAGCGGTCCGACACATCCCAAACCATCTCAATTTGGTTGAGGTCGGGGGATTGTGGAGGTCAGGTCATCTGATGCAGCACTCCATCACTCTCCTTCTTGGTAAAATAGCCCTTACACATCCTAGAGGTGTGTTGGGTCATTGTCCTGTTGAAAAACAAATGATAGTCCCACTAAGCCCAAACCAGATGGGATGGTGTATCGCTGCAGAATGCTGTGGTAGCCATGCTGGTTAAGTGTGCCTTGAATTCTAAATAGATCACAGACAGTGTCACCAGCAAAGTACCCCCACACCATAACACCTCCTCCTCCATGCTTTACGGTGGGAAATATACATGCAGAGATAATCCGTTCACCCACACCGCGTCTCACAAAGACAAGGCGGTTGGAACCAAAAATCGCAAATTTGGACTCCAGACCAAAGGACAAATTTCCACCGGTCTAATGTCCATTGCTCGTGTTTCTTGGCCCAAGCAAGTCTCTTCTTCTTATTGGTGTCCTTTAGTAGTGGTTCCTTTGCAGCAATTCGACCATAAAGGCCTGATTCACACAGTCCCCTCTGAACAGTTGATGTTGAGATGTGTCTGTTACTTGAACTCTGTGAAGCATTTATTTGGGTTACAATTTCTGAGGCTGGTAATTCTAATGAACTTATCCTCTTTGCAGCAGAGGTAACTCTGGGTCTTCCATTCCTGTGGTGATCTTCATGAGAGCCAATTTCATCATAGCGCTTGATGGTTTTTAAGACTGCACATGAAGAAACTTTCAAAGTTCTTGAAATGTTCCGTATTGACTGACCTTCATGTCTTAAAGTAATGATGGACTGTCGTTTCTCTTTGCTTATTTGAGCTATTCTTGCCATAATATGGACTTGGTCTTTTACCAAATAGGGCAATCTTCTGTATCCCCCCTACCTTGTCACAACATTTACATTTACATTTTAGTCATTTAGCAGACGCTCTTATCCAGAGCGACTTACAGTTAGTGAATACATTATTTTTTAATTTTTCATACTGGCCCCCCATGGGAATCGAACCCACAACCCTGGCGTTGCAAACGCCATGCTCTACCAACTGAGCTACATCCCTACACAACACAACTGATTGTCTCAAACGCATTAAGATGGAAAGAAATTCCACAAATTAACTTTTAAGAAGGCTTACCTGTTAATTGAAATGCATTACAGGTGACTACCTCATGTAGCTGGTTGAGAGAATGCCAAGAGTGTGCAAAGCTGTCAAGGCAAAGGGTGGCTTTTTGAAGAATCTCAAATCTCAAATATATTTTGGATTTGTTTAGCACTTTTTTGGTTACTAGATGATTCCATATGTGTTATTTATTATCCATATGTCTTCACTATTATTCTACAATATAGAAAATAGTAAAAATTAAGAAAAATCCTTGAATGAGTAGGTGTTCTAAAACTTTTGACCGGTAGTGTATATACAAAAGGGATGTAACCCAAACAAAGAGCGAGGTGTAACCTCTACACAATACACGGGACGAGACCCGTAAACAACCAGAGCACAATACACAGTACTCATGAGACCAACTGACACGGAACAATAATCAACAAGGACAATGGGGAACAGAGGGCACATACTAATCAGGGGGAATGGGAACCAGGTGTGCGTAATGGGAACCAGGTGTGCGTAATGGGTTGGTGGTAATGATCCATGTCAGTGACACCTAGAAAGCCGGTGACGTAGACCTCCGGAACTGGTGAACGGACTGAGCAGCAGTACCGGGGGGATCCGTGACAATCATTATCGCATCAATTCAGGTAATTTATTGCAATATGTATTTTGGTCCATACAGTGCCTTCGGAAAGTATTCAGACCCTTTACTTTTTCCACATTTTGTTATGTTACAGCCTTATTCTAAAATTGATTAAATAAATAAAAATCCTCAACAATCTACACACAATACCCCATAATGACAAAGCAAAAACAGGTTTTTAGAAATGTTTGCAAATTTATAAAAAAGAAAGAACAGAAATACCTTATTTACAAAAGTATTCAGACCCTTTGTTATGAGACTCGAAATTGAGCTCAGGTGCATCCTGTTTCCATTGATCGTCCTTGACATGTTTCTACAACCTGTGGTAAAATTCAATTGATTGGACATGATTTGGATAGGCACACACCTGTCTATTTAAAGGTCCCACAGTTGACAGTGCATGTCAGACCAAAAACCAAGCCATGAGGTCGAAGGAATTGTCCGAAGAGCACCGAGACAGGATTGTGTCAAGGCACAAATCTGGGGAAGGGTACCAAAAAAATTCTGCAGCACTGAAGGTCCCCATGAACACAGTGGCCTCCATCATTCTTAAATGGAAGAAGTTTGGAACCACCAAGACTCTTCCTAGAGCTGGCCGCCCGGCCAAACTGAGCAATCGTGGGAGAAGGGCCTTGGTCAGGGAGGTGACCAAAAACCCGATGGTCAGTCTGACAGAGCTCTAGAGTTCCTCTTTGGAGATGGGAAAACCTTCTAGAAGGACAACCATCGCTGCAGCACTCCACCAATCAGGCCTTTATGGTAGAGTGGCCAGACAGAAGCCACTCCTCAGTAAAAGGCACATGACAGCCCGCTTGGAGTTTGCCAAAAGGCACCTAAAGACTCTGAACATGAGAAATTCTCTGGTCTGATGAAACAAAGATTGAACTATTTGGCCTGAATGCCAAGCGCCACTTCTGGAGGAAACCTGGCACCATCCCTACGGTGAAGCATTGTGGTGGCAGCATCATGCTGTGGGGATGTTTTTCAGCGGCAGGGACTGGGAGACTAGTCAGGACCGAGGCAAAGATTAATGGAGCAAAGTACAGAGAGATACTTGATGAAAACCAGCTCCAAGAGCGCTCAGGACATCAGACTGGGGCGAAGGTTCACCTTCCAACAGGACAACGACCCGAAGCACACAGCCAATACAACGCAGGAGTGGCTTCGGGACCAGTCTCTGAATGTCCTCGAGTGGCCCAGCCAGAGCCCGGACTTGAACCCGATCTAACATCTCTGGAGAGACCTGAAAATAGCTGTGCAGCAACACTCTCCATCCAACCTGACAGATCTTGAGAGGATCCGCAGAGAAGAATGGGAGAAACTCCCCAAATACAGGTGTGCCAAGCTTGTAGCGTCATACCCAAGAAGACTCAAGGCTGTAATCTCTGCCAAAGGTGTTTCAACAAAGTACTGAGTAAAGGGTCTGAATACTTATGTAAATGTGATATCTGTTTTTTTATTTGTAATACATTTGCACACATTTCTAAAATCCTGTTTTTGCTTTGTCATTATCATTTTACATTTTAGTCATTTAGCAGACGCTCTTATCCAGAGCGACTTACAGTTAGTGAGTGCATACATTATAATTTTTTTCATACTGGCCCCCCGTGGAAATCGAACACACAACTCTGGCGTTGCAAACGCCATGCTCTACCAACTGAGCTACATCCCTGCCGGCCATTCCCTCCCCTACCCTGGACAACGCTGGGCCAATTGTGCGCCACCCCATGGGTCTCCCGGTCGCAGCCGGCTACGACAGAGCCTGGATTCGAACCAGGATCTCGGCGCCACTCGGGAGGTGTGGGGGAAAAAACGATTTAATACATTTTAGAATAAGGCTGTAACCTAACAAAATGTGGAAAAAGTCAAGGGGTCTGAATACTTTACAAAGGCTCTCTATCTACTAATTGTGCCCATCTATCTCTTTTAAAGTTTAGGACCCAGACCTTCACAGGTGTCCTTTTAACTGCCTGTCAGAAAACCATTCCAAGGTAAAGAAATAAAGGATCCATATCACAATAATGTCACACAGATAGATTCGTTTTAAACAGCTATAAGTAATACATTTGTGCTGTTCTGCAACTCTAAAGAAGTGTTTTAGAATCCAGAGGGAATACCAGAGCCCTGTGGGCACTATAAAGGCAGTAAGGTGCCATTTGTGACGCAGATAGAATTGATTTGACCACAAGAATGTGGTTTCACCATTTCAAGCACATTTTTCTATATTGTGTTCAAAGCCAGTTTAATCTAGAGTTTTCCCATAGTGTTTTTACTATATAATTAATATCCAGTTGAGTAGTGGAGGCTCCAGACAGCTGTTCTGTCTTCACACATCAAAGTAAAGGTGTGCATATTCACTGACCTATTTCAGCCCTCAGCCCAAGAGGGAGGGAGGGAGGGAGGGAAAGCAGAGAGAGAGAGTAATGAGTGGGAGAGAGTGGGGAATGGAGAAGGACAGAGAGAGTTCAGACATAAAAACAATGCCGCAAGAAATTATAAATTTTACACGAGGGAGTTCAAATGCAACAGTGACTTTCTAAGGCTGACTAGATGTTAGTCAGTGTGTGTGAACACAGTGTGAATGTTCCCCATCTATTGCGACTGTACTCCATGCACATGCGTGTGCCTGCACGCTGATGTTAAAGCAGCTGACAATGCCAGTCTTTCACCTTTTAACGCACCAGCTCTCCACCATCATGTGTGACTGGGGTTGTAACCCCTTCTCCCACCCTGCATCACTGGGCTCAGAGTGTGGGTGGGGTAGGGTGGGATAGGGTAACGTAGCATGGTAATGGCGGTATAGGGGCTAGGGTGAGATCATGTGAGTGGTTGATAATCTATACTCCTGTGGTCAGAACACCTGTAAACTAACATTCTTCCTAATGGTCTTCAGTACAACTCCCACAGCCACACTCCTTTCAGAAAAAGCATTTTCCTTTACGTCCTGACAAATGTTGACGCTCCTGAACACCAACAGCTGAGTACAAAGTTAATGATATAGGGTCCTATCTCAGGGCAGATGTTACACTGATGTTAGTAAGATTAATTATGTAAGTCCATATCTTCATCAGGCTCTTTTGGCTCAAAGGAAACAGAAATATACACTGAGTGAAATAAACCTGCTCTTTCCATGACAGACTGACCAGGTGAATACATGTGAAAGCTATGATCCCTTAAAGTCACCTGTAAAATCCAGTTCAATCTGTGTAAATGAAGTGGAGGAGACAGGTTAAAGAAGGATTTTTAAGCCTTGAGACAATTAAGACATGTATTGTGTATGTGTGCTGTTCAGAGGGTGAATGGGCAAGACAAAATATTTAAGTGCCTTTGAACAGGGTATGGTAGTAGGTGCCAGGAGCACCGGTTTGTGTCAAGAACTGCAACACTGCTGGGTTTTTCACGCTCAACAGTTTCCTGTGTGTGTGTATCAAGAATGGTCCACCACCAGTGAAGGCTGCTGAGGGGAGTATGGCTCATAATAATGGGTGGAATGGAGTCAATGGAATGTTATCAAACACATGAAACATGTGGTTTCCATGTGGTTGATACCATACCATTGACTCCATTCCAGCCATTATTATGAGCCGTCATCCCCTTAGCAGCCTCCACTGTCCACCACCCAAAGGACATCCAGCCAATTTGACACAACGGTGGGAAGTGTGGGAAGCATTGGAGTCAACATGGGCCAGCATCCCTGTGGAACGCTTTCGACACCTTGTAGAGTCCATGCCCTGACGAATTGAGGCTGTTCTGAGGGCAAAAGTGAGGATACAACTCAATATTTGGAAGGTGTTCTTAATGTTTTGTACACTCATTGTATGTTCTCCTTCATAGAGTTATAGAGTTGAGTTATTGTGTAATGCACATACAGTACGATATGCACATGGATGTATACCATGCCATGGAAAGGTAACTGCTACCATGCTGCTACTGGACAGAACTGTATGCCTTCCTCTTATGGATGCCAGTCACATGTATAAGCAACATTTAGTTAAAGCCACAAAAATACCCAATCGATAATGCACAGGATGAAGCAGGAGAGTTTTAATATACATAAACTAAGCTCAAGCCAACTTCTGTGTGAATACTGCACCAACAACGGACTCCTGTCCAGACCAGTGTGTCACAGCTCTCCTTTGCTGTGTACCACCTGAGTCGCGTCGGTCAGGCTACAACATTGCCCCATCAGACTGGGAATAAGGAGTTTAAAGTCTAGAAAAAAGCTAGTCTGCTAGTCATCAACTATCAAACAAATGGTTAAAAAGACCAGTCTGTCTATCAGACAATGGCAATTGTAGGACAAGTCTGCTTGAGACCAAAGCCCTGTCTGACCAAAGCCCTGTCTATCCCTCCCTCATCCGTCCCTGGCCAGTGATGTGAGTGGACTGGATAGTTGAGGACAGGGAGAGTGTCTGTGTGCTGGACACACACAAAGAGATGGAGAAACAATACACAGAGACAGTAACACGCAACACACTGGAGAGATGCCTCTATGCCAGAAAACCTCTGTGCTGCGTCACAGTTTATAAAGTAGACCCAGATGTCAGGGATGATGGGGGGAGGGCTTTAAGAACAAATTACATTATCCCTATGAATAAGCACCACAAACTGTGCACATACACTTTTCACTATTTTAAATTAACCCCAAAAGCATGCAACCTGCACATGCATTATGTTATATGGTACATTATGCCTACTGTATAGAATAGATGACATAATCCTACTGTAGATTGCCACAGCACATTAATGAAATCGGCTGCACTGTGACATGCAAGGAAAATACACTTAAGCATAGGCTATATACAATAATCCATCAAAATACAAATCGACCTACTCTATTCCCAATACCCATCACTATGTTGGTTCACAACTGTACTTATATTTCAATCAAATCTAACAGGTACCTGTTATTTTGAGAGAGAAAAGTGTCACTTTCCTCTCATATCAATTTCCCCTCTCTCTGTGCTTTTATTTCAAAAGTCAAAATCGTGCCCAGAATTACTTGGAAACCAGAAACCTAGACCTACTTTGTGATGTATACCCAAAACACAAATCAGTTTATGTAGCCTATCACTGAGGATTAGCATTCACGCCACATTCTCTAAACGGACATGAAACACCGTTCAACAGAGAGAAGTGGACCCGGAGCCAGCCATACCTTTGAAAAGGACCGCCATCCATACATAGATCCCAACCGAACCTTGTCCAAAACACTTGCGGCACCGCATCTTTGCGTTCACAGGAATCCGACGACCTCGAGACTTCACTGGCCGCTAGAGAGAAAGTGCTTGCTCAGCCCGGGTATGAGCATTGGGCTGGGGAGGGGGAGAGTGAGTGAGTGAGATAGAGATAATCTAACACATTTGCGCGTGCACGAAGGTTAAAAAACATTCTTATACACCCGGGCGCATTCTCAGAGCATAGGCTACTGTAAGAAAATAACTTTTACGCATAACAAAAACCTACTCGGGGTCTGAATTGTTGGTTAGTAGGCTATGACTATGTGAACCTTACACTGATAAACTTGTGGCTGTCATCGTGGTGTCTCTCTTCGCACGCTCACCTGTTTCCGGACTCGTCTGCTCCTTTGGTCTGCTAGAGCGCATTCCTCGTGCCACTTTTTAAATCAACGCGAGGCGGAGAGGGCATCAGGCGCCCCGCTAAGAGCTTACAGAGAGGTCTGAGCCTCTGTGTCTAGGTCAGAGTCTGGAAAAAACATCAACATTTCTAAAACCCCAACGCAGACATAAAAGTTCACTATGTTTATAGTTTAAACTTTACATTGATCATAAATGTTGTTGTGAAAGTTGTATTACAATGTGATGATATTTATGCATATGCCTAATAGGCATAAATGTTTTTTTTTTATATAAAAATAAACATGAGACTGACTCCAATAACTGTAGCCATTATGTGCAATTGCGCTAGTCGGATATATTCATAATTCTCAGATATTTAATCTAAAATTAAATCTAAACATTTATTAAATTAGATTTTTTTCCTACATGTGTATACAACCTACTCCAAATAGAACATGTTCCCAATTTAGAAAAAAATAAAAACGAAGATGTGTTCATTGCACACTGTATGTCTTCACACACCAGAGTTAATATGATATGATAAACTTTATTGTCCCGAGGGGAAATTTGACTTGGACAATAGAGAGTGCTGCTGCTTCCACATAAATACATAGAATCAATTGAGAATAACACCCCATCATACACCCCCTCCCACCCACACAAAAGGTTAATACATTCATGTCAGGTGGCAGGTAAGCTATAAGAGCGTTGGGCCAGTAACCGAAAGGTCGCTGGTTGGAATCCCCCAAGCCGACTAGGTGAAAAATCTGTCGATGTGCCCTTGAGCAAGGCACTTAACCCTAATTGCTCCTGTAAATCGCTCTGGATAAGAGCATCTGCTAAATAACTAAAATGTTAATGTAAAAAATGTCTAGGTGGCAGTTCCACATGAAAGCCAAGCTCCAGTCTGTCATTGCCTTCTCCCTCCCCTGCTGTTAAGCAGTTTTATTGACAGGGGGACAAACAAATGTTTATATCAGTTCAGCCAGCATAAAGGCACCTTATAACACCTCCTTGATGGAATCAGCTGGAACTCTGAGTTCATTGCATGTGTGGGGTCCGACCTTACCTTTCTGGCGTGTCTGATGATGGTCTCCTGGTAACAATGTCCTGGAGAGAGGAGGGAAGTGTCATGCCTATAATCTTCCCTGCTGTCTTGGTCAGTCTGAAGATTTGGGCTTTGAGCTGCACTGTCAGGTTACCAAACCATGAAACAATGCCTTAACACACGTGTCAAACTCATTCCACGGAGGGCTGAGTGTCTGCGGGTTTTCGCTCCTCCCTTGTACTTGACTGATTAATGAAGGTCACTAATTAGTAAAGAACTCCCCTCACCTGGTTATCTAGGTCTTAATTGAAAGGAAAATCTGTGACAAGCATTGAATATTGTTGTCCATCAATGATTCCCAACCAAATTTATTGAGCTTGAGTAATTTGGACATGGATAATTTGCCCTAAGAGTTGTGCAAGGTTAGTAGAATCTTATTCAAAATTATTCACAGCTGTAGTGGCTGCCAAAGATGCTTCCACCAAGTATTAACTCTGGGGTGTGAAGACATAATGCAATCAATACATTATAATTTCTTATTTTTTCATTAATTTGGAAAATGTTCTAAAATGTTTCTTTCACTTTGAAAAAGAGGAGCAAGTTCCATTTTTGTATTTAATTTTAATTAAGGCAGCAAAATGTGAAGACTGTGCAAGGGGTGTGCAATCTCGTCTCCATTAAGGTCATTATCAAATAATAATTTATTTATAAAATTCAATAATCAAAATAAAAAACTGGGACCCATCTCGTCTAAAAAGTTGACTCAAGTTTGCCAAAAAGCACCTGGATGATCATCAAGACTCTTGGAAGAACGTTCTATGGACATATGACGCAAAAGTATAACTTTTTGGACGACATGGTTCCAGTAATGCCTGGCGAAAACCAAACTCTGCATTCCACAGTAAGAAAATCATACCAAAGGTCAAGCATGGTGGGGGTGGTGTGATGTTTTGGGGATGCCTCAGGACCTGGACGACTTGCCTTAATAGAAGGAACCATGAGTTCTGCTCTGTATCAGAGAATTCTACAGGAGAATGTCAGACCATCCGTCTGTGAGCTGAAGCTGAAGCGCAGCTGGGTCATGTAGCAAGACAATGATCCAAAACACACAATCAAGTCTACATGAAAATTGCTAAAAAGCAACAAATTGGAAGTTTTGGAATGGCATAGTCAAAGTCCAGACCTAATCCCAATTGAGATGTTGTGGCAGGACTTGAACCGAGCAGTTCATGCTTGAAAACCCACACGTCACTGAGTTAAAGCAGTTCTGCATGGAAGAGTGGGCCAAAATTCCTTCACAGCGACGTGAGAGACTGATCAACAACTACAGGAAGCATTTGGTTGGAGTCATTGCGGCTAAAGGTGGAACAACCAGTTATTGAGTGTAAGGGGGCAATTACTTTTTCACACAGGGGAATTGGGTGTTGCATAACTTTGTTTATGAAATAAATATGTAATTGTTGTGTTATTTGTTCACTTATGTTCCCTTTATCTAATATTAGGTTTTGGTTGAAGATCTGATAACATTCAGTATCACAAATATGCAGACATTTGCAAAAATCCTGTTTTTGCTTTGTCATTATGGGGTATTGTGTGTAGATTGATGGGGGGGGGGGACAATTTAATCATTTTTAGAATAAGGCTGTAACCTAACTAAATGTGGAAAAAGTGAAGAGGTCTGAATACATTCCAAAGGCACTGTATACTATAACCTATGGTTTTTGAATGATGGTCTCAGGTTGGGTGTGTACATTCGCGTCTTTCGTGATTTCTCACAAAAATATAATCTATAGAATGGGTTTAACTTGGGTTCTCTAACCCTGGCAATTTTACTGGTAAACTCATGGGTAGGCCTACACTCGCTATGGCTGACCTGGTATTGTGCAATAATTTTTATGGTAATTTAGAATGTTTTATCAACTGATGCTGGATTGCCATGCATTTTAACTCAAATACTTCTACTTAGTTGAACTCAAAGTCAATGAAAAATCCTTATTACCTAATATGTTTGTGGTACTGACTCAAAACTAAATGAGAAGTCACATCAACTCTATTTTTTAAAGTTATGATAACAAATTAACATTTTCCCAACATGCTCGACTGCTGGTAGATTATTTTTTTGTTTTGTTATATATCTGTGTTTTTGCATGTACATTAGGCGCGTTCACACCTTAGCCCAGGGCTAATAGCCTCCTTAGCCCGGGACTAAGCGAGTTTTCACACTTGCACATTCTACATTTTATTTGATCCATTTTAGTTGCTTGCAACTGAGTTGCTTCTTGATTGCTTCGTGAAACACCCAGCTTTTCAACTTGGAAACAACAGCCAATCAAAACAAACACTTTTGTCACATGATCCATTCGAAGGTTCAGAATTCCAACCCAGTTGTCATGTCAACACAGCTGCCAGTGCTGCTCAGCACAACCCGCAATCAGCATTGACAGAACAGAGACTAGCACAACAGCAGATGTATGCAAATTATTGTACAACTGGAGATGTATGCTAATTATTGTACATGGTTTAGCAATCAATAAATGTAATTTTGAAGTGAACCCAAACCTCTCCCTGACCAGTTTCAACTAATATTGTCCACCATGAACTGTGCTAGCTAGCTTAGTTAATTTCTAGCTTGGTTAGCTTGTTGCTAGCTAGCTAGCTGTGTTGTTGGTGTTTGCAATGTCATGTGGCTAAATTGTACAGGCTGCATTTCTTCTATATACTTGCTGTTACAATACGGTTGGAACATTCCTGGAAATCCTTCAACCAAGATTTTTTTGAAAATCTGGGAATTTTGGGAAAGCAACCCTACTTGCAGGCCTGATGTGGCCTGTAAATCAGGCCACTGTATTAGGGTAATGCTAGGCCTCAAAATAAGGCCTTATGATATATGTAATGTATTGTCATAAAGAGTTGAATTATAATGATATAATTTGCCTAGGAACTCACTTAGTGAAGGCCACAGGACTGAAAATGAACTAATTCAACAACCATGTCTCTGTCACTAACAAATACAGTCATGGGTGGTAACTCTACAATTTATTTGAAAAGGCAAAGGGAATAATATTGGAGGCGTGGCATAGTGGCATAGTGGGGGATACAACTCAAATCTGGACCCCCTACATGGTCACAGTGACTCTATCGGTTTGAGTAATAACTACAAAATCACTTTAAATAACTGTACTCAGATAGTCCAAAGGGTTTCTTCAAAAGTTTTGAGTAATGACAGCACATTGGACTTTATAGTGGGTGCGTTCGTAAATTCACTCTGGCTATCTACTCCGATGTCAGAGCACTCTTCTCTGAGTGTGCAAGAGCGTAGAATAACTGATGAATTTACGAACGTGCAACACACGCTGAATATGACCGGTGTCAGTAAACGTCAGCAAAAACACATAATTCAATTGTTGCCAGCAGCACAGTTAGTCACTAACACTCTAGGTAGCATGAAAACAGCCTAACCAGCTCTGCTAGGGTGAGTAAAATGGTCAGAGTGAGGTGTTCTATCATTTGCATCTGGAAGTAGCTAGCAAGCCAACCAACTTTAGCCAGTCAGCTTGGGTGCTTGACTGCCGTTGTGAGGTCAGAATGCTCAGATCAACCCCACTCCTCAGCCAGAGAATCCAGTGTGTGCTCTGAACACTCAGAGAGCGATACGCTCTGAATTTACGAACAGACAATCTGACAATGCTTTGAATTTACAAACCACCCAGAGCGCACTCTGACACACTGGAGGCAGTTTACAAACGCACCCAGTGTGGTAATGTAGAATGTTCATCCAAATTGTGCTAACTGGTGTGGCTCATGCAATGGAATACATTTTTTGTAATGTCAGTTGAGTTGACTCAACAAATCACAGCACAGATTGAATGGTACACTTCCTGCTTTTACTTCCTGGCATAGGTAAACACAACATGGCTGCCAGTCCACCCATTATGCCATCATTGACTTGAATGGGGACGGCCATTCTATTCATTCTATTTCTGTGGTTGGGGTACTTGGCTTCAGCTCTTTACAGAGCATGGGACTGAAGGCCTTAAGGGTCAACTGAAGATCTCTGATGACCTCCTCAATGACATATCTGTAGAATTGGACAAATGTGGACAGGTGCCGCCCAAGCCCATCCAGAGACTTCAGACTGAACCACCACCTTCCACCACGCCTACCAAGCCCATCCAGACTGAACCGCCATCATCCACCATGCCTACCACTACCATGGGAGTCTCCTTGCAAACCACTGGAGACACCGTGGATCCATGAACTTTACATAAACCTTTCAAGAAAGCCCGGAGTACTGCCCAAAAGTGTATGGAAGTGGATAATCGAGGCATGCAGAGCTGATTTGATGCCAAATAAAGCCAATTCTCCCTATACTCTTCCTCTCTCTGAGAAAGCCGCTTTGCCGTAGAGAAAGGAGAAAAAGCTGCAGATGCACAACTTAGCTGTCTGTTTTGAACTTTGACGCCAGCCATCAAAGAACAAACGTACGTCCAGCTATCCTTCAGGTCCAGTATACAGGGCTGGTCAGCAGGAGTGATTTAGGACACTTTGGCCAAAGGAGACATCTCTGAGACCTTCATTCCTCCTGATGGATTCTACTGCATTGGGCTGAATAGTCTGGGACAAGTTTCTATCTACGAGGAACACATCAGGATCCTTTTGTACAAAAAAAGTCACTGCTATTCGAGTCTATGCCCATTTAGCACATAACATTCTGAAACCCATACGTTTCTTAGAGCTTTGTGAGAGCGGGGTTGTCCTATTGTTATTTTGCATACAACTGTGGTATCTAAATAACGATGCTAATTATGCTGTGAGGACAAGAAATCCGCTGACACTGTCCTTGATTATAATAGTTTATTATACCAAAGATTTCAGCGCCAATTTACAGACTCCTGCAGACATCTGGAGAACAACTGACCCAATCTCTAATATGTTGTCCCTCCCCGTCCTTTGTTTCAACCATGGTATTTATAATCTGTAACCTATGTAACATGATATGGGTGGTTTCCCCCACAGACCAATCCCAGGCCTCCACATAACAGACTTCCTCTAACACACCATTTGCAAACATCAGCAAAGTCATAAACTGTTTAGACACTACATATTTTCCCCCTTCGAGACTAATTAAGTCTCGAAAACAAAAAGAATAGGATTATGACAAATAACAATTTATCTTATTGAGTAACTTTAGCAATAAACCAAAATGTATGGAGAGTAAACAAATTTTTCTATGGAGTGTAAATACATTTCTATGAAATATGAACAAATCTTTATGGAGTGTGAGAGCGAAAAACCTGTCTGGCAGCTTTCTTTTCAAATATCCATCAATCAATCAAGACAGTAAAATTCTCTCACGGCCCCTCTGCCCCAGGCGACCACCTAAGTACTCCAGATCAATTCATACAGTGGGGAAAAAAAGTATTTAGTCAGCCACCAATTGTGCAAGTTCTCCCACTTAAAAAGATGAGAGAGGCCTGTAATTTTCATCATAGGTACACGTCAACTATGACAGACAAATTGAGGAAAAAAAATCCAGAAAATCACATTGTAGGATTTTTTATGAATTTATTTGCAAATTATGGTGGAAAATAAGTATTTGGTCACCTACAAACAAGCAAGATTTCTGGCTCTCACAGACCTGTAACTTCTTCTTTAAGAGGCTCCTCTGTCCTCCACTCGTTACCTGTATTAATGGCACCTGTTTGAACTTGTTATCAGTATAAAAGACACCTGTCCACAACCTCAAACAGTCACACTCCAAACTCCACTATGGCCAAGACCAAAGAGCTGTCAAAGGACACCAGAAACAAAATTGTAGACCTGCACCAGGCTGGGAAGACTGAATCTGCAATAGGTAAGCAGCTTGGTTTGAAGAAATCAACTGTGGGAGCAATTATTAGGAAATGGAAGACATACAAGACCACTGATAATCTCCCTCGATCTGGGGCTCCACGCAAGATCTCACCCCGTGGGGTCAAAATGATCACAAGAATGGTGAGCAAAAATCCCACAACCACACGGGGGGACCTAGTGAATGACCTGCAGAGAGCTGGGACCAAAGTAACAAAGCCTACCATCAGTAACACACTACGCCGCCAGGGACTCAAATCCTGCAGTGCAAGACGTGTCCCCCTGCTTAAGCCAGTACATGTCCAGGCCCGTCTGAAGTTTGCTAGAGTGCATTTGGATGATCCAGAAGAGGATTGGGAGAATGTCATATGGTCAGATGAAACCAAAATAGTAAAAACTCAACTCGTCGTGTTTGGAGGACAAAGAATGCTGAGTTGCATCCAAAGAACACCATACCTACTGTGAAGCATGGGGGTGGAAACAGCATGCTTTGGGGCTGTTTTTCTGCAAAGGGACCAGGACGACTGATCTGTGTAAAGGAAAGAATGAATGGGGCCATGTATCGTGAGATTTTGAGTGAAAACCTCCTTCAATCAGCAAGGGCATTGAAGATGAAACGTGGCTGGGTCTTTCAGCATGACAATGATCCCAAACACACCGCCCGGGCAACGAAGGAGTGGCTTCGTAAGAAGCATTTCAAGGTCCTGGAGTGGCCTAGCCAGTCTCCAGATCTCAACCCCATAGAAAATCTTTGGAGGGAGTTGAAAGTCTGTGTTGCCCAGCGACAGCCCCAAAACATCACTGCTCTAGAGGAGATCTGCATGGAGGAATGGGCCAAAATACCAGCAACAGTGTGTGAAAACCTTGTGAAGACTTACAGAAAACGTTTGACCTGTGTCATTGCCAACAAAGAGTATATAACAAAGTATTGAGAAACTTTTGTTATTGACCAAATACTTATTTTCCACCATAATTTGCAAATAAATGCATTAAAAATCCTACAATGTGATTTTCTGGATTTTTTTCCCTCAATTTGTCTGTCATAGTTGACGTGTACCTATGATGAAAATTACAGGCCTCTCTCATCTTTTTAAGTGGGAGAACTTGCACAATTGGTGGCTGACTAAATACTTTTTTTCCCCACTGTAAATCTTTATCAATGCATTTTAAACTATGATGCAATTGAATACACCTGAAAGCCTCAGCAAACAAAATACAATCAAAAATGTCCACATTCAGGCTGGTCGACCCATCGGACCCTCCTGTGGATTCTCTCTGTCCCTGCCTAGACCCAATATCCCTAAGCATCCACGAAATAAACACAAACATCTGAGATCCCCACATGTACCCAACAACAGAAAATATCATTCTTCAAAAATTAATACAGAAAGAATATGACACAAATTATGTATTACACATGCAAATATGTCTATATATCATTGCAGACACTGGAATGTAGTCCACTACACTGCATCTCCTCAGCAGTGTCGACTTTCAATGAAACGTCGATGATGGAATCTGAACATTTCCACATCTTCCTTGTTCCACTTCCTCCAGTCCATTCATATTGTCCATGTTTGAGTATTTGAATCCCCTCTACACATTCCCCCATATGCTTCTGGAAGAAAAGAAAACACCAACCAGTATCTTTTGCAAAACAACACATGCTAATTGTCAGGATCGTCTAGAACAGATGAGGACCAAGGCGCAGCGTTGCAGGCAAACATACTCTTTATTACGAGACACGATCAAAACAACAAACGATACGTGACAGTTCACGGTCTACCATAAACAGACTAGAAACAAAATCCCACAAACACGAATGAAACACAGACTGTTTAAATATGGCTCCCAATCAGAGACAGCCAGCAACACCTGACACTCGTTGCCTCTGATTGGGAGCCACTCTGGCCAACATAGAAATAGCACCCATAGACACAAAACACATTGATCTACACACCCTGGCTCAACATAACAGCGTCCCCAGAGCCAGGGCGTGACACAAATTAAAACATCAATATCAACAATAATATAAAAATGATATATGAAATGAATCACATTCCATTTCCCCCCTTTGATTCATAAGAAAATACTAAATATCACAATAATATGTAAAGCCATGTGAAAAATGATCGGATATTCAAAATGGATATCTATCCATCAATACTCCATCCAGTCCCACTTGTTCATCTCCATCTAGATCAGTAACAGTTAACAACGGCATCTGAGTGTTTTCTCCAGGCATCACAACTCCAACCCATCTCAATATCATAGCCTTCGCAAAAGTCAATAACAAAGTACAAAAGCAAAACATCACACACAGCGCTATAAGAGCTGCTACTAAAACTATCACTGCTCCCACTGGGCCTAACTGATCTTGCAACCAAGCCTTCGCTGACCATCCAGCTCCTTCAGATCTCCCAAACGCATCCCTTATATTCTTCAATGCATCTATAACACTAGTGATATTATCGGAAGTATCAGGGATCAAAGTATAACAATCATCCCCCGTCAAGTTCATAGCCAAACATAAGCCACCTTGTTTTGCTAAAATATAGTCAAGAGCCATGTCATGTTTCAACAGCGTCAGTCTGTGACTTCTTTGAGTATTTGACAGAAGGTTAAACCCTCTTATCGTTTCATTTGCAAAACCCTGCAAAGTATAGGTAATATTATCAATGTGATCTGCCAAAAATGTTACACCATACCATGGAAAAAGTCCAAGTCCCCACTTCTCTCCTAGACTTATCCTCCAATGGTAGGCTTCCAGACTATGACATTTCGCCATGTCCCTTTTCACCCTATTTCCAAACCTAGAATCAGATTTATCTGTGTCCGGTGCTTCCCCTCTTTTAATGGTAAAAACCTCATATGGAAGCTTCAACGTCGACATGTAACAACATCCTGTCCATCCATAGGGTAAGAATATATATGCTTCATCACCACAAACCCACCAAATATCTCTAAAATTCCCAATAGTCACATTATCAGGCAAAAGCTGATCTTTCACCATCAAAGTCCTGCTCTTCTTACTAACTGGAACATAAAAAGTTACATTATATTTCTCATTGCTAACCTTACGTTCACGCTTACCCAAAGTCATCATATAATCATCACAATCTGATAGTCCCATAAACATACCCTGTCCATCATATGTTTTCTTTGAACAAAAACAGCTTTTAGCCCTCACAGGTTTCACCTCCAATGCTTCAGAAATCGCTGTTAACTGATTTTCCTTCCGATCTAACAAATTCACATAGAGTAATTCATTTAACCAAGAACACTTAAACCTAGGCCTAAACAAATGCTTCGACAACGACATTATTATATATGTTAATGATTGTTGCTGATACAACAGCCATGATAAAGCATAAGATTGACACATACTTGATAGAGGTTGAGCCACCGTCTCTAAGATTGAACCCCATGTGCCTGGTGCTGGAATTCTCAACAGACATGGACCCTCAAGATTCCTCACTGATCTTACAGAATGAGTTAACTGCTGGAACCATAGATTCCTACCTGCCCATCCATCTTTAATTTGCAAAACAGAAGAATCAAATCTATATGCCTTCCATTTAGTTTCTCTCTTCCCTAATGAGCGGTATTTATCAGATATATCTTCTTGTCTTCCATCAAAATCAAAGATCTCATCCTTTACCTCCATGATAGTATTCTGCACTATTTCAGATGAATCTACATCATTCTCTACTACCATCTGCTCTCCTATTTCAACACTATCCTTACTACCATTCACAGCACTCTCCATCCTTATCCTAAACTTCTGAGTCATTCTTACTGCATCCTTTAGTTTCAGAAAAGTTGTTGTTGGTGTCTGTGTCACCTTTCCTAAATTTGTTATCGCCGTCGTAACATTAATCTCTTTCAAAGTTACTGTTAAAATAGTTGCTTTAGTTGATGTAGTAACACTCTTAATTATTTCCAGTGGGAAAGTGACAGATGTCCTCTGTGTATTATTTACTGTTGGAGTGGCTACTGTAATATACTTCTCCTGAACTCTAAATTTCCCTTCACCACTGTTCTCTCTCGTGCACTTACATGGGAGCTGAGCTGACTGTCCTAGAGTTACTTCAACCCTAGTTTTCGTAACGTTTTGGTCTGACTTTTCTCCTAACTGGTCTGGGCCTACTTTGTCTAACCGAATCACCAGCTTCTCCTGTAACAGAGTTGCCCTTGGTGATCTCCGCTGCTTCACATTCCACTGACATATTCCCTGTTGTTTCTGGGACGTATTGAAAATCAATTTCCCCAAATCTCCTTTCCTTTCCATCCATTGCAGAGTCATCTCTGGCATCATCAGAAGTGTAAACATTATCATCAACGTTGTCCACAACATGGACAATCTCTCCTTCTGGGTTTTCACTCTGGATATTGTCATGCATCTCTCCTTCTGTCTGTTCTCCCCTATCTCCATGCTGCTCTCTTGAGCCTTCAACATCCTGTTTCTCTGCGCGTGGCACCTCTTCTCCAGGTTCTTTAACACAATGTGACAAATGATACCACGTTGGAGACCCTTTAACCTGGACAGCTGTTCCAGTACTACGAACAACTTCAAATGGTCCTTCACGATGTTCGTTATACCACTTCCTTCTAAATACCTTCACGAACACCTTGTCCCCAGGTTGCACTGTACTCCTTTTTTGCTCATCAAGCTTCTCCTGCACCTCTTCTTTTCTTTGCCTGTCAGAAACATATGTGGACAACTTTTTATGAAAATTGGCCATATATGTAACGTACGCTCTCGTTTCATCTTCCAAAAGAGCCAAACTTGGACCCTTTCCGCTTGTTCGCAAACAAGGCGTAGGCATCCTTCTTCCTGTTACCAGTTCATGGGGTGTCATACGTAGATAACGCAACTCACTTGAGCGACACACCATTAATGCTAAAGGAAGCGCTGCTATCCAGTTTAGACCCGTATGCTGACAAATTTTGATAATGCGATTTTTCAAGACACCGTTCATTTTTTCACAAATCCCTTGACTTTGTGGGTGATAAACTGCTCCAAGACGTTGCTTAATTCCCAATTTTTGCAACATCAATTTCACTGATTTATCCACAAATTCCTTCCCATTATCTGAGGATATTCGATCGGGTAATCCCCACCTGCTTATGACTTCTTTACACAAGAACTTGGCAACCGATTGAGCATCTTTTCGCTTGGTTGGACAGGCCTCCGGCCATCGTGAAAATCTATCTACAACCACCAACATGTATCTTTTCCCATCAACTGGTTTTATCATATCAACAAAGTCGATAACCAACTCACGCATAGGACCTCTCGGTGTAGGAATGTAACCAGGAAGAACAGTCACACCCCTGCGAACATTATTCTTCAGACAGATTGTGCACCTGCCTATGACATAGTCAACCTGTTCAAGCAAATATGGTGCCCAAAAACCATACTCCTTTGTGATCTTTCTCCTAACCTCCCCCCTTGCAACATGAGCTAACCCATGTGCTTCCTAAATCATCAGACCTAATAGGTCTAGAGGCGCTACTATCAACCCCTCATGGTTTCTCCAAAGACAACAAAGGATTGCTACTCTGAGGATTTTTTTTATTGTCTTCAAAACACCTGCTTTCGAAAGTCCTTCAATTTGTGGTTCAATCCCTTGGATTGCTTAATATTTCAATGGATACTGATTCTTCCAAGGAGGTCTTGCTCCTGGTCGAAGTTCAACTTTCACCGGTTGGGCTAATTTCACAAGTCCAATATCGGTACTGTGTTGAGACCACAAACATTCTTGAACTTGTTGCAACATCTCCTCTTTCATAGGGTCTGAATCCATCTTCACACTGCAAATAGATTCATGTGTCATCCGTACAGCTCTCCTTGTCCTTGAGCCACAATCATTATTTTGAGAAATCGCTGATCTTCACTCCTCCAAATCCCCGAATTCTCTTTCATCAGTACAAAAACAGCTTTCTCTGCTTCTGTCATAATTTCTCCTATTTTCTTCTGCTCATAGCCTTCAGAAACCAACAAGGTCACATGTGGCACACTCTTCTCAATCTCCAATTCTTTATCCAGATAATCGTCTGTGTTTATCTTCATAGCTGCTCCTTGTGGTCCTAAAATTATGCAACATGAGCTGAGTTGAACTTTCTTTGGTTGATGACTCAACCATTACTTTGAGTTCGATTGGGCAGCATTCTTGAAATACTTGAGCGTACAATGAAATGGATATTCCAGAAGCCTCGCATCTGGCATATTTGCCACAATACATTTCTCCCATATCTTAGCCTGCTTCAAAAAATCTTCACTGAGATTTCCAATCCAGAATACTGTAGAAGAATCCATCTCTGTCATCATCAACAATTGGTAAACCTTTTCCTTTGGCACTTCTACCAGACAGCCGTCTGGTGTACATTTTATTGTACAGTTCAACTTACACAATGCATCTCTTCCCAACAATGCAATAGGTGTGTGTTCTGATACCAGTATGGGTATTGTAATTCTCTGATTTTTATAGCAGAGCTCAATTGGTTCCGTAAGAGGAATCAGCTGTTTCACTCCCTCAAATCCGATTGTCCTAATTAGTTGATTTGACATAGAGAGATGTGTAGCATCTTCAGGCCGAACACAGGTAAAAGCAGCTCCGCTATCCGCCATCACTTCCAATGGTCGGTTGTTTATTTTCACCTCAATTGTAGGATCTTTTTCCGGTCCTGATGCTACCAGCTGACACCCCCCTTTCGGATCTTCTGGGCACCCCTAGAATCCTTGCTCCGGGCCCCTGTAAGGGTTCACCGGTCCTCCAGATGATCTTGACTGGCCCCTGTATCTTCCTCTGAAATTCCCTCTGATGTTTCCTCCTGGCCCATTACACTCACGGGCAAAGTGACCAACCTGTCCACAATTATAACACACTTCTGAAGATTGCTGGAAGTATGGCTTAAATCTTCCTCCTCTTCCTCTTCCGAAGTCTTCTCGTCCTCTTCCTCTCCAATTCTGTGTCTGTCCAGAGACTGGCTGTGGATATGAAACAACTGGTACCGCTATTGGTGGCTGGTACAATTGCGGTTGGAACTGGTCCGGTTGAAGCAATGTCAGTGATTGTTGATTTGGTGCACACTGATTCTGCATAACCAAAGCTTGTTTCTTCTCCTTCTTATTCTCCACCAGTTGTATTTGATTGAGTTTTCTGAGAGTTTCTTGGTCCTGTTCTTTCTGGTTGTGTTCCTTTTTCCTGTACAGATCCACTTGATGGGCTATATGATCTGTATAGACACCTTTTGTCATGCTTGCAAGTCCAACCACCTCTGCCAGTTTGCTCCTTACTGGTGAGGGCAGTCCCATCTGCAGTTTAGCTCTCAAAATTGAATGCTCAATTTGACTCACATCTGGATCATTTCCGGTAATATTTCTCCACACTTGATGAACTCTTGACACATAGGCTCTCGGATTTTCTTGTTGTCCTAGTGGGTCAATCAAAATGTTGTCAGGATGCACATTTGTTGGAAACGTATCTTTCAGTGCTCTCCACAGCCGATTTCTACTTGCAGCCAACAATTCAGGGTCATTCACCGCAGTCCCCACATATCTATTAAGTCCAGCTCTCTGACAAATGTCTTGCATATCTGGAATCCCAAGGAGATTAGCCAAAAGTCTCTTAATGTCTCCTATGGCAGACTGTGTTCCCACCGTAATTTCTTCCAATTTTGAAATCCAAGGATATGCTCCATCTCGAAGGGTAGGCAGCTTCTCAAATATATCTGACATATCGGTATTCTGCAACGGCTTATACTCTAGGTTCTGTCCTCGAATTATCACTGGCGTCATCTTCTTACTTGTGCTCTCTTTCCTTGGCCTCAATGTATACTTCTCCAATTCTTGGGATCCTTTTCTCAGCAGTTTTTTCTTCTGTATCTTCAGCTTCTTGAGTTGTTCTTCCAGTTCTCTTACTTCTTCTAAATTATTCGCCTTATCCAGGCATGATACGCATCGGTCTATATCTCTTTCTATTTATTTTGTGCTAATCATTGTAGGATAAAATCCTCTTGAATATGAAGCACCTTTAATCTCCAAATCTTTATCGCTGTCTTCATCTTCACTTTCATCAGAACTCAAAAATCTTGTATTCTTCTCCTTCAAACATCCATCACCCCTTCTTTCCGCTCTGGCCACCTCCATCTGTTCACAGGGTCATATCCACCCATGATCTCTTCTGAATCACTCTGATCATCATCATCATCATCTTCAAGTTCCATCCTCCTGAACCTCACTCCACCCTTAGTTTCCAGACATCTCGTTTTTTTCTTACTTTTGGAGTTTGGATTCATCTTTATGATAGTTTCTGCTTGTCCTCTCTCTATTATTCGTTCATCTTCATCTCTGATGCAATAATCACCCTCCTGAATGATCATTGGAAGCTGAGGATAGACGTCCTTAAACTCTACTTCTTTCTCGTAAGGTGGGGGTCTTTTTGCTGAATCCGTATGTGAGAAAGGTGTATTGACTTCTGCCATTAGTTTTTCTGTCACCTTCACCTCTTTTACCATTTTCTCTATACCTCTGTTTCTTTTATCGTTGGTATCTTTTATCAGTTTTTGTCCTTCATTTTCAAACAGCTTAAGAACACCCAGCTCTCTTTGTCTCTTTTCTTTATGTTGTTCCCTTTTCCTTCCCTTCCCTTGATCTGCCTTATAAATCGACAGAAGCACTTTCATTATGTTGATGACGTCAGGGTTAAGAGTCCCTTCCACTGGCCATGGTTGTTCAATGTTAGGCCAACGTTTATTCCATTCCAACCTTGCAATACCATTAACTAGAGGATTACTATTTTCTACTACATCAACAGGAGTAATTACTTTCATAGTTTTTATGTCCTTTTTCCCCATTGTAACAACTCTTTTATATTCCTTTATTGTGAATTATTTTATTATTTTAGACTATGTAGCTTATGTTTCCCTCCCTTTTTATTTATTTATTTTATTTATTTATTTTAATTAATTAATTAATTAATATATTTATTTATTTTTATTAATTTATTTATTTTTATTGATTGATTTATTTTTATTTATTTATTTATTTTACCAAATTATTGATTAGTTGCAATCTTACCACATCCGATCAGGAAAAGTAAAGGAAAGTAGTCAACTTCAGAGCAATCCAAAAAAGAAAGACCTCTAATCCAGCAACACTACAGCACTCACAAACCAATTGCTTAATAATCACCCAATTACCTTAATTTTACGGAATAATGTCAGTGCTGGATTTCCAACACAACTCTAATCAAACCAACTCATGCACAAAAAACTCCAATATGGAATTCTTAATTACATCAATTGATCAGTCTGTTGCCAAGTCCCTGTCAAATTGTCACAACATGAAATATGCTAGGCACACAAAATATCCTGTATGGGAAGGTAAGTTTTGTGAACAGAACAGTACTGGCCTTAATTGGACTGGATCCGTGGCAGCCCACACTGTCGCGTGACGCACTGGTCAGCACCTCCTCTCTCTCTCTCTGTCTCCTCCTTCTCGTCTCTCATATGACAGAAGAACAAAGGAACAGACAAGAATTTAGTATTTTATGCACTCACTGGGTTATTTCAACCATGCAATACCCTTTTAAAAATACCTATGTTCACACTCGCGCTAAGAAATAAGCAAACAGCTTAACTCAGGAATATTATAAATAGCTCAATAACATTTTATTTTATTTATTTTTAATCCGTCAACATATCTCTCATTTATAAATTTAATAGATCTCAATCAAATAGTTTCATCGTTAAGTAACAGCCGATTTAACAAACAGAATACTTTATTTGTGTGTAAGTCTCCCCCTCCTTCTCTGTCTGCATGTCACAGCAGCTCAGTGCAGGCAGGGGAGTGGCATATTTGCTCTACGTAACTCTAAACTCATAAAATCCCACACATGCGCAGTTCATTCACCAGTGTGATTTCAGAGTGAGAAGAGCTCCCAAGCAGCTCTCTCCAAGCTAAACAACAGAAAGTAGACAGACCAGCTGTCCCTCCTTTATTTCCCCAACACAGACAAACAGTAACACTTAACAAAACTCACAAACCAACACAAAACATAGAACATAAATCCTACTTTGAAGTTTCTTAACTTCACTTATCCTAATCTGCAGATTTATAGTTATTTTCTTATCCATTACAAAACATCTCTATACACTCTTGAAACTCCTCCCTGTAGGCTCATAATCTTTTAACAGTTATTAAACGTTCTCTTTTTATAGAGACTCATAAGATTTTAACCTTAACGTCCTTCCAGGGGGCTCATATATGGTTAACAATTATTAATGTTCTCACCAACGGAGACTCATAAGATTTTAACCTTAACTTACATATTTCCTTACAAAAAACAAAAACCCCTGTTCTCAACCAAAACATATATATGTATATATCTCTAACATAAATCTTATCCTAACATGAGTCAACACACAGTTTAAACACAACAGAGACGTCTTTATTTTATTATGATTTTTCTCCCCCCCACACACACAATTCAAGAGGAATGCATCCGTTCCTACGGTCCTCTAAAGCATGCTACCGTCGTTCCTTATTTTTCATTGTTCCTAAATTTCTGCTACCTCGAGTTTGCAGATATTCAAATGAGAGGTTACATCGAACATATACCTCATCAACTATATGTCGAGGGGTAACTTGCAACCGAATGTATCTACCACAAACACCAGTTCCCGGAACTGACCTAAAAACAACCTAGTGAGTTTTCAGGATTTTCGGCCCATCCTAATGATCGCCTCGTTTGAGGGCTTTCCATAGATCAACGACGTCCTAATTAGTATACATTTTTCCTTAGTTCCTGGCCTTATTCCTTCATTGTATTCTTTTTAAATTTTATTCAAGCCAAATATCCCTGTGTCCAGTATTATCAATTCCTATAGACACTCCCCCCTGTTTGCGTTGTTTCCAGCGCAAACAAATTTAGAAATTTAGAACGGATTCTTATCCCACAGCAAATAACAGCAAAGTGCACACATAAGTCTTTCAAACGGTACATCTCCTCAGCGCACACACCCACATAAGCAAACAAACCGACCAGCGCCCAACATTGTGAGAAATCTCACCTTATGTGCCGGCGTCTTGAGCGGGAGTCACTTCGTAGCTCATGAATGGAACGCTGGAGAGACACAACACGTCCCAAAGATCCTCATCGCCATTCTGTGGTATCTAAATAACGATGCTAATTATGCTGTGAGGACAAGAAATCCGCTGACACTGTCCTTGATTATAATAGTTTATTATACCAAAGATTTCAGCGCCAATTTACAGACTCCTGCAGACATCTGGAGAACAACTGAACCAATCTCTAATATGTTGTTCCTCCCCGTCCTTTGTTTCAACCATGGTATTTATAATCTGTAACCTATGTAACATGATATGGGTGGTTTCCCCCACAGACCAATCCCAGGCCTCCACATAACATACTTCCTCTAACACACCATTTGCAAACATCAGCAAAGTCATAAACTGTTTAGACACTACACAACTTTCTGGGAATGGTGCAGGATACCCAGCTAGCACATAACATTCTGAGAGCCATGTGATTCTTAGGTGGGAATTTCAGTACATCAGCATAACATTTCCTACAGGTTTCCTCATGGTTCTATTTAAACTAATGTTCTAAAATTGTTCAGAGAACGTTAAGAAACAACGTTCATCTGTGTGAATTTCAGCACTTCAGTATAATGTTTTCTGCAGGTTTCCTCGTGGTTCTATTTAAAGTCATGTTCTCAGAACATTAAGAAAGATTTCCATAAAAAACCACAAGAAAACATTAGTAACCTTCAAAGAATGTTCTAAAAATGTTATTTAAAAACATATGCATTCCATTCTCAGCATCAACAAAACTCTCTCTATCCCCTATTTTTAAGAGATCTTAATGAGTGCTTGTTTCCTTTTAAATGGGGTCTGTTTGAATAGACTAAAATGCTTTGCATTAGTTAAGAAAACATGGCATGCTAGCTCCCTCCTGGTGGTGCAGTGGACTAATTTCATGGATAGAGAACAGAAGATCATAGATTAATGCCTAAGCAAATGGATTTCCATTTGTCCCATCTGTGCTTGAAGTTAAAAAACAATGAACCCAAACCAAGCTAGCAGTGTTATTAAAAGTCTAATCGGAACGTTCAGTGAATGTTTTAAGGAAGTTATTCAAAAACCTCTAAATAACCTATAATTACCATTCTCAGAACGTTAATAAAACCTCCCAACTTTCAGGAAACCATAGCAAAACGTTTTCAGAACCTCCCTGCAACCTAAAAATGTACTTCCCTGAACAGGCACAATTTACACTTCCGGTCTCAGAACATTTTAAAAAACGTTCAATTTTACAGGTCAGGAAACGTATGGCTTCGTTTCCTGACCAAAAACGTATTTTCCAAGGAACCAAATGTGCTAGCTGGGTGTGGACCCTCCCCATCATGGTCAGATGTATTTCTATGATCTCATTGTTTGAAGCTTCTTGTTGATTAAACAGTTGATTGCATAGGAGTCATTTGGGTTATATTTGTTTTGTTTGTCTTACTTTTGCCTCAGCCGGGCTTGTACAGTAATCAACTGACCTATTTATTCCATTCCATGAATAATATCAGCAGGAATAGAATCCGATAAGCGGTGAGGGGGAAACTGCGCAATATACCAAATGCTCTCTCTCTCTCTCTCTCTCTCTCTCTCTCTCTCTCTCTCTCTCTCTCTCTCTCTCTCTCTCTCTCTCTCTCTCTCTCTCTCTCTCTCTCTCTCTCTCTCTCTCTCTCTCTCTCTCTCTCTCTCTCTCTCTCTCTCTCTCTCTCTCTCTCTCTCTCTCTCTCTCTCTCTCTAAATAAAAACGAAAATGACATGTTTGTTCTTGCTATTTTACAGTTTGGTTGTCTTGATACCAGCAGGATGGCTTGAATTGTGCGCACACTGACAGACAAGCACCATGATGCCCGGTTACACAGACAGTAGTAGTCTATCAGCTGGGGGAGAAAGAGCCAGATGGGAGCTGCCCAGTGCTCCATGGGTTTGAAATACTCTGTGACGAGAGCGCTGCGCAACTGACTGGTGTAACAAAGTCTGGAGTTGATAGATAGATGAGTTCTCGCTCTGTCTCTGTCTGCCCTGTCTGAATCTAGACATATTTTGCAGGTCTAAATTGCTCTGTCATTTCCCCACTGGGGATGTGGCAAACTGTGTGTGTTTGCCTGTTTCCTCTTTTAGTGTCACTAATGCACCTAACACCAGGTGAATTTGCTCCCTCCTCCGCGCATGCCTTATCCCTTACATTTACACTTTGAGGACATTTCTTTCACTGAGAGCAGTAAACACATAAAGCACAATAACACACACACACACACACACACATTTTCGGATAAGCAATAACACACACACACACAGTCACACATTCTGCTCAGAGCAGACAGATCTGTCACAGGGGAAATCTTCTGAACTCTGGTCTGGTGGTGAGACAGAGTTTGAGTGCCAAGCATCCAGAACATAGACCTAGGGCTCTATTCAATCAGATTCGCTTTAGCCGACATCCGAATAGCGGAAATGCGTTAAAGCTATCAAATCCACAAGCGGCTCCTGGTATTATTGGACATTGTCATTGGCTGCACAGAGTCGCATTAAGAGAAATCCCATGCAGCCTTGTTTACAAGTTTGAACACTGGAATGTGAGATCTACACCTCTCTCTTTCTCTCTGAATCTCTCTCTCTCTGCCTCTCATTCTCTCTCTCTCTCTCTCTCTCTCTCTCTCTCTCTCTCTCTCTCTCTCTCTCTCTCTCTCTCTCTCTCTCTCTCTCTCTCTCTCTCTCTCTCTCTCTCTCTCTCTCTCTCTCTCTCTCTCTCTCTCTCTCTCTCTCTCTCTCTCTCTCTCTCTCTCTCTCTCTCTCTCTCTCTCTCTCTCTCTCTCTCTCTCGTTCTCTCTCTCTGTTGGAGGTGATATCCAGAGTGACAGAGACTCAGTGGCCTGATCTTTACCAGCAGGAGCCCCACTGTGAGATCATGATCCAATATGGCATCAGGACAGACCACAGGAGTCAGCAAGCACCCTGTGTGTGTGTGTGTGTCTGTGTGTGTCTGTGTGTGTTGGTCTGTGTGTGTGTCGGTCTGTGTGTGTGAGAGAGAGAGAGAAAGAGAGAGAGAGAGAGAGAGAGAGAGAGAGAGAGAGAGAGAGAGAGAGAGAGAGAGAGAGAGAGAGAGAGAGAGAGAGAGAGAGAGAGAGAGAGAGAGAGGATCAGGTGCTTTATAGAGGTGGACAGAAAGAGGGGGAAAACATGAGATAAAAAGTCAGATAAGTGAGAGAATGAGCTAGGTGAAAGGAGGCAGGAGAGAATGCTAGAGAGATGGAGTGAGACAAAGAGGACAATGACTCTAGGCTCCTGTTAATTTTGAATATTTTATAAATTAGATGTGCTGTACTAATGGGTAGCCTAGTATGTAGTCCACTCTCCAGTAGCCTAGTGTGTAGTCCACTGTCCAGTAGCCTAGTGTGTGGTCCACTCTCCAGTAGCCTAGTGTGTGGTCCACTGTCCAGTAGCCTAGTATGTAGTCCACTCTCCAGTAGCCTAGTGTGTAGTGCACTGTCCAGTAGCCTAGTGTGTAGTCCACTCTCCAGTGGTCTAGTGTGTAATCCACTCTCCAGTATCCTAGTGTGTAGTCCACTCTCCAATAGCCTAGTGTGTAGTCCACTGTCCAGTATCCTAGTGTGTAGTCCACTCTCCAGTAGCCTAGTGTGTAGTCCACTGTCCAGTAGCCTAGTGTGTGGTCCACTGTCCAGTAGCCTAGTGTGTGGTCCACTGTCTAGTAGCCTAGTGTGTAGTCCACTCTCCAGTAGCCTTGTATGTAGTCCACTCTCCAGTAGCCTAGTTTGTAGTCCACTGTCCAGTTGCCTAGTGTGTGGTCTACTGTCCAGTAGCCTAGTGTGTATTGGATGCTGGCATGCTAGTTGGCTTTGGCGTCATAGGATTTCGTGTACCAAGTTAGCTAGCTGAACAAACTAAGTTAGAGTCTATTCCTAGAAACATTGATCCGCTGTAGTTTACAACAATTATAATTTCTAGAGTGGAAGTTGAGAGAGTTATATATGAGTGTTTCAGTGAAACGTAAGTGAGGGAGGCCCCCCTCTCTCGCTTTCCCAGATGTTTAGTTCATTTCATTCCGATCTCCTTTGCATTATTGTAGCCTTTCTCTGTAGCCTGTCAACTATGTGTCTGTCTATCCCTGTTCTCTCCTCTCTGCAAAGGCCATACAAACGCTTCACACCACATGGCTGTTGCCACTCTAATCTGGTGGTCCCTGCGCGCACGACCCACGTGGAGTTCCAGGTCTCTGGCAGCCTCGGTAACTGCCGTTCTGCGGCCAACAGGGCAGAGTTAATCTCAGCCTATGCTACCCTCTAGTCCCTCGACTTCTTGGCGCTGACGAAAACATGGATTACCACAGAAAACACTGCTACTCCTACTGTTCTTTCCTCGTCTAACCATGTGTTCTCGCATACCCCGAGAGCATCTGGTCAGCGCGGCGGTGGCACAGGAATCCTCATCTCTCCCAAGTGGACATTCTCTCTTTTTCCCCTGACCCATCTGTATATCTCCTCATTTGAATTCCATGCTGTCACAGTCACTAGCCCATTCAAGCTTAACATCCTTGTCATTTATCGCCCTCCAGGTTCCCTTGGAGAGTTCATCAATGAGCTTGACGCCTTGATAAATTCCTTTCCTGAGGATGGCTCACCCCTCACAGTTCTGGGTGACTTTAACCTCCCTACGTCTGCCTTTGACTAATTTCTCTCTGCCTCCTTCTTTCCACTCATTTCCTCTTTTGACCTCACCCTCTCACTGTCTCCCCCTACTCACAAGGCAGGCAATACGCTTGACCTCATCTTTACTAGATGCTGTTCTTCTACTAATCTCACTGCAACTCCCCTCCAAGTCTCCGACCACTACTTTGTATCCTTTTCTCTCTCGCTCTCCTCCAACACCACTCACTCTGCCCCTACTCAGATGGTAATGTGCCGTCGCAACCTTCGCTCTCTCTCTCCCGCTACTCTCTCCTCTTCCATCCTACCATCTCTTCCCTCTGCTAAATCCTTCTCCCTCCGATCTCCTGATTCTGCCTCCTCAACCCTCCTCTCCTCCCTTTCTGCATCTTTTGACTCTCTATGTCCCCTATCCTCCAGGCCGGCTCGGTCCTCCCCTCCTGCTCCGTGGCTGGACGACTCATTGTGAACTCACAGAAGAGGGCTCCGGGCAGCCGAGCGGAAATTGAGGAAACTAGACTCCCTGCGGACCTGTCATCTTTTCACTCCCTCCTCTCTACATTCTCTTCCTCTGTTTCAGCTGCTAAAGCCACTTTATACCACTCTAAATTTCAAGCCTCTGCCTCTAACCCTGGGAAGCTCTTTGCCACCTTCTCCTCCCTGCTGAATCCTCCTCCTCCCCCTCCCTCCTCCCTCTCTGTGGATGACTTCGTCAACCATTTTGAAAAGAAGGTTGACGACATCCGATCCTCATTTATTAAGTCAAATGACACTGTTGGTCCTGCTCAAACTGCCCTACCCTATGCTTTGACTTCTTTCTCCCCTCTCTCTCCAGATGAAATCTTGCGACTTGTGACGGCCGGCTGCCCAACAACCTGCCCGCTTGACCATATCCCCTCCTCTCTTCTCCAGACCATTTCCGGAGACCTTCTCCCTTACCTCACCTCGCTCATCAACTCATCCTTGACCGCTGGCCATGTCCCTTCCGTCTTCAAGAGAGCGAGAATTGCACCCCTCCTCAAAAAACCAACACTCGATCCCTCCGATGTCAACAACTACAGACCAGTATCCCTTCTTTCTTTTCTCTCCAAAACTCTTGAGCGTGCCGTCTCTAGCCAACTCTCCTGCTATCTCTCTCAGAATGACCTTCTTGATCCAAACCAGTCAGGTTTCAAGACTGGTCATTCAACTGAGACTGCTCTTCTCTGTGTCACGGAGGCTCTCCGCACTGCTAAAGCTAACTCTCTCTCCTCTGCTCTTATCCTTCTAGACCTATCCACCACGTGCTCTCACCACTGGTGTCCCCCAGGGCTCAGTTCTAGGCCCTCTCCTATTCTCTCTATACACCAAGTCACTTGGCTCTGTCATATCCTCACATGGTCTCTCCTATCATTGCTACGCAGACGACACACAATTAATTTTCAACTTTCCCCCTTCTGATAACAGGTGGTGGATCGCATCTCTGCATGTCTGACAGACATATCAGTGTGGATGTCGGATCACCACCTCAAGCTGAACCTCGGCAAGACGGAGCTGCTCTTCCTCCCGGGGAAGGACTGCCCGCTCCATGATCTCGCCCTCACGGTTGACAACTCCATTGTGTCCTCCTCCCAGAGTGCAAAGAGCCTTGGCGTGACCCTGGAGAACACCCTGTCGTTCACCACTAACATCAAAGCGGTGACCCGTTCCTGCAGGTTCATGCTTTACAACATTCGCAGAGTACGACCCTACCTTACACAGAAAGCGGCACAGGTCCTAATCCAGGCACTTGTCATCTCCCGTCTGGATTACTGCAACTCGCTGTTGACTGGGCTCCCTGCCTGTGCCATTAAACCCCTACAATTTATCCAGAATGCCGCAGCCCGTCTGGTGTTCGACCTTCCCAAGTTCTCTCATGTCATCCCACTCCTCCGCACACTCCACTGGCTTCCAGTTGAGGCTCGCATCTTCTACAAGACCATGGTGCTTGCCTACGGAGCTGTGAGGGGAACGGCACCTCCTTACCTTCAGGCTCTGATCAGACCCTAGACCCAAACGAGGGCACTACGTTCATCCACCTCTGGCCTGCTGGCTCCCCTACCTCTACAGAAGCACAGTTCCCACTCAGCCCAGTAAAAAGCTATTTGCTGCTCTGGCACCAATGGTGGATCAAGCTCCCCCACAACGCCAGGACAGCTGACCACCTTCTGGAGACACTTGAAACCCTACCTCTTTAAAGAATACCTGGAATGGTATAAAGTTATCCTTCTTGCTATCATAAGTTGAATGCACCAATTTGTAAGTCGCTCTGGATAAGTCTATAAATGATGTAAATGTAAATGTATATGTAGTCCACTCTCCAGTAGCCTAGTGTGTAGTCCACTCTCCAATAGCCTGGTGTGAAGTCCACTCTCCAGTAGCCTAGTGTGTGGTCCACTCTCCAGCAGCCTAGTGTTTAGTCCACTCTCCAGTAGCCTTGTGTGTGGTCCACTGTCCAGTAGCCTAGTGTGTAGTCCACTCTCCAGTAGCCTAGTGTGTAGTCCACTGTCCAGTAGCCTAGTGTGTGGTCCACTCTCCAGCAGCCTAGTGTTTAGTCCACTCTCCAGTAGCCTTGTGTGTGGTCCACTGTCCAGTAGCCTAGTGTGTAGTCCACTCTCCAGTAGCCTAGTGTGTAGTCCACTGTCCAGTAGCCTAGTGTGTAGTCCACTCTCCAGTAGCCTAGTATGTAGTCCACTCTCCAGTAGCCTAGTGTGTAGTCCACTGTCCAGTAGCCTAGTGTGTGGTCCACTGTCCAGTATCCTAGTGTGTAGTCCACTCTCCAGTAGCCTAGTGTGTGGTCCACTCTCCAGTATCCTAGTGTGTAGTCCACTCTCCAGTAGCCTAGTGTGTTGTCCACTCTCCAGTAGCCTAGTGTGTGGTCCACTCTCCAGTAGCCTAGTGTGTAGTCCACTCTCCAGTAGCCTAGTGTGTAGTCCACTCTCCAGTATCCTAGTGTGTGGTCCACTCTCCAGTAGCCTAGTGTTTTGCCTTTCTCCACTATCCCCTGCCTGCATGAGAGGTTTAATTACATTTAACAGACTGACCAGGACAACCACACACACACATACACACACACCTATTACGTACATACACAAGCGAACTAAGATGCACCTGATCTATGGCCACACGCAAACATACAGACACGTAAGACTGCCCTGGCTTTAACAAGGCCTGGGCACATCCCTCATAACCTAGGGATGTGATGGAATGGGGTCAGGTGAGTTTTGATGTGTGTGTCTGAGTCTCTGTGACTTTGATGCTTGGGACTGGGTGTTCCACGGGTCCCAGGGGCGAATGTATCAAGTGTCTCAGAGTAGGAGTGCTGATCTAGGGTCAGGTCTCCCGTGTCCATGTCATCTTATTCATCTAAAAGGCTAAACTGATCCTAAATCAGCCTTCCTACTCTGAGACGCTTGAGCTACCCCAGTGAACAAACTGATTAAATAACCCACACATTGTTCTGAAACAAGCCCATGTTGATCTACACTGACTGCCCTGACATAACCAGGCCAAGGAGTATGGAACGCCGTTTGGGTCTTTGCATGTCAAAAAAGATACACGTCAAATAACACTATTTGACACGTCAAATAAGCTTGTTGACCAATCAGGACCTGAATATAACTGCACGTCACATAATAATTTAACACGTTCATTCATTATTTACGCAGTTATTACACATTGATTACACTATCACTAGTATTTCATATGTCATAACGATTCACCTATACTTATACTATGATGCTGGTAATGTTGTCTTGCATACCTGCACGAGGCAGACACACTTCCCCAAGCTCTGGGACAGTACTGGTCAGACACAGACAGCCAACCTCCGGTTTCCAAACTGTCATCAATGTTGCCAAAATGCTTGATTATTATTCTGTATTTTGACTGGTTAGGATGAATCAAGTGCAACTGCTTGGATCTCACTTTCCATCCTATAACTAAATATACTTTCCTGCAACCCGCCTCACCCCATGTGGAACTGATTCTATTATTTCTTCATACATCTTTATCCAGAACCTCTGGCTGAAACTAGCCAGCTAGCCAGCTAACTAGCTACTCGAGCCAGGCCCATCTCCCGGCTATCTACCTCTCTGTCAACCGGAGGGGACCTCCTAGTGTTGACACGGAGCCCTGCCGATCCATCACGACTGGTCTGCCGACGTAATCGTCTGATGTGGTTTCAACAGGCTTCCCGTTGTGATGACCACGAAGATCCATCTGCTAGCCCCGGCCCGCTAGCACACGCAATCAACAGCCGTGCCTCCAGCTCGCCTGTAGCGTAGCAGCCACTGGACTGCTCCCGGACTTACTTATTGCTGTTCACTGGACCTTATGATCACTCATCTACACAGCTGATGCCTGCTGGACTGTTCATTTATAAGGTACCCCATCCTGTTTATCTGTTTAGACTCAGCTCAAACTTTCGTCGCCATTACCAGCTGTTGTTTTAGCTCTCTCGAATAACACCTGGGAGAGACGCATAAAGCAGTCACATGTCAATATGCCTTGCCTATTGCTGTTTCGGTTAGTTCTAACTTTACTTTTTTAATGTAGAGCCTACAGTCCTGCTCAACCTGTTTCAGATGGCTCCTTTGTCCCACCCCCCACACTCGCGGAGACCGGCTCTATCGGTGCCTCCAGTGATGCTATCTCTTTCATATTTAGCCAACGCTTAGGTTTACCTCCACTGTACTCATATCCTTCCATATCCTTGTCTGAACATAATGCCCTGAATCTATTCTACAACGCCCGGAAATCTGCCCCTTTTTTTTCTGTACCCAACGCACTAGAAGACCAGTTCTTAAAGCCGTATCCTTATTCTACTCCTCCTCTGTTCCTCTGATGATGTAGAGGTTAACCCAGGCCCTGTAGCCCCCAGTATCACTCCTGCTCCCCAGGTGCTATCATTTGTTGACTTCTGTAACCGCAAAAGCCATGGTTTCTTGCATGTTAACATCAGAAGCCTCCTCCTTAAGTTTGAATTATTCACTGCGTTAGCACACTCTGCCAACCCTGATGTTCTAGCAGTGTCTGAATCCTGGCTTAGGAAGGCCACCAAAGATTCTGAAATTTCCATTCACAACTACAACATTTTCCGTCTAGATAGAAATGCCAAAGGCGGCGGAGTAGCCTGCAGAGCTCTATCATACTATCCAGGTCTGTGCCCAAACAGTTTGAGCTTCTACTTCTAAAAATCCACCTTTCCAGAAATAAGTCTCTCACTGTTACCGCTTGCTACAGACCCCCCTCAGCCCCCAGATGTGCCCTGAACACCATATGTGAATTGATTGCCCCCATCTATCCTCAGAGTTCGTATTGCTTGGTGACCTAAAACTGGGATATGCTTAACACCCTGGCCGTCCTACAATCTAAACTAGATGCCCTCAATCTCACACAAATTATCAAGGAACCTACCAGGTACAACCATAAATCCGTTAACATGGGCACCCTCATAGATATCATCCTGACTAATTTACCCTCTAAATACTCCTCCGCTGTCTTCAACCAGGATCTCAGCGATCACTGCCTCATTGCCTGCATCCGTAAGGGGTCCACGGTCAAACGACCACCCCTCATCACTGTCAAACGCTCCCTAAAACACTTCAGCGAGCAGGCCTTTCTAATTGACCTGGCTTGGGTATCCTGTATGGATATTGATCTCATTCTGTCAGTAGAGGATGCCTGGTTGTTCCTTAAAAGTGCTTTCACCTCCATCTTAAATAAGCATGCCCCATTCAAAAAATTCAGAACTAAGAACAGATATAGCCCCTGGTTTACCCCAGACTTGACTGCCCTTGACCAGCACAAAAACATCCTGTGGCGTACTGCATTAGCATCGAACAGCCCACGTGATATGCAACTTTTCAGGGAAGTCAGGAACCAATATACACAATCAGTTAGGAAAGCAAAGGCTAGCTTTTTCAAACAGAAATGTGCATCCTGTAGCACTAACTCCAAAAAGTTTTGGGACTGTGTAAAGTCCATGGAGAATAAGAGCACCTCCTCCCAGCTTCCCACTGCACTGAGGATAGGAAACACTGTCACTACCGATAAATCTACGATAATCGAAAATTTCAACAATCATTTTGCTACGGCTGGCCATGCTTTCCACCTGGCTACCCCTACCCCGGCCAACAGCTCTGCACCCTCCGCTGCAACTTGCCCATGCCCCCCCGCTTCTCCTTCACCCAAATTCAGATAGCTGATGTTCTGAAAGAGCTGAAAAATCTGGACCCCTACAAATCATCTGGGCTAGACAATCTGGACCCTTTCTTTCTAAGATTAGCCGCCGAAATTGTCGCAACCCCTATTACCAGCCTGTTCAACCTCTCTTTCGTATCATCTGAGATCCCCAGAGATTGGAAAGCTGCCGCGGTCATCCCCCTCTTCAAAGGGGGTGACAATCTAGATCCAAACTGTTACAGACCTATATCCATCCTGCCCTGCCTTTCAAAAGTATTTGAAAGCCAAGTTAACAAACAGATCACTGACCATTTAGAATCCCATCGTACCTTCTCCGCTATGCAATCTGGTTTCCGAGCTGGTCATGGGTGTACCTCAGCAACGCTCAAGGTCCTAAACAATATAATAACTGCGATCGATAAAAGACAGTACTGTGCAGCAGTCTTCATTGACCTGGCCAAGGCTTTTGACTCTGTCAATCACAGCATTCTTATTGGCAGACTAAATAGCCTTGGTTTCTCAAATGACTGCCTCGCCTGGTTCACCAACTACTTCTCAGATAGAGTTCAATGTGTCAAATCAGATGGCCTGTTGTCTGGACCTCTGGCAGTCTCTATGGGGGTGCCACAGGGTTCAATTCTCGGGCCGACTCTATTCTCTGTGTATGTCAATGATGTCGCTCTTGCTGCTGGTGACTCTCAGATCCACCTCTACGCAGACGACACCATTTTGTATACATCTGGCCCTTCATTGGACACTGTGTTAACAAACCTCCAAACAAGCTTCAATGCCATACAACACTCCTTCCGTGGCTTCCAACTGCTCTTAAACGCTAGAAAACCTAAATGCATGCTCTTCAATCGAACGCTGCTTGCACCCGCCTGCCCGACTAGAATCACTACTCTCGACGGGTCTGACTTAGAATATGTGGACAACTACAAATACCTAGGTGTCTGGTTAGACCGTAAACTCTCCTTCCAGACTCACATTAAGCAACTCCAATCCAAAGTTAAATCTAGAATCGGCTTCCTATTTCGCAACAAAGCCTCCTTCACTCATGCTGCTAAACATGCCCTCATAAAACTGAGTATCCTACCGATCCTTGACTTCGGCCATGTCATTTACAAAATAGCTTCCAACACTCTACTCAGCAAATTGGATGTAGTCTATCACAGTGCCATCCGTTTTGTCACCAAAGCCCCATATACTACCCACCACTGTGACCTGTACGCTCTCATTAGCTGGCCCTCACTACATATTCATTGCCAAAACCACTGGCTCCAGGTCATCTATAAATCACTTCTAGGCAAATCCCTGCCTTATCTTAGCTCATTGGTCACCATAGCAACACCCACCCGTAGTATGCGTTCCAGCAGGTACAGTGGGGAAAAAAAGTATTTAGTCAGCCACCAATTGTGCAAGTTCTCCCACTTAAAAAGATGAGAGAGGCCTGTAATTTCATCATTGGTACAGGTCAACTATGACAGACAAATAAAAAAAAAACATCCAGAAAATCACATTGTAGGATTTTTAATGAATTTATTTGCAGATTATGGTGGAAAATAAGTATTTGGTCAATAACAAACGTTTCTCAATACTTTGTTATATACCCTTTGTTGGCAATGACACAGGTCAAACGTTTTCTGTAAGTCTTCACAAGGTTTTCACACACTGTTGCTGGTATTTTGGCCCATTCCTCCATGCAGATCTCCTTTAGAGCAGTGATGTTTTGGGGCTGTCGCTGGGCAACACGGACTTTCAACTCCCTCCAAAGATTTTCTATGGGGTTGAGATCTGGAGACTGGCTAGGCCACTCCAGGACCTTGAAATGATTCTTACGAAGCCACTCCTTCGTTGCCCGGGCGGTGTGTTTGGGATCATTGTCATGCTGAAAGACCCAGCCACGTTTCATCTTCAATGCCCTTGCTGATGGTAGGAGGTTTTCACTCAAAATCTCACGATACATGGCCCCATTCATTCTTTCCTTTACACGGATCAGTCGTCCTGGTCCCTTTGCAGTAAAACAGCACCAAAGCATGATGTTTCCACCCCCATGCTTCACAGTAGGTATGGTGTTCTTTGGATGCAACTCAGCATTCTTTGTCCTCCAAACACGACGAGTTGAGTTTTTACCAAAAAGTTATATTTTGGTTTCATCTGACCATATGACATTCTCCCAATCCTCTTCTGGATCATCCAAATGCACTCTAGCAAACTTCAGATGGGCCTGGACATGTACTGGCTTAAGCAGGGGGACACGTCTAGCACTGCAGGATTTGAGTCCCTGGCGGCGTAGTGTGTTACTGATGGTAGGCTTTGTTACTTTGGTCCCAGCTCTCTGCAGGTCATTCACTAGGTCCCCCGTGTGGTTCTGGGATTTTTGCTCACCGTTCTTGTGATCATTTTGACCCCACGGGGTGAGATCTTGCATGGAGCCCCAGATCGAGGGAGATTATCAGTGGTCTTGTATGTCTTCCATTTCCTAATAATTGCTCCCACAGTTGATTTATTCAAACCAAGCTGCTTACCTATTGCAGATTCAGTCTTCCCAGCCTGGTGCAGGTCTACAATTTTGTTTCTGGTGTCCTTTGACAGCTCTTTGGTCTTGGCCATAGTGGAGTTTGGAGTGTGACTGTTTGAGGTTGTGGACAGATGTATTTTATACTGATAACAAGTTCAAACAGGTGCCATTAATACAGGTAACGAGTGGAGGACAGAGGAGCCTCTTAAAGAAGAAGTTACATGTCTGTGAGAGCCAGAAATCTTGCTTGTTTGTAGGTGACCAAATACTTATTTTCCACCATAATTTGCAAATAAATTCATTAAAAATCCTACAATGTGATTTTCTGGATTTATTTTTCTCAATTTGTCTGTCATAGTTGACGTGTACCTATGATGAATATTACAGGCCTCTCATCTTTTTAAATGGGAGAACTTGCACAATTGGTGGCTGACTAAATACTTTTTTTCCCCACTGTATATCTCACTGGTCATCCCCAAAGCCAACACCTCCTTTCGTCGCCATTCCTTCCAGTTCTCAGCTGCAAATGACTGGAACGAACTGCAAAAATCTCTGAAGCTGGAGACACTTATCTCCCTCACTATCTTTAAGCATCAGTTGTCAGAGCAGCTTACCGATCACTGCACCTGTACAAAGCCCATCTGTAATTAGCCCACCCAACTACCTCATCCCCATATTGTTATTTACATTGTTATTTATTTTGCTCATTTGCACCCCAGTATCTCTATTTGCACATCATCTTCTTCACATCTATCACTCCAGTGTTAATACTGTCACAAACCGGCTCAAGTTCGTAACAAAAGGGAGACACGTGGAGACAAAGAATACTCAAAGTATATATTTATTAACTAAAGTAAACTAAATCAAATAACAATGGTGTGTGTAATCAGTAATCAGTAGTGTAAGTGAGTGTTTGCATGCATAAATGTAGTATGGAAAAGTGTTGAGAGGTGCCAAAGCAACAACCAAAAAGGCCACAAAAATACCACAACCAAAGTCAAAGTATCTGCCTGGAGAGAGTCTCCTCAATGAATGTGGAAGAGGTCCATTTATGCTGGGACACACCCGGCCCATTGTGTTTCCCATGTAGCTGACGACCCTCCCAACTCCGCCCACCGGCATCCTAATAAGGAAACAAGAGCAAAGAGAGAATACGGCAGACAGAGTGGGAGGGTCGTCACAATACTAAATTATAATTGTGATTATTTTTGCACTATGCACTATACACACTGTATATAGATTTTCTATTGTGTTATTGACTGTAAGTTTTGTTTATTCCATATGTAACTCCGTGTTGTTGTTGTTTTTACCGCACTGGTTTGCTTTATCTTGGCCAGGTCGCAGTTGTAAATGAGAACTTGTTCTCAACTGGCTTACATTGCTGGCTAGCTGCCAGGCAGAAGCAGCAGGATCACCATCCTTTCTCCCATGCCTCTGGGATGGTTGCATGACGGGGAGAATGTTGGACTACCTAGCTAACATTTTTGATCCTGCTCCTTTGATCCTGCTCTTATTTCAAATGCTAACACAGACATTTTCCCATTCGGTCAAACAAATATTGGCTTATTATCAACGCGGTATTGTAAACACATTGTGGACGCTGTGTGTGCAGTGCTTTTTTATGGATTTTATTTACAGCTTTGACAGTGCTACTGACCGTAGTGGTGGCGCTTGGCTATCTTCATATTGGTAACAGAGTTATTATGAGGTGTCTGAGAAAGGTTAGACCTCTCACACACACTTAGGCATCAGAGTGAAAAGGTCAAGGTAACATGGGGAGGAGAGGGACGAGAGAGAGGGGGAGGAAGAGAAAGAAAGAAAGAAAGAAAGAAAGAAAGAAAGAAAGAAAGAAAGAAAGAAAGAAAGAAAGAAAGAAAGAAAGAAAGAAAGAAAGAAAGAAAGAAAGAAAGAAAGAAAGAAAGAAAGAAAGAAAGAAAGAAAGAAACTCAAAAAGATTTACCTGTATGTTGTATACAATGTCAGTATAGTGTTAGACCTGGGAGCTTTTCACTTTGCGGAGAATACGTTCCATGCACGTTACAAGCTCAAATAAATGACTGAATTGAAGGGTGTGCAGTACAGGTTTTCAAAGACACATATACAGAGAGCTAAAAAGAATTATCCTACATAATTTATGATTTTCTTCCTTTTCATTGTCTTTGTCTTGCATGCACTCTGGCAAGGGGTTTACTTTTTATAATATAGTGGCTGTGCATATGCATGGGTTTATGCATGAGTGTGTGCATGTGTGGGGACGTGTGTGGGGACATCCAATAGAAAAGGAAAATCTATTTTTTATCACCTTTATGTCTCCTAGACAAAACAGAGTATTATTCAACAACAAAGAGAGATTTAGAGCATTTTCGCAAATACTGTATCTCAAATGTTGCTCCTGAGAAACAACCATGGATTAGTCTCATATTGATCAATGTATAAGTTCTCTAAATTCTCTTAAATGTGTCTCCTTTCAACTCCCTCAATTCATGCAAAAAAGAAAAGAAAGAACAAGATCTCAATGACGAGCTTCAGCAAGTTTTCAAGCTTATTAGTCTTTAAATCTGACCAAATTATGTAGATGTGGGAGGATGTCAAAAAATGTCATCACTTTTGCACACTTTAAACTGAGTTGGAGTGTGTGTCTGGCTTCTTTCTTTGTCTGCTAAACAAACTCTAGGAGGCAGGGCACAGCCTGGTTGCAAAATAACAGTGTAGCTACTATTGAGATTGGGGGTAAACTATGGCCAAATGTTAACACGTTTCAAAATCTGGATTTGGCTAACCAGGCCATGGTATGGGGTAAACTGTTGCTAGCATAGCTAGCTACCTTCATAAGAAGCCTGTTTTGTGCTGTTTTGGTTGCTCTGATTAAATACAATTAAACATCAACCAATGTGTTACAGTTTCTTTTAGTGATCAAAGTATGACAGACAGCTAAAACTTACCGTTGACAGTGGTATCGCGCCACATTGTGCTTGATCAGGTGTAATATCAAAGAAGACTCCTTTCTTAGAAGAGTTAGTTAATATGACTGCTCAGTGATAACTACTGTCTCTTGCTTCTTCTGCCAGCAAAGACAGTCAATGTAACAGCCATTAATGAGGTCATGTGGTAGCCTGTTTTACTTTGTGATTGGCTGAAAGGGAGTTAGATGTATCATTGTTCTTCTACTTTTCCTGGCTGTCAAAGTACCAGGATGTTGTTGAGAGCAGTTTTGAATCTGAATTTAGAAATTGAATTTAGAAACTGATTTTAGAAACTGAATTTGAAAACTGAATTTGAAAACTGAATTTGAAAACTCAAATCAAATCAATTGTTATTTGCCACATGCGCCGAATACAACAGGTGTAGACCTTACAGTGAAATGCTTACTTACAAGCCCTTAACCAACAATGCAGTTTTTAAGAAAAAATAGATTTTTTAAACAGCAGCAGTAAAATATAATAACAGTAGGGAGGCTATATACAGTGGGTACCGGTACAGAGTCAATGTGCGGGGGCACCGGTTAGTCCTCTTTTTTTTTTTCCTGTAGTCCACAATCATCTCCTTTGTCTTGATCACGTTGAGGGAGAGGTTGTTATCCTGGCACCACACGGCCAGGTCTCTGACCTCCTCCCGATAGGCTGTCTCATCGTTGTCGGTGATCAGGCCTACAACTGTTGTGTCGTCGGCAAACTTAATGATGGTGTTGGAGTCGTGCCTGGCCATGCAGTCATGGGTGAACAGGGAGTACAGGAGGGGACTGAACACGCACCCCTGTGGGGCCCTCGTGTTGAGGATCAGTGTGGCAGATGTGTTGTTACCTACCCTTACCACCTGGGGGTGGCCCATCAGGAAGTACAGGATCCAGTTGCAGAGGGAGGTGTTTAGTCCCAGGGTCCTTAGCTTAGTGATGAGCTTTGAGGGCACTATGGTGTTGAATGCTGAGCTGTAGTCAATGAATAGAATTCTCTGAATTTGAAAACTGAATCTGAATGCATCTGAGAAACTGAATATATGAAACTTTGGTAAACTTGAAATGATAGCTTGTAAACTTGATACACAGAAAATGAATGCAATATCTACCATATTGAAACTGAATATATATAAATATTAAATTTGAATATTGAATTACATTTGAATAGAATTTTAAAACTGAATGCAATATTCATTCAATTCAGTTTCAAATCATGAAATACAAGTTTAATGTAGGAATTTAATGACTCAATTTGTGCATTACAAATTTAAAAATATTTAATTCAAATTCAGTGTGAAGAAGGGATTTGACAAAAACGTGTCTTTGGGAGGAGAAGCAACACCTGCATGCGCAAAGCAGCTAATTAGACACTGTTTGACTATATTTGTATTTTCCTTTTCTTGAAATAGTAATTGATCTATATAGGCCTATTAGATCAATGATGATCAATGATCATAGGCTATGTATGAAGAAATAATCACTGATCTGACATGACTTGGTTGGTAGCCTATAGTTTAAAATCTCCTTTCACCTATCCATCTATCGGTGATCTCTTCAAGGAGAGTAATGAAGAATGCATAGGCATTTGTGCAATGCAGTTTATCTGGACCCAGCAAGGTCGGAGTTGACCCCCCTTCTCTGTGCATAGGCTGCATTCACAAGATAATATTCTGTAAGCCTAGGCCTATGAGGCTACTTGAAGTGCAAATAAAACACCATGCCATTAGGCTTCACACAGATTTGTAAATTAACCTTTCATTTCGACATATAGTCTGCTGGCCGAGCTGTTAGAATAAGATACTATGCAAGGTGTTGGCATTCGCAGGGGATTGAGGATAACATTATATATAGCGAAGGGCAGCCTGACAAGGACTGATAAGCAACTCCGTGTCTTTTCACAATCAGTGATAGTAGGCTACCAAGACTGTCATCGGTGTCCTAACGCACCATGGCTGTTAGAATGCTAGCCTATAATATAGCGTTGCTTCAGGGATACCGTGTGTGTGTGTGTGTGTGTGTGTGTGTGTGTGTGTGTGTGTGTGTGTGTGTGTGTGTGTGTGTGTGTGCGTGCGTGCGTGCGTGTGCGTGTGTTCGTGCATTCGTGTGTGTGTGTGACTTCGCCTCCCAGAGGACCACATTAATTTAGCCTACCACTTTACAATGTATAGTATAGCCGGCAACGCCTATACTATACAAAATGAAAGTACAAATATTAGTGTGGCTGGGAAAACGGGGTGATTTCTAAAAGTCTGTGGTTCAAGTTGACGCTTATGATTTTTTTTTTTTATGTCACCGGATATTAGCAGTGAAATGTGTTGTTTTACAGGGTTAGCCATAGTAGTAGAGCGCCCCTGGAGCAAATTAGGGTTAAGTGCCGTGCTCAAGTACAAATACACAGATTCTTCACATTGTCGGCTCGGGTATTTCTAACCAGCGACCTTTCAGTTACTGGCCCAGCGCTCTAACCGCTAGACTACCTGCAGCCTGATCGTAGTGGTGACTATCTTTTTTTGTTGGTATTTTAATTCTTATAGAGTGATTCCTTATTGAGAAACACATTTTTCCTATGGGGTGTGTTTGTTTTTGTTTGTGTGCTTGAGAACACATGCAAGAGTGTGTATGTGTATCAGTGTGTGAAAGATAACAACATGCATAACATATTTACATATAGCGAAGAATCAGGATCAAATAATTGATAGACAAAATAAATATCTCCCATATTTAGGCCTACAGCAAAATCTGTTGATGTGTAGGAGACACCTGATAATCATTGTCATACCAAGGTTGCCACCTAGTGGAATAAAATAATGCTACACTTAAAACTATCACGCTCAATTAGTCTATAACGTCCACAATACTGCATGACGAAATACAAACTTTCGGTATTCAAAATATCTTTATTATGTTTGCCGTACATCCGGACATCAAAACGATGGTCTGTAGAGTTTGATTCATTGTGTTGCTCATTATATTCATTAACAGTAATCACATAATTGACCTCAATGGGGGAAAACAGTCGTCTATACATTGTACTTGAATAATCATTTATTATAATTAACTAGTTGATGAAGTGCTCAAACTAGTGTGAAATAAAAGTCACAAAGGACGCAACACACGAATCAAACAAACAAAACAAACAGAACCCAAACAATCCCTAGCTAATGAGGTCCCTCAACTAATCACCACAAATAGAACACTGGTCATCCAATCAGAGTGGTCTGGACGCTGCCACCATTCTACTCACAGACAAACTAAGCTACACTAACTAAGACCACAATAGTTGGGTCACAAGGCGATAACGGTTTTGAGAAGAAGGGTCAGGTAGAACTAAGTATAATGTTGTTGGTAACTACAGAGAATATATTGTAAATATTACACTAATTCAAAGTATTTCAGTCAAAGTTTGTGCTTTAGAATGCTACATTACTGTACATCATATTGTGGCTTTGAGACAAGCTAATATTTGTAATTCGTTTTCTGTAGATTGAGTGAACTCTGTCATAAAGATAGTGTAATATGTAAATATGAGTAAAGGCTCTATAGCATATCTTCTCTAGCATGGTGATGATGTGCTATTCTGACTCAAGGTGAGGCAGGGGAAGGCAGGGCATAGCTCAACAGTCGGCTATGCTGAGTCTGACCATAGCTAGTTGGCTGAAAAGCTCAGGAGAAACTAGAGACATAGAAGGGGCTATAGATCCAGGCTGGGGGTCAGGGTTGAGTTGTTGGTAGGGTGTCCTGGACTCAGTTTCAGTTTCAGTTTGGGGAATTAGCATCATAGAGGGTGATTCGTAGGAGGGTGCTGTGTTAGAGGGGGGTGCTGGGTCTGGACTGGGTAGGGGGCTGAGTTAGAGGGGGGTGCTGGGTCTGGACTGGGGAGGGGGCTGAGTTAGAGGGGGGTCCTGGGTCCGGACTGGGGAGGGGAATGAGTTAGAGGGGGGTGCTAGGACCGGACTGCGGAGGGGTACTAAGGAAAATATGCAGGGCAGGGGTGAAAATGAGGATGGTCCCCAGGACCGACACGGTGAGGAAGGCCCACAGAAAGATCCTGTCCAGAACCTGAGCCACAAACTTCCAGTCCTGCACAACCTGGAATGAGAAGAACAGGAAAAGCAGGAAAACTCAGCTGCTGATTATAAAATTATATACATGGCATTACACTACATATCATGTTGATTAAAACATATAGCATTTTGACCCACCTCTCTGATAAAGTGTTCCTTGCGTAAATGGCGGCTGATGTAGCGCACTGAGTACGTAGCTCTCTCCAGCATGGTGACCCAGGCCTGACTCTCATCCTCCTTCCCCTCCAGAAGACTCTGTCCATGGGTCCACCCGCTCCCCCTCTGATCCCCTGTCCGGCCCCCAGACCGGGGCTTCAGCTCGGGGCTCTCCGGTGCCAGGTCTGGGTAGTGGTACCGGTCGGTGTGGCCCCGCATGCACAGCATACTGGGTAGCCTCTGAAGGAAGAGGGAGCGAACCCAGGGGGACATGGGGTGGTAGGTGGTTGAGGAGCGGTGGTGCACGTTGATGACAAACACCGTGACGATGATGGAGAGAGTGACGAAGATCATGATGAAGAGGAGGTACTCCCCGATGAGGGGGATGACCTTGGAGGAAGATGGGATGATCTCTTCTATGACAAGGAGGAACACAGTGAGCGACACAAGGACGGAGGTGGAGAGAGAGAGCTTCTCCCCTTCATCCGAAGGAAGATAGAACACCAGCACGGTCAGGAACGACAGACCGAGACACGGAATAATAAGAAAGAGTGTATAGAACAGCGGGAGACGTTTCAGAATGAAAGAGTACGTTATAAAGGGGAAGGAATACATCCCGTCCCTCCGGTTTCCTCGGGCCCCTGTGGCGTTCAGGATCTCCCACTCTCCGTTGTCGAAGAAGTCCTTCCTGTCTACATAATCATCTAACAGGATCATGTCCACCATGTTACCATCGTAGGTCCAGGAGCCAAACTTCATGGAGCAGTTTTGTCTGTCGAAGGGGAAGAAGGTGACGTCCATAGTGCAGGCTGACTTGTAGCTGGCCGGAGGGGTCCACGTGATCTTCCCATTGGACTTAACGATGGCTTTGGTCATCAGGGAGCCCTCAAACCGCCCATCAGCACTGGGGGAGGAGAGGGGGCAGGGGGTAAGATTAGGATGAAGGTGAGTAATAGGGTTGGGGTTAGGGTGTATATAAAACATACACTTTAGGAAAACATCATATTATAGTTTTTCCCAATTGTTTACTCACTAAAACTGGCCCATGAGGCACAATGACCCAAACCTGTACCTCATTTAGTAGAACCATACACCAAATCTGCAATACTACTGGCACATGTTTTGCTTTACACTCAGATTGCAATTCTATAACAAACATTTGGCAAAATACAACACACAATTCTCTACCTTTGGCACAACCTTCACAACTAAAATGTATTGTGTGCAAATGAAAAGCAACACTGTTCAACAAGCTAAGCTCAATTACCAATTGATCACTTTCTCTCTTCACATGTGCAAACCCTAATTGCTTTAATGTTCACTTTGCAATCAAATTGTTTGGTATGGATAAAAAGGCCACAGGTGAGTACTCCTGTGTTTGGAGAACAATGGAAGCAAACTTGGCAGAGAGAGGTGGAGGTGGAGGTGGGATTACAGGTAGAGGTAGAGGTAGAGGTAGAGGTAGAGATAGAGATAGAGATGGAGGAAGACCAAGAACAAGGAGAGTAATCTCTGATGAAATTCGGGTTACTATGGTGGACCATGTGGTCAACTATGGTTTGACCTTTAGAGAGGCTGGGCAGACAGTGCTGCCCAATCTGAGCCACTTCCCCACAGCATCCATCATCCGGACGTTACAAAATGAGAATAGGTATGTACTGCAGACATTGAACCGCTCTACTACTTTTACTACTTGACAGTAGTACAACATAATGCACAGTAAAGACTGTAGATTCCAATACATACTGTAAGGGGAAACAAAGTTAATATTTCATGTATTACTGTATGTATGAAATTGGGAGCTATACTACTTTGTAACATCTTTGTCTTGTATACTGTATTACTGTAGTGTTTACTGTACTGCATTCTATTTTGTTTTTGTAGAACTGAAAGACGACCACCAAGTGGTGGTAGAACACGTCTATTTACCGATAAACAGGAGGCTGCCATTGTGCAAATGGTAGTTGAAAAGAATGCCATAAGACTGCGGGAAATCCAACAACAGATTATTGAAAGCCCTGCCATCTTCCACAACATCAGTGAACTTATCAACCATAGCCCGCATCCTTAAGAAACACCATCTCCAGATGAAGCAAATCTACATAGTCCCATTTGAACAGAATTCCCAAAGAGTGAAGGATAAACGGTACGAATATGTGCAAGTAAGCAATGTAGTAGTATTACTCTTGAAACATTAGAGACTCATTGATGTTGCCAGTAAACTTTACTACACAGCAATTACAGTATTTACTGTCATTTCAGAGAATCATGGAGTTGGATGCAAGTCGTATCCCCCAGGAACTCATATTCATAGATGAGGCTGGATTCAATTTAGCAAAGACGAGGAGGAGAGGAAGGAACATCATTGGTCAACGTGCCATCATTGAGGTACCTGGCCAGCGCGGGTGAAATGTCACCATATGCGCAGCTATGAGCCACAATGGGGTCCTCCACTGCCATGCCACCCTTGGACCATACAACACTGCCCATCTCCTTAATTTCCTAAAGACCTTACATGACAATCTTTTTCAGCCAGAGCAGAGAGGGTCAGGTGATCCTGAGCAGCAAACGTATGTTCTAATTTGGGACAAAGTGAGTTTCCATCGGGATGCTCAGGTCCGCAACTGCTTCCATGACCATCCCAGGTTTACAATTCTCTATCTCAATTCATATTCCCCATTTCTCAACCCCATTGAGGAGTTGTTTTCAGCATGGCGGTGGAAGGTGTATGATCGCAAACCCCATGAACGTATGGCCATTCTCCAGGCAATGGAGGAGGCTTGTGGTGACATTCCAGTCCTGTCAGGGCTGGATGCGTCATGCCAGAAGATATTTCCCCCGCTGTCTGGCCAAGGAGAATATCGCCTGTGATGTTGATGAAAATCTGTGGCTGGACCAAAACAACATATATGACTGATTTTGTTTTCGCAATGGAGTATTTGTTTCTTGACTTATGATTTTGATGTTACTGTATTTTGACAGTTTCTTTATCTATTCCGTACAATTGATCTAATGTACAGTACAGTAGTACAAATAGGCCTATTTTTCTTCCTTTGCATATGCTGTCACATTCGTTCAATGACGGGACAGACCAAGGCGCAGCGTGATATACGTACATGTTTATTAAACTTATAAACACTACGACAAAACAATAAACGAAAAGGAACGTGAAGTCCAAGGTAGCACACACAACATACCTTACAAGGAACAAGATCCCACAACCCACTAGTGCCAATAGGCTGCCTAAGTATGATCCCCAATCAGAGACAACAAGCTACAGCTGCCTCTGATTGGTGACCACACCGGCCAACATAGATCTACACATAATAGAAAAACAACATAGAACATACACAACAAAGAATATACACACCCTGACTCAACATATAAGAGTCCCCTGAGTCAGTGCGTGACAGTACCCCCCCCCAAAAGGTGCGGACTCCGACCGCACAACATAAACATAACAGGGTAGGGGCGGATCCGGCTCGGAGCGTGACGACCTCTCACTCTCCGCCTCCCTGTTGCGCCCCTGGTCTGGTCTGGACCTCGGCGCGCTGCTTCCCCTCTCCTTCCTCCCACGATACGCCAGGCCCTGTCTGGACCCTGGTGTGGGAGACCCCGAACCTGGAGAGGGGCTGACGTCATGGTCTGGACTGGAGCCGCTGACCGGAGCTGGACATGGCACCGGTGGAGCGGACTGCTCTGGCTCCGGAGTGGAGCCGCTGACCGGAGCTGGATCAGGCACCGGTGGAGCGGACTGCTCTGGCTCCGGAGTGGAGCCGCTGACCGGGGCTGGACTGGATCCCGGTGGAGCGGACTGCTCTGGCTCCGGAGTGGAGCAGCTGACCGGAGCTGGATCCGGCACCGGTGGAACGGGCACGGGCCGTGCCGGACTGGACAAACGCACCACTGGTCTGGTGCGAGGAGCAGGCTCGGGCCGGGCCGGGCTGGCGACGCGCATCACTGGCTTGGTGCGAGGAGCAGGAACAGGCCGGGCCGGGCTGGCGACGCGCACCACTGGTTTGGTGCGAGGAGCAGGAACAGGCCGGGCCGGGCTGGCGACGCGCACCACTGGCTTGGTGCGAGGAGCAGGAACAGGCCGGGCCGGGCTGGCGACGCGCACCACTGGCTTGGTGCGAGGAGCAGGAACAGGCCGGGCCGGGCTGGCGACGCGCACCACAGGCTTGGTGCGAGGAGCAGGAACAGGCCTGGCCGGGCTGGCGACGCGCACCACTGGCTTGGTGCGAGGAGCAGGAACAGGCCGGGCCGGGCGGGCGACGCGCACCACTGGCTTGGTGCGAGGAGCAGGAACAGGCCGGGCCGGACTGGCGACGCGCACCACTGGCTTGGTGCGAGGAGCAGGAACAGGCCGGGCCGGGCTGGCGACGCGCACCACTGGCTTGGTGCGAGGAGCAGGAACAGGCCGGGCCGGACTGGCGACGCAAGGAGCAGGAACAGGCCTGGCCGGGCTGGCGACGCGCACCACTGGCTTGGTGCGAGGAGCAGGAACAGGCCGGGCCGGACTGTGGAGGCGGACTGGAGGTCTGGAGCGGAGAGCTGGCACAACCCGTCCTGGCTGAATGCCTACTTCCGCACAGTATGTGTGATGCATCAGCACAGGACGCACTGGGCTGTGCACGTGCACTGGCGATACAGTTCGTAGAACTGGCGCAGGGTATGCGGGACCGAGGAGGCGTACTGGAGACCAGGAACGTTGAGCCGGCACACCCCGTCCTGGCTGGATGGCCATCTTCGCACGGCACGTGCGTGGTGCAAGCACAGGACGTACAGGACTGTGCCGGCGCACTGGCGACACAGTACGTAGCTCCGCATAACACGGAGCCTGCCCAGTCATACGCTTCCTCGCGTGAGTACGGGGAGTTGGCTCTGCTCTGACACTAGGCTCCGCCAACCACCCTGTGTGCCTCCCCCCCAAAAATGTTATTGGGGCTGCTTCTCGGGCTTCCTTCTCGACCGACCTCCTCCGTGTTGGCGTTGCTCCTCTCCTGCCTGGGCATCTACCTTAGCCCATGGTCCTCTCCCCGCAAATATCTCTTCCCATGACCACAAATCGGCCACCTGTGACATGGCCATTCGCTCCGCCTGGGCACGCTGCTTAGTCCTCGTTTGGTGGGATCTTCTGTCACATTTGTTCAATGACGGGACAGACCAAGGCGCAGCGTGATATACGTACATGTTTATTAAACTTATAAACACCACGACAAAACAATAAACGAAACGGGACGTGAAGTCCAAGGTAGCACACACAACATACCTTACAAGGAACAAGATCCCACAACCCACTAGTGCCAATAGGCTGCCTAAGTATGATCCCCAATCAGAGACAACGAGCTACAGCTGCCTCTGATTGGGAACCACACCGGCCAACATAGATCTACACATAATAGAAAAACAACATAGAACATACACAACAAAGAATATACACACCCTGACTCAACATATAAGAGTCCCCTGAGTCAGGGCGTGACATATGCAAAATATATTTACTGTATGTTTGCATTTTTACTGTATGTGTGCTTACAATATGCTGTTTGACATGTATTGAGTCATGTTGAAATATAAAACTAAAATTGTTGCATTTGTGTTCCTTTCTTGTTTGAGTACACACAAACAATATACAGTATAACAACAAAATCTTAGTCTTTACACTGAAATAGGTTCTGATAGTAGTGTTTTGAATATGTCACATTAGTGTGATCTCAGTTGTCACGAAGTTAGATTCATTTGATGTGTGTCTCATTTGTATGCAGAGTTTCATTTTGAGCAGGGAGTACATGTTTTTGATTGCTGTGTTTCATTTTGCAAGATGTCTGTGGGGTTTGGGGAAATTGGCTAACTGTTTTGAGTTTTGAGTACCTGAGATGTAGTTTCAGCAAACGTGTGTTAACAGTTGGGAAAAACTGTAATGTGAACTATTAGTGGGAAAATAGGTGGATGTAACACTGTCTTGTCTGAAGACATTATGTTTAATGGTGCTCATCATAATATGTGACATATGATCATAGAGCTTACTTCTCATAGAGCACGATGTCGGGCAGCCAGATAGTCTCCGATGGAACTCTGATCGATGTGATCCCACCATAGTCCTCAGGGTTCCATCGCAGTTTATAATCTATCCACTCCTGTTGAGGGAAAAACACATATTATAATCTATCTATCCTTATCTATGGACAACACAGTTTTTTTATAGGCTACAGTCACCCCCTTTTCCCCCTCACCTGCCACAGCCACACATTAGTAGTCATCAGCTGGTTCTTCTCATCCTGAGAGAGAGAGAGAGAGAGAGAGAGAGAGGGGATGAGAGAGAGAGAGAGAGAGAGGATAGAGAGAGAGAGAGAGAGAGAGAGAGAGAGAGAGAGAGAGAGAGAGAGAGAGAGAGAGAGAGAGAGGATGAGAGAGAGAGAGAGAGAGAGAGAGAGAGAGAGAGAGAGAGAGAGAGAGGATGAGAGAGAGAGAGAGAGAGAGAGAGAGAGAGAGAGAGAGAGAGAGAGAGAGAGAGAGAGAAGAGAGAGAGAGAGAGAGAGAGAGAGAGGATGAGAGAGAGAGAGAGAGCGAGAGAGAGAGAGAGAGAGAGAGACCCCACAGAACCCAAGGACAACAACAACAACAACACAATTAGACCCAACCAAATCATGAGAAAACTAAAAGAGAATTACTTGACACATTGGAAACAATTAACAAAAAAACAGAGCAAACAAGAATGCTATTTGGCTCTAAACAGAGAGTACAGAGTGGCAGAATACCTGACCACTGTGACTAACCCAAACTTAAGGAAAGCTTTGACTATGTACAGACTCAGTGAGCATAGGCCTTGCTATTGAGAAAGGCTGCCGTAGGCAGACCTGGCTCTCAAGAGAAGACAGGCTATGTGCACACTGCCCACAAAATGAGGTGGAAACTGAGCTGCACTTCCTAACCTCCTGCCAAATGTATGACCATATTTGAGACACATATTTCCCTCAGATTACAGAGATCCACAAAGAATTCGAAAACAAACCCAATTTTGATAAACTCCCTTATCTGCTGGGTGAAATACCACATTGCCATCACAGCAGCAAGATTTGTGACCTGTTGCCACAAGAAAAGGGCAACCAGTGAAGAACAAACACCATTGTAAATACAACCCATATTTATGTTTATTTATTTTCCCATTTGTACTTTAACTATTTGCAATTTTTTACAACACTGTATATATACATAATATGACATTTGAAATGTCTTTATTCTTTTGGAACTTCTGAGTGTAATGTTTACTGTTAATATTTATTGTTTATTTCACTTTTGTTTACTATCTACTTCACTTGCTTTGGCAATGTTAACCTACGTTTACCATGCCAATAAAGCCCTTAAATTGAATTGAATTGAATTAAGAGAGAGAGAGACATTTCTTCAATTCCTTGTTCATTATCCCATCTCATTTGAATGGAAACCACTGTATATATACAGTAAAATTAGGAGGGCTATGTGCTAATATTGTGTGCATAAAATCAGGGTATTGTAAAATGAGAGGAGGCATGGAAGAGAAGTGTATAAGAAGTGTATAAGTCGCGGGGCTCAGCTGTCTGATTGAGGTTGAGGTTGTGGTGATCACATAGTCCAGAGGTGAACCATAACCTAATACAGGAGAGACGCCTAGCAACACTGGTACCATTCATCAGCCTGGAGCGGAGCACTTCTCTCTCTAGCTCTCCATATCTCTCTTTCGCCTGTGTTTCACCTCTCTCTCTTTCTTTCTCTCTTTCCCTATCCTCCTTGTTCTATTACTACTCCTACCTCGTCTCTCCTCCCTTTCATTCTCGTTCTCTCTCTTTCTCTTTCTCTCTATGATAACATCAGTTAGTATTTACAACAACCCTTTTTGATAACAATTACATACATACCACAGGCTTCTCCCCATACAGTGGGGAAAAAAGTATTTAGTCAGCCACCAATTGTGCAAGTTCTCCCACTTAAAAAGATGAGAGAGGCCTGTAATTTTCATCATAGGTACACGTCAACTATGACAGACAAAATGAGAAAAAAAAATCCAGAAAATCACATTGTAAGATTTTTAATGAATTTATTTGAAATTATGGTGGAAAATAAGTATTTGGTCAATAACAAAAGTTTCTCAATACTTTGTTATATACCCTTTGTTGGCAATGAAACAGGTCAAACGTTTTCTGTAAGTCTTCACAAGGTTTTCACACACTGTTGCTGGTATTTTGGCCCATTCCTCCATGCAGATCTCCTCTAGAGCAGTGATGTTTTGGGGCTGTCGCTGGGCAACATGGACTTTCAACTCCCTCCAAAGATTTTCTATGGGGTTGAGATCTGGAGACTGGCTAGGCCACTCCAGGACCTTCAAATGCTTCTTACGAAGCCACTCCTTCGTTGCCCGGGCGGTGTGTTTGGGATCTTTGTCATGCTGAAAGACCCAGCCATGTTTCATCTTCAATGCCCTTGCTGATGGAAGGAGGTTTTCACTCAAAATCTCACGATACATGGCCCCATTCATTCTTTCCTTTACACGGATCAGTCGTCCTGGTCCCTTTGCAGAAAAACAGCCCCAAAGCATGATGTTTCCACCCCCATGCTTCACAGTAGGTATGGTGTTCTTTTGATGCAACTCAGCATTCTTTGTCCTCCAAACACGACGAGTTTAGTTTTTACCAAAAAGTTCTATTTTGGTTTCATCTGACCATATGACATTCTCCCAATCCTCTTCTGGATCATCCAAATGCACTCTAGCAAACTTCAGACGGGCCTGGACATGTACTGGCTTAAGCAGGGGGACACGTCTTGCACTGCAGGATTTGAGTCCCTGGCGGCGTAGTGTGTTACTGATGGTAGGCTTTGTTACTTTGGTCCCAGCTCTCTGCAGGTCATTCACTAGGTCCCCCCGTGTGGTTCTGGGATTTTTGCTCACCGTTCTTGTGATCATTTTGACCCCACGGGGTGAGATCTTGCGTGGAGCCCCAGATCGAGGGAGATTATCAGTGGTCTTGTATGTCTTCCATTTCCTAATAATTGCTCCCACAGTTGATTTATTCAAACCAAGCTGCTTACCTATTGCAGATTCAGTCTTCCCAGCCTGGTGCAGGTCTACAATTTTGTTTCTGGTGTCCTTTGACATCTCTTTGGTCTTGGCCATAGTGGAGTTTGGAGTGTGACTGTTTGAGGTTGTGGACAGGTGTCTTTTATACTGATAACAAGTTCAAACAGGTGCCATTAATACAGGTAACGAGTGGAGGACAGAGGAGCCTCTTAAAGAAGAAGTTACAGGTCTGTGAGAGCAGAAATCTTGCTTGTTTGTAGGTGACCAAATACTTATTTTCCACCATAATTTGCAAATAAATTCATAAAAAATCCTACAATGTGATTTTCTGGATTTTTTTCCCTCAATTTGTCTGTCATAGTTGACGTGTACCTATGATGAAAATTACAGGCCTCTCTCATCTTTTTAAGTGGGAGAACTTGCACAATTGGTGGCTGACTAAATACTTTTTTTCCCCACTGTATACCCTCAGAGAGAGAGAGAGACAGAGACAGAGACAGAGACAGAGACAGAGACAGAGACAGAGACAGAGAGAGAGAGAGAGAGAGAGAGAGAGAGAGAGAGAGAGAGAGAGAGAGAGAGAGAGAGAGAGAGAGGTGAATATATAGCCTGCTGCGTGTGTAGGCGAGATTAATATTTAACACCATGATTGGGACCGTTCCATTAGCTGCTTGTGTTCTCTGTTAGAACAGCTAAACCATCTCAGCCTATTACATCTGGCCCTGAAAAATGTAACCTCTGTTGGAAAAGAGTGTGTTCTGTGAGTTCTATAAAAGGAGAGAAAAAGCTAGATGGAAGTTCTACTGAGGCCAACAGCTTTATTTCAGGACCTTGGACAGCTCAGCAGAATGGGGCTTCACTGTGGCAGTACTTGTTTTGTTTCAGCAACATGGACAGGGTCAGAATTATAATTCTGGTTCAAGGAATATATGGCTCAAGCCATTCAGACAAGGTATTTAGAATATTTGGTGTTTTTCATTGTTTGTTTATATGGTAAGGTCTTTCGACACTGTGTGTGTGCGTTTAGCATGCGAGTGGCGTGTGTGTGCGTTTAGCATGTGTGTGTTCATGCCTGTGCATGCATGTGTGTGTAGTGTGTGTATCCTCACCACGTCCACCAGCTGTGAGATCTTGAGTCCGAAGCGTACTGTGACCGTGTCGTTGGCGTGCTGGATGGGCCGGACCCAGCGCTGGTACCCCTGGAACAGGTTCCTCAACAGGAGGTCCTCCATCTCAGCCAGAGATCCAAACTCACCTGGGGATGGGAGAGGAATGGAGGGTGAGAGAGAGAGAGAGAGAGAGAGAGAGAGAGAGAGAGAGAGAGAGAGAGAGAGAGAGAGAGAGAGAGAGAGAGAGAGAGCCAGGCTAGACAGCTGGCTAGTCAACTGAAACTCCTCCAGAAGAGATGAGTGTATAGCTGAAAGTATGTGTCTTTTGGTGGTCTCTGTCTGTCTCTCCCTCACTTTCTGTATTGTGTGTGTCTGTGTCTGTGTCTGTGTGTGTGTGTGTGTGTGTGTGTGTGTGTGTGTGTGTGTGTGTGTGTGTGTGTGTGTGTGTGTGTGTGTGTGTGTGTGTGTGTGTGTGTGTGTGTGTGTGTGTGTGTGTGTGTGTGTGTGTGACCCTGACCCTTTACCTGCAGCTAGAGTTGATTCACTCTTTGGCTCCCCATCTGTCAGCCCTAACATCCTCTCCTTCCAGGAATCAAAATTGTATGTATATATGTTTATGTATAGAACTTATGTTTACTAAACGTTAGAAATTAAATGCAACCCTTTACTAAGATGTTGCCATCTTCAACATAACCTTCACACACAACGACCAATCTTTTACAAATAGCCTTGAGGTGTTACTGCCAAATGGCATTTGCCCTTCAGCAATTCACCAGATATGATGACCGTTAGTTTAAGAAAGAGAACATTGGGTTCAGAGACAGACACCCGACATCTCCGTGTCCATCGAGCGGTCCTGTCGGTAAGCAGAGACAGAACCAGACTGGAGGGAGACCGGAGGGCGCGCGTGTTTCCTCCGGAGATTTATTCCGTTGCTAGGAGAAACAGGCGCTCCACCGTGGCTGAGTGCAGTTAATGCTCCCAGTTTGTCAGATGGAATGATTATGAGTAATTGGAATCGTGTGGAAGGTCATATCGTAAATTTACGTTAGCCTAGATGTGTTAAGTTTTTTTCCCCTTGTGACTTGGATAGGAAAAAAAATGTCATTGCACTTTTCAGTTCCATAGGCTATCCCTCGCAAGCACCACACTTTTAGAACTAATTTAATAGGCTGCTTATTGTACAAGACATGCAGTGGTTCCAGTTCCTGTACTTACCCGGGATGGTGCCGAGACAAAGTGCACACATCGACGAAAAGAGGACAGGTGTCCGCAACTTCATGATGATTCTCAATGGCTCTGCAGAGGCGTCTGTAAACTAATATCATGCATTAGGCTAAAGACACACAACGACTCGAGAACCACCTGAGCAATAAATAAGTCTCATAATTCCAATAGTAATGTTGTTCATGAACAAAAAAACTATCTAATATTAAAAACGAGCCCTCGGTTGAGCTCCTCGAGAACAAAACTCGTTGTTGCGTGACGGACTGGCACCCGCGACGCGCCACGGCCGTTCTGCACATCTCTCCAGCGCGCGGCGCGGTGACAAGAGGGAGGAATGGGACGGGAGTTTGAATAGGGTTTAAACTGGATCCTAAACCAATCAGAGGAACGGCTACGGATCCACAGCACTTGGCAGATTACCAGGCGTGCGTGCGCACCTGTGGGGAAACTATAGACTAACTCTCAAGGCTAACTCTGTAGCCTACGTATTGTTGTGATAATATTCTGAGACACCGGGAGTTAGCTTGATAATCTAATAAACCTAGGCTATATCGCGGTGGTTTGAAAGAAAGGTGTGAATGTCTGTTGAAAGTCAAATCTGAATGACTTCACCCCAGTCTGAAATATAGGTTTCTATTTTTAAACAGGCTCCTAAAGGTATTTGGCACTATGGGAAAGTTAAGAAGGAATTGGCAAGAGTTCAGAAAACTGCATGATATAGCATGTATAGGTTACCCAACAGTCATGTGTATAGTGAACATGAACTTCTGACATTTCTCAACAAGGAAATCAATTTTTAACGCTTGGCAGCTGCTGGGGTGAGATTTATTTTCTCTGCCATTCGTCAGTCTACTTCTCTCGCGATGGAGGTTCTCCACATGCAGGTCACAGACCGTCCACTAGGGCGCGCTAAAAGCAGTGAAGTCTGGCTGGATGTCAGCAGACAAATTATCTGTAGCTTTCATTTGATAAAATATATGACACAAGTCTACCAGTTCTTCCTCCTAAGGGATGCCGATAAAAGGTTAAGCATCAGCCTGTCCTCCAAGAGAAGAGTGAGTGGTTCTCGAGCCTTATCTCTTTCTTTATTGATTGACAGCTGCGTGTAGCCTACTTAGAGAGGAAGTCCTTTACTATGGAAAAGGGGGCTTCAGGGGGAAGAGGGAAGGATGGCTGACTCTGTGCTTTATGAATCTCACAGTAGACTGAACTTAAACCTCTTCTGACCTTTTGCTGACACGGCAGAGAGACAGAGAGCGAGAGAGAGAGAGAGAGAGAGTTTTATTATTGATGCCTTATTGCTGTTGGTCCCACAATTTTTTGTTATATGTATACTTTGCAATTAACTTGCAATGTTAATAAAGTCTATTGAATTGAATTGAGAGAGAGTGAGAGAGAGAGAGAGAGAGAGAGAGAGAGTTTGTGTGTGCCTGTGTGGGTGCGTGCCTGAGTGTGGTAGGGGTTGTTTTTTCTGTTTCAGCTTTATCCGCCCCCTCTCTCTCTCCATCCATCCATGTTTCTCTCTCTCTCTCTCTCTCTCTCTCTCTCTCTCTCTCTCTCTCTCTCTCTCTCTCTCTCTCTCTCTCTCTCTCTCTCGCACTCTCTCTCTCTCTTTCTCTATTTCTCTCTGTCTGAGTCTGATCTTCTATGTTGATGTTCACCCTGTCACGTTCCATCAGTTAGTCAGCCTCAGTGTTATGACTCTAAAATGTGTCACTACACACAGACTCTGAGAGCCCCTGACAGAGCCTGCCTGACATGGCCCACCCAAACACACTGCTGACCCAGCCAGCTCAGCAGTCTCCCATGGGCTCTTCTCTAACCCCACACCACACTCTGGGAAACACTTACAGTATCTCCATCTCTGAGTATGTGATGTGTGTCTCTCTCTCTCTCTCTCTCTCTCTCTCTCTCTCTCTCTCTCTCTCTCTCTCTCTCTCTCTCTCTCTCTCTCTCTCTCTCTCTCTCTCTCTCTCTCTCTCTCTCTCTCTCTCTCTCTCTCTCTCTCTCTCTCTCTGTCTCTCTCTCCAGATGTTCCCATGGTCAATCAGCCTCTCACTCACTTCTCTAATGTGCCGTGACCAGCGAGTGTGAGCAGCACACCACCATGACTGACAGTGCTTCACAGTGTGAGAGAACGACCAAAAGAGACACAGAGTGACCACTAGGTGGGAGAGCTGGGAACTGTCTCAATTGTGTGTGTGTTTGCGTGGGTGTGTGTTTGTGTGTGTGTGCACGCTCATGTATACGTGTAGTAGGTGAGAGAACTGGGCACATTATCAGGATTAGTGTGGCATAATTGGGTGTGCAGCAGAGCAGAGCGCCCAGATGCAGTGCCAACCTCAGCTCCTACTGGTGGCACCCCAAGGGACACAGCGAGGTGCCAACATCCTCAGAGAAAGATAGAGAGTATTATTATTTAGTATTTTATTGGGATCCCCTTCCTGGGGTCCAAACAGGAAACAAAACAATAAATAAAATAAAAAAACACTACATAACACTACATAACAGTACATAACACTATTTAATACTACATCATCTCCTGCCTCTGCCTCACGCTTCAGAAACAGGAGATGGCTCTTGCCCTATTAGCTGTTCCGGCTCGCACAAGCCAAGGCTCGTGCAAGGCCACCCACCTATATAATACAATACATAATATAGTGCAAATTACAATACAGAATATATAAAAATGACTGTGTCTCTTCACAGTCCCTGTTGTGCCGAAGGTGTTCTTTTATCAGTTTTTTTAAATATAGTTTTATTGCTAGCTTGAGTTACCTGGGGTGGCAGAGAGTTCCATGTAGTCATGGCTCTATTTAATACTGTGCGTTTCCCAGCTTCCTTTTCTGGACCTGGGGACTGTGAAGAGACTTCTGATTGCATGACTTGAGTTGTACCGATGACTGTCCGAACTGTGTGCCAACTGCTTGAACAGACAGTTTGGTACCTTTAACACATCAACACCTCACACAAAGACCAATAGTCATGCAGTCAATCTCTCCTCAACTTTGAGCCAGGAGAGATTGACATGCATGTTAATGACATTCGCCCTATGTGTACATCTAAGTGCAATACGTGCTGCTCTGTTCTGGACCAACTGCAGTTTACATATGTCCCACTTTGCCACACATGACCATACAACAGGGCAGGTGCGACAAAACTGGGGCCTGTAGGTTGACTGAGATGTCAAGAAAGCAGAGCAACGCCTTATCATGGACAGACCTTTTCCCATTTTAGCAACCATTGAGTCTATATGTTTTGACCATGACAGCTTGCTATCTAGGGTTACACCCAGCAGTCTAGTCTCCTCAACTTGCTCAGTCGCCACATTATTCAATAATAGATCTAAATTAGGTTTAGCATTGAGCGAGTGATTTGTCCCAAAAACTATGCTTTTAGTGTTTGAGATATTTAGTACCAGCCTATTTCTAGGGACCCATTCTAAAACTGACTGGAGCTCGATGTTAAGGGTGTCAGTTATTTATTTTACTGTCGTAACCGACGTGTATACTGTTCAGGGTACATAGACACAGAGGCTTTATTCAAGTTCAGTGGAAGGTCATTTGTAAAAACAGAAAACAATAATGGCCCTAGCCGGCTGACCTGCGGTACACAACACTCAACTGAATTAGCATTGTATTCCGCTACCAACCTCGCAATTTACCATCCATGTTGTTGGTACCAGGTGGCTTGTCCTTATTTATAGATAGCAAAAAAATAATTCACCTCTTCCACACGCACTTTGCGAAACTCAAAAGTACAGCGCTTATCTTTCATTATTTGGTCCGTTATGCATGAATATGAAGGCTCAGCATTTGTTGTTTGCATGTCAAGCCTAAATTTGCTAGTCTTGTCAACAAAAAAAGTTATTAAAGTGGTTGGCAATATCAAAAGTTTTTGTTATGAACAAGCCATCTGCTTCAATGAAGGATGGAGCTGAGTTCACTTTTTTGCCTATAACTTTTTATTTAACGTACTCCATAGCTTTTTACTATCATTCTTTATATCATTTTTGTTCCATAGTACAGTTTCTTCTTCTTTTTGTTGAGTTTAGTTTTGTGATTTCTCAATTTACTGTATGTTTGCCAGTCTGCTGTGTTGTCAGAGTTATTTGCTATTCCCTTTGCCTCATCCCTCTCAGCCATGCAGTTTTTCAATCCATCATCTATCCATGGGGATCTGCCATTTCTAACAGTCAGTTTATTGATGGGCGCATACCTATCAGTAATCGGAAGAAGCAGTTTCATATATGCTTCAAGTGCTGCATCAGGGTGTTCCTCATTACACACATCAGACCAACAAATATTTTTCACATCTTCGACATAGGAATCATTGCAAAACCTCTCGCATGATCGCTTATACACAATTTTAGGTCCAGTCTTCGGGAACTTTGTTTTTTCTAGATATGGCTATTATATTATGATCATTACATCCGATGGGTGTGGATACTGCTTTAGAGCAGATTTCTCCGGCATTAGTAAAGATGTAATCAATAAACATGGATGATTTAGTTCCTGTTCTTTTTGTAAATACCCTGGTAGGTTGACTGATAACCTGAACCAGGTTGCAGGCATCAGTTACAGTTTGAAGCTTATTTTTTAGTGGACAGCTTGATGACAACCAGTCAATATTTAGGTCACCCAGAAAATCTCCCTCTCTGTTGATATCACATGCGTTATCGAGCATTTCACACATATAGTCCAAATACTTACTTTTAGCACTTGGTGGTCTATAGCAACTTCCTGCGAGAATAGGCTTTAGGTGAGACAGATGAACCTCTAGCCATATTACTTCTACATCATCTGACATGAGATCCTCTCTCAGACTAACAGGAATATGACTCTGGACATACATAGCAACCCCTCCTCCATTTGCATTTCTATCTTTCCTATACATATTCTATAACCACGTATAGCTACTACTGCATCATCAAATTATTTATCTAAGTGTGTTTCAGAGATGGCCAGAATATGAATGTTGTCAATTTAATGAACCTTGTTTCTTAGGCTACATATGTTAATATGGGCTATTTGCTGTCCTTTTCTGGTTGTTTGTTTGTTTTTAGTGCTATTCTGAGAGGCTGATCCGAGTACATGTCAGCAACATTTACATTTTAGCCAATGGTACTGAGTGGGCTGCCCACAGTGGGCTTCTTCACAAAACAGGCAGTTGCAGTGTAAACAGTGGAATTCAATTATATTGGCATATTATTATTGCAGACAATACCCTCAGAGCTAACAGTTAAAGGAACATAGATTAGGTTACTTACATTGACTGCACTTATATTTCTATATCTCTGGGATATAAAATTATTTACATGTCCTCTGTTGCTTACTATGACAGGTAGGACTGGAGTGCTACCAAACCCAGACTGTCAGTCTCTTAAGCAGTTCGCTATGTTGATGGAAATAATCCTGGAACCCCTGCGGTTAGGGTGAATTCCCTTTCTTTTAAAGAGTGTTGGTTGCTCCCACAAAAAGTCAAAATTGTCACAAAAGGAGACATTCCTGACAGATATAAAACGTAGAGACACAGTGAGCGAGAGACAGAGCGAAATAATAAATGAAAAAGGAAAGGAAAGAGAATCAGAAGAGTACGTACTCAGCCACTTGAGAGAGAGAAAACATACTGATTTATCTCCCAGAGAACACAGAACCACATAAAAAACACACAAATCAACTCTTCACAGATCACACTGATGGATGTGTGTGTCTGTGTGTGTCTGTGTGTGTGTGTGTGTTTGTGTATGTGTGTGTGAGTGTGTGTGTGCATGTGTGTGTGTGCATGTGTGTGTGTGTGTGTGTGTTGTGCTTTCTATGTACGAGGAGGTTAAACCATTGAAGGGAAAGAGTTCAGCTGCCACCAGAAAGCAGCTGATAATGGATTATGGCATTTACTCTTGGCTAGAACAACCGCACATGCTTCATGGGTTTAAAACTGTCAGACATATTTACTATTAAGAATAACAGCATGCATTAAATAAGAGAGTCACACAGAGAGAGAGAGAGCTACTGTGGCAAACCAGGCCTTAAGAGCACATTCTTTCTTTTGTATTTTTATTCCTTTCTTCTCTGCTCTTTGTTCCGTGGAAGTAGTCGGGAAACGGGAGGCTGATTATCACAATGAAATTATACAGATTTTCCACTCCATTTGGCGCCATGGGCCAGACAGCTGCTGCCTCTGAGAGGCTCCCGTTCGACTCTAATGACTTGGAAAAGGGAAGTCTCGCGGGCTACAAACCTGCACGCCGGTTCCTTTCCCGGCCGATGGGGGGCAGCTGCTGTGTGTGTGTGTGTGTGCTTACCCTACTTGCTTCTCTCGCTCTCTAGTTGTTTGCTGCTGCTGCTGTTATTGTTGATGTTGCTGTTGTTCTTGTTTGGCCCGTAATTACTATATGTGGAATTTGACTCAGTAAAAGAGTATAAATAAGAAAAACAGTCTTCTTCCCCTCTCTACCCTTGCGGGTTAGTCTTAATCTGTTTGTTATTTGAAGGATTAAATAATTCCCCTGTTCTGGTGTTTGAAGATATCTTTGTTTGGTGGCTTAGTGCTCTGATGATGTGAGGAATAGTGATCTCTCAATCAGCAACTATGAAAGGCTACAGTCATCAGAGACGATGTGATTGAAAACCTTTAAACTGGGTTAGTGCTGGGCTTCAATTGTTAATGGTTAACTGGGTTTTAGTGGCTACAGTACTTAGCTAGAGGCCCACATCCTGATAAGAGAAAACTGGCTCAAAGCTGATCAAAGCAGGTGTATCAGAGGGAGAAGAATGAATGAGAGAAGAGGATTATGGGAAAATGGCCACTCAGCATCGACATGGTGCATTCTGGGATGAAGGACTTGAGGGGTAATAGGTTAACTGACTGAGTTGAGAAGAAAGTTGTGACAGAAAAATAATAGAAATTCCTCATCTGACCCCAATCTCAAACATGCTCTCTCTCTCTCTCTCTCTCTCTCTCTCTCTCTCTCTCTCTCTCTCTCTCTCTCTCTCTCTCTCTCTCTCTCTCTCTCTCTCTCTCTCTCTCTCTCTCTCTCTCTCTCTCTCTCTCTCTCTCTCTCTCTCTCTCTCTCTCTCTCTCTCTCTCTCTCTCTCTCTCTCTCTCTCTCTCTCTCTCTCTCTCTCTCTCTCTCTCTCTCTCTCTCTCTCTCTCTCTCTCTCTCTCTCTCTCTCTCTCTCTCTCTCTCTCTCTCTCTCTCTCTCTCTCTCTCTCTCTCTCTCTCTCTCTCTCTCTCTCTCTCTCTCTCTCTCTCTCTCTCTCTCTCTCTCTCTCTCTCTCTCTCTCTCTCTCTCTCTCTCTCTCTCTCTCTCTCTCTCTCTCTCTCTCTCTCTCTCTCTCTCTCTCTCTCTCTCTCTCTCTCTCTCTCTCTCTCTCTCTCTCTCTCTCTCTCTCTCTCTCTCTCTCTCTCTCTCTCTCATACACACAGGACATGTCCACATTCATGGCATGTCTGTCAGAATGATCTAGAAGAGGATGGCATATTCCCCTTAACGTAGTCAGTGACTTGCATTGGCTTCACGCAGCCCATAGAATCTAGCCATAGAATACGATTGACAAGTGATGTCATTGCATCTGGGCGATGACAGCTGATATTAGGAGAAAAAGAGTTGACATTGGATGGACTAAAACGCTAGCATGCAAACCACCACCACAACATCTCATACCTTCCTCCTTATCGGAATAATGGGCTGTTCAAAAAGTTTGTGACTATGGTGTTTCTCCCCCAAAGTAGGTCTCATTAGTTATTAATGAACCACTTCACCACCACAGCCCACACCAGTACATAGACAGCTTTCAGAGATAGATACAGTAGTACTATGAACTCAGTAATAACCCACACAATACATACTGTATCGTGTCTTGAGATATGAATCAACTGTCCTGACTGCATTCTTAGTGATCACGACTCCCGGACACAGAGCCCAGTAAATAATAAAGGTATACAGTGAGGGAAAAAAGTATTTGATCCCCTGCTGATTTTGTACATTTGCCCACTGACAAAGAAACGATCAGTCTATAATTTTAATGGTAGGTTTATTTGAACAGTGAGAGACAGAATAACAACAAAAAAATCCAGAAAAACGCATGTCAAAAATGTTATAAATTGATTTGCATTTTAATTTTACATTTTTACATTTAAGTCATTTAGCAGATGCTCTTATCCAGAGCGACTTACAAATTGGTGCATTCACCCTATAGCCAGTGGGTTAACCACTTTACAATTATTATTATTATTATGATTTTTTTTTTTTGGGGGGGGGGTAGAAGGATTACTTCATCCTATCCCAGGTATTCCTTAAAGAGGTGGGGTTTCAAATGTCTCCGGAAGGTGGTGAGTGACTCCGCTGTCCTGGCGTCGTGAGGGAGCTTGTTCCACCATTGGGGTGCCAGAGCAGCGAACAGTTTTGACTGGGCTGAGCGGGAACTATGCTTCCGCAGAGGAAGGGGAGCCAGCAGGCCAGAGGTGGATGAACGCAATGCCCTCGTTTGGGTGTAGGGACTGATCAGAGCCTGAAGGTACGGAGGTGCCGTTCCCCTCACTGCTCCATAGGCAAGCACCATGGTCTTGTAACGGATGCGAGCTTCAACTGGAAGCCAGTGGAGTGTGCGGAGGAGGGGGGTGACGGAGAGAACTTGGGAAGGTTGAACACCAGACGGGCTGCGGCATTCTGGATGAGTTGTAGGGGTTTAATGGCACAGGCAGGGAGCCCAGCCAACAGCGAGTTGCAGTAATCCAGACGGGAGATGACAAGTGCCTGGATTAGGACCTGTGCCGCTTCCTGTGTAAGGCAGGGTCGTACTCTCCGAATGTTGTAGAGCATGAACCTGCAGGATCGGGTCACCGCCTTGATGTTAGCGGAGAACGACAGGGTGTTGTCCAGGGTCACGCCAAGGCTCTTCGCACTCTGGGAGGAGGACACAACGGAGTTGTCAACCGTGATGGCGAGATCATGGAACGGGCAGTCCTTCCCCGGGAGGAAGAGCAGCTCCGTCTTGCCAGGGTTCAGCTTGAGGTGGTGATCCGTCATCCATACTGATATGTCGGCCAGACATGCAGAGATGCGATTCGCCACCTGGTTATCAGAAGGGGGAAAGGAGAAGATTAGTTGTGTATCGTCAGCGTAGCAATGATAGGAGAGGCCATGTGAGGATATGACAGAGCCAAGTGACTTGGTGTATAGGGAGAAAAGGAGAGGGCCTAGAACTGAGCCCTGGGGGACACCAGTGGTGAGAGCACGTGGTGCGGAGACAGCTTCTCGCCACGCCACTTGGTAGGAGCGACCGGTCAGGTAGGACGCAATCCAGGAGTGAGCCGCGCCGGAGATGCCCAGCTCGGAGAGGGTGGAGAGGAGGATCTGATGGTTCACAGTATCAAAGGCAGCAGACAGGTCTAGAAGGACAAGAGCAGAGGAGAGAGAGTTAGCTTTAGCAGTGCGGAGAGCCTCCGTGACACAGAGAAGAGCAGTCTCAGTTGAATGACCAGTCCTGAAACCTGACTGGTTAATGAGGGAAATAAGTATTTGACCCCTCTGCAAAACATGACTTAGTACTTGGTGGCAAAACCCTTGTTGGCAATCACAGAGGTCAGACGTTTCTTGTAGTTGGCCACCAGGTTTGCACACATCTCAGGAGGGATTTTGTCCCACTCCTCTTTGCAGATCTTCTCCAAGTAATTAAGGTTTTGAGGCTGACGTTTGGCAACTCTAACCTTCAGCTCCCTCCACAGATTTTCTATGGGATTAAGGTCTGGAGACTGGCTAGGCCACTCCAGGACCTTAATGTGCTTCTTCTTGAGCCACTCCTTTGTTGCCTTGGCCGTGTGTTTTGGGTCATTGTCATGCTGGAATACCCATCCACGACCCATTTTCAATGCCCTGGCTGAGGGAAGGAGGTTCTCACCCAAGATTTGACGGTACATGGCCCCGTCCATCGTCCCTTTGATGCGGTGAAGTTGTCCTGTTCCCTTAGCAGAAAAACACCCCCAAAGCATAATGTTTCCACCTCCATGTTTGACGGTGGGGATGGTGTTCTTGGGGTCATAGGCAGCATTCCTCGTCCTCCAAACACGGTGAGTTGAGTTGATGTCAAAGAGCTCGATTTTGGTCTCATCTGACCACAACACTTTCACCCAGTTCTCCTCTGATTCCTCACCGTTCTCATGATCATTGCAACTCCACGAGGTGAGATCTTGCATGGAGCCCCAGGCCGAGGGAGATTGACAGTTATTTTGTGTTACTTCCATTTGCGAATAATCACAGCAACCGTTGTCACCTTCTCACCAAGCTGCTTGGAGATGGTCTTGTAGCCCATTCCAGCCTTGTGTAGGTCTACAATCTTGCCCCTGACATCCTTGGAGAGCTCTTTGGTCTTGGCCATGGTGGAGAGTTTGGAATCTGATTGATTGATTGCTTCTTTGGACAGGTGTCTTTTATACAGGTAACAAATTGAGATTAGGAGCACTCCCTTTAAGAGTGTGCTCCTAATCTCAGCTCGTTACCTGTAAAAAAGACACCTGGAAACCAGAAATCTTTCTGATTGAGGGGGGGTCAAATACTTATTTCCCTCATTAAAATGCAAATCAATTTATAACATTTTTGACATGCGTTTTTCTGGATTTTTTGTTGCTATTCTGTCTCTCACTGTTCAAATAAACCTATCATTAAAATTATAGACTGATAATTTCTTTGTCAGTGGGCAAACGTACAAAATCAGCAGGGGATCAAATACTTTTTTCCCTCACTGTAGGCTGCCTGCTTCTCAGCCTGCCTGCCTGATTCCCTGCCTGCCTGATTCCCTGCCTGCCTGCTTCCCTCCCTGCCTACCTGCCTGCTTCCCTGCCTGCCTGCCTGTGTGTCTCTGTCTGTCTCTGTCATGTAAGAAGAACAACTCAGTGTGGTGTATTGGGGTTGTACCTCAGGAACAGGCATTCTATCACCAGACAGCGCTCTGTGTAGCCAGCCTACTTTTCTCCGGTACTTTGTGTAGCCAGCCTACTTTTCTCCGGTACTTTGTGTAGCCAGCCTACTTTTCTCCGGTACTTTGTGTAGCCAGCCTACTTTTCTCCGGTACTTTGTGTAGCCAGCCTACTTTTCTCCGGTACTTTGTGTAGCCAGCCTACTTTTCTCCTGTACTTTGTGTAGCCAGCCTACTTTTCTCCAGTACTTTGTGTAGCCAGCCTACTTTTCTCCGGTACTTTGTGTAGCCAGCCTACTTTTCTCCGGTACTTTGTGTAGCCAGCCTACTTTTCTCCGGTACTTTGTGTAGCCAGCCTACTTTTCTCCGGTACTTTGTGTAGCCAGCCTACTTTTCTCCGGTACTTTGTGTAGCCAGCCCACTTTTCTCCGGTACCTTGTGTAGCCAGCCTACTTTTCTCCGGTACTTTGTGTAGCCAGCCTACTTTTCTCCGGTACTTTGTGTAGCCAGCCTACTTTTCTCCGGTACTTTGTGTAGCCAGCCTACTTTTCTCCGGTACTTTGTGTAGCCAGCCTACTTTTCTCCTGTACTTTGTGTAGCCAGCCTACTTTTCTCCAGTACTTTGTGTAGCCAGCCTACTTTTCTCCGGTACTTTGTGTAGCCAGTCTACTTTTCTCCGGTACTTTGTGTAGCCAGCCTACTTTTCTCCGGTACTTTGTGTAGCCAGCCTACTTTTCTCCGGTACTTTGTGTAGCCAGCCTACTTTTCTCCGGTACTTTGTGTAGCCAGCCCACTTTTCTCCGGTACCTTGTGTAGCCAGCCTACTTTTCTCCGGTACTTTGTGTAGCCAGCCTACTTTTCTCCGGTACTTTGTGTAGCCAGCCTACTTTTCTCCTGTACTTTGTGTAGCCAGCCTACTTTTCTCCGGTACTTTGTGTAGCCAGCCTACTTTTCTCCGGTACTTTGTGTAGCCAGCCTACTTTTCTCTGGTACTTTGTGTAGCCAGCCTAATTTTCTCCGGTACTTTGTGTAGCCAGCCTACTTTTCTCCGGTACTTTGTGTAGCCAGCCTACTTTTCTCCGGTACTTTGTGTAGCCAGCCTACTTTTCTCCGGTACTTTGTGTAGCCAGCCTACTTTTCTCCGGTACTTTGTGTAGCCAGCCTACTTTTCTCCGGTAAAATGCAACATTAACTTTAAGCAAAACATTAGGAAATGTAGCTGGATACATTATTTCTATGATAAACATTAGAAATATGATGGCCATGCACCGTTTTGCAAAAAAAATACCTTGCTTTTTCATTGTAATCACATTTAATTGTGTAAATAGCGTTGCACTTCTGTTGTCATCTGATGAAAATGAAGCTATTTTCTGCCGAAAGTGTTGCACTAATGTATTTTCTGTGAACGAAAACTATAGTTGCACCTCCCTGATCACTCTATAGAAGCAAAAATACACTGTTGACTTTCAATATAACCCCTGTCAATACACAGCTGGACTCACTTGCTCCTGTTGTGCTATTTACAAACAAACACGTGACTTGCTCAACTGTTCTGGACAACATATATAAATATAAAAATGTATTAAAAAACTTAAAAGAAATACCTTCAACGGTGTTTACGGTATTGAAAAACCATCCCGTGGCTAGTGGCTGTTTCCAAATACCCCAGTATACAGTACAGTATATACGGTATACAGCCCAAGCCTAGCATCTACATGCTGGTGTAAGGACATGGATTACTGAGCCTGTGGTAAAAAGGACCACATTGAGCGATACTGCAGAAACAAAAAGAGCTCAGAGAAAACATCAAAGACTGAAAACAAGAAAGAGACATTCCAATGAAAGAAAAAGAGAAATGTTCACGCTGTTGAGGAAGAGAAAACAGAGGTGAGTGACTCATCAGACGAGGAAGTCACACTGAATATACTGACTTGCTGCTGGGGGGCCGCACAGCTACTATGTCTCTCCTTTGCTAGAGTGGCAGCCGGTGCGTATGACGATTGACACGGGCAGCTGTATCTCTTGTGTCAGACACAGTCTACAAAAAGACACAAACACCTTCAGCCAGTGCACATCGTGTTAAAGACTTACACAGGTGAATCTGTCTCTGTGAGAGGCATCACTGATGTCACAGTTTGGTGGACAAACTGAAAAGCTGTCACTTTACGTCGTGAAAGGAGACTATCCATCACTACTGGGACAAAGTACTGGAGCCGGTCAGCGTGAGTGAATGGGCAACACCCATCGTACCAGTCCTTCAGAAGCATGGTGGAATCAGGATATGTGGAATCTTTAAAGTCATAGTTCACCCTGTGTTGTCCGCTGAGCAGTATTAAATTTTTTTTAACTAAGCAAGTCAGTTAAGAACAAATTCTTATTTAGAATGACAGCCTACCCCGGCCAAAACCGGCCAACACTGGGCCAATTGTGCGCCGCCCAATTGCGGCCAGATTGTGATACAGCCTGGAATCGAACCAGGGTCTGTAGTGACGCCTCTAGCACTGAGACGCAGTGCCTTAGACCGCTGTGCCACTCAGGAGCCCAAAGTATCTGCTACTACACATTGACAACCTTTCCGCAGGCTTAGCTGTGGGTCAAAAGTTCAGCAAAATCGACCTCTGCCAAGCCTACTTGCGGACGCAGGTGGATAAAAAGTCAAAGAATCTGCTGACCGTCGTGACACATAAGGGGCTCTTCAGGTACTATCGTCTACCATTTTGAATCACAAGTGTGCCAGCGCTGTTCCAGAGGGCAATGGATCAGATCCTGAGTGGATTGCCAGGAGTACAATGCTACCTAGATGACATCCTCATTACTGTAAAGGACAAAGAGGACCATCTCCAGAACATGGATGCGACCTTACATAAATTGAAGGACTACGGACTGCGAGTTCGTAAGGACAATTGTGCATTCTTCCAATCATCGGATGAATACCATCGGTTGAATACCTGGAGATACTGAATACTACGGATGCTTTATCCCGAGCTTACCAACGAAGTTGAAGCCACTGTATCAGTCTGGACAAAACATGGAAATAGACAGAACAATGTGAGGAAGCATTTGTGAAAACCAAGGAAACACTCCTGAAATCTGAGACACTGATGCTCTTCGACCCGTCATTGCCCAGCCAACTGGCTAGGGATGCTAGTTCCTATGGTGTGGGAGCAGTCGTGTCCCATATCATGCCTTCCGGTGAAGAGAAGCTGATCGCTATCACATCAAGGACATTGAACAAAGCAGAAAGTAACTACGAACAGATAGAACGAGAAGCCCTAGGCATTGTTTTTCAGATTATCTGTACCAGAGGAAGTTCACCCTTTGTACAGATTATCGTCCGCTGACAAGCATCTTTGGACCACATACTGGGATTCTGTCACTTGCTGCCAGCAGAATGCAAAGGTGGGCTTTGTTGTTGCCAGCACACACTTACAACATCAAGTACCCCAAGTCCGAACTGCTCTGCAACGCAGATGGACTTTCCAGGTTGCCACTACCTGTGGTCACACCAAGTGGACTTCTACTTCAGACAAGTGGAAACACGCCAGTCACGTCAACACAAGTGCGGAGAAACACCAGAAACTACCCGGTGTTATCTGAAGTGATAGACATCATCATTAAAGGTAGAGCCGCAGAGGATGCTTCACAATTGAAACTTTACCTTTCCAGGAGAACTGAGCTGTCAGTACAGTGCGGTTGTCTGCTGTGGGGGTGGAGCGTAATCATTCCTGAGGAAAAGAGCATTGCAACAGCTACTATACACAGGTCATTGTGGAATGGGTCGCATAAAGGAAATCGCACGAAGCTACTTCTGGTGGCCTGGATCGAATGGAAGCATTGAGTAGAAAGCAAAAACATGTTCTTCATGTCAGAAGGTTCATATCTGCACTTGCACCTCTCCATCCGTGGGATTGGCCAGAGGAGGCGTGGCCTGAGGTTGCCATCATGAGGTCTACTACTGCTGAGAAGACCATCGAGAAGCTTAGAGAAGTGTTTAGTCGGTTCAGATCGCCACTCCAACTCGTTAGCGACAACGGACAGCAGCTAGTGTCCCAAGAAATGGCTATGTTCCTACAGGTGAATGGCGTACAACATCAGGTCCGCGCTGTATCATCCATCAACCAACGGGCTGGCGTTGAGTTTCGTGCAGACCATGAAACATGCCTTAAAAGCGTCTCAGGGTCAAGGGACACTGCACCTACAGGAACACGCCTCACGCAACCACCAAGGCTTCACCTGCTTCAGATCAAATCAAATGTTATTTGTCACATGAGCCCAATACAACAGGTGTAGACTTGCTTACATATGAGCCCTTTCTTTAGCTCACATAACTTCTTTACCCATATCACAAGTAGTATAACAATCAAACTAATCAATATCACTATCTAATACATTAATTGCAGTGTCAACATCTTTAGTTATTAACATATCAATAACGTATTCAAATCAATCAGTCATCTTACAACTCATAATCAAATTAATTACCCAAAACAAATTTTGAATGACAATTCTTAATTATTCACCTTGGTTCCATCACTCAAAGTTAAAACCCTCACCTTAGCACTCATTAACACTGGCAGAATGTATATTTATATTAACATACAGTATAATTATCCATAATTCTAGCATTAGCTTCCTCATAAAGAGAATAACAACAGATCAGTATCTCAATGCATTCTTAGTCTAAATTACTATACATTTAGCAGTGTATAATACCTCCTTAATCAACCTACTACCTGTCACGATCGTCTGAAGGAGGAGACCAATGCGCAGCGTTGCGAGTGAACATGATGACTTTATTAACTTAAAGCAACCACGAAGAAAACAACAAATGACGATACGTGAAGTTCTAAACTGAAATACGACTAACAGCAACAAAGAAACAATAACCCACAAAACAAAGGAGAAAACACACAGAATATATATGGCTCCCAATCAGAGATAACGAGCCGACAGCTGACACTCGTTACCTCCGATTGGGAGTCATCGACCAATCACCACATGACACAAACAAAATGAAACTCACCCATCCCCAACACCACCAAATGAAATACACCCAAACACAAGAAAATGAACAACCCTGGCTCAATATAAACGTCCATAGAGCCAGAGTGTTACAGTACCCCCCCCTAAAGGTGCGAACTCCGGGCGCACCAACATCAGGACTAGGGGAGGGTCTGGGTGGGCGTCTGTCCATGGTGGCGGCTCTGGCCCCGGTCGTGATCCCCACCCCACCACAGTCACAACCTGCTTCGGTAGCCTCCTCCCAATGACCACCCTCCACCTAACCCCACCTGGACTAAGGGGCAACCCCGGACTAAGGGGCAGCATCGGCCTAAGGGGCAGCACCGGGATAAGGGGCAGCACCGGGATAAGGGGCAGCACCGGGCTAAGGGACAGCACCGGACTAAGGGGCAGCACCGGACTACGGGGCAGTACCGGACTAAAGGGCAGTACAGGACTAAGGGGCAGCACCGGGCTAAGGGGCAGTACCGGACTACGGGGCAGCACCGGGCTAAGGGGCGGCACCGGACTCAGGGGCAGCACCGGACTAAGGGGCAGCACCGGACTAAGGGGCAGCACCGGGCTAGATGGCGGATCCTGGCTGGCTGGCTCCGGCGGATCCTGGCGGGACGGCTCTGGCGGATCCTGGCGGGACGGCTCTGGCGGATCCTGGCGGGACGGCTCTGGCGGATCACGGCTGGACGGCTCTGGCGGATCCCGGCTGGACGGCTCTGGCGGATCTCGGCTGGACGGCTCTGGCGGATCCCGGCTGGGCGGCTCTGGCGGATCTCGGCTGGACGGCTCTGGCGGATCCCGGCTGGACGGCTCTGGCGGATCCCGGCTGGACGGCTCTGGCGGATCCCGGCTGGACGGCTCTGGCGGATCTCGGCTGGACGGCTCTGGCGGATCCCGGCTGGACGGCTCTGGCGGATCTCGGCTGGACGGCTCTGGCTGATCCTGTCTGGCGGAAGGCTCTGGCTGATCCTGTCTGGCGGAAGGCTCTGGCTGATCCTGTCTGGCGGAAGGCTCTGGCTGATCCTGTCTGGCGGAAGGCTCTGGCTGATCCTGTCTGGACGGCTCTGGCGGATCCTGGCTCGACGGCTCTGGCGAATCCTGGCTGGATGACGGATCTGGCTGCTCATGGCTGGCTGACGGATCTGGCTGCTCGCGGCTGGCTGACGGATCTGGCTGCTCATGGCTGGCTGACGGATCTGGCTGCTCATGGCTGGCTGACGGATCTGGCTGCTCATGGCTGGCTGAAGGATCTGGCTGCTCATGGCTGGCTGACGGATCTGGCTGCTCGTGGCTGGCTGACGGATCTGGCTGCTCATGGCTGGCTGACGGATCTGGCTGCTCATGGCTGGCTGACGGATCTGGCTGCTCATGGCTGGCTGACGGATCTGGCTGCTCATGGCTGGCTGACGGATCTGGCTGCTCATGGCTGGCTGACGGATCTGGCTGCTCATGGCTGGCTGACGGATCTGGCTGCTCATGGCTGGCTGACGGATCTGGCTGCTCATGGCTGGCTGACGGATCTGGCTGCTCATGGCTGGCTGACGGATCTGGCTGCTCATGGCTAGCTGACGGATCTGGCTGCCCATGGCTGGCTGACGGATCTGGCTGCTCATGGCTGGCTGACGGATCTGGCTGCTCATGGCTAGCTGATGGTGCTGGCTGGGAGGCTGGCGGTGGAGGCGGACCCCAGCCTCGGATTGCAGTCATCACCTCCAGCAGGGCGGCTCCCATCTGCAGGATCTGCTCTTTCTGGTCCCGAACCCGAGCTTCCAGTCTAGTATGGGCTGCGTCGGCTCCTGCTGATTCCATAGCAGGTGTATGATTCTGTCTGGCGGACGGCTCTGAAGGCTCATGGCAGACGGACGGCTTTGCAGGCTCAGTACAGACGGGCGGCTTATGCAGCGCTTGGCAGACGGGCAGTTCAGACGCCCTAGGGCAGACGGCAGACTCTGGCCGGCTGGCGACGCACATCGTGGACCTGGTGCGTGGAGTAGGAACAGACCGGTCCGTACCGGGAACACCCACCACTGGCCTTAACTGGGGATCAAGAACGGACCGGACCAGACTGGGAACACACTTCAGTCTCTCATGCCGTGCCACAACAACTTCCCTCCCTCTACTCGCCAATGGCTCCCGTAATCCGATAGCCTTCTCTCCAGCTCTACCTGTGGCAGCCTCCTGCTGCCCAGGCGCCCAAGCCATGTGCCCCCCCCCAAAAAATTTTTGGGGAGTAACCACGGGCTTCCAGCCTCGCCTTCGCGCTGCCTCCTCGTACCACCTCCTCTCGGCTTTGGCTGCCTCCAGCTCTTCACGAGGGAGGCGATATTCTCCCGGTTGTGCCCAAGGATCCTTTCCGTCCAATAACTCTTCCCATGTCCCGACCTTAGGAGGCGTCCATAACTCCTGTGTAGGTAGGTCCTGTTGCCGCTTGTTACGCTGCTTGGTCCTTTTGTGGTGGGTTATTCTGTCACGATCGTCTGAAGGAGGAGACCAATGCGCAGCGTTGCGAGTGAACATGATGACTTTATTAACTTAAAGCAACCACGAAGAAAACAACAAATGACGATACGTGAAGTTCTAAACTGAAATACGACTAACAGCAACAAAGAAACAATAACCCACAAAACAAAGGAGAAAACACACAGAATATATATGGCTCCCAATCAGAGATAACGAGCCGACAGCTGACACTCGTTACCTCCGATTGGGAGTCATCGACCAATCACCACATGACACAAACAAAATGAAACTCACCCATCCCCAACACCACCAAATGAAATACACCCAAACACAAGAAAATGAACAACCCTGGCTCAATATAAACGTCCATAGAGCCAGAGTGTTACACTACCTCAAATCACAATCCCTTCCTCCCCCGGCACTCAATCTTCTGGCGTGTCTACATTATGTTCTTCAGATAGCTTCATAGTTCAACTTACATTTACATTTACATTTTAGTCATTTAGCAGACGCTCTTATCCAGAGCGACTTACAGGAGCAATTAGGGTTAAGTGCCTTGCTCAAGGGCACATTAACGTCATTTAGCAGACGCTCTTAGCCAGAGCGACTCACAAATTGGTGCGTTCACCCTATCTATTCAAATACAACATTTCTCATAGTTTTGGTATACTGGTTGGCAAAATGGACAAAACAGAATGGAGGAAGAGGTGGGGCGGCTCAAGGTGTGACATTGGAATTGGGACATTGTCATGGGCAACTTAGATTGCCCATGACAATGTCCCAATTCCAATGTCACACCTTGAGCCGCCCCACCTCTTCCTCCATTCTGTTTTGTCCATTTTGCCAACCAGTATACCAAAACTATGAGAAATGTTGTATTTGAATAGATCTCTCTTCCTGCCCACTCCACATGGACTCCTGTCACATTCTTGAGAGAAAAGGCATAAGAGAAAAGGCAGTTGATTGCTTCGATTGGATGCTGGTTCTGATTCAGGTCTCCTGGTAGAGGTGGTGCTGGACAGGAACGTCTTCAACGCCTTTGTTGCTCCACTTCAGCCGGGTAGAGTTTAAAAAAATATATTATTGAGGTTCACACCGTTCGAATTATCTCTGCTGTGCATCAAGACACCATCCGTATTAACCTCGAGAAAGGACAGATCATAATAGTTTAGTTGAGTTCATTTCCAATCCAAAAAATCCCTATAAGCATTGACGATATGACAAATTATCATGTTTCACCAATCATTCTTAATACCAATTTCTAATACTTGACCCTGCTGCCTGATAGATTTTCTTTGAGGGTCCCTGCATTCCAAAGGCTATCTGTATTTAAGTGTGATATAGTTTCACATTCTCCCTTGAATTCTCCTAACTTATAACCCAATTGTTTTATTGTAACACTCATATTTCTGCTCATAGTCTATTTGATATTTCTCTGGTGTTTCCCTTTCCCTTGTCTCTATTCTAACATCTAATTGCTTACACTTCTCTCCCCACCCTGGTTGATTATAAAATGGTTTATATTTAGGATTTTCTAAATATGACAAACATTCTGCTGGGCAATATGAGTTCCTTAGTTGACAAAAGTTGTGGTTGAACATAGCACAGTCCTGGTAACTGTGAGGATTTGGAACTACTGTTAATTATTTTAAAGGAGATGAAGTGCATATTATTTTAATGTAGTATATTGTGCCCATCTATACCAGTCATTGTTTAGCACCTCCTTCCATTCCCTTTCTTCTGCATTTGGTATGGCTCTAACATGTAAAGGGTTTAGTGCACTTTCCCAAGGAATAACTACTTCAACAACCCTGCCTCCTGGAAATGTAGCACTTATAAGTACTACATCCAATTGTTTATCTAAGTCTTGGGCTGGTATCCTTATGTCTATGATCCATCTGTCTTTTTCTTTTATTATCTTAAGATCACAGTTACCCCATGTGACTTCCCCATAATCCTTGTGTTGGTTCCTCTCACACCAATAACCAGTTGACCCTCGTACTTTAATAGCGATCCCTTTCTGTATTTTAGTTATGTTTCCTGCTTGTGCAAGAATATACATTTTAATCCTGTCTGTTTCTCTTCTCTGTCTTGTTCTTTTGCTCTTTACTATTGTCAGTCTGCCATTCCCCTTATTCTTAGGGGGACTACTCAAGGGCAGAGAAATCAATGATGGGGATATCTGGTGCGTCTTGGATGTCTGGAATATCTTGGAGGTCTGGGATGTCTTGGAGGTCTGGGAGGTCTTGGAGGTCTTGAAGGTCTTCCCCTCCGCCAAGGGAATCAGCAAGAACACGTAGCTCATCAGTAATTGCCATCCTCCCCCATCTTCTGATTCTCGCCAGCTCCAACATCCTCAGCTCCCTCATCTCGAAGTCATCAGTTCCCTCGTGGTACTCTGGTACAATGGTTTAGATGATACCAGGTCGCCCTCCCCTCTATCCGTACAGCTGTTGGTGTAACCTGGATGATGATGTATGGTCACTTTAGCTCTTAACCTTCTTCCGTCACTAGGATCTCCGGATCAGCCAGAGTCCCTCTCAATCCATCAACATCGGTCTGCGAAGAGTGTCCTTTTACCAGCCTACCCATAGGGAAGCTCGGAGTTACTGCTGCAAAGACACACAAACACAGACAAACACAAAAGATAACAATGCTACCCAATGGCGGGGCCATCTTCCTCTCCTGGGGTTGGAACACTCCTAAGGTGGGAAACATGGATCTAAAGATCTGTCTCTGCCACTTTCACCGTCATTGAGGTAGCCAACAACACCTGGTACAGGCCCCCCACCTAGGGTCTTTCCAGCTCTTTCTTCTGTAGTCTTTTACCGTCACATAGTCTCCAGGGCGCAGAAAGTGCTCAAAATCTCCTGCTCAGTTGGGCAGAGTTACCTTCACCCATGGGAAGAAAGTCTTAAGAACATTGTTAGGTTAGGTGATACACAGTATGCTACTGTACCATGTCTTCTTATCAGTCAGGAGAAGCCTTGAAATTAGGACATGCACCTTTTTGCAGCTTGTTGCAGTCCACTCGTTTCATAGACAGGCCTCCTCTACTCCCTGCCTCCTACCACAACTATACTTACACATGAAACATTTAACCTAACCAATAACACATTAATTACTACTGCTCACATACTTAATACAATTTGCATATTTTCCCCAAAAAACATGTGACCAGTACATCCGACCAGTACTCCCCCCTTTGGACAAATGACTCACATCGTGATTCACGCATTCAAAAAACAAAACAACAAAATTGCCTGTTAAACCAAAATAAGAAATTAAATTAAAATGACAACCTTTGAGAATATCTTAAGTTAATTATATCCCATAACATTATTCAAGGAATATCCCTCATTCAGGACTAACTCTCTCACTTTATCCTTGTCCTGTTTGGAATGATATATAGGATTATTGCCAAATTATAAACTTCTTCATAATTATCAGTATTATAAATGACCCTTAACTCGGTATAATAAATTACCTTAAACTCATCATCTTATGTCACTCGGTTTCCCAGTGTGGGTGATCAAATCACACTAGAAAGTCAGGACAAAGGTCAGAGGTCATTCAAACCCTTCAAGGAAATGTTTCATTCTATAGTAGACTAATCATTAACAACCGTCAAAACATTTCATAAAAGTTGTATCCCAAGTGTACAGTAAGTCCTTAGTACAGCTCTTTTCAAATGAACTCACGTGTATTTACTTCAAACTCACTCAGAAAATTCCATGTGTTTGTCACTTCTATCCCGTGAAAAGAACCTTAAAATATAAATACAAATCCTATACAGCTAACATTTCATACTAAGTGGGTTGTTTGTGGTTGTTTGAAAAGCATATAGTAAAACATTTTTTTTTTTTTAAATGGCCAGGCCTTCTTTATAGTCTCGGAAACCATTTCAAAGAAAATTGAAAATCACTCCCCCCTTTTTCCTGGAAGAAAAAGTACACATTTCGTTAGTTTCCATTTTGATACCTGTTAACCAGTCCAAACAATTCAAATTCGAAATCCTGACTTTCTATTGAATTTACCAGTCCACATCTCCTCCTCCCTCAACCCAGAAAACCCTTAGTCACACTGCTCCCACTCGATCACGCCCAACATGCTTCGTGACTTCGAAAACTCAAATCCCCCAATATGCTATCTCTTGCCTCGGTGGTTGCACTTTCCCACATGCATTGTGGCCCCCCTCCACCAAAACAGTTTATAATATGATGATGGTCTGGTCTATCATCATCTGTGGACATACCCCTTCCTGAACTATTATTAGTCCCTCTGATGTGCATTTAATTTGGACCCCCATTCTACACAGTGCATCTCTTCCTAATAGATTAACTGGAGTTTGTTCTGATACTAATATAGGTATACATGTAGCTTTTTCCTGCTTCTTATTATACTGGAACTGTCATATGTATTAACTGCGTTTGTCATGAAAATTCTACTGTCTGCATATTTGCCTGATATGGGGAGGTGAGAGGCATAATTTAGACTTAGACATGAGTAAGTTGCTCCAGTATCTATCATCATTGGTGTGCCTCTATTATTCACCTGAACCTGCATAGTTACTGCGACTAGTTTACCCTCCCCTTTAGGATTCCCTGGGCATCCCTAGTATCCCTGATTTGGTCCTCCCCACAGGTTCACTGGGCCCTGTGGAGCCTGTGTCTGAGACTGCTTCCATTCAGCTGAGCTGGGGTCATTTCCTTGCCAATGATCCTGTTGTGGTTGCCTAGGCAGCCATGGGTTGATAGGACAATCCCTTCTCATATGTCCTGATTGCTGACACCCCCAGCAGACACCTAGCAGGCCTTTTGGTCCACCATTTTGGTATGTCTGCTGTTGAGATTGGTACCCTGGATTCTTTGGTCTGTTTCCATTTCCTCTGTTTTGCCACTGTCCAGAGGATTGTTGTGTGTACACATGCACTACTGGTAAGGCAGGAGCTCTTTGGCCTTGCTGCTGAGGCGGTATTTGTTGCCCTCCTTGGAGAGCAGGTGCCATGGCGCCCTCTTCTGGCGGTGTCGGAGTAATCACTGGAGCTTGTGTTTTCTTTTTGTCCTTTCTTGTCAGCTCTTCCAGCTGCAACTGTCCCAGTTTTCTCAGAATCTCTCTCCACTGCTTCGCCAGTTTCCATTCATCCCTCCTGTATTTCTCCATTGCGTGGATAATATGGTCGCAGAATTCCTTGTGTGATTCTGACGTTAGTTCCACCACATCTTCCAGTTTTCTTTTGATAGGCGTTGGCATTGCCTCCATCAGTGATGTCCTGAGTAGTGTTGTCATCGATGGATCCCCCTCTGGGTCTTTTTCTGTTTCTTGTCGCCCCCTCTTAGCTGATACTCTAGGTAGTTTGCAGGGTTTTCTTTGTCCCCCAATGGTTCCCCTCTCAGTGCTTTAGGGTCTATTTTGGCTGGATACTCTATTCTCAGTGTGCCATAGTCCTGGCTTATAACTGTCAAAGGTCACTCCGTCCAGTAACGTCCTCCGCACCGCCTGTACGAGGCCACCCGCCTGCAACAGGTCCTCCATTTTGGCCACTCCCACCATCCTGGACAGCAATTTTAACATTTTAACATTGAAGTCATTTAGCAGACGCTCTTATCCAGAGCGACTTACAAATTGGTGCCTTCAAGTCTCCCACTGCCAGTAGCTTCCCCATTGTTTGTTCTTCAAATGTTCTAATCCATTTCCCTGCTCCTTCATGCAGGTTAGGCAGTCTAGTCATCAGACCTTCCAGGTCTTGCGTTCCCAGGGCACATAGTGAACCTGTGTCCCTTTTACCAAAATGGGATATTGAGCTCCATACTTTTCTGGCTTTTTTATTGTCCTTCTGTTTCTTAAATTTTGTTTTTCCAGATGATCGTATAGTGCCTTACCTAATTCTGTTACTATAGTTTTGCCTCCCGTGGCTCCTTGCTCTGATAGTCGTCCCTCTGTCTCACTCTGTTCTTGAACAGAGTCAGCATATTGTCTAAGTTCTTCACCTTCCTCATCACTTGTATTCTCCCCATCTTTTTACCCATCATACTCTTGTTCATCTATCCCATAATTTTCCAGTTTCGTTAACATACCCCTCAGCCCTCCATAACAGTCTATATCTAAATGTGATTTTTCTCCTCTTTCTGGTGTGGAAACCTGTTGCTTCACTTTTTCTGCTTCTATCTCCACATTCCCTGTTATAGAGACTAGACCTGTGACCTGAGAATACTGCCCCCCTTCTGTGTATGGTGGTAGTGTAGTTAAGCCAGCCTTTTTCGGTTCCATTATTATCCTTCTAGCTTTGCCTATGCTGTCCCTCCAACTCTTTCCTTCCTTATGTGTACCTCATATGTTATTATTTGTATGCTTGCTGCCACTATGTAACATCCCCTTATATTGTATCTGTTTTCCTGTGGTTCTCTTTCTAATCTTCGTTTATTCCCTAATCTTGGTTTTTAGCTTTCTCTTTTACTTGTTTATATCTGGACAGCTAGTCCCTATCCTAAATTCTCCTACCTAGATTTCTATTATTACTATCATCCTGGTCTCATTACTGGATCCATGACATAGGTAATAGCTGTTTCGCATTAGCTTGTGCCTTTTTTCTGATAATGTTATAATTGTAGCTTATTGGACTAATTTAGTTAAAATATCAATTTGTTGTTTAACAAATCTAGAACCCACAATAAGTTGGTGCTATCCCATCAGCATAATAGTTAAAGCTACTTGCAATCCACTGGTCCACGTAACTGTCAAGACTTCCACTGAGGCTGCCTCCCCTCCTTTTTCAGGCAGGTTTCGGCGTTCGTCGTCACCGGCTTACTAGCTACTGCCGCTCCCATTCTCATCACTCCACTTGTCTTGTCTTGTCAATCACACACACCTGGTGCTCATCTCCTAATTAGTCTGTGTATAAGTGTTCCCTCTACCCCCTTGTCTTTGTGAGTGATTGTTCTATGTGGGAGGAGAGTAGCTCGGTTGAGATACTCTCTCATTTATTTTGCCAGGGTTGATTGATGTCATTGCATTTATTGTATTTTCTGAGACTGTGTTTGGTCAGGGAGGATTGTTTCCCCTGTACCTGTTTCGATTGCCGTTGTAGGCGCATTGTATGTCTGGAAGGAATAAATCTGCATCCGGTTATTTTACTCCTGCGCCTGACTCCGTCCATCATTCACCACAGTAACGAAAACAAATTTTCGTTTTAGAATTCAACGCAAACTATAGAATAATGTAATAACAATTAGAATGAATGTTTTCCATTCAACTATTCAGACTTCTGCTTCAAATGTCTCTTACAGCTCGATTCGTACTCGCTGTCTCTTTTACCCGCCAACTAGAACATAGCATTAATAAAGTCTATTCACAAACCACCACTAACTAATAGTATATTTGCATTCATATTATTAAAAGACATTACTTTCATTCCAGTCTACCTAAACAATTCACATTTGAAATTCTAACTTCCCTATTAAATTACTTTCCTTTGTTATCAATTCAAATCATGGCCACAGCTCTATCGCAATTGCCAGTCCGCTATTCAATTCCTGTTGCATAAGTGAGTCTCTCAATTTGAAGACGCAGGCTGCTAAATCGTCCAGTCTTATATCACAAAATCAACCCTGACTGTTCCATCAATCTAAGCAACCCATAACCATAGTCAAACTACAATCAGAAAACCCAGATTTTTTATCAGTAATGCAACACCTATGCTTTATTGAAATGACAAGTAAATCCTCCTTTATTCCAATTATAATGGTCTGTAGTCTTACCATCTGGCCCATAACACAATTATCAGAAAATAGCTTGTAGGAAGAACATTTTTCACGATGCTTTTGTCCCAGATGCTAATAAGGTTACTCACGTAACCACGGTTCTATGAACTAAGCGGCACATTCACCTGACTGAGGAAAACACAACACATTCTTTCAGATTTATGCCGCCAATTAAGATGCCGAGAGACACATACGTTTCAAGAGACGCTCAATGACTATGCCTGCCCTGAGTGGATAGAGGTTAACTTGCTGCGTGACTGAACAGTATAGAACTCTATCCTTTTCCATCACACTCAATCATCATGACACATACTGTAGACATGTTGATTAGGCCACATACATAACGTTGCAAAGTACTACTGCAACACAAGGCATCCAGTTCAGCTATATTAGGCTCACTCAACAGGCCTTACTGTACGTGTGAGTAAGAATCACTCTTGACACACACAAACACACACACATTGTTCCAACTTGTCTATGCAGATGTATCTCTAGAAAATGAGTAGATTGTTATGCTTCAGTTAGTGCATTGATATTATATCTACAGTAATATGCCTCGACTTTAAGAACACTTAAGAGCACAGCCTGAGTTATAAAGATATTACAGAGAAGTATGATGTTATTAGTGTCAAGATTTATTTCAAGGAGTAGGCTAGAATTGTATACCTTGTTTCTCTCTCTCTCTTGCTGTCTCTAATCGGTGTGTGTACGTGACGCAGGGAATTAAGGCTTTGCTTCCAAATCCGGATTCAGGAAGAAATAATCTGCCCCTGTTATCATTGAGGTAAACAAACACACCCACAATTCACAAATTCTCCTTCCTCCAAAATACTGAATATCTTCATTATGGCCTCCCGAGTGGCACAGTGGTCTAAAGCACTGCATCGCAATGCTAGCTGTGCCACTAGAGATCCTGGTTCAAATCCAGGCTCTGTCATAGCCGGCCGCGACCGGGAGACCCATGGGGCGGCGTACAATTGGCCCAGCGTCGTCCAGGGTAGGGGAGGGAATGGCCGGCAGGGATGTAGCTCAGTTGGTAGAGCATGGTGTATGCAACGCCAGGGTTGTGGGTTCGATTCCCATGGGGTGCCAGTATGAAAAATAAATTATGTATGCAGTCGCTCTGGATAAGAGCGTCTGCTAAATGACTAAAAATAAGATACTGAAGCCATTCATATAACAACATTAATACACTCAAGTCAGCTGAACTATTTCTTACCAAAAGCACATTCTGTTGCTAAGCCAAAACTAACATGCTGTTCTTTTTTAAATTCACTGACAATGTCTCTCTGTCATGCCATTAATATTCAACAGCAGGAAGTAAAATAAGAACAGACAACACACCCAGTGTGTGTGTTTGTGTGTACTGTATGCGCACAAGTGTGTGGAATCAGGCATGGTGGAATCAGGATATGTGGAATCTTTAAAGTCATAGTTCACCCTGTGTTGTCCGCTGAGCAGTATTACATTTTTTTTAACTAAGCAAGTCAGTTAAGAACAAATTCTTATTTAGAATGACAGCCTACCCCGGCCAAAACCGGCCAACACTGGGCCAATTGTGCGCCGCCCAATTGCGGCCAGATTGTGATACAGCCTGGAATCGAACCAGGGTCTGTAGTGACGCCTCTAGCACTGAGACGCAGTGCCTTAGACCGCTGTGCCACTCAGGAGCCCAAAGTATCTGCTACTACACATTGACAACCTTTCCGCAGGCTTAGCTGTGGGTCAAAAGTTCAGCAAAATCGACCTCTGCCAAGCCTACTTGCGGACGCAGGTGGATAAAAAGTCAAAGAATCTGCTGACCGTCGTGACACATAAGGGGCTCTTCAGGTACTATCGTCTACCATTTTGAATCACAAGTGTGCCAGCGCTGTTCCAGAGGGCAATGGATCAGATCCTGAGTGGATTGCCAGGAGTACAATGCTACCTAGATGACATCCTCATTACTGTAAAGGACAAAGAGGACCATCTCCAGAACATGGATGCGACCTTACATAAATTGAAGGACTACGGACTGCGAGTTCGTAAGGACAATTGTGCATTCTTCCAATCATCGGATGAATACCATCGGTTGAATACCTGGAGATACTGAATACTACGGATGCTTTATCCCGAGCTTACCAACGAAGTTGAAGCCACTGTATCAGTCTGGACAAAACATGGAAATAGACAGAACAATGTGAGGAAGCATTTGTGAAAACCAAGGAAACACTCCTGAAATCTGAGACACTGATGCTCTTCGACCCGTCATTGCCCAGCCAACTGGCTAGGGATGCTAGTTCCTATGGTGTGGGAGCAGTCGTGTCCCATATCATGCCTTCCGGTGAAGAGAAGCTGATCGCTATCACATCAAGGACATTGAACAAAGCAGAAAGTAACTACGAACAGATAGAACGAGAAGCCCTAGGCATTGTTTTTCAGATTATCTGTACCAGAGGAAGTTCACCCTTTGTACAGATTATCGTCCGCTGACAAGCATCTTTGGACCACATACTGGGATTCTGTCACTTGCTGCCAGCAGAATGCAAAGGTGGGCTTTGTTGTTGCCAGCACACACTTACAACATCAAGTACCCCAAGTCCGAACTGCTCTGCAACGCAGATGGACTTTCCAGGTTGCCACTACCTGTGGTCACACCAAGTGGACTTCTACTTCAGACAAGTGGAAACACGCCAGTCACGTCAACACAAGTGCGGAGAAACACCAGAAACTACCCGGTGTTATCTGAAGTGATAGACATCATCATTAAAGGTAGAGCCGCAGAGGATGCTTCACAATTGAAACTTTACCTTTCCAGGAGAACTGAGCTGTCAGTACAGTGCGGTTGTCTGCTGTGGGGGTGGAGCGTAATCATTCCTGAGGAAAAGAGCATTGCAACAGCTACTATACACAGGTCATTGTGGAATGGGTCGCATAAAGGAAATCGCACGAAGCTACTTCTGGTGGCCTGGATCGAATGGAAGCATTGAGTAGAAAGCAAAAACATGTTCTTCATGTCAGAAGGTTCATATCTGCACTTGCACCTCTCCATCCGTGGGATTGGCCAGAGGAGGCGTGGCCTGAGGTTGCCATCATGAGGTCTACTACTGCTGAGAAGACCATCGAGAAGCTTAGAGAAGTGTTTAGTCGGTTCAGATCGCCACTCCAACTCGTTAGCGACAACGGACAGCAGCTAGTGTCCCAAGAAATGGCTATGTTCCTACAGGTGAATGGCGTACAACATCAGGTCCGCGCTGTATCATCCATCAACCAACGGGCTGGCGTTGAGTTTCGTGCAGACCATGAAACATGCCTTAAAAGCGTCTCAGGGTCAAGGGACACTGCACCTACAGGAACACGCCTCACGCAACCACCAAGGCTTCACCTGCTTCAGATCAAATCAAATGTTATTTGTCACATGAGCCCAATACAACAGGTGTAGACTTGCTTACATATGAGCCCTTTCTTTAGCTCACATAACTTCTTTACCCATATCACAAGTAGTATAACAATCAAACTAATCAATATCACTATCTAATACATTAATTGCAGTGTCAACATCTTTAGTTATTAACATATCAATAACGTATTCAAATCAATCAGTCATCTTACAACTCATAATCAAATTAATTACCCAAAACAAATTTTGAATGACAATTCTTAATTATTCACCTTGGTTCCATCACTCAAAGTTAAAACCCTCACCTTAGCACTCATTAACACTGGCAGAATGTATATTTATATTAACATACAGTATAATTATCCATAATTCTAGCATTAGCTTCCTCATAAAGAGAATAACAACAGATCAGTATCTCAATGCATTCTTAGTCTAAATTACTATACATTTAGCAGTGTATAATACCTCCTTAATCAACCTACTACCTCAAATCACAATCCCTTCCTCCCCCGGCACTCAATCTTCTGGCGTGTCTACATTATGTTCTTCAGATAGCTTCATAGTTCAACTTACATTTACATTTACATTTTAGTCATTTAGCAGACGCTCTTATCCAGAGCGACTTACAGGAGCAATTAGGGTTAAGTGCCTTGCTCAAGGGCACATTAACGTCATTTAGCAGACGCTCTTAGCCAGAGCGACTCACAAATTGGTGCGTTCACCCTATCTATTCAAATACAACATTTCTCATAGTTTTGGTATACTGGTTGGCAAAATGGACAAAACAGAATGGAGGAAGAGGTGGGGCGGCTCAAGGTGTGACATTGGAATTGGGACATTGTCATGGGCAACTTAGATTGCCCATGACAATGTCCCATTCCAATGTCACACCTTGAGCCGCCCCACCTCTTCCTCCATTCTGTTTTGTCCATTTTGCCAACCAGTATACCAAAACTATGAGAAATGTTGTATTTGAATAGATCTCTCTTCCTGCCCACTCCACATGGACTCCTGTCACATTCTTGAGAGAAAAGGCATAAGAGAAAAGGCAGTTGATTGCTTCGATTGGATGCTGGTTCTGATTCAGGTCTCCTGGTAGAGGTGGTGCTGGACAGGAACGTCTTCAACGCCTTTGTTGCTCCACTTCAGCCGGGTAGAGTTTAAAAAATATATATTATTGAGGTTCACACCGTTCCGAATTATCTCTGCTGTGCATCAAGACACCATCCGTATTAACCTCGAGAAAGGACAGATCATAATAGTTTAGTTGAGTTCATTTCCAATCCAAAAAATCCCTATAAGCATTGACGATATGACAAATTATCATGTTTCACCAATCATTCTTAATACCAATTTCTAATACTTGACCCTGCTGCCTGATAGATTTTCTTTGAGGGTCCCTGCATTCCAAAGGCTATCTGTATTTAAGTGTGATATAGTTTCACATTCTCCCTTGAATTCTCCTAACTTATAACCCAATTGTTTTATTGTAACACTCATATTTCTGCTCATAGTCTATTTGATATTTCTCTGGTGTTTCCCTTTCCCTTGTCTCTATTCTAACATCTAATTGCTTACACTTCTCTCCCCACCCTGGTTGATTATAAAATGGTTTATATTTAGGATTTTCTAAATATGACAAACATTCTGCTGGGCAATATGAGTTCCTTAGTTGACAAAAGTTGTGGTTGAACATAGCACAGTCCTGGTAACTGTGAGGATTTGGAACTACTGTTAATTATTTTAAAGGAGATGAAGTGCATATTATTTTAATGTAGTATATTGTGCCCATCTATACCAGTCATTGTTTAGCACCTCCTTCCATTCCCTTTCTTCTGCATTTGGTATGGCTCTAACATGTAAAGGGTTTAGTGCACTTTCCCAAGGAATAACTACTTCAACAACCCCTGCCTCCTGGAAATGTAGCACTTATAAGTACTACATCCAATTGTTTATCTAAGTCTTGGGCTGGTATCCTTATGTCTATGATCCATCTGTCTTTTTCTTTTATTATCTTAAGATCACAGTTACCCCATGTGACTTCCCCATAATCCTTGTGTTGGTTCCTCTCACACCAATAACCAGTTGACCCTCGTACTTTAATAGCGATCCCTTTCTGTATTTTAGTTATGTTTCCTGCTTGTGCAAGAATATACATTTTAATCCTGTCTGTTTCTCTTCTCTGTCTTGTTCTTTTGCTCTTTACTATTGTCAGTCTGCCATTCCCCTTATTCTTAGGGGGACTACTCAAGGGCAGAGAAATCAATGATGGGGATATCTGGTGCGTCTTGGATGTCTGGAATATCTTGGAGGTCTGGGATGTCTTGGAGGTCTGGGAGGTCTTGGAGGTCTTGAAGGTCTTCCCCTCCGCCAAGGGAATCAGCAAGAACACGTAGCTCATCAGTAATTGCCATCCTCCCCCATCTTCTGATTCTCGCCAGCTCCAACATCCTCAGCTCCCTCATCTCGAAGTCATCAGTTCCCTCGTGGTACTCTGGTACAATGGTTTAGATGATACCAGGTCGCCCTCCCCTCTATCCGTACAGCTGTTGGTGTAACCTGGATGATGATGTATGGTCACTTTAGCTCTTAACCTTCTTCCGTCACTAGGATCTCCGGATCAGCCAGAGTCCCTCTCAATCCATCAACATCGGTCTGCGAAGAGTGTCCTTTTACCAGCCTACCCATAGGGAAGCTCGGAGTTACTGCTGCAAAGACACACAAACACAGACAAACACAAAAGATAACAATGCTACCCAATGGCGGGGCCATCTTCCTCTCCTGGGGTTGGAACACTCCTAAGGTGGGAAACATGGATCTAAAGATCTGTCTCTGCCACTTTCACCGTCATTGAGGTAGCCAACAACACCTGGTACAGGCCCCCACCTAGGGTCTTTCCAGCTCTTTCTTCTGTAGTCTTTTACCGTCACATAGTCTCCAGGGCGCAGAAAGTGCTCAAAATCTCCTGCTCAGTTGGGCAGAGTTACCTTCACCCATGGGAAGAAAGTCTTAAGAACATTGTTAGGTTAGGTGATACACAGTATGCTACTGTACCATGTCTTCTTATCAGTCAGGAGAAGCCTTGAAATTAGGACATGCACCTTTTTGCAGCTTGTTGCAGTCCACTCGTTTCATAGACAGGCCTCCTCTACTCCCTGCCTCCTACCACAACTATACTTACACATGAAACATTTAACCTAACCAATAACACATTAATTACTACTGCTCACATACTTAATACAATTTGCATATTTTCCCCAAAAAAACATGTGACCAGTACATCCGACCAGTACTCCCCCCTTTGGACAAATGACTCACATCGTGATTCACGCATTCAAAAAACAAAACAACAAAATTGCCTGTTAAACCAAAATAAGAAATTAAATTAAAATGACAACCTTTGAGAATATCTTAAGTTAATTATATCCCATAACATTATTCAAGGAATATCCCTCATTCAGGACTAACTCTCTCACTTTATCCTTGTCCTGTTTGGAATGATATATAGGATTATTGCCAAATTATAAACTTCTTCATAATTATCAGTATTATAAATGACCCTTAACTCGGTATAATAAATTACCTTAAACTCATCATCTTATGTCACTCGGTTTCCCAGTGTGGGTGATCAAATCACACTAGAAAGTCAGGACAAAGGTCAGAGGTCATTCAAACCCTTCAAGGAAATGTTTCATTCTATAGTAGACTAATCATTAACAACCGTCAAAACATTTCATAAAAGTTGTATCCCAAGTGTACAGTAAGTCCTTAGTACAGCTCTTTTCAAATGAACTCACGTGTATTTACTTCAAACTCACTCAGAAAATTCCATGTGTTTGTCACTTCTATCCCGTGAAAAGAACCTTAAAATATAAATACAAATCCTATACAGCTAACATTTCATACTAAGTGGGTTGTTTGTGGTTGTTTGAAAAGCATATTGTAAAACATTTTTTTTTTTAAATGGCCAGGCCTTCTTTATAGTCTCGAAACCATTTCAAAGAAAATTGAAAATCACTCCCCCTTTTTCCTGGAAGAAAAAGTACACATTTCGTTAGTTTCCATTTTGATACCTGTTAACCAGTCCAAACAATTCAAATTCGAAATCCTGACTTTCTATTGAATTTACCAGTCCACATCTCCTCCTCCCTCAACCCAGAAAACCCTTAGTCACACTGCTCCCACTCGATCACGCCCAACATGCTTCGTGACTTCGAAAACTCAAATCCCCCAATATGCTATCTCTGCCTCGGTGGTTGCACTTTCCCACATGCATTGTGGCCCCCCTCCACCAAAACAGTTTATAATATGATGATGGTCTGGTCTATCATCATCTGTGGACATACCCCTTCCTGAACTATTATTAGTCCCTCTGATGTGCATTTAATTTGGACCCCCATTCTACACAGTGCATCTCTTCCTAATAGATTAACTGGAGTTTGTTCTGATACTAATATAGGTATACATGTAGCTTTTTCCTGCTTCTTATTATACTGGAACTGTCATATGTATTAACTGCGTTTGTCATGAAAAATTCTACTGTCTGCATATTTGCCTGATATGGGGAGGTGAGAGGCATAATTTAGACTTAGACATGAGTAAGTTGCTCCAGTATCTATCATCATTGGTGTGCCTCTATTATTCACCTGAACCTGCATAGTTACTGCGACTAGTTTACCCTCCCCTTTAGGATTCCCTGGGCATCCCTAGTATCCCTGATTTGGTCCTCCCCACAGGTTCACTGGGCCCTGTGGAGCCTGTGTCTGAGACTGCTTCCATTCAGCTGAGCTGGGGTCATTTCCTTGCCAATGATCCTGTTGTGGTTGCCTAGGCAGCCATGGGTTGATAGGACAATCCCTTCTCATATGTCCTGATTGCTGACACCCCCAGCAGACACCTAGCAGGCCTTTTGGTCCACCATTTTGGTATGTCTGCTGTTGAGATTGGTACCCTGGATTCTTTGGTCTGTTTCCATTTCCTCTGTTTTGCCACTGTCCAGAGGATTGTTGTGTGTACACATGCACTACTGGTAAGGCAGGAGCTCTTTGGCCTTGCTGCTGAGGCGGTATTTGTTGCCCTCCTTGGAGAGCAGGTGCCATGGCGCCCTCTTCTGGCGGTGTCGGAGTAATCACTGGAGCTTGTGTTTTCTTTTTGTCCTTTCTTGTCAGCTCTTCCAGCTGCAACTGTCCCAGTTTTCTCAGAATCTCTCTCCACTGCTTCGCCAGTTTCCATTCATCCCTCCTGTATTTCTCCATTGCGTGGATAATATGGTCGCAGAATTCCTTGTGTGATTCTGACGTTAGTTCCACCACATCTTCCAGTTTTCTTTTGATAGGCGTTGGCATTGCCTCCATCAGTGATGTCCTGAGTAGTGTTGTCATCGATGGATCCCCCTCTGGGTCTTTTTCTGTTTCTTGTCGCCCCCTCTTAGCTGATACTCTAGGTAGTTTGCAGGGTTTTCTTTGTCCCCCAATGGTTCCCCTCTCAGTGCTTTAGGGTCTATTTTGGCTGGATACTCTATTCTCAGTGTGCCATAGTCCTGGCTTATAACTGTCAAAGGTCACTCCGTCCAGTAACGTCCTCCGCACCGCCTGTACGAGGCCACCCGCCTGCAACAGGTCCTCCATTTTGGCCACTCCCACCATCCTGGACAGCAATTTTAACATTTTAACATTGAAGTCATTTAGCAGACGCTCTTATCCAGAGCGACTTACAAATTGGTGCCTTCAAGTCTCCCACTGCCAGTAGCTTCCCCATTGTTTGTTCTTCAAATGTTCTAATCCATTTCCCTGCTCCTTCATGCAGGTTAGGCAGTCTAGTCATCAGACCTTCCAGGTCTTGCGTTCCCAGGGCACATAGTGAACCTGTGTCCCTTTTACCAAAATGGGATATTGAGCTCCATACTTTTCTGGCTTTTTTATTGTCCTTCTGTTTCTTAAATTTTGTTTTTCCAGATGATCGTATAGTGCCTTACCTAATTCTGTTACTATAGTTTTGCCTCCCGTGGCTCCTTGCTCTGATAGTCGTCCCTCTGTCTCACTCTGTTCTTGAACAGAGTCAGCATATTGTCTAAGTTCTTCACCTTCCTCATCACTTGTATTCTCCCCATCTTTTTACCCATCATACTCTTGTTCATCTATCCCATAATTTTCCAGTTTCGTTAACATACCCCTCAGCCCTCCATAACAGTCTATATCTAAATGTGATTTTTCTCCTCTTTCTGGTGTGGAAACCTGTTGCTTCACTTTTTCTGCTTCTATCTCCACATTCCCTGTTATAGAGACTAGACCTGTGACCTGAGAATACTGCCCCCCTTCTGTGTATGGTGGTAGTGTAGTTAAGCCAGCCTTTTTCGGTTCCATTATTATCCTTCTAGCTTTGCCTATGCTGTCCCTCCAACTCTTTCCTTCCTTATGTGTACCTCATATGTTATTATTTGTATGCTTGCTGCCACTATGTAACATCCCCTTATATTGTATCTGTTTTCCTGTGGTTCTCTTTCTAATCTTCGTTTATTCCCTAATCTTGGTTTTTAGCTTTCTCTTTTACTTGTTTATATCTGGACAGCTAGTCCCTATCCTAAATTCTCCTACCTAGATTTCTATTATTACTATCATCCTGGTCTCATTACTGGATCCATGACATAGGTAATAGCTGTTTCGCATTAGCTTGTGCCTTTTTTCTGATAATGTTATAATTGTAGCTTATTGGACTAATTTAGTTAAAATATCAATTTGTTGTTTAACAAATCTAGAACCCACAATAAGTTGGTGCTATCCCATCAGCATAATAGTTAAAGCTACTTGCAATCCACTGGTCCACGTAACTGTCAAGACTTCCACTGAGGCTGCCTCCCCTCCTTTTTCAGGCAGGTTTCGGCATTCGTCGTCACCGGCTTACTAGCTACTGCCGCTCCCATTCTCATCACTCCACTTGTCTTGTCTTGTCAATCACACACACCTGGTGCTCATCTCCTAATTAGTCTGTGTATAAGTGTTCCCTCTACCCCCTTGTCTTTGTGAGTGATTGTTCTATGTGGGAGGAGAGTAGCTCGGTTGAGATACTCTCTCATTTATTTTGCCAGGGTTGATTGATGTCATTACATTTATTGTATTTTCTGAGACTGTGTTTGGTCAGGGAGGATTGTTTCCCCTGTACCTGTTTCGATTGCCGTTGTAGGCGCATTGTATGTCTGGAAGGAATAAATCTGCATCCGGTTATTTTACTCCTGCGCCTGACTCCGTCCATCATTCACCACAGTAACGAAAACAAATTTTCGTTTTAGAATTCAACGCAAACTATAGAATAATGTAATAACAATTAGAATGAATGTTTTCCATTCAACTATTCAGACTTCTGCTTCAAATGTCTCTTACAGCTCGATTCGTACTCGCTGTCTCTTTTACCCGCCAACTAGAACATAGCATTAATAAAGTCTATTCACAAACCACCACTAACTAATAGTATATTTGCATTCATATTATTAAAAGACATTACTTTCATTCCAGTCTACCTAAACAATTCACATTTGAAATTCTAACTTCCCTATTAAATTACTTTCCTTTGTTATCAATTCAAATCATGGCCACAGCTCTATCGCAATTGCCAGTCCGCTATTCAATTCCTGTTGCATAAGTGAGTCTCTCAATTTGAAGACGCAGGCTGCTAAATCGTCCAGTCTTATATCACAAAATCAACCCTGACTGTTCCATCAATCTAAGCAACCCATAACCATAGTCAAACTACAATCAGAAAACCCAGATTTTTTATCAGTAATGCAACACCTATGCTTTATTGAAATGACAAGTAAATCCTCCTTTATTCCAATTATAATGGTCTGTAGTCTTACCATCTGGCCCATAACACAATTATCAGAAAATAGCTTGTAGGAAGAACATTTTTCACGATGCTTTTGTCCCAGATGCTAATAAGGTTACTCACGTAACCACGGTTCTATGAACTAAGCGGCACATTCACCTGACTGAGGAAAACACAACACATTCTTTCAGATTTATGCCGCCAATTAAGATGCCGAGAGACACATACGTTTCAAGAGACGCTCAATGACTATGCCTGCCCTGAGTGGATAGAGGTTAACTTGCTGCGTGACTGAACAGTATAGAACTCTATCCTTTTCCATCACACTCAATCATCATGACACATACTGTAGACATGTTGATTAGGCCACATACATAACGTTGCAAAGTACTACTGCAACACAAGGCATCCAGTTCAGCTATATTAGGCTCACTCAACAGGCCTTACTGTACGTGTGAGTAAGAATCACTCTTGACACACACAAACACACACACATTGTTCCAACTTGTCTATGCAGATGTATCTCTAGAAAATGAGTAGATTGTTATGCTTCAGTTAGTGCATTGATATTATATCTACAGTAATATGCCTCGACTTTAAGAACACTTAAGAGCACAGCCTGAGTTATAAAGATATTACAGAGAAGTATGATGTTATTAGTGTCAAGATTTATTTCAAGGAGTAGGCTAGAATTGTATACCTTGTTTCTCTCTCTCTCTTGCTGTCTCTAATCGGTGTGTGTACGTGACGCAGGGAATTAAGGCTTTGCTTCCAAATCCGGATTCAGGAAGAAATAATCTGCCCCTGTTATCATTGAGGTAAACAAACACACCCACAATTCACAAATTCTCCTTCCTCCAAAATACTGAATATCTTCATTATGGCCTCCCGAGTGGCACAGTGGTCTAAAGCACTGCATCGCAATGCTAGCTGTGCCACTAGAGATCCTGGTTCAAATCCAGGCTCTGTCATAGCCGGCCGCGACCGGGAGACCCATGGGGGCGGCGTACAATTGGCCCAGCGTCGTCCAGGGTAGGGGGAGGGAATGGCCGGCAGGGATGTAGCTCAGTTGGTAGAGCATGGTGTATGCAACGCCAGGGTTGTGGGTTCGATTCCCATGGGGTGCCAGTATGAAAAATAAATTATGTATGCAGTCGCTCTGGATAAGAGCGTCTGCTAAATGACTAAAAATAAGATACTGAAGCCATTCATATAACAACATTAATACACTCAAGTCAGCTGAACTATTTCTTACCAAAAGCACATTCTGTTGCTAAGCCAAAACTAACATGCTGTTCTTTTTTAAATTCACTGACAATGTCTCTCTGTCATGCCATTAATATTCAACAGCAGGAAGTAAAATAAGAACAGACAACACACCCAGTGTGTGTGTTTGTGTGTACTGTATGCGCACAAGTGTGTGTGTGTGTGTGTGTTTTGGTGTGCATGTGCACACAGCTTACCATTGGAATGAATTATTTAGCTCAGAGTCTCCTCCACTTAGTCACGGTCGTCTGGCCCCTGGCACATACCGCGCCCTTCCCTCAACATGGGAGAATACCCCGCCTTACTGTTAGTCTACTGCGGTACTGTCAGTCGACCATGCCCTTACTGACTGCAACCTGTATGTCTTTATGGCAGCCCTGTCACCTACAACAGCCGTGGCCCCTTACCTACGAACAGAAGGTCCAGGAAGAGGGCTCCAGGGGAAAGAGGGAGAGCAGAGAGAACAGAGAGAGCAGACGAAAGAGGGATGAGGTCAGAGCAGACGGAGAGGCACAGAGAGGGAGAGAGGGAAAGAGAGAGAGAGTTAGGGCAAACATGAGGATGAAAGGAAGAATTGGAGTGAGAGAGAGAGAAAAAGACAGAGGGGAGAAGGAGAAGGAGAGAGATGGGTGAGAGAAGCCTGGTGGTGGAAACAGGAAACAGGTACTGATATGGACTGATAGAAGAGAAGAGAGTGAAAGGGAGGTAGAGTCGGAAGGAGAAGAAATTTAGAGATGGAGCAGGAGGAAGTGGGAGGAGGAGGGGGATATAGGGAAGAAGAGATGAAGCGAAGGAAATAGAGAGGGGGCCCAAAGGAGGAGAAGGTTACAGGAGCACAGGAGCACAGGAAGCTTCCTGTCTCAAACGTTGTTGTCAGACTCCGGAAGTTTCTAAAAGTTTGATGACAAAAACACAGACCATACTACTGCCTAACACAAATGAACACATGTACACACACACACACACACACACACACACACACACACACACACACACACACACACACACACACACACACACACACACACACACACACACAAGCACACACACACTCAGACAATGCAAACAGTCTGGTATGCTATACAGGAGCTGGATGAGTGCCGTCACACTGTGAGCATGAAGAGAATAATGTATAATATAATAATGCATTTCCCCGCCACTTACAGCACTAGTGCGCTGCGCCTCCTACAAGCTAGCCACGTTATGAAAATACATCAGGCATTCTCATTACAGAAGATTTCTGCTCCTGACACATCCCAAAGATGCATGAACGAGCTTGGAGGTTGACTATATGCTTTGAGCTTTGCCACATAATATGGGCCAATCATGTGTTAGAAGGCAAAAATCTGGTGTGGATCATGATCATTTGAGGAAACAGCTATGTGACCAAGTCAGGATCAAAGATGAGGGGAGGAGACGAAAAGAGAATGATGAAGATGACAGCAGGGAGGGAGGGAGGGAGGTGGTGGTGACAGGGGGAATGAGAAGTAGCTACAGAAATAGCCTCTCTCACTCTATCCTTATATACCACTCTTACATCCCTCCTCCTCTAACCCGATCCTTAAATAACACTCTTACATCCCTCCTCCTCTATGCCACACTCTCTCTCTCTCATCCTTAACTTTCATCCCTCTCTCTCTCTGGCTGATCTTTAGGCCACATTATGGACAGCCCATGACACTCTGTCAGGCTGCTGTTTGGTATGGGTGGATGAGGGCAGGCAGGCAGACAGACATAATCTCCATATTAATGACTTGATGACTCTTCAGCATTACCTAATCCCACAGCTCCAGGGTCGGACAGGGATTACATACCACCACAGGAGGGGTGTTGTGAACCAACCACAGGGTAGTCAGACCCATACTAGGTCTCAGACAAACTCAGGCTCTAGTCTAGCTGGGAGATGAACAGTCTCAGACAGACTCAGGCTCTAGTCTATCTGGGAGATGAACAGTCTCAGACAGACTCAGGCTCTAGTCTAGCTGGGAGATGAACAGTCTCAGACTCAGGCTCTAGTCTAGCTGGGAGATGAACAGTCTCAGACAGACTCAGGCTCTAGTCTAGCTGGGAGATGAACAGTGTCAGACAGACTCATGCTCTAGTCTAGTTGGGAGATGACCAGTGTCAGACAGGCTAAGGCTCTAGTCTAGCTGGGAGATTAACAGTCTCAGACAGACTCAGGCTCTAGTCTAGTTGGGAGATGAACAGTGTCAGACAGGATAAGGCTCTAGTCTAGCTGGGAGATGAACAGTCTCAGACAGACTCAGGCTCTAGTCTAGTTGGGAGATGAACAGTGTCAGTCAGGATAAGGCTCTAGTCTAGTTGGGAGATGAACAGTGTCAGACAGGATAAGGCTCTAGTCTAGCTGGGAGATGAACAGTCTCAGACAGACTCAGGCTCTAGTCTAGTTGGGAGATGAACAGTGTCAGACAGACTCAGGCTCTAGTTTAGCTGGGCGATCAACAGTAGAAGCACAATGTGATTCAGTAGACTGTCAGACACAGTGTGTGTGTGTGTGTGTGTGTGTGTGTGTGTGTGTGTGTGTGTGTGTGTGTGTGTGTGTGTGTGTGTGTGTGTGTGTGTGTGTGTGTGTGTGTGTGTGTGTGTATGTGTGTGTGTGTGTGTGTGTGTGTCTTGCTGTAACTCCAGTGGCTGCTCTTCCCAGAGTCTCTCAGACAGGGACTTGCTGTAACTCCAGTGGCTCTTCTGCCCAGAGTCTCTCAGACAGAGAGAGATTACGCATTAAAGCCAGCATGACATTAACAAGCCCCCAGTAATCCTAGATGACTGTAGTTAACTCCCCACATCATCTAGCCTTCACTGTCTCCTCCTCCTCAATCCCTCCATCCCCTACCTTCCACTGGATCTACATCTATACAAGGGGTGTCCAAACCCTGGCTTGTGGGCCAACTGCGGCCACTGAATAGCTTTACAACTGCCCACGGGATAGTTTATGAAATGTGGACTGCAATAGGAAAAAAACATACAGTGAGGGAAAAAAGTATTTGATCCCCTGCTGATTTTGTACGTTTAATCACTGACAAAGAAATGATGAGAGTTGGAGAGTTCATCAATGAGCTTGACGCCTTGATAAGTTCCTTTCCTGAGGATGGCTCACCCCTCACAGTTCTGGGGGACTTCAACCTCCCTACGTCTACCTTTGACTCATTTCTCTCTGCCTCCTTCTTTCCACTCCTCTCCTCTTTTGACCTCACCCTCTCACCGTCCCCCCCTACTCACAAGGCAGGCAAAACGCTTGACCTCATCTTTACTAGATGCTGTTCTTCTACTAATCTCACTGCAACTCCCCTCCAAGTCTCCGACCACTACTTTGTATCCTTTTCTCTCTCGCTCTCCTCCAACACTACTCACTCTGCCCCTACTCAGATGGTAATGTGCCGTCGCAACCTTCACTCTCTCTCTCCCGCTACTCTCTCCTCTTCCATCCTATCATCTCTCCCCTCTGCTCAATCCTTCTCCCTCCAATCTCCTGATTCTGCCTCCTCAACCCTCCTCTCCTCCCTTTCTGCATCCTTTGACTCTCTATGTCCCCTATCCTCCCGGCCGGCTCGGTCCTCCCCTCCAGCTCCGTGGCTTGATGACTCATTGCGAGCTTACAGAACAGGGCTCCGGGCAGCCGAGCGGAAATGGAGGAAAACTAGACTCCCTGCGGACCTGGCATCTTTTCACTCCTTCCTCTCTACATTTTCTTCATCTGTTTCTGCTGCTAAGGCCACTTTCTACAACTCAAAATTCCAAGCATCTGCCTCTAACCCTAGGAAGCTCTTTGCCACCTTCTCCTCCCTGCTAAATCCTCCTCCTCCCCCCCCCTCCTCCCTCTCTGTGGATGACTTCGTCAACCATTTTGAAAAGAAGGTTGACGACATCCGATCCTCGTTTGTTAAGTCAAATGACACTGCTGGTCCTGCTCACACTGCCCTACCCTATGCTTTGATTTATTTCTCCCCTCTCTCTCCAGATAAAATCTTGCGACTTGTGACGGCCGGCCGCCCAACAACCTGCCCGCTTGACCCTATCCCCTCCTCTCTTCTCCAGACCATTTCCGGTGACCTTCTCCCTTACCTCACCTCGCTGATCAACTCATCCTTGACTGCTGGCTATGTCCCTTCCGTCTTCAAGAGAGCGAGAGTTGCACCCCTTCTCAAAAAACCAACACTCGATCCCTCTGATGTCAACAACTACAGACCAGTATCCCTTCTTTCTTTCTCTCCAAAACTATTGAGCGTGCCGTCTTTAGCCAACTCTCTTGCTATCTCTCTCAGAATGACCTTCTTGATCCAAACCAGTCAGGTTTCAAGACTGGTCATTCAACTGAGACTGCTCTTCTCTGTGTCACGGAGGCTCTCCGCACTGCTAAAGCTAACTCTCTCTCCTCTGCTCTTGTCCTTCTAGACCTGTCTGCTGCCTTTGATACTGTGAACCATTAGATCCTCCTCTCCACCCTCTCCGAGCTGGGCATCTCCGGCGCGGCTCACTCTTGGATTGAGTCCTACCTGACCGGTCGCTCCTACCAAGTGGCGTGGCAAGAAGCTGTCTCCGCACCACGTGCTCTCACCACTGGTGTCCCCCAGGGCTCAGTTCTAGGCCCTCTCCTATTCTCACTATACACCAAGTCACTTGGCTCTGTCATATCCTCACATGGCCTCTCCTATCATTGCTACGCAGACGACACACAACTAATCTTCTCCTTTCCCCCTTCTGATAACCAGGTGGCGAATCGCATCTCTGCATGTCTGGCAGACATATCAGTATGGATGACGGATCACCACCTCAAGCTGAACCTTGGCAAGACAGAGCTGCTCTTCCTCCCGGGGAAGGACTGCCCGTTCCATGATCTCGCCATCACGGTTGACTCCATTGTGTCCTCCTCCCAGAGTGAGAAGAGCCTTGGCGTGACCCTGGACAACACCCTTTCGTTCTCCGCTAACATCAAGGCGGTGACCCGATCCTGTAGGTTCATGCTCTACAACATTCAGAGAGTACGACCCTGCCTTACACAGGAAGCGGCACAGGTCCTAATCCAGGCACTTGTCATCTCCCGTCTGGATTACTGCAACCCGCTGTTGGCTGGGCTCCCTGCCTGTGCCATAAACCCCTACAACTCATCCAGAATGCCGCAGCCCGTCTGGTGTTCAACCTTCCCAAGTTCTCTCACGTCACCCCGCTCCTCCGCACACTCCACTGGCTTCCAGTTGAAGCTCGCATCTGCTACAAGACCATGGTGCTTGCCTACGGAGCTGTGAGGGGAACGGCACCTCCGTACCTTCAGGCTCTGATCAGTCCCTACACCCAAACGAGTGCATTGCGTTCATCCACCTCTGGCCTGCTGGGTCCCCTACCTCTGCGGAAGCACAGTTCCCATTCAGCCCAGTCAAAACTGTTCGCTTCTCTGGCACCCCAATGGTGGAACAAGCTCCCTCACGACGCCAGGACAGCGGAGTCACTCACCACCTTCCGGAGACATTAGAAACCCCACCTCTTTAAGGAATACCTGGGATAGGATAAAGTAATCCTTCTACCCCCCCTTACCCCACCCCACCCCCCCACCCCAAAAAAAAAAACATTGTAAAGTGGTTATCCCACTGGCTATAAGGTGAATGCACCAATTTGTAAGTCGCTCTGGATAAGAGCGTCTGCTAAATGACGTAAATGTAAATGTAAATTTGACGGTACATGGCCCTGTCCATCGTCCCTTTGATGTGGTGAAGTTGTACTGTCCCCTTAGCAGAAAAACAACCCCAAAGCATAATCTTTCCACCTGCCTTGAGATCATTGACAAGATCCTCCCGTGTAGTTCTGGGCTGATTCCTCACCGTTCTCATGATCATTGCAACTCCTCGAGGTGAGATCTTGCATGGAGCCCCAGGCCGAGGGAGATTGACAGTTATTTTGTGTTTCTTCCATTTGCGAATAATCGCACCAACTGTTGTCACCTTCTCACCAAGCTGCTTGGCGATGGTCTTGTAGCCCATTCCAGCCTTGTGTAGGTCTACAATCTTGTCCCTGACATCCTTGGAGAGCTCTTTGGTCTTGGCCATGGTGGAGAGTTTGGAATCTGATTGATTGATTGCTTCTGTGGACAGGTGTCTTTTATACAGGTAACAAGCTGAGATTAGGAGCACTTCCTTTAAGAGTGTGCTCCTAATCTCAGCTCGTTACCTGTATAAAAGACACCTGGGAGGCAGAAATCTTTCTGATTGAGAGGGGGTCAAATACTTATTTCCCTCATTAAAATGCAAATCAATTCATAACATTTTTGACATGCGTTTTTAAGATTTTTTGGTTGTTATTCTTTCTCTCACTGTTCAAATAAACCTACCATTAAAATAATAGACTGATCATTTCTTTGTCAGTGGGCAAACGTACAAAATCAGCAGGGGATCAAAAACTTTTTTCCCTCACTGTACAAAAAAAACATAACATTTGAACGGCTAGGGCTATGAGCTCAGTAATCCTCCCTCCCTCTATCATCTAGTCTTATCTTCCCTGCCATCTCACCCTGCCTCTCCTCTACATTTATTCACCACCCTCCACTAAACTATCCTCCATCCATGAGCTCACTTTTCCTCTCCCCCTCCATCTGCCTATGGGGCTTGACCCCAATAAGGTTTATATAACATCATTATGGCATGATTAACCCCTTTCATCCCACCATTAACCCTGTCTCTCCCCAGAGCAGACACTGCCTGTGGCCTACAACACAAGCAACGCATACACACAACATACAAACACCAGAGCCCGCCGGCCCTGTACCCATACGGAGAAAAAGCCCACTTGATTCCAGAAAAGCAGAGTGTGATTTTCCACTTATCCCCAGTCATAGATCGTATAACAGTCATGATAATACACGTATACACCTTGTCAATGAATGCAACCAGACAGGATGGGTTTTCAAATATTTTTACAGAGGTTTTAATCTACAGCGTGCATTTCAAAGTGTCTTTACAGTTGGTACATTTACATTGAGTGGTTTGTCAACCCCACTGTGAGATGCAAACATGCTATCATGACATATTTATGAGAATGATGTTGAAGTCATAAAAATGTGTCTGTACAGAAACCATATTCAAAATTAGCATCATTAATCATTCATAATCTATATATGTCGTGTATACAGTATAACTCAGGCCAGGAGTATTTCCATAGAGTTGTTCCTGGTAAGGAAATACTCCTAGCCCTAAGCATAGCACAGGAGTGGAGATAGGGACAGAAGATAGAGATATAACAGATTTATATCATGAACAAATCAGTAGACTACAGTATCATAACATGTACAGTACGCCATTAAGAAAGAGGCATCATGTAATTACTCCTTCACTCAGCCACTGACTACATATAGCACAGAGCTACAGATTCTAGATCCGTTTGGCATCATGTCTAGAACAAGAACTAACTTCTCTACTGGCATAATACAGGGGTAGTAACAGAAATGGCAACACATCAGTAAGAATACAGTTGTCCTAAGAACAGGGCTACACAGTAAATCACTGGTTATAACGAGGCAAAGCCTGGACCATTGTGTTTTTCATAGTTTTTCCTGCTTTTGGACCGGAAGACAATAGATGCCAGTAGAAGAGGAAATAAATAATGGGAGTGTCAGAGAGAGAATGGAAAAATTGAAGATGGGAGAGAATGAGAGGATAACGGAAACAGAAAGACAAGAAAGAGAGGAGAGAAGAGTAGTGTCATGGTTCATGTGAAGAAGCCGATGAGAGGCTGTAGGAACAGTCCCAGAGTTCCAGTGATACACACCGTCACAAACACCCACAGAAAGATCCTGTCAATCACCATGGCTACGTACTTCCAGTCATCCTCCACCTGGGAGAGAGAGGACAGAGCTCGTCAGAGGACAGGGAATCACAGATCATTAAAGGCAATTGGAAATACTGTAAGACAATGAAGGAAAGGGATGTGAGGAAAGGGTTAAGCAGGGATTTGAAAGTTCATAAGGAAAGTAATAAATACACACAAAAACGTCTCTCTCTCTCTCTCTCTCTCTCTCGCTCTCTCTCTCTCTCTCTCTCTCTCCCTCTCTCTCTCTCCCTCTCTCTCCCTCTCCCTCTCCCCTCTCTCTCTCTCTCCCTCTCCCTCTCCCTCTCTCTCCTCTCTCCTTCTCTGACAGACTCATTGACCTTTCCTTAATGACATCTGAAAATGCTGCGAGGAGATTCCTAGCTCCAATAAAGGCATCCCATTGGCTTCAGATCACTGTGCTAAAGGATGTCTATGCTGTGTTTAGCATCCCGCAAGGAATTTGCAAATTAGGATATGTGTTACTTTGACGGCCGTAAAAACAGCAAGAGAACGAGACAGACTGAAGGAGACAGAGAGAGAGAGAAATACCAGGTTTCCTTGATCCCTATAGCATTTATGAGGACTGGGTCAGGCCAGGTGTGTGTGTGTGTTTTCCTGAAGCAGCCTGCTTTGGCCCACTGGTTTCACATCAGGTTTCAGGGTGAAGTAATGCCATTGTCTCCTGAAGGGTGTATGGCTGTTCTGTGTGCATCATTTCAACACTGAGATCAGGCCTTACTAAGAAAAGACTAAGAAAAGACTACGAAAAGACGGAGCAACAACAAGCGTATCAGCCAGATGCAGAGAGAGAGAGAGAGAGAGAGAGAGAGAGAGAGAGAGAGAGAAAGGGAGAGCTAATCTTACTAAAGCTCTCTCACAAATAGCTTTGCAGATTAAACCAGGTAGAAACCAGAAATAAGACCCCATGGAGTATTTGTATTTGTTTTACTATGGATCCCCATTAGCTGCTGCCTTGACAATACATTCACAGATTTCACAACACACTTTGTGCCCTCAGGCCCCTACTTCAGTTAGGCTCTCAATCAGAGAAAACCCTGCCTCAGTTGGGTTTGTTTTGGTCTAGGTGTGTAAAAATATTTGTGTGTGAGTATGTGTATGTGAAATTGTGTTTGCATGGATTCATGTGAATCTGTGTGTGTAAGGATGTACCGTGTGTGTGTGTGTGTGTGTGTGTGTGTGTGTGTGTGTGTGTGTGTGTGTGTGTGTGTGCATGGCCCAGCACATTTGCTGAATTCCAATTACTGCTTGTATTTCATATACCACTTCCACTGGACAAGCTGCAAGAGGGAGAATGACTAGGGAATGCTTCTGCTCTCTTCATTTCACTATTAGAGATGTAATCCAAAACCTCAGCTCACAGAGAACTACACTTCAGAGCATGTATCTGTAGTTACTGAAGAATAACTATGTAATAACCCAAAGTGTCCTACCTCTTTGGCCTTGTTGCGTGTCCTCATGTTCTCAGCGATGTACTTGACACTCTCAATGGCCTGTTTGATCTCTGGTGACACCACGGAGAAGGCCACCACTGCGCTAACGTTGGGCGGGGCATTGGGTGCTCGAGGCAGTTTGGGTAGGTCCGGCTCAGAAGGGGCAGGAGGGGGCACCACTGGGGGTACGGTGGGGATGGGCACCTCTTTCCCCTTACAGGGGAACTTCGGCTTGTTTTGCACTTCACTGTACTCCACACAGTTCATCTCCCCCACCTGCCCCCTTTCGGCTGCGACCGCAAACCCATCCACCTGCACACACCCTCCCCCTATCCCTCCCCCTATTCCTCCCCCAATGCTGTTCTTCCTCTTCTTCCCCGTTCCACTCGCTCCTCCTCCTCCCACACATCCACCTCCAATACTCCCCCCCTCCTGTTCCATCTCCTCTCCCACTCCCCACGGAGGAGGGGCAGCCGTGGTCTACAGGCCTCCTCATGAGCATCACCTTGGGCAGCAACCCCAGGAACACAGACCTGACCCAGGCTGGCATGGTGTGAGTCATGGGCGTACGGTAGTGGACGTTCAGCACGAACACAGTGATGACGATGGAGAGGGTGACGAAGATCATGGTGAAGAGGAGGTACTCCCCGATGAGGGGGATGACCAGAGATGTAGACGGGATGGTCTCAGTGATGACCAGGAGGAACACAGTGAGGGACAGGAGGACGGAGATACAGAGAGTCACCTTCTCTCCACAGTCAGAGGGGAGATAGAAGACGAGGACGGTGAGGAAGGAGATGAGGAGACAGGGGATGATAAGGTTGATGGTGTAGAAGAGAGGGAGGCGTCTGATGTAGAAAGAGTAGGTGATGTCTGGGTAGATCTCCTCACAGCAGTTGTACTTGATGTCGTGTTTGTAGCCCGGCGCGTCAATGATCTCCCACTCGCCGCTCTCCCAGAAGTCTTTGAGGTTCACCTATGGAGAGACTGTAGTACATTAGCAGTAAAGCAGAGCCTAGGGAGTTCTATCCTAGGAAATAAAGAGGGCTTCGACTGAGATTACATCATAAAAAAGACCAGGAAGTACTTCCTGTTGAAATGTACTAAGTAAACCATAAACCCAGCCACATTGAATTAGCCAAAAAACACAGCCCATTTTCTTAATGTGGAGTTAGCTAACTAGCTAGCAAATGAGTTAGTAAACTAGCTAACCAGTGTGATTACTGACCTTTGACCCTATGAGCACCAGGTCGATCTTGGCCTTGTCGTAGGTCCAGGAGCCAAACTTCATGGAGCAGTTCTGGTAGTCGAACGGGAAGTAGGTGATGTCCATGGGGCAGGAGGATTTAAAGATGGCGGGGGGGATCCAGGTGATGGTGCCGTCAAACTTCAGCAGAGCTTTGGTCTTGTCCTCAACCAGGAAATCTCCCACAGCACTGAAGAGAGGGGAGATATGATAGTTAGCATATTATTTAGCACTGATGGCTAAAAAAACACACACAGAACTGGAGAGGAGACAATGGGTGATGGTTAGCGTAGCATTTAGCACTGATGGCTAAAAAGCAACAAGAGAACATCAATATTAGGTACATAGTTAAGATATTGAGCTCACTTGTTGTAGAGAACAATGTCCGGCCTCCATATCTTATTGGAGGGCACACGAATGAACTCAAGTCCGTCATATTCAATGGGAACCCATTTTAGCTTGTAGTCATTCCAGACCTGCAACAAAGAGAGGAGAAAACAGATCTTAGACCAGATTTTAACAGTGCATACTCTACTAACTTCTGTACTGGGGTTTAGACTTCAGTTCTTAGATCAGATGATAACTTGACTTACATGTCTCAGCCATAGATTGGTCTCCATAATCTGATTGACTTCATCCTGAGAAGAGATGGAAATAAAATGAACATGATGTCCTAGCCTGTACGTAATCAAGTAATTCGGTCAAAGGTATATCCTTATTTGCTCCAGTAATGATGCAGGTGAGTCTCACCACTTTGACCAATTGGGACATGGACACCTCAAACTCCACAGTAACAGGGTCAGAGACATTCTCCACTGGTCTGATGAACTGGTTGTATCTCCTGAATAACTTCCTGAACAGCCTGTCCTCCCCCTTAGATGACAAACAGCCTGAGAGAAAGAGAGAGAGAGAGAGAGAGAGAGAGAGAGAGAGAGAGAGAGAGAGAGAGAGAGAGAGAGGGGGGGAGAGAGAGAGAATCTTCACTGGGGGGGGCATTTACAAAATAGTAGGGTGGCTTTTTAAATTATTACCATAAAGAGATTCTCCCTTGTTGTCAGGCTTTAATGAAGGGGACTTTGAGGAGAAGTTAAGCTTTTGTCATGATATCTTTTTTGTTTGTACTTTTACCCCTTTTCGTGATATCCAATTGGTAGTCTTGTCCCATCGCTGCAACTCCCCTACAGACTCGGGAGAGGCGAAGGTCGAGAGCCATGCGTCCTCCGAAACACGGCCCTGCCAAGCCACACTGCTTCTTGACACACTGCTCGCTTAACCTGGAAGCCAGCCGCACCAATGTGTCGGAGGAAACACTGTCCAGCTGGTGACCGAAGTCAGCTTGCAGGCGCCCGGCCCACCACAAGGAGTCACTAGAGCACGATGGGACAAGGAAATCCCGGCCGGCCAAACCCGCCCCTAACCTGGACGATGCTGGGCCAATTGTGCGCCGCCTCATGGGTCTCCCGGTCACGGCCGGCTGTGACAGCCGGCGATCGAACCCGAGTCTGTAGTGGTGCCTCAAGCACTGTGATGCAGTGCCTTAGACCGCAGCGCCACTCAGGAGAACCAACCTTTAGCATTTTATCACCTTGTCTACATTAAGGTTTTAATCAATGGCTCTTTGCTGTGGATGGATGGAAAGTTGTGGCTCATCGAAGTACGGTGTGTGAGGAGTCGCACATTGGAGCTGTTTCTACAGAGGAAGGCAAGTGGAAGCTTTTAGTTAATCCCTCCAGACTGGAACGCAATGTGTGTGTGTGCCTGCGCGCGTGTGTGTGCCCGAAACTGTTACATTCTGAGTATACCTGGCAAAGTAGGTATGAAGGTCATTTCGTGACGTGCAAAAAACCTCCCCCTCTGGTGACTTGGTTGCCGGGGATGATGCACGAAACCCACGCCTGTCCGAGCAGAAAATCGTGCCTCGCTTGGAACATCCCTCCACGCCCGCCTCGGCCATGGCTTCAAAGGACACCAATCTCTTAATTCTCCCCCCCCTCTCTAACCTTCACTCCCTCTCTTCCTTCATCCTTTTCCCTCCCTCTCTCTCTCCCTCCATCTCTCTCTCTCTCTCTCTCCCTCCTCTCCCTCCATCTCTCTCATGGTTAATTGAACACAGCCTTTAAAAGACCACCAGTCTCTCGTCTCTCTCCCCAGCCTGCACACTCCAAAGTCAGCTGTCTGTCTGTCTGTCTGTCAGCCATCTGTCTATCAGCCATCTGTCAGCCATCTGTCTGTCTGTCTGTCAGCCATCTGTCTATCAGCCATCTGTCTGCCTGTCTGTCTGTTTGTCAGCCATATATCTGTCTGTCTGTCAGCCATATGTCTGTCTGTCTGTCAGCCATATGTCTGTCTGTCTGTCAGCCATCTGTCTGTCTTTCTGTCAGCCATCTGCCTGTCTGTCTGTCTGTTTGTCAGCCATATATATGTCTGTCTGTCAGCCATATGTCTGTCTGTCTATCAGCCGTCTGTCTGTCTTTCTGTCTGTCTGTCAGCCATATGTCTGTCTGTCTGTCAGCCGTCTGTCTGTCTGTCGGCCGTCTGTCGGTCTGTCTGTCAGCCATCTGTCTGTCAGCTGTCTGTCTGTCTGTCTGTTTGTCAGCCGTCTGTCTGTCTGCCGTCTGTCTTTCTGTCTGTCAGCCGTCTGTCTGTCTGTCTGTCAGCTGTCTCTCTGTCTGTATATCTGTCAGTCGTTTGTCTGTATGTCTGTCAGCAGTTGGTCTGTCTGTCTATCAGCCGTCTGTCTGTCTGTCTGTCTGTCGCTGCACCAGTAGACAGCTAACACCAGTACAGCCTAGATACTGGGACCAGTGGGTGTGAGCATCAGCGCACCACCCCTCCATTCTGTGACCAGAGAGTAGAGTAAACACCAAATGGCTAAAAGCATTTAGTGACTAAAAGTGAAAACAGTGCCAAAACAACACCAAAACATTTCCTGGTAATAATGAATGAATAAAATATGTTATTTTAGAGGATTCTTTTATCCAAGTGACTTACAGTTAACAATAAATAATGTGTGTTCAGTAGGTTACATGTGGGCCAGACAGGTATTGAATCAACAACCCTGCCAGTACCATGTTCCAACCAAATTAAACCACACGTCTCTTCTATCCCTACCAGTTGGATATTTAGATTACTCCTGAAAAACATGGTTCCTATTTAACTCAGAAATTGACTAAGAACTCATTGTGAACTTACGCTCAATACAGTTGGTTTGAGAGGTGAGGACAGGAACAGAACTGTTAGTTAACACACACATACACCCGCAAACAAATACATACACACCGTCCTGTACTCTCCTAACTGAGCCAGTTACATAAGGACAATTCCACGGTAACAGTTATGCTGAGACTCAGATTTTTCACTTTAAAATGTATGTCAAACATAAACCAATGACTGCAAAGTTTAACAAACCATACAACTCTATGCACAAGGATGACTTTTAACAATTTCGACTGAACATTTTATTAAAACTACTTGAAGAACAGTGCAGATGCTAAGTTTGGTAACAGAATGACGGCACCAACAGCACAAACCGTCATTCTGTTACCAAACTTTGTTAATGTTCTCTAAATCTAAAGGCTCAACCTTGATTCGAACCAATATCTTAAGAAGTTGAACATGTTATTACTCCAACCTCGTGAAAGTGACAAACTGACACATTTTCATCTTCGTCAAAAACAACTTTATCGAAGGAGTGCCTTCGATGCGCAGTTCGGAGCGAGACGACCGTTAGACACGATGATGTGTTTCTGCGCATGAGCTTAGATAGCCAACGTCGCCATGACTTCGCCTACAACTGTGAGCTGGGATTTCTATTGGAGAAGCAGTTTCTGCATATCTTCATACTGTACTGTCTTTCGTAACATGAGTAGAATTTCAAGAGTCTTCTTACTGGTGTATTTTTCACTCAAGACCTATTCCTTTCAGAGCATACGGTCCTTGTGTAACATTAACGGAACACTTTATGGTGTTTTCAAGGCACAAAGGTTTTTAGAGGTTTTTATACACACTGTGTGTACAAAACATTAAGAACACTTTCTAATATTGAGTTGCACCCATAGCTGCGGGGAAGTGGTGCTGAATGTTTTTTTTTAACCCGCGCTACAGACAGCTATATAGGTCCACTAATACAGGACTAGTAAAGGCCCAGTGCACTACTTTTGTGAGAAAATAAATATATATATATTCAGAATTCTCAGCACCCCTACTTCCAGAGGCTATGGTTGCACCCCCCCTTTTGCCCTCAGAACAGCCTTAAATCGTCGGGGCAAGGAGTCTACAAGGTGTTGATAGCATTCCACAGGGATGCTGGCCCATGGTCACTCCCATGCTTCCCACAGTTGTGTCAAGTCGGCTGGATGTCCTTTGGGTGGTGGACCATTCTTGATACACACGAGAAACAGTTGAGCGTGAGAAACCTAGCAGCGTTGCAGTTCTTGACACAAACCGGTGCGCCTGGCACCTACTACCATACCCTGTTCAAAGGCACTTAAATATTTTGTCTTGCCCATTCACCCTCTGAACGGCACTCATACACAATCCAAGCCTCAATTGTCTCAAGGTTTAAAAATCCTTCTTTAACCTGTCTCCTCCCCTTCATCTACACTGATTGAAGTGGATTTACCAAATGACATCAATAAGGGATCATAGCTTTCACCTGGTCAGTTTATGTCATGGAAAGAGCAGGTGTTCATAATGGTTTGTACACTCGCTGTATATTTTCATGTCTCTGTTAAGATACTGTATTTCAGAGGGATCTGGCGCTCTCAGTCTCCCTCTACATTAAAAACACACACAAAACACAGCGCTGACCTAACCAATGTAGCATTTGTGTTACAATGTTTTGTCCACTCAGTGTGTATGGTAATGCTGGGTGCCAGTCTGTTGCTGCTCTCTTCCCAACTCCTTATGGAATTCTCATGGAAAACATGTTTGGCTTGAAAATGTAAATGGAGTAGGCAAAAGTACAAACTGATTTGGGTCCAGGCTAATATGCTGCTATATTGAGGAAAGTTCTTACTTTCAATGACTGTGATATGTGGTTGTTTTATCTACCTTAGTTGAATGCACTAACTGTAAGAGTGTCTGCCAACTGACCAAAATATAAATGTAGATGTCAAATGTGGCTAAATGTGTCTCAAACGTCACTCAAGTCCTATACAATTAATGTGAGTGTTTTTCTAGAGAATAACATTTCCCAACAGTCTCCTAAACAACAACATCTAGGCCAGGGCTACATGTCAGAACCTTCTAACAGTTTTCCACAGCCAGCCAGTCCCTAATGTTCCATGTTACAGTAATACATTCTGAAGAAGTTAGTAAGATCACAGACAAACTTTCCACAATATTTCTGAGGTCACTTGAAGTGGCGCCGAGCGCTGTCGAGTCTTAGTGCTTAATGAAAAATCTCCTCTCCAGAGAGAGCCCAGTGGATGGCTGTAATTTCTGTCTTCGCTACCTGCTGACATTAAAACACAGCACTGGTCCCTGATTGGCTGCGCTCTGAGAACCTCGTTTAAGCCCCTAATTGGGTAGGGGAAATGAGGGCAATTATAATCTGTTCATTAATTGGACCTTTTGTTCGCACTGAAAAATTAAATAAATGCTTTTCCTCTGTACCTTCCTTTCTTCCCCCTCCTTCAACCTTTCTTTCTTTCTTTTTCTCTGTGTAGATTGGAAGGTTTCTTACATCATACAGACTTAACAATACCCTCTCACTTTTCAACCACTGGTGACATCATTGTGACAGAAACAGCCAGCTGTCCCATTAAACATGGCTCAGTCAAGATGCAAGAATGTGTGTTTGTGTGCTGTATGCAACTATGTAGAGAGAACCAGAAACACAGAAACCAGACGTATGTATATGTCCTCCTCCTGATCCATCAACTCTTTATCCCAAATCTCATTCCAGATAAACTAAGACCAGAATGGGAAAATGGAGCCGACAGAGAGGGCTGCCTTGCTTCTAGAGCTTAGGATATTTTGCAGTATTTAGTTTTTTATGTATTATTTATTACGTTATTAGCCCAGAAAATGGTTTGTGTTATTACATACAGCCGGGAAGAACTATTGGATATCAGAGTGGCGGTAACTCACCAGCACTACCAGCATTACGACCAGGAATACGACTTTCCCGAAGCAGATCCTTTGTTCGCACCCCCCAGGGCAATTGAACTGATTCCAGAGGCCGACCCAAAACAACACCGGAGGAGAGGTACTCGGAGCAGTCTTCTAGGAGGCGTGCACACCACCCACTGCTTCCGAGTATATTACTCACTAGTGTTCAGTCTCTGGATAATAAAGTTGATGAGCTCAGGGTGAGGATTTCTTTCCAGAGGGACATCAGGGATTGTAACATACTCTGTTTCACAGAAACATGACTCTCTCAGGATATACTGTCCGAGTCGATCCAGCCAGTTGGGTTCTCAGTTCCTCGCACAGACAGGAATAAATATCTCATGGTGTAATTGTAATAACATACAGGAACTCAAGTCCTTTTGTTCACCCGACCTAGAATACCTCACAATCAAATGCCGACCGTATTATCTCCCAAGATAATTTTCTTTGGTTATAGTCACAGCCGTGTATATCCCCCCTCAAGCCGATACCACAGCGGCCTTCAAAGAACTTCACTGGACTTTATGCAGACTGGAAACCATATATCCTGAGTCTGCATTTATTGTAGCTGGGGATTTTAACAAAGCAAATTTGAGGAAAAGGCTGCCGAAGTTCTATCAACACATTGACTGTAGTACTCGCGCTGCTAAAACACTCGACCACTGCTACTCCAACTTCCGGGATGCATACAAGGCCCTCGCAAGCCCTCCTTTCGGCAAATCTGACCACGACTCCATTTTGCTCCACCCTTCCTACAGGCAGAAACTCAAACAGGAAGTACCCGTGCTAAGGACTATTCAACGCTGGTCTGACAAATCGGAATCCACGCTTCAAGATTGTTTTGATCACGTGGACTGGGATATGTTGCAGGTAGCTTCAGAGAATAATATTGACGTATATACTTATACGGTGACTGAGCTTATCAGGAAGTGCATAGGAGATGTTGTACCCACTGTGACTATTAAAACCTACCCTAACCAGAAACCGTGGATAGATGGCAGCATTCGCGCAAAACTGAAAGTGCGAACCACCGCATTTAACCATGGCAAGGTGACTGGGAATATGGCAGAATACAAACAGTGTAGTTATTCCCTCCGCAAGGCAATCAAACAGGCAAAACATCAGTATAGGGACAAAGTGGAGTCACAATTAAACGGCTCAGACACAAGACATATGTGGCAGGGTCTACAGACAATCACGGACTACAAAAGGAAAACCACCCGTGTCGCGGACACTGACGTCTTACTTCCGGACAAGCTAAACACCTTCTTCGCCCACTTTGAGGATAATACAGTGCCACCGACGCGGCCTGCTACCAAGGACTGTGGGCTCTCCTTCTCTGTGGCCGACGTGAGTAAGACATTTAAGCGTGTTAACCATCGCAAGGCTGCCAGCCCAGATAGCAACCCTAGCAGCGTCCTCAGAGCATGTGCAGACCAGCTGGCTGGTGTGTTTACGGACATATTCAATCTCTCCCTATCCCAGTCTGCTGTCCCCACATGCTCACTCCTGAGTGGCGCAGTGGTCTAAGGCACTGCATCGCAGTGCTAACTGTGCCACTAGAGATCCTGGTTCGAATCCAGGCTCTGTCGCCGCCGGCCGCGACCAGGAGACTCATGGGCGGCGCACAATTGGCCCAGCGTCGTCCAGGGTAGGGGAGGGAATGGCCGGCAGGGATGTAGCTCAGTTGATAGAGCATGGCGTTTGCAACGCCAGGGTTGTGGGTTCGATTCCCACGGGGGGCCAGTATAAAAAAAAAATATGTATTCACTAACTGTAAGTCGCTCTGGATAAGAGCGTCTGCTAAATGACTAAAATGTAAATGTAATGCTTCAAGATGGCCACCATTGTCCCTGTACCCAAGAAAGCAAAGGTAACTGAACTAAATGACTATCGCCCCGTAGCACTCACTTCTGTCATCATGAGGTGCTTTGAGAGACTAGTCAAGAATCATATCACCTCTACCTTACCTGCCACCCTAGACCCACTTCAATTTGCTTACCGCCCCAATAGATCCACAGACGATGTAATCGCCATCACACTGCACACTGCCCTATCCGATCTGGAAAAGAGGAATACCTACAGTGGGGAGAACAAGTATTTGATACACTGCCAATTTTGCAGGTTTTCCTACTTACAAAGCATGTAGAGGTCTGTAATTTTTATCATAGGTACACTTCAACTGTGATAGACGGAATCTAAAACTAAAATCCAGAAAATCACATTGTATGATTTTTAAGTAATTAATTTGCATTTTATTGCATGACATAAGTATTTGATACGTCAGAAAAGCAGAACTTAACCCTCCCGTTGTCCTAGGGTCAAAATGACCCGCCACTGTGTTGAAGCAACTTTATTAAATTTTTATATTTTTGGGATCATTTGTGAGAAGGAGGCAGTGAGACTTTAAAGAAAGTATCACTGCCTCCTTCTCACAAATGATCCAAAAAATATAAAAATTTAATAAAGTTGCTTCAACACAGTGGCGGGTCATTTTGACCCTAGGACAACGGGAGGGTTAATATTTGGTACAGAAACCTTTGTTTGCAATTACAGAGATCATACGTTTCCTGTAGGTCTTGACCAGGTTTGCACACACTGCAGCAGGGATTTTGGACCACTCCTCCATACAGACCTTCTCCAGATCCTTCAGGTTTCGGGGCTGTCGCTGGGCAATACGGACTTTCAGCTCCCTCCAAAGATTTTCTATTGGGTTCAGGTCTACAATGTGATTGTCTGGATTTTTGTTTTAGATTCCGTCTCTCACAGTTGAAGTGTACCTATGTTAAAAATTACAGACCTCTACATGCTTTGTAAGTAGGAAAACCTGCAAAATCGACAGTGTATCAAATACTTGTTCTCCCCACTGTATGTAAGAATGCTGTTCATTGACTATAGCTCAGCATTCAACGCCATAGTACCCTCCAAGCTCATCATTAAGTTTGAGGCCCTGGGTCTGAACCCCGCCCTGTGCAACTGGGTCCTGGACTTCCTGACGGGCCGCCTCCAGGTGGTGAAGGTAGGAAACAACACCTCCACTTAACTGATCCTCAACACTGGGGCCCCACAAGGTTGGGTGCTCAGCCCCATCCTGTACTCCCTGTTCACCCATGACTGCGTGGCCAAGCACCCTCCAACTCAATCATCAGGTTTGCAGATGACACAACAGTAGTAGGCTTGATTACCAACAATGACGAGACAGCCTACAGGGAGGAGGTGAGGGCTTTGGGAGTGTGGTGCCAGGAAAATAACCTCTCACTCAACGTCATCAAAACAAAGGAGATGATCGTGGACTTCAGGAAACAGCAGAGGGAGGCAGGGAGCACCCCCCTATCCACATCGACTGGACTGCAGTGGAGAAGGTGGAAAGCTTCAAGTTCCTCGGCGTACACATCACTGACAAACTGAAATGGTCCACCCACACAGACAGTGTGGTGAAGAAGGCATAACAGCGCCTCTTCAACCTCAGGAGGCTGAAGAAATTTGGCTTGGCACCTAAAACCCTCACAAACTTTTACAGATGCACAATTGAGAGCATCCTGTCGGGCTGTATCACCGCCTGTAATGGCAACTGCACCGCCCGCAACCGCAGTGATCTCCAGAGGGTGGTGCGGTCTGCCCAATGCATCACCGGGGGCAAACTATCAGCCCTCCAGGATACCTACAGCACCTGATGTCACAGGAAGGCCAACCACCCGAGCCACTGCCTGTTCACCCTGCTATCATCCAGAAGGCGAGGTCAGTACAGGTGCATCAAAGCTGGGACCGAGAGACTGAAAAACAGCTTCTATCTCAAGGCCATCAGACTGTTAAATAGCCTTCACTAGCACATTAGAGGCTGCTGCCTATAAACATAGATTAGAAATCACTGGCCACTTTAATAAATGGAACATTAGTCACTTTAATAATGTTTACATATCTTGCATTACTCATCTCATATGTATATACTGTATTCTATACTATTCTACTGTATCTTAGTCTATGCCACTCTGATATTGCTCGTCCATATACTTCTTTATATATTCTTAATTCCATTGCTTTACTTAGATTTGTGTATATTGGGTATATGTTGTGAAATTGTTAGATATTACTTGTTAGATATTACTGCACTGTCGGAGCTAGAAACACAAGCATTTCGCTACACCCGCAATAACATCTGCTAAACACATGTATGTGACCAATAAAATTTGATTTGATTTGATTTAGGGGCTCTATTCAATCAGATCCGCTTTAACCGACATCTGCATAGCGATTGTTTAGGCAATGTCGGAGGTGGAACTGTGTTAGATCTTTCAAATCCACAAGCGGTTTCTGGGTTATACCGAAAGTGGACATTGCCATTGGCTGCACGGAGTTGCATTAAGAGAAATCCCATGCAGCCTTGTTTACAAGTTTGAACACTGGAATGTGAGATGTAATCTACACCTCATTTAAACTGATAGAAATCATCATTATTTAGATTTTCAATGTGAGCGTCATTATTTCTATATAGCCTACACTTTCTCGTTCTGAACTAACATGATTGGGATGGGTGTGGCTTCGTGACAATGATCACAAGAACAGCTGCTCACCGATTTGACAGCTCCAACGCAGTTCCACCTCCGACACCGCCAAAACATCAGCTATGCGGGTGTTGGCTATCGCCGGTTAACGGTTGATCTGATTGAATCTAGGCCTAACTCTTAGAGACAGCTCTTAGAAAGCACTAAGCAGACACATGGAAGCCCTTTCAACGGCCACATTGATTAGGAGTTAAGAAGCCAAGCAGAGTGTCCCTCTCTGTGTAAATGGAGCAGAGAGCTCTAGAGAGCTGAAACCTCATTGGCTGAGAGCCCTTTGATCAGGCGTGTGCTTGACGTGATCGACCACGAGGCGTGAGGCTGTGGGTCGCCCGCTCCCAAGGAACTAATTACGACCAAAAATAAGCTGAAGGCTCTGATTGAGTTAGAGGCTGTTCGTGACATGCTTTATTTTTATTTATCCTTTATTTAACTAGGCAAGTCAGTTAAGAACAAATTCTTATTTACAATGTCGGCCTACACCGGCCAAACCCGGACGACGCTGGACCAATTATGCGCTGCCCTATGGGACTCCTAATCACGGCTAGTTGTGATACAGCCTGGAATCGAACCAGGGGGTCTGTAGTGACACCTCAAGCACTGAGATGCAGTGCCTTAGACCGCTGCGCCACTCGGGAGCCCACTTTATGATTCACTAGAGAAATTAGTGTGATTATTGAATGTTTGACCATGAAGCATAGTGTGTGTTGCCTCTCTATCCATCCACCCATGATTACCATACTCCCCATGTTGCTCCCATCTGCTGCCCTCTTGCATGCAGAATGTCCACAGTGAGGAGCTCATGCTAATGTCTGCTAGCCAACTGTGTAGCAACCCTGCTACCTGAGTTCATCAGGAGTTGATGGTGTATCTCCAACAACAACATAAACACCATTCCCTGTTACTCAAAACAACCTCGGCCTGAACCTCTCACACTCCAACTGCCCCACATCAGGGACACACACACACACACACAGACGCAGATGACACAGACACACACTCAGAGACACATGCACGGCGGTTTACTTGGATGGAATTCCACAGGAGACGTAGTGGCCCTGAACTGCAGCGCACAACAGAATCTACAGACTTCACAGATTTGTGTGACATGAACGCAGGCAGCGAGTATTGTTGAGTTGAATACACAGTGGCGTTTGCATCATGATTCATGAATCTACGTATGCAGTCAGGCAGCAGTCATGCAGAGAGTAGTGGATGTCGAGGTTGAGTGTCTCCCTGTTGACTGAACATTCAGAACATTGGAATATTCAGAACATTCTAAACATTCTGAATATGGAGCAAGGGAGTGAAAAGGAATAATATTCATAAAGGCATGCTGTCTCTATATGTAGCAAGGCCAGTAATGGCCACTTAGCTAAATGCATGGTTGGTAATGTTGGCCATTCTACAGTCACAGTACAACTAGAGCCAGCAGTGGATAGGGAGATGGGGGAAGAACCAAGGGAAGTAGAGAGGGAGGAAAACAGTCAGAGAGAGAGGGAGGACGAGAGGGAGACATTAAGATGGAGGGAGACACCCTTCTCTTCCTGCTCTGGAGTGTTCTTTCTCTCCTCTGTCAAGGCTCCATCCCTCCATTCCATCCTCTTTCTATCCTCAGACGTGACTCAGTCTGTCCGCAGTTCAGAAGACTGGGATGTCTCAACGGAACCATGGGAAGGAGGAGGGAGGCAGGGGGAGGTCAGGGGGGAGGTCAGGGTGGAGGTCAGGGGGGGTTAGCCAAGCTGTTGGGGGTTTCGGGGTGAAATGAGACTCCCACTGTGTGTGTGTGTGTGTGTGTGTGTGTGTGTGTGTGTGTGTGTGTGTGTGTGTGTGTGTGTGTGTGTGTGTGTGTGTGTGTGTGTGTGTGTGTGTGTGTGTGTGTGTCTAAGACCGAAGTGACGAGCAATAATCGCACGGCAATCATGTTAAGAGGATATGTGAACCTCTGAGACACTAATACACACCCACACAAATACACACATAAACACGCACATAAACACAAATAAACACTCACCATGAAAAGGCAAATTGGGCTGTAGTTTAACTATAGGGGTTGTGGGAGAGGCACCATTGAGAAACGCAGCACTGCTTTGCGACCATTTGGGTTTGGGAAAGGTTCAGTCATTAGACTGGGGCTGGATGTAAGGGTTTGGAAAGGATTGGTGGAGATGAAGCTATAGGCTTTACTAGGCTTAGGTTTCAGTCTAGGCTTAGGTTTATGTTTAATGAGGCCAGAAGTAGAATTAGGACTTTGGGAGTGGACTCTTTTAAGCACTCTTTGAATATTATGAATACACATTACTCTGACAGCCTCTTTCTAGTTTACCTATCTGTCCTTCCTTACCTCCGAATTCCCTCATCCAGTCTCTGTCCCTCACTATAAATACCCCAAATCCTAGGATTGCAGGATCAGCAATTCCTCTGTTATAGAGACAAACAACCAATCCAAAGGATGGAGACAATACCTGTTCTAATGCCTCAGTATGGGAGGCTGAATGGACCACTTTTAAGAGTGGACTGTTTGTGTACTCTAATCTACACACTGACCAGGATACAGCCCTGACTGAGACAAAGCCCACACATTCACCATGGCACCTCGGTGGAGGGGAGGAGGGGGAGGCATAGGGGGGAGAGAGAGGGGGGGAGAGTTAGGCAGAGAGTGAAGGGAGGGAGAGAGAGGAGGGGAGAGGAGAGGAGAGGTAGGCAGAGAGAGAGGGGTTGGGAGAGAGGAGGGGAGAGGGGAGGAAGAGAGAGGAGGGGAGATGAGAGGAAGAGAGAGGGGAGGGGAGAGGGGAGGGAAGAGAGAGGAGGGGAGAGGCGAGGAAGAGAGAGGAGGGGAGAGGGGAGGAAGATATAGAGGAGGGGAGAGGGGAGGAAGAGAGAGAGGAGGGGAGAGGGGAGGAAGAGAGAGAGGAGGGGAGAGGGGAGGAAGAGAGAGAGGGGGAGAGGGGAGGAAGAGAGAGGAGGGGAGAGGGGAGGAAGAGAGAGAGGAGGGGAGATGGGAGGAAGAGATAGGAGGGGAGAGGGGAGGAAGAGAGAGAGGAGGTACAGTAAAAACACCTGGCAAAGTTTTATAATAACACCATAGCCATCTTGCACCCATCCAGAACAGGTAAAGGGCAATGGGTGAAGTGAACCCTGGTGGTTTATATACAGAGACGTCCTTCTCATAAACACACTTCCTTCTGACTCCCACTAACACTATTAGAGGGAGCTGTGAGTCCCAGTCTCTCACTGGCTGCTACAGTGGGACTGAAAGGCACAGTCTGCAGGTAGCAGGTTTGGAACAGACACACACACACACATTGTCAGAAAGCCTTTACCAACCCACAAGGATGAGGGTCTTACAGGAATGGTCTCACACACACACACGAGAGATAGATAGAACCAGAACCATCCCTGGGCAACGAGATGAGAACAAAGAACAGAAAGCTGTGACACAGAACAGAAAAGACCAGAGTGGAACTGCAGAATGACTAAACAGAACAACAGAACAGACTTATAGAGTAGAATGCAGAGACAGGATGAGATGTACTCTATGCTCCTCACCCCAGACTGTCCAGATCACATGCACATGTGAGTCAACTCACAGCTCTGGAATGGACAGTTATATTTAACTCAGGTATACATAAACCAGATGTGTGTGATGCACAATGTGCAAGGTCATGGTACATGATGCATGGCACAAAAAGTTAGGTCAGGTGCACTTTAGTTTGACTTGGAGGTAAAAAGCTTATGGTTTACATTTATTTTAGCATGTTACATCTGTTTTGAAGAGGCACAGCTGAAATGATACGTCAGTAACGCACTCAGCATGCATAGAGTACGAATCAATGGACATACACGCAGTAAAAATGGAAAACATAGGTTCCATGTGCGTGAATGCACACAGTGCGGATCGGTTGGCTATGCTAGAATTAGGAATTAGAATTGATTAATGATGTGACATGTCACAACCACAGATCATCCCCTGGGATAACGAACCGTAGCCTACCGTACTACCCATACCGGCTGTGAGGGGAGGACGGATCATATTAACGGATGGAAATGGAGTAAATGGAATGGTATCAGACACATGGAAAACAAGGTGGTTGATGTGTTTTATACCATTCCTTTCATTATGTTCCAGCCATTACTATGAGCCGTCCTCCCCATTTAAAGTGCCACCATCCACCACTGCCATACCGTTATATTATTCATCTGAATAGCTAGCGCTGCAAGGCCCTATGATATCAATTGTTTTAATAATTAATTACATAATTTAGGCTTATCGAGAACATTCTGCGTTCTATTACATTTTCACAGAATCTGTGATTTTAACCAGCATTTGTAGCCTTTAATAACATTGATTAGCGTATATTTATGTGGTTTAGTTACCACAGAACCAACTCAAAGACAATTAGCCTACTTTGTTGAAAAGCTTCAAGGCAAACATAGCAATCATTACAATGAATTTGTGAATTTCTGTCGGGAGATGTTGGCTAAGTTTCTGACGAGACATGTTGCGGATTGAAAAACGGGGTTTCTAGTGCGTCGCACAATCAGAAGAAGCACCCCGCCAACAACGCAAACTGCTTACAATAAGACAGAAAATACATAATTAATGTATCTGTGAAATGAATAGCCTAGCCTATATTATACTATGTGAAGTCTGCAGTAGCGCTCAGCTCTCTCATATTGTGAGTTGGTTATGCGTTCCCCAAACTCTCCAACATCCCCATGTCTTCAAAACGCGTCTCTTACCTTGCGCTGTCAGGACCACCAACAGAAGCAGCACGGTGACTTTCCTGGAGGAACTCATCTACACCTCCGCGCTCTGGGGATGCCTTTTAGATAAGAATTTGGTAAACACACAGCAGGAGTCGATTGGTACAATATAGTGAGACATTTCTCTGGGTGCTGCGCATGGGGAGGTTGATGTCTGCGCGCGCTCTCTGACATTGAGAACTGGGGCTTGTCCCGCCCCCCTCGGGCACAACCTGAAGCGCCCGTGTTTTCTTTTCACAAGGTAGTAATTTTAGATATATAAACATGTTATACAAACATGACCAATATAACCAATATATAATGTATATCTATGCCTAGAATAGCCCTAAGAAAAGTTACAACACATCAACCCATAGGCTACGGTATTGGTGTCGAGACGTGGGTTCAGACAGGATGGTTGCGCGCATCGCCACTCCCGAATTTGTAACCAAGCCCAGGGTTTTAACCATGCCCAGCCCTGCTTAGCTTTGATATTTGTCACTGACTACTTCCAATGTGCTATCGTGAGAATGATTATTGAGAGATCTCTTAATAACTAAATAGATTCACAGTTACTATCGAAGTCATTCCAAAGGGTAGGTTCAAAAGAGTACATTAAATGTAACCATACTGTATAGGTAATATATTATCAATTATACTATTTAGACCTATATAGCATTTGCAAAGTCATCAACAGCTATTGTTTAAATTCAACTCAGAATTCAACAAAAAATTTACAAAACATTAGGGTTTCCAGCTTTTTGTTGATTTCAAATTTAATATTCAAGTTAATAATGAATATGTTGGATTCATGTTAATAACAAAGTCAATGAATAGGACTTAATCAAATCAAACGTTATTTAATGTGAATTTAAAGTTTGATTAGATTATATTTAGTCCTATTCGTTAACTTTGGTTGAGATGGAGAGGTGAATCCAAGACATTATATCATGTAGACAAACTGGACAATCAAATATCAACATTTGGAGGAGATGTACAGGTAACTGCCAAAATAGAAGAAACACCTACATAAAGTGTCTTAATAGGGCCACCACGAGCCACCAAAACAGCTTCAATGCACCTTGGCATATATTCTACAAGTGTGTGGAACTGCTACAGGGATGCTACACCATTCTTCAATGAGAAATTCCATAATTTGGGTTTTTGTTGATGGTGGTGGGAAAAAAAAAGAAGAAACCCGCACACTGCTCTTGATAGTATCACTGCTCTTTAATAAGCTTTACGTATCGGCCTCAAGGCCTTCATCAGAGCTTTTGTGAGTTTTTTTAATTAGCACCCTTATGTAGACATAGCCCCACCCACATCTGTTGGAAAAGCTGTCTCAAGCCACTCTCCAGAATCTTCCATAAGTGTTCAATTAGGTTGAGATCTGGTGACTGACACACACAAACACACACACACACTTTAAACCCCCTATGCTCTTTTGAGAGACCTCTCTTTCAAAGACACTGAGATCTCTTCTTCTAGCCATGGTAGCCCAAATAATGGGCAACTGGGCAATTTTGTACATGACCCTAAAACATCCCATCATGCTTAATTTCTTAATTAACTCAGGAACCACACCTGTGTGGAAGCGTCTGCTTTCAATATACTTTGTATCCCTCATTTACTCAAGGGTTTCCTTTATTTTGGCAGTTACCTGTATATTCTGTTTGGATAGTTCCATCTGTGCCACTGACTTAGTTTGGCTTTAATTCCAGTTTGTCTACAAATTAATAATGTTTATGTTGGAATCAGTTCTCCATCTCAACCAAAAATCTAAGTTAAAGAATATGACCAAATCCTATTCTTTAACTTTGCGTCACTTAGCAGACGCTCTTATCTAGAGTGACTTACAGGAGCAATTAGGGTTAAGTGCCTTGCTCAAGGGCACATCGACACATTTTTCACCTAGTCAGCTCGGGGAATAGAACCAGCGACCTTTCGGTTACTGGCACAACGCTCTTAACCACTAAGCTACCTGCAGTTGTACGTAAATACAGTTTTTGGTTGCATTGACAACCAAACACAATTCGATATCACTTTTGCAATACAGTCAATAGCCTATTAACTTGTCGACAAGTTAACAAATTATATGTTGCATTCACCAACTAAACCAAAATTAAAGTTAAAGGATAGTATGAAGCCAGTGGCTCAGATGAAACTATCCAAGCATTAGCTATCCTTTAAATGTTGATATTTGGTTGTGTTGTCAACGAAACACAATTCAATATTACTTTTGTAATACAGTAAATAGCCTAAAGTTAAGGTCATCTTACAAACTAATGTAACAGTTTGTTCAACCTTAAAATGAGTAACATTTGAGGTTACTGTATCTATAAATGTCTTCTTATGTAATCATAGAAAGAGTGCATGTTCAAGATAGCAGTTGCAGGTCTGTGGAGATCTTCACGATATTGCTATAATAATCTGTGCAGAACCTCAAACAGCATTGATCACTTGCACCATGTTCTTTTAATGTAATCTCAACTGCAATCCAGGTCATTTGGTTCTGCTATTAGATTAAGCACAGTGATAACACATTAATCTGTTGTATAAATACCTAATCTGACATTGTATTTCCATATGAACTTTGTTGTGCTTTTAAATGGTTGAACGTGCAGTGATACACACATTTAGATGACAATTAAACCAAAAATCAGACATTGTCTTTCCATTGGAATGTGGTTGTGCTTTTAGTTGGTTGAAGCATAGTGATAACACACTGGAAATTCAACAAACGTCTGGCTGTCTTTTTGAGGGTGAATAAATGTTGAAATCTCATTGATCAACATCTCAATGAAATAATACCCACATATTGCCCAGTGGGGTGCTCACTGCTGTACCAGGCTGTTTCTCCTAATCAGAGCCGCTGATCCATAGAAGGTCACAGCCCAGGTAGGTCATGTTAGGTAACCTTCCATCCCGACCACCACGTACCACGTGCTGCACTTATATATGCACACTGGCTTTACACACACACACACACACACACACACACACACACACACACACACACACACACACACACACACACGCACACACACACACACACACACACACACACACACACACACACACACACACACACACACACACACACACACAATTTACTGCTGGGCTGTAAATGACCTATTTAGACACTTAATTGATTTTGCACGCATAACAATGATCAGCCAGCTAAATATATTACTTTAGAAATTTCGACTAACAGAGTCCTGGAGGCTAATGCAGCGCTGCACGGCTCTATCGCACTACTTAGACAGGGAAGCTAGGCTATATGCTGAATATGAGCTCCACTTTATACAGTACTTGATACCTAACACCTAATATTTGATACATAATCCTCTCATTGTGGTGTATTTATCCAGACTTTTCACCAGACATTTTGGCTATAGTGTAGTATTGCAGGTGGTTGAGTAGTGGGCCATGTGTAGCTGTGCTGTATGAGCTATATTGTTGGAGGCAGTATCTATGTGCTGCAGCTGGGAGAGCAGAGAGAGTTTGTGTGAGTCTGTCTCCACCACCATGCTCTCCTCTCTAATAGGCTTACCTTGCATATATGGGTATGTACCCCAGCTATTAACTCTGAGTTCATAAATGAACACAGTACACACACACACACACACACACACACACACACACACACACACACACACACACACACACACACACATGTACACACACACACAGCATTTCTACTGTTCATACTTACAAAAATATGTTCATAGGCTTATAAGATATGCAGTGCATTCGGAAAGTATTCACCCCTTTACTTTTTCCACATTTTGTTACGTCACAGCCTTATTCTAAAATTGATAAAATAGTTTTTTTTCCTCATCAATATACACACAATACCCCATAATGACAAAGCAAAAACAGATTTTTAGATTTTTTGCAAATGTATTAAAAATAAAAACCTGAAATAACACATTTACATAAGTATTCAGACCTTTTACTCAGTACTTTGTTGAAGCACCTTTGGCAGCGATTACAGCCTTGAGTCTTCTTGAGTATGACGTTAGAACCTTGACACACCTGTATTTGGGGAGTTTCTCCCATTCTTCTCTGCAGATCCTCTCAAGCTCTGTCAGGTTGGATGGGAAGCGTCGCTGCACAGCTATTTTCAGGTCTCTCCAGAGATGTTCGATTGGGTTCAAGTCCGGGCTCTGGCTGGGCCACTCAAGAACATTCAGAGACTTGTCCCGAAGCCACTCCTGCGTTGCCTTGGCTGTGTGCTTAGGTTCGTTGTCCTGTTGGAAGGTGAACCTTCGCCCCAGTCTGAGGTCCTGAGCGCTCTGGAGCAGGTTTTCATCAAGTATCTCTCTGTACTTTGCTCCGTTAATTTTTCCCTCGATCCTGACTAGTCTCCCAGTCCCTGCCACTGAAAAACATCCCAATAGCAAGATGCTACCACCACCATGCTTCACCGTAGGGATGGTGCCAGGTTTCCTCCAGACGTGACGCTTGGCATTCAGGCCAAATAGTTCAATCTTGGTTTCATCAGACCAGAGAATCTTGTTTCTCTAGGTGCCTTTTGGCAAACTCCAAGCGGGCTGTCATGTGCCTTTTACTGAGGAGTGGCTTCCGTCTTGCCACTCTACCATAAAGGCCTGATTGGTGGAGTGCTGCAGAGATGGTTGTCCTTCTGGAAGTTTCTCCCATCTCCACAGAGGAACTCTGGAGCTCTGTCAGAGTGACCATTGCGTTCTTGGTCACCTCCCTGACCAAGGCCCTTCTCCCCCAACTGCTCAGTTTGGCTGGGCGGCCAGCTCTAGGGAGGGTTTTGGTGGTTCCAAACTTCTTCCATTAAGAATGATGGAGACCACTGTGTTCTTGGGGACCTTCAATGCTGCAGACATTTTTTGGTTCCCTTCCCCAGATCTGTGACTCGACACAATCCTGTCTCGGAGCTCAACGGACAATTCCTTCGACCTCATGGCTTAGTTTTTGCTCTGACATGCACTATCAACTGTGGGAATTTATATAGACAGGTGTGTGGGGTATTGTGTGTAGACTGATGAGAAAATAATCGATTTTAGAATAAGGCTGTAACGTAACAAAATGTGGAAAAAGGGAAGGGGTCTGAATACTTTCCGAATGCACTGTATATAGCTACATGTACTGTAGGTATTTGCTTATAAACATCAAGGATATAATTATTGATGAGAATAACAATCAAGGATAACAGTCCTTGGAAGGGCTTCCTTCTGAACAACTGTTCTCCAGTCAGGCAGGGGCTCCAGAGAGAGGGGTTGAGACGCTGCTGGAATACAGCCAGTCAGTGTGCACTTCAAGTCAACACACCCTGTTTTGAATTCAATGTACAGTACAGCTGACTCCTGGTAAGTATACAGACTTCCCTCCTTATCACTTACGGCGAGGTTAGATGTAATAGCTTACAACTGCCTCCTTAGCTCATGTTTTCGGCCCAAATGACAACCTATTTCCTATAGAAGTAGTGCACTACATAGGGAATAAGGTGTCATTAGGGGCGCACCCCTCCTCTATCATCCCCCTCTCCACCTCCTCCTCATTCTCTCCATCTCTCCATGGTCTGAAGAGGGCCTGGGGTCCTGTGTGTCATTTAGCAAGTATCCTCTGTCATTCTCTGTCAGCCTCTGTCAGCCTCTGTCAGCTTGCCTCTGGCTGGCCGTCTGTTGTCGTTTACCATACACTTCAGAGTAAACGTATTTGACGTCACATAAATAACATGAAGGATGAATGATGCTTTGACGGGTAATGATCAGACACATATACTTATTTACTCACTGGTGCTGTGGGTAGAAATGTAGAAAGTAGAAGTAATATATAGTTCATGCTCCTAGGGTTAAAGACGGAGTAAGTGCTCAATCTTTTGAGCACAATTAGGTTCATTCTTGGGCATTGTGTCAACTCTGGCCTTCATGATTGGAGTCCTAAAGGGGTAAGGGATAAAGTGCTGTTGACAGACGGAGAGAGAGAGAGAGAGAGAGAGAGAGAGAGAGAGAGAGAGAGAGAGAGAGAGAGAGAGAGAGAGAGAGAGAGAGAGAGAGAGAGAGAGAGAAACAAAGAAACAAAGAAAGAAACAAAGAAACAAAGAAAGAAAGAAACAAAGAAAGAAAGAAACAAAGAGAAAGAGGGGGTCAGAGAGCGAGAAAGAGAGAAAGAGTGAGTGAGAAAGAAAGGGGAAGAGTGAAAGTGCGAGAGGGACAGCGAGAGAGGGAGAGAGAGACATTACTTACATCACCACCCACTCCACCATCAATGTTAAAAAAGTTCAGAATAGACTGCAGCTCCAGAACAAGAGAAGAAAAATAACCAAAAGAATAAAAACGTCTCAATGATTTTCTTCAATGTAAAAGAGCGTCTGGTTTGTGGAGAATTTCCTTGTATTCAGGCAGACTCAGGGTAACACTGAGGCGTCTCTCTACCATCGGCACTCTAGCTGAGGATAAACACTGTCATCTCTCTTTCCGTACCTCTCTTCCTCTCCCTCATGCTTTCTCTATCACACACCCACTCTCCATTTCGCACCCTCTCTCTCTGTCACTTTCTCCTTCTTTACCGCTCACTATTTGGTCACACGGGGGGTTCTACTATATATGGAATTGTTTTAAGATGGTCATACCATGAATAATTTAGCTATTTGATTTAGAATTTTTGTACAAAATTATTTGATAAAATATTGAATTTGGCCTTTGGTACTATAGCCCATATAAACACATTGAATAACACATTCATAAATGGCAAAACAGACAGTCAAAAAAATACATAATAAGGAATAAGGTTTTGAAGTGTCTGTCCTATATCTGAGCGATATAAGAAAGCTCAGGAAATATTTTAGTTTTTTGGATGCGCTAGATTGAGACGCAGCCCATGCAAAAAAGATATCTCTAACTTAAACCGACGGATTTTGATGGGGATTTATTTATTATGTTATTTAGATAGATGCACGGGTTCATCAATATACTCTTGTTATTAAGGGATCCCACACAGGTGTCCCATTTCTGTTTCATCTCCATGATGAACACAGGCACCAGGCAGAATATACTGGAAGGGTCTAATTTCTCTCAGAAGGTTTCAATTAGAACCTAACATTAAGGTTTTAGGGCCTGTATTCCAGTCTGGTGAGGCTGAGACCTGAATCTGTTCTCTCATGTTCTGCCTAGTGAATTTTAACCGTTTAATTTCCGTTGTGTGTTGATCAACCATAGAAATGGCCTCTCGCATCACTGACCACTAAATGCCTTGTGAACTTACGGTCATTGGCGATGAACAGAATAAATGTGTGTGTGTGTGTGTGTGTGTGTGTGTATGTGTTCGCATGCCCACATCAGATTGCTCTGTCTTTCTAAGATAAGGGACAGCCTGTGTTAACCCTTCAGCTAAAGTACAACTCAGCGCTCCAACCAGGCGAAAGAGACAGACACACACAGAGATCAGGAAAGAGAGTTTAGTGAGATGGAAAACTACACATGAAGGGACAGGGGTTAGTTAGGTTATCAGAGCAGGAGTGAGACCTTCCATAGAGAATGTATGTTTTTACAATGTAGTTTCCATGTCGGTCAGCTGGTGCCAGGACACTGTGCAATGCGAGGTGACATCCCCATGCTGCTATTTTCATACAGTGTAGCCGGAAAAAACACACTCTCTGGGAAAAACACACTCTCTATATCTCCCTTTGCACACACAGCCGGGCCCAGACTCCACTGCTATTTAAAAACAGCATGCATCCACTTAGACAGCTCAGACACAGCAGATGGACCCCGAGGGCGAGAGGAGGCAGAGATGGAGGGAGAGACGGAGAGAGAGGGAAAAGGGCAAAGGCATTTAGAGCAAGGAGACTCAGACAGGACTGTCCTTACTAAAACACATCAGCACCACACTCTCAAGCTTTGTCTCGCTCTCTCTACCTCTCCTACTTTCTCTCTTTGCTTCTCTCGATCTCTGTTGCTTTCTCTATTCTTTCTCTATTGTGTCTCCTTTCTTTCGTTCTCTCTCTCTCTCACTCTCTCTCTATTATTTACATTTACATTTTAGTCATTTAGGAGACGCTCTTATCCACAGCAGTGAGTGCATACATTTTAATACTTTTTCGTATCCCTCTTTCTCTCTCTGTCTGGGGTTTTGGGACGTCCCTGTCCTACACAGGAAAATAGTCTTCATGTTTATCCTCTAGAACAGTGGTATTCAAACTTTTTTTTTTTTCGAGCCTGACGTTTGGCAACTCGAACCTTCAGCTCCCTCCACAGATTTTCTATGGGATTAAGGTCTGGAGACTGGCTAGGCCACTCCAGGACCTTAATGTGCTTCTTCTTGAGCCACTCCTTTGTTGCCTTGGCCGTGTTTTTTGGGTCATTGTCATGCTGGAATACCCATCCACGACCCATTTTCAATGCCCTGGCTGAGGTTCTCACCCAAGATTTGACGGTACATGGCCCCGTCCATTGTCCTTTTGATGCGGTGAAGTTGTCCTGTCCCCTTAGCAGAAAAACACCCCCAAAGCATAATGTTTCCACCTCCATGTTTGACGGTGGGGATGGTGTTCTTGGGGTCATAGGCAGCATTCCTCCTCCTCCAAACACGGCGAGTTGAGTTGATGCCAAAGAGCTCCATTTTGGTCTCATCTGACCACAACACTTTCACCCAGTTCTCCTCTTCAGATGTTCATTGGCAAACTTTGGCAAACTCCCCCTGCTTTCTTGAGCAGGGGGACCTTGCGGGCGCTGCAGGATTTCAGTCCTTCACAGCGTAGTGTGTTACCAATTGTTTTCTTGGTGACTATGGTCCCAGCTGCCTTGAGATCATTGACAAGATGCTGCCTTGAGATCATTGACAAGATCCTCCCGTGTAGTTCTGGGCTGATTCCACACCGTTCTCATGATCATTGCAACTCCATGAGGTGAGATCTTGCATGGAGCCCCAGGCCGAGGGAGATTGACAGGTCTTTTGTGTTTCTTCCATTGGCGAATGATCGCACCAACTGTTGTCACCTTCTCACCAAGCTGCTTGGCGATGGTCTTGTAGCCCATTCCAGCCTTGTGTAGGTCTACAATCTTGTCCCTGACATCCTTGGAGAGCTCTTTGGTCTTGGCCATGGTGGAGAGTTTGGAATCTGATTGATTGATTGCTTCTGTGGACAGGTGTCTTTTATACAGGTAACAAACTGAGATTAGGAGCACTCCCTTTAAGTGTGTGCTCCTAATCTCAGCTCGTTACCTGTATAAAAGACACCTGGGAGCCAGAAATCTTTCTGATTGAGAGGGGGTCAAATACTTATTTCCCTCATTAAAATGCAAATCAATTTATAACATTTTTGACATGCGTTTTTCTGGATTTTGTTGTTGTTTTTCTGTCTCTCACTGTTCAAATAAACCTACCATTCAAATTATAGACTTATAATTTCTTTGTCAGTGCACAAACGTACAAAATCAGCAGGGGATCAAATGCATTTTTCCCTCACTGTATATATAATTTATATATCAAATTACATTTTGGCAACCCCACTGCAGTTCCCCCGCGACCCCACAGGGGGTCGCGACTCCTAGAAGTAGACAACAGAAGTAGACAACAGGGATCCTCAAAACTCATTAATTTATTATACACAATGAGAGGACAACAAAGAGATGGATGAGTGGAGCAAACAAGAATAGAAAGAAGGAGGGCAGAGAATACAAATGAGAAGATGGGGGCGTGGTTAGCGGAAGACCATGGTAAGAAAAGCGGGGAGTAGTCTTCCACTGCAGCTGAAATGTTCAAACTCTTCCTATAATCTTGTATGGGTATTATTTTCTATTTCCAGTTGCACATACAAATACATACACACTTTCATTCTGGTCCCGCCTCACATCCAAGCCCAGGCTAAATTTAGACTCATCCTTAAATGAGGCGGTAACCGTGGGGAAAGCTAGTTGCCCAGAGATACGTTTTCAGGACACTTCTCTCCAAAAATACCCCTCCAGCTCTGGAGCGTTATAACTATCTACAGCCTAGTGCTGCACTATCTGCAGCCTAGTGCTGCTAGGACATTGCTCATATCTACAAACTAGTGCTGCTGGGATCCAGCGAGAGTCTGCCCTAATCACACTCCAAAGACACTACATACATGTACATATACATATTAATGCCACTAAAGTAAAAAGGCTATCCTGTTACAACAAGGCCGACTTCAAAATGAAAGCAATCGGTACACTAAACAGCTGACCGGTAAATGCAAACGATGACAGATAAATAAACAGAATGCATTGAAATAGAAGGCATAAATCATTATTGTATTACATTCAACAAGGACACATCTCAAACAAAGCAAACTGACCAAACAATGGCGCGTGCGTTCATAAGGAACCTTTAGCACCATTGAATGGACACCGTTAGCCTGACAGGGACATGGTGGTAGTCACTCCGTGGTGCTGAAAGGACATCGCATTCCCATGTTTGTGGGCAGTGAGACAGTTTGTGGGCACAGTTTGTTGCAGTCAACAACCCTCACACAACATATTGCTAAGTCTCTGAATAGACTAAAATAATAATAATAATATGCCATTTAGCAGACGCTTTTATCCAAAGCGACTTACAGTCATGCGTGCATACATTTTTTTGTGTATGGGTGGTCCCTGGGATCGAACCCACTACCTTGGCGTTACAAGCGCTGTGCTCTACCAGCTGAGCTACAGAGAGGCTGCACAGTATCAACCCTCACATAACACACTTCTAACTCTCGAATGGTGCAATTTTCCTCTTTAGATTTGTTTATTAGTATGGACATTGGTTCAATCACACACAGCTTTTCTCCTGAACCTTCCCAACCTCCCCTAACCCCTCTCCCCCTCCTCCATCTTCTCCTCCTCCTCCTCCTCCTCCTCCTCCTCCTCCTCCTCTCCTTCCCTCCCCCCTGGCCTCCCCTGCCACCCCACAGCCCAGCCAGCCTGTCACTCACATTCAGACCACAGACCAATGTTTATTCCCTAGTTATAATTCTTATGAAGCTTAGTCATAAGGCCTGCCTGTTGCCGCCAGCAACCAATTAAAGTCCCTGGCTGCTCAAACCAGAATTATCTGATTAAAGCCATCACTGCTAATTGAACTGCGTGTTTCTCTCCTTTCTCACACACAACCTTCCTGCACTTCCCTCTCTCCTTTCTCCTTCTCCGGCCCAAAAATGGCACCGGAGAAGATGGCTGCTGTTTTACAGCCCTCTAACCAATTGTATTATTATGTGTGTTTTTTCACATTATTTGTAATTTATTCTGTATATAATGTTTCTGCCACCGTCTCTTATCACCAAAAAGAGCTTCTGGATATCAGGACAGTGATTACTCACCTCGTATTGGACGAAGATTTTTCTTCAACGAGTCGGACGCGAAAGATATTCTACAGACACCCGACAAGGCCCAAATCCCCATCATTCGCATGAGAAAGAGACAGAGATATCGTGGACATAGGTCGGGGTGCCTTGTAAGGATCCGACGGTGAGCGAGTAAACTGCCTCTTCCATCAATCCTATTAGCCAATGTTCAATCATTTGAAAATAAATTGGACGACCTAAGATTAAAGTTATCCTACCAACGGGACATTGAGTCGTGGCTGAATGGCAACATGGATAACATACAGCTGGCGGGATATACGCTACATCGGCAGGATAGAGTGGCTGACTCAGGTAAGACAAGGGGTGGCGGTCTGTGTATATTTGTAGACAACAGCTGGTGCATAAAATCTAATACTAAGGAAGGTTTGAGGTTTTGCTCGCCTGAGGTAGAGTATCTCATGATAAGCTGTAGACCACACTATTTACCAAGAGTGTTTTCATCTATATTTTTCGTAGCTGTTTATTTTATACCACAAACCACAAAAGATGTTTGCACTAAGATTGCACTCAATGAGCTGTATAAGGCCATAAGTGAACAGGAAAACACTCATCCAGAGGCAGCACTCCTAGTTGCCGGGGACTTTAATGCAGGGAAACTGAAATCTGTTCTCGTTCCAACTCATTTCTACCAACATGTTAAATGTGTAACCAGAGGGAATAAAACTGTAGACCACCTTTACTCCACACACTGAGTACAAGCTCTCCCTCACCCTCCATTTGGCAAATCTGACCATAACTCTATCCTCCTGATTCCTCCTTATAAGCAAAAACTAAAGCAGGAAGCACCAGTGACTCGGTTAATAAGGAAGTGGTCAGATGACGCAGATGCTAAGCTACAGGACTGTTTTGCTAGCACAGACTGCCGCTTTCAAGGAGCGGGACTCTAACCCGGACGCTTATAAGAAATCCTGCTATGCCCTCAGACGAACCATCAAACAGGCAAAGAGTCAATACAGGACTAAGATTGGATCATACTACACCGGCTCTGATGCTCGTCGGATGTGGCAGGGCTTGAAAACTATTAGAGACTACAAAGGGAAGCACAGCCGCGAGCTGCCCAGTGACACAAGCCTACCAGATGAGCTAAATCACTTCTATGCTCGCTTCGAGGCAAGCAACACTGAAGCATGCATGAGAGCATCAGCTGTTCCGGATGACTATGTGATCACGCTCTCCGTAGCCGATGTGAGTAAGACTTTTAAGCAGGTCAACATTCACAAGGCCGCAGGGCCAGATGGATTACCAGGACGTGTACTCCAAGCATGCGCTGACCAACTGGCAAGTGTCTTCACTGACATTTTCAACATATCCCTGACTGAGTCTGTAATACCAACATGTTTCAAGCAGACCACCATAGTCCCTGTGCCCAAGAACACTGAGATAACCTGCCTAAATGACTACCGACCCGTAGCACTCACGTCTGTAGCAATGAAGTGCTTTGAAAGGCTGGTCATGGCTCACATCAACACCATTATCCCAGAAACCTAGACCCACTCCAATTTGCATACCGCCCCAACAGATCCACAGATTATGCAATCTCTATTGCACTCCACACTGCCCTTTCTCACCTGGACAAGAGGAACACCTACGTGAGAATGCTATTCATTGACTACAGCTCAGCGCTCAACACCATGCTCAAAGCTCATCACTAAGCTAAGGACCCTGGGACTAAACACCTCCCTCTGCAACTGGATCCTGGACTTCCTGGCGTGCTGCCCCAGGTGGTAAGGGTAGGTAACAACACATCTGCCACGCTGATCCTCAACACGGGGGCCCCTCAGGGGTGCGTGCTCAGTTCCCTCCTGTACTCCCTGTTCACCCATGACTGCATGGCCAGGCACGACTCCAACACCATCATTAAGTTTGCCAACAACACAACAGTGGTAGGCCTGATCACCGACAACGATGAGACAGCCAATAGGGAGGAGGTCAGAGACCTGGCCGTGTAGTGGCAGGATAGCAACCTCTCTCTCAACGTGATCAAGACAAAGGAGATGATTGTGGACTACAGGGAAAAAAAGAGGACTGAGCACGCCCCCATTCTCATCGATGGGGCTGTAGTGGAACAGGTTGAGAGCTTCAAGTTCCTTGGTGTCCACATCACCAACAAACTATCATGGTCCAAACACATCAAGACAGTCGTGAAGAGGGCACGATAAAGCATATTCCCCCTCAGGAGACTGAAAATATTTGGCATGGGTACTCAGATCCTCAGAAAGTTATACAGCTGCACCATCGAGAGCATCCTGACTGGTTGCATCACCTCACTGGGGCCAAGCTTCCTGCCATCCAGGACCTCTATACCAGGCGGTGTCAGAGGAAGGCCCTCAAAATTGTCAAAGACTCCAGCCACTCTAGTCATAGACTGTTCTCTCTGCTACCGCACGGCAAGCGGTACCGGAGCGCCAAGTCTAGGTCCAAAAGGCTTCTTAACAGCTTCTACCCCCAAGCCATAAGACTCCTGACCAGCTAATCATGGTTACCCAGACTATTTGTATTTCAAATCACCTCCGGGACCATGACTGATGTGACCACTAGTTGGCAGTAGTAGATGTTCAATCTGTCACCAAATCAAAGAGCACCCTATATATATTTAATGAGTGCTGTAGGATTTTATGGAATGAGCCTTAACAGCAATAAAAATGTATTTGTGTCTGAGGCCATGGGTCTATCACTCTCTCCCTCTCTCCCCAGGTCTCACGGTGATGGGAGGTGGCAGGAAGGCAGAGATTGATTGATGCGCTATGGTCCCAGCTGCTCAGCAGTTACACACGCAGTAATGCAGTAATGTACTTCATAAATATCGACTGGAGAGCCGGAATGGCGGATATAAATCCTCCAACAATGTCTAGCAGAGGAAGAGGAGTGCAACTGGGGTTGTTGGGGCTCATCATGGTGGCTCTGACTTACTCTTTACAGGGTTCAAGACAGGGCACTTTGGTAACAAAATAAGAGAACTCTGTCTGCACAAATAGAATGGATGGAACCAAATAAAATACTGTATGATAGAATAAGAGTGTGCCTGAATGAGTGTGTGCATGTGTGTTTGTGAAACTAGAGATGTGGGGTATTGATCTCTGAGCAGAGTGAAATGGCCTGTGAAGTTCAGTGAGTCAGGTTGGTTGGAGATGCAGTGGGCTAAGGGCCTCTAGTCTTTATGACTGAGATTCATCATTCACATCTGACTCTATATGACTACTCTCATGTCAGCCATCACGCTTACTGCTCATCTCTAGGCTCAAGGCCATAAAGTGTATGTGTGTGTGTGTGTGTGTGTGTGTGTATGTGGTCCTCTGTAGCTCAGCTGGTAGAGCACGGCGCTTGTAATGCCAAGGTAGTGGGTTCGATCCCCGGGACCACCCATACAAAAAAAAAAAAAAAAAAAATGTATGCAAGCATGACTGTAAGTCGCTTTGGATAAAAGCGTCTGCTAAATATTATATTATATTGTGTGTATCCCTTCCTTTTGCTAGCACTAAATAACTAGAAACGAGGAACTGAAAAAATTAATCAAATTCTGTTATATTTTATATACACTGCTCAAAAAAATAAAGGGTACACTTAAACAACACAATGTAACTCCAAGTCAATCACACTTCTGTGAAATCAAACTGTCCACTTAGGAAGCAACACTGATTGACAATACATTTCACATGCTGTTGTGCAAATGGAATAGACAACAGGTGGAAATTATAGGCAATTAGCAAGACACCCCCAATAAAGGACTGGTTTTGCAGGTGGTGACCACAGACCACTTCTCAGTTCCTATGCTTCCTGGCTGATGTTTTGGTCACTTTTGAATGCTGGCGGTGCTTTCACTCTAGTGGTAGCATGAGACAGAGTCTACAACCCACACAAGTGGCTCAGGTAGTGCAGCTCATCCAGGATGGCACATCAATGCGAGCTGTGGCAAGAAGGTTTGCTGTGTCTGTCAGCGTAGTGTCCAGAGCATGGAGGCGCTACCAGGAGACAGGCCAGTACATCAGGAGACGTGGAGGAGGCCGTAGGGAGGGCAACAACCCAGCAGCAGGACTGCTACCTCCGCCTTTGTGCAAGGAGGAGCAGGAGGAGCACTGCCAGAGCCCTGCAAAATGACCTCCAGCAGGCCACAAATGTGCATGTGTCTGCTCAAACGGTCAGAAATAGACTCCATGAGGGTGGTATGAGGGCCCGACGTCCACAGGTGGGGGTTGTGCTTACAGCCCAACACCGTGCAGGACGTTTGGCATTTGCCAGAGAACACCAAGATTGGCAAATTCGCCACTGGCGCCCTGTGCTCTTCACAGATGAAAGCAGGTTCACACTGAGCACGTGACAGACGTGACAGAGTCCGGAGACGCCGTGGAGAACGTTCTGCTGCCTGCAACATCCTCCAGCATGACCGGTTTGGCGGTGGGTCAGTCATGGTGTGGGGTGGCATTTCTTTGGGGGGCCGCACAGCCCTCCATGTGCTCGCCAGAGGTAGCCTGACTGCCATTAGGTACCGAGATGAGATCCTCAGACCCCTTGTGAGACCATATGCTGGTGCGGTTGGCCCTGGGTTCCTCCTAATGCAAGACAATGCTAGACCTCATGTAGCTGGAGTGTGTCAGCAGTTCCTGCAAGAGGAAGGCATTGATGCTATGGACTGGCCCGCCCGTTCCCCAGACCTGAATCCAATTGAGCACATCTGGGACATCATGTCTCGCTCCATCCACCAACGCCACGTTGCACCACAGACTGTCCAGGAGTTGGCGGATGCTTTAGTCCAGGTCTGGAAGGAGATCCCTCAGGAGACCATCCGCCACCTCATCAGGAGCATGCCCAGGCGTTGTAGGGCGGTCATACAGCCCAAGTGGCGCAGTGGTCTAAGGCACTGCATTGCAGTGCTAGCTGTGCCACTAGAGATCCTGGTTCGAATCCAGGCTCTGTTGTAGCCGGCTGCGACCAGGAGACCCATGGGGTGGCGCACAATTGGCCCAGAGTAGGGGAGGGAATGGCCAGCAGGGATGTAGAGCATGGTGTTCGCAATGCCAGGGTTGTGGGTTCAATTCCCACGGGGGGCCAGTATGAAACAATTAAAATAATGTATGCACTCACTAACTGTAAGTCGCTCTGGATAAGAGCGTCTGCTAAATGATGTAAATACAGGCATGTGGAGGCCACATACACTACTGAGCCTCATTTTGACTTGTTTTAAGGACATTACATCAAAGTTGGTTCAGCCTGTAGTGTGGTTTTCCACTTTAATTTTGAGGGTGACTCCAAATCCAGACCTCCATGGGTTGATAAATTTGATTTCCATTGATAATTTTTGTGTGATTTTGTTGTCAGCACATTCAACTATGTAAAGAAAAAAGTGTTTAATAAGATTATTTCATTCATTCAGATCTAGGATGTGTTATTTTAGTGTTCCCTTTATTTTTTGAGCAGTGTATATTTTTGAATAGGGTCAGGTTTTAAAATGGCAGGCTTACTGTAAGCTAATGCACAAAATTACTTATAAATATATTTGGAGAAGCCGTATTGGATATGTAAAAATGTATAAAAAAGAATGATGTAATCAATAGGCTGCCTCTCGAAGCCATTGCTCACCCGCATATGGGGAGGGGGGGGGGGGATCTCAAACAGTCTGTTTATCCACATAACCCAACCATTAAGTCTATGTTTATGTCACTATCTCTCTATCTTTATGGTACCAGGCGAACGTTATACAGAGACATATACAGTGAGGGAAAAAAAGTATTTGATCCCCTGCTGATTTTGTTCGTCGTTTACCCACTGACAAAGAAATGATCAGTCAATGACTTTAATGGTAGGTTTATTTGAACAGTGAGAGACAGAATAACAACAAAAAGATCCAGAAAAACGCATGTCAAAAATGTTATAAATTGATTTGTATTTTAATGAGGGAAATAAGTATTTGACCCCTCTCAATCAGAAAGATTTCTGGCTCCCAGGTGTCTTTTATACAGGTAACAAACTGAGATTAGGAGCACACTCTTAAAGGGAGTGCTCCTAATCTCAGCTTGTTACCTGTATAAAAGACACCTGTCCACAGAAGCAATCAATCAGATTCCAAACTCTCCACCATGGCCAAGACCAAAGAGGTCTCCAAGGATGTCAGGGACCAGATTGTAGACCTACACAAGGCTGGAATGGGCTACAAGACCATCGCCAAGCAGCTTGGTGAGAAGGTGACAACAGTTGGTGCGATTATTCGCAAATGGAAGAAACACAAAATAACTCTCAATCTCCCTCGGCCTGGGGATCCATGCAAGATCTCACCTCGTGGAGTTGCAATGATCATGAGAACGGTGAGGAATCAGCCCAGAACTACACGGGAGGATCTTGTCAATGATCTCAAGGCAGCTGGGACCATAGTCACCAAGAAAACAATTGGTAACACACTACGCCGTGAAGGACTGAAATCCTGCAGCGCCTGCAAGGTCCCCCTGCTCAAGAAAGCACATATACAGGCCCGTCTGAAGTTTGCCAATGAATATCTGAATGATTCAGAGGAGAACTGGGTGAAAGTGTTGTGGTCAGATGAGACCATAATCGAGCTCTTTGGCATCAACTCAACTCGCCGTGTTTGGAGGAGGAGGAATGCTGCCTATGACCCCAAGAACACCATCCCCACCGTCAAACATGGAGGTGGAAACATTATGCTTTGGGGGTGTTTTTCTGCTAAGGGGACAGGACAACTTCACCGCATCAAAGGGACGATGGACGGGGCCATGTACCGTCAAATCTTGGGTGAGAACCTCTTTCCCTCAGCCAGGGCATTGAAAATGGGTCGTGGATGGGTATTCCAGCATGACAATGACCCAAAACACACGGCCAAGGCAACAAAGGAGTGGCTCAAGAAGAAGCACATTAAGGTCCTGGAGTGTCCTAGCCAGTCTCCAGACCTTAATCCCATAGAAAATATGTGGAGGGAGCTGAAGGTTCGAGTTGCCAAACGTCAGCCTCGAAACCTTAATGACTTGGAGAAGATCTGCAAAGAGGACTGGGACAAAATCCCTCATGAGATGTGTGCAAACCTGGTGGCCAACTACAAGAAACGTCTGACCTCTGTGATTGCCAACAAGGGTTTTGCCACCTAGTACTAAGTCATGTTTTGCAGAGGGGTCAAATACTTATTTCCCTCATTAAAATGCAAATCAATTTATAACATTTTTGACATGCGTTTTTCTGGATTTTGTTGTTGTTGTTCTGTCTCTCACTGTTCAAATAAACCTACCATTAAAATTATAGACTGATCATGTCTTTGTCAGTGGGCAAACGTACAAAATCAGCAGGGGATCAAATACTTTTTTCCCTCACTGTACATGCCCACATACAAATGTAATCTATAATGTTAAACACTGAATAAGTTAGGTTATGATTTAAGACTTCTGCTCCAGAACAGATAAACATAGACAGATCCAAGTTGATAAAGGCTGATGTTATACCAGCTGGCTCTCCTCATTTTTCTGCTTCCAGACAAGTGTGTGTGCAGTTTGGTTTTGTGTGTGCGCACGTGTGTGTATGTGTGTGTGTGTGTCAGCATGAGTTAGGCAGAGCGTCTCATCTCTGCCATCTTACCCAAACATGAAGGGCAGTGACTTCAGAGCGCTTTCTAATGAATTCTTAATCAGCTGACTAACATTTAGCCTGAGCGCCAGACAATTCAGATGAGACACAAACCGCAGCTACGCATTCCAGAAACGTCCTGCCTTCCGTCCGACGGTAACAAACACTCCAACTGCTAGGAGAATCTGCTTCATTCTTTGAGTCATCATTAACGGAAACAAACCGTACTGAACAATCGTTGAGGTTCATTTCGGAAAAAGAAAGAGCTCGAGGATATGGTTTGTCATATGGTCAGTCAGCTCTAATAATGAGGGTCCAATGCAGGTTAACACACTAGCCCTATATCTTTGTTCATAATGTTTTGTAAAAACACTGCTGAGAAAAGTATCAACAGGAGTATGTATTATGTGAAACAGAATAATATCAGCCATTTAGCAGACACTTTTAACCAAACTCACAAATGCATACGTTTTTGCATTGGTGGCCCCGGCGGGAATCAAACCCACAATACTGATTTTGCAAGCGCCATGCTTGCCATGCTCTACCAACTGAGCCACACAGGACCACATCCCAGAACCTTATCCCATTGTTATTTCCTTTTATTGATTTCTTTGACATGACATTAGCATTGTTACTTCCTGTAATTCTGAGCGTTACCCAGAATACATCAGTCCAGGAAGACAAACCAAAACAGGTCAAATAACTGGCCAGTGGAAAGAAAAATACATGTCCCCTTCTTTTCACTGAGATAAATAAATACATGAGATTAGAGCGAAACTCTTAACTTGAAATGTGTACAGTATGCCTTCCCTTGGCTAGCATTAATAGCAGTGACAGAGTGCATATATGACAGTGACAATAAATGAAGTATCTTCAATAAATAATGAACACAGACTTGGGTTAAAGAGTTCTAAAAAAAATACTAAGCAATGTTTATACCGCCTGGAAGATTGCTAGTGCAGAGCCAAACGCTGTTCAGTTTGACCGGTTTGCTTATGGGGTTTGTGTGTATAAAATACTGTACAACTGCTGGTTACCTGGAAAACGTTGTGCGAATGAACACTGCTTTGACAAAACCAGCGTACTGTACCTTTAAGAGAAGCAAAGGCGAGTGACAACAGTTTCATGGTAATTTTGTGTTTACTTACAGTTTTTTCCAACTGCTTACACACGTTTTCAAAACTATGTCTCCTTTTTTCAAAACTCTACACACAATTCCCAAAACTGCACACACAAAATGCAAAATGCCTCACATCTCCTTCAAAATGTAACACTTCATTCAAAATGCCATAAACACATGTCAGAATGAAGCATTTGCATCAAATGGCAAACACTTCTTTCATAATAGTACATGTTTGGATATACCATGTAAACACTGTTGTTCTAAATCTAAAGCTCTTTGGTCTTTCATAGGCTTATATATACATTTCAATACAATGTTCTACAGTGAAAGTAATCTGCTGAGAGGGGTAACAAGTACACTGTAAACACCAATGCGATGTAGAAACAGAAAATATTTATTAGGCCAAACATTACTGTTGTATACAGCAGCATACAACAAAACCATAAACATATGTAAACCAAAAGTATATTCTTTAGAATACAGTAAAGAGCACAATTGTGTGTGGGGGTCCCGGGGGCAGTCCAGGAAATGGTAGGGGGGCAGTCACCAGTGCTAAGCTACGCTTCATCTCTTCTCCGGGCTGGGTCTGGCCACAATACTTCGTCCACATCACAAGATACGTTTTCTCTTGCCAAACATCGAGGGAAGTATCTCCTAGCATGGCGTATCCAACCTTGGACAGAGGCTTTCCTCTATGTCCCCACATGTGTCCTCCATTGCCTGGAGAAGCGGCATGCTGGCATAGGGTTGGCGATCATACACTTTCCAGCGCCAGGCTGAGAAGAATTCCTCTATGGGATTTAGAAAAGGTGAATATGGGAGTAGGTACAAAACTACAAATTGTGGATGGGTGGAAAACCAGTTTTGGACCAGAACAGCCCGGTGAAAACTAACATTGTCCCATATAACCACAAATCTAGCAGGCTCCTGATCTGGATCAGGGACTAGCATTGTGTAAATTGCATCCAGAAAAGTGAGGATATGTCCGGTGTTGTACGGACCCAGTGTGGCATTGTGATGGAGGACCCCGTTTTGAGTGATGGCAGCACACATAGTTATATTACCCCCACGCTGTCCAGGGACATTGGTAATTGCCCTCTGTCCTATTACATTTCTTCCATGGCGCCTGGTTTTGGTGAGGTTGAAGCCAACCTCATCCACATAAATAAATGTACATGGGCATCCATCTCCAATACTCTCTGTAACAGACAAAATGATATACAGATGAGTAAATATGGTATGTCTGAAGTACTGGAAGTAGTGTTGCATACATACCTCTACAAAGTCATGTTGCAGATTCTTGACTCTGTCAGAGTTTCTCTCAAATGGCACCTTGTAAAGTTGTTTCATCGTCACTTGGTGCCATTGGAGGATGGGTTGTATGGTCGACAGGCTTACAGCATTGATGAGTTACAAATGTTTATGCAATACTATGCAGTCATACGTATTTTACAGTACATTACTGTAATGCTAAAATAGTCATTAGATAGTTGCATACCTGTTCTCATTTCTGAAGGTTCGAATTATGGACGCCACTGTAAATCGACTCAAATTGGGCTGGACTCTCAGTCCAGCCTCTCTCATGGTCAAACCGTGGTTGATCACATGATCAACAAGTGTTGCCCTAATCTCATCAGAGATGGCTCTCCTTCCTTCTCTTCTTTGCCCTCGTCCTCTTCTTCCTCTTCCTCTTCCCCTGCCTCTCCCTCCTACTCCTCTTGCTCTCTGTCCATTGTTATCATCCATTGTTCAAAACAGTCCTATAGTACAGTAAAGCAGTGATTGGTTAGTGATCAGTTAAGCAATTAGTGTTTGAACATGTGAGGAGGAGTGTGTTTGACCTGGTGAATAAGTGTAGCATTTTGATTGGTTGTGTTTGGAAAAGGAAAGCAAGTCACTTCCTGTTAGATTTTTGTGTTTTAGGTAGAGAATTGTGTGTAGTGTTTTGAAAAAAGTGTTTTATGCAATTGACAACTGAGTCAAAAGCTGAGAAATAGCTTATGGTTTTGGAGATTTGGTGTGTAGTTTTGCACTTTGAGTGAGAGGTTTCAAAAATTGTGTGACATGAAAATATTTTGTGTGTAAGCAGTTGGAAAAAACTGTAACAGCTAGCTTGCCATTGGTCCCTCCCTCTTTCCACACAATAGAACAACCATTTGAAACGTAACGTAAAATTACACACATAACTTGGCAGGCTAAAAAGCAAACGTTAACGCATTGAAAGTCCATCAGGTGACTGACCACCTGGGGCCAGAAGCAGTCCCAAATACTGTACAGTAGTACTCACTCAACACACTGTAGCGTGAGGAGAGACAGTCAAGGCTTCCTGTTTCACAGCAAAATAACAAGCCTGCTGGCATTCCTGTCTAAAGAAATGCGTCTCTCCCTCTACGTCTGAAGGCAAGAGTTATGTATGTGTGTCTGTCTGTGCTTCACTGGACAAGGACACACGGAGGAGCTTTCCTTCTCTGTAGCAGAGACTGGCGGCTTTGTCTGTGTGTGTGTGTCTGTCTGTGTGTGTGTGTGTGTGTGTGTATGTGTGTGTGTGTGTGTATGTGTGTGTGTGTGTGTGTGTGTGTGTGTGTGTGTGTGTGTGTGTGTGTGTGTGTGTGTGTGTGTGTGTGTGTGTGTGTGTGTGTGTGTGTGTGTGTGTGTGTGTGTGTGTGTGTGTGTGTGTGTGTGTGTGTGTGTGTGTGGATCTTTGGGCTCAGCAAATTATTCCGGAATTGTGCAGAAAAGATTGGTTCCCCTTTTCAAACTAAATGCAGAAATAAAATGAAAAATAACAGACCCCTATTTTCTGCATGCGAGGCCAGACACCGTCTTGTTACAATAACCAATGAGTTGTGAATTAACTCAACTCAGACTGAACTAGAAGAGAGTTCAACTAGTAGAAATGGAGGGATTTGAACCAAAGCATAGTAGAGGAGAACCAGAGTCCAGTCCTGAGATGTTCATGTCCTGGTCAAGTGACCTTCTGTGATTGACTGAGGGGAGGAGGAGAGGAGGAGAGGATGGAGCGATGGATGAACTTGGGGATGAAGGTATGAGGGGAGGGGTCACTCTGTTCCATATACGATGTTAAGAGGGGAGGTTGAGGGGCGTTGGTTGGTGTGGTGGTGGCCGGGGTGCTGTGTGCGTACAGTATGTGAGTGTGTCAAAATAACACAGTTCTGTTTCAAGGTGTTGGTAAGTAGCCGTTTCACTCGCAATGGTTGTTCCCGATGAGGTTGTTGGGGGGCGTCAGGGTCAGGTTTTGGGTCAAAGATCGTAGGTCAGTTCTGCTCCAGGTCGTCTGCCGTGGGCGTGTTGTAGCTCTGGAAGAGGGGCTGCATGAACAGCCCCAAAGTCCCAGTAATGCACACAAACACAAATATCCACAGGAACAGCCGGTCAATCACCATGGCAACATACTTCCAGTCCTCAATGACCTGTGGCAGGATACAAAAAGAGCGATACACAATGAATAATGTTTTGACAATAGAAGCACAATACTCTCGGCTCCAAACTATTCTGCTCATATCATCTCAAGGCTATCCTTCCTCCACACACACAAACACACACACACTCACCCCCTCATCGTTGTCCTCACTCTTCATCTTCTCGGCGACGTAGCGCACCCCGTCCACAGCCTCCTCAATGTCTGCGTGACACTTCACCGTCATCCTCTTCCTGAACTCTGTGTTCTCCGACAGGTCGCTGATCTTCCAGCCGTACCGCTTGGCCGACTCCTCGTTCACATAGAAGGAGTCGGCCCCGCCTATCCCAGACCCCTCTACCACCCCCATTCCCCCCGTGGCCGGGGCCACTGCCACCGCCCCGTCGGAGTAGGAGCGCCGCTGGTGCTTCTGGCGGAACCTCTCTCGGATGTTGGAGCTGCCCGGCCGACGCATGAACAGGAAGGAGGGGAGACGGTGCAGGAAGAGACGTTTGACCCAGGGGGGCATGGTGTGTGTGGAGGGCGTGCGGTGGTGCACGTTGAGCACACACACACTGGTGACGATGGAGAAGGTGACCAGCACCATGGCAAACATCAGATACTTCCCTATGAGAGGGACAGCTAGAGACGTAGGCGGGACGATCTTGGAGATCAGCAGCAGGAACACAGTGAGGGCCAGGAGGACTGAAATACAGAGAGTCATCTTCTCTCCACAGTCAGACGGCAGGTAGAACACTAAGATAGCCAGAGAGGTAATGAGAACACAGGGGATGATCAGGTTGATGGTGTAGAACAGTGGCTTGCGCTTGATGATGAAGTCATAGGTGATGTCCAGGTAGGTGATGTCAGAGGGGTCTTCGTTCTTGCGTCCCGGCAGAGACACAATGTCCCACTCACCACTGGGCTTGAAGTCGTCACGGCTGGCGAAATCGCTGAGCAGGATCAGGTCGATCTCTGTGTGGTCGTAGGTCCAGGACCGGAACTTGAGTGTGCAGTTCTGCTGGTCGAAGGGGAAGTCGCGTACCTCAATCTTGCAGGCCGACTTGTAGATGGCGGGGGGCAGCCAGTACACCTCTCCATTGTTGGAGACCACCGTGTTGGAGTAGAATGACACCTCGTAGTTCCCATCAGCACTGAGGTGAAGTGAAGACAGAAAGGAATCAGAACCAGCACACATACACACATAGATACATATTAGAAGGAGACCACATAGTTCCTATCAGCATTGAGAGACAGGACACCACGGGAGAGAGAGAGGGAGGTGTCAGAGATACCACACAGATAAATACATAGAAGACAAAGATAAATACATAGAAGAAGAAGAAGATAAATACATAGAAGAAGTTAAATACATAGAAGAAGATAAATACATAGAAGAAGAAGATACATACATAGAAGAAGAGAAATACATAGAAGAAGAAGAGAAATGCATAGAAGAAGAAGATAAAAACATAGAAGAAGATAAATGCATAGAAGAAGAAGAAGAAGAAGATAAATACATAGAAGAAGAAGAGAAATGCATAGAAGAATAAGATAGATGTTAGCAATAGGTAAGACATTGGTGGATGTTAGCATTAGGTAAGACACACACAGAGGGAGATATGGTAGCTGGTGTTGTTGACTGGGCATTTGGGTTGTTGTGCTTGGAGACAAGGGACAGGGACGGGGGAAACTGCGTCAGACACCCCTGTCACAGGACAGGCCTGAATCTGCTGAGATTTCGAATTTAGATTCTCACCAGGTTGCAGGTGTTGCATTATACATCAAAGTGTTATAAATTATAAAGCAGGTCAGGAGGAGTCCAGCCATCACACTGCTCTGCTCCTAACCACAAAAACACACACACAGACACACACACTGACACGCTGCTCTACACAATAAATCTCCTCCTGTCCTAAATATGCAGCTGGTTAAAAGTATCTTTACCCAAACAACTATAGCTCTACACCCAAACAACTAGTTATATACCCAAACAACTATAGCTATATACCCAAACAACTATAGCTCTATACCCAAACAACTAGCTCTATACCCAAACAACTATAGCTCTATACCCAAACAACTAGTTCTATACCCAAAAAACTATAGCTCTATACCCAAACAACTAGCTCTATACCCAAACAACTACAGCTCTATACCCAAACAACTAGCTCTATACCCAAACAACTATAGCTCTATACCCAAACAACTAGCTCTATACCCAAACAACTATAGCTCTATACCCAAACAACTAGCTCTATACCCAAACAACTACAGCTCTATACCCAAACAGCTATAAACACTGATAGCTTTATACCCAAACAACTGTAACTATCAACCTGCAGATCAGACCAGGTTTCCAACACATTGAGATATAAAGATATGGCTGTGACTTTGACCCAAACAATTACAGTACAGCTATACCTTGATACCAGCACAACTATGCCTGAAAACATATATTACTCAATATCCTAATAACTTTATAGTCAATCAAACATTTGTCATCTTAAAATATTCAGGCATGAATGAAATCATGTATTTTCACTTTAACAAGCCAACACAATATAATCAAATATAAAATCTATGGCACTTCCATATTTCACATGATGCTTCACACAACTAAAATAATTTGCACATTTTCACTATAGAGGCTAAAGTCCAGAAAGACTAGATCAGGACAGAACTCCCATGGTGGTGGTGTTGAGTATCTGGAGTGTGAAACAGGTGAGGGCGAGAGCCTTTCTGTCACACACACACACACACAGCCACCTGACCTGGCCTCTGATCACACACATCACATATGAGTTTCATAATCCAAATCTCCTCTCTGCAGATTTAACAGTGCTCATCTATCCCCTCTCTCTAAGCCCTCATCTCTGTCTCCTGTTCCCTCCCTCCAAATGATTACAGTAATCACATCTTGACTTTAGCCCTCCCTCCTGCAGACCTTGGGTTAGCTGAGGCTCAGATTAGAACCAGAATTACTATTAGTCGCCAAGTACATTTACACATACCCAGCATTTGACTTACTGATTTCCGCTAGAAGGGCCAGCTGCAAAGTCAAAATTGGCTATATTGTAAGAATTCATGAAAACAAATACAAGCTTTTTGGTGTTCATTTAAGGTTAGGGTTAGGCATTATGGTTAGCAGTGTGGTTAAGGTTAGGGTTAAGCTTAGGGTTAGGTTGATGACTTTATGACTTTGTGGCTGTGCCAGCTAGTGACCACTCTGCAGAGCTGCATCCAGGGCAAGATTCATGACAATAAATGCCAACCTGCAAATTAGTGCTGCCAGCAATAGACAAATGTACAGACAGAATACAGTCAGAGGAATTTACACACAGTCAACATACAATATAAATACAGTAAACTTGAAACATAAAATACTAGTCTAGGGTATGTGTCACGACTTCCGCCTAGGCTGCCTCCCCTCCTTGTTCGGGCAGGCTTCGGCGTTCGTCGTCACCGGCCTTCTAGCCACTGCCGCTCCATATATCATCATTCCATTTGTCTTGTCTTGTTAATTACACACACCTGTTTCTTATCCCCTCATTAGTCCGTGTATAAGTGTAACCCTCTGTCCCCTTGACCTTGTGGGTGATTGTTTATTGTGAGAGTAGTGTAGCTCGGTGGAGCTACTCGTACATTGTTATTGCCGAGGTAGATATTTCATTGTTGGAGATACCGTTACCTTGTATTGCCAGGGGAGATTTTCCCCTGTGCCTGTTTCATTTGTCGCTATCCAGCACTAGTTGTGTACGACGGAATAAATTCTGCATTCGGTGATTACCCTCCTGCGCCTGACTCCTTCTATCACACTCATCACAGTATGGGCTGATTTACAGTGAGGAAATACAATTTACAGTGGGGATATATCTATGTATGCAGAGGGAGGGATGCTGCCGTTACGTATATACATACAGTGTTGTGCAGAGGTGTACGTAGTCCAGTTAATTGTATTAGGAGGAGACTCTTCAGTAGGCCCTGACCAACCGAACTGCTGCTGCTATTACCACCTACACCTTTGTCATGATGGGACTTTAAGCCCACACTTCAATCAAGGTGTTACCAATGCTTTTCCTTTTACTCATTATCCTGATAGCAACTGACAAGTAGAAGTAGAGTATTTGTTACATTAGATATTACTTGAATGATTGGTATTTTAATTGAGCGATGCTATAGTTTGAGATGGCTCTAACCTTATTTATAACACATACAGTTGAAGTCAGAAGTTTACATACACTTAGGTTGGAGTCATTAAAACTCATTTTTCAACCACTCTACAAATTTCTTGTTAACAAACTATAGTTTTGGCAAGTCGGTTAGGACATCTACTTTGTGCATGACACAAGTCATTTTTCCAACAATTTGTTTACAGACAGATTATTTAATTTATAATTCACTGTATCACAATTCGAGTGGGTCAGACATTTACATACACTAAGTTGACTGTGCCTTTAAACAGCTTGGAAAATTCCAGAAAATTATGTAATGGCTTTAGAAGCTTCTGATAGGCTAATTGACATCATTTGAGTCAATTGGAGGTGTACCTGTGGATGTATTTCAAGGCCTACCTTCAAACTCAGTGCCTCTTTGCTTGACATCAAGGGGAAATCAAAAGAAATCAGCCAAGACAGAAAATTAATTGTAGACCTCCACAAGTCTGGTTCATCCTTCGGAACAATTTCCAAACGCCTGAAGGTACCACGTTCATCTGCACAAACAATAGTACGCAAGTATAAACACCATGGGACCACGCAGCCATCATACCGCTCAGGAAGGAGAGGCGTTCTGTCTCCTAGAGATGAACGTACTTTGGTGCGAAAAGTGCAAATCAATCCCAGAACAACAGCAAAGGACCTTGTGAAGATGCTGGAGGAAACAGATACAAAAGTATCTATATCCACAGTAAAACGAGTCCTATATCGACATAACCTGAAAGGCCGCTCAGCAAGGAAGAAGCGTACTGCTCCAAAACCGCCATAAAAAAGCCAGACTACGGTTTGCAACTGCACATGGGGACAAAGATTGTACTTTTTGGAGAAATGTCCTCTGGTCTGATGAAACAAAAATATAACTGTTTGGCCATAATGACTATCGTTATGTTTGGAGGATGGCTTGCAAGCCAAAGAACACCATCCCAACCGTGAAGCACGGGGGTGGCAGCATCATGCTGTGGGGGTGCTTTGCTGCAAGAGGGACTGGTGCACTTCACAAAATAGATGGCATCATGAGGAAGGAAAATTATGTGGATATATTGAAGCAACATCTCAAGACATCAGTCAGGAAGTTAAAGCCTGGTCGCAAATGGGTCTTCCAAATGGACAATGACCCCAAGCATACATCCAAAAATGGCTTAAGGACAACAAATTCAAGGTATTGGAGTGGCCATCACAAAGCCCTGAAAATGTGTGGGCAGAACTGAAAATGCGTGTGCGAGCAAGGAGGCCTACAAACCTGGCTCAGTTACACCAGCTCTGTCAGGAGGAATGGGCCAAAATTCACCCAACTTATTGTGGGAAGCTTGTGGAAGGCTACCCGAAACATTTGACCCAAGTTAAACAATTTAAAGGCAATGCTACCAAATACTAATTGAGTGTATGTAAACTTCTGACCCACTGGGAATGTGATGAAAGAAATAAAACCTGAAATAAATTCTCTTTACAATTATTCTGACATTTCACATTCTTAAAATAAAGTGGTGATCCTAACTGAACTAAGACAGTGCATTTTTACTAGGATTAAATGGCAGGAATTGTGAAAAACTGAGTTTAAATGTATTTGGCTAAGGTGTATGTAAACTTCCGACTTCAACTTTAGATAGTGTCTGATATATAGATATGGATTATATTTACACATAACACACACACACACACACACACAAACACACACAGCTCACTCACTTGTTGTAGAGGACGATGTCAGGCAGCCAGATGTGTTGAGATGGGAGGCGGACCTTCTTAATGCCCTCATACTCCTCTGGGTCCCACATCAACCTGTAGTCATTCCATACCTGAGTCAGCCAGCAGTTGGTGGTCATGATCTGTTCTCTCTCATTCTGCAACAGACAGACAGGGAGAGAGAAGCATGAGAGAGAATGTGTGTGTGTGCGTGCGTGCGTGCGCGCACGTGCGTGGTGTGTGTACTCACCACACTAATGAGCTGGGCCAGGGACACCTGTATATGGATGGTGACCTGTTGGCTCTTGTTGACAGCAGGTCTGATCAGTTTGTTGTAGCGCTCGGGAGACAGCAGGTAGGTCACCAATCGCTCCTCTATCTCCGCGCCCAAGGCAGCTACACACACACACACACACATACACACACACATATGCACACAAACAAACACATACACACAGAGGGAGAGGGATAAAATTGTGTAACTGGCAGAAAAGGCATACATACACAAAAACATCCACAAAAGGAGTTTCAAGACAACATGCCATGTAATTGCCCCCACAGCCGCGTTTGATGCTCAGCGATTCAAGTGTACCAGTCTGTGACCACCGTGTGAACTTTCCAAGTGGACTCCAAGCCAATTATGTAGACAGGGGCAAGCAAAAACAACCTGACAGTACATATTCATACTAGCCTAATGTCATCATCGCAGTAGAGTGGATGTGTGTGTATATTACTCTATGACCATTCTAGTACATATTCATGTTGAACTAATCACCCCTCTTTTCATACTAAAGTCTCATTACCGTTTCAATATATATTCATATTGCCCTAAAATGAACCCTTCTAGTTCATATTCATACTCAAAGTTTATATTTATATTGAACTTTAAACATCCTTATCTAGTACATACTGCAGTCTACAACTACCCTTCTATTTCATATCACCCAGTCCATATTCATCATGCCCTGGTATCATCCTCACTGTGCATATATTTACATAACAGCATAACGGAGTATGTGTAAGCCTTCCATTATAAAGGACTGTCATGTAGCAGAGCCAGTGAGCCACATCAGACCAACATTAGACCTTTCAGACCACAGCTGACTCAGCGCATTGGTTTTAATGGGGATCATTATGAACTAACTGCTTCTTGATTAGCATAATTGAAAGCTTGATTAGTTGACACACACACACTTGTATTTATACACACACACACACACAGAGGGCAGTGTTTAGTGAGCGAGGTTTAAATCTCGTGCTGAGGTAAGGTCCTTCTAATTTGGACTGCAGTGTCGTGGGATGTTCTCATTGCCTGTTGACACTGCAATGAGAATGCAATATGCAACATCTCTCCAGATAGAATGTGTGTGCATGTGTGGGTGTGTACGTACGTTACATAGTCTCTGATCTGACAAACAGTTGTGATGTGATCGTGTCTTTACTGACAGTCCAATACACATATCCACACACACATACAGTATATACAGTGGGGAGAACAAGTATTTGATACACTGCCAATTTTGCAGGTTTACAAAGCATGTAGAGGTCTGTAATTTTTATCATAGGTACACTTCAACTGCGAGAGACGGAATCTAAAACAAAAATCCAGAAAATCACATTGTATGATTTTTAAGTAATAATTTGCATTTTATTGCATGACAAAAGTATTTGATACATCAGAAAAGTAGAACTTAATATTTGGTACAGAAACCTTTGTTTGCAATTACAGAGATCATACGTTTCCTGTAGGTCTTTACCAGGTTTGCACACACTGCAGCAGGGATTTTGGCCCACTCCTCCATACAGACTTTCTCCAGATCCTTCAGTTTTCGGGGCTGCCGCTGGGCAATACGGACTTTCAGCTCCCTCCAAAGATGTTCTATTGGGTTCAGGTCTGGAGACTGGATAGGCCACTCAAGGACCTTGAGATGCTTCTTACGGAGCCACTCCTTAGTTGCCCTGACTGTGTGTTTCGAGTCGTTGTCATGCTGGAAGACCCAGCCACGACCCATCTTCAATGCTCTTACTGAGGGAAGGAGGTTGTTGGCCAAGATCTTGCGATACATGGCCCCATCCATCCTCCCCTCAATACGGTGCAGTCGTCCTGTCTCCTTTGCAGAAAAGCATCCCCAAAGAATGATGTTTCCACCTCCATGCTTCACGGTTGGGATGGTGTTCTTGGGGTTGTACTCATCCTTCTTCTTCCTCCAAACACGGCGAGTGGAGTTTAGACCAAAAGCTCTATTTTTGTCTCATCAGACCACATGACCTTCTCCCATTCCTCCTCTGGATCATCCAGATGGTCATTGGCAAACTTCAGACAGGCCTGGACATGCGCTGGCTTGAGTAGGGGGACCTTGCGTGCGCTGCAGGATTTTAATCCATGACGGCGTAGTGTGTTACTAATGGTTTTCTTTGAGACTGTGGTCCCAGCTCTCTTCAGGTCATTGACCAGGTCCTGCCGTGTAGTTCTGGGCTGATCCCTCACCTTCCTCATGATCATTGATGCCCCACGAGGTGAGATCTTGCATGGAGCCCCAGACCGAGGGTGATTGACCGTCATCTTGAACTTCTTCCATTTTCTAATAATTGCGCCAACAGTTGTTGCCTTCTCACCAAGCTGCTTGCCTATTGTCCTGTAGCCCATCCCAGCCTTGTGCAGGTCTACAATTTTATCCCTAATGTCCTTACACAGCTCTCTGGTCTTGGCCATTGTGGAGAGGTTGGAGTCTGTTTGATTGAGTGTGTGGACAGGTGTCTTTTATACAGGTAACGAGTTCAAACAGGTGCAGTTAATACAGGTAATGAGTGGAGAACAGGAGGGCTTCTTAAAGAAAAATTAACAGGTCTGTGAGAGCCGGAATTCTTACTGGTTGGTAGGTTATCAAATACTTATATCATGCAATAAAATGCAAATTAATTACTTACAAATCATACAATGTGATTTTCTGGATTTTTGTTTTAGATTCCATCTCTCACAGTTGAAGTGTACCTATGATAAAAAGTACAGACCTCTACATGCTTTGTAAGTAGGAAAACCTGCAAAATCGGCAGTGTATCAAATACATGTTCTCCCCACTGTACATACTTATACCATGGCATTGTTGAATACCGGTACACATTTTCGATTGGCTTGAAGGGCATTCTAGTGCGTGCATTATTTCCCTATATTGCATGGTATAATTCAATGGCTATGAAGTTCATTCTTACATGTTCTATTTTTGAGCTGCTTTTGAAAGCAAAAGTCAAATTGAAAACATTATTGGCATTGTTGAATTAGATTTTCATAATAGCAAGCTAGGATGATGGTTTGGTTAGCTAAAATAGTAAGTCTGTTTGTTTGGTTACCAAGGCAACTACTGTAGCTAACTAACTAGCTAGTAGCTACTTCAGTGGATGTTTTCACATTTCTACTGGCAAATGAATACATTTCTAGCGGCAAATATGTTAATTTGAAGCTATGGTATAAAAGGGATAATCAACTCAGGGCTCTGTGCGTTCTCTGGAAAATAAAGCAACTCTGTGGAAGGTTTGTTCCACTCTGCTAATGCGTTGCAGAATACACCTTCCATGTCATACACTATTTTCCATAGAACGTACAGCCCCTCGATGATTATCCCTTACTTATACAACGGGTGGGTCTAATCCTGGAGGCTGATTGGTTAAAATCATGTTCCAGCCGGTGTCTATTCCACAAGTTACCACCAGCTAAGGCTATGATGTTGAAATGCCTATTCACTATTCCATCTGACTGTGCAATCCACTGTCTCATCAGCCCAGTCAGGCAATTTATTTATAAACTTGATCTCTACTGTAAAAGCATCTAGATATTATCTCCCATTTTGTTTAGACTAGCATTTGGTTTTCAACAGCGGATATTTGTATTAACCTTGCTGTCTGTCTTTCCGACATTTGCAACATTGTTTCAATATTGAAATTCGATCTCCAGATGTCCCATATTAATGAACGTGTCGGGAGTCAGGACGAGACAGGCTGGCAGCTTTTCATAGCCAGTCGAAATCATGAATCATGAATCAGCATGTCATTTGCTGTCATTCCAGCTTCAGTTTGAAGTTATTGTGATAGCTGTGTAGTTGGCTAGCTCCTCTGAACAGTGTCCTGGAAATCGTGCATCATTAGCTCATTGTTATTGTTACAGATTAAACAAATGCAAATGCAGCTACCTTGCTGTTATTCTGGCTGCATTGTTTGACATGACTGTGTTAGCCGAAGTTGGCTAGCTAGCAAGCAAAGGATAAGAACGTTGCAGCCATCATGGCAACGAAACATTTAGAACGAACGACTGGGTGGCGTCCATAGATTTAGAACAAAAAGACTTAACGACTGGGCCGCGTCTCTGGCAACCGAACCGATAGAACGAACAACCAGCCGGCTTGGGTAGCAAACCTAGATTTGTGTCGGGACTATATCTCATGGAAGGATGAAATAGTATGAAAAAATTCATCAAAATAACGTTTTCAATGAAAATATGTCAATCATTACTTGAATATGTTGGTAACCCGTTGTATAAAAGTGATAATGCCCTTGAAGCCGGTGTTTGGAGGATATATTGGCACGGTTTGCCGACCCGGGACAAACAACAACTCTGCCAATATATCCTCCGAACGCCGGCTTCAAGGGCATTATCATTTAAACGTACTGAATGTACATACTGTATGTACACATTAATTCACTCACACACACACATACACACACACACACACAGTCTAAAGCCCCACCGTCCAGTGGCTGCTGTATGACAGGGAGCTGATGTGATGGTTATCTCCAGTTAACTGGATTAGTCACATGGTTCAGATCAACTCATTGTACCACTCACACATTCCCCTCCATTAGGATGTTCTCACCCATGTAATGCACTCCAAACGATGGCACCAGGGGTTAACTTAATGGCTTTCAGAGCCTCCACTGTAGCAGACACTCTTATCCAGAATGACTTACAGACAACCACATATCATAGTCATAGTAAGCTTATTTTTCCTAAATAAAGCAGCTATCAGCAAAGTCAGTGCTACTAAGAAAAGACAAGTCTGAGTGTTAGTGCAAGAAAGGCAAGGGTGTTAGTAGCCTATATAGTGCATTCGGAAAGTATTCAGACCCCTTGACTTTTTCCACATTTTGTTACGTTACAGCCTTATTCTAAAATGTATTATATATTTTAAAAATCCTCATCAATCTACACACAATACCCCATAATGACAAAGCGAAACAGGTTTTTAGAAATGTTTGCAAATGTATAAAAAATTAAAAACAGAAATACCTTATTTACATAAGTATTCAGACCCTTTGCTATGAGACTCAAAATTGAGCTCAGATGTATCCTGTTTCCATTGATCATTCTTGAGATGTTTCTACAACTTGATTGGAGTCCACCTGTTGTAAATTCAATTGATTGGACATGATTTGGAAAGGCACACACCTGTCTATATAAGGTCCCACAGTTGGCAGTGCATGTCAGAGCAAAAACCAAGCCATGAGGTCGAAGGAATTGTTTGTAGAGTTCCTAGACAGGATTGTATCGAGGCACAGATGTTGCGGTCCCTTATGTAGGGAAGGGCACTGAAAAATGTCTGCCGCATTGAAGGTCCCCAAGAACACAGCGGCCTCCATCATTCTTAAATGGAAGAAGTTTGGAACCACCAAGACTCTTCCTAGAGCTGGCCACCCGGCCAAACTGAGCAATTGGGGAGAAGGGCCTTGGTCAGGGAGGTGACCAAGAACCTGATGGTTCCTCTGTAAAGATGGAAGAACCTTCCAGAAGCTCAACAACGAAACAAGATTCTCTGGTCTGATGAAACCAAGATTGAACTCTTTGGCCTGAATGCCAAGAGTCACATCTGGAGGAAACCTGGCACCATCCCTACGGTGAAGCATGGTGGTGGCAGCATCATGCTGTGGGAATGTTTTTCAGCGGCAGGGACTGGGAGACGATCGAGGGAAAGATGAATGGAGCAATGTACAGAGAGATCCTTGATGAGAACCTGCTCCAGAGCACTCAGGTCCTCAGACTGGGGTGAAGGTTTACCTTCCAACAGGACAACGACCCTAAGCACACAGCCAAGACAATGCAGGAGTGGCTTCAGGACAAGTCTCTGAATGTCCTTGAGTGGTCCAGCCAGAGCCCGGACTTGAACCCGATCGAACATCTCTGGAGAGACCTGAAAATATATTTGCAGCGACACTCCCCATCCAACCTGACAGGGCTTGAGAGGATCTGCAGAGAAGAATGGGAGAAACTCCCCAAATACAGGTGTGCCAAGCTTGTAGCGTCATACCCAAAAAGACTCGAGGCTGTAATCGCTGCCAAAGGCGCTTCAACAAAGTACTAAGTAAAGGTTGTGAATACTTATGTAAATGTGATATTTAAGTTTTTTATTTTTAATACATTTGCAAAGATTTATAAAAACCTGTTTTTCCTTTGTCATTATGCAGTATTGTGTGTAGATTGATGAGGTAAAAAAAGACACAATTTAATCCGTTTCAGAATAAGGCTGTAACGTAACAAAATGTGGAAAAAGTCAAGGAGTCTGAAAACTTTCCGAATGCACTGTATCTATTATAATTTTAGAAATGTGTTCATTTGCCAGTAAAAATGTGTTCAACGTCCACTGAAGTAGCTAGCAAGTTTACTAGATAGCTAAAGTAGTTGCCATGGTAACCAAACAAACAGACTTGCTAGTTTAGCTAACCAAACCGTCAGTCCTAGCTTGCCATTATGAAAATCAAATTCAACATTGCCAATAATGTTTTCAGTTCAAAAGCAGATCAAAAATAGAACATGTAAGAATGAACTATAGCCATTGAATTCTACCGTGCAAATATACCGTGCATTATTGGGAAATAATGCACACTCTAGAATGCCCTTCAAGCTAATCAGAAACAACAATTCCATGGTATAAGTTGCATTATCAGGTCTTTGTTTACAAAGCCTCTTTCCAGGAACATCATTCAGGATAAAAACCTATTAACCTTTTCTCCATTCAGAGAATTGAGTGGTGGGCAGCAACAATCATACTATAGACCTTAAAGGAGTGAAGTAGGTTGTCTGGATGGTTAGCTATTCTCAGGAAGAATGTCACCTGAAGGTCAGGGACCTCAGATGCCCCACTGATGAAACCCCACTCACTGAGACCCGCACCACGATTACATTCCAAAGTGGCACCCTATTCCCTACATAGTGCACTACTTTTGACCAGGGCCCATAAGGATATATCAGGTGCCATTTGAGATGCAGCCCACCTCTCATCCAGAACACGCATCAAATACTTACGACTCTTACACACACATAGGTCTGTACTCTACCTCTAAACAGGACACACAGCTCTCTAACCCAGAACAGGGTACACAGCTCTCTAACCCAGAACAGGACACACTGCTCTTTAACTGTGATCATTCTTATAATCCTATGGGCGCTCTTGACACTACATCAAAGATCTACTGGCTTACAAAATGATTGACAGAAGTGGGTATATGTAGGTTTACACTGTAAGTCTTCATTTTGAGAGGCAGAGGTGAGGCAAGGCAGAAACAGAGACAGACAAAGAGCATGAGGACTTCATTTCAGACCAATGCATCATATCACACTCCTCCCCCTCCTCCCCCCCCCGCTGCACTCTAACTGCTTCAATAATTCATCTGTACTAAAATAAAAACAGCATCATCTCACATGCAGAAAGCCTGAAACACAATCAAAGGTTATACTCTGATGCTTTCATTCCAGCCGGGAAAAACAACAACAGTCTCTTCCGCAATGCACAAACATACAAACACAAACACACTTGATTATACTTCAGACAAATGCTCAAAGCAACATATTTTGGTTTCTTATGGGAAAAGACACCATCTAACACATATTCTACTTCTTCATGGGCAGAAGTATCCAGTCAGTAAATTATTCAATGACCCACCATCTACAATATGGTGGCCTTGCCTTGTCATGGCCAACTACTTCCGTTGCGTCTGCCTCTGCCCCTATATCTCCCAGCATTCAACTGGTTTAGCGTCCCATGTTACATGAGCTGAAATAAAAGATCCCCGAAAATGTCCATTCACCTGCGGGATCGTCTGAGACCAGCCACCCGGACAGCTGATAAAACTGTGGGTTGGCACAATCAACAGCCTGATCAACTCTATGCGAAGGAGATGTGTCGCGCTGCATGAGGCAAATGGTGGTCACACCAGATACTGACTGGTTTTCTGATCTATGCCCCTACCTTATTTTTTAAAGGTATATGTGACCAACAGATGCATATCTGTATTCCCAGTCATGTGAAATCCATAGATTAGGACCTAATTAATTTATTTTAATTGACTGATGTCCTTATATGAACTGTAACTCAGTAAAATCTTTGAAATTGTTGCATGTTGCGTTTATATTTTTGTTCAGTGTATATACAGTGGGGAAAAAAAGTATTTAGTCAGCCACCAATTGTGCAAGTTCTCTCACTTAAAAAGATGAGAGAGGCCTGTAATTTTCATCATAGGTACACGTCAACTATGACAGACAAAATGAGAGAAAAAAAATCCAGAAAATCACATTGTAGGATTTTTAATGAATTAATTTGCAAATTATGGTGGAAAATAAGTATTTGGTCAATAACAAAAGTTTCTCAATACTTTGTTATATACCCTTTGTTGGCAATGACACAGGTCAAACGTTTTCTGTAAGTCTTCACAAGGTTTTCAACACACTGTTGATGGTATTTTGGCCCATTCCTCCATGCAGATCTCCTCTATAGCAGTGATGTTTTGGGGCTGTCGCTGGGCAACACGGACTTTCAACTCCCCTCCAAATATTTTCTATGGGGTTGAGATCTGGAGACTGGCTAGGTCACTCCAGGACCTTGAAATGCTTCTTACGAAGCCACTCCTTCGTTGCCCAGGCGGTGTGTTTGGGATCATTGTCATGCTGAAAGACCCAGCCACGTTTCATCTTCAATGCCCTTGCTGATGGAAGGAGGTTTTCACTCAAAATCTCACGATACATGGCCCCATTCATTCTTTCCTTTACACGGATCAGTCGTCCTGGTCCCTTTGCAGAAAAACAGCCCCAAAGCATGATGTTTCCACCCCCATGCTTCACAGTAGGTATGGTGTTCTTTGGATGCAACTCAGCATTCTTTGTCCTCCAAACACGACGAGTTGAGTTTTTACCAAAAAGTTATATTTTGGTTTCATCTGACCATATGACATTCTCCCAATCCTCTTCTGGATCATCCAAATGCACTCTAGCAAACTTCAGACGGGCCTGGACATGTACTGGCTTAAGCAGGGGGACACGTCTTGCACTGCAGGATTTGAGTCCCTGGCGGCGTAGTGTGTTACTGATGGTCGGCTTTGTTACTTGGGTCCCAGCTCTCTGCAGGTCATTCACTAGGTCCCCCCGTGTGGTTCTGGGATTTTTGCTCACCGTTCTTGTGATCATTTTGACCCCACGGGGTGAGATCTTGCGTGGAGCCCCAGATCGAGGGAGATTATCAGTGGTCTTGTATGTCTTCCATTTCCTAATAATTGCTCCCACAGTTGATTTCTTCAAACCAAGCTGCTTACCCATTGCAGATTCAGTCTTCCCAGCCTGGTGCAGGTCTACAATTTTGTTTCTGGTGTCCTTTGACAGCTCTTTGGTCTTGGCCATAGTGGAGTTTGGAGTGTGACTGTTTGAGGTTGTGGACAGGTGTCTTTTATACTGATAACAAGTTCAAACAGGTACCATTAATACAGGTAACGAGTGGAGGACAGAGGAGCCTCTTAAAGAAGAAGTTACAGGTCTGTGAGAGCCAGAAATCTTGCTTGTTTGTAGGTGACCAAATACTTATTTTCCACCATAATTTGCAAATAAATTCATTAAAAATCCTACTATGTGATTTTCTGGAATTTTTTTCCTCAATTTGTCTGTCATAGTTGACGTGTATCTATGATGAAAATTACAGGCCTCTCTCATCTTTTTAAGTGGGAGAACTTGCACAATTGGTGGCTGACTAAATACTTTTTTTCCCCACTGTATATACAGTACCAGTCAAAAGTTTGGACACACCTGTTCATTCAAGGGTTTTTCTTTATTTTTACTATTTTCTACATTGTAGAATAATAGTGAAGACATCAAAACTATGAACTAACACATATGGAATCATGTAGTAACCAGAAAAGTGTTAAACAAATCAAAATATATTTTAGATTTTAGATTCTTCAAAGTAGCAAACCCATGCCTTGATGACAGCTTTGCACACACTTGGCATTCTCTCAACCAGCTTCACCTGGAATGCTTTTCCAACAGTCTTGAAGGAGTTCCCACATATATAGAGCAATTGTTGGCACTTTTCCTTCCCTCTGCGGTCCAACTCATCCCAAACCATCTCAATTGGGTTGAGGTTGGGTGATTGTGGAGGCCAGAACATCTGATGCAGCACTCCATCACTCTCCTTCTTAGTCAAATAGCCCTTACACAGCCTGGAGGTGTGTTTTGGGTCATTGTGCTGTTGAAAAACAAATGATAGTCCCACTAAGCGCAAACCAGATGGGATGGCATATTGCTGCAGAATGCTGTGGTAGCCATGCTGGTTGTGTGCCTTGAATTCTAAATAAATCACAGACAGTGTCACCAGCAAAGCACCCCTACACCATCACACCTCCTCCTCCATGCTTCACGGTGGCAACCACACATGTGGAGATCATCCGTTCACCTACTCTGCGTCTCACAAAGACACAGCGGTTGGAACCAAAAATCTCACATTTGGACTACAGACCAAAGGACAGATTTCCAACGGTCTAATGTCCATTGCTCGTGTTTCTTGGCCCAAGCAAGTCTCTTCCTATTATTGGTTTCCTTTAGTATTGGTTTCTTTGCAGAAAAATCGACCATGAAGGCCTGAGTCACGCGGTCTCCTCTGAACAGTTGATGTTGAGATGTCTGTTATTTGAACTCTGTGAAGCATTTATTTGGGCTGCAATCTGAGGTGCAGTTAATTTCCGATTTCTGAGGCTGGTAACTCTAATGAACTTATCCTCTGCAGCAGAGGAAACTCTGGGTCTTCCTTTCCTGTGGCGGTCGTTAGAGCTGCTCTGACTGTTTACCTTGTGTTGTGGCCCTCCTGTAGCTCAGTTGGTAGAGCATGGCGCTTGCAACGACAGGGTTGTGGGTTTGATTCCCACGGGGGGCCAGTATGAAAAATGTATGCACTCACTAACTGTAAGTCGCTCTGGATAAGAGCGTCTGCTAAATGTTGTGGGTGTGTTTTGGCAGCTCTGACTGTTAACCTTGTGTTTTGGCTGCTCTGACTTTTAACATTGTGTTGTGGGTGTGTTTTGGCTGCTTTGACTGTTAACCTTGTGTTTCGGGTGTGTTTTGACTGCTCTGACTGTTAACCTTGTGTTGTGGGTGTGATTTGGCTGCTCTGACCATAATTCCTGTGAAGGTGATAATTGTGCTGACTGTGATCATTTCCATAACTATGCAGTTTGTATATTTCCTGCGCTGGCTGTCCTAGGCTGTGGTAGGTTGTGTTAGAACTGTTGTTGTTGGTGGTGTGTGTGTGTGTGTTTGTTTGTGTGTGTGTTTATGTGTGTGTTTGTGTGCATGCTCTGCTCCCAGTCTCAGCTGTGACAGGGACACACCCACGCTGAATAACTACACTCTCACGAAACACCTTGCCACCTATCTTCACATCAGCCCTCCTCCAGCCTCCTCATCTCCTCTCCTCCCTTCACCTCCCCTCCTCTTCTCTCTTCCCTTGCTCTCCTCCCCTCTCCTCTCTTCCCTTGCTCTCTCATCCCTCATCTCCTTTAGTCCCTTGCTCTCCTCTCCCCTTTCCACTCTTCCATTGCCTTCCTCTGCTCTGCTCTGCTCTCCTCTCCTCCCCCTCTCCTCTCTTCCCTTACTCTCCTCCCCATCTCCTCTCTTCCCTTACTCTCCTCCCCATCTCCTCTCTTACCTTACTCTCCTCCCCATCTCCTCTCTTCCCTTACCCTCCTCTGCTTCGCTCTCCTCTCTCATTTTACATTTACATTTTAGTCATTTAGCAGACGCTCTTATCCAGAGCGACTTACAGTTACTGAGTGCATACATTTTTTTATTTTTTTTTCATACATCTGCTCTCTCCTCTCCAGCGACAGTAACAGGTTACAAGTGCAGGTCGAGCGGAGCAAAGGCAGGAGAGGGAGAGTGGTTTTCTCCTGTTCTCTTCTCCCTGTGTGTCATTCTCACATCAACTACTGTGGCCAGGAGCAGGAAAGGGAGCGGAGCATGGTTTCTAAAACCAACTGATTCAACTCCTGCTGCTGGCTCTCACAGAACGTCATCCACATCAGAGACCACTCTACTTCTCTCTGTCTTTCTTTTTCTCTCTTTCTCGCTCTCTATCTTTCTGTCTATCCCTTTCACACACAGACCAAAATCCCAATAATTTACCATGCCTGCTTTTTTATACCAGCATTTTGGTGTATCCGAAAGGGGTGGTGGTAAAAAAAAAAAAAAACATGGTCAATTAAAAGCCACCTAAAGACCTAGTCATGATTCCTGCATTTTCACAGACCCTGTAACCAAAATACAGGTATCGGGTCTGTGTGACTGGTTCTCTGCTTTTTTGCAAGTAAATTCATTAATACTGCCATTGTTTAACACCTCCCTAATTTTAAATGCATACAGCCCCCATGGTTTAACAACACCCCCCACCCCTCCCGATTTTCCAGTTACCCACGGATATGCTCGAAAGTGCTACATAAGGGGCTGTTTGAAAGGGGTCATATAAACATTGCATTATATGTTTTACAGGTAATATACCACATATTCTGTCTGAAAATGGTATTCATCTCTCACTTTCTATCTCTCTCTCTCTCTTTCTCCCCTTTCTCTCTCTCGCTCTCTCTATCACATTTTCTTCTGCTCTCTGAATATGGTCTCCAAATTATTCCTCGAGGTATTCTGCCAATATTTCCAAAACAGTGTTTCTGAAATATTTAAAATATCACCTCAGTAATGGACAGGATCAAGACCACAGTGATGCGCAAACAATTGTCATTCAAAACATAAAACATTTAAACAAGTGCTATGACTCATACAATGTTCATTGAATCGCTAGCATTGCCTGTCAGTGAGTACACATTTCTACACTATAAACTTTGTGAAGTGAAAAACATCAACCTGATAATAGCCACACACAATAGTACAAACACACAACAAAATGTAAAACCCAGCACAGCACTAAAGGCCCACAAACTATGTTTTTAACACGAGAGAGAGAACTGATTTCCATAGCCGGTGGGATGTGGGGCAGGGTGGGGGGTTGTGGGGGTGCCTACTGCTAAATAGCCAGACTGATAATAGTCAATTAATGGTACTTGAACTATCTGCACTCTCCAACTTTCACTGAACCTAAACAACACTCGATAGACTATAGTGCCTTGTGAAAGTATTCACCCCCCTTGGCATTTTTCCTATTTTGTTGCCTTACAACCTGGAAATAACATTGATTTTTGGGGGGTTTGTATCATTTGATTTACACAACATGCCTACCACTTTGAAGATGCAAAATATGTTTTATTGTGAAACAAACAAGAAATAAGACCAAAAAAAGAAAACTTGAGCGTACATAACTATTCACCCCTCAAGGTCAATACTTTGTAGAGCTAACATTTGCAGCAATTACAGCTACAAGTCTCTTCGGGTATGTCTCTATAAGCTTGGCACATCTAGCCACTGGGATTTCTGACCATTCTTTAAGGCAAAACTGCTACAGCTCCTTCAAGTTGAATTGGTTCCGCTGGTGTACAGCAATCTTTAAGTCATACCACAGATTCTCAATTGGATTGAGGTCTGGGCTTTGACTAGGCCATTCCAAGACATTTAAATGTTTCCCCTTAAACCACTCAAGTGTTGCTTTAGCAGTATGCTTAGGGTCATTGTCCTGCTGGAAGGTGAACCTCCGTCCCAGTCTCAAATCTCTGGAAGACTGAAACAGGTTTCCCTCAAGAATTTCCCTGTATTTAGCGCTATCCATCATTCCTTCAATTCTGACCAGTTTCCCAGTCCCTGCCGATTATGTTCTTGGGGGTGATGAGAGGTGTTGGGTTTGCGCCAGACTTAGTGTTTTCCTTGATAGCAAAAAAGCTAAATTTTAGTCTCATCTGACCAGAGTGCCTTCTTCCATATGTTTGGGGAGTCTCCCACATGCCTTTTGGCGAACACCAAATGTGTTTGCTTATTTTTTTCTTTAAGCAATGGCTTTTTTCTGGCCACTCTTCCGTAAAGCCCAGCTCTGTGGAGTGTACAGCTTAAAGTGGTCCTATGGACAGATACTCCAATCTCCGCTGTGGAGCTTTGCAGCTCCATCAGGGTTATCTTTGGTCTCTTTGTTGCCTCTCTGATTCATGCCCTCCTTGCATGGTCTGTTAGTTTTGGTGGGCGGCCCTCTCTTGGCAGGTTTGTTGTGGTGCCATATTCTTTCAATTTTTTAATAATGGATTTAATGGTGCTCCGTGGGATGTTCAAAGTTTCAGATATTTTTTTATAACCCAACCCTGATCTGTACTTTTCCGTTATTTATTTTTTAGAATTGTTTTTAATGTTATTATTTTCATTTCACTTCACCAATTTGGACTATTTTGTGTATGTCCATTACATGAAATCCAAATAAAAATCAATTTAAATTACAGGTTGTAATGCAACAAAATAGGAAAAACGCCAAGGGGGATGAATACTTTTGGAAGGCACTGTATACACAACATATACACACTCGCACACACTACATTGACACTCCCACACAAAACCCACACACATTCACATACACTACATACGCACACAGACACATCACACACACATGCATACCGACACAACACAAACACACACATACGCACATTCACACACGCACATACACTTTTACACTCATAATTTGCTGATGCTACTCTTTTCTTAATTTTACTCATATTATTATCTATTCTGATGCCTAGTAACTTTACCCTGCCTTCATATACATAACTACTTCAAAAACCTCGTACCTCGCACATTGATCTGGTACTGGTACTTCCTGTATATATTGTAACTCCATTCTTGTGTATTTTATTTTATTTTCATTTTTATTTTAAAACTCTGCATCGTTGGGAAGTGCTCATAGGCAAGCATTTCACTGCATTGTTTTGACTGCTAGCATGTGATTACCCCTCCTGCACTCCTGGGCATTGAGCAGCCCAGCATTGAGCAGCCCAGCATTGAGCAGCCAGGGAATAAGCAAGAGATCTAGACAGAAGAAAATAAAATAGTGAGAGAGATTGCAAGACAGTGAGAACATTAAGCTAAACTCCAGTGAGGAGGTTGCCAGATTTAGTTGTTTCCAGACAGAGTGAGACAAGAGGTGACCGTGACACAGTCTCACTATGTTGTCTTCCTAGACAGCTCTCAGAGGACAGGCAGAGCGTCTAGTCTACATGTGCTCACTACACATCCTCAGGAGGAAGATAAGCAAAGTTGGGAAAATTACATTGAGCAGCCTACTGTACTGGAAGCTAGACATTTTACATCTTCATATCAACAATGTGTTACCAGCCCACCTTAAAATGACACCATGTGTAGCCATTTGATGTCATTTTTCATTTTTTTTTTTCAGAGTTACAAACCATCACTTTTCAATGTAATCTCACCTGACCTAACATGACGACCACTCATGAGGCCTACCTGAGAATCCAAGTATCTAGTCTTGGGAGACACATGCTTTTGAAGTGAAAAAGTATATTTTAAAAGCCCCAGTGTTCACCAATAGCATAGAGTAGACTGAGCAGAAGAGCGTGACTATACTGAAACGTATCCTAATTTAGCACCATGGACAGTGTTGGTCAAGGGGCCCTAATTCAGCCATGTGGACAGCGTCGGTCAAGAGGCCCTAATTCAGTACCATGGACAGCGTAGTCAAAGGGCCCTAATTCAGCACCATCGACAGCGTAGTTAGGGGCCCTAATTCAGCACCATGGACGGTGTCGGTCAAGGGGCCCTAATTCAGCACCATGGACAGCGTCGGTCAAGGGGCCCTAATTCAGCACCATGGGCGGTGACAGTCAAGGGGCCCTAATTCAGCACCATGGATAGTGTCGGTCAAGGGGGCCCAAATTCAACACCATGGATAGCGTCAGTCAAATTGCAGTAGCCAACCAGCAGAGCTCGTGACTGACATATGATTTCAAAGACGTGTGATGTGAGACAGTTTTATCTTTTAAAAAATTCGTCCAAAAGCTTCAAACATTAGCCTAATAAAGAAGGCTAGGTCTACTGTAGGCCTACTGTGTGAAATTCGGAGACTTCTCTCTAAGCCTGTATGTGTATGTGACACATTTCTGCGTAGTGCATAACAGCCAGCGTGTATTTGTTGTGTAAAAATATTGCACGTTTGTTAATCTAGGCATGTCAAAAATCACGTGCTTAACACAATCTGACGCACGGAAAACATGCAATAGCCTACTTTCCCCACTGGACTATAATGATATCATGTTATCAAACCAGGGCAACAATTAAAACATCACAATAATTTACAACAGTATCACAGACACAATTATACACATAAGCCCCGTTCCACATAGCCTATATCCAGACAGGAATGAGAATATTTGTCATTATGTATCCTCTAGGTCTTGAACTTCACAAGAAAGTATTATTCATTTAGAATCTTTAAAAATAGGCTTCCACCACTCTCCAACTGTAAGCATTATGGATAAGCAGGGTAAGTCGCGGCCAAATTACAATATCGAGAGCCAGGGTAGGCTGTTGCTACATGGTCCTGTCTAAGTATAGGATTACCCACTTGCCACTGTGAGAACCAGGAGAGCGAGCGCTGCTGTCACCGGGGCTGCCATCGCCACTCACTCCTTCCACTGCGCCCGAAATCCGAAAACTTGGAGATGGACGAGTTTCCTGTTTCCCCCTCTTTCGCTCCCAGTGTGAAAATGAAAAATAATACCAGAGACAGCACACACCAGCGCGTAATAAGAGGGTGACTTAAGGTGTCATTTCAAGTCGTTGGTATCCGACGATCCCGTTAGTTTGATAAAGGGTGAGGCTTCAAATCTCGTTACGAGGCGAGGAGGGGGTTGTTCAGTCTTCCCAGATGAGGAGGCTTGTTTCTGTCACAGCGCGTCTGAGTGGGGCTACGCGTCCGACCCCCGCCAGTCATGGAACTGCCAGTGCACGGCAAACCGGGGGCGCAGAAACGGAGTCCCTAATTCCACTTGAGTGTTAAAATGTTATTTTCCCCGAAATTTGGCGGCTATGAAGATGGATGTCGAGTTACGGGAGATAAGGTAATCCCGTTGATGGTAGACTGTCCATCCATTGCCTACTGTAGATAAAATATTAAAGCGGTTGTCCTCACTTTGCCCTTGGCCGCCTGGTGCGCTCTACGTCGGGCGGCGGGGAGTTCCAGTCTCTATTGCTCAGTTTTGATCTAGCCTACACAGTTGACATTTGTGACAACAAATAGGAGGCAATTACAGTAGAGATCCCCGAGGCGATCGGCTATTCTAATAGACTGCATTTACTTATTTTAATAAATGGGGATTAATCCTTGGAAAAACACATTTCGGTTTAAAGTAAACCCCCATGGGGCGCAACTCCAATAAAACAAATAAAACGCTTTTAATCTGAAAAATTAAATAATACAACTTGTACTTTTCAGGCTTGCACAGAAAACAACTTAGCGCCCCTAAAGATCTAAGCGCCCATGGGGCGCCATGATGCCTGATATCATAGTTATCGGCATTAAACACATTAAACCCGGGTGGGTTGACGTGCACGGCATGGAGCAGTCCCTTCCAACTAGCCCGAAGAGAGGTGCTGGCTGGGCGGGAGTGCATCATGGGGCAGGGCTTTGGGTGTGGAAGAATATTCAACCCATCACAGAGATGTCAGATAAATGAATGGTTATCTAAGAAACATTAGCAGGTTAATATACAGTATTTACACCAGAGGTGAAACATTTATGGGCGCTTCATTGAGGTGGATATTCAAGGGCCCAAAACGGGGCAATTTAGAGTTCTGGTTGAAAAGTTGACTCACTCTGGTCTGGTCCCAGTCTGGTTGAAAGGTCAACCCCCACTCTGGGCAAGGTCTGCATTGTAGTATATCCCAAAAGTGAATGTGACCCTTACCACTGGACATAGGCCTACAGTGACACATACATATACAACGTATCATTTTACACAGAAAATGCAGGCCCACTTGACTCAAGCCAATTATGAGTGTAGAGAACGCCTCTATAACAGGAAGCTCAGGCCCATGCATGACTCTGACTGTGTGAGCATGCAGTATGCTGTATGTTGGATAGTGAAATAGGTCAACACTGAAACCGTGCAAAGCGTTTCATTTTATTACCTGAGAATAAACACAACTACTTCAGCCTCGCTTGGCGACCTCAGCTGGTAACCATGGGCTCCGTAATAATTACAGAGGGAGATTATGCAATTAACTCTGTGTGAACTTAATTAAGCACAGCTTTGAACAGTTCAAAGCACAGCTTTGAACGGTTCAAACCCCCCCTCCCCCCGCATGAATGAGCTACACTCTGAGACCCATGCTAACTACCCAGGGATACTTCTGTAAAGTGGAGGGAAGAGGAGGGAGGGAGGAGGAGGGATGGAGAAAGGTGAGGAAGAATAGAGAGAGGAGGAGAAGGATGAGAGAGAAGAGACACAGCTAGCCACTCTCCTCTCCTCTCCTCTCCTCTCCTCCCCTCTCCTCCCCTCTCCTCTCCTCTCCCTCTCCTCTCCTCTCCTCTCCTCTCCTCTCCTCTCCTCTCCTCTCCTCTCCTCTCCTCTCCTCTCCTCTCCTCTCCAGAACAACAGTATAGATATCCAGTTACCTTAAAAGCAGGATATCCCAATCCCACATTGCACGTTAAAGTGGGTATGCCATAACAGAGCCACATCTCTGCTGATGACCTAATGAAATTAACATCCATCACCCCATACCCGCCCCCCTCGCCCTCGCCCTCGCCCTCGCCCCCGCTCACCCCACCCCTCATAGTGACCAGTAGGCCTGCTTCTAAAAGCTGTGGTGTGGAGGGTGGAGGGAGGTGGAGGGCCCAGGATGGAGGGTGGAGGGAGGTGGAGGGCCCAGGATGGAGGGTGGAGGGAGAGTGGAAACAGAGAGATAATTAGAGCTCACTGATGGCTGTGCCAAGAGAGACTGAGACCAGGCCCCTCAGACAAGCAGCCTCCAACAGCAAGCAACAAAAAAAACAGACTATCCACAGCACTTTGTCCTCCTCTCTCCAAACACCGACATTAAGGACACGGGATGGAAACAATGACCTTCCTTATCCCTATCAAGCAGCCACGACGTGTGGCAATAACAGTTTAATGACCACTTATCCACACACTGCCTAAAGTAGTATTTCAATACCAGCGCCAACTCTCTCCTCAGCCACGTCAACACATTCCCCACCAACCTACCCTGGCAATATCTACCTTCATATCTCTTGCCACACTCCTAACCCCCTAACTCAAACCCCTCTCCTCTCATCAGATCCCTCTTTTCTCCCCAGACTCCATTCCCCTTCTATCCCACGCTTCTCTACTCATTCCTTTGTCACACTGGTGGCTTGCTTTTAGTTTTGAGTCCTTTTACATTACCTTCAAGTGCTCATCGACCATGCTGTTGTGTAGGAGGCATTTCCCATTGAAATTCAGTTGGTGAAAGTGTAATATAATCAGTTCATATGACTGTGGGACATTTGTGTTCCCATATGATAGGCAGGGACAGGGAGTTCCCTAATTCCAGACTGGTGGTCTGTCACAACCAGACACTGTCCTACTCTGATGACTACAACTCACCCTGACGGCTCAGTCTCTGGACGGGACCTCATACAGTCAGTCCCCCTCCCCTGACAGATACAGTCAGTCCCCCTCCCCTGACAGATACAGTCAGTCCCCCTCCCCTGACAGATACAGTCAGTCCCCCTCCCCTGACAGATACATTCAGTCCCCCTCCCCTGACAGATACAGTCAGTGTGTCTGTTGTTGACTCCTATAAGGAGAACTGTGTGTCTGTTGTTGACTCCTATAAGGAGAACTGTGTGTCTGTTGATGACTCCTATAGGGAGGACTGTGTGTCTGTTGATGACTCCTATAAGGAGAACGGTGTGTCTGTTGATGACTCCTATAAGGAGGACTGTGTGTCTGTTGATGACTCCTATAGGGAGGACTGTGTGTCTGTTGATGACTCCTATAAGGATAACTGTGTGTCTGTTGATGACTCCTATAAGGAGAATGGTGTGTCTGTTGATGACTCCTATAAGGAGGACTGTGTGTCTGTTGTTGACTCTGATAGGGAGGAGTGTGTGTCTGTTGTTCACTCCTATAGGGAGGACTGTTGGTCTGTTGTTTCACTCATATAGGGAGGACTGTGTGTCTGGTTATGACTCCTATAAGGAGGACTGTGTGTCTGTTGTTGACTCCTATAAGGAGAACTGTGTGTCTGTTGATGACTCCTATAGGGAGGACTGTTGGTCTGTTGTTTCACTCCTATAGGGAGGAATGTGTGTCTGGTGATGACTCCTATAAGGAAGACTGTGTGTCTGTTGATGACTCCTATAGGGAGGACTATGTGTCTGTTGATGACTCCTATAGGGAGGACTGTGTGTACTGAGCAGGGTTATGTCATCATGATTCGTGTCCCCAGCCAGACAGTACACACCTGACTCAGACTGCACAATGGCCCAGTGCCAACACATTGTCACACACACACACACACACACACACACACACACACACACACACACACACACACACACACACACACACAAACAAACACACATATGCATGCACACACACACAAACCTTGTCCCTAAACACCCTCTCAAACAAACATAAACACACACACTGTCTCGAACACACTTTCTAATGAGCCAACAAACACAGATTTGCAGATAGACAGACACACACACACACACACACACACACACACACACACACACACACACGCACACACACTGTGACCCATCCTTACAGACTCTCTCAAATGAGTACACAGATGGTCATGATTTTTGAGGTCTCCTCTGAGACTTCTGCTTTCTCTTTCATCTTTTAAATTTTTCCATCATCCTTGCTGTTGTTTCTGTGTATCTCTCTAACAGACTATGAACAGTACAGGCCACTGGCATCCACAGATGCCTGTTTACTGTAGCCGGGATCAAACTGACCAATTAGACCGAATCAATGCCGATGGGACAAAAAGACAAACAAGGCTGCATCCTGTGACTCTGCTCCTACCTTTACAGTCACTCTTCATACACCCTACTGCATCTACCAAGAACATCTCCCTCTCTACTCTCAACAACCGCCTCCTCTTATCTGCACACACACATGCACATGGACAGACACAGACACAGACACACACACACACATACTGTAGGTTTAGGGTATTAAGATGAACATAGAGGACCCTCTATAGTCCTAAATTGTCTGTATTTTGTCTGTGTGCCACCAGGCTTTAGTTCCGATTAACTCTATCTTGTTATTTCATGGTGTCCTTTCCACTATCCCTCTACTGGGAGACCCTGTAAGATTATTTTTTAAATTAAGACCATTTGAAATTACTAACTAAACAGTTGGTCCTTTCAACATTGGAGTACTCGGGAGGGAGGCTAAAGCAGTTTCATTTAAACGCGAAAGAACGTTGATAAGTTCAGACAAGTATTTGACATTGAAGAAAAAATTATGGCTATCTGGCTCAGAGTCTGAGATCGCCCTGCAGGGCTTGAGTTGAGAATTAAAGCTCAAGGTTTTAAGTTTTTTAAACCTTGACTATTATTGGTCCCACTGGACCAGTCTGATAATACTATGTCTATATACACTACCGTTCAAAAGTGTAGACGTTGTTAATGTTGTAAATGGCTATTGTAGCTGGAAACGGCTGATTTTTTATGGAATATCTACATAGGCGTACAGAGGCCCATTATCAGCAACCATCAGTCCTGTGTTCCAATGGTACGTTGTGTTTGCTAATCCAAGTCTTTTCTTTTTATTGGCCAATCTGAGATATGGCTTTTTCTTTGCAACTCTGCCTAGAAGGTCAGCATCCCGGAGTCGCCTCTTCACTGTTGACGTTGAGACTGGTGTTTTGCGGGTACTATTTAATGAAGCTGCCAGTTGAGGACTTGTGAGGCGTCTGTTTCTCAAACTAGACACTCTAATGTATTTGTCCTCTTACTCAGTTGTGCACCAGGGCCTCCCACTCCTTTCTATTCTGGTTAGAGCCAGTTTGCGCTGTTCTGTGACATTTTGAGCCTGTAATCGAACCCACAATTGCTGATGCTCCAGATACTCAGCTAGTCTCAAGAAGGCCAGTTTTATTGCTTCATTAATCAGCACAAGAGTTTTCAGCTGTGCTTACAGAATTGCAAAGGGGTTTTCTAATGAACAATTAGCCTTTTAAAAGTATAAACTTGGATTAGCAAACACAACGTGCCATTGGAACACAGGACTGATGTTTGCTGATAATGGGCCTCTGTACGCCTATATAGATAGTCCTTTAAAAATAAGCCGTTTCCAGCTAAAATAGCCATTTACAACATTAACAATGTCAATACTGTGTTTCTGATCAATTTGATATTATTTTAATGGAGAAAAAAATAGCTTTTCTTTCAAAAACAAGGACATTGCTAAGTGACCCCAAACTTTTGAATGGTAGTGTATCTATGCCCCTTTCCCAGCACAGGCCCATTAAGAACAAGGAAACGGATGCTGATCAATATGTTGAAAACAACCATAGATCATAGAAATAGGAGTGCAGGCAGGGCACAAAAAATAAAAACATTAACACTTGAAATGAAGCCTCCTCAGAGAACATTAGCAGTGAGACAGAGAAACAAGAGGAGAAAAAGGAAAGGGGATAAAAGGATGAAAGAGGAGGGGGTGAGATTGGTAAAAACAGGAGGGATTCTCAGGAGGAGAGAGTAGAGGGGGTGGGAAAGTTATACAGATAAAGGTTTAGCAGTAGAGAGAAAGAGAGAGAGAGAGAGAGAGAGAGAGAGAGAGAGAGAGAGAGAGAGAGAGAGAGAGAGAGAGAGAGAGAGAGAGAGAGAGAGAACCATTACATGCTGTATCCTCACTGCTAGTGATGCAGTCCTGCTCTCTCCCAATATAATTTATTCATTCTGTTTCTCAAGAATTACCTCCATTAAATATTCTATAAACTGACTTAGCCATCTTACTGGCTATTGCATAGACTTTGAGTTGATCCTTCATTTAACTTACAGTATGTATGAAATTCGGGATTCTAGACCGTAATATTTCAGAATCCGCCTCCATTCCAGTTGATTTTACATTTAAATTTACATCATTTAGCAGACGCTCTTATCCAGAGCGACTTACAAATTGGTGCATTCAACTTATGATAGCCAGTGGGACAAGCACTTTTCCCCCCTTTTTTTTCATGGGGGGGTGGGGGAGGGGGGGTAGAAGGATTACTTTTATACTATTCCAGGTATTCCTTAAAGAGGTAGGGTTTCAAGTGTCTCCGGAAGGTGGTCAGTGACTGTCCTGGCGTCGTGAGGGAGCTTGTTCCACCATTGATGAGCTCTATATATGGTTGGTCTGGAAAAACAAGAGGGAAGCCAACATTGCGAAAGTATTCACCCCCCTTGGCATTTTTCATATTTTGTTGCCTTACAACCTGGAATTAAAATTGATTTTTGGGGGGGTTGTATCATTTGATTTACACAACATGCCTACCACTTTGAAGATGCAAAATAATTTTTTTTGTGAAACAAGCAAAAAATAAGACAACAAAACTGAAATCTTGAGCGTGCATAACTATTCACCCACCCAAAGTCAATACTTTGTAGAGCCACCTTTTGCAGCAATTACAGCTGCAAGTCTCTTGGGGTATGTCTCTATAAGCTTGGCACATCTAGCCACTGGGATTTTTGCCCATTCTTCAAGGCAAAACTGCTCCAGCTCCTTCAAGTTGGATGGGTTCCACAGGTGTACAGCAATCTTTAAGTCATACCACAGATTCTCAATTGGATTGAGGTCTGGGCTTTGACTAGGCCATTCCAAGACATTTAGATGTTTCCCCTTAAACCACTCAAGTGTTGCTTTAGCAGTATGCTTAGGGTCATTGTCCTGCTGGAAGGTGAACCGCTGTCCCAGTCTCAAATCTCTGTGCTTCATCCCCTGTCTCAGGTATACCCTTCTGCTCCTCACGGGGGTCACTGGCAGGACATCCCAAATGCCCAGAAAGAGGGAGAGAGGGGTGAGGTTGGATATAAAGATAAAGCCAATTTGTTTTTCACTCAAATTAGTGAACATGACCATAAAGGCATATCCAGCTAACAGTTCTAGGGAGAGAGAACGTTTTTGTAATGTTACCCGTAATGTTCCCCTGATATTCGAGTGTCCAGTTTTCCGTTAGTTAGGAGAAGATTCTATCTATGTTAGCAAAAACCTTCTGAGAATCTATTTAGCATGTTTTAGGGTTAGTGTTAGGAGAACATTGCCTTAAAGTCAAACATAACTTATCCAGAACGTGGTTACCATGTTCTCAGAATATCCTATATTAATGTTCTAGACATGTTTCATGGAACGTTGCAAGAACATTAGTGTGTCCTGTTTTCTGAGGGTTAGGAGAATATTCCATCAACATACACAGAACATGGTTGCCATGTTCTCAGAATATACGATTTTAATGTTCTGGACACATTTCATTGGAATGTTGTAAGAATATTCCTGTGTCTAAGGACGTTTAAGACATAGGACATTCTGCCATGGTCCCCAGGAGGTTTTTGTTTAGTTCCTGGCTTTTTCCGGGGATGTCCCTAAAGACGTTTTTAGGACGTTGCCTGATGTAATGTGTTTCATTGCACATCACCCCTTATTACTATTGCAGAGTCCATCAAGGTCCTGATTGGTGAGCCACTCATCAATTCAATGAGTCTGTTGGCAAGGTTAAGGACACCCACACACACAAACAGTGCTTTCAACATACAGTGTTTTCAAGTTATATATTTGACACATTTTGACACACATGATTACATTGCGCATGTGTATTTATACAGTAATTATTATTCAATATGTCCTCACCTGAGATTTGCCTCAGACAAGTCCAAAGCGGGAGGGGTGAGCCTCTTCATAAATATCAACTGGTGCGCTGCTTCCAGTGTGAATGAAATCTCTAGCTTTAGCTCACCTGATATAGAATACCTCATGGTATGCTGCAGACCCTTTGTTCTACCAAGAGAGTTCTCATTTGGAATTATCACAGCTGTCTACATCCCACCACAAGCCAACACCACTTTGGCACTCATCGAACTGTATGGAGCCATAAACAAACAAGAAACCGCACACCCAGAGGCAGCGTTTCTTGTGGGCGGAGACTTTAACGCAGGGAGAATTAAAACCGTTCTACCTCACTTTACCAACACGTCTCCTGCGCCACAAGGGGCGCTACAATTCGAGACCACTTTTATTCTACCCACAGAAACGCATACAAGGCCCTCCCTCACTCTCCATTTGGCAAATCTGACCATGACTCTATCCTCCTGCTTCCTGTTTACAAACAAAATCTCAAACAAGGAGAACCAGTGTCAAAAGAACCGATGTGGATGTGGTGGAAGAGTCAGGCGCAGGACACAGAGGATTCGTCCAAAAGACTTTACTAGTCCAAAGTGCAACAAAACAATACACGACCTCGAAAACAAACGGAGGCGAGGGAATTACGCAACATGCGTAAAACAATAAACAAAACTAACAGAGCGCAAACACGCAGCTCCGCACGACAGGCAAACAACAACACACAATCTAACTAATACAAAACAGGGAACTTATAAGACACGTAATCAGAACACAAACAGACACAGGTGTACAAGACAGACTAAAGCAATCACACCACGAAACATACAACGGTGGCAGCTAGTACTCCGGGGACGGCGAACGCCGAAGCCTGCCCGAACCAGGAGGAGGAGCAGTCTCGGCCGAAACCGTGACAGTACCCCCCCCTTGACGCGTGGCTCCAGCCGTGCGCCGACCCCGGCCTCGGGGACGGCCAGGAGGACGCGGACCCGGGCGCGTGGGATGCCCACGGTGGAACTCAGTCAGGAGGGATGGATCGAGGATGTCCCTCCTAGGCACCCAGCACCGTTCCTCCGGACCGTACCCCTCCCACTCCACGAGATACTGGAGACCACTCATCCGGCGCCTCGAGTCCAAGATGGTCCGGACCCTGTACGCCGGGGGCCCCCTCGATGTCCAAAGGGGCGGAGGGTCTCTCCTATCTCATCTTCTTGGAGTGGGCCAGCTACCACCGGCCTGAGAAGAGACACATGGAACGAGGGGTTAATATTTTTGTATTCAATAGGCAGTTGTAACCTGTAACACACCTCGTTCAATCTTCTCAGGACTTTGAAGGGCCCCACAAACCGCCGACCCAGCTTCCGGCAGGGCAGGCGGAGGGGCAGGTTTCGAGTCGAGAGCCAGACTCGATCTCCCGGTGCGTACACCGGTCCCTCACTGCGGTGGCGATCGGCGCTCGCCTTTTGTTGACGGATGGCCCGCTGCAGATGGACATGGGCAGCGTCCCACGTCTCCTCCGAAGCGCCGAATCCACTCGTCCACCGCAGGGGCCTCGATCTGGCTCTCGTGCCACGGTGCCAGGACCGGCTGATACCCTAAAACACACTGGAAAGGTGTTAAACCGGTGGAGGAGTGGCGGAGAGAGTTCTGGGCCATCTCGGCCCAGGGGGATATACCTGGACCACCCCTCCGGCCGGTCCCGGCAATAGGACCTCAAAAACCTACCCACATCCTGGTTGACTCGTTCAACCTGCCCATTGCTCTCTGGGTGGTACCCCGAGGTAAGGCTCACCGAGACCCCCAAGCGTTCCATGAACGCCCCCCAGACTCTGGAGGTAAACTGGGGACCTCGGTCAGACACAATATCCTCGGGGACCCCATAGTGCCGGAACACGTGGGTAAATAGGGCCTCGGCGGTCTGTAGGGCAGTAGGGAGACCCGGCATTGGGAGGAGACGACAGGCCTTGGAAAACCGATCCACAACGACCAAAATGGTGGTATTCCCCTGGGAAGGGGGTAGATTGGTCACAAAATCCACCGAGAGGTGGGACCATGGTCGTTGTGGAACGGGCAGGGGATGTAACTTACCCCTGGGCAAATGTCTAGGCGCCTTACACTGGGCGCACACCGAGCAGGAGGAGACATAAACCCTCACATCCTTAGCTAACGTTGGCCACCAGTATTTTACGCTAAGGCAGTGCACTGTCCGGCCAATACCTGGATGTCCAGAGGAGGGTGATGTATGAGCCCAATAAATAAGACGATCACGAACCTCGAGCGGAACGTACTTCCGCCCCACAGGACACTCGGGGGGAGTAGGGTCGGCACGCAGTGGACCTCTCCTCTGTGTCATAACGCCGGGACAGGGTGTCTGCCTTACCGTTCTGGGACCCTGGGATGTATGTGATCTTAAAAACAAACCGGGTCAGGAACATGTTCCACCTAGCCTGACGAGGGTTCAATCTCCTAGCTGCCCGGATGTACTCCAGGTTACGGTGATCGGTCAGAATGAGGAAAGGGTGTTGAGCCCCCTCAAGCCAATGCCTCCACACCTTTAGGGCCTGGACTACAGCTAACAGCTCCCTGTCCCCAACGTCATAATTGCGCTCCGCCGAGCTGAGTTTCTTAGAGTAGAACGCACAGGGGCGGAGCTTAGGTGGCGTGCCGGACCGTTGTGACAGGACTGCCCCAATACCGGTCTCGGACGCGTCTACCTCTACTTGGAATGGTAAAGAGGGATCCGGATGCGCCAGCACCGGGGCCGAGGTGAACAGGTTCTTCAGTTTGACAAATGCCCTGTCCGCCTCAGCTGACCACTGCAGACGAACCGGACCCCCCTTTAACAGGGACGTAATGGGCGCTGCAACCTGTCCAAAGCCCCGAATAAACCTCCGGTAGTAATTAGCAAAACCCAAGAACTGCTGCACCTCTTTTACAGTGGTTGGAGTTTGCCAATTACGCACGGCCGACTACACGGTCTACCTCTATCTCCACACCAGACGCGGACAACCGATAACCCAAAAAGGAGACGGACTCCTGGAAGAACAGGCATTTCTCTGCCTTGACATACAAGTCATGCTCCAACAGTCTTCTCAACACTCGGCGCACTAGGGCTACATGCTCGGCTCGTGTAGAAGAGTACACTAGGATGTCGTCGATGTACACTACCACACCCTGCCCATGCATGTCCCGGAAAATCTCGTCAACAAAGGATTGGAAGACTGAAGGAGCATTCATTAGCCCGTATGGCATGACGAGATACTCGTAATGACCCGAGGTGGTGCTAAATGCCGTTTTCCATTCATCCCCCCTCCCTAATGCGCACCAGATTGTACGCGCTCCTGAGATCCAACTTTGTGAAGAACTGCGCTCCGCGTAATGACTCCGTCATAGTCGCAATCAGTGGAAGAGGGTAACTGTACTTAACCGTGATCTGATTGAGACTACGGTAATCTATACACGGGCGCAAACCCCCGTCCTTCTTCTTCACAAAGAAGAAACTTGAGGAAACCGGGGAAGTGGAGGACCGTATGTATCCCTGTGCCAAGGACTCGGCTATGTAAGTCTCCATAGCCGCTGTCTCCTCTTGAGACAGGGGATACACATGGCTCCGCGGAAGAGCCGCTCCTGTTTGGAGATTTATCGCACAGTCCCCCTGTCTATGAGGTGGTAGCCGTGTTGCCCTCGTCTTGCTGAACACGAGTGCTAAGTCCTCATACTCAGGGGGAATGCGCATTGCGGGCACTTGGTTTGGACTCTCAACCGAGGTCGCCCCTAAGGAAACACCTAGACATCTCCCTACACACTGGGCAGACCACTCCATAAGAGCCCTCTGTTGCCACGCAATGGTAGGATCATGGGTGCTTAACCAGGGAAGCCCCAACACCACGGGGTACGCAGGAGAGTCAATCAGATAAAACTGAATGATCTCCTCATGACCCCCCTGCGTCGTCATAGTAAGTGGTGCTGTGACTTCTCTGATCAGCCCCGACCCCAACGGTGTCTAAGGCGTGGACAGGAAAGGGGGCTTCTACCGGCCGAAGGGGAATTCCAAACCTATAACAAAATGCCCGATCAATAAAATTCCCAGCTGCGCCTGAATCTACTAGCGCCTTATGCTGGGAATGAGGTGCCACCTGTGGAAATCTCACAGGAATACTCATGTGACCAACAGAAAGCTCTGGGTAAGTGGGGCGCCTACTCACCTGAAATGACTCCCCAGTGCGTGACCTGTTGTCCCCTCTCCCAGGAGACCCTCCCCAGCACCTGGCCGCGGTGTGTCCTCCACGGCCACAGTTGGTGCAGGGGGTGGCCCCCCTCGGGTTCTCTCTCCTCCTCTCTCTAGCGCCAGCACCCCCGAGCTCCATGGGAATCGGCTCGGAGGTGCTGGAGGGTGGAATGGTCGGCCCCCACTCGGGACGTCCGCGGGTAGCCAGCAGGGTGTCGAGACGTATGGAGATGTCCACCAACTGGTCGAATGATAGGTTGGTGTCCCTGCAGGCCAGCTCATGACGAACGTCCTCTCGTAGGCTGCACCGGTAATGGTCAATGAGGGCCCTCTCATTCCACCCCGCATCCGCCGCTAGTGTCCGGAACTCCAGTGCGAACTCCTGTGCGCTCCTCTTCCCCTGTCGGAGGTGGAACAGACGCTCCCCCGCCGCCTTCCCTTCAGGTGGGTGATCGAAGACAGCCCTGAAGCGGCGGGAGAACTCCGCGTAGGTGATGGTAGCGGCGTCTATTCCCCTCCATTCGGCGTTGGCCCACTCCAACGCCTTGCCGGATAGACAGGAGATGAGGGCGGAGACGCTCTCGTATCCCGAGGGCGCTGGGTGTATGGTAGCCAGGTAGAGTTCCACCTGCAGGAGGAACCCCTGACACCCGGCTGCAGAACCGTCATATGCCCTCGGGAGCGAGAGCCGAATGCCACTGGGTTCCGGTGCTGAGAGAGGAGGACTGGCCGTTGGTGATGGGATGGAGTAAGAAGGCGTAGGCACCTCTCCAGTCACCAACCGGCGCAGAGTGTTGGACACCTCGTCCATGGCGGCCCCAAGTTGCCGGATCATGGTGTCTTGATAGCTGATCCGCTCTTCCAGCGACTTGGGTGCCGCCGCTGCTCCTGCTGACTCCATAGTTGGTGTGTTGTTCTGTCAAAAGAACCGATGTGGATGTGGTGGAAGAGTCAGGCGCAGGACACAGAGGATTCGTCCCAAAAGACTTTACTAGTCCAAAGTGCAACAAAACAATACACGACCTCGAAAACAAACGGAGGCGAGGGAATTACGCAACATGCGTAAAACAATAAACAAAACTAACAGAGCGCAAACACGCAGCTCCGCACGACAGGCAAACAACAACACACAATCTAACTAATACAAAACAGGGAACTTATAAGACACGTAATCAGAACACAAACAGACACAGGTGTACAAGACAGACTAAAGCAATCACACCACGAAACATACAACGGTGGCAGCTAGTACTCCGGGGACGGCGAACGCCGAAGCCTGCCCGAACCAGGAGGAGGAGCAGTCTCGGCCGAAACCGTGACAACCAGTGACGCGCTCAAAACAGAAGTGGTCCGATGAAGCAGACGCGAGGCTACAAGAATGTTTTGCTCGTACATACAGTACCAGTCAAAAGTTTGGACACACCTACTCATTCAAGGGTTTTTCTTTATTTGTACTATTTCCTACATTGTAGAATAATAGTGAAGACATCAAAACTATGAAATAACACATATGGAATCATGTAGTAACCCAAAAAGTGTTAAATAAATCTAAATATATTTTATATTTGAGATTCTTCAAATAGCCACCCTTTGCCTTGATGACAGCTTTGCACACTCTTAGCATTCTCTCAACCAGCTTCACATGGAATGCTTTTCCAACCAACTTGAAGGAGTTCCCACATATGCTGAGCACTTGTTGGCTGCTTGTCCTTCACTCTGCAGTCCGACTCATCCCAAACCATCTCAATTGGGTGGAGGTCGGGGGATTGTGGAGGCCAGGTCATCTGATGCAGCACTCCATCACTCTCCTTCTTGGTAAAATAGCCCTTACACAGCCTGTAGGTGTGTTGGGTCATTGTCCTGTTGAAAAACAAATGATAGTTCCACTAAGCCCACACCAGATGGGTTGGCGTATCACTGCAGAATGCTGTGGTAGCCATGCTGGTTAAGTGTGCCTTGAATTCTAAATAAATCACAGACAGTGTCACCAGCAAAGCACCCCCACACCATAACACCTCCTCCTCCATGCTTTACGGTGGGAAATACACATGCAGAGATCATCCATTCACCCACACAGCGTCTCACAAAGACACAGTGGTTGGAACCAAAACTCTCCAATTTGGAGTCCAGACCAAAGGACAAATTTCCACCAGTCTAATGTCCATTGCTCGTGTTTCTTGGCCCAAGCAAGTCTCTTCTTATTCTTGGTGTCCTATTATTCCAGGACAAACACAAGCAATGGACATTAGACCGGTGGAAATGTGTCCTTTGGTTGTAATGCAACAAAATAGGAAAAAAGGCAAGGGGGGTGAATACCTTTGCAAGGCACTGTATGTGTGTGTGTGTGTCAGTGTGTTTGTTAGTGTTATGTGTACTACAGTGAACAGAAACATAGAGGAAAAAACACACAGTAGTCAAGTATTGTCCAGTCCCCAATGCAGAGCCTCTTGAACTTCTGTACCCTGACAGTAAGAGCAGCAAACTCTTAGGATTGTATTGATGACTATATTAATAGAAACACAATTGTGTTACAGAAAGCCAAACAGCCTCCTTAGCTGGACCTAAACACATTTCACATCACAGATACTCTGGAGCCTCCAAAATAATATCAATAAATCAAACTATTACATCGTTTTTTATTGTCTTCAAATCTTTTAGGCAAGCCTACAGCTACAGAGGCAAGGAATAACAGCTTATGATGGAAGCTAGTAAACGCTGTATCACACACACGTACACAAACACAATTAAAATTTTCTCCAAATGTGTCACATGAAATACAGTGATGAAAAGTTGTGATGACTAGCTGTCGCCCAGCTGTCTCTACCCTCTGTGGAGCGAGGGATGGGGGCGCAGAGGAGGACAGAGGGGGGCAGAGGGGATCGGGGGGGGTGTGGATGAGTTTAGAACACGGCTTCAATACCCTCCCTCAGAAAACACCGGAGGCGAGACATTGCCTGTATGCCAACTGACCAATCATATCAGTCACTGTCAGAGGAAGTTCCACAAAGCAAAAGGCACAGACAACACAAACACACTGTGAAATAATAATAATATACACTTCTATACAGTCTTACACACAGTACGCTGTCAAAGTGCGACGTGAATGCGGTGGGCGAAGTCAAACGCAGGACACCGAGCTACTGGAAACGTACTTTTACTAACAAAGTAACCAGAGTACAAAACAACCTCCAAACAGGGAGGAGAATACCCGCACAATAGCAACTGCCGAAAATGACGAGAACAATCACACACAATACACAATGAACGACAGAGGGTTATATAGGGAATACAATACAACATAATAGGAAAAAGGTGTACACAATCAAGACAAAACAAGTCAAACACAGAAACATAGATCGGTAGCAGCTAGTACTCCGGGGACGACGAACGCCGAAGCCTGCCCGAGCAAGGAGGGGCAGCCTCGGCTGATTCCGTGACAGTACCCCCCTTGACGCGCGGCTCCAGCCGTGCGCCGACCCCGGCCTCGGGGACGGACAGGAGGACGCGGAGCAGGGCGAGTCGGATGACTCCGGTGGAAGTCCCTCAACATGGAGGGATCTAGGATGTCCCTCCTGGGGACCCAGCACCGTTCCTCCGGACCGTACCCCTCCCACTCCATGAGATACTGCAGGCCCCCAGTCCGACGCCTCGAATCCAAGATGGAATGGACTGAGTATGCCGGAGCCCCCTCGATGTCCAACGGGGGCGGAGTGGACCTGGAGTGGACCAGCCACCACCGGCCTGAGGAGAGACACATGGAACGAGGGGTTAATGCGGTAATTAATGGGCAGTTGTAACCTATAGCATACCTCGTTCAGTCTCCTCAGGACTTTAAATGGCCCCACAAACCGCCGACCCAGCTTCCGGCAGGGCAGGCGAAGGGGCAGGTTTCGGGTCGAGAGCCAGACCCGATCTCCCGGTGCATACACCGGAGCCTCACTGCGGTGGCGATCGGCGCTCGCCTTTTGCCGCCTGATAGCCCGCTGCAGATGGACATGCGCAGCGTTCCAAGTTTCTTCCGAGTGCCGAAACCACTCGTCCACCGCAGGGGCTTCGGTCTGGCTCTGATGCCAAGGTGCCAGGACCGGCTGATAACCTAGCACACACTGGAAAGGCGTAAGGTTAGTGGACGAATGGCGGAGTGAGTTTTGGGCTATCTCTGCCCAGGGAATATATCCCGACCACTCCTCTTGCCGGTCCTGGCAATACGACCTCAGAAACCTACCCACATCCTGGTTCACTCACTCCACCTGCCCATTACTCTCGGGGTGAAAACCTGAGGTAAGGCTAATCGAGACCCCCAGACGTTCCATATACGCCCTCCAGACTCTAGAGGTGAACTGGGGACCCCGATCAGACACTATATCCTCAGGCACCCCATAGTGCCGGAAGACGTGTGTAAACAGGGCCTCAGCAGTTTGTAGGGCAGTAGGGAGACCTGGCAGGGGAATGAGATGCCAGGCTTTAGAAAACCGATCCACAACGACCAAGATCGTAGTGTTCCCCTGGGAGGGGGGAAGGTCCGTGACAAAATCCACCGATAGGTGAGACCACGGCCGTTGTGGAACGGGTAGGGGTTGTAACTTCCCCCTGGGCAGGTGTCTAGGCGCCTTACATTGAGCGCACACCGAGCAGGAGGAAACATAAACCCTCACGTCCTTCGCTTAAGTAGGCCACCAGTACTTCCCACTAAGGCAGTGCACTGTCCGACCAATACCCGGATGACCAGAGGAGGGTGACGTGTGAGCCCAGTATATCGTACTTCCGACCCTCTGGACTCTGTGGAGGAGTAGGATCGGAACATAACGCCCGCTCGATTTCCGCATCAACCTCCCACACCACCGGTGCCACCAGACAAGACTCCGGGAGTATGGGAGTGGGCTCAATGGACCTCTCCTCTGTGTCATATAGTCGGGACAGGGCGTCTGCCTTAGCGTTCTGGGACCCTGGTCTATAGGTGAGCTTAAATACAAAGCGGGAGAAAAACATAGCCCACCTTGCCTGGCGAGGGTTCAGCCTCCTCGCTGCCCGAATGTACTCCAGGTTATGATGGTCAGTCAGAATGAGAAAAGGGTGTTTAGCCCCCTCAAGCCAATGTATCCACACCTTCAGGGCTTGAACCACAGCTAGCAACTCCCTGTCCCCCACGTCATAATTGCGCTCCGCCGGACTGAGCTTCTTAGAATAGAAAGCACAGGGGCGGAGTTTAGGTGGCGTACCCGAGCGCTGAGACAGCACAGCGCCGATCCCAGCCTCGGAAGCATCCACCTCCACCTGGAATGCCAAAGAGGGATCCGGATGCGCCAGCACCGGAGCCGAGATAAACAGGTCCTTCAGACGTTTAAACGCCCTGTCCGCTTCAGCCAACCACTGCAGGCGCACCGGACCCCCCTTTAGCAGAGAGGTAATGGGAGCTGCTACCTGTCCAAAGCCCCGGATAAACCTCTGGTAGTAATTGGCAAAACCCAAGAAGCGCTGCACCTCCTTTACCGTGGTGGGAGTCTGCCAATTACGCACGGCAGAAACGCGTTCAATCTCCATCTCTACCCCTGACGCGGACAACCGATGTCCCAGGAAGGAGATGGACTCCTGGAAGAACAGACATTTCTCCGCCTTCGCATACAGGTCATGCTCCAACAGTCTACCAAGCACTCAACGCACCAGGGACACATGCTCGGCTCGTGTAGCGGAGTATATTAGAATGTCATCAATATATACCACTACACCCTGTCCATGCAAGTCCCGGAAAATCTCGTCCACAAATGATTGGAAGACTGAAGGAGCATTCATTAAACCGTATGGCATGACGAGGTACTCATAGTGACCCGAGGTGGTACTGAATGCTGTCTTCCACTCATCTCCCTCTCTAATGCGCACCAGGTTGTACGCGCTCCTGAGATCCAATTTTGTGAAGAATCGCGCCCCGTGAAATGACTCCGTCATACAAGCAATCAGAGGGAGAGGATAGCTATATTTGATTGTGATCGGATTGATACCACGGTAATCAATACACGGGTGTAAACCCCCATCCTTCTTCTTCACAAAAAAGAAACTTGAGGACGCAGGGGAAGTGGACGGCTGTATGTAACCCTGTCTCAGAGATTCGGTGACGTAGGTCTCCATAGCTGCCGTCTCCTCCTGAGACAGAGGATACACGTGACTACGTGGAAGCGCAGTGCCTACTTGGAGGTCTATCGCACAATCCCCCTGTCGATGAGGTGGTAATTGAGTCACCTTCTTTTTACTAAAGGCGAGTGCCAAATCGGCATACTCAGGTGGAATGTGCAAGGTGGGAACTTGGTTCGGGCTTTCCACCGTTGTTGCCCCTACGGAAACGCCTACACACCGCCCAGTACACTGATCAGACCATCCCTTGAGAGCTCTCTGTTGCCATGAAATGTTGGGGTCATGAGATGTTAACCAGGGAAGCCCCAACACCACGGGAAACGCAGGAGAATCAATCAAATACAAATGTAATATCTCCTCATGGCCTCCTGCGTTTTCATCCGGAGAGGCGCCGTGACCTCCCTAATAAATCCTGACCCCAAAGGGTGGCTATCTAGGGCATCAACAGGTACGATAGGAATCCCTAACTTATAGGTGAACTGGCGATCGATAAAATTCCCAGCTGCGCCTGAATCTACTAGCGCCTTATGCTGGGAGTGAGGAGAAACCTCGGGAAACACCACTTTAATACACATATGAGCAACAGAGAGCTCTGGGTGAGTTGGGTGCCTACTCACCTGGAATGACTCATCAGTGCGTCGCCCACTGCCTCGATTCCTAGGAGACCCTCCCCAGCACCGACCAGCAGTGTGTCCTCTGCGGCCACAGTTGGTGCAGGGGACGGCCTCCCTCCTGGTCTCCCTCCTGGTCTCCCTAGCACCAGCACCCCCGAGCTCCATAGGGGTCGGCTCGGAAGTGCTGGGGGATGGAATGGACGGCCCCGAATCCGGACGTCCGCGGGTAGCCAACAAGGTATCCAGGCGAATAGACATGTCCACCAGTTGATCAAAGCTGAGGTTGGTGTCCCTGCAGGCCAATTCCCGACGCACGTCCTCCTTCAGACTACATCTATAGTGGTCGATGAGGGCCCTCTCATTCCATCCCGCGTTGGCAGCCAGCGTCCGGAAGACCAGCGCGAACTCCTGCACGCTCCTCCTCCCCTGTCTAAGGTGGAATAGACGCTCACCCGCCGCTTTACCCTCTGGTGGATGATCGAATACTGCCCGGAAGCGGCGGGTGAACTCTGCATAGTTGACCGTAGCGGCGTCTATCCCACCCCACTCGGCGTTGGCCCACTCCAGCGCCTTGCCGGACAGACAGGAGATGAGGGCGTACACGCTCTGGTATCCCGAGGGCGCCGGGTGAATGGTTGCTAGGTAGAGTTCAACCTGGAGTAGGAAACCCTGGCACCCGGCCGCTGTGCCATCATAAGCCCTCGGGAGCGAGAGCTGAATCCCACTGGACCCCGGAGGTGAAGCGATGGGCATCGCCGATGGTGGTGGTATCGTTGGAGGGGGCATAGGTAGACCCCCTCTTTCCCATCGCTCAATGGTGTTCACCACCCGTTCCATGGCGGTGCCGAGAGCCTGGATCATGGCCGCTTGGTTTTCGACGCATGCCTCCATAGATCCAGCTGGCACCGCCGCTCCTGCTGACTCCATGAGTGGTGTGTGATTCTGTCAAAGTGCGACGTGAATGCGGTAGGCGAAGTCAAACGCAGGACACCGAGCTACTGGAAACGTACTTTTACTAACAAAGTAACCAGAGTACAAAACAACCTCCAAACAGGGAGGAGAATACCCGCACAATAGCAACTGCCGAAAATGACGAGAACAATCACACACAACACACAATGACCGACAGAGGGTTATATAGGGAATACAATACAACATAATAGGAAACAGGTGTACACAATCAAGACAAAACAAGTCAAACACAGAAACATAGATCGGTAGCAGCTAGTACTCCGGGGACGACGAACGCTGAAGCCTGCCCGAGCAAGGAGGAGGGGCAGCCTCGGCTGATTCCGTGACATACGCAATGAGTACAGATCAGATGCCACAAATAAAACACACACACACAAAACAGAATCCTCACAAAAACGCACATGGTGGATAATAAAAAATACAAAAAATCACAAACCGCACACACACAAAAACATGAAGTGCACACCGATACAAAAGGAGAATAGGATTGTGAGAGAGAGAGAAAGAGAGAGAGAGAGAGAGAGAGAGAGAGAGAGAGAGAGAGAGAGAGAGAGAGAGAGAGAGAGAGAGAGAGAACTAAACCACCCCAGGACTGTTATCATCCTCCAGAAATACACATTCATCCAGTCATCAGAGGGATTTTACTGCTGTTTTGCACAGAAGTAACAGACTAAAGTGTTGAAACAAGGGTGAGACAAAGCGGTAAAACAAAACAGGAACAAACAAAAGCTGGATCCATTGTGGATCCCAGGGGGAAGCTGGTGGATCATACCTCTCTATTCTCTCTCATCCTGGGGAGGTGGAGGTAGCACAAATATCTCACCCAGCCACTTTGGATTTGTTCAGGACTCATACCATGCCTGAGAATGGAGACATCTTATCCTGTGGTAAAATACTCATACTAATGTTATGTGGATACAACCTAAAACTCACAGGCCCCCACAGGCACCGTGTGATGAGCTATATTTTTGTTTTTGCCTTGCTGTCTTCTGCTGCAGCAAAATGCGTCAAATTGAAAGACTTCTCCCAACTTTCCCTCCCCCATAAGCCCCTGTGCTTCTCCTTTCTTGCTCTTTTGTTCCCTCCACACACACACACACACACACACACACACACACACACACACACACACACACACACACACACACATACTCACCTTGTGTCCTGGGGGTGACAGTGATGGCCTGTGACAGCTCAGAACAGGATGACATGGCCAGCAGTCACAGAGCATCCAGTGGGGGAAATCCCCCTGAAATAAATATCACACACACACCCAAACACACTATGACACACATTCACACACACATCATACACTACTCACTCTGGGAGATGAACACACAGCTAAGACAGGCAGGGAATGAAGCTCCCTATAGACCTGCCCCACTGATGGATGTACTGTTAACTCTGAAACTGATGTGTGTGTGTGTGTGTGTGTGTGTGTGTGTGTGTGTGTGTGTGTGTGTGTGTGTGTGTGTGTGTGTGTGTGTGTGTGTGTGTGTGTGTGTGTGTGTGTGTGTGTGTGTGTGTGTGTGTGTGTGTGTGTGTGTGTGTGTGTGTGTGTGTGTGTGTGCGTTTGTAAGAGTTGAATGGAGAGAGGTAAGAGGGATAAAAGAGGGATAGAGAGAGAGAGAGAGGGAGAGAGAGAGGAGGAACACAGTTTGTCTAGCGTGACATGAATCATGAGTCACTCCCTTTCTCCCTCCCATCCCGGAGGACCTGAGCCCTAGGACCATGCCTCAGGACTGCCTGGCCTGATGACTCCTTGCTGTCCCCAGTCCACCTGGTCATGCTGCTGCTCCAGTTTCCACTCTTCTGCCTGCGGCTATGGAACCCTGACCTGTTCAACGGACGTGCTACCTTGTCCCAGACCTCTCTCTCTACCACACCTGCTATTTCAACCTCTAAATGCCCGGTTATGAAAAGCCAAGTGTCATCTGTCAAGTGACATTTACTCCTAATTTACTGACCCGTTGCAACCTCTACAACCACTGTGATTATTATTTGACCCTGCTGGTCATCTATGAACGTTTGAATATCTTGGAGAAAAATCTGGCCTTAATGGCCATGTACTGTTATAATCTCCACCCGGCACAGTCAGAAGGGGACTGGCCACCCCTCAGAGCCTGGTTCCTCTCTAGGTTTCTTCCTAGGTTTCTGCCTTTCTAGGGAGTTTTTCCTAGCCACCGTGCTTCTACATCTGCATTGCTTGCTGTTTGGGGTTTTAGGCTGGGTTTCTGTATAGCACTTTGTGACATCTGCTGATGTAAAAAGGGCTTTATAAATAAAATATGATTGATTGATTGATAGATAGACCCCCTCAGTGACATGCCATCCTCAGTGCCCCACTAACAGTGCCAGAGGGTCTGCCCTAAATGGTACTGTGACATCATACCACTTACATCACGCCCATAAATCCAGCATGACATCATCAGTTCACATCAGTTACAGTACTTACTTTTAAATCAACATTTCCATTCTTTGGGAAAGACGGCTGCACACGCGAACAAGCACACACACACATACGCATGCACACCAGTGGAGGCTGCTGAGGGGAGGATGGCTCATAATAATGGCTAAAATGGAGTGTAATGGCTGGAATGGAGTAAATGGAATGGTATCAAACACATGAAAACCCCCAAAATGTGTTTGATACCATTCCATTTCGGACATTATTATGAGCCGTCCCACACACACACTCATTCACTCATATATTTACACCACAACCAAATCTAGAACATGACATAGACAGAAAGACAGGAAAAGTGTTTGTGTGAGGGACTAACCGAGGAATCCGAGGTCGTTCCATTCATGTGTCTTCAGATAAGCACAACCCTGCTGCTTCTCTCCCCTACAGCCAATGAGGATATGCCACCAATCAGGAAACAGCTAGAGGACATACAGCAAATCAGTGAACAGCTTGAGGAGAGCCAACCATCCAAAATCTTATAAGTAGGATCGGTAATTGGAAGCTGCAAGTTAATGTTGATTTCTCGGTGTGTAACACAGAGATAATGTAGCTGTGATAATGCTGCGACGGGGCATCAGTTTGAAGGACAAAGTCACAAAGTTTGAAGGTCTGGTCTGTTTGCACAGTTATGCGTGTCTGTCTCTGTCAATGTGTTTATCTGCATCTGAGTAACAGAGAGAGAGTGCTTCTGTCCCCAACCAAGGAGGGCCTACAGCAGCACCTAGATCTTCTGCACAGATTCTGTCAGACCTGGGCCCTAACAGTAAATCTCAGTAAGACAAAAATGATGGTGTTCCAAAAAAGGTCCAGTTGCCAGGACCACAAATTCCATCTAGACACCGTTGCCCTAGAGCACACAAAAAACGATACCTACCTCGGCCTAAACATCAGCGCCACAGGTAACTTCCACAACATCAGCGCCACAGGTAAATTCCACAAAGTTCTTTGTGGAAGTTACCTGTGGCAAATTCCACAAAGTTCTTTGTGGAAGTTACCTGTGGCGCTGATGTTTAGGCCGAGGTAGGTATAGTTTTTTGTGTGCTCTAGGGCAACGGTGTCTAGATAGATTTTGTATTTGTGGTCCTGGCAACAGGACCCTTTTTGGAACACCATTATTTTTGTCTTACTGAGATTTACTGTCAGGACCCAGGTCTGAGAGGCAAGGCAAGAAGGGCCTTCTATGCCATCAAAAGGAACATAAAATTCAACATACCAATTAGGATCTGGCTAAAAATACTTGAATCAGTTATGGAATCCATTGCCCTTTATGGTTCTGAGGTCTGCGGTCCGCTCACCAACCAAGAATTCACAAAATGGGACAAACACCTAATTGAGACTCTGCATGCAGAATTCTTTAAAAATATCCTCTGTATACAACGGAAAACACCAAATAATGCATGCAGAGCAAAATTAGGCCGATACCCGCTAATGATCAAAATCCAGAAAAAAGACGTTCAATTCTGCAACAACCTAAAAGGAAGCGATTCCCAAACCTTCCATAACAAAGCCATCACCTACAGAGAGATTACCCTGGAGAAGAATCCCCTAAGCAAGCTGGTCCTGGGGCTCTGTTCACAAACAGAACCCACAGAGCCCCAGGACAGCAACACAATTAGACCCAACCAAATCATGAGAAAACAAAAAGATAATTACTTGACACATTGGAAAGAATTAACAAAAAAACAGAGCAAACTAGAATGCTATTTGGCCCTAAACAGAGAGTACACCGTGGCAGAATACCTGACCACTGTGACTGACCCAAAATTAAGGAAAGCTTTGACTATGTACAGACTCAGTGAGCATGGCCTTGCTATTGAGAAAGGCCGCCGTAGGCAGACCTGGCTCTCAAGAGAAGACAGGCTATGTGCATACTGCCCACAACATGAGGTGGAAACTGAGCTGCACTTCCTAACCTCCTGCCAAATGTATGACCATATTAGAGACACATATTTCCCTCAGATTATACAGACCCCAAAAATAATTTTAAAACAAATCCAATTTTGATAAACTCCCATATATATTGGGTGAAACAACACAGTATGCAATCACAGCAGCAATATTTGTGACCTGTTGCCACAAGAAAAGGGCAACCAGTGAAGAACAATCACCATTGTAAACACAACCCATATTTATGTTTATTTATTTTCCCTATTGTACTTTAACTATTTGCACATCGTTGCAACACTGTATAGACATAACATGACATTTGAAATGTCTTTATTCTTACGGAACTTTTGTGAGTGTAATATTTTGTTTATTATCTATTTCACTTGCTTTGGCAATGTAAACATATGTTTCCCATGCCAATAAAACCCCCTAAATTGAAATTGAATTGAGAGACACAGAGAGATAATGCGAAACAGTGCTCAGTGAATTAATTCAGCTTTAACTGGAGAGACAGATTAGGCAGAAATCCCATATCTCTTCCATTTCATTACTCTGCGAGTAGTGGAGGATGGTTTGGACGGGAGGATGGAGGGATGGGCAGTGGTCACAGCGGAGGAGGGAGGGAGGGAGGAGGAATGGAGGGGTATTTAGGGTGAAGGACATGGGAAGGGTTGCCTCTCCTCTGCTTATTGTTCTGAGTCATCAGTCGGGCCAAAAGGCCTCTGATTCAATTAAACATGAACTCCCAAAATAAACTCTTGGATTTGCTCTCCTTTTGTCTCTCTTGCTTTCTGTCTCTCTCTTGCTGTCACACACGCTTTCTCTCTCTCCCTTTGCTGTTTTGTAAGAAACTGTTACTTATATCGTTTTATAAACTGGGTGGTTCCAGCCCTGAATGCTGATTGGCTGACAGCCATGGTATATCAGACAGTATACCACAGGTATGACAAAACATTAATTTTTACTGCTCTAATTACATTGCTGACCAGTTTATAATAGCAATAAGGCACCTCGGGGGTTTGTGATTTATGGCCAATATGCATATAAAGATAGTTGATAGAATGTTAATCTTACAGTTTTACTACACACAAATCTTTGCATTTGGCACAATTTTCATGCCGAAAATCTCTTGTTTTCACAATGAACACACTGCCATACAAATATGCACACTGACTCATCACATGGGCAAACACCCGTCACACAGTTTTACAATTAGCAATCAGAGATTTAGCAAAAAAGGGCAACAGGTGAGCTCTTCTGTTTTGGAGCAATGGATGCCAACATTGGAAACAGAGGCAGAGCCAGAGGAGTGAGAGTAAGAGGAGAAGGACGGGGAGGACAAGGACGAGGACGAGGACGAGGAAGGCCAAGGACCGTAATCTCTGATGAGATCCGAGCCACTTTGGTTGATCATGTGGTCAACCATGGTCTAACAATGAGGGAGGCTGGGCAAAGAGTACAGCCAAATTTGAGCAGGTACACTGTAGCATCCATCATCCGGACATTCCGAAATGAGAATAGGTAAGAAATCTACTCTCACTAGAAAATTGCAGTACTGCATATCAATACAGTACTCAATGAGTACATTAGTACAGCATTGCCTGTGGACTGTTTGTAGGACTGTAAAAATAACGTATGTTTCAAGTATTTGGGAAATGTATTTCTACTTTGTATTTACAGCATTTTACTATTTGTTTGGCAGAACTGAAAGATTACCAACACAAGGTGGTCGGGAACGTGTTCTGTCTCCTGAACAGGAAACTGAAATCACGAACATGGTCCTAGAAAATAACGCCATAACATTACAGCAAATACAAAGAAAAATAATAGAAAACAATGAGATATTTCAAAATATTGATAGGGTAAGCTTATCAACACTGGACAGTGTCTTGCGCAGAAATAATCTCAGGATGAAGCAGGCCTACTGGGTGCCATAGGAACGCAATTCAGAAAGAGTCAAAGAATTGCGATATAACTATTTGCAAGTGAGTCCTATACAATCCCACAATTGATGCATACTCTCAACACTGTATAAATTATACATATTTCAGTATTGTAATCATAATGATTGTGCTTCACAATAGTGACCACTCCATGTCTATTTCTGATATTGTCATGTGTGTTTCAGAGAGTCCTTGAGCTAGAGGTGGCTGCAGTGGAGCACCAGTTCATCTTCATTGATGAGGTTGGATTCAACCTCACAAAAAGACGAAAGAGGGGAAGGAATATCATCGGCCAGCGTGCCATTGTTCAAGTCCCTGGCCAGCGCGGAGGGAACATCACAATGTGTGCAGCGATTACCCACCACGGCGTCATCCATCACCATGCTACCCTTGGCCCCTACAACACCGCCCATCTGATCACATTCTTGGACACCCTACACAACACACTCAATCCTATTGAGGAATTTTTTTCTGCCTGGAGATGGAAAGTGTATGACCGAAATCCACAAACGCGTATACCTCTTCTCCAAGCTATGGAAGATGCATGTGGAGATATAGCAGCTGATGCTTTTCATGGCTGGAATCGCCATGCTTGGTGATATTTCCCCCGCTGCTTGGCCAGGGAAAACATTGCTTGTGATGTGGATGAGGTGCTGTGGCCAGACCGCAACAGAAGAGAGGATGCAGCATAGTTTTTTTTTTTTACTGTAACTGTATACATTAAATTCTTCTGTTTTGTATGTAGACCACTGTATGTGCAACTTTGTGTTGGTTGGGAATGGGATGTACACTGTGTACATTGTTTTTGTGGGAAAAACGAAATATATTTGTTACCGTGTATTTGTGTGTTCTGAGTATAAAAACAATATTCTCAAATATTTTACAACACACTTATGTATGTACTGTCTGTAGTAATGGCAACACTGAACCAAAAAAAGGCCTAAGTCATTATGATGAATGGAGAAGTGTTTTCCATTCATCATAGTGTTTTACATTGAGCACATCAATGTTCAACTGGTTCTTATAAATGTATATTCATATGATGGTTTGTGTGTGTCATTTGAAAACAAAATACCATTTTGATAAGAAATAACATTGTTTTGAATGTAAAGTTTCATTTTGCTGGAGAATTGATGGGTTTTGCCCATTGTGTGTGTGTTTTTTGATTTGTGTGTAGAGTTCTGAGAATATGAGGCATGCTTTCAGAAAATGTGTGTAAACAATGGAGAAAAACTGTAAGACCTGCTTCTGCTCAGAGCGGAGTTGCATTTCCCTGTTTTTAGAAATAAACCTGCAGTTACCATTGACTATTTTTCTCTCCATCCTCTTCCTCTCTCTCTTTTCCCTACCACTCACTCCCTCTCAACCCTCCCTCGCTCTTTCTCCTTCTGCACATCCGACACACACAAGTCAAATGCAACTGTCTCCTGTCTCCAGTGTGTATGTGCTTAGATCCGTCTGCGAGCGTGTGGAGGACCAGATGACGCCTGACAGTGTCTCTGACAAACAGAGGTGTGGATCAGTGTCAGGGTGTCTCAGAGGAAGGCTCCCAATGCACCAGTGTGGCGTGAAGGGACAATATGCTAAACGGATCTCATTCACTCTCCATGCATCAGGCTACTTAGAGCCAGGGCTTTCAGCTTGGAATAATAACCTCTCTCTTTAGCTGGTGAGTGATCATGAATCATCAAAAGCGATACGAAGAAAGGGTAGTAAAACAACATGAGAGGAAGCAAGGGTAGAGTAAGAGAAATGACAAAGAGGGAGAATAGAGAGAGTGGAAGAGAACTAGAGAAGGAGAGAAAAAGAAAATGAAAGAGGGGAGTAAAAGCTGTGAAATATGTATAAAAGCTACTCAAATATGTATGAGTAATCCTGTATGGAACACATTATGCAGGTCAGAGGGCACATTGCCTGGAGACAGCCTGGTGAGAGAGGCTCACCATGAACAATCAGACAACGACCCCCTCCATGTGATGTAGCTAACAGCCATGCACTAGGTAACTAACAGGCCAGACACATGGCTGTGTCTATGCTCCATACGGGGTCACAGAGTAGCCTAGCATAAGTGGGTCACTGGCCAGGGTTAACACAAGTTAATGTGTTGATCATTGCATATCTCATGGCTAGACTGTGAAAACATGTGTTGGTTAAAGTGTTAAACATATCCTATCCTGCCTTCTAGAACCTGTTAATTCTTGTCTTTTGGGACTCATTTTATTATTTTGATCTAGTGCCTAGTCCTTAACCAAACCCTAATATCTACCCTTAAACAATCTGAAAGAACTGGATGGTTATGTAATCTGACTATTATAGGCTGAGTTTACACAGCCAGCTTGATTGTAATCTTTTTGCCCAAATATTGGCAAAAGATCACATCGGATTGGTCAAAAGACCAATGATTGGGCAAAAGATCAGAATTGGTCGGTCTGTATAAAACGCATCCTTCTGACTTCCATCTATACCTAGGAGTGAACCTTATGAGGATATAAGGAGAGGAAGCCTCTTTGGAACCAGGCTCTGCTGTAGATCCAGGCTCTGCTGTAGCCGGCCGCAACCGGGAGACCAATGGGGCGGCGCACAATTGGCCCAGCATCGTCCAGGGTAGGGGAGGGAATGGCCGGCAGGGAGGTAGCTCAGTTGGTAGAGCATGGCGTTTGCTACGCCAGGGTTGTGGGTTCGATTCCCATGGGGTATGAAAATCTAAAAGAATAATGTATGCACTAACTGTAAGTCGCTCTGGATAAGAGCGTCTGCTAAATGACGTAAATGTAAAGGAACATTGAGACCCATTCCTCCCTCTAAAATAAATCACCATGCCTTAAAAAGAACTGTGATGCCACCTCATGGCAGTTTGCAGTCATTACAGTTTAAAGTCCAAATAAAGAAAGCCAGCCACCATCAATAAGAAACACAACGATAAGACTAAAAGCTGAAAGCAGCAGGTGGCCGCGGTGTGCTAGCGATCACCTGCCAGGTGTTAACGAACACATGCAGAAGCATCAGGAAACTGATGGGCCATGTTCTGTGGAGAGTTGATAGGACACCCACCCTCTGCTTTGAAGTACACTGCAATCCTATTCTCTGGTGCGTTTCCTGTCTCCATGAAACAGACAGCAGACAGATCAGTGTGTATCATGTATTTTATTAATTAACCACCACCTAAAATCTAACACATCCAGAACAGAAATCAATTGAGCACAATCAAACCTAACTGCACCACAGCTCATAATAATAATAAAAAAAATGTACAAAATGTGATTTAAAAAAAGTTAATATCAAGCCTTTTATTTGTTCTACAGATATTCATATGTTTATACAGTATATAACACGTGCCACTGCAGTCAGACAAACTGATCATATTTAATAAAAGAAACTTCAGAGGAATACAGTGAAGCGCGTTGTCGTGGTAACAAAGAGCAACAGGAATGATGAGGTAAACAGCCAGGCAGACAAACTAAAGAAAAACTAACAGAAACTAGTTCAGGCTAAAGAGAGGCAGCGGAGTGGCATGGACCTTTAAGTGTCAACTACATGGAGAGGGCTGTGTGGACACCCAAGTCTAAACACACACATACCTCACACACATGATCAGAGACACTCAAATACAGTCTCATACACACACACACACACACACACACTCAACGCTGGTAGATACCAACACCAGGAATCATACGGAAAGACACTTGCATGTGCGCACACACACCAGCTGAAGGACATTCAGAGCTAGAGAGATGCAAGGGGTGTGTGCCGGACCACTGGGAATGGAGTTTGAGTATAAAGAGAGGAAAGAAGGGCAAGAGCCTAAAGGAGAGATGGAGGGCAGTGCTACAACTGTAGGCGTGGTTGTCTCCCCCTACTGGTCACTCTGAGTCTCGCTGGACCTCTGAGGCATCAGCCCTACAGATGGGACACGTCCTGTTAGCCTGGAGAGGGACAACCAGAGCGGGAGGGAGGGTGACAATGTCAGTTAACCTGCAGGGACAGGAAACAACTAGATTTTCTGGGTTTGAGGGAACTTCAGTTGGATCGAGAACTAAGTATGAAGACGTTTCACAGTATCTAGGAAAGTATGTTTGCCAACTAGTTGATCCTGAATTGTGAAATACTGGAGCGAGAGAAACTCACCCTGAGCCACTTGTCCACACACTTTCCATGGAACTCATGACTGCAGGGTAGAACTCTCAGCAGCTGACGAGACTCAAAGTCACTCATACACACCACACACCTGCAATACAACAGTACAACGTTATTACAACAGAAACGCCAACACAACACCAACTGTATACTCCGATTGGTAAGTCCGGAGGATAATATCCTCATACTCAGTTCTGATAGGGGAAGTACTCACAGCGTCTGTTCTGATTGGTGGTTGTTGGGGTTGAACCTATAGGAAGGCAGCTGCTCGATGTCTCCCTTGGTCAGTCCTCTGAGTTTGGCCTCTCCCAGACGCTCGGCCAGGTTGAGAAGGGCCTCATAGTTCTCCACCTCTCCGTCATCTACGTCTAGCTCCAGGCTGATGGCAGGGCCTGTAGGCTGGACTGGCAGCATGGAGCTGACAGAGGGAGAGAAACACACTTACCTACAGACACTGCGTGCCTACACAGCTCATTAGAACTGAGGAGAGTGGCAGATACATACTGTACATGAAAGCTCAACAGTATTCGCACAAATATGCTGTGCCACAAGAGTAGGCTACTTCCAAACAATATGGCAGCGTCTCTAGATTCTCTAAACTACAACACCCATGATGCCGAGCTAGAAGCGGATGGTGGACTTACAGGAAGTAAGGCAGGAAACTGGGGTGGTAAGGCGAGGGTGGCAGTGGCTGCTGGGAGCGGTAGCGTCGTCCTGGGATACGTCGTGGCATGAAGCTGGGATACGACTGAGAGAAGAGATGTAAAATCATTAACATTGCTGGTAATGCTAGATTTTTTATTAAATGGCTTAAAAGATAAAGATGCAACAGTCACCCTGATATGTGATAAAGGTGGTTTGAGGAGAATGGAGACACTCACCACTCCAAAGAACTCCTGTGGCAGAGGATCATGGGAAAGGAAGTGGAGCTGTGTGGAGTGGGGTGGCAGGCCGGGGTGGGCTGCGGGGGGGTAGTGGAGACCAGCCCCTAAGGACAGGTGCTCCCCCAACAGTTCCACGTCATTCTCTATCCTCTGTAATGGCTAGGAGGAAGAGAGAGAGAGAGAGAGAGAGAGAGGGGTGGGAACTTTTTGATTACATGAGAGCAAGCAGAGCTACTCAAATAGTTAAATTACTAACTACAAGTTCAATTACTAACTAAAATACTGCTTTAAGTCGCTAATGAGGTTCAAATTGCTAATGCCACTCACCGATCTGGCCTGCTGTGTGGGGTAGGGACCAAACTGTCCGGGCTGGGGGAGGTGAGGAGGATGGTGGGAGAGGTGAGGGGGGTGGTGGGACAGGTGGGGAGGGGGCAGAAGAAAGGTGTCACTGGACAGCAGGGAGGGGAACGGGTAGGGCATGGGCAGGTGCTGCACAGAGCATGTCTGCAGAACCTGAGACAGAGAGGGAGACATTTAAAATCCATTATTCTATTACAATATAGATGAGAGGTAAATGATTCATTATGTACACATTAACATACACACTGATAAAAAACAGGGAGGGAATTAGACCCATATGAAGTAGGCATACAGTATGAACTGTATCAGACAGATTAGTTGAACATACCGATGGAGGGACACTGCAGACAGGGTAGTGCTGCCCACTGAAGACCACCGAGCATGCTGGGAGCTGCTGGGGGGCAGAGCGGGGGGACAGGACGGGGGGGGCGCCAGGGGGAGAGACCGGATACGACACCTGAGAAGAACCCTGGGAGCAGAAGTCAAAGGTCAGAGTTCAAACAACCACGTTATCTGAATGCCCAAATAGAAGGATAAAGACGCCTCTAATCAAATTAAATAATGTTTTATTGACAACTATACAAACAAACAAAATGGCTTCTTGTTTCCCCACTGACCTGGTCATGGAGGTCCAGCACCACACTGCTCTGCTGCTGAGGGGGGTGGGGATGAGGATGGGAGTGCTGGGGGTGGGCGGCAGGGTGCATCAGCCTGGGGGACAGGTTAGGAGGGTGGAGGAGGGGGCGTGGGGATAGGTTGGGGGAGTGGTAGGGGCGTTCCTCTGGCCCCCGGGGAGGTTGCTGGTTGTAGGGGTAACTCTGAGGGGGGACAAGGTGGCGGTAGTTCTCATCCTGAGGCCCTGCTGAGAGGCCGTGGTGGGGGTGAGGGTGAGAATGATGATGGTGAGGGTTGTGGTGATGGTGGTGGTAGTGGTGGTGATGGTGGTGGGGGTGGGAGTGGTGATGAGGGTGGGAGGTGAGACGGTCACGGCGGCCACGCTGGCGTCTCATTGGAGGACTGGGGAGAGAGGGCACTTGACATTACTAAATCATAATTTCTACCAAACATCCTCATCATATCACAACAGATAATGCCCCAAGGAAGAATGACTATATATACTGATGCGGACCCATTGTAACATTGACACACACATACCTGCGGCGGGTGCGAACGGGTGTGTGGCATCGCTCTGGCAGGTAGTGGGGGTGTGGCCTGCGACTGGGTGGGGGTGTGGCCCAGGTTGTGGGGGTGTGGGGTAGCTCCCAGGGACGGATGGGAGAGGATGGGGTGGGGGGAGGGGCAGAGCTTAGATCTAAAATACACTGCTGGGAAAGACGCTGTCGCTTAGGGCTAGGACTGTCCTCCATCTACAGATGAGACACAGAGAAACAGAAAGAGAGAGAGGGAGTAGAAAGACAGCATGGTGTTAAGTAAGGCTATAGCATTCCTACTGCTGTGCTGGTACAATAGGGAGAGGTAAATATACTCACCTTGTCCCGCTCATCACTGCAGACGTTATCAGGGTGGAAGTGCAGGACCCCTCCTACAGGCCACAGAGAGAACAGGAGGGTCAAACCAGGCTATAGGCTACACATTTACATGAGTCATTTAGCTTACAAAACCTCAAAGCTCAGACTTGGGCCTGTCTAACAGGTACACACCAGCAGTCATGCTCCTTTTAACCTTCTCGGCTATTACCATCTGTAGAGAAAGTAGCGGCCCAAATTGTGTCTAAACTCTGAGGGAACAAATGCGCACGTATTATAGCTGGATAAAGTCTGCTCAGTCTAGGGCAGGGTTTCCCAAACTCGGTCCTCGGAACCCCAAGGGGTGCACGTTTAGTTTTTTGCCCTAGCACTACATAGCTGATTCAAATCTACACGCTTTGATCATTTGAATCAGCTGTGTAGTGCTATCGAAAAGAGAAAAAAATTTGCACCCCTTGGGGGTCCCGAGGATGAATATGGGAAACGCTGGTGTAGGGCTTTGAATTGCCTGGTTCAGTCAGACAGTGTTCCCTCTGTCTGCCACTGACAAGAGGGAGAACCATTCTCTAAGATTTAACATAATAATCTCGCTGTTCTCTGATCTCAAATAAAAAAAACGACCCCCTCTGCTGCCTCAATCTTACACAGACACACAATCCCTTCAAATCTCCAACAGGCAGAGATGCCCTTGAACTGTGCGGATGGAGTTTGCTTTAAAACAGTCCTCTAAAAACCAAAAACATCTCCCTCCCCATCCTCCTCTCCCCCCCAACTAGTCCCCTCACTCCCTCCCTCAGTCGCTTCAGAAACAACAGATCTGAGAGCGATCCCATCGCTGTGAAGTCGGGGGAGAGTGACAGCTCAAAGACGCCCCGCCAGTGGAGCCAGCAGAACAGAGCACAGCAGCCACGCGACTGGCGCTCAGCTCCGACAGGGACAGGGAGGGACAGAGATCCAGACATTGGGCTGGGTGAGGATTGCCAGGTTATAATGCGTAGTCCTAGTATCTGGTCCTCAGTACAGAAAAGGCACCTACTTGAGCCAGCAGCTGCATAATGCCCCCTGGTTCCAGGATTGAGCCACTAGTCTAAGCTGCTCTTCCACAAGCCCAAAACATGCAGTTTGTCTGTTTGAGCTCATAGAGGGAGAGAAATGGTGGCAAAATGCACAGACACATTTTCAACACCTCCAAATCCAGTCCTAACACATTCCCCTGAAAGTGATGTTCAGAGGCGTGACATGCCGAGAGCTCTGCTCACAGCACACACACTGTAAATCACACACACAGGGTATTCAAGTAGAGGCATCTGCAGTTGCTTAGAGAAGGGAGTGTGTGTGTGCCGCACAAGCGTGTTCAAAAGTGTGCGTCTGTGCAAGTGTTATTTTAGGTCTGGATGGCGAACATGCTATTACAAAAGCTCTCCATTAAAAGCTTGCATTCATTAATAGGCCTTTCTGTCTCTAGGTGATCCACTCTGTTATAATGGTAGCCCGTTTCTTCAGAGGTTAGTGGAACCCACAAAAGACTACTGAGTAAACACAGACCGACTCACTGTTGAAAGCATGACTGACAGTAACCATCACTGTGTCAACATGCCATTATGGCTCATATGGGAAACTCTTCTGTGTGTGTTCTATCCCACCATATGGGGCAGTATTCTCATAGCTCATTGATGTCTACTGCCTCAGTGTTTGGCAATATCCAGATGTTCATACCATCATACCATTTCTGTACCATACCGGTGTATTCGGTATTTCCGAATGTGCACACAAGGGGGCGCTATTTAAATAAAAATTATATATTTAAATAAAAATTATATATATATATATACACAAATTTAGGCACAAAAATGTTTGGGCAACAGGGATCTTGATCCAGCAGGGGATTGAATGTCTCTGCTGTAACCAAGAAGCGTGATCTTGACATCTAACTACTTAGCTAGCAAACCAAATGCATAGCTGGAGCCCTGATCTGGACATAACTTGACACATCTTAGATTTCTTATAGTTATAAAATATAAACAAAAATATAAAACGCAACAATTTCAAAGATTTTACTGAGTTACAGTTCATAAGGAAATCAGTCAATTGAAATAAATGAATTAGGCCTTAACCTATGGATTTCACATGACTGGGCAGGGGTGCAGCCATGGGTGGGCCTGGGAGGGCATAGGCCCACCCACTTGGCAGCCAGGCCCACCCACTGGGGGTATAACATGGGACCAACACTTTACATGTTATGTTTACATTTTTGTTCAGTGTAGTTATAAGCAGTGTAGTTATAAGCAGTGCCCGCTTAATTATACTGTCGGTATTACGAAATACCCTGGTATGCAGTATATCGCCCAAGCCTACTGCCGCATATGTATATTACAACATATAAATTGTGTAGCACAAAGAATGAGTGTCTTTTCCTGAAAACAATTTAGGCTATCAAGTCAAAACATGTATCCTGCATACCTCCATATGCCAATTTACCATGTCAACAACTGTCCTGTCCAGCTCCCTCACTCCCCATTTGTTCAAAGCTCCTTTAAATGCTCTGAGAAGGCAGCATGAGCAATCTTTCAATAATTGAAATGTGTTCATGTTCTTTGGAAATGTAGGCAATTTAAAGATCACGCAGACTGGACGGGCCTTTCACATAAGCAGTGAGGAAGCTACTAACTGAGTCTCTGCCCTTTCCTCTCATGGCCACCTGACTACAGACAACACTGGATGGATGATCAAATCTGGTTGTTGGCATCTTATCTTTTTAGACAAACAGCTAGAACACTGCACTGACGACTGTTATACAGCTATGAGGAAGACTGCACTGTTTACATGTCAAGCCTGGCACCTGCTAAAATCACAATGGTACACCAATCTATGCAGGGGGTGTGATGCATCTAGATTCGTATGGAAAGGGAGCCTTGAAGCTTACCGGTGCTGGGATGTCTGTGTGCTCCGTGCGAAGGGTGGCGTTGCGCCCCACCGGACAGATAGTTCCCCTGGGTGTGCTGGTTTTCCGAATAGCTGCTGCGCGCCCCGTGCGGAACCCAGCCGGGGTTGTTCTGTTGAGGGTAATTCACCCCGATCCCTCCACTGGCATTCATCATGTTCCCATTGTTGATTGCGTTATTGCCGTTGCCACCACCGTTCATGCCATAGTGAAAGAAACCTGAACGCGACCGCGACCGAGTCCTCGGGGGATCCATGGCTGAAGGGGGCGGTGGTAGGTGGGCGTAATGGAGGTATATCTGGGAGAGATGGTTTGCCGTAGCCGAAGCCTCCCTCGTCTAGCCGCCACTCCTTGCTATCTTCGTAATCGGCCTGTTCTAGAGAGTATCTTCCTTCGCATGAACAGCTTGGTTTGGGGCGTAGGTAAAACGGAAAGCGGCGGGTGTCGTTCGTCCACTATCGGCAGCAATGGGTATTTCCTGTCAGCTCTCCCCTCTGCCTATGTTGCGCGTCACTGCCAGTCCACACTCCAAAAACGGCTTTATTTGTATCCCTAGAGAGGTAGATTTGGTATGTTAGTTTGTTCTGTCATAGCAATACACAGTATGCAAACAAAACAAAACATAAAAAACTATCCATATTAGGTACATTATAACAAAAAGCTTTAGTGAATGTATCTGGGCTGTACCCCTTCGGGTTTTCTATTGTCTCATCAGCTATGAAGCTTGGTTGGCGACTAACGTTACTGGCTGTCTACTTTTCAGTGTGAAATGGCACGCAAGCTCGCCGGAGTTCCACATTCAGTTAACTGGTTAGACTATTTGCTAGTTGGACAACGTTAACACACAGCTGACTTTGTAATATTAACTTTAACTGTCGCTAGCTAGCCAACAAACTTAGCTTGCTGCTATTTAGCATATTATAGCTAACTGGATTGCGGGCTAGCTAACTTACGTAAGATAACAAAACCACGGTTCAGAAATACTACGTTTTCTAGGTAAAACATTCCTGTAATATGTATAAATTCCCACATTATACACTTGGTAACCCACCGCTAATTCACAACTACTAACCTTTTAACTAAACCCGTCGTTGTTAACGAGTCTATTGCTAACAGGAAAGCTAGCTAGTAGGAGGAAAACAATGTCGCTGCCGACATTTCCAAGCCTTAGTAGAGAGCTAGCTAGCTTGAATGTCTGCTCATTGGCATGCATGCTGCTAACCTGTTTAGACGATGTTGGTTGATCCGAGATAGGCGCGGTCGATTGCCTTGCCTGATCTGCAAATAATGCTGGTCTTCGTCCGATTTAAATCCCCACCACGTAATGTACATTCACGGCTGAAGATGGTGGTGTTTTCTCTGTAGATGTCAGTGGGGAGCGTAAGTGGAGATCAATCATTGGGAGTTTCAGATCTCTGGTCAGACCGATCTAATCGAAGACAGAAATCTCTGACGTTACATTGTGCAAAAATCCTCAAAGACATACCACAACTAGAATACATTTATTAGTGCATATGTTCGGTTTAAAACGAGTGGTGTCTTTTTTCAGGCCATAGTATTGATTATCCCGATAACAATAGATCACTGCATTGATTCATTTAGTCTGGTAAACGTCGGGGAGGAATCAACCGAATTAATAATTCAGTAGTCTTGTTTCAGTACCAAGGAATTTGGTTTGGTATCAGGGGCGGATTGGCCATCTGACAATTCTGGCAAATGCCAGATAGGCTGGACCATTTAAACAAAAAATGTTTTAGCAGATGCTCTTATCCAGCGCGACTTACAGTTTTAGTGAGTGCATACATTTTTCATACTTTTGGGTGGGCTGGTCGAAATTGACACATAAAAAAAATATATATATTTTTTTTTAAATTAAAAGTTGACATGGCCGGCGGCCCATAGGCCTGTTAAGTAAAAATAAAAATACATCTCTGTTATACTAATCTATAATGAGCCTTTGGATGATCAGTGGGCAACGGCCGTCCCCTCCACCAAGATGGGCCTGCCCGATTTTCTGATAGGCTGAGCTGAAGTCATGCAAACTCACCTTCAAAGGCAAACGTGGCATCAGCAAAGAGACCTGCTCCGACTGTCATCAGTTACGCAGCCAAGATCATGGATCTTAAAAAATTGAAAGGGTGCCTATAAAACATAGAAAGAGCATATTCTACATTGTCACCTCACTCAAAAAATACAAAAATTGGGCAGCTAAATCCATTATTTGGTCAAACAGTAAAGTGCATTATCCTCATGATTCCTGTAATGAAAGTGTGTGCCCCTGTTTTGCTGGGGCCTGCTGCTATAATGAGCGAGCCACTCTCCTCTCCCCCTGCGCTCAAAGAGAAAAATGTGTTCTGATCGTATAACATTTAAAAATGCAATTTTGGAAAAAACACAGCTTTGGAAGCATCGTCCACTTGTCCCTGTTGAAGAGGATGGCCTTAGCTTCATGTAGGTATTACCCTGAACACAACATGTAAAGTGTTGGTCCCATGTTTCATGAGCTGAAATAAAAATCCCAGCCTACAACTGCAATGTTTTTGGAACATTACATTTACTGTTGGATGATTACATGGATACTAGCAGTGGATAGTACTGTATATCTAGAGTTAGCGATCTAGATAATGTGTTTTGAGTTCCCACTTCCTCGGGTGTTGAACCCAAAATTAATTAGCCTATGATATTAGTTAGTGCACATAAAGAATTCGGAAAGTATTCAGACCCCTTGACTTTTTCCACATTTTGTTATGTTACAGCCTTATTCTAGAATCGATTAAATTATATTTTTTCCTCATCAATTTACACACAATACGCCATAATGACAAAGTGAAACATTTTTATTTTAGCAAATTTAATACAAATCAAAAACCGAAATACCTTATTTACGTAAGTATTCAGACTGTTTGCTATGAGACTCGAAATTGAGCTCAGGTGCATCCTGTTTCCAATGATCATCCTTGAGATGTTTCCACAACTTGATTGGTCCACCTGTGGTAAATTCAATTGATTGGACATGATTTGGAAAGGCACACACCTGTCTATATGAGGTCCCACAGTTGACAGTGCATGTCACAACAAAAACCAAGCCATGAGGTCAAAGGAATTGTCCGTCGAGCTCCGAGACAGGATTGTGTCGAGGTACAGATCTGGGGAAGGGTATCAAGAAATGTCTGCAGCATTGAAGGTCCCCAAGAACACCGTGGCCTCCATCATTCTTAAATGAAATAAGTTTGGAACCACCAACTCTTCCTAGAGATGGCCGCCCGGCCAAACTGAGCAATCGGGGGAGAAGGGCCTTGGTCAGGGAGGTGACCAAGAACCTGATGGTTACTCTGACAGAGCTCCAGAGTTCCTCTGGAGATAGGAAAACCTTCTAGAAGGACAACCATCTCTGCAGCTCTCCACCAATCAGGCCTTTATGGTAGAGTGGCCAGACGGAAGCCACTTCTCAGTAAAAGGCACAACAGCCTGCTTGGAGTTCGCCAAAAGGCACCTAAAGGATTCTCAGACCATGAGAAACAAGATTATCTTGTCTCATGAAACCAAGATTGAACTCTTTGGCCTGAATGCCAAGCGTCACGTCTGGAGGAAACCTGGCACCAAGATAGACAGCACAACAGGGAGGCAAACCAAATGTCTTGAGCAGAGGCACAGTTATAGTGGTGAGTTGTGTTTTCACATGTTGTATATGTTTTAAACATGAGCTGGTTAAAAAAGAGGACTAGATCTCACCGGTCACTGGTACAGAAATGGTTGAGAATTGCTGTTCTGTACTGCCAATGTTATGTTTCAGCACTACTGCCCGTGTCTAAGTAGGGTCAGGGTGTAGGGTGTATGTGTGGGGATGGGGTGTGTATGGTTGGTGGCCAGCCGGGTGAGTGGTGGGGGGATGGTGTGGATAAAATGCAAGGGCTGAACTCTTGTCCCAGTCCACCCCTGTTTGGTATAAAGGAAATAAGACATAGCCTAATGCTTTATTTGACAATCATTGAAGTATGATGAATAAGTATTTTTCTAACTTTTACTCTTCTCCAACAGTGTCCAGCAATGGCACATCCCTGGCATTTCTACCACAAAAATAACCATTCCTCACCTTCCCTCCGTTCTCTTACACACATTGGCAAAATGCAGTGGCGTGTTGCGGCAGATACATTTTTCATCCGAATATGATATTACCTATAAGGCCTGGGGAGGGGAGGTGTGTCAGAATTAAATATAAATATATTCTCATTTCACAGTAAATAAAAACAATTTATTGTTGCTGTATTACCAGGATAAATAAAACAGTATTTTTTTCCCATAAAATTGGACTAAAATCCTCAAGACACTAATCAGCCATTGAAACACAAAGCAATACAAACAACGTCTCTTTTTTGGAGAGAGGAGCGCTCTTCCTCCACCTCTCTGCTTCTCTACTCTTCCTACTCCTCTCCTCACTCCTGCGCTCCTTCCTCTCCTCACTGCATCTCGTCTTCTGAGGGGGAGTATGGGTTCTCTGGGGGTAAACCTCGTCTGAGCCCCATTTGGTCATCCCAACCTCCCTCCTGGCTTGGGCCTCTCTCCTCAGCTTCTTCACCTCCCGTCTTTCCGGCCATGTCTTCCTCCTGCCCTCCCTCCGTCCCGCCAGGCTTCTCCTCCTCCCTGGAGCTGGGGAGGGCCGCTTCTCACCACTGCCCCCAGGTGTCACGGAGTCCTCTGGTGCTCTAAAAGAGGCATAAAGCCCTCCTGTAGCTCTGGAGACACCATGCAAATGAAGTTCTACAACATATACAATGCATGCTGTAGTTTGTCACCTCTGGCCTTTCTGTGTATGTTGGTGTTCAGTTTGAGGATGCCCTGCTTGTCGTATTGACAGACATTTACATTACATTTTAGTAATTTAGCAGACGCTCTTATCCAGAGCGACTTACATGAGCAATTAGGGGTTAAGTGCCTTGCTTAAGGGCACATCGACAGATTTTTCACCTAGTCGGCTCGGGGATTAGAACCAGCGACCTTTCGGTTACTGGCACAACGCTCTTACCCACTAAGCTACCTGCCGCCCCAGACGTAGGGGATAGAGGGGAATGTCCCACTGACCATCCTCCTCTGAGTACACTCCTGAGAGAAATAGAGAGGGGGGGCAATACAGACAGAGGGAAAGGGAGATATCCACATTATCTAGAATGAGTGTGTACTCTGTCTAAAATAACATTTTATTGTCCAAGAGATAGAGGAAAGAAAGAGAGACACCAGATGTAGTTGTCTCACATGGCCATGGTGTCTTCTTCTAGAGCAGTTGTAGCAGTGGGCAGTCTGTGGTTGTGGTCCCTGTGTGGCCTGAGGGGAACCTCCTCCTGAGTCTGCTACAAGAGGACAAAGCAGTCAGGGGACATGTTCCCATATTTTAATAATTCACCCTCCCTTTCTCCCCTCCTTTCCATGTAGTCTGGGGCCTTAGTGTCAAAAAGGTACGCGGCGGATACCAGTGTGAAATTTGGTAGAGATGCTCTTTGGGATGTATTCATTGATATTAGAAGGGGTGCCCAAAACCTGGGGCATGGCACCCCTATTTTAAAAAACATAATCCAATATGGACGCCAATACGGAATTTGATTTTGGAAAGGTGATATTACTGTTGAATTTTTGTTGCCATATTACATTTATTTAAAGACTATTTGTGAGTGGACCAGCAACAATATGCCATTATACATGAATCACCTTAAATGTCTTTAAAAAGGTTAAAAGCACCATGTTATCAAGTAAAAAAATTGCCAACACACCCTAGGAGTTATATTATGTAGCTAATTTATTGAGAACATGGGTAATCTATTCTGAATATGACCTTAAACTGGAGATGGATGTTCTAACATAGGCTTTACATTACCCTACAATGTATGTAATAGCACTCATGTACTAATGGTCACAGTGGAACTGCCTCCATGTATCCGGACAGGCCTGGGAAGGACACAGAACACAATAAGAACATGCTGCAAGCACTGAACTTAACACAAAGACGTACACATAAACACATACATGCTCAAGGCTACCTGCAAACACACACAAAGGCTTGTGGTAAACCCTCACGTTTGATAGGTGGCCAGTCAGTCAACAGTGGTGGCAGTGCTGGTTTCAGAAAGGGAGTTCAGGGCAGTGCTGGTGCCCTTGTGAGGGGAGCCCACAGCTGAGGCAGTGCTGGCCTGGACAGACCCTCTGGATATGGCCCTGGAGTCCACACAACACACAGGTGGGCCACCTCTGTTTACAGAGAAACACAACTGGGTTCATGAGCAATGTTGGAGCGTGTGTGCGTAGGTTGACTCATAACCCGCAGTCCACGTGGTTATATTCGCGGGACGGGCGGGTTTATGGTCATGAAATATTGTGTGGATGAAGGGTGGGTGGGTGGCAGGCGGGTTGAATAAAGAGAAAACAATGCATTAAACATCCATACATGTATCATTCTTGTGCAATTCATATCTATAGGCTACATTTAGGTTTTTCTTTTATCATTTTTATCTGGTGTCAGTGCGTAAGCCTAAGCTTTAGGGCCTAACTGTACGCGCGCCAAATACACACCAATTGCCAAATGCTTTTGGGAACTTGGGCAGAAAATGTTAATGTCGATCCACTGAGGCAAAAAGGACAATGTCGGAGTTTTCAATAAGAGAAAAGTTGCGAAATGGAGAGTTGAAAATAAAGAGAAGGGAGGGCCAGAACCAGGGACATGTCCCCCCCACATTCCTAAATTGCATTTTTGTCCCCCCCAGTTTTATCATTGGAATGTGATACAAAATGAGGCAACGGTGTGCTTTAGGACCATGCGGACGCCTCAGAGCGGTTGGGTAGGCTGTTTGGAGTGTTTAGTGGGATAAAAAATATATATATATAATAAATAATTATGTCCCCCCACTTCTAAAACCAAAGTTGCGACCATGGCCAGAACAGTAACCTAATGTTTAGGAAATATGTTATGTGTGATGACTGTGAGGCGCTATACTGTGATGCGCTATAAATTTGACCAGTGGCGGCTGGCCGATAGAGGGCGCTAGGGCGCCGCCCCCTTAAATAAAATTATTTTTTTTTTTTTATAAAAAAATAAAAATAATAATAATAATAATAAAAACATCAGTATGTCAATATTTGTGTGTTTGAAATATGGAATGCACACAGTAATATGTGTAAGATATGATAGAAAATCATATTCGCAACCTTTCCTCTGCCTGTCAAACGCCTCGTCAGCTCTGGGCGATACAGAAAGTGCCCCGAGGAGGCGGGTCTACGTAGCAGTTAAGCCAATTGCTAATTTAAGATATGAATGTATGACATAAAATGTAGCTAATCAGCGATTTTAATTCGAATCCAAGGAGGGCGATTATTTTATCGCCCCAAGCTCGCCCTGATAAAATAAGGACCGGGCTCCAGTGGCGCCATTTTTACTAGACGACAATGGCGAACGCAAACGTTACTCCTCCAAGACCCAACCCTAACTCGGTGAAATCTCTCCTCCAAGATCCGTTTGAGAGGAGAACTTTGTCAGAGAAAGTTCGGGTGAAAGAGCTGGGCCCAGATCAACCTGACCTCTCAATCAGACAGCAGGCTAGCGAGAAAGGGAAGCAGTATATGCGCGGCTTCTCCCGTAGCTGGTACACCAGGAAGGCTTGGCTAGCTGGGTGCACTGATGCTAATGCTTTATTTTGCTTTCCGTGCTTGCTTTTTTAAAACGACGGGGTCAGATTCAGCATGGACAGGTACCGGAGTGAGGGATATGAAGCACCTGTCAGAGAAGGTAAAGAAACATGAGAACACCAGGGCACACATGGACAACTCTGTAAAGCTAGCTGTATTAGGAAGGGTGAACATTGCTACGCAGCTGGATGACGGCCACAGGATTGCGGTGAGGAAACACAATGAGGAGGTGGATAAAAACAGGCACATTCTATCCAAAATTATCGATTGTGTGAAGTTCTGTGGGGCTTTTGAGTTGGCCTTGCGTGGGCACGAGGAGACTCCCCAGAGCCTCTACAACACGGTGGAACTTCCACAGTCGCGCTGTAAACACTGTGTACGAGTACAGGGATGACCTCCTAACGTGTTTCCAGACCATCAGAGACTCTGGGAACTTTGATGCCCCGACTGTCAGAGAGGCGGGGGCTTTGTGAGGATGCTCGAAGACGAGGCTTTCTGTTTTTTCCTGGCACTGTTCCACAAGATCATGCCAAATGTGGACATGCTTTTCAGCCAGCTGCAGAAGAGGAACATCGACCCTGTCTTCATTAAAGCACTTGTCCAGAGGTTCACAGAAAGCATGCTAACAATCAGGTAAATAACTATATTTACTATTGGCTGATAAAGATGCTGTTAGAAAGATGAATAGTTCATTTACAACAGTTTAAAAGCCTAAATGTGTCTGGTCATCAAAGTGAGTGATTATCATAGAGCCGTCACAATTATATTTGTTTTAGTATTTTAAAAGGAAAGAGAAGACATTTACATTACATTTTAGTCATTTAGCAGACGCTCTTATCCAGAGCGACTTACAGTTAAGAGTGCATACATTTTTTCATACTGGCCCCCGTGGGAAACGAACCCACAACCCTGGCGTTGCAAGCGCCATGCTCTACCAACTGAGCTACACGGGACCACATTAGTTTTGGCAAGATCTGAAAAAAGAAGTTGGTGGAGTGCAACCCTCAAACATTGAAGAATTACAGCAGTTTGCTGCTGAAGAATGGGCCAAATTGCCAGCAGAAAAGGTGCAGCAAGCTCATTGATGTCTACAATAAGCATATGTTGGCAGCTATCTTGGCCAAAAGCTGTGCAACCAAGTACTAGCTCCAGGGTGCCAATAATTTAGTCCATGACATTTGTCTATATTTTCTAAATTACAATTGTAAACTTAAGTTTACAGAAATATAATTAAAGGTGTGGAGACCCATTTTTTCCTCTCAAATTTCAACTGATTTTAGAAGAAATAGGGAATTATTTAAGAAAAGCCCAAGGGTGCCAATATATTTGGACACAACTGTATGCCTTCAGTCTAATTGGAATGTATGGCAGTAGAGTTGTTTGTATTTCTCCCCTAACCAAAATGGCTGCCATTAGGATACCATTCAGGATTTTTTTTCACCTGTGTTACCACGACAATCACGCCAAATGAGCATTGCATTTGTGTGCTCCTTCAGTGTGAATGCGCAAATTTGATATGGGTCACATGTAAAACTGATACATAATTGATACAGATTTACGGTATGTTGCCTATATATTACTATATACCGGTATTGATGCACAGACCAGTTTGGGTTTTTACTTTACCTTCTATAACGGTATTTCAATGTTTGGTTTGTTAAATGTGGTAATGCCACTCCGCCATGTGTAACGTCCGTTTTTCTAGTTTACTCCGCAATTTGGGTCGTCTCTCTCCCTCTCTCACCAAGTACCACCCCGTCACTCAAGGAGCGCAGTTGTTGTTACTCGACCACGAGAACAAGTGTTTGTCCAAAAAGACACAATCAGACGTTGATAATAATGCAGGAAAGTACTACACAGTTTGTAATAATTATTCAGGTGTCCACCAGGTCAATTTCTAGAAGAGGCCTAGTTGTTATTGAAGATTAACTTTATTGCTAAGTGCACAGCAGAACAAAATTATGTTGCATCCCTCTCACAAATGTAATAGAAAAAGGCTTTAAAACGTAATAACATCAGTTAATTATGTACATCACAGGTTAAAAGCAGTTACTAGACATAGTTTGTGTGTATATACACACTATCTGTCTGTCTGTCTGTCTGTCTGTCTGTCTATATATATATATATATATATATATATACAGTGGGGAAAAAAAGTATTTAGTCAGCCACCAATTGTGAAAGTTCTCCCACTTAAAAAGATGAGAGAGGCCTGTAATTTTCATCATAGGTACACGTCAACTATGACAGACAAAATGAGGAAAAAAAATCCAGAAAATCACATTGTAGGATTTTTTATGAATTTATTTGCAAATTATGGTGGAAAATAAGTATTTGGTCAATAACAAAAGTTTCTCAATACTTTGTTATATACCCTTTGTTGGCAATGACACAGGTCAAACGTTTTATGTAAGTCTTCACAAGGTTTTCACACATGGTATTTTGGCCCTTTCTCCATGCAGATCTCCTCTAGAGCGTGATGTTTTGGGGCTGTCGCTGGGCAACACGGACTTTCAACTCCCTCCAAAGATTTTCTATGAGGTTGAGATCTGGAGACTGGCTAGGCCATTCCAGGACCTTGAAATGCTTCTTACGAAGCCACTCCTTCGTTGCCCGGGCGGTGTGTTTGGGATCATTGTCATACTGAAAGACCCAGCCACGTTTCATCTTCAATGCCCTTGCTGATGGAAGGAGGTTTTCACTCAAAATCTCACGATACATGGCCCCATTCATTCTTTCCTTTACACGGATCAGTCGTCCTGGTCCCTTTGCAGAAAAACAGCCCCAAAGCATGATGTTTCCACCCCCATGCTTCACAGTAGGTATGGTGTTCTTTGGATGCAACTCAGCATACTTTGTCCTCCAAACACGACGAGTTGAGTTTTGACCAAAAAGTTATATTTTGGTTTCATCTGACCATATGACATTCTCCCAATCCTCTTCTGGATCATCCAAATGCACTCTAGCACGGGCCTGGACATGTACTGGCTTAAGCTGGGGGACACGTCTGGCACTGCAGGATTTAAGTCCCTGGCGGCGTAGTGTGTTACTGATGGTAGGCTTTGTTACTTTGGTCCCAGCTCTCTGCAGGTCATTCACTAGGTCCCCCCGTGTGGTTCTGGGATTTTTGCTCACCGGTCTTGTGATCATTTTGACCCCACGGGGTGAGATCTTGCGTGGAGCCCCAGATCGAGGGAGATTATCAGTGGTCTTGTATGCCTTCCATTTCCTAATAATTGCTCCCACAGTTGATTTCTTCAAACCAAGCTGCTTACCTATTGCAGATTCAGTCTTCCCAGCCTGGTGCAGGTCTACAATTTTGTTTCTGGTGTCCTTTGACAGCTCTTTGGTCTTGGCCATAGTGGAGTTTGGAGTGTGACTGTTTGAGGTTGTGGACAGGTGTCTTTTATACTGATAACAAGTTCAAACAGGTGCCATTAATACAGGTAACGAGTGGAGGACAGAGGAGCCTCTTAAAGAAGAAGTTACAGGTCTGTGAGAGCCAGAAATCTTGCTTGTTTGTAGGTGACCAAATACTTATTTTCCACCATAATTTGCAAATAAATTCCTTAAAAATCCTACAATGTGATTTTCTGGATTTTTTTTCCTCAATTTGTCTCTCATATTTGACGTGTACCTATGATGAAAATTACAGGCCTCTCTCATCTTTTTAAGTGGGAGAACTTGCACAATTGGTGGCTGACTAAATACTTTTTTTCCCCACTGTATATATATAAAAGTCACTGGTTGTGTGTTGAGGGGGAATTACAGTGAGCTAAGAAGTCTGATTGCAAGTTATCAAATTAAACTTTATTTTTTGGACCCAGGGCCTCAATTCCCTCTTTGTGTGGGGACAGCGCATCTGACGAGCAGCAACAGCCCATCAAGCGACGGAGGATGCTGGGACCAGGAGAACAACAGAGGTTGGCTATAGAGGTAAGTTGTGATGTAATTGTCAGTGTTTCCCCATAGAAGTTTTTTCAGGCCTGGTAGTATGTAGCCAAAACCCTGAACAATCAGCACCTTGGTAATCATATACTTGAGTTGGACATAGGCATGTGTCAGTCAGGATCACTTGCATCAAAATAGCTTAATTGCAAATTAAAGCTGATGATGTATCTTTTACAGGTATGTGATACCATCCTGAGTCATGCCAAAGAGAGGTTCTCCTTCACCCAGCACCTCATCAGCGCAACACTATTGCACGGAGAGTTGTTCCCACAACACAGTGTGAAGTTCCCCGATACAGCGCTTGAAACAACCGTGGAGGCGTACCCCATGTTGAACAAGGCCAAGCTCAAAACCGAACTGTCCCTCATCTATGAGAACAGTGAGTTCAAGGCTTGTAGTGGTGCAGTGCCCCTGTACCAGTTCTTCATGGAGAACAACCTTCAGAGCACTTTCACAGAGACTGCCAGCCTCCTCAAGATCCTCATCACCACACCCATGACAACTGCTGAGTCAGAAAGGTGCTTCTCTACACTGAAAAGGATCAAGACCTTCCTGAGAAACAGCATGACACAGGATCGCCTGAACGCTCTGGCCATGCTCTCCATGGAGAAGAAACTTGTCAGGGACATTCCTGACTTTAATCAAAGGGTCATTGAGAGGTTTGCCACTCAGAAGGACAGACGGGCAAAATTCCTGTACAAATAAGATGACAGACACACACACACAGAGCAGCTCTGGCCGCATGTTTCTTTGTATATAGTTGACCTTAGCATAAAAAATCCAGTTATATATGGTACTCTAGAAAGTCTTAATAGTGTCTTTGCTAATATTACTGTATATATGTTGTTTTGTATCAATTAATTGTTGCAGTTCTGGAGCACATTAACAATTAGTCACATTTAGTATGATCATAAAATACTGTATGCTATTCTTCCAGTCAAAGGTTTGAGTTCATCCACTTGATATCCATTTCTATATTATACATCCTTTTATACAGTGTAAGATTTCCTATAAACTTTATAATAATTTCATGTTATTGTCCACTTTCCACTCTGTTCTGACAGCATGCCTGTTGCGTTGCCTGTTTACTACCAATGGTAAAAAGTTCACTTTAAATGCAAATGAAAGGCTTGGGTTTGTGTAATATGTTTTTGTGTAAGAATGCCTCAACTTTTTAATATTGGCATTAAATAATAATTACTGAATGTTTCACTGAGCACTGCTGTCCTGCAGTTTGTGTTAAAATATATCGCGATGGTTACAGGAAAAAAAAAGTATGGCACAGCCCCACCGAGAATATTTTTCACCAGCCGCCACTGAATTTGACAGTCACAAAACAGGGACTTCAAATATGGCACGTCAAGGGAACTGTACAGATGGGTTAAATGGAATAGTATCTGGACACTGACTGTAGTTCTATAATCTCTCAAATAGCCTAATATGATGTAGCGAATGGAGGTGGTGCCAATAGGGTTAACCCACTTGGTGGGAATTGTAACATGGGAATTGAATGAGGAATAGCAAGGATCGCTACACTGCCCCCTCTGAACAAGGCACATCCCTGCACTTCAACTTTTTTTCAAGCCCCTTCACAGGTCCACCCGTGCATTCCAAATTGCCTCATGGTGCCATCCCACTTCTGACACCAATGTAGTGAACAGAGGGAGGGGAAAGCGAACACGGGTCTCCGGCGTGAAAGGCAAACACCTACACATCACGCCAATAGGGTTAACCCACTTGGTGGGAAATGTAACGAGGTTAATGTAGGATCGCTACAATAATATTAACTCCTGCAGAATCAAGCAGTTCTTGCAGTAAAATGATACACCAAATGTACATTTTGACTCAGGAACAGGAGTGGAGAAATATTATTCATTTCTTTCAGCATCTTGAGAGAATAAATGCGTGGTTAGGAACCGTCTGTAAAGGTGCTATCTTTATCAGCATCATAAAATCTGAAAGTATTTCAACCACAAAGTATGCATCCAAGCCAAACTTAAATCCTGAGTGGCGTAGCGGTCTAAGGCACTGCATCTCAGTGCTTGAGGCGTCACTACAGACCCCCTGGTTCGATTCCAGGCTGTATCACAACCGGCTGTGATTGGGAGTCCCATAGGGCGGCGCAGAATTGGCCCAGCGTCGTCCGGGTTTGGCCGGTGTAGGCCGTCATTGTAAATAAGAATTTGTTCTTAACTGACTTGCCTAGTTAAATAAAGGTAAAAATAAAAATAAAAAATAATATCAGAAACTTGTTCGGTCATTTTCACAGCTTTTAATTCCCTTAACCAGTCAAACTGATGTCATTTGGAAATGTCTTCAAGGACAACAAGTAATGACACATCCAACTTCTCTTCTATCTAATTATAGACAAGTTGACTCACAAATAGCCTACCAAAATGTCAGAAATTATAAGCAGAAAGATAGGCCTATCTAAATCTAAACCCTAGTCAAAAAATCTTTCCGGCATCTCTGACTACAGCGCATTTTCTATATTTGCGGGTTATGGTCGGGCCTCAGATTTTCACTTTATCACATAGTCGTGCGGTTGTGGATGTGTTATTAGCAATTGCGGGCGGGTGCGGGGAACAAACAGCTGACCCGCGCATCACTAATGAGTGTGTGTGTGTGTCTTACCCTCGGGGTGGTGCAGCTCTTGGCCAGGTGTCCAGCCTTGTTACAGTTGTGGCAGGTGAGACTCTGGTCAGAGGTGAAGTAGCGGTACAGGCGTGGCAGAAACAAGATAAAGAATCATTTGGAAAAAAAACAATAATCTGAGCCCTGAGGGCTTCATGCAGACTGAAACTGATCTAATCTCTAGAGTAGTGATAACTAATGATAATAGCACCTTATCCTTCTCTATTAGGGCCCAGTTGTGTTTGGCAGCTAATGTTGCATTCAGTTCTTCAGAGACATCCAGCTCAACCTGGTGTACTGGAGCAGCAACTCAGAGTCTGACTCTGGACCAGAGAGTGAGGACCAGACAGTTCAACATTTGACAGAGTCCCGCGGACAGAGCAGAGTCCCGCGGACAGAGCAGAGTCCCGCGGACAGCGCAGAGTCCCGCGGACAGCGCAGAGTCCCGCGGACAGCGCAGAGTCCCGCAAACAGATAATGCCATAGTGGCCTGGGGAGCTCTTTGTGAGCTGGTGAAGTGTGACTGTTTGTATTGACTAAACCCCAACTCGTCTTCTGAGCTGTTGGAGGCCTCGATTTATAATCTGTTGTCTTTACTAGCACACTCTTCCTCATCGTTCTGGTGGCCCATCATCATCACACCGATGGCGGGGGTGACAGATCTACCTGTTCAAAACACAACACCACCCACATTCAGTTGAATTTGTCCAATTAGTACGGTTTTTTACACCAACCTCCTCATTAGTATCAACGTAGCTAACGACCTACACCTGTGTAAATAATAGCTTTGTGTTGCGCCTAGCCTGTACAGCCGCTAGTGGGTGCTATTTACCTGTTTTTTGGATCTCCACTACAGTCTGTACTTAATGTGCAGTAATACACTCGTGTCCCCCGGCGACCGGTTCGTACATAAAACAAACTCCATTCAGGCTACAAAGCTGTTAGTTTCCACCTTAAAGCTGCAATATGGAACTTTTTGGGCAACCCGACCAAATTCGCATAGAAATGTGAGTTATAGATCTGTCATTGTCATTGAAAGCAAGTCTAAGAAGCGGTAGATCTGTTGTTCTATGTGCCTATTTCTATGCTTCCTGTTCTTAAGTTTTGTTTTTGCTTCTTTTACTTTCAGTTTTGAAAATACAATATTTTTGGTTATTTAAAATATATTTCACAGCGGTTTAGATGGTACAATTACTCTCTACATTGCTTGTTTTGTCACATAAAAAAATTAGGTGAACTTTTTGAATTTTTGCAACCAGGAAATGACGGTGCGATTTCTGCATATTGCACCTTTAACTCAATTTAATGTCCTGCTGGGCAAAAAAAATAAACTGGGAGAATATACCTACTGTCTTAATAAAACACAATTTTCCACCACTATGCTAGTGGCTAATGTTACTCCCGGATGTTGCACACCACATTTAGCCAATCAGGTTGCAGCAGTCTTTTTTTCACCCCTGGTCTGATAGTTGGAAGTTGCTCTGGATAAGAGCGTCTGCTAAATGACGTAAATGTAAATGTAAAAGTGGCGCTTAATGAACCAGAAGTTTTTAATGGCATGTATTGGATTTCTTGGCATGAACTAGTTTACAGAACATTATTCACATTTTGAATAAGATGAAACATTTATGAAGTGAAATTATAAAGTTAAAATGAGATTTAGAGAGATGTATTTTCACCCCAGATGCAATATGCAATTAATGTAATGATTGTATTGTTTACATGTTTATTCAATGACATATTTATAAACTTGTGCAATCTGAAAAGTATAATTAATAGTCAATAAATAATGAATATCAATTTAAAAAATGTCTAACATCTTGCCTGATGACTCAAACTGAATTCTTCTGTTGCTCTATCATTCGCTACATACTTCAGTCTGAGACGGCCATCATTGAAGTCATTTATGGTGACGTCAAAATGAGGGGTGTTGTACAAAACAAAGTCATCAGCGATTTCATTATTTCTAACCAATCAGAGTATCAAATCGAATTTTCAAAACTCTGCTTTACCCACGTGTGTTCTGGCTCTGGCCCAACCCATCGGTTTCTGGGACCAATTAGACCGGTTAGAATGTGTTTGCGTTCTAGAAATCGCCGGGGAGGTACTCAGATCCAGACTCATATCCTCTGTTTTATCCCACTACCCAGGGGCACAGACCATCCAACTGACTGGCATTGCCTTCTACCTGGATTCAGCCCACCGTCTCCAGTTATTTATTCAGTGGAACATGTGGCCCTGATTCAGTGGAACATGTGGCCTGTCTTCTTTTCTTTAAAATGTCTCACCAAACCTGCTCTAAGCCTTCTTATCCATGATATGGCACTACTAGTTGTGTGTATGTCTCTACAGCTTAAACCTCAAACCCCATGTCCATCCACAACATCAAGGATGTTGAGGTTGACATAGGAAAGTTGTCAAAGTTCCTGGGGGTCCTACCTGGTCCAATAGGGTTTGGCTCCTGCAGATACCTTCTCACGCCACAGATGTTGTGAGACATCCGAGATGAGACAGGATGGCGAATGGTGCGTGGTTGGCGGTAACACACCAAACCCCCGACAGCACAGGTGGTGAAATTACATTTAGAATTAGAAGTTACAAGTAGAAGTCCCAAGGATGCCGGATAGCATTAACCGTTCGCAGACCACACGGCGTCAGCGCTCATAATCTGCAACTGGATGCTTCTCACCTGATCTCGCCTCCCTTCCATCTTTGAGGACATGTATGTCCATTGTTAGAGCAGTCACTCGACCATCTTGTCAATATAATAGATAATCTTTGCTTCCATCACCAGCAGACCAGTGATGCCAATTTAGCAATTTTGTTGCTAGATTTAGCAACTTTTCAGACTACCCTGGCAACTTTCTTTTCAAACAGCCCCTAGCAACAAATTTAGCTACTTAAAAAAATGTATTTGGAACTTTTAGCAACTTTTGAAAAGTGACTCAAATGCTAAAATGCATGCATTTTCCCTCTAAATGACACAAAAACGATTTTCTGTCACACACTCAGTCAAAACATGCCTGGCTGCAAAAGTGCCCTCACCCTCTGATCCAACAGGTCCCAGACGTGCTCAATGGGATTGAGATCCGGGCTCTTCACTGGCCATGGCAGAACACTGACATTCCTGTCTTGCAGGAAATCACGCACAGAACGAGCAGTATGGCTGGTGGCATTGTCATGCTGGAGGGTCATGTCAGGATGAGCCTGCAGGAAGGGTACCACATGAGGGAGGAGGATGTCTTCCCTGTAACGCACAGCGTTAAGATTGCCTGCAATGACAACAAGCTCAGTCCGATGATGCTGTGACACACCGCCCCAGATCATGACGGACCCTCCACCTGCAAATCGATCCTGCTCCAGAGTACAGGCCACGGTGTAACGCTAATTCCTTCGACGATAAACGCGAATCCAACCATCACCCCTGGTGAGACAAAACCGCGACTCGTCAGTGAAGAGCGCTTTTTGCCAGTCCTGTCTGGTCCAGCGACGGTGGGTTTGTGCCCATAGGCGACGTTGTTGCCGGTGATGTCTGGTGAGGACCTGCCTTACAACAGGCCTACAAGCCCTCAGTCCAGCCTCTCTCAGCCTATTGCGGACAGTCTGAGCACTGATGGAGGGATTGTGCTTTCCTGGTCTAACTCGGGCAGTTGTTGTTGCCATCCTGTACCTGTATTGCAGGTGTGATGTTCGGATGTACCGATCCTGTGCAGGTGTTGTTACACGTGGTCTGCCACTGCGAGGATGATCAGCTGTCCGTCCTGTCTCCCTGTAGCGCTGTCTTAGGCGTCTCACAGTACGGACATTGCAATTTATTGCCCTGGCCACATCTGCAGTCCTCATGCCTCCTTGCAGCATGCCTAAGGCACGTTCACGCAGATGAGCAGGGACCCTGGGCATCTTTCTTTTGGTGTTTTTCAGAGTCAGTAGAAAGGCCTCTTTTGTGTCCTAAGTTTTCATAACTGTGACCTTAATTGCCTAGCATCTGTAAGCTGTTAGTGTCTTAACAACCGTTCCACAGGTGCATGTTCATTAATTGTTTATGGTTCATTGAACAAGCATGGGAAACAGTGTTTAAACCCTTTACAATGAAGATCTGTGAAGTTATTTGGAATTTTACGAATTATCTTTGAAAGACAGGGTCCTGAAAAAGGGACGTTTCTTTTTTTGCTGAGTTTTTTTGTGATTTACGTTCCATTTCTGCGGTACAGTTAATAACCATTGCTATGAACACTAAGAAGCCAACGTTACTGAAGTATATATCACTCGTTGGCCTATCCCTCTGTGCTGGCACAGATCTACTATTCACAGGGATCCTCTCAGGATCCCTCACCCTTGACCCATTCTCCTCTACTTTCTTCACTGCCTCAGCATACAACACCTTCTGCACTACTCTGACTCTAGCCACCTCAACCTGCCTCTCTCGCACCGGACACTTCCGATCCCCAGCAACATGGGCAGCCCTACAGTTGACACACACAACTTCATCCACCGAAACTACACAATCCTCTATCCCATGCCCTCCTGCACACCTCCCACATCTCGGAATCTCCCTCCTACAAACTGCTGCAACATGACTATAAACCTTGCACCTGAAACAGCGCAGTGGATTCGGTACAAAAGCTCTAACAGGATAACTGATATATCCTAACATGACTTTGTCAAAAGGACAGACAGTGACTCCTCTGTTTCACCACCAGGTCTGCGTCGCACCAAACCGCGGGAATTACAAACATCTGGAATTTTCAACTTCGATTGCTCCACCTCCACACTTAACGCTACCCCAGAAATCACTCCTTTCAATGGTGCCCTGTTCCTAAGACCAAGAAACAGATCTTGACCCAAGTTGTGTGACACAGAGCACCCGCTCCCTCTGGTGAGAAGAAACACAAACAAATTTCACAAGTCCACTACAGGTTACTTTCACTGATTCAACTGCACCCAACTCCTTTCTTACCCACCCTGAAACCACAAATGGATCCGCCAAAAGGCAAGGATCAACTTTCTTCAACAATTTCACTCCTACTGAACCAGATTCTTCTTTATCATGTCCATTGATTCCAGGCTCGGGTTCTGAGCTTTTCACCACACCTTCCACCTCACTTAACTCGCCCTCATTCACTTCCATTTCATCTCCAGAACTCGGTCTAGCGCACGGCTCACTCTGTTTGCACTCGACACCAGTGGTGGAAAAGGACCCAATTGTCATACTTGAGTAAAAGTAAAGATACCTTAATAGAAAATTATTCAAGTAAACATGAGTCACCCAGTAAAATACTAATTGAGTAAAAGTCTAAAAGTATTTTGTTTTAAATATACTAAAGTATCAAAAGTAAATGTAATTGCTAAAATATACTTAAGTATCAAAAGTAAAACTATAGATCGTTTCAAATTCCTTATATTAAGCAAACCAGACATCACCATTTTCATTTTTATTTGTTTGTATTTAAGGATAGCCAGGAGCACACTCCAACATTCAGACATCATTTACAAACGAAGCATGTGTTTAGTGAGTCCGCCAGATCAGAGGCAGTAGGGATGACCAGGGATATTCTCTTGATAAGTCTGTGAATTAGACAATGTTCCTGTCCTGCTAAGCATTCAAAATGTAACGAGTACAGTACCTTGCAAAAGTATTCATCCCCCTTGGCGTTTTTCCTATTTTGTTGCATTACAACCTGTAATTTAAATGGATTTTTATTTGGATTTCATGTAATGGACAGACACAAAATAGTCCAAATTGGTGAAGTGAAATTTAAAAAATAACTTGTTTCAAAAAATTGTAAGAAATAAATATGGAAAAGTGGTGCGGGCATATGTATTCAGCCCCTTTGCTATGAAGCCCCTAAATAAGATCTGGTGCAACCAATTACCTTCAGAAGTCACATAATTAGTTAAATAAAGTCCACCTGTGTGCAATCTAAGTGTCACATGACCTGTCACATGATCTCAGTGTGTATATACACCAGTTCTGAAAGGCCCCAGAGTCTGCAACACCACTAAGCAAGGGGCACCACGAAGACCAATGAGCTCTCCAAACAGGTCAGAGACAATGTTGTGGGGAAGTACAGATCAGGGTTGGGTTATAAAAAAATATCAGAAACTTTGAACATCCCACAGAGCACCATTAAATCCATTATTAAAAAATTGAATGAATATGGCACCACAACAAATCTGCCAAGAGAGGGCCGCCCTCCAAAACTCATGGACCAGGCAAGGAGGGCATTAATCAGAGGCAAAGAGACCAAAGATAACCCTGAAGGAGCTGCAAAGCTCCACAGCGGAGATTGGAGTATCAGTCCATAGGACCACTTTAAGCAATACACGCCACAGAGCTGGGTTTTACGGAAGAGTGGCCAGAAAAAAGCCATTGCTTAAAGAAAAAAATAAGCAAATACGTTTGGTGTTCGCCAAAAGGCATGTGGGAGACTCCAAAAACATATGGAAGAAGGTACTCTGGTCAGATGAGACTAAAATTGAGCTTTTTGGCCATCAAGGAAAACACTATGTCTGGCGCAAACCCAACACCTCTCATCACACCGAGAACACCATCATGGTGATGGCAGCATCATGCTGTGGGGATGTTTTTCATCGGCAGGGACTGGGAAACTGGTCAGAATTGAAGGAATGATGGATGGCGTTAAATACAGGGAAATTCTTGAGGGAAACCTGTTTCAGTCTTCCAGAGATTTGAGACTGGGACGGAGGTTCACCTTCCAGCAGGACAATGACCCTAAGCATACTGCTAAAGCAACACTTGAGAGGTTTAAGAGGAAACATTTAAATGTCTTGGAATGGCCTAGTCAAAGCCCAGACCTCAATCCAATTGAGAATCTGTGGTATGACTTAAAGATTGCTGTACACCAGCGGAACCCATCCAACTTGAAGGAGCTGGAGCAGTTTTGCCTTGAAGAATGGGCAAAAATCCCAGTGGCTAGATGTGCCAAGCTTATAGAGACATACCCCAAGACACTTGCTGTCACGGTTTACTAAGCCAGAACCCAGAAGCAGACCAGGACAAGGTACGTTGAGACAAAGATGAGTGTTTATTTAATAGATTCCCGAGTGAGGTTGAATAATCCAGGGAACAGAGCGGGTGGCGTGGATGGGTTGTTGAGGGTGCAGTGGTTGGTCCGGTAATGGCTCGGCAGCCGCCGACCATCAGGCAGAGGTTGGGAGAAGGTTCCGGGTGAGAGACTGTAGATAGAAACAAACGGAGGTAAGTACACGGCAAGCCAACAAGGTGCAAAACAACAAAACTAACACTAGTAGCTCAGAGGCTGATACGCTGACAAACATACTGTTCATGGCTAACGATCCGGCAGGAACTGGATGTTAGGCCAGAGCCTAAGAAGGGTGATGATCAGGACCAGGTGTGCAGATTGCTGATGGGATGCAGGTGCGGAAATCAAGAGCGCTCCCCGGAGCGTTCCCGAACCCTCGGGAAACTGGAGATCACGAACAGAAACACTAGTCACCAGACAGGACCCGACTCAGACTGCCGGGATCGTTACAGTACCCCCTCCGACGAACGCCACCGGGCGGACTCCCCGGAGCGCCAGGATGGAGGCGGTAGAAGTCACTGATGAGGTCCGCATCTAGGACCTGTCGCCGCGGAATCCAACTCCTCTCTTCAGGGCCATACCCCTCCCAGTCCACGAGATACTGGAAACCCCGGCCCCGCCGTCTGGAATCCATGATGCGACGCACCGTGTAGGCAGGACCACCTCCGATCATCCGAGGAGGAGGAGGAGGAGGCGGAGGAGGCAACAGAGGACTGAGGAAGACAGGCTTGAGGCAGGAGACATGAAAGGTGGGATGGACTCTGAGCGTCCTCGGTAGTTTGAGTCGAACTGCCACTGGATTGATCACCCTCTCCACCACAAACGGACCAATGAACTTCGGTAACAACTTCCTAGACTCAGTCCGTAACGGAAGATCCCGTGTGGCCAACCAAACCCTATCTCCGATGGTATAGGTGGGAGCGGGGATCCGGCGACGATTCGCCTGGAGCTGATACCGGTCCGAACCTCTAAGGAGTACCTTTCTGGCCCGATGCCAGGTCCGGTGGCAACGACGAATATGGGCCTGAACAGAAGGCACTGAGAGCTCCTTCTCCTGAGAAGGGAACAGGGGAGGTTGGTAGCCATACAGGCACTGGAAGGGAGACATCCCAGTGGCAGATGTAGGGAGAGTATTGTGGGCATACTCAACCCAAGGCAACTGAGAGACCCAGGAGGTGGGGTTGGAAGAGACCAGACAGCGTAGCGTGGATTCCATCTTCTGGTTGGCTCTCTCCGCCTGACCATTGGATTGGGGGTGAAAACCAGATGTGAGACTGACTGTAGCTCCAATGGCCAAACAGAAGGACTTCCAGACAGCAGAGGTAAACTGAGGGCCACGGTCGGAAACGATATCACTGGGCAAACCGTGGACCCTGAAAACCTCCCTAACCAGGATCTCGGACGTCTCCGAGGCAGAGGGAAGCTTGGCAATTGGCACAAAGTGGGCGAACTTGCTGAATCTGTCCACGATAGTCAGAACGACCGTGTTCCCCTCAGAAGCGGGCAACCCAGTGACGAAGTCCAGGGCCAGATGCGACCATGGTCGCCGGGGAATAGGAAGGGGGTGAAGTAGTCCAGAGCTGGGCCGATTGGTACTCTTATTCTGCGCACACACTGGACAGGCAGCAACAAAACCCCGAGTATCCTCGGCCATGGCAGGCCACCAAAAACGTCTGCGAAGAAACGCCATTGTCCGAGCCACGCCAGGGTGACAAGCCATCTTGCTGGCGTGGGACCATTTGAGGACAGCAGGACGAACCGACTCAGGCACAAACAACCGACCGGGTGGACCGTTACCGGGACCGGGCTGAGTCCGAAGGGCCGCCAGCACCTCCTCCTCAATCTTCCACATAACTGCTCCCACGACGCAGTTCCGGGGGAGAATAGTCTCGGTCTTGGACCCACTCTCCTCCGTCTTGGAGAACATCCGGGACAAGGCGTCCGCCTTGCCGTTCTTAGATCCAGGTCGGAACGTCAGGGAAAACTTGAATCGTCCGAAAAACAACGCCCACCTGGCCTGACGGGAGTTGAGACGTTTAGCCGATTGCACGTAAGCAAGATTCTTGTGGTCAGTCCAGACAGTAAACGGTTGCTCCGCCCCCTCCAACCAGTGGCGCCACTCCTCCAAGGCAAGTTTCACCGCGAGAAGCTCCCGGTTACCCACATCGTAATTCCTCTCCGCAGGCGAAAGGCGACGAGAGTAGTAGGCGCAGGGATGGAGTTTACTGTCCGTGGAGCATCGCTGCGACAGGATGGCGCCAACTCCCACATCAGACGCGTCCACTTCAACGACGAACTGACGGGCCGTGTCCGGTTGAGAGAGAATCGGTGCGTTGGTGAATCGCCTCTTCAAATCCAGAAACGCTCGATCCGCCTCCGGATTCCACTTGAAGGTCCTGATACTGGAAGTCAAGGCAGTTAACGGAGCGGCCACACGGCTGTAATCCCGGATGAATCTGCGGTAGAAATTCGCAAACCCCAAAAATCTCTGGAGCTGCAATCTCGTACCGGGCTGGGCCCATTCCAGAACCGCTCTAACCTTCTCCTGGTCCATCCTAATCTCTCCCCTGGAGATGATGTACCCGAGAAAGGATGTCGTGTGGGCGTGAAACTCGCACTTCTCGGCCTTCACGAACAGGCGATTCTCCAACAATCGCTGCAGAACCTGCCGGACATGCTGGACGTGGTCGGAAGGTTCCTTCGAGAAGATCAGAATGTCATCCAGGTAAACAAACACAAAGAGACCGATCATATCTCTCAGGACGTCGTTCACCATACTCTGGAATACCGCTGGAGCATTGGTCAGTCCAAACGGCATCACCTGATACTCGAAGTGACCCATCGGTGTATTGAAACCCGTCAACCACTCGTCCCCCTCTCTGATCCGAACCATGTGATACGCATTGCGTAGGTCTAGCTTGGTGAATACCGTAGCACCCTGTAAGGAGTCGAAGGCAGAACTCATCAAGGGCAGGGGATACTTGTTCTTGACCGTGATGGCATTCAACCCCCGATAATCAATACACGGTCGAAGAGAGCCATCCTTCTTACCCACAAAGAAGAATCCTGCCCCCAGGGGTGATGACGAGGGACGAACGAGACCAGCCGCTAGGGACTCCTTGATGTAGGTCTCCAACGCCTCACGTTCAGGTCGGGAGATACTGTATAACCTTCCCCTTGGGGTAGACAGCTCCCGGGAACAGGTTGATGGCACAATCATATGGTCGGTGGGGAGGGAGTGACAGAGCCTTCTGCTTACTGAAAACTTCCCCCAAATCGTGATATGTCTCGGGAACCAGGGACAAATCTGGGGGTTTAGCCTCAATCACCTGACTGGGAACCGAGTGGGGGCAGGCAGTCTTGAGACAGTTAGCATGACAATCAAGGCTCCAACTCGTTACCTTGCCCGTCACCCAATCGAACGTGGGATTGTGTTCCTTCAGCCAGGGGTATCCAAGGACCAGAGGAACATGGGAAGACGGCAGAATGAAGAATGAAATCATCTCAGAATGATTCCCCGACAACCGCATCTTAACCGGTTCAGTCCTCATCGTGATACGTGCCAGACTACTGCCGTTCAGAGTGGTCGCTTCAATGGCTTCCGGCAATTGCTCCTTGGAAAGCCCCAGCTGTTCCACCAACTCGGCATCAAGAAAGCTTCCATCGGCACCTGAATCGATAAAAGCGTTAATCGCTAAGCTTTGATTCCTGTTCACAAGGGTAGCCGGGAAACGGGGTCTGACAGAGGTACTGAGAGGTTGAAACTGGCTCGCTAAAAGTCCTCCCAACTTTAGCGAGCCGGGCAGTTTGACGACCGCCGGGAACAAGTGGAGATGTAATGTCCCGGCGACCACAGTAGAGGCAGCAGTTGGTCTTACGTCTATGTTGACGCTCCTCCTTGGTTAACCCGTGCCGCCCCACTTGCATGGGTTCAGAATCGGGAGAGAGGTCCTCTCCACTAATCCTTTGTGGTGGAGAATGATCGACGTGTTCTGGTCCACCACCCGACCCGACTGGGAACTGAGAAGCTGATCGATTGGACGGACCCCATTGCTTCTCCCTCCTTCGCTCTCGGACTCGATTATCCACCCGAATAGACAAGGCTACCAAGCTGTCCAGGTCACTAGGCTCCGGATAGGAGATCAACTCATCCTTGAGCTGCTCCGACAGACCCTGGTAAAAGGCCGCTTGCAGAGACTCCTCGTTCCACCCACTCTCCACAGCCAACGTCTTGAACTCGATCACGAAGTCGGCCACGCTGCGAGTTCCTTGGTGAAGAGAAAACAGGCGCCTAGCTGCGTCCCTCCCTCGGACGGAATGGTCGAAGAGCTTCCTCATCTCGGCCGTGAACCCCTGGTATGAAGCCATGCAGGGATCCTGTCGTTCCCAAACGGCTGAAGCCCACTCCAGCGCTCGCCCACGCAGCAACTCAATCACAAAGGCTATCCTAGCCTTGTCTGTGGCATAAGAGTAGGGCTGTAGATCGAACACTAATCCACACTGCATAAGGAAGGAACGGCATCTTCCCAGCTCCCCCTCATATTTATCCGGCGTCGGAACCTTGGGCTCACGGAGGGACACAACTTCAGAAGCGGCAGGCGAGATGGGTGAAACCGGTAGTGGATCCTCCACCGGACACTTGCGTTGGTTCTGGACCTCCGTCAGACCGGTAGAAAGGTTCCGAACTGACAACGCGATCTCCTGTAGTACCGTGCTATGATGGCCCAACATCTTCTCCTGCTGGGTAATGGCATGGCGAACAGAGTCCAGGTCCGCTGGGTTCATTACTGGCCGGATCGTTCTGTCACGGTTTACTAAGCCAGAACCCAGAAGCAGACCAGGACAAGGTACGTTGAGACAAAGATGAGTGTTTATTTAATAGATTCCCGAGTGAGGTTGAATAATCCAGGGAACAGAGCGGGTGGCGTGGATGGGTTGTTGAGGGTGCAGTGGTTGGTCCGGTAATGGCTCGGCAGCCGCCGACCATCAGGCAGAGGTTGGGAGAAGGTTCCGGGTGAGAGACTGTAGATAGAAACAAACGGAGGTAAGTACACGGCAAGCCAACAAGGTGCAAAACAACAAAACTAACACTAGTAGCTCAGAGGCTGATACGCTGACAAACATACTGTTCATGGCTAACGATCCGGCAGGAACTGGATGTTAGGCCAGAGCCTAAGAAGGGTGATGATCAGGACCAGGTGTGCAGATTGCTGATGGGATGCAGGTGCGGAAATCAAGAGCGCTCCCCGGAGCGTTCCCGAACCCTCGGGAAACTGGAGATCACGAACAGAAACACTAGTCACCAGACAGGACCCGACTCAGACTGCCGGGATCGTTACACTTGCAGCTGTAATTGCTGCAAAAGGTAGCTCTACAAAGTATTGACTTTGGGGGGGTGAATAGTTATGCACGCTCAAGTTTTCTGTTTTCATGTCTTATTTCTTGTTTGTTTCACAATAAAAAATATTTAGGATCGTCAAAGTGGTAGGCATTTTGTGTAAATCAAATGATACAAACCCCCAAAAAATCCATTTTAATTCCAGGTTGTAAGGCAACAAAATAGGAAAAATGCCAAGGGGGGTGAATACTTACACAAGCCACTGTACTTTTGGGTGTCAGGGGGAAATGTATGGAGTAAAAAGTACATTATTATTGTCTTTAGGAATGTAGAGAAGTAAAAGTTGTCAAAAATATAAATAGTAAAGTAAACTACAGATACCCCAAAAAACTACTTAAGTAGTACTTTCAAGTATTTTTACTTAAGTACTTTACACCATTGCTCGACACCAATCTTCTTCAACACCCCATCTCCATTTTTATTGCCATCTTCCTCAAATTCAAATCCAACCTCTGCTTTCCTCATTCTCTTCCACCTCTTCTTCCTCTTTTTTCCCCTCTGTTCACCACAGAAATCTACCTCTTTGTCCCTGTCCCAACATTCCTTTTCTCCCGACTTTGCTTGTGGCCCGGTGGCATCCCAACATAACTCCATATCATAATCATACTGCTCACCTCGGAAACATGTCTTCTCCGGGCGCCAACATTTTTAGAGCATGAGCAGTGGCCACACATAAAAACGACCCCCAAACTCAATTACTCCCTTCGCGGCGGCAAACCTTCAGCTCTCCGCTTCTTTCGTCTCTCTGAACATCGTTCAACACCCCCCGCCCGCCTCCTTCTCATAACCTTCCAAAAAACTTTAGGCTTTATTTTCAATGTATGCACTCACTAACTGTAAGTCGCTCTGAATAAGAGCGTCTGCTAAATGACTAAAATGTAAAATTATCAAAGAACAAGGTGATGTCTTTTCTAAATTCAAATGTATTAGTGTATTTATTTTATATTCATTCTCACAAAAACAGTGATTTTAAGTAATGTATTGCAAAGAAATAGGCTTCAACTTATTTAAAACATGTAACTTAACATATGTCTGGTTAATCTCATTATATTCCTTGTCATTTTACAGTAAAATACACAAAACAAGTCTAAAAGGACATGATTCAGTATCCAAAAGAAACAAGGTAATGCCCTGATAGTGATCGCACATACAGTTGAAGTCGGAAGTTTACATGACATTCAATCCTAGTAAAAATTCCCTGTCTTAGATCAGTTAGGATCACCACTTTATTTTAAGAATGTGAAATGTCAGAATAATAGTAGAGAGAATGATTTATTTCAGCTTTTATTTCTTTCATCACATTCCCAGTGGGTCAGAAGTTTAAATACACTAAATTAGTATTTGGTAGCATTGCTTTTAAATTGTTTAACATGGGTCAAACGTTTTGGGTAGCATTCCACAAGCTTCCCACAATAAGTTGGGTGAATTTTGGCCCATTCCTCCTGACAGAGCTGTTGTAACTGAGTCAGGTTTGTAGGCCTACTTGCTCGCACACGCTTTTTCAGTTCTGAAAAAGAGGTCAGGCTTTGTGATGGCCACTCCAATACCTTTACTTTGTTGTCCTTAAGCCATTTTGCCACTACTTTGGATGTATATTTGGGGTCATTGTCCATTTGGAAGACCCATTTGCAACCAAGGCTTTAACTTCCTGACTGATGTCTTGAGATGTTGCTTCAATATATCCACATAATTTTCCTTCCTCATGATGCCATCTATTTTGTGAAGTGCACCAGTCCCTCCTGCAGCAAAGCACCCCCACAGCATGATGCTGCCACCCCGGTGTTTCATGGTTGGGATGTTGTTCTTCGGCTTGCAAGCAACCCCCTCCAAACATAACAATGGTCATTATGGCCAAACAGTTCTATTTTTGTTTCATCAGACCAGGGGACATTTCTCCAAAAAGTACGATCTTTGTCCCCATGTGCAGTTGCAAACCGTATTTGGTTTTTTTAAGGTGGTTTTGGAGCATTGGCTTCTTCCTTGCGGAGCGGCCTTTCAGGTTATGTCGATATAGGACTTGTTTTACTGTGGATATAGATACTTTTGTACCTGTTTCCTCCAGCATCTTCACAAGGTCCTTTGCTGTTGTTCTGGGATTGATTTGCACTTTTCGCACCAAAGTACGTTCATCTCTAGGAGACAGAACGCGTCTCCTTCCTGAGCGGTATGACGGCTGCGTGATCCCATGGTGTTTATACTTGCGTACTATTGTTTGTACAGATGAACGTGGTAACTTCAGGCGTTTGGAAATTGCTCCCAAGGATGAACCAGACTTGTGGAGGTCTACAATTTCTTTTCTGAGGTCTTGGCTGATTTCTTTTGATTTTCCCATGATGTCAAGCAAAGAGGAACTGAGTTTGAAGGTAGGCCTTGAAATTCATCCACTGGTACTTGGCGCTCCGGTACCGCTTGCCATGGGGTAGCAGAGAGAACAGTCTATGACTTAGGTGACTGGAGTCTTGACAATTTTTTGGGCCTTCCTCTGACACCACCTAGTATATAGGTCCTGGATGGCAGGAAGCTTGACCCCAGTGATGTGCTGGGCCATACGCATTACCGTCTGTAGTGCCTTACGGTCAGATGCCAAGCAGTTGCCATACCAGGCGGTGATGCAACTGGTCAGGATGCTCTCGATGGTGCAGCTGTATAGCTTTTTGAGGATCTGGGGACCTATGCCAAATCTTTTCAGTCTCCTGAGGGGGAAAAGGTGTTGTCGTGCCCTCTTCGTGACTGTCTTGGTGTGTTTGGACCATGATAGTTTGTTGGTGATCTGGACACCAAGGAACTTGAAACTCTCGACACGCTCCACTACTGCCCGTCAATGTTAATGGGGCATGTTCGGCCCACCTTTTCCTGTAGTCCACGATCAGCTCCTTTGTCTTGCTCACATTGAGGGAGAGGTTGTTGTCCTGGCACCACACTGCCAGGTCTCTGACCTCCTCCCTATAAGCTGTCACATCGTTGTCTGTGATCAGGCCTACCACTGTTGTGTCGTCAGCAAACTTAATGATGGTGTTGGCCACGCCGTTGTAGATGAACAGAGAGTACAGGAGGGGACTAAGCACACACCCCTGAGGGGCCCAGTGTTGAGGATCAGCGTGGCAGATGTGTTGTTGCCTACCCTTACCACCTGGGGGGCGGTCCGTCGGGAAGTCCTGGATCCAGTTGCAGAGGGAGGTGTTTAGTCCTAGGGTCCTTAGCTTAGTGATGAGTTTTGTGGGCACTATGGTGTTGAATGCTGAGCTGTAGTCAATGAACAGCATTCTCACATAGGTGTTCCTTTTTTCCAGGTGGGAAAGGGCAGTGTGGGCTATTTAGATTGTGACGTGACTTTCATTAATGTGATGACTGTTATTTATCGAATAATTACTACTATGTTTAATTGTCACTTGATTAAATTAATCATGTAACAATTGACTCATTAGGAATTTGGGGCACCACGGGAGAAGTTGTTTAACGAGTTACCATCTCCCGAATTAAACTAAATAATATATATCGACAACAGTCACTTATTAATCATTTACCTCATATCATTCTCATTCTGAACGTTGCAGGGGATGGTGTTCTTGGGGATGACGAGTGGTGTTGGGTTTGCGCCAGACATAGCGTTTTCCTTGATGGCCAAAAAGCTCAATTTTAGTCTCATCTGACCAGAGTACCTTCTTCCATATGTTTGGGGAGTCTTTTGGCGAACACCAAACGCGTTTGCTTATTTTTTTCTTTGAGCAATGGCTTTTTTCTGGCCACTCTTCCGTAAAGCCCAGCTCTGTGGAGTGTACAACTTAAAGTGGTCCTATGGACAGATATTCCAATCTCCGCTGTGAAGCTTTGCAGCTCCTTCAGGGTTATCTTTGGTCTCTTTGTTGCCTCTCTGATTAATGCCCTCCTTGCCTGGTCTGTGGGTTTTGGTGGGCGGCCCTCTCTTGGCAGGTTTGTTGTGGTGCCATATTCTTTCCATTTTTTAATAATGGATTTAATGGTGCTCCGTGGGATGTTTAAAGTTTCTGATATTTTTTTAGAACCCAACCCTGATCTATACTTCTCCACAACTTTGTCCCTGACCTGTTTAGAGAGCTCCTTGGTCTTCATGTTGCCACTTGCTTGGTGGTGCCGCTTGCTTAGTGGTGTTGCAGACTCTGGGGCCTTTCAGAACAGGTGTATATATACTGAGATCATGTGACAGATCATGTGACACTTAGATTGCACACAGGTGGACTGTATTTAACTAATTATGTGACTTCTGAAGGTAATTGGTTGCACCAGATCTTATTTTGGGGCTTCATAGCAAAGGGGGTGAATACATATGCACGCGCCATAAGTTATTTTTTTCATTTCACTTCACCAATTGGACTATTTTGTGTCTGTCCATTACATGAAATCCAAATAAAATTCAATTTAAATTACAGGTTGTAATGCAACAAAATAGGAAAAACACCAAGGGGGATGAATACTTTTGCAAGGCACTGTATCTCTGTTGGACCCAGGCCTTTGTGGAAAGGGTTCGATTGGGCCTGCTCCTTCGGATGGGCCTTCTCCTTCGTCCTCAGATGTAAGGCTCTGATTATCCACAAGAGGTCACAATGTCCTTCTTCTTAGTTGTCTGTTTACTTTCACTCGTTCTGGAAGTGGTCTTCTGAGAACGGCTAATCAGCTGTGTCGATGATCCCCAATGGGGTGATGAGAGCAGTGTAGTAGACAATGTTTTGAAGAGAGTAACAGGATGGTCCCACTTAAATTCACCTTTTTAGATACAGTACTTAGAACAGCTACTCAGCCGTAACATTGATTGTTAGAGAGGCGACTTTGTCGTCTTCACCTCGTGTTGATTTTCAGGGTCGTAACCAACGGAGACAAAAGCTGCAGCTTGAGTCCTTCTGGTCTGTTGGTTAATTCTTAACTCAATTTTTATAACCTCGGGTAAAAAAGGTAAGTTTCTGTCATAATGACACGCTCTCTGAGCGTGGCTAGTTACGAGGCAAAATATCATCATTACTATGATCTTGTTAGAAATCACATTCCTAGCTTCACGAAAATGTTGTCTTCTTCCTTGATATTTTCTACACAAGATAAAGGATGTAAGCCTGATATCCACAGTGTAAAAGCTCTTCAAGTTAATGTTTTCGTTATAACGCCATTATGCAATTTTTTATGACATCACAAAATATACATTAATTTTCCATATTCCATTTCTCATCATTCCTAACATTCAGATGTTGAAATATATTGTCCCAGTGTTCATTGTTGGCAAAAGACTCTGGAACAAAGAAAATCTCAGTCTTACCATACTAGAGAGCCAGAGTGAGAGTTTCTGCAAACTATTTATGACCGGCTGTTAAGTCATAACACCGGCCCAACTCCCCCTTTCTCCTCTCCTGTGGGAGAGGGGGGGTCTGGCTATCTGTCAGCCATTTGCCAAGCTGATATGGCACCTTTGATCCTCACCAAGGAGAGTCATGACAATTGTTATTATGCAGACTCCTACATTTATTTCCAACTCTTTTTCCGTAAAACACATTAATATGCTAGAACTGATGCACATCAAGAAATAATGGAAAAAACGACTTTGGGCGCACTAGAGCGCATTATATACATTCGCTTGGAGGTGGTTTAAACTGCATTTTAATGTTGACTTTACTTAAAGAAAAGGTTATCAAGCAAAGTGTTTTATGCATGCTCAGTTCTTGGGTCTCGGGGACTGCTGAGTGGAAATGTGAAATGGAAGTTATGGAACTCCATACCATATGTAAAAATGTATGCACACATGACTGTAAGTCGCTTTGGATAAAAGCGTCTGCTAAATGGCATATTATTATAAACTCCCTCGCGTGGTTGTTTTTTATGGGGAATGTCCTCAATGAAACTGACATTAAATGTGGCGAATTATAAATTTGCCTCTGTTGGCCATCAAGTAGCCTATTAATTTATATGCCATTGTAGGCTACCATTTGATACAATAAATATGTTAAAATAACGATATCCCTGGAGTCATTGCAAATCAATTTGTGTCACTTGTGTAGCCTACCTGGAGCTGGCAAACCAATTTAATAAATAGCTTATAAATTCAGTTTATTGTTGTTGTAGTAGACTTATGTTATTATTATGCAATTATTAATGGACATATTTAATTAATTAAATTGGAAGTTATCAAAGCTCTATCGCAATTGCTGATCAGTTGTTAGAACGCATTAGATTGACAGTAACAGTAGTCAGATTAGTACAGGTAAAAAGAAATACACACTGGCTGTTGTTGACAAGCATATTCAATTGATATACATATTATTAATATTTATTCAGTGATTGAAATTATGACCCCCATCCTCAGTAGCCTATTCCAGCGGGCTATTGGGAAACACAAGCACTTCTTACCTCGGAATCGCCTCGCTATTCATGTTGAATAATTTTGTCAGTTAATTTGAACTAAGCAAGCTGCTAAATCTTTCAGTTTACATATTGCCTACATCTCTAGGCTACTGTAAACTATCTGAAATTAGATGGACACCTATCAGAAGCTATAGGCTACCTGCCTTTATCTAAGCAAACCATGGCAAAGTTAAATTACAATCATAAATACAGATTTTAGTCTGTAACCTATGCCTATTGAAATGACAAGTCAATCTCGCAAATGGGCCATTTATAACGGTTTGTAGTCTTAACATGTTGCACATAACAGCACAATTGCCAGAAAATAGCCTAACATTTGTCCAAGTGTTTCTTGCTCACAGATTTCGAGATCCTCTGTCCAACTTTCATCACTCAAACTCTCCTGTCAGATTTATACACATGCGCAAAGGGGATTTATTTACAATAATAAACCTGGTTCAAGCCCTGAATGCTGATCGGCTGAAAGTCGTGACATAACAGACCATATAATGACGTTGGTAACCAGTTTATAATAGCAATAAAGCACCCCGGGGGTTTGTGGTAAATGGCTGATATACCACAGCTAATGGCAGTGGCGGCTCCTCAGAGGAGGAAGGGGAGGACCATCCTCCTCAGTGAATTTCATAAAAATAAAAAGTCAAACATTGAAAAAGTCATCCTTTTTAGATAAAACTATACTAAATATGTTCACATCACCAAATAGTTGATTCAAACACACTGTTTTGCAATGAAGGTCTACAGTAGCCTCAACAGCACTCTGTAGGGTAGCACCATGGTGTAGACGGAGGACAGCTAGCTTCCATCCTCCTCTTGGTACATTGAGTTCAATACAAAACCTAGGAGGCTCTTTGTTCTCACCCCCTTCAATAGACCTACACAGTACTTGTGACAACTTCCTGAGGATGTCCTCCAACCTATCAGAGCTCTTACAGCATGAACTGACATGTTGTCCACCCAGTCAAAGGATCAGATAATTAATCTAGTACTGAAAGCATAAACTACAGCTAGCTAGCATTGAAGTGCATAAAATGTGGTGAGTAGTTGACTCAAAGAGAAAGACAATAGTTGAACATGTTTCAAGCGAGAGAGAGATTTCATTATTTTTTTCAGTTTCACTTAGGTAGCAAATGCAGCTGGTTAGATTAGTTACTCAAACACTAGGCTCAAACTGTAAGGTTCTGTATTTATTTTCTTAGTCAACCTTGTGTTCTTGAACGTAGCCCTGTTTCTTTGTGTTCTTGAACTTTGCCCTGTCTTTCATTTTTGTTCATTGATTTTACCTGTGTTTGTTACTCCCCTGGTCTCATTAGCTCCTTATTTAGTTCAGTTCATTCTATTTGTGCCTTGTGAGGTATTGTTCGTTTTGACTCTACTAAGCCTTTTCCTAGTTCGTTTGTGAGAACCAGTTATAGCCTTCAGTCCTAGATTTGTTTCCCCTGCCTGTTTGCCTACCTGTGTATGACCATTGCCTGCCTGTGACCACGATTCCTGCCTTTTGCAAAGGCGAAATAAACACCTGCCGCGCTCTGCCCGTGAATCTACACCGATGTAGGCTGTGTGTAGCGGTTATGACATGGTTTGGCTTGGAAAGTTTTTTTTTTGCCTGGTCACATACAGCTGATGTGTTGTTCATTGAAGTCCACAAATGAAGGGAAAAGGTGAGAGGAGGAGAGTGCATAGAGGCTAGAATGAATACAACGTGGCTGCTATGAAACTTAAGTAAACTGTGTTTATGCGTGATCAGGGGTGTATTCATTCCGCCGATTCTGTTGAAAAATGTTTCATAAAACAGAAGCAAACGAAACGGGGATAAAAATACCAGAATTTGTCTAATAGAAACTCTCGTTTGCAACTGTTGGACTAATGATTACACCCTAGTTAAGCTAGATGGAGGCAAGAGTGTGCAAGGCGGTATTGAATGTGTCACGGTCTGTCCATGTGTCACTGTCTGTCATCTCAAATGTTTCTCTCGACCTGTGTGCACATACGTTGTAAACTTTCATTCATAGGCTAGGTTGTACCAACCTCATGATGGGTATAGGGAAATTTTGAGTATCATGTAGTAGTCTAAACCTATCGATGTTACATTGAACTGGGTGAATGGAATATGAATGACAGTCATCAACATGCTGTAATAGAAATAAGGCCATCCTCATGAGAAAAATAAATCACCCTCCCTCATCATAAACGGCACTGACAGCCACTGGCTAACGGCTGTATCCAGGAACTCTGTGTTGCGTCATGCTTAAAAACAGCCCTTAGCCGTGGTATATTGGCCATATACCGTGGTATATTGGCCATATACCATACCCCCTTGTGCCTTACTGCTTAATCATAGCAGTCAAACGAGTTTATAATCATCATCCATTGATAGAAAATGATCTGGCAAGGTTAATAAGGGTGAATTATCCTTTCTCTTGTGACATATTCAAATTCCTTGATTACGTCATGTCATAGCTCGCAATAATTATTATTTTGAGGAAAACTACATTTTGCTTCCAACTTCGTTACAAGTTAATATGATATTCCTTCTTAATTGGCTCGATAACGTTATGGAAAAAGGGTTTATTGTATAAATATGGCAAATCCTGTCCTGCTGTGAACAAAAATTAAATTGGGCTAGTTTTCAGGCCTTTTAGCCGGGTTTTGAGTGGTCATTGTATTGGAAATTGTAGCTAGACCTGGCAACCCTGCATGCCCCGACTAATTGAGGCTTCGAGGGCAAAAGGGAGGGGTGCAACTCAATATTAGGAAGGTGTCCTTAATGTTTTGTACACTATGTATATTGAGGCAAAAACTACAGACAGTAACCAAATGGCTAAATAACACTAAATTGAATGAACATTAAATGTATGTAAATATCATTGAAATACACAGAGTATACCAAACATTAGGAACACCTTCCCTTTTTACCCTCAGAACAGACCCAAATTGAACCAGGTTGTCTCAGTCGCGATCCAATATTGGCTTTGCTAATTTTTTGTTGTTGCCAAAATGCAATCTGGAAAACTATTTTTAATGCTATATGGATAGTAAATGTACCAATTATATGACAAGGGAACCACAATCTCACCTTTTTCATTGTCAATAATTACATTTTGCTCATATTCTTGATGAAGAATGTTACTCACTAAAATCAACAAAATCCGTTAAATAGCGTTGCTAATAACTCTATATTTAAAATAATGTGATTGAAGAAAACTAGTTCAAAGGTTAAATTGTTGAAAACATAGGTTCATTAACATCTCCACACACTTTCTACCTGGTTTGAGACGTTTAAGTTCAGACTGGAGTATTTTTCATTTAAAAAAAATAATATGATATATATATATAGTGCATTCGGAAAGTATTCAGAATCCTTTATTTTTTTCCACATTTTGTTACGTTACAGCCTTATTATAAAATTGATTAAATTGTTTTTCTCCTTCATCAATCTACACACAATACCAGAGCAAAAACAGATTTTTAGACATCTTTGCAAATATATATATATACACTGTGATGTCACGAGAGGCTACACAGCTTTCAGCGGGATTGCTCAAGTAGTGCAAGGAGACCAGGTTCAACCAAAACAAGGATTTTATTAAAGGTCTTGGGAAACTAACGAAAGTATAACACAGTTCTGTACTCTGGTGGCTCTTTCAGGGTTAACAGTTCAGGGATGTCTCTTCCACATCCAAAATCATAACTCTCCCTCGCTCAAATAACTTTTCCCCAGTCTTACTATATTCCACGTTGCAGCTAGTGGCCAACCCAGCAAAACGTCCTTCCAAATGTCCCCCACGTATGTCCACCGGTGCATATATCCCAAAGGTGAGTATTTCCCAAAGGTAAGTATCTCCAAATCCTTATATTCCTCATGGAAGTGGACGTGCAGCACTCTTGTCCTCCAGAGAGCCCAGGTTGGAGACTGTGTTACTTCACAACCCACACACCCCCTCAGTGTGTCTCTTCCATTCCCAAACCTTCAGCTCATCAGCTCCTCATTTGTTTCAGCTGCGTGGGAAGATTGGCCATAGAGGGGTGGAGTTCCCGACCATACCAGCAGATGGAGCCATAGCTGTCTGGGTTTGCAGCCACCTCAGGGGGATGTAACGTCCCTCCAGGACACAGCCTCTCGTGACATCACAACACACACACACACACACACACACACACACACACACACACACAGTGGGGAGAACAAGTATTTGATACACTGCCGATTTTGCAGGTTTTCCTACTTACAAAGCATATAGAGGTCTGTACTTTTTATCATAGGTACACTTCAACTGTGAGAGACGGAATCTAAAACAAAAATCCATAAAATCACATTGTATGATTTTTAAGTAATTAATTTGCATTTTATTGCATGACATAAGTATTTGATCACCTACCAACCAGTAAGAATTCCGGCTCTCACAGACCTGTTAGTTTTTTTTTAAGAAGCCCTCGTTCTCCACTCATTACCTGTATTAACTGCACCTGTTTGAACTTGTTACCTGTATAAAAAGACACCTGTCCACACACTCAATCAAACAGACTCCAACCTCCACAATGGCCAATACCAGAGAGCTGTGTAAGGACATCAGGGATAAAATTGTAGACCTGCACAAGGCTGGGATGGGCTACAGGACAATAGGCATGCAGCTTGGTGAGAAGGCAACAACTGTTGGCGTAATTATTAGAAAATGGAAGAAGTTCAAGATGACGGTCAATCTCCCTCGGTCTGGGGCTCCATGCAAGATCTCACCTCGTGGGGCATCAATGATCATGAGGAAGGTGAGGGATCAGCCCAGAACTACACGGCAGGACCTGGTCAATGACCTGAAGAGAGCTGGTACCACAGTCTCAAAGAAAACCATTAGTAACACACTACACCGTCATGGATTAAAATCCTGCAGCGCACGCAAGGTCCCCCTGCTCAAGCCAGCGCATGTCCAGGCCCGTCTGAAGTTTGCCAATGACCATCTGGATGATCCAGAGGAGTAATGGGAGAAGGTCATGTGGTCTGATGAGACAAAAATAGAGCTTTTTGGTCTAAACTCCACTCGCCGTGTTTGGAGGAAGAAGAAGGATGAGTACAACCCCAAGAACACCATCCCAACCGTGAAGCATGGAGGTGGAAACATCATTCTTTGGGGATGCTTTTCTGCAAAGGGGACAGGACGACTGCACCGTATTGAGGGGAGGATGGATGGGGCCATGTATCGCGAGATCTTGGCCAACAACCTCCTTCCCTCAGTAAGAGCATTGAAGATGGGTCGTGGCTGGGTCAGCCCCGAAACCTGAAGGATCTGGAGAAAGTCTGTATGGAGGAGTGGGCCAAAATCCCTGCTGCAGTGTGTGCAAACCTGGTCAAGACATACAGGAAACGTATGATCTCTGTAATTGCAAACCAAGGTTTCTGTACCAAATATTAAGTACTGCTTTTCTGATGTATCAAATACTTATGTCATGCAATAAAATGCAAATACAATGTGATTTTCTGGATTTTTGTTTTAGATTCCATTTCTCACAGTTGAAGTGTACCTATGATAAAAATGACAGACCTCTACATGCTTTGTAAGTAAGAAAACCTGCAAAATCGGCAGTGTATCAAATACTTGTTCTCCCCACTGTATACAGTGAGGGAAAAAAGTATTTGATCCCCTGCTGATTTTGTACGTTTGCCCACTGACAAAGACATGACCAGTCTATAATTTTAATGGTAGGTTTATTTGAACAGTGAGAGACAGAAGAGCAACAAAAAAATCCAGAAAAACGCATGTCAAAAATGTTATAAATTGATTTGCATTTTAATGAGGGAAATAACTATTTGACCCCTCTGCAAAACATGACTTAGTACTTGGTGGCAAAACCCTTGTTGGCAATCACAGAGGTCAGACGTTTCTTGTAGTTGGCCACCAGGTTTGCACACATCTCAGGAGGGATTTTGTCCCACTCCTCTTTGCAGATCTTCTCCAAGTCATTAAGGTTTCGAGCCTGACGTTTGGCAACTCGAACCTTCAGCTCCCTCCACAGATTTTCTATGGGATTAAGGTCTGGAGACTGGCTAGGCCACTCCAGAACCTTAATGTGCTTCTTCTTGAGCCACTCCTTTGTTGCCTTGGCCGTGTGTTTTGGGTCCTTGTCATGCTGGAATATCCATCCACGACCCATTTTCAATGCCCTGGCTGAGGGAATGAGGTTCTCACCCAAGATTTGACGATACATGGCCCCGTCCATCGTCCCTTTGATGCGGTGAAGTTGTCCTGTCCCCTTAGCAGAAAAATACCCCCAAAGCATAATGTTCCCACCTCCATGTTTGACGGTGGGGATGGTGTTCTTGGGGTCATAGGCAGCATTCCTCCTCCAAACACGGCGAGTTGAGTTGATGCCAAAAAGCTCGATTTTGGTCTCATCTGACCACAACACTTTCACCCAGTTCTCCTCTGAATCTTTCAGATGTTCATTGGCAAACTTCAGACGGGCATGTATATGTGCTTTCTTGAGCAGGGGGACCTTGCGGGCGCTGCAGGATTTCAGTCCTTCACGGCGTAGTGTGTTACCAATTGTTTTCTTGGTGACTATGGTCCCAGCTGCCTTGAGATCATTGACAAGATCCTCCCGTGTAGTTCTGGGCTGATTCCTCACCGTTCTCATGATCATTGCACCTCCACGAGGTGAGATCATGCATGGAGCCCCAGGCCGAGGGAGATTGACAGAGCTTTTGTGTTTCTTCCATTTGCGAATAATCGCACCAACTGTCGTCACCTTCTCACCAAGCTGCTTGGCGATGGTCTTGTAGCCCATTCCAGCCTTGTGTAGGTCTACAATCTTGTCCCTGACATCCTTGGAGAGCTCTTTGGTCTTGGCCATGGTGGAGAGTTTGGAATCTGATTGATTGATTGCTTCTGTGGACAGGTGTCTTTTATACAGGTAACAAGCTGAGATTAGGAGCACTCCCTTTAAGAGTGTGCTCCTAATCTCAGCTCGTTACCTGTATAAAAGACACCTGGGAGGCAGAAATCTTTCTGATTGAGAGGGGGTCCAATACTTATTTCCCTCATTAAAATGCAAATCAATTTATAACATTTGACATTTGACATGTTTTTCTGGATTTTGTTCAAATAAACCTACCATTAAAAATATAGACTGATCATGTCTTTGTCAGTGGGCAAACGTACAAAATCAGCAGGGGATCAAATACTTTTTTCCCTCACTGTATATAAAACGGAAATCACACTGCAGCCCAAATAAATGCTTCAGAGTTCAAGTCACAGACACATCAACGTCAACTGTTCAGAGGACACTGCGTGAATCAGGCCTTCATGGTGGAATTGCTGCAAAGAAACCACTACTAAAGGACTCCAATAATGAGAAGAGACTTGCTTGGGCCAAGAAACACGAGCAATGGACATTAGACCGGTGGAAATGTGAGATTCTTTTGTTCTAACCGCTGTGTCTTTGTGAGACGCAGAGTAGGTGAACAGATGATCTCCGCATGTGTGGTTCCCACCATTAAGCATGGAGGAGGAGGTGTGATGGTGTGGGGGTGCTTTGCTGGTGACACTGTCAGTGAGTTATTTAGAATTCAAAGCACACTTAACCAGCACGGCTATCACATCATTTGTTTTTCAACAGGAAAATGACCCAACACACCTCCAGGCTGTGTAAGGGCTATTTGACCAAGGAGAGTGATGGAGTGCTGCATCAGATGACCTGGCCTCCACAATCACCCGACCTCAACACAATTGAGATGGTTTGGGATGAGTTGGACCATAGAGTGAAGGAAAAGCAGCCAACAAGTGCTCAGCATATATGGGAACTCCTTCAAGACTGTTGGAAAAGCATCCCAGGTGAAGCTGGTTGAGAGAATGCCAAGAGTGTGCAAAAGGTGGCTACTTTGAATAATATAAAATATATTTTCATTTGTTTAACACTTTTTTTGGTTACTACATAATTCCATATGTGATATTTCATAGTTTTATTGTCTTAACTATTATTCTACAATGTAGAAAATAGTCAAAATAAAGGAAAAACACTTGAATGAGTAGGCGTGTCCAAACTTTTGACTGGTACTGTGTGTATATATATATTTATTTATTTTCACACAACCCTTCAATCTTCCGTGACCCAAACTTGGGTCACTAGTTGAGAATCGCTGGATTAAAGCATTCTGTAGGCTACTTTTCATGTTAGGATCCTTCACATAGGCCTACCCTCCCTACCATGCCTGATGTTAGCAATCATATTCAAAATGCAAACAATACCACAAGCATACACAATGATGTTGAATGTAACATATGTAACATTGCATAACCGACCAATAACCTGTAAGAGACAGGACATGATAAACTCCACACACAAAAAGATCAGGGACAATAGGGTGGAGGCAAACCACCACAACACCCATAGGGGGAGCCAAAGGATCTGTAGGAGCAGGGAGAGTAGAGACACTAGTGTCCAGATAACTCTAGGCAGAGAGAGACCATCATGCTGGGTAACCTTGAAGAGAAACAAAGGTAGGATAATGGAACAACCAACCCAAGACATACTTCCATTCTTTTGTTATTTTCGTTCTCTCTGAACCCAACATACACACAAACACTGTAACACAACAACAAAATGTGTTTTATAACACTGCTCTGGCCTGAATGTGGTCGGGTTGGAGAAGGGACCAAACCTGTTTCGGGGGGTCTGAAGTGGGGATTTCTAGCTGTATCCGATAATCTTCATCTGCAATCTTCCAAAGGGTGTACACTTTTACTGGGGAAAGAGTAAGAAGAACAGTTCAAAGAGCACAGTCAGTAATGTGATCATATATCTACATTATAATTTATCTACAGTGGGGAAAAAAAGTATTTAGTCAGCCACCAATTGTGCAAGTTCTCCCACTTAAAAAGATGAGAGAGGCCTGTAATTTTCATCATAGGTACACGTCAACTATGACAGACAAAATGAGAAAAAAAATTCCAGAAAATCACTTTGTAGGATTTTTAATGAATTTATTGGCAAATGATGGTGGAAAATAAGTATTTGGTCAATAACAAAAGTTTCTCAATACTTTGTTATATACCCTTTGTTTGCAATGACACAGGTCAAACGTTTTCTGTAAGTCTTCACAAGGTTTTCACACACTGTTGCTTGTATTTTGGCCCATTCCTCCATGCAGATCTCCTCTAGAGCAGTGATGTTTTGGGGCTGTCGCTGGGCAACACAGACTTTCAACTCCCTCCAAAGATTTTCTATGGGGTTGAGATCTGGAGACTGGCTAGGCCACTCCAGGACCTTGAAATGCTTCTTACGAAGCCACTCCTTCGTTGCCCGGGCGGTGTGTTTGGGATCATTGTCATGCTGAAAGACCCAGCCACGTTTCATCTTCAATGCCCTTGCTGATGGAAGGAGGTTTTCACTCAAAATCTCATGATACATGGCCCCATTCATTCTTTCCTTTACACGGATCAGTCGTCCTGGTCCCTTTGCAGAAAAACAGCCCAAAAGCATGATGTTTCCACCCCCATGCTTCACAGTAGGTATGGTGTTCTTTGGATGCAACTCAGCATTCTTTGTCCTCCAAACATGACGAGTTGAGTTTTTACCAAAAAGTTATATTTTGGTTTAATCTGACCAGATGACATTCTCCCAATCCTCTTCTGGATCATCCAAATGCACTTCAAACGGGCCTGGACATGTACTGGCTTAAGCAGGGGGACACGTCTCGCACTGCACGATATGAGTCCCTGGCGGCGTAGTGTGTTACTGATGGTAGGCTTTGTTACTTTGGTCCCAGCTCTCTGCAGGTCATTCACTAGGTCCCCCCGTGTGGTTCTGGGATTTTTGCTCACCGTTCTTGTGATCATTTTGACCCCACGGGGTGAGATCTTGCGTGGAGCCCCAGATTGAGGGAGATTATCAGTGGTCTTGTATGTCTTCCATTTCCTAATAATTGCTCCCACAGTTGATTTCTTCAAACCAAGCTGCTTACCTATTGCAGATTCAGTCTTCCCAGCCTGGTGCAAGTCTACAACTTTGTTTCTGGTGTCCTTTGACAGCTCTTTGGTCTTGGCCATTGTGGAGTTTGGAGTGTGACTGTTTGAGGTTGTGGACAGGTGTCTTTTATACTGATAACAAGTTCAAACAGGTGCCATTAATACAGGTAACGAGTGGAGGACAGAGGAGCCTCTTAAAGAAGAAGTTACAGGTCTGTGAGAGCCAGAAATCTTGCTTGTTTGTAGGTGACCAAATACTTATTTTCCACCATAATTTGCAAATAAATTCATTAAAAATCCTACAATGGGATTTTCTGGATTTTTTTTTCTCAATTTGTCTGTCATAGTTGACGTGTACCTATGATGAAAATTACAGGCCTCTCTCATCTTTTTAAGTGGGAGAACTTGCACAATTGGTGGCTGACTAAATACTTTTTTTCCCCACTGTATCGATCCATTTGTGTATTTCCTCAAACTGTTTAAATACTTTTCTTCACTGTGGGGAGTATTGGCAAATAAACTATCATATCTTTGGTATTGGTTATTGTGTACTCACAGAGGGCAGTAATTGTTAGGAGTATGATCATCAGCTGTAACCAGCTCACATTGCCACCAGACGTCTGAGAGGACAGAGAGATGTTCAGTAAACTACTGTTGGATACCAACAGTTAAGAATCTTTCATGAATCTTTCATTGGAATTTCATACATATAAAATCAACCTGACTATCAAGGCAACTCTCTATGTCATATTAACTAGTCACATCACACCAGATATTCTTGAGTCCCATATATAAAGAAAGAGCAACCAAGGGTTTGGTGTCACCTCAGACCCAGACTCACCTCAGAGGCCACTGTAACAGTATCACCCCCAGTCCTCTGTTGATGTTCGCGGAATGTTTTCGCAATGTTAGCCAGCCTATAGTTTCTGACGATGTCACTGTTCTCTGTGAATTCTCTTCGACATTCAGGGCAGCTGTAATTGTTGTGGCACCTCAGGCTGTGGATACAGTCCAGGCAGTAGCTGTGCCCACATGGGAACTGGTGAGGATCATTTAGTATCTCAAAGCAGATGAGACAAGTCAACTCCGGCAGAACACTGTCCATTTTGACAGAGTCAAGTATCTAATCCAACACAAACTTCAACACTCCACACAGCAATTTGACAGACATAAGATTAACATAAAGAAGTAAGAGCATCCACTACAAGCAGTCTTTAAAAACGAAAGCAAAAGGAAAGTTATTGTGTGGGTTCCTGTGTGGGAGGGGCCTGTGTGTGCCTGTGTGTGTGTGTGTGTTTAGGATTTAAGCAGATTCCTAGTCAACCTACTACAGGGATGGGCAACTTTGATGTGGGTGGGGGCCACAAAAAAACTGAACTCATCATGAGCGGCTGCAGTGGCTCGTGGGTCTGTGTAAAACCATTACAGTAAAACCATGTGCAATCAAGTAATTGTTGTGAGAAGGGAATGCAAAACGCAAGTATTATTTAATAACTTGGTAAAATGAATGATTTAAGGCTTAAGTTACAAAGCATTAACAAGCATTACAATGCATTATTCTAGGCATGATCAGAGAGAGAGAGAAGGCATAGCCTGAAAGGCCATGCCCCAAGAGTCCCTTGGGAGGATAGAGGGAAAGAGAGAGAGTATATCTCACCAGTGTCAGGAGTAAAAGAGAAAATCTACGACCATTTTATAAGCATCTGACTTGTTTGGATTCAAAATCTGACTTGTTGACCAATGGTATTACTGTTGAGTTAATCCTTAAGAGGCGATTGACGCACCCATGCTATCTGTTTTTTTGTATGGGCTGCATCTCAATCCACCGCATCCGCCTATGTCAGCCTTCCACATCTGCGGTGGAAAGTGCTACAGCACTGCTTGTCAGACCAGGAGACATCCCGAAAATTGGTCTTCTCACGAAAACGTATGTAGCATCCGAATGGTTTGGCCTACAAACTAATATCATTCTATGGAAAGATGACTCTCACGAACACGATGATGTTCTCCGTTTTGCACTACAATCCCCACGGGACTCGTCGGTACCGCCGATATGCCAATTTATGTCTGTAGCGTCTGAACCGTGTGGGCTACAAACTACACTGAACAAAAATATAAACACAACTTGGAAAATGTTGGTCCATGAGCTGAAATAAAAGATCTCAGAAATGTTCCATACGCACAAAAAACTTATTTATCTGACATTTTGTGCACAAATTTGTTTACATCCTTGTTACACAGGTGCACCTTGTGCTGGGGACAATAAAAGGCCACTCTAAAATGTGCAGTTTTGTCACACAACACAATGCCACAGATGTCTCAAGTTGAGGGAGCGACAATTGTCATGCTGAATGCAAGAATGTCCACCAGAGCTGTTGCTAGAGAATGTTAAATTCTCTACCATAAGCTGCCTCTCCAACGTCGTTTTAGAGAATTTGGCAGTACAACCAACCGGCCTCACAATCGCAGACCACGTGTAACCATGTCAGCCCAGGACCTCCACATCCGGCTTCTTCACCTGCCTAATAGTCTGAGACCAGACACCCGGACAGCTGATGAAACTGTGGGTTTGCTCAACCGAAGAATTTCTGCACAAACTGTCAGAAACCGTCTCAGGGAAGCTCATCTGCATGCTCGTCGTCCTCACCAGGGTCTTAACCTGACTACAGTTCGGCGTCGTAACCGACTTCAGTGGGCAAATGCTCACCTTCAATGGCCACTGGCAACTGTACCGGGCAGATGGCATCGTGTGGGCGAGCGGTTTGCTGATGTCAACGTTGTGAACAGAGTGCCCCATGGTGGCGGTGGGGTTATGGTATGGGCAGGCATAAGCTACGGACAACGAACGCAATTGCATTTTATCAATAGCAATTTGAATGCACAGAGACACCGTGATGAGATCCTGAGGCCCATTGTCGTGCCATTCATCCGCTGCCATCGCCTCATGTTTCAGCATGATAATGCATCTCGCAAGGATCTGTACACAATTCCTAGAAGCTGAAAATGTCCCAATTCCTCCATGGCCTGCATACTCACCAGACACCAACTTTGCACAGCCATTGAATAGGCATGGGACAACATTCCACAGGCCACAATCAACAGCCTGATCAACTCTGTCTGAAGGTAACCTGATATCGGTTTAAAAAATGTATGGAAGTATAAGTATAAATAATATATTTCCTGCGCTCATACACTACATTACCAAAATTATGTGGACACCTGCTCGTCAAACATCTCATTCCAAAATCATGGGCATTAATATGGAGTTGGTCCCCCCTTTGCTACTATAACAGCCTCCACTCTTCTGGGAAGACTTTCCACTAGATGTTGCAATATTGCTGCCGGGACTTGCTTCTATTCAGCCACAAGAGCATCAGTGAGGTCGGCACTGATGTTGGGCGAATAGGCCTGGCTCGCAGTTGGTGTTCCAATTCATCCCAAAGGTGTTCGATGGGGTTGAGGTCAGGGCTCAGTGCAGGCCAATCAAGTTCTTCCACACCGATCTCAACAAACCATTTCTGTATGGACCTCGCTTTGTGCATGGGGGCATTGTCATGCTGAAAGTTGGAAGCACAGAATCGTCTAGATTGACATTGTATGCTGTGGCGTTAAGATTTCCCTTCACTGGAACTAAGGGGCCTAGCCCAAACCATGAAAAACAGCCCCAGACCATTATTCCTCCTCCACCAAACTTTAGCATTCTCCTGGCATTCGCCAAACCCAGATTAGTCAGTCGGACTGACAGATGGTGAAGCGTGATTCATCACTCCAGAGAACGCGTTTCCACTGCTCCAGAGTCCATTGGTGGCGGGCTTTACACTACTCCAGCCGACGCTTGGCATTGCGCAAGGTGATCTTAGGCTTGTGTGCGGCTGCTCGGCCATGGAAACCCATTTCATGAAGCTCCCGACGAACAGTTCTTGTGCTGATGTTGCTTCTAAAGGCAGTTTGGAACTCGGTAGTGAATGTGAGCTTGTGTGGCCTACCACTTCACGGCTGAGCTGTTGTTGCTGAGCTGTTGTTGCTCCTGGGACGTTTCCACTTCACAATAACAGCACTTACAGCTCTAGCAGGGCAGAAATTTGACGAACTGACAGTAAGGCCATTCTACTGCCAATGTTTGTCTGTGGAGATTGCATGGCTGTGTGCTCGATTTTAAACACCTTTCAGCAACGGGTATGGCTGAAATAGCCGAATCCACTAATTTGAAGGGGTGTCCATGTCACACCCTGATCTGTTTCACCTGTCTTTGTGATTGTCTCCATCCCCCTCCAGGTGTCGCCCATCTTCCCCATTATCCCCAGTGTATTTATACCTGTGTTCTCTGTTTGTCTGTTGCCAGTTCGTTTTGTTTCGTCAAGCCTACCAGCGGTTTTCCCCTTGCTCCTGTCTTTCTCAAGTTCCTCTTTTCTAGTTTTCCCAGTTTTGACCATTCTGCCTGCCCTGACCCTGAGCCTGCCTGCCATTCTGTACCTTGTCACACCACCCTGGATTATTGACCTCTGCCTGCCCTGACCCGGAGACTGCCTGCCGTTCTTTACCTTTTGGACTCTGATCTGGATTACTGACCTCTGCCTGCCCTTGACCCTGTTTTTGTAATAAACGTTTGTTACTTCTACACTGTCTGCATCTGGGTCTTCTCCTGAAACGTGATAGTCCATATACTTTTGTATATATATATTGTATCTCCTTGATATAGGACAGACACTTCAAAACCTTATTCCTTCTGATTATTGTTTGTTTACTTTCTGTTTTGCCATTTGTTAATGTGTTGTTCAATTATTTATCAAATACACAAAATGGTGGTTGGTGAGATAATGCAGCATTCCTGAGACAACACAAAGGAAAATCTTGTATACAGTTCATAAGAGTCACTTCAGGGGTTGGGCCACCGTACAGTCATGTGAAAGTGCCAGTTGTTCCAGGTCTAATGTGCTAAAGGACGCCCTACCTGGAGGTGGTACTTTCCCCTCTGTAAATCACTGCACTGCTTCCTCATTCCAACCAGCCTTATACTGACCAAGGACTGAGGGAGAGAGAAGACGATAAGCTAAGTCAATGACTCACACAGACAGATAAAACAACAACAATAAAAGTTCTGAGGTAATTAGATCCAGTGGTGGACAGGGCCACAATTGGTCTGGATCTACATGTATAGTGATCTAAAGTTAAGTCGAACTTAAAGTTTATGCGAACTGAACTGGACTAATCCAAACAGAGCTGAGCTAAGCAGGACCAGGACAAAGTGGGACCATGGCAGCAACCCCTAGACGGGTTTACAAGAGGAGGGAGACCATCACAGCCCTCCCTCTGTATTACTCAGGACAGCTGCAGAAGAAATACACTGGAGAGAAGGTAACGAACAGGAGAGAGAGAGAATGGGGGACACCTGTTAATTGACTACCTCATGAAGCTGGTTGAGAGAATGCCAAGAGTGTGCAAAGCTGTCATCAAGGCAAAGGGTGGCTATTTGAAGAATCTCAAATATTACATATATTTTGATTTGTTTAACACTTTTTTGGTTAGTATATGGTTCCATATGTGTTATTTCATAGTTTTGATGTCTTCACTATTATTCTACAATGTAGAAAATAGTAAAAATTAACAAAAACCCTGGAATGAGTAGGTCTGTCCAAACTTTTGACTGGTACTGTATGTTAGATTTTTTTATAAATTTAAACAGAAACTATACATCGTACAACACTACACAATACAATGCCTTCAGAAAGTATTCACACCCCTTTACTTTTTCCACATTTTGCTGTGTTACGAATTGGGATTAAAATTGATTTAATTGTTTGCTTTTTCAATGATATACACAAAGTACTCTGTCAAAGTGGAAGAAAAATTATATATTTTAAATAGGTTAATGAAAAATATAACTAATATATGTTGATTAGATAAGTATTCAACCCCCTGAATCAATACATGTAAGATCACCTTTTGCAGCGATTACAGCTGTGAGTCTTTTTGAGTAAGTCTCCAGAGATTTGCCCACCTGGATTGTACAATATTTGCCAATTATTATTTTCTACACTCTTCAAGCTCTGTGAAGATGGTTGTTGATCATTGCTAGACAGCCATTTTCGAGTCTTGCCATAGATTTTCAAGCTGATTTAAGTCCAAACTGTAACTAGGCCACACAGGAACATTCAATGTCATCTTGGTAAGCAACTCCAGTGTATAGTTGGCCTTGAGTTTAATTATTGTCCTGCTGAAAGGTGAATTTGTATCCCAGTGGTGGAAAGCAGACTGAACCAGGTTTTCCTCTTGTCACGGATTCTGCCGAGGCTGCTCCTCCTCCTTTCTCGGGCAGGCTTCGGCGGTCGCCGTCCCCAGAGTACTAGCTACCACCGTTAGATGTTTCGATGTTAGATTGGTTTTGTCTGTCTATTGCACCTGTGTCCGTTTGTGTCTGATTATGTGTCCTATAAGTTGCCTGCTTTGTGTTGTTTAGTTTGTGTGTTATTGTACGCCTGTCCGTTGGTGCTGCGTGGTTTTTCTCTGTTTGTTGTTTTGTAGTTTACGCACAGTTTGCGTAATCGCTCGCCTCTGTTTAGTGTTGAGGCCGTTGTTTGTATTTTTGCCTAGTGTTTACAAGTAAAGTCTGTTGGACTAAGCTTCGGTGTCCTGCGCCTGACGCCCACACCACATTTACATCAGCCCTTGACACCTCTAGGATTTTGCATGTGCTTAGCTGTATTCCATTTATTTTTATCAACAACAAAAAAACTCCCTAGTCAATGACGAGCATATCCAAAACATGATGCAGCCACCACCATCCTTGAAAATATGAAGAGTGATACTCAGTGATGTGATGTGTTGGATTTGCCCCAAACATAACGCTTTTTATTCAGGACATAAAGATAATTTCTTTGCCAATTTTTTTTGCAGTATTACTTTAGTGCCTTATTGCAAACAGGATGCATGTTTTGGAATATTTTGTATTCTGTACAGACTTTCTTCTTTTCACTCTGTTAATTAGGTTAGTATTGTGGAGTAACTACAATATTGTTTAGCCATTCTCAGTTTTCTCCTATCACAGCCATTAAACTCTAACTGTTTTAAAGTCACCATTAGCCTAATGGTGAAATCCCTGAGAGGTTTTCTTCCTCTCCGGCAACTGAGTAAGGAAGGACACCTGTATCTTTGTAGTGACTGGGTGTATTGATACACCATCCAAAGTGTAATTAAATAACTTCACCATGCTCAAAGAGATATTCAATGTCTGTTTTTTTACCAAAAGGTGCCCTCTTCTTTGCGAGGCATTGGAAAACCTCCCAGGTCTTTGTGTTTCAATCTGTGCTTGAAAGTCACTACTCGACTGAGGGACCTATTGTATGTGTGGGGTACAGAGATGGTAAAAATCATGTTTGGGAACCACAGTTTGGGAACCACTGCTGTAATTAAACGTTAAACTTGTACACTGCCAGTTCTGCAGTCACAATGAGACTGACAGAAAGGCATGTGACAATAAAGAGACGACTGAAGTTTAATTGTGAAGACAGTCCCATTTTGTTAAAATATTATTTGGCCAATTTATTATATTTGCCATACTACCAGTCAAAAGTTTGGACACACCTACTCATTCAAGGGTTTTTCTTTATTTTTACTATTTTCTACATTGTAGAATAGTGACGACATCAAAACTATGCAATAACACATATAGAATCATGTAGTAACCAAAAAAGTGGTAAACAAATCAAAATATATTTTATATTTGAGATTCTTCAAATAGCCACCATTTGCCTTGATGACAGCTTTGCACACTCTCGGCATTCTCTCAACCAGCTTCATGAGGTAGTCAATTAACAGGTGTACCTTCTTAAAAGTTAATTTGTGGAATTTCTCTCCTTCTTAATGCGTTTGAGCCAATCAGATGTGTTGTGACAAGGTATGGGGGGAATACAGAAGATAGCCCTATTTGGTAAAAGACCAAGTCCATATTATGGCAAGAACAGCTCAAATACGCAAAGAGAAACGACAGTCCATCATTACTTTAAGACATGAAGGTCAGTCAATACGGAACATTTCAAAAACTTTGAACGTTTCTTCAAGTGCAGTCACAAAAACCATCAAGCGCTATGATGAAACTGGCTCTCATGAGGACCGCCACAGGAATGGAAGACCCAGAGTTACCTCTGCTGCAGAGGATACGTTCATTAGAGTTACCAGCCTCAGAAATTGCAGCCCAAATATATGCTTCACAGAGTTCAAGTAACAGACACATCTCAACATCAACTGTTCAGATGGGACTGTGTGAAATTACATTTACATTTTAGTCATTTAGCAGACGCTCTTATCCAGAGCGACTTACAGTTAAGTGAGTGCATACATTTTCATACTGGCCCCCCGTGGGAAACAAACCCACAACCCTGGCGTTGCAAGCGCCATGCTCTACCAACTGAGCTACAGGGGACTACGACTGAATCAGGCCTCTATGGTCAAATTGCTGCAAAGAAACCACTACTAAAAGGACACCAATAAGAAGAAGAGACCTCCTTGGGCCAAGAAACACGAGCAATGGACATTAGACCGGTGGAAATGTGTCCTTTGGTCTGGAGTCCAAATTGGAGATTTTTGGTTCACACCGATGTGTCTTTGTGAGATGCGATGTGGGTGAACGGATGATCTCCGCATGTGTAGTTCCCACCGTAAAGCATGGAGGAGGTGTTATGATGTGGGGGTGCTTTGCTGGTGACACTGTCTGTGATTTATTTAGAATTCAAGGCACACTTAACCAGCATGGCTACCACAGCATTCTGCAGCGATACACCATCCCATCTGGTTTGGGCTTAGTGGGACTATCATTTGTTTTTCAACAGGACAATGACCCAACACACCTCCAGGCTGTGTAAGGGCTACTTTACCAAGAAGGAGAGTGATGGAGTGCTGCATCAGATGACCTGGCCTCCACAATCCCCTGACCTCAACTCAATTGAGATGGTTTGGGATGAGTCGGACCACAGAGTGAAGGAAAAGCAGCCAACAAGTGCTAAGCATATGTGGGGACTCTTTCAAGACTGTTGGAAAAGCATTCCAGGTGAAGCTGGTTGAGAGAATGCCAAGAGTGTGCAAAGCTGTCATCAAGGCAAAGGGTGGCTATTTGAAGAATCTCAAATATAAAATATATTTTGATTTGTTTAACACTTCTTTTGGGTACTACATGAGTTTGATGTCTTCACTATTATTCTATACTGTAGAAAATAGTAAAAATAAAGAAAAACCCTTGAATGAGTAGGTGTGTCCAAACTTTTGACTGGTACTGTATATTTTACAAAAAACATTTCCACATACATTTTGAAATATATTTACATTATTTAAAGTATTTCAGAATGTATTTGGAAATACATTAAATACATTTTCCGATGCCTTTCACATATTGTGAAATATATTTTACACACATTTATATATACATTTTTAAAAAAATATTAAATAATAAATACAAACATTATTTGGCCAATTTTGAATATTTCACATTAACTAAAAAATGTATCAAAAAATATATTTTAAATTAATTTTTTCATGTATGGGGAGGGAGAGAGAAAGAGAAGGTTAGTGAACTGGAGAGATTTATCAAAGTTAGATATAGAAATATATACTTATATCAAAGTAAATCAATTCAGTTGGGCTGTTGGGCATGTTTCTGCAAGTGTAGAGCAGTGGACTTCATGTTGAATCTGGTTTGGCCTTTTCCAGGACTTTAAGAACTTTTATGGGGAGCTCCGTGGATCTACAATCTTTCTGTACAGAGACGAGATGCATGACACAGTAAGAGAATAGCTGCACTCATCTAATCTCTCAGTTGTTTTGTATCAAGTGTTGGAATCGATCTATGGCTTGACTAATCAGATATGTAATTCCCTATCAGTACTCAGAGAAACTGGACCTTCAGATGTTGAAGTCGATGGCGATGGATTCTTCCTATCAAAACAACAGGTCAACCATCTACACTCTCACCCTGTCCAATGAGGAAGTGCAGCTAAAGGTCATTTATGTTACATTCAGTCACGTTGCTGCCACTCCTAAGCAGAATGTGTTACTGGCAAATATAAAAGTGGTTGCACAATCCTGCAGATTTACATTACAGGTATCTAGGACAGGAGTACTAACTGTTGATATCTGATGTAGGTGGATAACCCCAACACAGGAGAGGAGTGGAGAGGCTTCATCATGACTGTGGCCACAGTGAGTAACACACACACACACACACACACACACACACATTGGGCTGTCAGGGTTAAATACTCATTCTGACCCACTTTCCTGAGGTAATTAAGAAGAGAACTTCTAGATTAAACTAAAGAGCAAAGTAAATATAAACTTCCAATTTATTTCACTGGAACGTGATAGCAGACAGAGAGAAAATACATAAACCTTAGTATACCTTAGCTTTAAGCATTTTTGGGTGATGATGATGTGCCCTGTAGAAGGAGATCCCCAGTAAGCTGCAGCTGCTCCCAGGTCAGATACTGAGGCTGGAAGAGGTTCTGTCTGAGGAGAAGAAGAGACAGGCCCCACGTCCTCCCCTGCCTCCCACCACCGACCATATCCATCCCTCCTCAGGAGACACATATGACGACGCCCTCTCTGGAATCCCCCCGTGAGTATTGCCATGTTTCTGTTCATTATTTTGATACAAAATGTATTTATCTCCCTGTCTCCTCTCACCCTCCTTTTCTCCTCCTCCCTCCAGCTGTTTCTTCCCTGTGTCTCGTCAGAAGGCAGAGAATATGTTGAAGGACAACACAAAGTACGGCAGCATCATTCTCCGCCCCTCGACTGACAACACTAACTACGCCATCACCTTGAGACAGGACCACCCCAGGTCTTGAACATAAACACCAAACCCCTGACCTTTAACCCAGAACTCCAACACCCCGTAACTTACAGGCCTAAAGTTTCTCCCCCCTTCACTAAACAAGCCTTTATTGACAACAGTACCCTATACCTATCATACAACAGTGTCTCTGGCTGAGGGAGTAGGGAGTAGACTTTGAGAGTACTCTTGAGATTTACCAGACTCTTTCCATCTTTCAGTGGCCCAGTGATGAAGAACTACAAAGTGCTTTCCATAGACACAGGCTTCGTCATAGAACTAGATGCCCCGGTGAGTCCTGCTCCTCCAGCCTGATTCCTGTATTGAATGTCTGACTCTCATCCCATCAGGATGGGCTCAAAACACAGCACTGATATGAGACAACACTCTGTATACGCTTAGTGTCTTGACAGCCCGTCAAGTTGCTTTTGTGAAATTACATTTGTCTGATGTCTGCTTCTGATATGAGGTAACTTCCTAATGTCTGTCCATTTCATCAGGTGACTGTCCCTTCCCTGGAGGCAGTGCTAGATCACTTCCTGAAGGCGACAGAGTTCCGTCTGCACCCATACCTGGTCCCCCAGCCCTACGACACCTGCATTGGTGAGAGAGCATCACAACACCACAAATAAATTGATTCACCGCTTAAGGCTAAACTTATCCCCATAACGATCATATCATTACATCTGTGTGTGTAACGTGTGGTGACCTGTGCCCATCAGATTTGCCACCCGCATTGCACTGTTTTCCACCCAAAATGGTCCCCCAGGCGAGAGTGGCACCTATGATCCACACAAAGTCCGCGACAGGGAGCACCCCTCCCTCCTTTCCCAAACCCCCACTGCCAATCAAAGCCACAGAGGCAGGAAACAAATATCAGGGTGCATATGAAGTATCAACCCCCAGGTGTGTGTGTCACAATCAACTTCAGAGCATCAGTGTGTTTACAATAGATGTGGGTGCAGTCTCAAGACTTGTAAGTTCTCTTCAGTCCGTCTCTACTCTCTGTCTCCGTCTCTCCAGACCCCAGACCTGAAGACCTGGATTAGGAGCTCCGCAGAGCAGTACAGAAGAGGATGAAACAAGACCTACACAGGGGCAGTTTTCACATGCTACACACAAATAACACACACACAGCAACACTCTCACAGAGGAACACACTTGATCTATAGCATCTAGCATGGTTTTATTTCTCACAGTGGTTTTGTACCCAAAGGTAACGTTGGCGAGGCAACATCCTGTCAATCATCCTTGTGAAGATGTGTACACTGTAGTATTTTACATTTTAGTCATTTAGCAGACGCTCTTATCCAGAGCGACTTACAGTTAGTGAGGTAGTATATGCGCTTCAGTGCATCAAATGTCATTCAAACTACTTTTTCAAATATGTCCTACAGAGAGTAATGAATCAAGTTTAAACTGTAATGATATGTTTGAATCACGTTTGCTTTTGTACAGCTCATGCTTGGCTTGAGTTAAAAATTAGGCGATGTTATGTAGATTTTATATAATAAAATGGGGCATAAAGATTAACACTGGTCTGTGAATTGCTTCTGACCTTTGCACGCACACACACACAGAAATAAACTACCACACAAATGCATTTTCCAAGTCACATGCAAGAGTCAACCAGCATAATTGTGTTTCAAACATTATTATATATTTTTAAATCAATAATTATCTTATATCAGTATTTTTTAAATAAGTATTATCAGTTTGTATCATAGGTCAAAGGTTAACGGATTGTTATCACTCAATTAATGACAACTGGGTTGTGAAAAATAAAGCAAAGTGTTATCTCCATTTTCCCCTCTTCATCCATTCAGGGTCTTAAGAGTGCTCTCACAGCAGCACTGCTAGTTTTACCATCTCTCAAACCAACCCTTTCCACTGGACAGGTGACAGCAAATATGGCAGATGCCCCCTGGTGAATGGAAAGTAGTTCTATATCGTGGAGCTCCGCCCCATAGGGGAGCTCTGCTCCTATTGGTTTACCCACTGCCCTAAGGCAGCATCAGCCTGAGACAAAATTATGCACACACCTGCAGCCAATAGGAGTACAGGTGTCCCTATAAGAGGGGATGCCTCCCCTCAATTAGCCTCCCTTTATCTTCAGCGACTGGACTAGACTGAAGAAGCCAAGAAGAGACTAAGAGAAGACTCAGGAACGCAGTCGATTTTCCAGTTCATTGACGTCGTCCTAAATGAGCACACCAGGAGATTTTCCACCCCCAAAAGCTATTTTCAGAGCTCAATGCCGCTGTGCCTCCTTGACAGCTGTGGACCCCCACGACCTATGTTTCGTGTGTTTGGGTCCACAGCACGCCAAGGATGGCGTCAGCGTTCCCCCTAAATGCACCAGCTGCGCCCTCCTTCCTTTGAAGCAGAGGAAGCAGCGGCGCGCATTTTTTAGGGAGGATATTCCCCTAGAGGACGTGCTCTCAGTTCTGGCCTCAGCTTCTGAGGCGTCATCTGGAGAGGCTGACTCTGGGGATGACAGGGATGAGATGGACGTTCCTATGGAATAGTCCAGTCTCAAGACCCAAACTTTTAAGACCCCCTTTCCTTTGGAGAGTGAGGGGTCTTATTCTTCCCTGGGCGATGAAGACACGGGCTCTGAGAGGTCAGAAGCCCTGTCTTTCACAGCGGCCTCTCTACGCTCAGACTTCCCTGGGCTTATTGAGAGGGCTGCTACACGGCTAGAAATAGCCCTGCCCCCCATTCCTGCCGTACCGGAAGTGGATATGATGGAGGGCGGCCCGTATTCCAGACCAAGAAGGGCGGCTGAGCCTTTGGCTCCAGCAATGCCCTCTTTGGCTAAATACGCGGAGGGCTCATGGGAGGCGCATATGGAGGCGCGTTCGCTGGCCAGGGCATATCTCCCATTTACCAGAGTGGAGGGAAGGCAACAGGGCCTCACGGAGGGAATCCCCAGGCTAGAGAGCGCCCTATCTCGTGCCGGGTTCGAGTCCCTGGCCCTCTTCCAAGAAGGCCACTCTACCAATGCAAAAATGACCGACTCACAGCACGGCTGGTAGAGAAGTTCTATATCGTGGAGCTCCGCCCCATAGGGGAGCTCTGCTCCTATTGGTTTACCCACTGCCCTAAGGCAGCATCAGCCTGAGACAAAATTATGCACACACCTACAGCCAATAGGAGTACAGGTGTCCTTATAAGAGGGGATGCCTCCCCTCAGTCAGCCTCCCTTTATCTTCAGCGACTGGACTAGACTGGAGAAGCCAAGAAGACACGAAGAAAAGACTCAGGACGAGATACGCCGTCAATTTTCCAGCTCATCGACGTCGTCCCAGAAATGAGCACACCTGGAGATTTTCCACCCCCAAAAGCTATTTTCAGAGCTCAATGCCGATACTCCTCCATGGCGGCTGGCGACTCCCACGACTTATGTTTTGTGTGTTTGGGGTCTCAGCATGCCAAGGAGGGCGTCAGCAGTCCCCTTAACTGCGCCTCCTGCACCCTCCTTTCTATAAAGGAGAGGAAGCAGCGCTGGGCGTTCTTCAGGGAGGATATCCCTCTAGAGGATGTACTGTCGATTTTAGCCTCTGCTTCAGAGGCGTCATCTGACGGCGCAGACTCTGGAGATGATGGGGACTATGAGGAGGAGGCAGGCATTCCAATGGAACAGTCTGACCCCATCCCTCATACTTTCAAGCCCCCCTTTCCTTTGGATAGTGAGAGGGCTTGTTGTTCCTATGGCGATGACGACACGGGCGCTGAGAAATCAGAAGCCCTGTCCTTCGCTGCAGCTTCTCTGAGGTCGGACTTTCCCGGACTCATTGAGAGAGCTGCTAGGCGACTGGAAATAGCGCTGCCCCCTATTCCCTCTGCACCGGAGGTAGATTTAATGGAGGGCGGCCCCTATTCCAGCCAAGGAGAGCGGCAGAGCCACTGGCTCCAGCTATGCCCTCATTGGCCAAGTATGTCGAGGGCTCATGGGAGGCACCTCTAGCGGCGCGTTCGCCAGCTAAGTCGTACCTCCCGTTCACTAGAGTGGAGGGAAGGTTCCAGGGCCAAGCTAAAGGAATCCCCAGGTTAGAGGGCGGCGTATCTCGTACCGGGTTCGAGTCCTTGGCCCTCTTCCAAAAAGGCCACTCTACCATCTCAGAAGGACCGTCTCACAGCACAGCTGTTAGAGAAGTCCTTCAATTTGGGAGCCCAGGCTGTAGCAGCAGCCAATAACATTGCCCTCTTGGCAGCTGCTCTGTCCCGTTTGACCACGGGTAAGACTGAGCTGGAACCAGAGGAGGTGGAGGAGGCGTCCAGAATTTCTGGCGCCATCTTGCACCTAACACAGGCTTCGGCCGTCTGCTCGGGGAGGTCCATGGCCACTTTGGTGGTCGCGGAGCGACACCTCTGGTTGTCTCTGACGACCATGAAATAGGCAGACAGGACGTCACTCTTGAACGCCCCCCTCTCTGACGACGGGCTCTTCGGAGTCGCCGTCAAAGAGGCGACGGAGAGGTTTTCAAGGCTGGACGAAGAGAAGAAGCAGCTGGCCAGACACCTGCCACTGGCAGGGAGGTTAGGCCCTGCACCCCAATCCCAAAGGCCGTCCACTTCCGCTGCCCAAGGTAGACAAGGGTCTACGGCGAGGCGGCGTATCCGGCGGCTACAGGAGGCAGGAGAGCGGGCTCCGCCCCCCCAGCAGCCACGGTGGCCCCAATGGCACAGGCGGCGAGGGAAGTCGTGAGAACGCCGACCTGGCATCCGAAAGGAGGCCACAAGAGGAGGCGCACGTGACGGGACGCGGGGGAGTGGATGGAGGACACGTTGAGATCGAACGTGGCCACTGTTCCCCCCCACCCTTCGATTGAAGGGATGGGTGATGATGTTGCTTTCTGTGATGTATGTAATAAAGAGTTGGCTCCACCTGACTTTGTCAGAAAAGAGCCCCTTTTCCGTAATATGTCCGAGAGAGTTCATATCTCACCCTCTCTCTCTTACCACTCTGAGCGCCGTTCAGCCCACCAAGGGTGCGTTGCTGAACAGACACTTAGGGTAGGTATAAATAACACTTCATGTATAAGGAGTGTCTCACATAGCAGGCTACAGTCTCGGTCAGACTCTGACAAGATGACGCAGCCGCTATTTGGGGATGGCGCACTATCGCAGACTAAGGTCTCTGTTAGTGCGATTCAGACCCATGCTGCGTTCACGGAGGGCCCGATTACCACGGTCACGAAAGTAACCAACGTATCGGCGCCCCCGCCTCTCTTAGTGTGATGAGCATTGGCGCGTTTTGAGTGTAACTCAGCCCACCAGAGGTGCAGAGCTGAGCACACACAGGAGGTGAAAGGAAAAAAGATACCAAGGCGCCGTCTTGGATTATCTCAGAGAGACCTCACATTACAGACTCCAGGGAGTACTGTAGTGAGTGTCTCTCATAGCAGGTTGCAGTCTCAGTCAGGAGACAGGATGACGCAACCGCTATTTGGGGATGGCGCACTATCGCAGACTAAGGTCTCTGTTAGTGCGATTCAGACCCATGCTGCGTTCACGGAGGGCCTGATTACTACGGTTACGGGAATAACCAACGTATCGGCGCCCCCGTTTCTCACAGAACGCGCTGATGCTCACCACGCTGAGTGTAGCTCAACCCACCAGAGGTGCAGAGCTGAGCACACACAGAAGGTGAAGGTTAAGAAGGTATCAAGGCGCCGCCTTGTGTTACCTCATAGAGACCTCATATTACAGACTCCTAGGAGTATTGTAGTGAGGGGCACTCATAGCGAATTGCAGTCACAGCCAGATTCTGGAATGATGACGCAATCGCTCGCTGGGGATGGTGCTCTGTCGCAGGCTGTGGCCTCGGTCAGTGCAGTTCAGACCCGCGCTGCGTTCACGGAGGGCAGGAATACGACGGTTACGGGTTTAACCAATGTCTCTGCCCCTCCGTCTCTCTCAGAACGCACTGATGTTTCCTCTCCCTTTCATGGGAGGCCCACATTGGGCTGTTCCACCACCTCAGTGTTGGAGAACAGCGGCAGCAAGGGCCATAGAGGAATACAGGTCCTTCCTACTGAATGTACCACAGCTTCGCGCTCGCTCGCTTTCTCTGCATTGCTAGCAGTGGCAGCGAAGATGTACCCTCTCACGCTGGCTAGACCAGACGTTGCAGAAGGGTTAAGCCATCCAATTCCATCGGACCCCGCCCCCATTCAGGGGAGTGGTGGAGACTGATGAAAACGCCCGAAAAAGTAGCCGCTCTGGTTTCAGAGATTACGGAACTTTTGGCGAAGGAGGCGGTCACAGTAGTTCCCCAGGAGCAAAGGAACAAAGGGCTATATTTGCCCTACTTCCTGGTGCCCAAAAAAACGGGGGGAATGAGGCCGATATTGGATTTACGCATTCTCAACGAGACCGTAACCAAACGGCCCTTTCGAATGCTCACGACAAAACGTCTACTGGAATGTGTCCAGAAGGGAGACTTTTGTACAAGCATAGACCTAAAGGACGCGTACTTTCATGTGCCGGTACACAGGAAGTTTCTGCGATTCGCCTTTCAAGGGGTGGCGTACGAATACACGAGGATGCCATTCAGGGACGCCCTGGCACCTCGCACGTTTTCCAAGTGTGTGGAGGCGGCATTGGAACCATTGCATCGTCAGGGAATAAGGCTACTAGCCTACCTAGACGACCTACTGGTTCTCGCCCCGTCAGCAGAGCTGGCGATCACTCACACGACACAGACAGTGATTCATCTCACACGTCTGGGGTTCACTGTGAATTGGAAAAAGAGCTCGCCCTGGCCCAGTCATCAGATTGTCTACCTGGGGATACAGCTAGACACTGTAATGATGAGAGCTCGAATTTCGGACCCTCGAAGGGTAGCTTTGTTGCTAGCCCTGAGGATGTGTCGTCCGAATCACACGGTGACGGTGCTGTCGATCATGTCACTCTTGGGTCTCATGTCGTCAGCCCACTCTGTGGTTCCGCTGGGACTCCTGCAGATGCGCAGGATGCAGTGATGGTTCGCCCAACTAAGACTAGACCCAGTGCGTCAACGTCATCGGTTGGTGGTGGTTCCCCTCTCGCTCAGTGCAGATCTGAACTATTGGAGAAACCCGAGTCCCGACAGGCAAAGTGTCCTTCTACATTCCAGTGTTCACAGATGCCTCTATGACTGGATGGGGAGGGACATGTCAGACCCAAGCGATAGGAGGGGTGTGGCCTCTTTCGAGTCGCCACATCAAGTTGGAAACGGTTCGACTGGTTCTGACCCACTTCGCGTCTACCCTTCGGGGTCACGATGTGCTGGTCTGGTCAGACAACCGGACCACAGTAGCCTACATAAATCGCCAGGGAGGAGTCAGGTCTCCTGCTCTCCATCGGGCGGCAGAGGAATTGTGGCTGTGGGCTCACGAGCACCTTCGCTCATTGAGAGCAGCACACATTCCGGGCTACTTGAACGTAGGAGCAGACCTCATGTCAAGAGGGGGTCCTCGAGACGACGAGTGGTGTCTGCATCCGGACATTGTTCTCAAAATCTGGGAACAGTTCGGGAGAGCCGAGGTGGGTCTATTCGCGTCACGCGTGAACGCGCAATGTCCCCTATGGTTCTCTCTGAGGGAACAGGACTAACCGCCACTGGGAAGAGACGCATTTGCGCACCACCCGTGGCCTAGAGTTCTTCTATATGCATTCCCTCCGCTGTCCTGCATTCTCCCACTGTTAGCCAGGGTGAGATCAGGAGGGCTGTCAGTGATATTGATAGCCCCCGATCGCCCAGGGGCTCCTTGGTTTGCGGAGATGAGTCAGATGTTGATTGCGCCACCTTGGCCAATTCCACATCGACGGGACGCATTGTGTCTCAGGTGTGGGGTTCGATAGGGCAATTGCCTATAATCGGCCAACCACTGAAGGCTTGGCTCCTGAGAGGGACAGGCTAGAGCGCCGTGGGTTATCTGATGCAGTGATCAGGACCATACAGGGTTCACGTGCCAGTTCCACTTCCAGGGTGTATGCCAGTAGATGGAACGTTTTTTCACAATGGTGCCTCACACAAGGTGTAGACCCCATGAGCTGTCAGGTTGAGAGTGTTCTCTCTTTCCTACAGTTTGTTTGATAAGCAGCGATCGCCCGCCACCATTAAGGTGTTTGCAGCGGCGATTTCAGCTTGTCACGAGGGGTTTGGCAGAGACACTGTCTTCAGCCACCCTCTAGTGAAACGTTTCTTATTGGGAACGCGGCGGCTTAGGCCAATGCCTAGAGCCACGCTTCCTCAGTGGGATTTGGCTTTGGTACTCGAAGCGCTATGTAAGTCGCCGTTCGAGCCATTGAATCAAATACCCCTCAAGATGCTGTCTATGAAGACAGCACTGTTGCTCGCTTTGACTACTGCTAAGCGTGTCAGTGATTTGTGTGCCCTGTCGACGAGACCCGACTGCCTGGCCATTAATGGTGATCTGAGCAGAGCGGTGTTACGTCCTAACCCGGCATTTGTGCCGAAGGTTATTAAGAGTTCATATAGGTCACAGACCGTGGAGCTGTGGGCTTTTTCTCCCCCTCCTCATAGGGAGAGAAGTGAGGAAAGGCTCCATCGCCTGTGCCCAGTGCGCGCTTTGGCATGTTCCGTTGAGCGCACAGCAGCGATTAGGTCATCGCCTCAGCTGTTTGTGTCTCATGGTGCGGCTGCACTAGGTAGACCACTTTCAAAACAGCGCTTGTCTCATTGGCTTTGTGAGGGCATTGAGACAGCTTATGAGGCAGCGGGGCGACAATTGCCTCAGGGTATTAGAGCTCACTACACTCGTGGAGTAGCAGCTTCTACTGCCCTTCTCAGAGGAACAGGGGTAGAGGATATATGTAGAGCGGCGTCATGGTCAACACCGTCTCCATTTATCCGTTTCTATCTCTTGGATATGTCTTCTAACTCTTTGCCTCAGTCTGTACTCAGCGTGGCTGAGGAGAGGACTTGAGCTAGGAGAGAGGAATGCAGGACTGTGGAGACAGGTCTCTTTCAGGTCCGCTTCTGATAGAAGGACATATTTTTGGCATGACTCCTGACTGACAGGTTCAGTACAGTAGAGGGCATGTATTGATCTGCCCCCAGTGATTAACTGGATTGAGGCGGAATGATGAGGGATAATAGTAGTAACTTGGTTACGGTACTATTAGACCGGTCATGACAATTTGACGGAATGTGATGTCATCTATCTGCAGGTTCAGATTAGTATGAATCATGTTCTGGGATCTGCCCACTAATCTCTGGGGTTCCATTGATTGAGTGAGGCGGCCTACCGTGTACACAATGTAGAGTGACACTTTGTGTCATTCCATTAGTGGTCGGTATTATTGTGACAGGATATTGAGGTACCATCTATCTGCTAGTACAGATTAGTATGGCCCGTATTCTGGTGATCTGCCCACTAGTCATTGGTGTTGCCCTTGGACTAGGTGGGGCGGGTTTTTAACCGATGATGCAGTATATTGTGAAACTTGTATGGTTTTACAGTGGTTGCAGTACTGCAGGAATTGGTTGCAGCCATTGCTAGGCCTGACCTTTTCGTTTCGATGGGAAGTGTTGGGCTCGGCAGGGAGTACATTTTGGAGCGCTACGCTCCGCCTAAAACCAATAGGAGCAGAGCTCCCCTATGGGGCAGAGCTCCACGATATAGAACGATTAGTTACCGGAGTGTAACTCCAGTTCTATGAGTGGAGTGGAGCCCCATAGGACTTAAGGCCCTGCCGACCCTCTCTAGTCTCGCTGAAGAAAAATATCTCGGGAGGCTGATTGAGGGGAGGCATCCCCTCTTATAGGGACACCTGTACTCCTATTGGCTGTAGGTGTGTGCATAATTTTGTCTCAGGCTGATGCTGCCTTAGGGCAGTGGGTAAACCAATAGGAGCAGAGCTCCCCTATGGGGCTCCGCTCCACTCATAGAACTGGAGTTACACTCCGGTAACTATCGTTTCTACCATATTGCTTTTACCCACCTTGAGGAAAGTACCATCTCTAACTCCCTACATCCTAACCTCCCTCCCTGCAGTCTGGTCCTATACTCTCTCAGTGCCCCATTATTAAGACATCATAAAATAACAATTACATTATAATAATTTAACATTGCAGGATAAAAAAACAAAAACAATACATTAACATGTTTGTTCCCCAATTAAGACACGTGGCTACTTCTCTAAAAGTGACAGCTGAAGGATCCTCTCCAGCTCCTCCTCTTCCTCACCCTGTAACCGGAAACAGAATTAAGTCATCATATCCCAGAAACTGGCAATCAATCTCCCCAAATAATTTCCCTTTCCTCCTCCATCCTTATAATGCCACTCTGCATGGCTATGTTCAAATACTCTAGAATGGGTTCCTCTCCTCATCCTCTGGTCAGAAAACAATGGATGAACAGAGAAAGAAACCCTACAAGCACTCATCCCTCTCATACATGTCCATCTCTTCCTGTTCCCTACACGAGAGTTCCATGGCGATGCGTAGCTGCTCGTCAAAGCTGTTTGCCACGGAAAATGGCACCGGCAACCGCGGCTTAGCCACTGAGCTGTAGGAGGGAGGGGAGTAGGCTCCGGGGTGCGACGGCGAGACTGACAGGGGAGGGGCAGGATCTGCAGGCTCTCCTTCCTCACCACCAGCCAATGAGATCGACAGGGACTCCTGGATGGCCCTGCCAGAGAGAGGTAGCGGGATGACGGTCTAAAGGTAATGCCAGAGAGGGAAAGCCTTATAATACATTATTTGACATGAACAAGGTGAAGGGGAAAAGGAGGTATGTATGGAGACTGTTTTCTCACCTCTCCAGCTGAGAGTCATCCTCGTACAGGGGTGACGGTATGTGCCCAGAAACAGGACGACTGTTAGTCAGAGCCTCCCATATAGTCACCTACAGAGAGAGCGATTTTACTCAGGTTTTGTACTTACTGAACTTCCGTGGCAATCGTCATGAAAACCTAAAGCTGATAAATACACTGCTCAAAAAAATAAAAGGGAACACTAAAATAACACATCCTAGATCTGAATGAATGAAATAATCTTATTAAATACTTTTTTATTTACATAGTTGAATGTGCTGACAACAAAATCACACAAAAATTATCAATGGAAATCAAATTTATCAACCCATAGAGGTCTGGATTTGGAGTCACCCTCAAAATTAAAGTGGAAAACCACACTACAGGCTGATCCAACTTTGATGTAATGTCCTTAAAACAAGTCAAAATGAGGCTCAGTAGTGTGTGTGGCCTCCACGTGCCTGTATGACCTCCCTACAACGCCTGGGCATGCTTTTGATGAGGTGGCGGATGGTCTCCTGAGGGATCTCCTCCCAGACCTGGACTAAAGCATCCGCCAACTCCTGGACAGTCTGTGGTGCAACGTGGCGTTGGTGGATGGAGCGAGACATGATGTCCCAGATGTGCTCAATTGGATTCAGGTCTGGGGAACGGGCGGGCCAGTCCATAGCATCAATGCCTTCCTCTTGCAGGAACTGCTGACACACTCCAGCCACATGAGGTCTAGCATTGTCTTGCATTAGGAGGAACCCAGGGCCAACCGCACCAGCATATGGTCTCACAAGGGGTCTAAGGATCTCATCTCGGTACCTAATGGCAGTCAGGCTACCTCTGGCGAGCACATGTAGGGCTGTGCGGCCCACCAAAGAAATGCCACCCCACACCATGACTGACCCACCGCCAAACCAGTCATGCTGGAGGATGTTGCAGGCAGCAGAACGTTCTCCACGGCGTCTCCAGACTCTGTCACATGTGCTCAGTGTGAACCTGCTTTCATCTGTGAAGAGCACAGGGCGCCAGTGGCGAATTTGCCAATCTTGGTGTTCTCTGGCAAATGCAAAACGTCCTGCACGGTGTTGGGCTGTAAGCACAACTCCCACCTGTGGACGTCGGGCCCACATACCACCCTCATGGAGTCTGTTTCTGACCGTTTGAGCAGACACATGCACATTTGTGGCCTGCTGGAGGTCATTTTGCAGGGCTCTGGCAGTGTTCCTCCTGCTCCTCCTTGCACAAAGGCGGCGGTAGCAGTCCTGCTGCTGGGTTGTTGCCCTCCTACGGCCTCCTCCACATCTCCTGATGTACTGGCCTGTCTCCTGGTAGCGCCTCCATGCTCTGGACACTACGCTGACAGACACAGCAAACCTTCTTGCCACAGCTCGCATTGATGTGCCATCCTGGATGAGCTGCACTACCTGAGCCACTTGTGTGGGTTGTAGACTCCGTCTCATGCTACCACTAGAGTGAAAGCACCGCCAGCATTCAAAAGTGACCAAAACATCAGCCAGGAAGCATAGGAACTGAGAAGTGGTCTGTGGTCACCACCTGCAAAACCAGTCCTTTATTGGGGGTGTCTTGCTAATTGCATATAATTTTCACCTGTTGTCTATTCCATTTGCACAACAGCATGTGACATTTATTGTCAATCAGTGTTGCTTCCTAAGTGGACAGTTTGATTTCACAGAAGTGTGATTGCCTTGGAGTTACATTGTGTTGTTTAAGTGTTCCCTTTATTTTTTTTAGCAGTGTATTTAATTTGTGGATCAATGACTTCTATTAACAGTAAACCATGATTATTTCCTGTCTCACCTGGTCGCTCTCTGTCCCTGCGTCCAATAGGCTCTGCTGGATGGCAAACTGCAGCAAGTTATCGTCCTCGTCTCTCATTGGCTCGCTGCGGCCCGGACCAAGTGTGGTGTAGTCCAGGGGTGGTTCGAATACGGTGGGGTCAACCTCGCAGTGAAAGGGAGGTGGGGCCTGCCCTGGGAGCAGACGGACAGGGAGATAATTTTCCACATCAATTTTTTAGAGCAACGTGCACCTTTCGGTAACATGATACCTCACCCATCCAGACTCCCAAACTACTGGAATCAATAGTTATTACTTCTAAACAAAATACATTCTAATAAGGCAACAATGTTGTTTGGTTTATTGTTTTAACAGTCACTGAGATTATATACACAACACTTCCCCCATGGCTATGCAAGGAATGATACAGCGCGTTAAAATGTTCATGTGGCACAGGACCACGTAGAATATCGGAGCGCACTACAAGGAGCTGCCCCTTTTGGACGAAAAACATAATTGCAACACTGCACTCCGTAGGGCCCGTCGCCGTAAGGTATAACTAGCCCTTTTGTGTGTGTGTGTGTGTGTGGTTACCAGCCTCGGGGTCCTCCTCAGGTGTGTGCAGAGTGACAGAGCTGACAGGCTCATCACAGCCACACAGGTTACTGAAGGTCACTCTGGCATTCAACACATGGAGCAGAGGGATCTCTGAGAGAGAGAGAATCTTCAAACTCTTGTCACTTTGTTTCAGCCTAAAATGTAAAGCGTGTGCTTTTTCTTCTGATACCACCTGCTCCTCTCCATTTCTTCTCTCTGGGACTCTGTTTCAGATCCTGCCTAGAAGGTAGGGGGCAGTTTGGGATTAAGCCTCACCTATTTTGACCGGGAAGCCGGGGGGCAGGCTCAGGGTGATGAAGTCACGTAGTTTGGCAAAATGGGAATTGGTGATGGCCATGAGGTCAATGATAGGTGTGACCTGCTTAGCCAATGACAGAGGGTGAGCCTCACTCAACCACAGATGGGCCTTAAACCTGGAGAGAGAGACGTGGTGATGTTGGGCTTCTCTGAGCTTGACTGTGTGTTATGGCAATCCTGGTTTTGTGTTGCCATGGCAACAACGGAGCACCTCTGGACTTTGCTGGTGAGCTCCACGGGGCGTCCGATGTCTCGTTCGTTGAGTTGGAACTCTGGGTCAAAGTATTCCTCAGCTGTGATGGCCGTGGGGTTATGGGGGCTGGCACACTGAGAAACATTACTCTGAGAGACATGGGGAGAGACAGATATGCACATCCATCAGTCAGCCCATCAAAGCATATATCCACCACATACAATATGAGGTGGAGGTGTCTTTATAAAACTCACCCCATTATGAGCGGTATGCTGCTCAGCTATCCCCAGGAAGGACTGAAGAGGAGTCTTGGTGCCTGGGAGGAGAGGAGGGATAGAACCATGCTGTGCCTGTACGTACACTATGAACAACTTAAACATAAGTGTGTTCTGTGTGTGTGTGTGTGTGTGTACCTTTGCTCTTTGACTTGTCCTGGTCCGACAGGTGCTCTGTTCTTGATCGAGTCACCAGCTCCACATTAGTGGCGCTGTATATCTGAAACAAACCAAAGAAAAAAAAACATGAGTCAGAATCAAAAATGCCAAGAAACACTTTCTATTCAAAACATTTTTTAAGTCCAATGGGGTCTCTGGCTCACCTTTGCTTCGTAGCCACTGACTGCCTCACTCTTCTCAGAGCGCCAGCCCCAAATACCAGACTTGTTCCTGAGCAGCAAAGAGCAGGAGAGAAGAATTATAAGTCAGACCAGGTAGGTGAGTATGTTGTGTGTGAAGTAGCTACCTCTCGAAGGCGATGTTGCGTGTGTTGAGGTGTGTGGAGACGATAGGGGAGGTGAGTCTCTGGGCGGTGTTCTCCTGGGTGGGCAGCATGGCAGCCAGGAGAGATGGGGCGTCCCGCAGGGAGAGAGACAGAGGCTCTGTGTACACCACCTGCTTGTCATGGTCCACCTCCATCACCACAGCACCATTCTCTACAGACACAACATACACATTACTATGGAGACAACACACATTCACCATTCAACCGCTCTCTATGGAAACCATATCACCAGTGGCATACCTTCGCCCTTAAAAATGTAGCTGCGACGGCCCTTGAGCCAGGTCATGTGCTCAAAGCCCAGTAGAGTGGTGTCCACCCGTAGACACGAGCCACTCTTCCACACTCGGTACACATCACTGGGACACACCTTGGAGACCAGGGGCACTGAGAGGTTTGGGGGGGTCAACCACTGTAATCACTTCAGTGCATCACAGTGACAGTATAACTGGGAGCTGTTCATCTGTGTTGTGCTGAAACCGAACACTGTAAGGAGATATGAGTCACGCACAATCACACACTCACCCCAACTGGTGAACTCCCATTTCATCTCCACGTAAAAATCCTGGGCCTGAAAGAGGTGACACAGCATGGTGAGTTTCAGATATCTGATTGACAGGTGTGTTACCTGTGTGTGTTATATGGCTGAAGCGAAGACTGCAAAGTGTTACCTCACCCGTCTTAGCTTGCTGAGCAGTTCTGGGATGCCAGTCAGTCGCTATGTGGCTCGCTTGAAGTCTCTATACTGCAGCACCAGCTGACAAAGCTCAGGGTCCCCTGTGCTCACTGCCTCCTGCAACACTGGGCATAGACTCACACCATCAACCCACATACAGTGCCTATAGAAAGTCTACACTCCATGTAACTTTTTTCTCATTTTGTTGCGTTACAAAGTGGGATTGAAATAGATTTAATTGTAATTTTTTGTCATTGACCTAAACAAAATACTCCATAATAACAAAGTGAAAATACATGTTACAAACTTTAACAAATTATTATTAACATTATAAAATACTTTGTTGCATAAAAGTATTCGCCTGCTTCGTTTAGCCAAGTTCAGAAGTAAAATTTGAAAACACACTCAGATGCAATAATGTAACAAATCAAATCAAATCAAATTTTATTGGTCACATGCGCCGAATACAACAGGTGCAGACATTGCAGTGAAATGCTTACTTACAGCCCTTAACCAACAGTGCATTTATTTTAAACAAAAAAAGTAAGAATAAAACAACAACAACAAAAAAGTGTTGAGAAAAAAAGAGCAGAAGTAAAATAAAGTGACAGTAGGGAGGCTATATATACAGGGGGTACCGTTGCAGAGTCAATGTGCAGGGGCACCGGCTAGTTGAGGTAGTTGAGGTAATATGTACATGTGGGTAGAGTTAAAGTGACTATGCATAAATACTTAACAGAGTAGCAGCAGCGTAAAAGGATGGGGTGGGGGGCAGTGCAAATAGTCCGGGTAGCCATGATTAGCTGTTCAGGAGTCTTATGGCTTGGGGGTAGAAGCTGTTGAGAAGTCTTTTGGACCTAGACTTGGCACTCCGGTACCGCTTGCCGTGCGGTAGCAGAGAGAACAGTCTATGACTAGGGTGGCTGGAGTCTTTGACAATTTTGAGGGCCTTCCTCTGACACCGCCTGGTATAGAGGTCCTGGATGGCAGGGAGCTTTGCCCCAGTGATGTACTGGGCCGTACGCACTACCCTCTGTAGTGCCTTGCGGTCAGAGGCCAAGCAGTTGCCATACCAGGCGGTGATGCAACCAGTCAGGATGCTCTCGATGGTGCAGCTGTAGAATTTTTGAGGATCTGAGGACCCATGCCAAATCTTTTAGTCTCCTGAGGGGGAATAGGCTTTGTCGTGCCCTCTTCACGACTGTCTTGGTGTGTTTGGACCATGATAGTTCGTTGGTGATGTGGACACCAAGGAACTTGAAGCTCTCAACCTGTTCCACTACAGCCCCGTCGATGAGAATGGGGGCGTGCTCAGTCCTCTTTTTTTTCCTGTAGTCCACAATCATCTCCTTTGTCTTGGTCACGTTGAGGGAGAGGTTGTTGTCCTGGCACCACACGGCCAGATCTCTGACCTCCTCCCTATAGGCTGTCTCATCGTTGTCGGTGATCAGGCCTACCACTGTTGTGTCGTCGGCAAACTTAATGATGGTGTTGGAGTCGTGTCTGGCCTAACAACGTTGACAGCCAAGCGGTCTTCATCAGGGTATAATGACTAACACTGCGGGTCACTAGTTTATATAGTTTGAAAGCCCTTGCCCTCTTTGAACTTAACGTAGAGTTTGATCTGAAGCCATTCTTGTGATTGTGTTTTCGCTCTCCATTGTAAATAATGTTTGTTGGCCTACATAGCTGGATTGTATCTATGATCATATGCAATCCATTCATGCTTTTTTATATGTATATGGAAAGTATTCAGACCCCTTGACTTTTTCCACATTTTGTTATGTTACAGCATTATTCTTTAAAAAATAAAAATAAAAAAAAATAAAAAAAAAATAAAATAAAAAATTTGCATCCTCAGCAATCTACACACCCCATAATGACGAAGCGAAAACAGCTCTTTAGAAACGTTAGCAAATTTATAAAAATAAAAAACAGAAATACCTTATTTACATAAGTATTCAGACCCTTTGCTATGAGACTCAAAATTGAGCTCAGGTGCATCCTGTTTCCATTGATCATCCTTGAGATGTTTCTACAACTTGATTGGAGTCCACCTGTGGTAAATTCCATTGATTGGACATGATTTGGAAAGGAACACACCTGTCTATATAAGGTCCCACAGTTGACAGTGCAAGTCAGAGCAAAAACCAAGCCATGAGGTCGAAGGAATTGTCCGTAGAGTTCTGAGACAGGATTGTGTTGAGGCACAGATCTGAGGAAGGGTACCAAAACATTTCTGCAGCATTGAAGGTCCCCAAGAACACAGTGGCCTCCATCATTCTTAAATGGAAGAAGTTTGGTACCACCTAGATTCTTCCTAGAGCTGGCCACCTGGCCAAACTGAGCAATCGGGAGAGAAGGGTCTTGGGTCAGGGAGGTGACCAAGAACCCGATGGTCACTCTGACAGAGCTCCAGAGTTCCTCTGTGGAGATGGGAGAACCTTCCAGAAGGACAACCATCTCTGCAGCACTCCACCAATCAGGCCTTTATGGTAGAGTGACCAGACGGATGCCACTCCTCAGTAAAAGGCACATGACAGCCCGCTTGGAGTTTGCCAAAAGGCACCTAAAGACTCTCAGACTATGACAAACAAGATTCTCTGGTCTGATGAAACCAAGATTGAACTATTTGGCCTGAATGCCAAGCGTCACGTCTGGAAGAAACCTGGCACCATCCTTACGGTGAAGCATGGTGGTGGCAGCATCATGCTGTGGGGATGTTTTTCAGAGGCAAGGACTGGGAGACTAGTCATGATTGAGGGAAAGATGAACAGAGCAAAGTACAGAGTGATCCCTGATGAAAACCTGCTCCAGAGCGCATATGGACCTCAGACTGGGGCAAAGGTTCACCTTCCAACAGGACAACGACCCTAAGCACACAGCCAAGACAACACAGGTGTGGCTTCGGGACAAGTCTCTGAATGTCTTTGAGTGGCCCAGCCAGAGCCTGGACTTGAACCCGATCGAACATCTCTGGAGAGACCTGAAAATAGCTGCGCAGGGACGCTCCACATCCAACCTGACAGAGCTTGAGAGGATCTGCAGAGAAGAATAGGAGAAACTCCCCAGCTTTATCATTATGGGGTATTGTGTGTAGATTGATGAGGGGGAAAAATAATTTTATAAATGTTATAATACAGCTGTAATGTAACAAAATGTGGAAAAAGTGAAGGGGTATGAATACTTTCAGAATGCAGTATATTAGTATTTTATTCTTCATTAATTTTTACATTTAAAATGTATTCCACTGAGTATTCTGTGTAGGAAGATCGTTGACAAGAAAATGACAAATGCATTTGAATCCTACTTTAACTCAACAAAATTGTAAAAGTTCAAGGGTGTGTAGACTTTGTATAGGCACTGTATCCTTTTTTTAAAAAGTATAGCAATAGAATGGCCCTGCTGTTTTAGGAAACAGGTGATTTGTATTCTTCTCATATGTTCCCCATTGTATCCACTCACCAGTCCAGCTCTGCGCGTTGCAGTGCGTCGGGTCTGCAGAGTGTCTGAGCAGCACACGCGTTGATTCCAGGTGGCCCAGACACACAGCCAGCTCTAGCCGGGTGCGCCCCCGCCGGACCAAGCTATCCACATTCTCCTGTGGGAGAACAGCACTGGTGGGTCATGAAAGCTGGGGCGCGCCTTCTGAACTGTGCGGGGGACGCAAACTGTCAAACTCAAAACAGTTGAAAAGAGAGAAACTGATGTTTCTACCCCAGGTTGACCTACCTCGTTTTTCTGTAGTTGCCGTTCAAGCTCAAGGTATTGGTTGTTCCAAACCAGAAAATGAAAAGGAAACGCCTCGAGCCATTGTTTATCAAATGTAGCTAGCAACTTGCTATACAGCTTTCACCATTTCTCTTCCAGCAGCAGCAAAATTGTTATTTCCCTCAAACGTGGGAGTACGAGTGCACAAAAAAAAATTCGCGCAAGGTAGCAAGATTCTACTTTATAAAACTGGTCATTAGTTAGCTAAGTAATAAACTAGGCTAGGAGTATGTGCCGAATAAAATACATGGCTGGCTAGCTAGCCCTCGTCTACCCACATTAGCCAGGTAAGCTAGCTAACTGGCTAAGATGAACATATGACATCACTTATTTTCCATTCTATCATGCTGGTTAACTAGCTGGCTAACATTGTACGTCTGACCATGTCCATTTCTAGTCTAGCAATGCCGTTTGCCTGTAACAAACGACGGAATCAAGTCCTGCTGATGTGCTAACTAGCAAACAACTCCCAATCATCAACCACTCGCTTTCGCGATGTTTTTTTTTCTGATCCTGTGCGGTCAAAATAATAGACCGAGATACGGCCTATTTCGAATACACATCCAGGACACTAGAGTATATGATACGTCCGATGATAGCGATGGCAATTCGAATGCTGTCAATGTACCTTGTCGGTGTTCACATTCCAATCACCAACATTCAGGGAACAAGAAACCCCTATTACAAACACAGACCGGTATTCTTAACAAAAACAGACTGCAACAGCTGAGACAATATGCACACTCCAGTTTGCATTGTTATATATTTTCAGCGTCGCTTTAGTTCCAGGTTATTGCTAGCAGCTGGAGTGGGGGAGGAAGGAAAGGCGCGTGATGCTTGTTGCCATACAATCATTGAAGGGTACACAACTGTTCTATCCCCACTTCTAAACACCAGATGCCAATTAGAGTTGCATGGTGAGAATCTCCAGCTGATGACCATGGGCTCTTTGCACACAATAAAAAAATGGGGATTACATGTACACAGCAAATCGTCTGACACCATAACAAAAGCCTGCACACTCTGTAGATAACATCCCCAGGACAGATTTGTAAAACACTGGGCTAAGTACCATATTACTTAAGTATTCTTCATCAATTAACCCATTGTGAAATGAGGATCTGCAGTCTGCACATTTGTCGTCCCGTTCTCTCAATCTCAGCACACAGCATTTTACATTTTAGTCATTTAGCAGACGCTCTTATCCAGAGCGATTTACAGTTAAGTGAGTGCATACATTCTCATACAGGCCCCCCCTGGGAAACGAACCCACAACCCTGGCGTTGCAAGCGCCATGCTATACCAACTGAGCTACAGCAGCCAAACCACCCAAAAATCACATACATCTGGCACAGTTAACCTTTAAATTGTCTATTTTAAATTTATTTAAAACAAAAAAACAAGTGAAAAGGTTTCTGAAAATAATTACAATGCTACAGGATTTTTTTGTCATCTAAGAGGGAAACACAAAAGTATATATTTATAATATATTTATATTGGGTTTTTAGATGTGGCAGGGTGGGAAGGAAAGAAGGATCCCTCAGAAGCACTAGAACAAAGGGTAACAGGACAGAATAATGAGAGCAAATAATACATTTATACACGGAGTCTTAACAAGTAAAAACTAAACTGAAAAGGGAACTCACATTTTATCCATGGGAAACAGAAAATGCATCAAAGTGGGGTGAGGGGTATTTCCTAGAATAGAGACTTGTCAGATTCATATTTGTACAAAACAGAGTTTTGGGAGTGATAGCACCTGAATTCTAACAGTTGTTTGAGAACGCGCCATTTACCATGTCTCCGCCCCTTCCACCCCATTTCATTCATACCCCGCCCTTATTTGGGAGTGGTCCATCACCATGTTGATTGCCCTCTCGCACCGTCCCGAATCCCTCGTCTGCGCCCCTCTGTCTCAGGGTGGGGAAACCTGACCACAGTACTCCTGGAGGAGTTAGTTAGTCAACAGCCAACACCTTTGGGTAAAGACAGCCTTGTCATAAAGCACTTAGAACTCCCAGGGTGAAGAGAAGAACCCCATCTGGGATGACCGACCCCCCCACAATCCCCTGCCACCCTCACAAGAACCCCCCTAACCTCTCCCCTCCACATATCATGGAGTCCACTTCCCATCCCCAACTTCATCACGCAGCGTAGGCGCCTAAACTCAAACTCCTGAGTCTGTCGTCTGGTTTAGTAAAAAAAATATATATACACAACATGGAAAGAAACCCTACTCCCACTAAGTGTGCAGTAACTAAGCACTTCCCATTCCTGCTCCCTTCAGAGACAGCAGGTGCTTTTAAGCCTCCCTGTCCTACAGTCTTTTCTCTGTCACACAGATGTCCCCAACCTCTCCCTGTATCCCCTGTCCCAGACAGAGGAGGCGGCCTCTAGGATATCCTCTGGATCAGTTTGTCTTCAGATAGGCAGTAGACGGTGTTGACAGACAGCTCAGAGATGAAGGCCTCGCAGGCTTTGCGGGACACACTCTTGCATTCCCGCAGGTCCAGCAGGGAGAGGCAGGAGAGCCGGCGGAGGTACCGCAGACACGCGTCCGTCAGCTTACTGCAGCCTGGGAGATAGAGACCGGGGTTCAACAACAACAACTCAATATCAAGTACTAGTCACAATCCTGTATGTGTGCACACTGCTCCAAGTCTCAGCTGTGGCTGTGTACGTGTGAGTCCAAGTCTTACCCCCTAGGTTGAGCTCAGTGAGTGTGTTGCGTGTGGAGGAGCCCACGGCAGTGAGCAGGTTGATGGACTGGTCAGTGAGGCCTCCACAGTGGGACAGGTCTAGACGGGTCAGCAGAGGCATGTGTCTGATCACTAGCCTCAGAGTAGAGTCACTGATCTCCAGCCCCGCCAGACGGAAAGACTGCATGTTCCTGAGCTGACTGCGGTTATCACAACCTAGAGTGAGAGGGGTTAGGGGTGGACGGGAATTAGGGCAGGAAGAGGGAGGGAGAGGCAGAGGAGAAAGAGAGGTGACAGGAGGAAGGCGGTGGAAGAGAGAAAAAATAAGAAAATATCAGTCTGCTGCGGACTTTAGCAGGGTACATCTAATTAAATTTAGTATGACAAGGGATTTATCCAAATAGTATTTAACTCAAAACAGAAAACGTTGGAGGAAAGGGGTGGTGGGTGGGTGGGGGGGGGGCGGTCTCACCTGGGGGGTTGAGTAGGTCCCTGACCTGTCCGTCTTTGATCCCGTCGGCCCACCGCAAGTCCAGCGTGCGCAGGAGGGGGCAGCTGGGCGAGCTCAGAGCCGAAATGGAAGACCAGGAACAGCCAGACAACATGAGATCCTTCAACCCTGAGCCAGAGAGAGAATAAGTTACATCTCCAGAGTGAGTAGTAGTCCAAGTGTGTGAGGACATGTTTGGTGGCCTGTGTGTGTGTTATGTGTACCTGGCAGGCGGTTGATGAGCCAGGTGAGTTGTTTCTTGGAGATGGAGGTCCAGGAGAGGTCCAAGGTGACTGGCTGGCGTTTGATGATGCCTGACAGAGCCTGAGGACTGATGGATTTAGATACGCTCAGATCGACCTGCATCCACAGCCTCTTATCCAAGCTCCTATGACAGAACATACACGTTTTAATTGGTTATCGAGCTCCTATACACTCTTGCGCATGCAGACACATTCATAGTGTGTGTGTGTGTATAAAATGCATTCAAATTGTTTTTGTCTCTTACCATTTGTGCCAGTTCTTGCAGACGGCCATGCAGACACAGAGCTCAGCGCGAGTCAGGTAACGGAAGACAGATACCCACACCTCCCTCTCACAGCCTGGCTCGCTCCCTCCATTCGCCACCTCCCTCTCCCCATCCTGTAAAGCCGACAGAGGGAGGAGTAGAGGAGGAACAGGGGAGGAGGAGGAAGCGCCGTTGTTTGTTCTCTCTGGTCTGCCCGGCCTCGTTCTCCTCTGGTCTGGATGGGAGCCGCGTGTGTGTGTGTGTCTGTCTGACCGCGAGGGTGCAGCGTAGGGGTCTGGGGCGTGGGTCCTGAGGGGTGGTCGGGCCAGGTTCTTGCGTTGGATGTAACTCTGGCCGGGAGGGGCAGGCCGGGGGGCGACTGCAGCCTCCAGTTTGGGGACGATGGCCCCCGGGTCACGTTTGGCCCTCGACGGCTGTAGGGTCACCGTGAGATACGAGCCCTTCATGAGGTCGTCGCTAAGGTCCGACACTACGAGGACCGGTGGCTCCGTCTGCGCCTGTCCTCCTTCCCTCCCGTCTTCATCCATTTCTTCTCCGTTTTGGTTGGACTCCTCACTCTGCTCCTCTTCATCTTCTTTGGCTGCTCCTCTTCCTCGTCTCTGTGGTTGGTTCTCTTTGTTCCGTCTGGCCCGCAGGCCGTTCTCCCTCTCCTCATCACTACTACTACTACTACTGCTGCTACTACTGCTACTGCTATCACTCTCTTCCTCTGCTCCTCCGTGTCTCTGTCCTCTTCTTCCTCTCCCTGCTGCTCCTCCTCTGAGCCGTACTCCTCTCCCTCGCTCCCTGTGCCCCTCTCCCCTGCCTGCGGGGGCCAGGCTGAGGGAGGGTTGAGGGGGCTGGAGGCACGCCCCTGTAGGGGAGTGATAGGGGGAGCCTCTGAAGGACCCACGGCCCCGGGACAGTCTGCCAACAGGGGAGTGGAGGTGAGAGGACACCCCTCTGTGGAGGTGGGTTAGACCCTGGGAGCTCAGGAGCTTAGGAGAACGCTCCAGAGAAAACGTCTGCTTCTGTAGAGAGGATAATGGGTAAATGGGTTAAACAATGCTTTGGTTTGAATAATCATGCACTGGTTTAGAGAGAGAGTGTGCTTTTAAATAGGACTGCATGTGCTTACCGATTGTAAGATTTTGCTGCGCTCCAGTTTAATCTGCAACATAAAAGAGTCGGAAGAGATTTAAGAGGAGATTCCTTGGTGGTAAGGAATGATTGTACGATGGATGTAGAGCTTTAACTCCGACCGCTAACCAAAATCAAAAAGCACTCTAGCCATCCCCCCTCTCTCTCTATGTCTCTCACCCTCTTCCTGAGTCGTAGCTCCAGTGCTCCGGCTCTCTTCCTGTTCTGTTGTTGCTGCAGTAACAACCGCTGAGAGGGAGGCGGCACTCTCCGCTGGGACAGAGAGGACGTCAGGCGGGGTCTGCCGCGTCGCCCCTTCCTCACCCCACCGCCTGCCTCCCCATCTCCTATCCCCTCCCGGTGGGCATGCGTCGACGGCCTCGACGTAGAGAGAGAACCTGTAGACACCATACTGTCCTCATCACTGCTGGACGACTGAGACCGAGAGGGAGAGCGAGACAGAGGGCATCATCATTATCACAAAACAGGTATCAATAGAGTAGATGGGTATTGTCTTATACGGACAGAGAGGAATAGAGAGAGACTGACAGAGAGAGGGACACAGAGAGACAGCGAGAGGAAGAGTAATCATGGGGTACCTCTGATGAGGAGCCTTCTTCGCCCTGGTAACATTTGGGACACTCCCAGCAGCTGGGCAGGTCCTTGTTGATCCTGCCCTCCCCAGGAACCTGAGAGAGAATTAACAACAGTTATAACACCTGCCATACACAAAGAGGATTGTTATAAACAGCTATAACACCTCTATCATCCGTAAGGGCCATTTGAGTTGTGTGGGATGCATACATTGTAAAGAAAATATGTATTGGAAGTATATTTTGCACAAGAGGGATTTTCAGTGCAGATTGTAGGACAGGTATAGATGTATCTGTTAGTGCAAGGCCTGGTCACCTTGATGCAGTCGGGGTGGGCGATCTGAGCACAGCTGGAGCATTCCATGAGGGTTGTGGAGGAGGGGCTTGCGTCTGAACACTCCTGCTTCCCCTGGCCCCCTCCACACAGAGCACACACCGCTGAGTTAGGCAGGCAAGGCTGGAGACGGGGAGAGACAAGGGTCAACATCCTATACACACACACACACACACACACACACAACTCATTCAGCGAGATATACACACCTCGCTCTCTCTCTCTGGGTGTGAAGGTACTGCACTGGCTACTCACAGTGAGACACTGGCGCATCATGCAGCCCTTCTTCATGCGCCCTGGTCCTCCGAACCTCCTCATGTCTTTGCAGAAGTTGCATTCGCCACACTCCTTCCTCTGGCAGGCTGCACAGTGTTTGCAGCGCACGCGCCGCCTTCTCAGAGCTGAGATAGAGGCGGGCTTGGCAGGGCGCGAGACCACGGCCTTGTGGGGCATGGCGAGATGAGGACGGTACACCACTGAGGGGGGAGGGGGCTGGTACCACGAGGGCTGGGGAGGGGGGAGAGGAGACAGGAAAGTTATGTTAGGTGGATGTTTGAATGTGTGTATGAGAGGCATGTGCTCTCTGGCTCACCCTCTTGGGCCACTTGACGATGGGCTTTCCAGTGTAAGACAGCTTGGGGTCGTCGTTGCAGTGTTCCTCCAGAAGAGCCTGAACACAGCAGAACAGAAGCCTTGTCAGGGTCATGTCAAGACTATTGACTGAGCAGATTACAAATAGATACAGACAGCTGGATGCTAATAGGTACCCTTCCAATATCTACAGTAGCATACCAGTTAGAATTAAGCTATTGGTCATGCACTGGAAGTTGTATGCTAGTGTGGATATTGAAACGTAGCCATAGACTGATGTATATAGCTAGTGCAGCCATAGACTGGTCCTGTGTATCTCAATTGTTAGAGCATGGCTCTTGCGACCTCAGGATTGTGGGTTCAATTCCTGCTGGGGCCAACCATACAATGTATGCATGCACTACTGTAAGTGGGTTTAGATGAAAGCATCCGCTAAATAATATATTATTATTATATTCTAGACTGGTGTATTGTACCCACCCGTATGTCGTGGAGCAGGGCGGGGGCGTTGCGGATGCCTGCGGGGACACACTTTTTGTGGGCCGGCAGCTCCTCCAGCTTCCCCAGCAGGTTCCACAGCCCCTCCAGCTCCAGGGGGGTCAGGTTTACCCTCACCCCCAGCTTAGTGGCACCAGGAGGGGGGAAGGAATCATCATCAGACTCTTCCATCTTGACCTTTGTCTCACTTTCCTCCTTTTCTTCCTCACCATCGTCTCCCTCTTTCTTTTTCTCCGTGCCGTTTTTCACGTGGCCGTTGAGTTTGTTCTCAGAGTCTTCACGGGTCAGACCTGACAGAGGGATAAACTCAGAGGAATTAAAACGGAGAGAAAAGAGAAGGAGGGAAACAAATGAGACAGAAAATATTAAACTGTCTCACCGACGCCGAGAGAGTGCTTCTGGAACTCAGGGGTAAGGTGGGAGGTGTTGGTCAGGCAGTAGAGGTATCTTTCCAACACGTACCAGCACATCTCATAGTAGAAGGGGTATCGGAACTTAGCCGGGACCTGTAGAGGGGACAAGGATAGCAGTACACATTAGATATTGAAAGTCAACACAATTCCTTTTTCCCCTAATCAAGTAGTACTCATCCAAACTCATGGATCTGCAGTACAGTAATAATAATAATAATAATATGTCATTTAGCAGACGCTTTTATCCAAAGCGACTTACAGTCATGCGTGCATACATTTTTGTGTATGGGTGGTCCTGGGGATCAAACCCACTACCTTGGCGTTACAAGCGCCGTGCTCTACCAGCTGAGCTACAGAGGACCACACAGTAGTGTGTTACAGTACGGTACAGTAGTGTGTTAGTGTGGTACAGTAGTGTGTTAGTGTGGTACAGTAGTGTGTTAGTGTGGTACAGTAGTGTGTTACGGTACAATAGTGTGTTACGGTACAATAGTGTGTTACAGTACGGTACAGTAGTGTGTTACAGTACAGTAGTGTGCTAGTGTGGTACAGTAGTGTGTTAGTGTGGTACAGTAGTGTGTTAGTGTGGTACAGTAGTGTGTTAGTGTGGTACAGTAGTGTGTTAGTGTGGTACAGTAGTGTGTTAGTGTGGTACAGTAGTGTGGTACAGTAGTGTGTTACGGTACAATAGTGTGTTACGGTACAGTAGTGTGTTACAGTACGGTACAGTAGTGTGTTACAGTACAGTAGTGTGCTACAGTAGTGTGTTAGTGTGGTACAGTAGTGTGTTAGTGTGGTACAGTAGTGTGTTACAGTACGGTAGAGTAGTGTGTTAGTGTGGTACAGTAGTGTGTTAGTGTGGTACAGTAGTGTGTTAGTGTGGTACAGTAGTGTGTTACAGTACGGTACAGTAGTGTGTTACAGTAGTGTGTTACAGTACGGTACAGTAGTGTGTTACAGTACGGTAGTGTGTTACAGTGTTGCAGTACAGTAGTGCATTATAGTACAGTAGTGTGTTACAGTAGTGTGTTACAGTACGGTAGTGTGTTACAGTGTTGCAGTACAGTAGTGCATTATAGTACAGTAGTGTGTTACAGTACGGTACAGTACTGTGTTACAGTACGGTAGTGTGTTACAGTGTTGCAGTACAGTAGTGTGTTACTGTGGTACAGTAGTGCATTACAGTACGGTACAGTAGTGTGTTACAGTAGTGTGTTACAGTACGGTAGTGTGTTACAGTACAGTAGTGCATTATAGTACAGTAGTGTGTTACAGTACGGTACAGTAGTGTGTTACGGTACAGTAGTGTGTTACATTGTGCAGTAGTGTGTTACATTGTGCAGTAGTGTGTTACATTGTGCAGTAGTGTGCTACAGTGTACAGTAGGGTACGGTACTCACTCGTGTGCGGTCCTCAATATTGTAGATGTTGAGCTGCATGGGGATGTTGAAGCTGTGGAGGAAGTTTCCCCCAAACACCAGTGTGTCCTCAGGGGTGTACACAGCATGGATCCAGCCTAGACATCAACAGTTGGGGAGGTTAGATTATGTTTGTATGTGTGTGTCCGGGTGTGTGTGTGTGTACGTACCGGAGGGGATCATGAAGGTGTATCCCTGCTTCAGTTCTATCCTCTGACAGTCCTGAGCCTTGTCCCCCAGGAAAATGTCTCCCTGTTTCCCTGACAACACCCAGTTCTCATACAGCTCCAAGTTCTGGGGTGTGGGCGGGATCAGCCAGAACACCTACAGGAGGTCAGAGGTCAGGGTTGAAAAGTGGGATAGATAGACAGAGAGATACAATAAAATATGAAATTGGCATATGTCCGAAACCTTCATAACTCTAGAATGTGCTGATAATGGCAGCCATCTTGGTCAGGGATAAATTATGTTCTATTGAATTCTGTGGCGATTTAAACGTGACACATCAAGGCTCTAGTTCTCCTTGATGTCGTCTCACCTTGCCCCCCCGCAGGATGTGGTACCAGACTGACGTACCACCAAAGTCAACGTGGAAGTCTGTGAAGCAGCCCTGGACACTCATCAGACAGTACCTGAAAGAGAGAGATAGCGAGAGAGAGAAAAGAGGGAAGATAATACATCTTTACATCCAACATCAACCAGCATTGAAACAATGTAATAAAGACATTCTATTCAATCAACTCACGCTTCCACCCACAAACACTGCATGGGGTAAAAGAAAATCGGTGTGGTTGAGTACATGAGGAATGAAGGCCATGTAAATGTGCAGGTGTTGGACTCACTTCTGCACTTTGGGATACTGCATTTCTATGATGGAGTTGGTTGAGTCTCTCTGTCTTTCCTTTAGGTGCCTTGGCCACATGTTGTCCACCCAGTCTATCAAATCCACCTGGGGAGAAAAGGTCAGTAGGGACATACATCACTGACTGTCCAGAGCTCTGTGGAAGTGATAGCCCAGCGTTTACAATGGTCAGACTCCCTAGCTTGCCATGTGATAGTTTGGTGTTATATGTGTGTGTATCTTTCAAGGTGAGGTGTCTGACGAGGTTCTGGTTTGTGTGTGTCTTACCGAGGCGGGTCGTTTCACCAGGTTCTCCAGCTTGGTGTGACTGAACTCCAGGCTGATGACATTATAGAGCTTATCTCGCTCCGAGGGCGGGGTCTCGTAGTACCGCCGCCATTGGGCCATGGACATCTCGATGCCCTTCTGAGTGGTCACATCCATAACGTCAACCATCCTCCGACTGCCTATGAGAGAGGGGGACAGGCAAAGGGCAGGGAGAATTGTTCACAGGGGCTGTAGCACTGTTAAATCAGTTGAAATCAGGAACTGAGTTCATAGTGTTCATAGTTTGGGCCTTACCTACGAACAGCTTGACATCACTCACACTGAAATCAGAGTCTGGCATTCTGAAAGAATGAGAGCGAGAGAGAGCAAAAGAGAGAGAGACTATTAAATAAATTTGGAGAATCAGAGAGTCAACCAACTGTTATATTTCTATCCCTCCACAGATATGCAGTGAGGAAGGTCGGCTAGATAATTAGAAAGAAGCGTGACCTACTCTAAGCCGAGACCGTCTTTTTTCTCAAAGACGATAGGGTCTCTCAGCCCCTCCCTCTGGATGTACTCGAATGTGAAGTCTGCAGAGAAACAGACAGAAACACGTTATAGACAATGCAGGGTAGGCACACCAAGAGTAATCAAAAAAAATAATAGCACACACCATAATTAGGGCCATGATTTTTGCCAGATTAAAAAACGAACACTTTTTCCAGGTCAAGATCATCATATCATAGGAGAAACATGGTTAATGCCTCTAAGGGATATCACAGTGTGGTTTGACCCCTGACCTTTTCCATCCATGTGTTTAATCAGGTAGGAGTTGAACCTGTCACTCTGCAGCTTCTCATCCAGGTCAAACGTCCTCTTCCCCTCAATCTCATCGTCCGAGATACCGTCATCCTGGTAGCGCCGCCGCGTCCCCGTACGCTAGTGACACAAGGCAGAAACTCAACTTATTGTATCACTTTGAATGAGCTTTCTGCTAAGACCATGCATATTTTAACAGTATTGCTTCAGTCCCTCTCCTTGCCCCAACCTTGGCTCGAATTAGGGACCCTTTGAACACGTCGATAACTTCCACCAAAGAAGCATCAATACCAATTGACCACAAAAGCCTTGCAGAGCAAGGAAACAACCACTTCCAGTTGGAAACAACCAGTTGGATTTTAGACACAATTTTAGAGGCCCCCATCTTGGCGGTGTAGAGAAATGTTTTAATATTTAAGCCAATTTCCTGCAATTCTACAAATTTCTCCATGGAGCTGAGAGAAATTGTTTCTGTTTTAAAGCCAATTTCCTGCTATTTTACACATTTTGCCATAGAGCTCAGAGAAAATGTTGCAGTTTTGAAGCTAATATCCTGCAATGGAGCTGAGAGAATTTAGCAGTTTTAAAGCTAATTTCCTGCAATTCTATGTATTTTGCCATGGCTAATGCAGTGTTATTTTGCTCAAACATAATAACAAAAACAATACTGCTAAATTAATTGTTTTGGGAAGTTTCGATTCTCCCCGACTGTCTAGCTTTTATTTAGGTGATTGTTTGTTTCTCAAAGATAATATTATTTAAAAAATAAAATCCCTGATATGTTGATAACGTCGATGCTGCTTTCCACTGTGCTACTTAATATACATCCAGAAACGTTCTATAATTACACTATTCGTTTGTGTATCTTGCTGTCTCCAAACAGCTAGTTTGTCTTTCTTAGGAAGTTGTGCCTAAAATAAATTGTGTAAGCCGCTAATGCTAAATAAATGTACTGAGTCAGAGCAAACATAGCTAGCTAATACAGCCTGATACCAGTGCTGGTGTAGCCTATATCAGCATATTGTTTGTGCAACAGTATCTTCTATATCAGAGCGGAATAGGTGAAGCATGAATTTGTTAACTACATGAAGAGAAAACATTTAATGTAGCCAAAGATTATGGGAAACACTGAGCAGCACTTTGGTTCCTACCCTGTCACAATAACACATCCATAGAGATCCTGATAGTATTCTAATTCCTAATCATATAAACGCCTCCCTAGCTTTTTCATTTGTTGTCAAACAACGCTGTATTCACAGTCCCTCCTATAGCTCAGTTGGTAGAGCATGGCGCTTGCAACGCCAGGGTTTTGGGTTCGATTCCCACGGGGGGCCAGTATGAAAAATGTATGCACTCACTAACTGTAAGTCGCTCTGGATAAGAGCGTCTGCTAAATTACTAAAATGTATTACATTCTAACTATAGAATTAGAATAATCATTCTATTTCCATGATTTCAACAGTTTATATTTGGTTAAAAATAAGGCCTAGATTTTTTTTTCCCATATCGTGCAGCCCTACGTGGCAGTGTGGAAATGACCTCAAATGAGATCAACTTTTGGTTGAAGTTTGATTGAACAGCATAAAACAATCAGAATGGAGAAAGCCCCATTGAAATCACTTACAATGTATGTGTTGCCAGCCTAGGGTCATGCACAACTCCAAGCAAATTTAGAACTTGTATAATTCAAAAACATAAAATAACATCAAAAATGTTAAACATATTGTGATATTTCATAACAGGAAGATTTGCGGATCAGTCATTCGGTCACTTAATGGTCCGTATGGGCATCCCAGAAGGAGGGGCTTATCCTACTACAACCCCATCCCCCCTCTGCTCTCATAGTTTGGCTAGACAGATGGATCCAGCACAACAACCCCCTGCCCCATTCACCCCCACCCTATTCCACAAAAACCCTGCCTGCTCTTATCCCTACTCAAAACAACACCTCGCATGCTGTTTCCTACTCACCATTCTCATATCTTGATTTAACCACAGTTTCAAAGAAGAAAACATTCCATTATTATCTATAATTCTGTGGATCATTTTTCATGACAGCAGAGAAAACAAAATCACACCCCTTAGAAAAGCCTAATGGTTCTACAAAGAACAGCTGTGTCTGTGGGTTGTCTTTTGCTCTTGGGGTTTTATGATGGGTATCTGTATAAGCACTTTGTGACAGCTGCTGATGTAAAAAGGGATTCATAAAATAAATTTGACTGAATGATGTCCTTTCCTCTAAATTTCTCACTGCATGAGAACAAAAAAGTTCAGCCTAACTCACACGAGTAAGCATTTTCAGGTCGGACAACACTAGCGAACTTGAACCTACATTGAACCCACTGACACACATCCAGTATATTGGCATGGCAACTGATCAGCAACACTGTAATCTATTGATTGAGCTCGTTACCGATGCAACAGTGGTTTTGATTAAGGAAACTATCATGTTGTTATTGTACACTTGCAAAAGGCTCCAACTTGGCCAACTCCAGAAGTATATTGGTTTAGTTAGCATGACTAAACGTATCTTGTAAAACTGTAACGTTAGTTACTTACCAAGCGCTTGCTGTAACGAGGGTTTTGGTCTTCCATAACCTAGGTATGCAATGAGACAGTTGAGAGAAATCACAACAATGTCACGAAAAGCAAAATTGAGCAGATTAAAAACAATTGGTAAAACCATTTTTAGGAAAATTAAGATAAAATACCGGTAAAAGTCCTGGCAATTGGATTGACAGTTTGCCAGATAATATAGGACCGATAAAGATTAGTTCAATAGTTGTCGTTGGCGACAAGATTATGGATGAATAGCGTATTGTACTTAATGCTAACTAGCTAGCTATCGGCTACTATAGTAATGAGTGCATTTGGCTACATAGCTAATATAGGCTAGCTAGGTAACCATAGGAACAACTGATAACGTTGATAGCCAACTAGTTAACTAATGTTATTCTTTTGCCAAAAAACAGCAAAAATGTGAAAGCACAAATTAAACGTTTATTTGCAACAAAACCAGAGTTAAATGGTTGTGCTTGGCTTAATGGTACAGAACTGACCGACTTGCAGCAGACGCTGTGTTGTTAGCTGGCTAGCTAGAATGAACCGCTTAGCTGCAAGACTGTTGTTAGTTAGCAAGCTAAGGTTAACTAGCTAACTTCCGCGAAAACATTTGTGTCTGGTTGTCTCCTGTTCGAACGCAAGAGCCGTGTTAGTCAACATATCCAACAAATTTTATTGTAGCTATAGAAGTTACATTTATGTGGGACATTTCTTTAAAATATGTACAATGGCTAGCGACTTCATTCACGGAACGTTAGCCCGCTAGCTTGCTACCGTTAGCTAGCCATGGAATTTACATTAGCTAGCTTACTATTGGGGAAATGCTATTATTTTCACCGTACCACTGAAATAACTCCTTGGGTTGTTGTGGTCTATACGTTGTCCTGTAGAACAGCTTTTATGGGTTATCCTTGAAGTTGGTATCCATTTTATATAATTTTAGCTGTGTAGTTTGTGATCCATGTTATTGTGCGATAAGTTAAAGCGATCGCTTCGGGACGCCATTTTCAGCTGAGCACAAAACACACAGGGCGGATTCTATTATGGTGAGCCGCGGGGCACCGGTCTATGGCCGGTGACGTCAACGGGCAAAAGCGGTGAGGGAGGAGCGCCCTCAAAACGAACAGTAATCTGCGCCGCTCGTCATGTTGTCAACAAGGCAGCATGGTGCTTCGTTCAGAAACATACATCATCTCTTTTCCATTAAATATATGGTAGAATTTTCATTGGGAAAGCAGATAAAGCGTTTTTATCAAAATCAATCACTTTCGCATGTGAAAACACAGAATCATACTCATTACTCCACGTGCTAATTACATCTATTTTGTTTTAAGCCGACTTCGCCGTGGGCTTTGAACGGGGCACCTGGCTCACGCCCGGGAGCAGCCTGGTTCCAAAACGAATGGAATCAACGTTCACCCGTGCTAAATACGTCTTCCCGGACGCTAAACACGTCTTCCCGGATTAATCGAATCCCCTCACACGCACACCCCTACCCAAAGGAGAAGGATCCGCCTCCAATTTACACTGACCTCCAATAGTAAATGGAGAAATCAACATACGAATGTTATGATTGGGCAAAAGTTATGCCATTCTGCGAAAAAGGGGGATTGTGGAGCCCACGTGGTGTGTAAGCCTATGGCAGTAGAGACCACTGACGTGAGCAAAACATCTATTAGCTGGGGTGTTCAAATGGGGTCAACAAGAGAGCCTATCATCAGACCAGTATGGGAACAATTTATGTACATAACCCAATATTAGCGGACTCAGACCATTGTGAGGCTGATGGTTCCCAGTAAAGACCGATTGATTTAAGGACAAGGGGACAATAGTTGTCCCATTCAACTAGTCTCTGAATAGCACCTGCCAACGGAAAAAAGTATATTAATTCAGATTAGTACAAAGAGAGAATCAAAGACAAGAGGCGCACTAATACCATGCACACACAATATTTTATTACACAACAGGCTTTACTGGGCTGACCCACAACCACACTGAATGACTGAAACCGCTCATCACCGAAAATACCATCACTAACATTTCAGCACAATACATGACACAGCATACCGAAAAACAACATTGTATGACTGAGAACCACATACATACAATCTTACGAAACAAATACATTTACACATTTTAGTCATTTAGCAGAGGCTCTTATCCAGAGCGACTTACAGTTAGAGTGCATACATTTTTCATACTGGCCCCCCGTGGGAATTGAACCCACAACCCTGGCGTTGCAAGCGCCATGCTCTACCAACTGAGCTACACATTCAATTAAGGATTTTGACCTTAAAACACCGCTATAATTGTATTTATAACTTGGAATTTTGTGCTCAAATATAGTATCATATTTTATTATGCACATATTTCAGTCATTGGATCATTGAGACATTTAACCAAATATACTGGTCAAAAGTTTGGACACATCTACTCATTCAAGGGTTTTTCTTTATTTTTACTATTTTCTACATTGTAGAATAATAGTGAAGACATCAAAACTATGAAATAACACATGGAATCATGCAGTAACCAAAAAAGTGTTAAACAAATCAAAATACATTTTATATTTGAGATTCTTCAAAGTAGCCACCCTTTGCCTTGATGACAGCTTTGCACACTCTTGGCATTCTCTCAACCAGCTTCATGAGGTAGTCACCTGGAATGCTTTTCCAAAAGTCTTGAAGGAGTTCCCACATATGCTGAGCACTTGTTGGCTGCTTTTCATTCACTCTGCGGTCCAAGTCATCCCAAGCCATCTCAATTGGGTGGAGGCCAGGTCATCTGATGCAGCACTCCATCACTCTCCTTCTTGGTCAAATAGCCCTTACACAGCCTGGAGGTGTGTTTTGGGTCATTGTCCTGTTGAAAAACAAATGATAGTCCCACTAAGCGCAAACCAGATGGGATGGCGTATAGCTGCAGAATGCTGTGGTAGCCATGCTGGTTAATTGTGCCTTGAATGAGTAGGTGTGTCCAAACATTGACTGGTACTGTATTTTGCATACAGATGATACTCCTACAACACCCTACTGTCATTGCCAGGGGGCGCCAATCTCAGTCCATAGGTCCACAAGATTTTCATAACAGTCCTAGGATGGAAAATCACACTGAACCTATGTCATCTGAATGAGAAATTGAAGCAGTGCGCTAAATAAATATACATTTAAAAAACAATGACATTTTCCAACACTTCAAACAGCAAGAGGACAGAGAGAACCAGGTCAGGGAGCACGGGAGGCTGAGATAAGTAGTCAAAGGTTATTTTTAAGTGTCTTTTTTTGTAATAAGGAAGAGACGGACACCAGTCAAAAAGGTTCTATGGGAAACTGAGGCCATTCTTCTGTTCATCTGAAAGAAAGGGAGAGGAAAAAGAGAATGAAAAAAAAGAGGAAACAGTTAGCCATTGATAATCAAGTGGGCCATAATCTAAATGGTGCTAGATGGATAACCGCGTGTGTCCTTTTTAAACCTCTACGAGAAAAAACTATACAAATAGGAAAACCCAACGATCCCGATAATGGCACAGCACAATGTGATCATCATCTTCTTCTGCATATTCAAAAGGACAGCAGAGCAAAATAAGTGAGAAATGAAAAAGGAGGACAGGAGCCCATCATAGGACAGTTAAAATGTAACAGAACATTTACTGGATTGCTGGTCCCTATTTGAATAAATCAAAAACACTTACAGTATTTAACTGATTAATTAAATACAACAACCTACAGTATATCATTTAGCAAATGTGAAATTTGATCATCAGTAATAGACATTATCTCTACAAAACGAGGTAGATAGGACTGTAAACATCTCATCAAAACTCCAATGGAAGCACAGACAGTAACCCATTTTCTGGCCATCCCATAGGAGGATGCCATACCAACAATGGAAGGACCATGTTAACAGGGGAGAGCAGGGTCAGAGGGGAGGGTGTGTGTCTGGGTCAGTATGGCCTGTTTGAGTGAGAGAGCGAGAGACATACAGTGGGGGAAAAAAGTATTTAGTCAGCCACCAATTGTGCATGTTCTCCCACTTAAAAAGATGAGAGAGGCCTGTAATTTTCATCATAGGTACACGTCAATTATGACAGACAAAATGAGAAAAAAAAATCCAGAAAATCACATTGTAGGATTTTTAATGAATTTATTTGCAAATTATGGTGGAAAATAAGTATTTGGTCAATAACAAAAGTTTCTCAATACTTTGTTATATACCCTTTGTTGGCAATGACACAGGTCAAACGTTTTCTGTAAGTCTTCACAAGGTTTTCACACACTGTTGCTGGTATTTTGGCCCATTCCTCCATGCAGATCTCCTCTAGAGCAGTGATGTTTTGGGGCTGTCGCTGGGCAACACGGACTTTCAACTCCCCTCCAAAGATTTTCTATGGGGTTGAGATCTGGAGACTGGCTAGGCCACTCCAGGACCTTAAAATGCTTCTTACGAAGCCACTCCTTCGTTGCCCGGGCGGTGTGTTTGGGATCATTGTCATGCTGAAAGACCCAGCCACGTTTCATCTTCAATGCCCTTGCTGATGGAAGGAGGTTTTCACTCAAAATCTCACGATACATGGCCCCATTCATTCTTTCCTTTACACGGATCAGTCGTCCTGGTCCCTTTGCAGAAAAACAGCCCCAAAGCATGATGTTTCCACCCCCATGCTTCACAGTAGGTATGGTGTTCTTTGGATGCAACTCAGCATTCTTTGTCCTCCAAACACGACGAGTTGAGTTTTTACCAAAAAGTTCTATTTTGGTTTCATCTGACCATATGACATTCTCCTAATCCTCTTCTGGATCATCCAAATGCACTCTAGCAAACTTCAGACGGGCCTGGACATGTACTGGCTTAAGCAGGGGGACAGGTCTGGCACTGCAGGATTTGAGTCCCTGGCGGCGTAGTGTGTTACTGATGGTAGGCTTTGTTACTTTGGTCCCAGCTCTCTGCAGGTCATTCACTAGGTCCCCCCGTGTGGTTCTGGGATTCTTGCTCACCGTTCTTGTGATCATTTTGACCCCACGGGGTGAGATCTTGCGTGGAGCCCCAGATCGAGGGGGATTATCAGTGGTCTTGTATGTCTTCCATTTCCTAATAATTGCTCCCACAGTTGATTTCTTCAAACCAAGCTGCTTACCTATTGCAGATTCAGTCTTCCCAGCCTGGTGCAGGTCTACAATTTTGTTTCTGGTGTCCTTTGACAGCTCTTTGGTCTTGGCCATAGTGGAGTTTGGAGTGTGACTGTTTGAGGTTGTGGACAGGTGTCTTTTATACTGATAACAAGTTCAAAGAGGTGCCATTAATACAGGTAACGAGTGGAGGACAGAGGAGCCTCTTAAAGAAGAAGTTACAGGTCTGTGAGAGCCAGAAATCTTGCTTGTTTGTAGGTGACCAAATACTTATTTTCCATTTTTGTTTTTCTGGAAAGAAAAATCTCAATTTGTCTGTCATAGTTGACGTGTACCTATGATGAAAATTACAGGCCTCTCTCATCTTTTTAAGTGGGAGAACTTGCACAATTGGTGGCTGACTAAATACTTTTTTTCCCCACTGTACCTGCTCTTTACTTCAGTACCTTTAACCCAGACTCTAGGTCAGGGTTCACCAACTAGCAGCCCACTGGCCAAATTTGGCCAAAGTTCTCTGAGATAAAAACCATGTTTGGGCTTCTTGTGGTCAATTTGCAGTCTACAAATTATTTATAATTATGTTTTGGCCCCCTGACCATCCACTCAAGAAAAAAAAACGTCCCACGGCTAATTCTAGTTGAGAATCCCTGCTCTAGGTGCTGCAGTCATTGCCATAAGAGATCTCATTAGCCAATTTCTGTATTACAATACAGCAGATTGATAATTACTTATCACCATAAATACACATTTCTTCAGAGAATCACGTGCACTTACAGTCAAACAAGATTCACTCACACCAGCCACACTAACACATATTCACACACTCATTCAGACGTGCAGATTTCAGCAGCATGAACCACAAAACAATTTAGGAAAACAAAGCAGTCTCAACCAAACCATTAAAAAACAAAATATTTTATTCCTTCATTAAAATCTCTGGAATCCACCATAATACTACAGTGAAGATTACATTTAAAATACATTTAAAAACTATTTAAAAAATGTTCAGCTTGAAATTTCCAGACCCTCAATGTCACATTTCATTTAGGGCCTCGTCAATGGCTACAGCGTCTGAGGTGTGGGGTGCATGAAATTAATTTGATTGGACAGATTGTAAAGGACGGCTTAAGAAGCAAATCAGATGTTAGACTAAGATCTCTCCCAAACGCTCAGAGGTAAGGTGTGCTTTAGGAGTAAAAAAAGAACACAATTCAAGTGGCATCAAACATGCACAGAGTCATTGCCTTCACATAGACTGAAGTGAAATCCACTGGTGTCCCTCCTCAATAAATTTTTTATTTTTTTATTTTTTTAGTCATTTTAGCAGACGCTCTTATCCAGAGCGACTTACAGTTAGTGAGTGCATACATTTTCATACTGACACTCCTCTCCCCATACAAGAATCATAGGTGAGTTAAACAACGCACCATTCCTCTGTGGGCTGGAGGAGGCTGTGGATGGCTACTTTTCAGCTTGGAGGGTCATAATGGCAAGACAATAAGGCAAGGGTGGTGGTAGGGGTACATTAAGTAGATGGAGGTTTTTGTTACGGGGAGAGGAGTGTCAGATTCCCTTCAGTGTGGATCAAGATCAATCAAATTATTGACATTATTGGATTAATAGAGAGCAGTTCAGAGAATGTCAATGAAATGTTGCATGGTGTCCATTTAGTTGTGTGTGAGGGTAAAGATTTCCACTTCTTCAGATTCCCTTTTTTTTTTAGCTTTATCAGATGCTAATAACCAGTCTCAGCTTTGGTCCCCTTGTTTCTCTCCCACCTGTTGCTCATCCTCTCAGCCACTTCAAGGGGGACACCAGCCTGCTCCAACTAGGAAGTCCCACTGGCTGGGCCTTTTTCAATTGGTACAGTAAGAGGGGGAGTGTCCAAGGGCAAGAGGAGGGATAGGTTGAGTCTTCATCCCCCTCTTTGGCTTTACAGCTGGAGGAGGGCAAGATTGAGTGATGATGAAGATGAATGAAGAGGGTGAGGTTGGTTGGGGGACGTGGTCCATCTATTACCCTACTGTCTGTGATAGGATGATGGCGAGGATGAGGAGAGCGAGCACAGCACAGACCACTGCTATAATTATTTTCTTCTACAGAGGGGGAGAAAAAAGGGGAGAACAAATACATCAGTATTTACGGTAACAAATGAGGTGGTGATAGACAGAGGTACGGAGGGAAATGAAGCTCTTAACATGATGGGCGGGAATATCATGCACTGTCAGCCATCATCAGGCCATTCTGACCAATGGAGGCTCTTTGATGCAGAGTATGCAGAACTTCTATTGGCCGATACGAGTCAGTGATTGACAGCAAATCAAGATCCCACCCATCTCAACACAGTGAATCATCATCACTGTTATAGTCAAACAGGACACACTACAGAGCCCAAAGACCCCAATGAGAAACTGAGACCCACATATACAATCCCACACAGCCCAAAGACACCATTGAGAGACTGACACACACACACACACACAGTGCCAATCAGTGACCAGGCCATAGAGCTAAATAATGCAATTTCTATGGACCCAGCCCTTACCATGGGCAACAAGTGCACTTGTGGTATGCTTAGCAGGAACTCCTGATAAGACATGCAGTACCCATAGATAGTACAAACAGACCAAGGAGCATGAACACCTATACATTTTAGTACCTTAACACACACACACACACACACACACACACACACACACAGCCGAGGGCAAGGAAAATGTAAACCGTGGCCAAAGTTCTAGATCCCACTACACCCACTGTGACACTCCAGAGTTCCTCCAGCTTTACTCACCCTTTACACAACTCTTTTTTGCACACCTCTCATCTCTCCTTCAATCCCACCGACAACCCAATAATCAGAGCCACTATGGCCAGCACGATAATCAGAACTGCCACTATTATCACAATTTTCTGTGGGGAACAATTAAGTGTCTGCTATGAAGACCATTTATTGTGGACAACACCTTTATAACTAATTTGTAAAGGACAAAGCAACAACAGAAACACATCTCTCTTCAAACATTTTTTAACATCCTAAAACACACATGCATGCATGACTCAGAGCAAAATGTTACATAAAGTGACCATAAATCGCTCTAAAACATGTAAAACTACAGTCAATCACCAAATCAAGTGATGGGGAACAACTGTAGTTACCATTGAAAGGCAAAAATGCTGTACAGCTAGAAAGGACGCGGAAAATGAAGAGAGAGAAGGAGAAAGACCAGAGATGTGTGAGAGGTTGTGTGTGTGTGTGTGTGTGTCCTCTGTCGGGGGGTATTGGTCCATATCTGGAGGAGGGTTCAAGGTTTGGGATGGGGATTGTTGGGTACCAGGGTGCCAGGCCAATAGAGGCTGGTCAACGGAGCAGGAGGAGGGGCCAGGAGGTGGGACTTGGGCCTTTCTATAGCCACTGACACGACGGGCCTCCTGCTGAAACTTGGCGGCTTTCTTAGTGTCAGCTACCTCCCGCTCCACGAAGCCCACCGATTGGTCCATGTTGCTCTCAATCCTGTCAATCATTCCGCCCTGGCAGAGGGCGGGACATTGCAGGAAAGAGATATGCAGAGGAAGTGAGAGAAAGAGCGAGACGGGAGCAGAGAAAAGCAGAAAAGAAGACAAACGTAGATTGTGTTACAGTGGTGTGTGCGTGATCAACAGTGTGTGAGGGGAGTGTATACAGTCCTTAGAGTGTGTGGTATTTCAATGTGAAAGTATGTGAAAATGTTGATGAGTTTCAGAAATTGCTGCATACTGTACAGAAGCTTCCTAGAAACAGGGATTGTAGCACAGTAGATTTAGGTTAAGGTAGTTAGTAAATGGGTTTAGTTGATTCGTATCCGGGTGTTGGTAGACAGTGTTGGATGGAGTGCAGTACCTTGCGTGCTTTGCTCTGGTACCTGATGGCTTTTTTGGTCTCAGTCTTAGCCACTGTTATATGATCCTGCGCTTTACACACTTGAGCTTCTATATTGTTTACAATGTCACCCTGAAAGATAAACACACACACAGTGAGTATACAGACATAGAAAAAAAAGCAACAATAAGAAAGCAGGAGTATCTATTCTACAGACTCCATGGTAACTGATTGCATCAAATACAAAAACGACACCACAAAGAGGAATATGTTAGGAAGAAGTAAGATGCTTACCTCGCACACGACTACCCCTCAGACAGCATAGGATAACCAACAAGATACATGTGGTTACATAGATTATATGTAGTTGTGGTGACTATACAGTATGGGGTTGTGTCGATTCCAATGGGGCTAAGTCAAATGTGACTCTTACTAAGAATGGAGACTCTTACTGAAGATGAATGAGTGATGGAGGGAGAGACAGATGGACAGAGGAGGAACGCAGAGCAGAAGGAGGGGGGAAGGGAGTGAACAGAATAGAAAGTTAGACCCAGTAGGGTTAAAATGTAGGATAGAGATCTGAAATAATAGATGGATGGATGACTGAATAGATGGATGAGACAGAGGAGGAGGAGTGTACCTGGCTCTCCACCAGCATGGCGATGTCTACGAACATGTCGTGCAGCTCTTTGATACTGCTCTCCAGACGCACAATGTCTTTGTGTCGCGCCTCGATCTCACTGAGAGCCTGCTTGGAGATCCCAGAGTCCATGATCTACAGAAGGGAGACGGTTAGTACACACACGCACACACACCCACACAAACTATTTCTTACCCCTGAAGTGAAGACGGCCGAGTTTCCACCCTCTAACATCTCTTCAAGCTCCTCGTCTGTCGTGGCTTTGCCAGCTGAGAAACAGAGGATAATTTTTGTTCATACATAAGGTTATGATCCACTTCTGTTTATATAAAACTGCGTGTAAGACTGTGTGTAACTCACTGATCTCTAGCTGTCTCTGGATGCGTCCTTTACTCCTCTCCCTGAAGTCCACCTGGGCCTCATTGTACTTAGTCATCACGTTCACAAACTTCCTGGACAGCACTGCATGCTGGGAGGACAGGAAACAGACAGGGCCACAAGCCATAACAATCCAATAGTTATTCATTTCTATGGTAACATTGACGGTTAGGCACAGGGTTACGTAAAGGGTTTGGGGAGAACTTTCGGAGGCTAACCTGTGATTTGCGTATCCGCATGTCAGCTGAAATCCTCTCCTCTTCCTCAGACTCCAGATTCCTCTCGATGGCTGAGAACCAATCAACATGTTTCACCAATCAGTAGTCACCCATACCGGAATTAACCAATCAGCATTTAGTCTGTGTTGTATCGTGTGTGAGGTTCTCACTTTTGAGTTTGTTGCGGGCGTTGTTAGCCATCTTCTTGATGTCATTGGTGACAGCCTCCAAGTCATCCTGCGTTTCTGGAGGAAAAAACACAAATGAAAAGACACGCTGACAGTAACAGGTAGCAAAGACAGAGATGAGGAAGGGATGGGGGGGACAGAGAGAGTAGCAGAGGCAGTATGTTTTACTCTGGTCTGATGTGGGGGCAGACAGGATGACTGAGTAGAGCTTCTTGACTTCACACACATTCTCATCAATCTTATCAATACTGTTCCTGATATCCTCGATCTGAAAGAGTGAAAAAATACAATTACACACACACACACACACACACACACACACACACACACAGTCAGTTGCAAAAACAAACTCACCTGAGAGAAGAACTCATCCATAAAAGCTGCATTGTCAATAGCAATTTCCACTTCCTCATCGTCATTGTCGCATGTCTATGAGGAAAAGCAGAAGGCAGCATGAGTAGTGTACGTACTGTATTCAAACAACAAAGTGGATCAACCGCATATGCACACTGACGTCATAACTGTAAATAGAGAACGTACAGCAGCCTAAGTACAGAGACCACAAGGCTTGGTGATATTGACACTGAGAAGGGAACAGAACCAGCTCTTAGCTGACGTCTCCTGCATGAATAGACATCAGATAAAGGAGTAAACAGACGTAACACCACCATGCCTCAGCTGGCCTGTGGGGGGGGGGGAATAATAGTGAAGACATCAAAACTATGAAATAAAACATATGGAATCATGTAGTAACCAAAAAAGTGTTAAACAAATCAAAATATATTATATATTTGAGATTCTTCAACTAGCCACCCTTTGCCTTGATGACAGCGTTGCACACACTGTCAACCAGCTCACCTGGAATGTTTTTCCAACAGTCTTGAAGGAGTTCCAACATATGCTGAGCACTTGTTGGCTGCTTTTCCTTCACTCTGCGGTCCGACTCATCCCAAACCATCTCAATTTGGTTGAGGTCGGGGGATTGCGGAGGCTAGGTCATCTGATGCAGCACTCCATCACTCTCCTTCTTGGTCAAATAGCCCTTACACATCCTGGAGGTGTGTTGGGTCATTGTCCTGTTGAAAAACCATTGATAGTCCCGCTAAGCCCAAACCAGATGGGATGGCGTATCGCTGCAGAATGCTGTGGTAGCCATGCTGGTTAAGTGTGCCTTGAATTCTAAATAAATCACAGACAGCATCACCAGCAAAGCACCCCCAAACCATAACACCTCCTCCTCCATGCTTTACGGTGGGAAATACACATGCAGAGATCATCTGTTCACCCACACCGCGTCTCACAAAGACACGGTGGTTGGAACCAAAAATCTAAAATTTGGAATCCAGACCAAAGGATAAATTTACACCGGTCTAATGTCCATTGCTCGTGTTTCTTGGCCCAAGCAAGTCTCTTCTTCTTATTGGTATCCTTTAGTAGTGGTTTCTTTGCAGCAATTCGACCATGAGGGCCTGATTCACACAGTCCCCTCTGAACAGGTGGGGAACAGGCGTGTCTGTTACCTGAACTCTGAAGCATTTATTTGGGCTGCAATTTCTGAGGCTGGTAACTCCCCCCATCTTGTCACAATACAACTGATTGGCTGAAACGCATTAAGAAGGAAAGAAATTAACTTTTAAGACGGCACACCTGTTAATTGAAATGCATTCCAGGTGACTACCTCATGAAGCTGGTTGAGAGAATGCGAAGAGTGTGCAAAGCTGTCATCAAGGCAAAGGGTGGCTATTTGAAGAATCTCAAACATAAAATACATTTTGATTTGTTCAACACTTTTTTGGTTACTACATGATTCCATATGTGTTATGTCATAGTTTTGATGTCTTCCCTATTAATCTACAATGTAAAAAATAGTCAAAATAAAGAAAAACCCTTGAATGAGTAGGTGTTCTAAAACTTTTGAACAGTAATATATATATATATATATATATATATATATATATATATATAGTTGAAGTCGGAAGTTTACATACACCTTAGCCAAATAGATTTAAACTCAGTTTTTCACAATTCCTGACATTTAATCCTAGTAAAAATTCCCTATCTTAGTTCAGTTAGGATCACCACTTTATTTTAAGAATGTGAAATGTCAGAATAATAGAGAATGATTTATTTCAGCTTTTATTTATTTCATTTCAACACATTCCCAGTGGGTCAGAAGTTTACATACACTCAATTAGTATTTGGTAGGACTGCCTTTAAATTGTTTAACTTGGTTCAAACGTTTCGGGTAGCCTTCCACAAGCTTCCCACAATAAGTTGGGTGAATTACTGTGGATATAGATACTTTTGTACCCGTTTCCTCCAGCATCTTCACAAGGCCTTTGCCATTGTTCTGGGATTGATTTGCACTTTTCGCAACAAAGTACGTTCATCTCTAGGAGACAGAACGCATCTCCTTGCTGAGCGATATGACGGCTGCGTGGTCCCATGGTGTTTATACTTGCGTACTATTGTTTGTACAGATGAACGTGGTACCTTCAGGCATTTGGAAATTGCTCCCAAGGATGAACCAGACTTGTGGAGGTCTACCATTGTCTTTCTGAGGTCTTGGCTGATTTCTTTTGATTTTCCCCATGATGTCAAGCAAAGAGGCACCGAGTTTGAAGGTAGGCCTTGAAATACATCCACAGGTACACCTCCAATTGACTCAAATGATGTCAATTAGCCTATCAGAAGCTTCTAAAGCCATGCCATCATTTTCTGGAATTTTACAAGCTGTTTAAAGGCAGAGTTACCTTAGTGTATGTAAACGTCTGACCCACTGGAATTTTGATACAGTGAATTATAAGTGCAATAATCTGTCTGTAAACAACTGTTGGAAAAATTACTTGTGTCATGCACAAAGTAGATGTCCTAACCGACTTGCCAAAACTATAGTTTGTTAACAAGAAATTTGTGGAGTGGTTGAAAAACGAGTTTTAATGACTCCAACCTAAGTGTATGTAAACTTACGACTTCAACTGTATACACACACACACACTACTGTTCAAAAGTTTGGGGTCACTTAGAAATGTCCTTGTTTTCCATGAAGACATTTAAGCATGTGAACCCCCGCAAGGCTGCCAGCACAGACGACATCCCTAGCCGCGTCCTCAGAGCATGTGCAGACCAGCTGCCTGGTGTGTTTACGGACATATTCAATGTCTCCCTTTTCCAGTCTGCTGTTCCCACATGCTTCAAGATGGCCACCATTGTTCCTGTACCCAAGAAAGCAAAGGTAACTGAACTAAATGACTATCGCCCCGTAGTACTCACCTCTGTCATCATGAAGTGCTTTGAGAGACTAGTCAATGATCATATCACCTCTACGTTACCTGTCACCCTAGACCCACTTCAATTTGCTTACCGCCCCAATAGATCCACAGACGATGCAATCGCCATCACACTGCACACTGCCCTATCCCATCTGGACAAGAGGAACACCTATGTAAGAATGCTGTTCATTGACTATAGCTCAGCATTCAACACTATAGTACCCTCCAAACTCATCATTAAGCTCGAGGCCCTGGGTCTGAACCCCGCCCTGTGCAACTGGGTCTTGGACTTCCTGACGGGCCACCCCCAGGTGGTGAAGGTAGGAAACATCTCCACTTCACTGATCCTCAACACTGGGGCCCCACAAGGGTGCGTGCTCAGCCCCCTCCTCTACTCCCTGTTCACCCATGACTGCGTGGCCAAGCACGCCTCCAACTCAATCATCAGGTCTGCAGACAACAGTAGAAGGCTTGATTACCAACGATGACGAGACCGCCTACAGGGAGGAGGTGAGGGCTCTGGGAGTGTGGTGCCAGGAAAATAACCTCTCACTCAACGTCAACAAAACAAAGGAGATGATCGTGTACTTCAGGAAACAGCAGAGGGTGCACCCCACTATCCACATCGACGGGACCGCAGTGGAGAAGGTGGAAAGCTTCAAGTTCCTTGGTGTACACATCACTGACAAACTGAAATGGTCCACCCACCCAGACAGTGTGGTGAAGAAGGCACAACAGAGCCTCTTCAACCTCAGGAGGCTGAAGAAATTTAGCTTGGCACCTAAATCCCTCAAACTTTTACAGGTGCACAATTGAGAGCATCCTGTTGGGCTGTATCACCGCCTGGTACGGCAACTGCACCGCCTGTAACCGCAGGGCTCTCCAGAGGGTGGTCCGGTCTGCCGAACGCATTAACGGGGGCAAACTACCCGCCCTCCAAGACACCTACAGCACCCGATGACACAGGAAGGCCAAAAAGATCATCAAAGACATCAACCACCCGAGCCACTGCCTGTTCACCCAGCTATCATCCAGAAGGCGAGGTCAGTCTAGGTGCATCAAAGCTGGGACCGAGAGACTGAAAAACAGCTTCTATCTCAAGGCCATCAGACTGTTAAATAGCCATCACTAGCACATTAGAGACTGCTGCTGCCTATTGAAATCACTGGCAACTTTAAGAAATGGAACACTAGTCACTTTAATAATGTTTACATATCTTGCACTACTCATCTCATATGTATATACTGCATTCTATTCTATAATATTCTACTGTATCTTAGTCCATGCCGCTCTGTCATTGCTTGTCCATATATGTATATATTCTTAAATTCCATTCCTTACTAGATTTGTGTGTGTATTGGGTATATGTTGTGAAATTGTTAGATATTACTGCACTGTCGGAGCTAGAAGCACAAGCATTTCGCTACAACCGCAATAACATCTGCTAAACACGTGTATGTGACAAATAAAATTTGATTTGATTTGAATATACATGAAATGAGTTTGAATATGAAATATAGCAAAATACATAGGAAATATAGTCATTGACAAGGTTAGAAATAATGATTTTTAATATAAATAATAATTGTGTACTTCAAACTTTGCTTTCGTCAAAGAATCCTCCATTTGCAGCAATTACAGCCTTGCAGACCTTTGGCATTCTAGTTGTCAATTTGTTGAGGTAATCTGAAGAGATTTCATCCCATGCTTCCTGAAGCACCCCCCACAAGTTGGATTGGCTTGATGGACACATCTTACGTACCATACGGTCAAGCTGCTCTCACAATAGCTCAATAGGATTGAGATCCGGTGACTGTGCTGGCCACTCCATTATAGACAGAATACCAGCTGACTGCTTCTTCCATAAATAGTTATTGCATAGTTTGGAGCTGTGCTTTGGGTCATTGTCCTGTTGTAGGAGGAAATTGGCTCCAATCAAGCACCGTCCACAGGGTACGGCATGGCGTTGCAAAATTGAGTGATAGCCTTCCTTCTTCAAGATCCCTTTTACCCTGTACAAATCTCCCACTTAACCACCACCAAGCACCCCCAGACCATCACATTGCCTCCACCATGCTTGACAGATGGCATCAAGCACGCCTCCAGCATCTTTTCATTTGGTCTGCGTCTCACAAATGTTCTTCTTTGTGATCCGAACACCTCAAACTTCGATTTGTCTGTCCATAACACTTTTTTTCCAATCTTCCTCTGTCCAGTGTCTGTGTTCTCTGGCCCATCTTAATATTTTCTTTTTATTGGCCAGTCTGAGATATGGCTTTTTCTTTGCAACTGTGCCTAGAAGGTCAGCATCCCGGAGTCGCCTCTTCACTGTTGACGTTGAGACTGGTGTTTTGCGGGTACTATTTGATGAAGCTGCCAGTTGAGGACCTGTGAGGCGTCTGTTTCTCAAACTAGACACTAATGTATTTGTCCTCTTACTCAGTTGTGCACCGGGGCCTCCCACTCCTTTCTATTCTGGTTAGAGCCAGTTTGTGCTGTTCTGTGAAGGGAGTAGTACACAGCGTTGTACAAGATCTTCAGTTTCTTGGCAATTTCTCGCATGGAATAGCCTTAATTTCTCAGAACAAGAATAGACTGACGAGTTTCAAAAGAAAGTTTTGTTTCTGACCATTTTGAGTCTGTAATCGAACCCACAATTGCTGATGTTCCAGATACTCAACTAGTCTCAAGAAGGCCAGTTTTATTGCTTCTTTAATCAGCACAACAGTTATCAGCTGTGCTAACATAATTGCAAAAGGGTTTTCTAATGATCAATTAGCCTTTTAAAATGATAAACTTGGATTAGCAAACACAACGTGCCATTGGAACACAGGACTGATGGTTGCTAATAATGGGCCTCTGTACGCCTATGTAGATATTCCATTAAAAATCAGCCGTTTCCAGCTACAATAGCCATTTACAACATTAACAATTGCTTTTCTTTCGAAAACAAGGACATTTCTATGTGACCCCAAACTTTTGAACGGTAGTGTATATACACACACATTCACCGGACAGTTTATTAGGTACACCACCCATTCATGAAAATGGTTCTCTCCTACAGCCAGTGAGTCACATGGCCGTGGCTTGCTATATAAAGCAGGCAGACAGGCATTGAGCCATTCAGTTACTGTTCGATTGAACGTTATTATGGGCAAAACGAGTACAACAATGGTGTGCAGAACGGCATCTCGGAATACACAACTCATCGATCCTTGTCACGGATGGACGATTGCAGCAGACAACTACACTGGGTTCCACTCCTATCAGTTGAAAAAAACAAGAAGCGTCTCCAGTGGGCACGCCAATCAAATTTGCCTAAACCTACTGTTCACTAGCTACAGTTGAAGTCAGAAGTTTCCATACACTTAGGTTGGAGTCATTAAAAACCTTGTTTTTCAACCACTTCACAAATTTCTTGTTAACAAACTATAGTTTTGGCAAGTCGGTTAGGACATCTACTTTGTGCATGACACAAGTAATTTTTCCAACAATTGTTTACAGACATTATTTCATTGTATCACAATTCCAGTGGGTCAGAAGTTTACATACACTAAGTTGACTGTGCCTTTAAACAGCTTGAAAAATTCCAGAAAATGATGTCATGGCTTTAGAAGCTTCTGATAGGCTAATTGACATAATTTGAGTCAATTGGAGGTGTACCTGTGGATGTATTTCAAGGCCTACCTTCAAACGCAGTGCCTCTTTGCTTGACATCATGGGAAAATCAAAAGAAATCAGCCAAGAACTCAGAAAGAAAATGGTAGACCTCCGCAAGTGTGGTTCATCCTTGCGAGCAATTTCCAAACGCCTGAAGGTACCACGTTCATCTGTACAAACAATAGTACGCAAGTATAAGCACCATGGGACCACGCAGCAGTCATACCGCTCAGGAAGGAGACGCGTTCTGTCTCCTAGAGATGAACGTACTTTGGTGCGAAAAGTGCAAATCAATCCCAGAACAACAGCAAAGGACCTTGTGAAGATGCTGGAGTATCTATATCCACAATAAAACAAGTCCTATATCGACATAACCTGAAAGGCCGCTCAGCAAGGAAGAAGCCACTGCTCCAAAACAGCCATAAACATTTACATTTACGTCATTTAGCAGACGCTCTTATCCAGAGCGACTTACAAATTGGTGCATTCACCTTATAGCCAGTGGGATAACCACTTTACCATTTTTTTTGGGGGGGGTGGGGTGGGGTAGAAGGATTACTTTATCCTATCCCAGGTATTCCTTAAAGAGGTGGGGTTTCAAATGTCTCCGGAAGGTGGTGAGTGACTCCGCTGTCCTGGCGTCGTGAGGGAGCTTGTTCCACCATTGGGGTGCCAGAGCAGCGAACAGTTTTGACTGGGCTGAGCGGGAACTGTGCTTCCGCAGAGGTAGGGGAGCCAGCAGGCCAGAGGTGGATGAACGCAATGCCCTCGTTTGGGTGTAGGGACTGATCAGAGCCTGAAGGTACGGAGGTGCCGTTCCCCTCACAGCTCCGTAGGCAAGCACCATGGTCTTGTAGCAGATGCGAGCTTCAACTGGAAGCCAGTGGAGTGTGTGGAGGAGCAGGGTGAGGTGAGAGAACTTGGGAAGGTTGAACACCAGACGGGCTGCGGCATTCTGGATGAGTTGTAGGGGTTTAATGGCACAGGCAGGGAGCCCAGCCAACAGCGAGTTGCAGTAATCCAGACAGGAGATGACAAGTGCCTGGATTAGGACCTGTGCCGCTTCCTGTGTAAGGCAGGGTCGTGTCACTGCCTTGATGTTAGCGGAGAATGACAGGGTGTTGTCCAGGGTCACGCCAAGGCTCTTCACACTCTGGGAGGAGGACACAACGGAGTTGTCAACTGTGATGGCGAGATCATGGAACGGGCAGTCCTTCCCCGGGAGGAAGAGCAGCTCCGTCTTGCCAAGGTTCAGCTTGAGGTGGTGATCCGTTATCCATACTGATATGTCTGCCAGACATGCAGAGATGCGATTCACCACCTGGTTATCAGAAGGGGGAAAGGAGAAGATTAGTTTTGTGTCGTCTGCGTAGCAATGATAGGAGAGGCCATGTGAGGATATGACAGAGCCAAGTGACTTGGTGTATAGCGAGAATAGGAGAGGGCCTAGAACTGAGCCCTGGGGGACACCAGTGGTGAGAGCACGTGGTGCGGAGACAGCTTCGCCACGACACTTGGTAGGAGCGACCGGTCAGGTAGGACGCAATCCAAGAGTGAGCCGCGCCGAAGATGCCCAGCTCGGAGAGGGTGGCGAGGAGGATCTGATGGTTCACAGTATCAAAGGCAGCAGACAGGTCTAGAAGGACAAGAGCAGAGGAGAGAGAGTTAGCTTTAGCAGTGAGGAGAGCCTCCGTGACACAGAGAAGAGCAGTCTCAGTTGAATGACCAGTCTTGAAACCTGACTGGTTTGGATCAAGAAGGTCATTCTGAGAGAGAAAGAAGTCAAAGCATAGGGTAGGGCAGTGTGAGCAGGACCAGCAGTGTCATTTGAGGATCGGAGAGGGAGGAGGATTCAGCAGGGAGGAGAAGGTGGCAAAGAGCTTCCTAGGGTTAGAGGCAGATGCTTGGAATTTAGAGTGGTAGAAAGTGGCCTTAGCAGCAGAAACAGATGAAGAAAATGTAGAGAGGAGGGAGTGAAAAGATGCCAGGTCCGCAGGGAGTCTAGTTTTCCTCCATTTCCGCTCGGCTGCCCGGAGCCCTGTTCTGTGAGCTCGCAATGAGTCATCAAGCCACAGAGCTGGAGGGGAGGACCGAGCCGGCCGGGAGGATAGGGGACATAGAGAGTCAAAGGAGGCAGAAAGGGAGGAGAGGAGGGTTGAGGAGGCAGAATCAGGAGATTGGAGGGAGAAGGATTGATAAAAAAGCCAGTCTACGGTTTGCAACTGCATATGGGGACAAAGATCGTACTTTTTGGAGAAATGTCCTCTGGTCTGATGAAACAAAAATAGAACTGTTTGGCCATAATGACCATCGTTATGTTTGGAGGAAAAAGTGGTTGCTTGCAAGCCGAAGAACAACGTCCCAACCGTGAAGCACGGGGGTGGCAGCATCATGCTGTGGGGGTGCTTTGCTGGTGCACTTCACAAAATAGATGGGATCACGAGGAAAGAAAATTATGTGGATATATTGAAGCAACATCTCAAGACATCAGTCAGGAAGTTAAAGCTTGGTCGCAAATGGGTCTTCCAAATGGACAATGACCCCAAGCATACTTCCAAAGTTGTGGCAAAATGGCTTAAGGACAACAAAGTCAAGGTATTGGAGTGGCCATCACAAAGCCCTGACCTCAACCCTATTGTGGGCAGAACTGAAAAAGCGTGTGCGAGCAAGGAGGCCTACAAACCCGACTCAGTTACACCAGCTCTGTCAGGAGGAATGGGCCAAAATTCACCCAACTTATTGTGGGAAGCTTGTGGAAGGCTACCCGAAACGTTTGACCCAAGTTAAACAATTTAAAGGCAATGCTACCAAATACTAATTGAGTGTATGTAAACTTCTGACCCACTGGGAATGCGATGAAAGAAATAAAAGCTGAAATAAATCACTCTCTCTACTATTATTCTGACATTTCACATTCTTAAAATAAAGTGGTGATCCTAACTGACCTAAAACAGGGAATTTTTACTATGATTAAATGTCAGGAATTGTAAAAAACTGAGTTTAAATGTATTTGGCTAAGGTGTATGTAAACTTCCGACTTCAACTGTAGGTAACATGACTGAGCAACATTGTTTGTTATCAAACCAATAATTTGCAACCCGGGATTAGTTTAAAACAGCCCGCGACATGGTTTATAAAATTATATAAAATGCGCGCGAATGCCGATAGAAAGAAAAAAAGCATCTCCAGTAATATTGTTTTAACCATTTAGGCTAGAGACTAGCCATTTTCTTTGCTGTAAAGCTGCAAGCATGCTTGTCGCGAAGCAGTGCTCCATTTTCCACTCTCTGACACTAAGAGGCTACATGACAGTGAACTTGCAGTCTACTCTGACTGGTCTGTTTTCTGGGTTACAACAGGCGATGAAATGATACAATGTAACAACATTGCTCGCTGCCTGTCACGGTCGTCTATGTCGTCTAAGTATGACCAAGGCGCAGCGTGTCCAAGAAACATGACTTTATTAATTAAACGTTATCGAACTACAAAACAAAAGACGACTCAATGAAGTCCACGGTACACTGACCGAAACGGAACAAAAACCCACAACCCACATGAGAACACAAACAGTTTAAATATGGCTCCCAATCAGAGATAACGAGCCGACAGCTGACACTCGTTACCTCCGATTGGGAGTCACACGACACTACAAATAACTCACCCAAAACACAACCAAACGAATACACCCTATACAACAAAACCCCACAACAAAACCCAACAAAACAAATACACCCTGGCTCAAATACAAAAGTCCCGGAGCCAGAGTGTCACACTGCCCCAATGTAACAAATGTACAAATCTAAAAACAGAACAGAAGACTCATCAAGGTCTGGGTCTGCATTCCCGCTCGCCATCACGGCTAAATTATATTTTTTTAACTGATTGAGGAATAGATTCGTAGAAGCAGTTGAGTGAGGGCTGGTAAGGGATGCGGCTGGCTGATTACAGATGCCACACCTGATATGTGCGTGAAAGTGAAGTGGATATTATTGGACCTGCGCATACAAGAGACTAGTTGCTTAAACTCCTGAATTTATAAACAAAAGAGACTTTATAAACATTTTAGAACAGGCGCCAGCAGGTTCTTTAGATCCGTAGGGCTGAAGAAGTCGGTAGTATCATATGAAACGGTAGGACGGTATTCTAAAATGTTTGTTTCATAAGTATCATGACGTTTTGGTACTGTGATATTACCGTGGTACCAGTACACCGTGCTACACTACTCTGTACCACACAATATTACAAAGTAGCAGCAGTCTCAAGTCCTCTCAGTGTTCTCATTGTTCAATTGAAAGGGTTATCCGTTTCATGTCAACCAACATCTGTTATGATGCATGTAAATGTAATTCAGAATGACTATATAGGCTTGTGATTCAGGAAGCATCACTTGCTATTAGCTTTTGCTCTATAGGCCTTTGCCTTTGATGAAACCTGATTTTTAGTAATTTGCTCTTTAACCACCATGCTTTCAGCCGCTGTTAGCCACTAGGGCTATAATACCATACTTTTTAGCATCTGGTGCTATTAGCCTTTTCATTTTGACATGGCTAGCTACCTGTAGCCTGGAAGCTCAAGTCTCCTCTTTTACCTTTAAAGAGTCAACTTTGCCATTGCAAAATTCGGTCTACACCTCTGCATATTAATTGTATTTTTTTCCCCTCAGCTAACAGTTATACTGTTGTACTGTCAAAGTGAACGTCAGTGTTTGTCTTAGAGTGCTACTGTATGACCGAGAGTCCAAAGTCTGAGTGCTTTACTTTCCTTGTCAAACAGCCAGATCAAAGTCAAGACAAGGAGATGGGCTACCTCTTGTTTTCCTCCTCATTGCCAGTCCCTCCCTCCCCCTTCCCCTTGCTCACTCATTCCACAAATGCATCAACTGAGTTTAAGGTCTCGGAGTCAGCTGATTCCCCTGTCAGTCACACTGCATACAGGTCTGACACACACCAAATATAGTCAATTTTTAAATCATATAACTGGAAAGGACAGTGCTCCCAAGATAAGGATTTTTGGTGGGGAATTAAATTCACCAGGATCTTTTTTACAATGAGAGAAAGGTGGATATAACGATTCACTCATGATTTACCCTGGCAAAAGCTCTATACATGTACAGACATACACTTATGACACCTTCACATGCCTAGTTAGACACAGACACACACACAAACAGTCTCTCACGCTCTTAGACAGTGGTAATGCTGCGGCAGTGAGAATACTATGCACTCTTTTCCTTCATGTGTTCTCACTCAGTCTCTTATTCAGCAAAAACGAGGGAGAGAGGGGGTTGTGATGAATAGTGTCAGTTTAAACACTAAGAGCACACGGTTACAAGGGAGTGTCTCCCTCCCTCTCTTTAGTCATCTGTCTGTTATAGGACATTCTCAATCAGGCTCATAAATTTAGCTAACTCATCTTGTGATTTATGACTCCACTTGCCTTTGAGAGGATTCTGATTCTGCATAAGTAACTTGAGACATGTCTAGTTGCATATTTCCCCTATAACAGGGTAATAACTAAACAGTCTTTACAATGGTGCTCCTTCACTGATCCTTAATCTATAGACCTATGTGCTTAAGATGCTGATGTTTGATTGGTCCTCGATCTATAGGGTCTTCATAATGGAGCCGTTTCATTGGTCCTCACATGGTAATTCCGCTTAATCTCAACCAAATCCTCTTCCTGGATCTAGAGTCTAGTACATTAAGGCAGTGAAAGACTTTACAGACAAACAGATCACATTTATGTGAGACAGGGGCTCTGATTAGATGACACTATCCATAACAACTGATTTGGGATCAGCGCTTCTTCTCCAAGAGCTCAGGGTTTTCCATTAACGCCGGCTCATCAGCCGGTTACAGACTCATTTTCAGCCGGCAAATTTTTCCCCTTCATATTAACTAAGCTACTTTTCATTTAAAAGTTTCAATTCGGTAGTCCGTCGAGCCCTCTCCCACTAGAATGAACGATATGCATCTTCTATTGATAGGATAGGTGCCTGTCAGTCACAAAGTGAGTGATGACAGGAAAAGGTAGTCTGCTGTCTGTCCCGCATCCCGGTACAATTTGTGCGTGCTGTGGTTGGTTGCAGTCGGATCTCTTTACACAGAGGAAGGAGAGAGAATTATGCTCGTGAATTTGCACGTCCCATGTAATGTAAGTGGTTACTATGCGTAGAAATCTATGATTTAGCCTAATTAGTGTTTTCTGGCACATTCATTTATTTTGTTTCGCGTGTTTCACATAGCCAGCCACGTGGAGTCCTGGCACATAGTAGGCTATTTACGATGCTTTGATTGACAACTGAACAGCAAGTGTTGACTAGTTTATAAAAGGTGTCGAAATGACTTAAAGTTGATCTCCTATATCTCTTTGCCATTCATAAATCATGCAATGTACAGTTGAAGTCAGAAGTTTACATACACTTAGTTTGGAGTCATTAAAACTCGTTTTTCAACCACTCCACAAATTTCTTTTTAACAAACTATAGTTTTGGCAAGTCAGTTAGGACATCTACTTTGTGCATGACAAGTAATTTTTCCAACAATTGTTTACAGACAGATAATTTCACTTATAATTCACTGTATCACAATTCCAGTGGGTCAGAAGTTTACATACACTAAGTTGACTGTGCCTTTAAACAGCTTGGAAAATTACAGAAAATGATGTCATGGCTTTAGAAGCTTCTGATAGGCTAATTGACATCATTTGAGTCAATTGGAGGTGTACATGTGGATGTATTTCAAGGCCTACCTTCAAACTCAGTGCCTCTTTGCTTGACATCATGGGAAAATCCAAAGAAATCAGCCAACACCTCAGAAATAAATTGTAGACCTCCACAAGTCTGGTTCATCCTTGGGAGCAATTTCCAAACGCCTGAAGGTACCTCGTTCATCTGTACAAACAATAGTACGCAAGTATAAACACCATGGGACCACGCAGCCGTCATATCGCTCAGGAAGGAGATGTGTTCTGTCTCCTAGAGATGAACATACTTTGGTGCGAAAAGTGCAAATCAATCCCAGAACAACAGCAAAGGACCTTGTGAAGTTGCTGGAGGAAACAGGTACAAAAGTATCTATATCCACTGTAAAACAAGTCCTATATCGACATAACCTGAAAGGCCGCTCAGCAAGGAAGAAGCCACTGCTCCATAACCGCCATAAAAAAGCCAGACTACGGTTTGCAACTGCACATGGGGACAAAGATCTTACTTTTTGGAGAAATGTCCTCTGGTCTGATGAAACAAAAATATAACTGTTTGGCCATAATGACCATCGTTATGTTTGGAGGAAAAAGGGGGGTGGCTTGCAAGCCGAAGAACACCATCCCAACCGTGAAGCACTGGGGTGGCAGCATCATGCTGTTGGGGTGCTTTGCTGCAGGAGGGACTGGTGCACTTCACAAAATAGATGGCATCATGAGGAAGGAAAATTATGTGGATATATTGAAGTAACATCTCATGACATCAGTCAGGAAGTTAAAGCTTGGTCGCAAATGGGTCTTCCAAATGGACAATGACCCCAAGCATACTTCCAAAGTTGTGGCAACAAAGTCAAGGTATTGGAGTAGCCATCACAAAGCCCTGACCTGAAAAGGTGTGTGCGTGCAAGGAGGCCTACTAACCTGACTCAGTTACACCAGCTCTGTCAGAAGGAATGGGCCAAAATTCACCCAATTTATTGTGGGAAGCTTGTGGAAGGCTACCCGAAACGTTTGACCCAAGTTAAAGAATTTTAAAGGCAATGCTACCAAATACTAATTGAGTGTATGTAAACTTCTGACCCACTGGGAATGTGATGAAAGAAATAAAAGCTGAAATAAATAATTCTCTCTACTATTATTCTGACATTTCACATTCTTAAAATAAAGTGGTGATCCTAACTGACCTAAGACAGGGAATTTTTACTAGGATTAAATGTCAGAAAAACTGAGTTTAAATGTATTTGGCTAAGAGCTATGTAAACTTCTGACTTTAACTGTATATGTCCATGGTATTGCATAGGGACAAGTAAACAAAAGGATTTCCTATGTTTCCCTTCCTAGGATGTCGGGGCTTGCCAGACACGCCAGCCCAGGACCTCCACATCAGTCTTCACCTGCGGGATCGTCTGAGACCAGCCACCCAGACAGCTGATGAAACTGTGGGTTTGCACAACCAAAGAATTTCTGCAAACTGTCAGAAACCGTCTCAGGGAATATCATCTGCATGCTCACCAGTGTCTTGACCTGACTGCAGTTCGGTGTCATAACCGACTTCAGTGGGCATATGCTCACCTTCAATGGCCACTGGCACGCTGGAGAAGTGTGCTCTTCACGGATGAATCCTGGGTTTCAACTGTACCAGGCAGATGTAGGACAGCGTGTGTGGCGTCGCGTGGGCGAGCGGTTTGCTGATATCAACGTTGTGAAGCGGGTGCCCCATGGTGGCGGTGGGGTTATTGTATGGGCAGGCATTAGCTACGGACAACGAACACAATTGCATTTTATCGTTGGCAATTTCAATGCAAAGAGGTACCGTGGCGAGATCCTGAGGCCCATTGTCGTGCCATTCATCCACCGCCATCACCTCATGTTTCAGCATGATCATGCACGGCCCCATGTTGCAAGGATCTGTACACAATTCCTGGAAGCCTAAAATGTCCCAGTTCTTCCATGGTGTGCATACTCACCAGACATGTCACCCATTGAGCATGTTTGGGATGCTCTGGATTGACTTGTACGACAGCGTGTTCCAGTTCCAGCCAATATCCAGAAACTTCGCACAGCCATTGAAGAGGAGTGGGACAACATTCCACAGGCCACAATCATCAGCCTGATCAACTCAATGCGAAGGAGATGTGTCGTGCTGCATGAGGCAAATGGTGGTCACACCAGATACTGACTGGTTTTCTGATCCACACCCCTACTTTTTATTTTAAGTGTATTCCCAGTCATGTGAAATCCATAGATTAGGGCCTAATGAATTTATTTCAATTGACTGATTTCCTTATATGAACTGTAACTCAGTAACATCTTTGAAATTGTTGCATGTTGCATTTATATTTTTGTTCAGTGTATATTTCTATGATTGAAATGACACCCACCCTGTATTCAAGAGCATGTGTCTCAACCGATGGCGGGCACAACGCAAAAACCTCAGATTATTTAAAGTAGGGTCTAAACTACAACACACTCAGTGGCCAGTTTATTAGGTACACCCATCTAGTACCGGGTCGGACCCCCCTTTGCCTCCAGAACAGCCTGAATTCTTCAGTGCATGGATTCTACAAGGTGTGGCGTTCAAACATTGCTCAACTGGTATTATGGGAGCTAACGTGTGCCAGGAAAACATTCCCCCACACCATTACACCACCGCCACCAGCCTGTACCGTTAACACGAGGCAGGATGGGGCCCATGGACTCATGCTGCTTACACCAAATCCTGACTCTGCCATCAACATGATGCAACAGGAACCGGGATTTATCAGACCAGGCAGCGTTTTTCCACTCCTCAATTGTCCAGTGTTGTTATCGTGTGCCCACTGGAGCTGCTCCTTCTTGTCTTTAGCTGATAGATGCCCACTGGAGCTGCTCCTTCTTGTCTTTAGCTGATAGAAGTGGAACCCGGTGTGGTCGTCTTCTGCAATAGCCCATCCGTGACAAGGGCAAACGAATTGTGCGTTCCGAGAAGCCATTCTATACCACTGTTGTACTGCGCCCTTATTTGCCCATTTGTGGCCCACCTGTTAGCTTGCACGATTCTTGCCATTCTCCTTCGACCTCTTTAATCAACTATCTGTTTTCGCCCACAGGACTGCGGCTGACTGGATGTTTTTCACACCATTCACAGTAAATCCTAGACACAGTCGTGTGTGAAAAGCCCAGGAGGCCGGACGTTTCTGAGATACTGGAACCGGCACGCTTGGCACCGACGATCATACCACACTCAGTCGCTTAGGTCACTATTTTTGCACAGTAACTGAATGCCTTGATGCCTGCTTTATATAGCAAGCCACGGCCACGTGACTCACTGTCTGTAGGAGTGAATCATTTTCGTTAACGTGGTGATGTACCTAAAACTGGCCACTGATTGTATATGCAAATATGATTTTTATTTTGTTTACGCGTTTTTTAAATCATTGATGTTAAAGATATAAAAAGTCTATTTTTATCTATGTAAATAGTCCGGGTGGCCATTTGATTAATTGTTCAGCAGTCTTATGGCTTGGGGGACCAGACTGAAGAGACCAGACTGAATATAATATGGTGTCCAGAGACATTATCTCCTATTTCCTGTTGTAGTCTGTTCTCCTGTCTACATCACCAGTCAGGTGACCTGATTATGTGCCGAGCATGAGCACGAACAACAATACAGCCCCATCAAGTTAAACATTTTAAGGAAACCAGCAGAGAGAGAAAACCCTTCAGAGGTCTACTACTGCCTCCTCAGAGTCTTGCTTTATGTAAAAAACACATCCCTAAACAAACTGCCACACCATTTTCACTTTACTTCCCAGTAGAAACCCATTGTACCTGCGAAATTACCAATGCCTCGGTGCAGCAATTGACAAACATGGCAAATATTTGGCCAACAGTAAGGGGTGGCCATGGTAACAGATCCTGACGCAGCTGGAGTGGATCAGCAGCAGTGCCTCACCCAAAGGGGAAGCTTACATTGTTCAACAGGACAGAGCATCCTGGTTTTTTTTGTGTTAGAAACTAGGCTATTGAGAGAGAGAGTCTTAAAATACCCAATACAGGTTCGAGGCTAGTGGGTCTACTCCAAGAGAGGAGTAGACATACAAAAGACCTAGAGTGGAAAGGGATCGGAGATGTAGAACAGTCACCAATCTCACCATTATAGGCCTTGCATTACGCTACTGATTGTTAATTAGTATAGGTGTCAGTTACACCTGCAGTTTAATTACAGGAGACAGATGTTTAAACAGATGTGGGAATTAAATAGCCTACAACTGTGTCCGCCTAGGTGCTTTTAGCAACGCTGGTATGTTTAGACAAAATATCTAAAGGATCATATTATTTAACCGACTTTCCAAATGTGGGTCAGTTGTAGACCAACTTCCTATCTTCTTACCTCATGTCAAAATAAAAGTCCCCCGTAAGTTATTCATTTTTGTGTCCACATATGGCGCATGTGCAGGACTTTTATTTTGGAATGAGGTAAGCAGAGAGAAAATGGTTATATGGCAGACCTACGTTTGGAAAGTCTGTTTAATAATACAATCCTTTAGATATTTTGTCTCAAATTCCCTGTCATAATGACCAACTGTCCTGCCCACCGGCACAATAAGTTAAAATGGAATTGTATTTAACTTCTGGCTTCCCACTGACTGTTTTTGTGCAACCTAATACAATTAAAAGCAGTGCTAGTTTATGTAAATACACCAGCGTTGCTAAAAGCACCAAATGTCCACCCAAATTAGAAATCAATTGACAATGGGGTCAATCTGGTCACTTGTAGCTGCTTTTAGCAACGCTAGTATTTACACACTAGTGTTGATAGGAAATTATGTTTATTCCATTAGATGTTGTTTTTTTCAAAACCCCTCCTGCATAAGGACCAAGCTTACAGACAATCGACAGAGTAAGTTGAAATATAATTTTACTTCTGGCTTCCGGCAGACTATTCTGTTTTTATGCAAGCTAATTCCCAGCAACACTAGTATGTAAATAGTAGTATTGCTAAAAGCAGCTAGGTCACTTGACACCACATTCCAATAGTGTGCAACTGCAGCCCGCAATTCAGGGCGTTCCTACATGTGGGTATTCCTGCATCTGCACACTGTTCGCCCCCACCTCCTGCTAGCACAGCAGGCGGGAGCGACACCGTGTGCTAACTAGCTAGCTTGCTAGTTAGCTAACTAGCACACGGTGTCACCGCCGCCTTCAGTGTACTGGAGAAAACCGCTAGCTACTCCGGTACACAGCAGGCGGGAGGCGACACCATGTGCTAGCGACACTGTGTGCTAGCTAGCTTGCTAGTTAGCTAGCACACGTGTCGCCCACACCTCCCGCCTGATGTGTACCGAAGTCCTCCTTAGGACTAGCTGGCTAAGCTAGCACACAGTGTCCTTCGCTCCCTCCTGCCCTCACCATCGTTAACATAACTGTGGGAAAACAGTGGCCAATAGGCAGAGGCAAAGGACACTACCGGTGTGTACCATCTATAGCTAGCTACCATTGTCAACCCCGCCTCTTCTTCTGTGGGGTTTATGGGCAGTTGGCATCCAACATTATGGTGCATTAACGCCTTCTACTGTACTGTAGCGCCCCTGCCTATGTACTGGAGTCATTTACCAATAGAAGTATAAAGAGGGGTTCCTGCAGATGCATGAATGACCTCATGCAGGAACGCCCCGAATTGCGGGATGCAGTTGCACCTTTCTCCCACATTTTCTAATCCATGGAGCGCGCAAGGACACAATGCATATGACACCTGTGGTCCCGTTACCTTGTCCTCAAACCCAACCCCCACGGTCTTACTGCCACAGAGAACACAAAAATGTCCCCAACAGACACACCGCAAAAACATATCCAAGTCATACAACCTTAACATAAACTATTATCTTTGTATCGTCTCTCATGTAGGCCATCTCTTCAATTGTAAATTAAGGCGACTCAATTTGTAATCAAATAGCGTCAGTCAACTACAGGCCTTCGGATAGGATGGTGAATAGCTTGTACACTACCGAATAAGACCAATAATGAGGTAAAACATAGTTGTGTTGAATTATAGACACTCGTTTTTTGCATAGACCATTTGTAATTTGCACTACACATGAGGTAATAATATCTGTCTAGCTCTGTGAAAAGTGCCTCTGTGTGATATATCCCAGACCCACTTACAGCTTTGAGTTGTTCCAATCGGTCCTTCATCTTGCCGACTGTTAATAAAACAAGTTTTTAAAAAATTATATATATATATATATATATATATATATATATAGTAATCTATATTTAAAATACGATCCCCAATCTGTGAAATTCCTCAACCAGCTGGACAGCTGGCTATAGAACGGAATCCCACCGCCAGTGAGTTGAAAATAAACTTTCTCAAAGTCTTGGCAAGGCTCTTCTTGAAAGTGAGTTTTGCTGCTAAAATAGCCTACTGCTTTTTCCACCAATTGTCCATACAATATGGCTGCTAAAGGAGAAAACCGTGGGTTCTTTTGCTAAATCTCTTTGCTCTGCGGATTAAAACAACAATTGTGTACAGCCCGCATAATCTCTTTCGCTCGCTCGACCCCAGTAATCGTTCTAAAACGCACTTTCTCGCTCACGCATGCGTAAACGGCTTGTAGTATACGGGGCCACGCCCTGGCCAGTGTGATACCTGAGTATGTTGGCCGACCTGCCATGCTATTTAAAGGGGACGCACAGTCGCTGTGGCATTCATGATTTCATGTTGACAGGGACAATATGATGTGGCCTACATTATTCTCGAAGAAAAGCCGACACGCATGGTCCCCCGTGGGAATCGAACCCACAACCCTGGCGTTGCAAGCGCCATGCTCTACCAACTGAGCTACACAGGACTACACGGAACTAGTAGTAGAGGATAGGTAGAGTTGGAGGAGAGGTAGAGTTAGAGTACATTTAAGTCATTTAGCAGATGCTCTTATCCAGAGCGACTTACAGTTAGTGAGTGCATTTTTTTTTTCTTCATACTAGTCCCCCGTGGGAAACGAACCCACAACCCTGGCGTTGCAAGCACCATGCTCTACCAACTGAACTACACAGGACTACACGGAACTAGTAGTAGAGGATAGGTAGAGTTGGAGGAGAGGTAGAGTTAGAGTAGAGGAGAGGTGAGGATAGTTAGAGGAGAGGTAGAGTTAGAGGAGAGGTAGAGTTAGAGGAGAGGTAGAGTTAGAGTTAGAGGAGAGGTAGAGTTAGAGGAGAGGTAGAGTTAGAGGAGAGGAGAGGTAGAGTTAGAGGAGAGGTAGAGTTAGAGGAGAGGAGAGGTAGAGTTAGAGGAGAGGAGAGGTAGAGTTAGAGGAGAGGTAGAGTTAGAGGAGAGGAGAGGTAGAGTTAGAGGAGAGGAGAGGTAGAGTTAGAGGAGAGGTAGAGTTAGAGGAGAGGAGAGGTAGAGTTAGAGGAGAGGTAGAGTTAGAGGAGAGGAGAGGTAGAGTTAGAGTAGAGGAGAGGTAGAGTTAGAGGAGAGGAGAGGTAGAGTTAGAGAAGAGGTAGAGTTAAAGTAGAGGAGAGGTAGAGTTAGAGGAGAGGAGAGGTAGAGTTAGAGGAGAGGAGAGGTAGAGTTAGAGGAGAGGAGAGGTAGAGTTAGAGGAGAGGAGAGGTAGAGTTAGAGGTGAGGTAGAGTTAGAGGAGAGGAGAGGTAGAGTTAGAGGAGAGGAGAGGTAGAGTTAGAGGAGAGGATAGGTATAGTTAGAGTAGAGGAGAGGTATAGTTAGAGTAGAGGAGAGGTAGAGTTAGAGGAGAGGAGAGGTAGAGTTAGAGGAGAGGAGAGGTAGAGTTAGAGGTGAGGTAGAGTTAGAGGAGAGGATAGGATAGGTAGAGTTAGAGTAGAGGTAGAGTTGGAGTAGAGGAGAGGTATAGTTAGAGTAGAGGAGAGGTAGAGTTAGAGGAGAGGAGAGGTAGAGTTAGAGGAGAGGAGAGGTAGAGTTAGAGGAGAGGTAGAGTTAGAGGAGAGGATAGGATAGGTAGAGTTAGAGTAGAGGTAGAGTTGGAGTAGAGGAGAGGTAGAGGTAGAGTTGGAGTAGAGGAGAGGTAGAGTTGGAGGAGAGGTAGAGTTAGGAGGAGAGGAGAGGTAGAGTTAGAGGAGAGGAGAGGTATAGTTAGAGGAGAGGAGAGGTAGAGGAGAGGAGAGGTAGAGTTAGAGGAGAGGAGAGGTAGAGTTAGAGGAGAGGATAGGTATAGTTAGAGTAGAGGAGAGGTAGAGTTAGAGGAGAGGAGAGGTAGAGTTAGAGGAGAGGAGAGGAGAGGTAGAGTTAGAGGTGAGGTAGAGTTAGAGGAGAGGAGAGGTAGAGTTAGAGGAGAGGAGAGGTAGAGTTAGAGGAGAGGAGAGGTAGAGTTAGAGGAGAGGAGAGGAGAGGTAGAGTTAGAGTAGAGGAGAGGTAGAGTTAGAGTTAGAGGAGAGGAGAGGTAGAGGAGAGGAGAGGTAGAGTTAGAGAGAGGGAGAGGTAGAGTTAGAGGAGAGGAGAGGTAGAGTTAGAGGAGAGGAGAGGTAGAGGAGAGGAGAGGTAGAGTTAGAGTAGAGGAGAGGTAGAGTTAGAGGAGAGGAGAGGTAGAGTTAGAGGAGAGGAGAGGTAGAGTTAGAGTAGAGGAGAGGTAGAGTTAGAGGAGAGGGAGAGGTAGAGTTAGAGTAGAGGAGAGGTAGAGTTAGAGGAGAGGAGAGGTAGAGTTAGGAGGAGAGGAGAGGTAGAGTTAGAGTAGAGGAGAGGTAGAGTTAGAGGAGAGGAGAGGTAGAGTTAGAGTAGAGGAGAGGTAGAGGAGAGGAGAGGTAGAGTTAGAGGAGAGGAGAGGTAGAGTTAGAGGAGAGGAGAGGTAGAGTTAGAGGAGAGGAGAGGTAGAGGTAGAGGAGAGGAGAGGTAGAGGAGAGTTAGAGGAGAGGAGAGGTAGAGTTAGAGGAGAGGAGAGGTAGAGTTAGAGGAGAGGAGAGGTAGAGTTAGAGGAGAGGAGAGGTAGAGTTAGAGGAGAGGAGAGGTAGAGTTAGAGTAGAGGAGAGGTAGAGGAGAGGAGAGTAGAGGAGAGGAGAGGTAGAGTTAGAGGAGAGGAGAGGTAGAGTTAGAGGAGAGGAGAGGTAGAGGAGAGGAGAGGTAGAGTTAGAGGAGAGGAGAGGTAGAGTTAGAGGAGAGGAGAGGTAGAGTTAGAGGAGAGGAGAGGTAGAGTTAGAGGAGAGGAGAGGTAGAGTTAGAGGAGAGGTAGAGTTAGAGGAGAGGAGAGGTAGAGTTAGAGGAGAGGAGAGGTAGAGGAGAGGAGAGGTAGAGTTAGAGGAGAGGTAGAGTTAGAGGAGAGGAGAGGTATAGTTAGAGTAGAGGAGAGGTAGAGTTAGAGGAGAGGAGAGGTAGAGTTAGAGGAGAGGAGAGGTAGAGTTAGAGGAGAGGTAGAGTTAGAGAAGAGGTAGAGTTAGAGGAGAGGAGAGGTAGAGTTAGAGGAGAGGAGAGGTAGAGTTAGAGGAGAGGTAGAGTTAGAGGAGAGGAGAGGTAGAGTTAGAGGAGAGGAGAGGTAGAGGAGAGGAGAGGTAGAGTTAGAGGAGAGGAGAGGTAGAGTTAGAGGAGAGGAGAGGTAGAGTTAGAGGAGAGGAGAGGTAGAGTTAGAGGTGAGGTAGAGTTAGAGGAGAGGAGAGGTAGAGTTAGAGGAGAGGAGAGGTAGAGTTAGAGGAGAGGTAGAGTTAGAGGAGAGGAGAGGTAGAGTTAGAGGAGAGGAGAGGTAGAGTTAGAGGAGAGGATAGGTATAGTTAGAGTAGAGGAGAGGTATAGTTAGAGTAGAGGAGAGGTAGAGTTAGAGGAGAGGAGAGGTAGAGTTAGAGGAGAGGAGAGGTAGAGTTAGAGGTGAGGTAGAGTTAGAGGAGAGGATAGGATAGGTAGAGTTAGAGTAGAGGTAGAGTTGGAGTAGAGGAGAGGTATAGTTAGAGTAGAGGAGAGGTAGAGTTAGAGGAGAGGAGAGGTAGAGTTAGAGGAGAGGAGAGGTAGAGTTAGAGGAGAGGTAGAGTTAGAGGAGAGGATAGGATAGGTAGAGTTAGAGTAGAGGTAGAGTTGGAGTAGAGGAGAGGTAGAGGTAGAGTTGGAGTAGAGGAGAGGTAGAGTTGGAGGAGAGGTAGAGTTAGAGGAGAGGAGAGGTAGAGTTAGAGGAGAGGAGAGGTATAGTTAGAGGAGAGGAGAGGTAGAGGAGAGGAGAGGTAGAGTTAGAGGAGAGGAGAGGTAGAGTTAGAGGAGAGGATAGGTATAGTGAGAGTAGAGGAGAGGTAGAGTTAGAGGAGAGGAGAGGTAGAGTTAGAGGAGAGGAGAGGTAGAGTTAGAGGTGAGGTAGAGTTAGAGGAGAGGAGAGGTAGAGTTAGAGGAGAGGAGAGGTAGAGTTAGAGGTGAGGTAGAGTTAGAGGAGAGGAGAGGTAGAGTTAGAGGAGAGGAGAGGTAGAGTTAGAGGAGAGGAGAGGTAGAGTTAGAGTAGAGGAGAGGTAGAGTTAGAGTTAGAGGAGAGGAGAGGTAGAGGAGAGGAGAGGTAGAGTTAGAGTAGAGGAGAGGTAGAGTTAGAGGAGAGGAGAGGTAGAGTTAGAGGAGAGGAGAGGTAGAGTTAGAGGAGAGGAGAGGTAGAGGAGAGGAGAGGTAGAGTTAGAGTAGAGGAGAGGTAGAGTTAGAGGAGAGGAGAGGTAGAGTTAGAGGAGAGGAGAGGTAGAGTTAGAGTAGAGGAGAGGTAGAGTTAGAGGAGAGGAGAGGTAGAGTTAGAGTAGAGGAGAGGTAGAGGAGAGGAGAGGTAGAGTTAGAGGAGAGGAGAGGTAGAGTTAGAGTAGAGGAGAGGTAGAGTTAGAGGAGAGGAGAGGTAGAGGAGAGGAGAGGTAGAGTTAGAGGAGAGGAGAGGTAGAGTTAGAGGAGAGGAGAGGTAGAGTTAGAGGAGAGGAGAGGTATAGTTAGAGTAGAGGAGAGGTAGAGTTAGAGGAGAGGAGAGGTAGAGTTAGAGGAGAGGAGAGGTAGAGTTAGAGGTGAGGTAGAGTTAGAGGAGAGGTAGAGTTAGAGGAGAGGATAGGATAGGTAGAGTTAGAGTAGAGGTAGAGTTGGAGTAGAGGAGAGGTAGAGGTAGAGTTGGAGTAGAGGAGAGGTAGAGTTGGAGGAGAGGTAGAGTTGGAGGAGAGGTAGACCCTTGACTGAAAGCTTGATAGCTGTTGTTGTTTGGCACCCCTACGAATGAGAGTAGGCAAAAAAAACAAGTAAGTCTCGGTCATAGTAAGATACTCTCTCCCTCAAACAAACACACACACCATAGACCATGTATAAACAGACGCACGCATAACCAATCAATAATCAACACAAATACTATTCACGTGAATTTGAGGAACTGTGGAACATTCGTTTATGTTGACCACCAACTGTCATGAGTCCACACCATAGACCAGGGGTGTCAAACTCATTCCATGGAGGGCCTAGTGTCTGCTGGTTTTTGGTTTTTACTTTCAAAGAAGACCTAGACAACCAGGTGAGGGGAGTTCCTTACTAATTAGTGACCTTAATTGATCAATCAAGTACAAGGGAGGAGTGAAAACAGGCAGACACTCGACCCTCCATGGAATGAGATTGGCACTGCTCCAAAAAATAAAGGGAACACTTAAACAACACAATGTAACTCCAAGTCAATCACACTTCTGTGAAATCAAACTGTCCACTTAGGAAGCAACACTGATTGACAATAAATTGCACATGCTGTTGTGCAAATGGAATAGACAACAGGTGGAAATTATAGGCAATTAGCAAGACACCCCCAATAAAGGACTGGTTTTGCAGGTGGTGACCACAAACCACTTCTCAGTTCCTATGCTTCCTGGCTGATGTTTTGGTCACTTTTGAATGCTGGCGGTGCTTTCACTCTAGTGGTAGCATGAGACGGAGTCTACAACCCACACAAGTGGCTCAGGTAGTGCAGCTCATCCAGGATGGCACATCAATGCGAGCTGTGGCAAGAAGGTTTGCTGTGTCTGTCAGCGTAGTGTCCAGAGCATGGAGGCGCTACCAGGAGACAGGCCAGTACATCAGGAGACGTGGAGGAGGCCGTAGGAGGGCAACAACAATTCGCCACTGGCGCCCTGTGCTCTTCACAGATGAAAGCAGGTTCACACTGAGCACATGTGACAGACGTGACAGAGTCTGGAGACGCCGTGGAGAACGTTCTGCTGCCTGCAACATCCTCCAGCATGACCGGTTTGGCGGTGGGTCAGTCATGGTGTGGGGTGGCATTTCTTTGGTTGGCCGCACAGCCCTACATGTGCTCGCCAGAGGTAGCCTGACTGCCATTAGGTACCGAGATGAGATCCTTAGACCCCTTGTGAGACCATATGCTGGTGCGGTTGGCCCTGGGTTCCTCCTAATGCAAGACAATGCTAGACCTCATGTGGCTGGAGTGTGTCAGCAGTTCCTGCAAGAGGAAGGCATTGATGCTATGGACTGGCCCGCCCGTTCCCCAGACCTGAATCCAATTGAGCACATCTGGGACATCATGTCTCGCTCCATCCACCAACGCCACGTTGCACCACAGACTGTCCAGGAGTTGGCGGATGCTTTAGTCCAGGTCTGGGAGGAGATCCCTTAGGAGACCATCCGCCACCTCATCAGGAGCATGCCCAGGCGTTGTAGGGAGGTCATACAGGCATGTGGAGGCCACACACACTACTGATCCTCATTTAGACTTGTTTTAAGGACATTACATCAAAGTTGGATCAGCCTGTAGTGTGGTTTTCCACTTTAATTTTGAGGGTGACTCCAAATCCAGACCTCCATGGTTTGATAAATTTGATTTCCATTGATAATTTTTGTGTGATTTTGTTGTCAGCACATTCAACTATGTAAATAAAAAAGTATTTAATAAGATGATTTCATTCATTCAGATATAGGATGTGTTATTTTAGTGTTCCCTTTATTTTTTTGAGCAGTGTATATATATATATATACATATAGTACCAGCCAAAAGTTTGGACACCTACTCATTCCAGGGTTTTTCTTTATTTTTACTATTTTCTACATTGTAGAACAATAGTGAAGACATCAAATCTATGAAATAACACATATGGATCATGTAGTAACCAGAAAAGTGTTAAACAAATCAAAATACATTTTATATTTGAGATCCTTCAAAGTAGCCACCCTTTGCCTTGATGACAGCTTTGCACACTCTTGGCATTCTCTCAACCAGTTTCATGAGGAATGCTTTTCCAACAGTCTTGAAGGAGTTCCCACATATGCTGAGCACTTGTTGGCTGCTTTTCCTTCCCTCTGTGGTCCAACTCATCCCAAACCATCTCAATTGGGTTGAGGTCGGGTGATTGTGGAGGCCAGGTCATCTGATGCAGCACTCCATCACTTGCCTTGGTCAAATAGCCCTTGCACAGCCTGGAGGTGTGTTTTATTAATCCATGTAATATAGCCTACACATGCACAATAAATCCATTATTTATTTTAGACAGGTCTAAAGAAGCATGATATGAAGAAAATGTAGTCTATTTCAGAAGAACATAATAGCATTCTCTTGAGTTGTCCTTATGTTAGGTCCTGATCTAGCTATGCCAAATGGCTGTGGGCTACACTAGTTAATTTAGCCGACAAGATTTGCTTAGAATTCCGTGGCATTATTTTATAGTATTAAGAATACAATTGAACAAAGCTGAATAAAATAGAAAGGATATTTTCTCCAAATGATTTGAGGGAGTGCGCACATGCGGCTATTCTGTGTTGACCGGTTAACAAATACATAGGTATTCCTATATGGTTAATTTAGAGTTATTAATGTAACTTTAGTAGTTCTACAAACGTTGGGCTATATGTTTAGATTTTTGATAAATTGTAAGGTTGCATGGTGCTCTGCTTAGTTTTTTGCGCAGGCTGTACACTCTACAGTACCTCAGTCACTCATTCACAATTTGACAAGCACTTGATAATGCCTAGAATTTCACTGCGGCATCCCCTTTGTGTAGCCGTAATGGACCCTAAAGAAATTCCATGCCTTTTGTGGCCTGTGGCGGTTGTGCCGTTCGCCCTGAGTGCTGTGCGCTCCGAATCTCCATCACGTGTTCTGGTCTTTCTCACAGGCTACAAGTGAGGGACGCAACTGCACGCACCCTTATCCAATTCCAAGGTGCATATTGAAAGTATTGGAAGAACTGTCCACATTTACTTTTCCTCAGCCAACAAGATGAGTAGGCCTAACGAACAGCAAAAGCACTAGCCCATGTCAATCTATGTCAATCTACTATCCCCCATAGTACAAAAGTCGACCTATTCTGTGCATTAAATAAATATTCCAAACATAGTCTGGGACAGTTGTGGGATGCGATAGATCGCAAATTAATACAACCACTAGCATCAAAAAAACATTTTTATGCAATGTGGCTGATGCAACGGATCAGAACGTTTAGCTTAAAATGTTGATGAACGATTAGGGCTTCTTCACATTATAAGTGTAAGCGTGAATGTTTCATTATCAAAAGTGACCGCAAATGCAATTATGCATGTAATGCTTTTATTATAAAGGTGGATTTTTATGGTGAATATTATCTTCCCCAAACTTGAAACTCAAGTGCTGCATATATATGCCAGTTAGGATCTACACCCCTTGTAAAGGGGATTAATGTGCTTAATTTTAAGAAGTTATTTGGCCACTTTAGTTGTGATACAAACCTTATCAAAACATATAGGCCTATGGGCTAGGCTACATGAGGTGTGCAACTATGATTCGAAAAAGTCGCAAAAAAAGGGCATTGTTTCTTATACTGGGCATCATTCACAAGTGATGAAATATAATTCAAAAGTGATAAGCTAATATTGCCACCCATCAGACTATTCTTGATTTAATCTGGTCTTTACATATACTAAATAATATACACTACCAGTCAAAATTTTGGACACACCTACTCATTCAAGGGCTTTTCTTTATTTTTACTATTTTTTACATTGTAGAATATTAGTGAAGACATCAAAACTATGAAACAACACATATATAATCATATAGTAACCAAAAAAGTGTTAAACCAATAAAAATATATTTTATATTTGAGATTCTTCAAATAGCCCCCCTTTGCCTTGATGACAGCTTTGCACACTCTTGGCATTCTCTCAACCAGCTTCACCTGGAATGCTTTTCCAACAGTCTTGACGGAGTTCCCACATATATTGAGCACTTGTTGGCTGCGTTTCCTTCACTCTGCGGTCCAACTCATCCCAAACCATCTCAATTGGGTTGAGGTCAGGGGATTGTGGAGAACAGGTCATCTGATGCAGCACTCCATCACTCTCCTTCTTGGTCAAATAGCCCTTACACAGCCTGGAGGTGTGTTGGGTCATTGTCCTGTTGAAAAACAAATGATAGTCCCTTTAAACCCAAACCAGATGGGATGGTGTATCACTGCAGAATGCTGTGGTAGCCATGCTGGGTAAGTGTGCCTTGAATTCTAAATAAATCACAGACAGTGTCACCAGCAAAGCACCCCCACACCATAACACATGCAGAGATCATCCGTTCACGCACACCGCGTCTCACAAAGACACAGTGGTTGGAACCAAAAATCTCCAATTTGGACTCCAGACCAAAGGACTAATATCCATCGGTCTGATGTCCATTGCGTTTCTTGGCCCAAGCAAGTCTCTTCTTCTTATTGGTGTCCTATAGTAGTGGTTTCTTTGCAGCAATTCGACCATGAAGGCCTGATTCACACAGTCTCCTTTGAGCAGTTGATGTTGAGATGTGTCTGTTACTTGAACTCTGTGAAGCATTTATTTGGGCTGCAATTTCTGAGGCTGGTAACTCTAATGAACTTATCCTCTGCAGCAGAGGTAACTCTGGGTCTTCCATTCCTGTGGCGGTCCTCATGAGAGCCAGTTTCATCGTAGCGCTTCATGGTTTATGCGACTGCACTTGAAGAAACTTGAGCTTCATGTCTTAAAAAAAGGATGGACTGTCGTATCTCTTTGCTTCTTTGAGCTGTTCTTGCCATAATACGGACTTGGTGTTTTAAAAATAGGGCTAGCTTCTGTATACCCCCCTACCTTGTCACAACACAACTGATTGGCTCAAACGCATTAAGAAGGAAATCAATTCCACAAATTAACTTTTAAGTAGACACCTGTTAATTGAAATGCATTCCAGGTGACTACCTCATGAAGCTGGTTGAGTATATATATTTATATACAGTGGGGAAAAAAACTATTTAGTCAGCCACCAATTGTGCAAGTTCTCCCACTTAAAAAGATGAGAGAGGCCTGTAATTTTCATCATAGGTACACGTCAACTATGACAGACAAATTGAGATTTTTTTTCTCCAGAAAATCACATTGTAGGATATTTAATGAATTTATTTGCAAATTATGGTGGAAAATAAGTATTTGGTCACCTACAAACAAGCAAGATTTCTGGCTCTCACAGACCTGTAACTTCTTCTTTAAGAGGCTCCTCTGTCCTCCACTCGTTACCTGTATTAATGGCACCTGTTTGAACTTGTTATCAGTATAAAAGACACCTGTCCACAACCTCAAACAGTCACACTCCAAACTCCACTATGGCCAAGACCAAAGAGCTGTCAAAGGACACCAGAAACAAAATTGTAGACCTGCACCAGGCTGGGAAGACTGAATCTGCAATAGGTAAGCAGCTTGGTTTGAAGAAATCAACTGTGGGAGCAATTATTAGGAAATGGAAGACATGCAAGACCACTGATAATCTCCCTCGATCTGGGGCTCCACGCAAGATCTCACCCCGTGGGGTCAAAATGATCACAAGAACGGTGAGCAAAAATCCCAGAACCACATGCGGGGACCTAGTGAATGACCTGCAGAGAGCTGGGACCAAAGTCACAAAGCCTACCATCAGTAACACACTACGCCGCCAGGGACTCAAATCCTGCAGTGCCAGACGTGTCCCCCTGCTTAAGCCAGTACATGTCCAGGCCCATCTGAAGTTTTCTAGAGTGCATTTGGATGATCCAGAAGTGGATTGGGAGAATGTCATATGGTCAGATGAAACCAAAATAAAACGTTTTGGTAAAAACTCAACTCGTCGTGTTTGGAGGACAAAGAATGCTGAGTTGCATCCAAAGAACACCATACATACTGTGAAGCATGGGGGTGGAAACATCATGCTTTGGGGCTGTTTTTCTGCAAAGGGACCAGGACGACTGATCCGTGTAAAGGAAAGAATGAATGGGGCCATGTATAGTGAGATTTTGAGTGAAAATCTCCTTCTATCAGCAAGGGCATTGAAGATGAAAAGTGGCTGGGTCTTTCAGCATGACAATGATCCCAAACACACCGCCCGGGCAACGAAGGAGTGGCTTCGTAAGAAGCATTTCAAGGTCCTGGAGTGGCCTAGCCAGTCTCCAGATCTCAACCCCATAGAAAATCTTTGGAGGGAGTTGAAAGTCTGTGTTGCCCAGCGACAGCCCCAAAACATCACTGCTCTAGAGGAGATATGCATGGAGGAATGGGCCAAAATACCAGCAACAGTGTGTGAAAACCTTGTGAAGACTTACAGAAAACGTTTGACCTGTGTCATTACCAACAAAGGGTATATAACAAAGTATTGAGAAACTTTTGTTATTGACCAAATACTTATTTTCCACCATAATTTGCAAATAAATACATTAAAAATCCTACAATGTGATTTTCTGGATATTTGTTTCTCATTTTGTCTGTCATAGTTGATGTGTACCTATGATGAAAATTACAGGCCTCTCTCATCTTTTTAAGTGGGAGAACTTGCACAATTGGTGGCTGACTAAATACTTTTTTTCCCCACTGTGTATATATATATATATATATATATATATATATATATATATATATATATATATATATATATATATATATATACATATATACACATATATATACAGTGGGGAGAACAAGTATTTGATACACTGCCGATTTTGCAGGTTTTCCTACTTACAAAGCAGGTAGAGGTCTGTAATTTTTATCATAGGTACACTTCAACTGTGAGAGACGGAATCTAAAACAAAAATCCAGAAAATCACATTGTATGATTTTTAAGTAATTAATTTGCATTTTATTGCATGACATAAGTATTTGATCACCTACCAACCACTAAGAATTCCGGCTCTCACAGACCTGTTAGTTTTTCTTTAAGAAGCCCTCCTGTTCTCCACTCATTACCTGTATTAACTGCACCTGTTTGAACTTGTTACCTGTATAAAAGACACCTGTCCACACACTCAATCAAACAGACTCCAACCTCTCCACAATGGCCAAGACCAGAGAGCTGTGTAAGGACATCAGGGATAAAATTGTAGACCTGCAAAAGGCTGGGATGGGCTACAGGACAATAGGCAAGCAGCTTGGTGAGAAGGCAACAACTGTTGGCGCAATTATTAGAAAATGGAAGAAGTTCAAGATGACGGTCAATCATCCTCGGTCTGGGGCTCCATGCAAGATCTCACCTCGTGGGGCATCAATGATCATGAGGAAGGTGAGGGATCAGCCCAGAACTACACGGCAGGACCTGGTCAATGACCTGAAGAGAGCTGGGACCACAGTCTCAAAGAAAACCAATAGTAACACACTACGCCGTCATGGATTAAAATCCTACAGCGCATGTAAGGTCCCCCTGCTCAAGCCAGCGCATGTCCAGGCCCGTCTGAAGTTTGCCAATGACCATCTGGATGATCCAGTGGAGGAATGGGAGAAGGTCATGTGGTCTGATGAGACAAAAATAGAGCTTTTTGGTCTAAACTCCACTCGCCGTGTTTGGAGGAAGAAGAAGGATGAGGACAACCCCAAGAACACCATCCCAACCGTGTAGCATGGAGGTGGAAACATCATTCTTTGGGGATGCTTTTCTGCAAAGGAGACAGGACGACTGCACCGTATTGAGGGGAGGATGGATGGGGCCATGTATCGCGAGATCTTGACCAACAACCTCCTTCCCTCAGTAAGAGCATTGAAGATGGGTCGTGGCTGGGTCTTCCAGCATGACAACGACCCGAAACACACAGCCAGGGCAACTAAGGAGTGGCTCTGTAAGAAGCATCTCAAGGTCCTGGAGTGGCCTAGCCAGTCTCCGGACCTGAACCCAATAGAAAATCTTTGGAGGGAGCTGAAAGTCCGTATTGCCCTGCGACAGCCCCGCAACCTGAAGGATCTGGAGAAGGTCTGTATGGAGGAGTGGGCCAAAATCCCTGCTGCAGTGTGTGCAAACCTGGTCAAGACCTACAGGAAACGTATGATCTCTGTAATTGCAAACAAAGGTTTCTGTACCAAATATTAAGTTTTGCTTTTCTGATGTATCAAATACTTATGTCATGCAATAAAATGCAAATTAATTACTTAAAAATCATACAATGTGATTTTCTGGATCTCTACATGCTTTGTAAGGTCCTCTGTAGCTCAGCTGGTAGAGCGCGGCGCTTGTAACGTCAGGGTAGTGGGTTCGATCCCCGGGACCACCCATACACTAAAATGTATGCACGCATGACTGTAAGTCGCTTTGGATAAAAGCGTCTGCTAAATGGCATATTATTATATTACTATTATTAAGTAGGAAAACCTGCAAAATCGGCAGTGTATCAAATACTTGTTCTCCCCACTGTATATATTACTGTTCCAAAGTTTGGGGTTACTTAGAAATGTCCTTGTTTTCGAAAGAAAAGCAATTTTTTTGTCCATTAAAATAACATCAAATTGATGAGAAATACAGTGTAGACATTATTAATGTTGTAAATGGCTATTGTAGCTGGAAACGGCTGATTTTTTTATGGAATATCTACATATGCGTACAGAGGCCCATTATCAGCAACCATCAGTCCTGTGTTCCAATGGCACGTTGTGTTTGCTAATCAGAGTTTATCATTTTAAAAGGCTAATTGATCATTAGAAAACCCTTTTGCAATTATGTTAGCACAGCTGAAAACTGTTGTGCTGATTAAAGAAGCAATAAAACTGGCCTTCTTGAGACTAGTTGAGTATCTGTGGTCCACTGTAGCTCAATTGGTAGAGCATGGCGCTTGTAACGCCAGGGAAGTGGATTCGATCCCCGGGACCACCCATACTTACATGACTGTAAGTCGCTTTGGATAAAAGCGTCTGCTAAATGGCATATTATTATTATCTGGAGCATCAGCAATTGTGGGTTCGATTACAGGCTCAAAATGGCCAGAAACAAATAACTTTCTTCTGAAACTCGTCAGTCTGTTCTTGTTCTGAGAAATGAAGGCTATTCCATGCGAGAAATTGCCAAGAAACTGAAGATCTCGTACAACGCTGTGTACTACTCCCTTCACAGAACAGCACAAGCTGTCTCTAACTAGAATAAAAAGAGGAGTGGGAGGCCCCGGTGTACAACTGAGCAAGACATTAACAATGTCTTTACTGTATTTCTGATCAATTTGATGTTATTTTAATGGACAAAAAAAGTGCATTTCTTTCAAAAACAAGGACATTTCTAAGTGACCCCAAACTTTTGAACGGTAGTGTACATATCCTTTAAAAAAATATATTTCCCTTTATTACTTTCCAACCCCACCACCCCTTCCCTAATTGGAGTAAACTAGTGAATAACAATGCTTAGGCCTCTACTTCCAGCTTATACATACTATATACATTTAATGGAAACAGTCAATTTTACAATAATTATATTTTGTTTGTTTTTACTCCTGAACTTCCTCTACCCTCAACCTCTCTGATCATTTTCATGATGTCCATCCGGTTTGCATCTACAGTGGGGAAAAAAAGTATTTAGTCAGCCACCAATCGTGCAAGTTCTCCCACTTAAAAAGATGAGAGAGGCCTGTAATTTTCATCATAGGTACACGTCAACTATGACAGACAAAATGAGAAAAAAAATCAATACTTTGTTATATACCCTTTGTTGGTAATGACACAGGTCAAACGTTTTCTGTAAGTCTTCACAAGGTTTTCACACACTGTTGCTGGTATTTTGGCCCATTCCTCCATGCAGATCTCCTCTAGAGCAGTGATGTTTTGGGGCTGTCGCTGGGCAACACGGACTTTCAACTCCCTCCAAAGATTTTCTATGGGGTTGACATCTGGAGACTGGCTAGGCCACTCCAGGACCTTGAAATGCTTCTTACGAAGCCACTCCTTCTTTGCCTGGGCGGTGTGTTTGGGATCATTGTCATGCTGAAAGACCCAGCCACTTTTCATCTTCAATGCCCTTGCTGATGGAAGGAGGTTTTCACTCAAATTCTCACGATACATGGCCCCATTCATTCTTTCCTTTACACGGATCAGTCGACCTGGTCCCTTTGCAGAAAAACAGCCCCAAAGCATGATGTTTCCACCCCCATGCTTCACAGTAGGTATGGTGTTCTTTGGTTGCAACTCAGCATTCTTTGTCCTCCAAACACGACGAGTTGAGTTTTTACCAAAAAGTTATATTTTGGTTTCATCTGACATTCTCCCAATCCTCTTCTGGATCATCCAAATGCACTCTAGCAAACTTCAGACGTGCCTGGACATGTACTGGCTTAAGCAGGGGGACACGTCTGGCACTGCAGGATTTGAGTCCCTGGCGGCGTAGTGTGTTACTGATGGTAGGCTTTGTTACTTTGGTCCCAGCTCTCTGCGGGTCATTCACTAGGTCCCCCCGTGTGGTTCTGGGATTTTTGCTCACCGTTCTTGTGATCATTTTGACCCCACGGGGTGAGATCTTGCGTGGAGCCCCAGATCGAGGGAGATTATCAGTGGTCTTGTATGTCTTCCATTTCCTAATAATTGCTCCCACAGTTGATTTCTTCAAACCAAGCTGCTTACCTATTGCAGATTCAGTCTTCCCAGCCTGGTGCAGGTCTACAATTTTGTTTCTGGTGTCCTTTGACAGCTCTTTGGTCTTGGCCATAGTGGAGTTTGGAGTGTGACTGTTTGAAGTTGTGGACAGGTGTCTTTTATACTGATAACAAGTTCAAACAGGTGCCATTAATACAGGTAACGAGTGGAGGACATAGGAGCCTCTTAAAGAAGAAGTTACAGGTCTGTGAGAGCCAGAAATCTTGCTTGTTTGTAGGTGACCAAATACTTATTTTCCACCATAATTTGCTAATAAATTCATAAAAAATCCTACAATGTGATTTTCTGGATTTTTTTTTCTCAATTTGTCTGTCATAGTTGACGTGTACCTATGATGAAAATTACAGGCCTCTCTCATCTTTTTAAGTGAGAGAACTTGCACAATTGGTGGCTGACTAAATACTTTTTTTCCCCCACTGTATATGCCATATATTTCTAACTGTACTCTTTCACAAAAGCTCTCAACCTATAACCTATATACGTATTACGGACACAGTATGCTTTACATTAGTTATCTTGTTGTTATTAGTTGTTGTTAGTTGTTATTAGTCCCATCCTTCAACTCCATTCAACACCTCCCATCTATCTCTTAACACCATCCATATTGGATTTCTATTTGCCATATATTTTTCAACTGTACTGTGATGTTTTACAAAAGTTCTGAACCCTTCTATTCTAATTTTTTCTACAGATTGTAAATTGAAAATAAACATTTTTGCTAAAAGTATTATTATATTATTGATCGATTGACTATGACTTTTCAGTTCACCCAGTAGTGCTATCTGCAGGGTTAGCTCCAGGTAAATATCGCAATCCTTTAGCCATTCCTGGACCTGTGTCCAAAAACAAGCTACAAATGGACAGTACCAAAACAAATGATCTAATGATTCTGTCTCTTCACAGCAACATCTGCAGAGCTGGGAAGATTATATCCCCCATTCTATTGGTAGCAAGAATTTTGTATAATAATTTAAATAGAAAAATTATATGTTTTGAATCCGGCGTCGTTTTGCGTATCAGTTCATAAACACTATGCCATGGAATCGGTACGTCAAAAATCTCTTCCCAACTATTTTGCGATCTATATGGGACGGCTGTCAATCCTTTGGTCCTTAAATGAAACTGGTATACTTTTTTATTTATCACAATTTTCTTTAACCAATTATGTTCTTTAATGCAGGGCCGACAGACACGTTCCTTACTTTTTCCACCTTCCACTTTCCTCTTCCATTTTTGCGGTAATGCTGCAATTATTTGGTTGTAATTTTGGGTAGAGCAGACATTTCCATATGTTTTTGTTAGCTGCATGTGCGACATAACTCCATCAGTCCTACCTGATATCCTTTACGAAGATTATACATTTTCTAAAAAAAAAAATCTAAAAATAATGTTTTTTTTATCAATTACTATATTTGAGTTTAACCACAATATTTGTTGCATTATTTGTTCTGTCGTTTCTGGAGGATTACATTGAAATTGCAACCAACTTTCTATGGCTTGTTTTAGAAATAGTGATATTTGGGAGATTATTTCCTTTTCAAATAACTGAAAGTGAGAGATTGCAATCTGAATAAAGGGGAAAAGGCCATTCTTGAACATTGGGTGAGACAATTTTACTCATTTGCTAGAGAACCAGTTCGGATTTAAGTATAACTTTTGTATAACTGAAGCTTTTAGTGATAGGTCTAATGCTTTAATATTTAATAATTTCTGTCCTCCGAATTCATATTTATTATATATAAAATGGAGAAAAAAAAATTCTCATATAATTTAAAAAACTGTTTGCTAGGCGTAGGCAAGACCATTAGCAAATAGGTAAACTGGGATAATACTAAAGAGTTAATCAGAGTGATTTTTCCACAAATTGACAGGTATTTACCTTTCCATGGTAGCAAGATCTTATCTATTTTTGCTAACTTTCTCTTAAAATGTATTGGGGTGAGATCATTTATTTCTTTGGGTTATGTATTCCGAGTATATCCACATCACCATCAGACCATTTTATTGGTAAACTACATGGTAATGTAAAAATTGTATTTTTTAGTGATCCAATACGTAATACAGTACATTTATCATAATTTGGTTGTAATCCAGAGAGGTTAGAAAATGTATTTAGATCCTCTATGAGGCTGTGGAGGGATTCAAGTTGTGGATTTAAAAGAAAACATGAAATATCAGTGTACAATGACACCTTTGTTTTTAAGCCCTGGATTTCTAATCCCTTGATATTATTGTTGGATCTGATTTTAATAGCTAACATTTCGATGGCCATAATAAATAGATATGCCGATAGTGCACAACCTTGTTTCACTCCTCTTGACAGTTTAAAACTTTCAGAGAAATAGCCATTATTTACTATTTTATACCTAGGGTTACTATACATGATTTTAACCCATTTTATGAGAGATTCTCCAGGCATTTGTATATAAACCCCGTTGAGTGCGGTCTTAGTGCCAGCATTGGTTTCTGGTGGTAAATAGACAGCTACGAAAAATATAGATGAACATTTTTGGTAGATAGTGTGGTCTACAGCTTATCATGAGGTACTCTACCTCAGGCAAGCAATACATAGAGACTACCATAATATTAGACATCGCGCACCAGCTGTTATTGACAAATATTACCCCTCGTCTTACCGGACGTAGCTGTTCTGTCCTGCCGATGCACGGAAAACCCAGCCAACTTTATAATATCTGTGTCGTCGTTCAGCCACGACTCAGTGAAACATAAGATATTACAGTTTTTAATGTCCCGTCGGTAGGATAGTCTCGGACGGAGCTCATCCAGTTTATTCTCAAGTGATTCCAGGTTGGACAATAGAACGGATGGTAGAGGCGGGTTACCCACTCCCAACGAATTCCCACAAGGCACGCTGATCTCCGCCCCCTTCTTTTCTTCACGCGAATGACGGGGATTTGGGACTTGTCTGGAAGCAACATTATATCCTTCGAGTCAGACTACTTAAAGAAAAAATTATTCCTCCAGTTCGAGGTGAGTAATCGCTGTTCTGATATCCAGAAGCTCTTTTCGGTCATAAGAGATGGTAGCATCAACATTATGTACAAAATAACTTACAAAGAATGCGGAAAAACACAAAATAGCACAATTTGTTAGTAGCCCGTAAAACAGCAGCCATCCCCTCCTGCGCCATTATCATACATGCAACAATTTCAAAGACTTCGCATAGAGTTGATCAGGCTGTTGATTGTGGCCTGTGGAATGTTGTCCCACTCCTCTTCAATGGCTGTGCATAGTTGCTGGATATTTGCAGGAACTGGAACACGCTGTCGTACACGTCGATCCAGAGCATCCCATAAATGCTCAATGGGTGACATGTCTGGTGAGTATGCAGGCTATGGAAGAACTGGGACATTTTCAGCTTCCAGGAATTGTGTACAGATCCTTGCAACATGGGGCCGTGCATTATCATGCAGAAACATGAGGTGATGGCGGTGGATGAATGGCACGACAATGGACCTCAGGATCTGGTCACTGTATCTCTGTCCATTCAAATTTCCATCGATTAAATGCAATTGGCTTCATTGTCCATAGCTTATGCCTGCCCATACCATAACCCCACCGCCACCATGGGGCACTCTGTTCACATCAGCAAACCACTCGCCCACACGACGCCATCTGCCCGGTACAGTTGAAACCGTGATTCATCTGTGAAGAGCACACTTCTCCAGTGTGCCAGTGGCCATCGAATCTGCCCACTGAAGTCAGTTACGACGCCAAACTGCAGTCAGGTCAAGACCCTGGTGAGGACGACGAGCACACAGATGAGCTTCCCTGAGACGGTTTCTGACAGTTTGTGCAGAAATTCTTAGGTTGTGCAAACCCACAGTTTCATCAGCTGTCCGGGTGGCTGGTCTCAGGCGATCCCGCAGGTGAAGAAGCCGGATGTTGAGGTCTTGAGCTGGCGTGGTTACGCGTGGTCTGCAGTTGTGAGGCCGGTTGGACGTACTGCCAAATTCTCAGGCCCGCAAACGGGTTTAATCCGGCCCGCGAGATGATAAACAAAAAACTAAAAAACTAAAAAATTTGTAAAGTATAAAAATGCGCTGCAATTTTTCAATAAAATAAACTGCTGTTCCAATTGCGTCCACTGGATGGCGCAATAGCAATTGTGTTAAGCAAGCAAACTGTTTATACCGGGGCAGAGCAAGTAGGTCAAGCAATGAGCTACTTTGTTTTGCCCGCGATATTTATTACGGCTTCTACTTTTAACATTATGTGCTTTGGCACCCTCATTGCCCCAATATGTCTCTGTCAAAAAAGAGAAAAGTGGACGCAGAGTGCAGAGTGTTCCAAGAAAAATGGTCATCCTATTTAATCACGGAATTGAATGGGAAAGCTGTATGTTTGGTGTGTTCAGAGCATGTTGCAGTGCTGAAAGAATATAACCTTCGTCGCCACTATGTGAGTCTTCATGCCGACAAATATGACAACTTTCAAGGACAGCGGAGATGAGAGAAGGTGAATGAACTGTTGGCGGGTCTGAAGAAACAGCAGTCTCACAGCCGAGACATCAGTGACGCTGCAGTGAAAGCTAGCTACCTCATTGCTAATGAAATCGCAGTGGCTTCAAAACCATTTAGTGAGGGTGAATTTGTAAAAACATGCATGATGAAGGCAGCGGAGATTGTGTGCCCTGAAAAGCGGCAGGCTTTTGCAAATATCAGCCTGACAAGAAACACAGTTGCAGACAGGATTTCCGATCTTTCAGTGGATTTGGACAGCCAGTTGAAGCAAAAAGTAAAGTCATTTATTGCGTTTTTCGGTTGCAATTGATGAAAGCACGGACATTACAGATGTTGCACAACTGGCCATTTTTTTCATCCGCGGAGTTGATGACACATTGACCGTCACCGAGGAGTTCGTGGAGTTGGTGCCGATGACAGATACAACGACAGCAGCTGATATTTTTACCGCACTCGTCGGGCGCGCTGGACAGGGTCGGAGTGGACTGGTCCCGCGCTGTCAGCCTGGCTACAGATGGTGCGCCCTCAATGATCGGGAAAAAAGCAGGCGTTGTGACAAAGTTCAGAGAGAAAGTGCAATCTGCAAATGGAGGACGTGATTTTTTGACTTTTCACTGTATTTTGCACCAGGAGGCTTTGTGTTGCAAGTCATTAAAGATGGATAACGTCATGAAGGTGGTCATCCAAACTGTTAATTTCATCCGATCCAGAAGCCTGAATCACCGTCAGTTTGACAGCCTTCTCAGAGAGAAAGACCGCATCTATGGCCTGCCATACCACACTGAGGTAAGATGGTTAAGCCGAGGTGCTGTGCTGAGGCGTTTCTTTGATTTACGAGAAGAAATTGAACAGTTCATGGAAGAAAAGGGCAAACCAGTGTTAGAATTTCATTCCGCAGAATGGATGCCGGACCTTGCATTTATGGTGGATGTTACAGAGCACCTGAATAACTTGAACAAACAGCTGCAAGGGCGCAACAAAGTTGTCACGCAGTATTATGACAGCATACGTTCTTTCAAGTTGAAGCTGTCATTGTGGGAGACGCAACTTGCCGGTGGTGATGCAGCTCACTTCCCCTGTCTGAAAAATGTGTGCGCGACCCAACATGTGGCAGACATGAAGCGGTTCAAAGATAAAATAACGGGACTGTTACGGGAGTTTGAGCAACGCTTTCAGATTTATGTTTATATGTGTCAGCTTCCTGCCTCCTGTTTGTCTCCGGGCCTCTAGAGGTCATCTGTGTTCCCCTCTGCCTTAGTTCTTCCTCGTGTGTGTCAGCTTCCTGCCTCCTGTTTGTCTCCGGGCCTCTAGAGGTCATCTGTGTTCCCCTCTGCCTTAGTTCTTCCTCATGTGTCCTAATTAGCTTGATCCAGGTCACCTGTGCCTTGTTTCCCCTTGTGTATTTTAGCTGTGTGTTTTCCCCTTGTTTCTCACTTGGTTATTGCGTCCTGACTATGTGTCTCCTGCTTTGTCCCACCGTGTCTGTCCTAGTAAGTTGTTCAAAGTTATCTTTAGTTTGTTTTTTCTCCCTCGTGGAGTTGTTTTGTTTTGCCTCCTGTTTTGGAACATTAAATCTACTTGCCTGGAGTATTGCCTTGGGTGTTTCATTTGGGTCCTACAACACCTCCTCTGTGGCTAAGGGGTAGTACCCCCAGCTCTCCACATCTGAGACCGGAGTTTCTAGCCCGGCTTGTGACAGAATAACCAAGTCAATCATGGACCCAGAAACACTCAGTTCCCCGGACCTGTTGGCGGTGATCACTCGACATGAGGCTTCTTTCCAGCGCCATGAAGCCGTTCTCAGCCGACAAGAGGAGCTGATGGCTAGTCATTCTCAACTCCTGGCCGAAATGATGAGTTCCCTCCGCCAGCTCTTTGAACGCCTCCCTGGTCCTCTCCCTTCCCCCAGGTCACCCCCCAGTGACGACAGGTCGTCTCGGTTGGCGGAGCCCCGACTACCACCTCCCAAGGCCTTTTCTGGGGATCCAAGCTCTTGCCAGGGTTTCCTCACCCAATGCTCCCTCACCTTCGAGCTCCAACCCTCAAGTTTTCCCACAGACCGTTCCAAGATTGCCTACATCATTACCCTTCTTTCAGACAAGGCGCTCGCCTGGGCTTCTGCGGTGTGGCAGTCCCAGGAGGCCTGTTGTGACTCCCACGCTGCATTTGTAGAAGAGTTCAAGCGGGTGTTCGATCATCCTGTCAGTGGGCGGGAGGCTTCCAAGCGCCTACTGTCTCTCCGTCAGGGGCCCCGAAGCACGGCAGATTTTGCCATTGATTTCCGGACCATAGCAGCAAGGAGCGGATGGAATGATGAAGCGCTGAGGGTCTGCTTTCAGGGAGGGTTATCTGAGCCCCTTCAAGATGAGTTAGCCACCCGAGAACCAGCTGGTGATCTCGAGTCCCTCATAGCCTTGGCCATCCGCCTGGACAATCGTCTAAGAGAGCGGAGAACGGCTCGCCGTCAGGTGTCTCATTCCCAAGTTCCTCTGAGCAGCTCTGTTTCTCCTGTTTGGACTCCGTCATTCAGAGCTTCCCCGGCTCCTGAACTGCTCCAGGATTCCCGGAGAGCATGCAGTTAGGCCGTTCCAGGCTTTCTCCCAACGAAAGGGAACGCCGCATGAGGGAACGTCGGTGCCTCTACTGCGGGGTTGCCGGCCACTTCCGCTCCACTTGCCCCGAGCTTTGGGAAACGCCTGTCCCCGCCCAGCTACAGGAGGGCTGTGATGGGGAGAGTTAGAGCGCCTCCTACTAACGCTGTCCTGGCTATTCCAGCCACTCTGTCCTGGGGGGCCACCAGCATCGGGTCCAGGCTATGATCGATTCCGGTGCCGCAGGTGATTTCCTGGATGTAACCTTGGCTAAGGAACTTAAGATCCCTACCCAACTACTTCCTCAACCCCAGGCAGTTACAGCCTTAGATGGCAGACCTCTGGAACCAGGAAAGGTTACCGAGGCGACTCAGTCCCTGCGACTTACCATCTCTCAACACCAGCAGGAGGAGACCTTCTATCTCATTGACTCTCCCGAGTATCCTATTATCCTGGGTCACCCTTGGCTATGCAGACATAATCCCCAGATCGACTGGCCTACGGGCACCATTCTAAGCTGGGGTCCCGCCTGCCAACTCACCTGCATGCTTCAGAGTCCCTCAGCCCCTAGTACCCAGTTTCAAGAGTCTGTTGACGTCTCCCGAGTCCCCAGTGTTTACCATCGGTTCAAGGCAGTGTTCAGCAAGGCCCGGGCTACTTCCTTACCGCCTCATCGCACGTATGACTGTGCCATTGATCTACTCCTGGGTGCTGCCCTCCTAGAGGTCGGATCTTTTCCTTGTCCTCCCCGAGCACGCAGCTATGGACACCTACATTAAGGAGTCCTTGGCAGCCGGCCTCATCTATGCCTCTACTTCCCCGGCTGGGGCGGGCTTCTTTTTTGTTGAAAAGAAAGACGGGGGTCTTAGGCCTTGTATTGATTACCGGGGACTCAACAAGATCACGGTTCGGAATCGATACCCCCTTCCTCTCATGGCCACTGCTTTTGAGCTGCTTCAAGGGGCTTCCATTTTTACTAAGCTGGATCTCCGCAATGCTTACCATCTCGTGCGGATCCGGCAAGGAGACGAATGGAAGACGGCGTTCAACACGCCCACGGGGCACTATGAATATCGGGTGATGCCGTTCGGGCTCACCAATGCCCCCGCAGTATTCCAAGCCCTGATTAATGATGTTCTCCGGGATATGCTTAATCTGTTCGTCTTCGTGTACCTGGACGATATCCTCATCTTCTCGAGGTCACTGAAGGAGCATGAGGGGCATGTTAGCAGGGTTCTCCAGAGGCTCCTTGACAATCACCTCTACGTTAAGCCTGAGAAGTGTGAATTTCATGTTTCTCAGACTCAGTTTCTCGGGTTTATTGTCACTCCCGGGCACCTAGAGATGGATCCCAAGAAGGTCAAGGCGGTCCACGATTGGCCCACACCTGCCACGGTCAAGGAGGTTCAACGGTTCATTGGCTTTTCTAACTTCTATCGGAAGTTCATTAAGAATTTCAGCTCGGTGGTAGCCCCCTTGACGACGCTTACCAAGGGAGGAGGGACCAAGATTCACTGGGGTCCGGAAGCAGCAGGGGCCTTCGAGGATCTCAAGCGCCGCTTCACGTCTGCTCCGATTCTGGTGACCCCTGACCCAGAGAGACCTTTCGTGGTGGAGGTGGACGCCTCAGAGGTGGGGGTGGGAGCCGTCCTGTCACAGAGGGGTGCGGATGGGAGATTACACCCTTGTGCCTTCATGTCTCGCCGCCTGTCTGAGGCCGAGCGCAACTACCACGTGGGGGATCTAGAGTTGCTTGCGGTAAAACTGGCATTGGAAGAGTGGCGCCATTGGCTTGAGGGGGCTCAGCACCCTTTCCAGGTTCTCACAGACCACAAGAACCTGGAATATCTCCAACAGGCTAAGCGGATGAACCCTCGGCAAGCACGATGGTCCCTTTTCTTTAATCGATTCCAGTTCCTCCTGACTTACCGACCTGGCACCAAGAACGTCAAGCCGGATGCTCTGTCTCGAGTCTATTCTTCTCTGTGTCACGGAGACTCTCCGCACTGCTAAAGCTAACTCTCTCTCCTCTGCTCTTGTCCTTCTAGACCTGTCTGCTGCCTTTGATACTGTGAACCATCAGATCCTCCTCTCCACCCTCTCCGAGCTGGGCATTTCCGGCGCGGCTCACTCCTGGATTGCGTCCTACCTGACCGGTCGCTCCTACCAAGTGGCGTGGCGAGAAGCTGTCTCCGCACCACGTGCTCTCACCACTGGTGTCCCCCAGGGCTCAGTTCTAGGCCCTCTCCTTTTCTCCCTATACACCAAGTCACTTGGCTCTGTCATATCCTCACATGGCCTTTCATATCATTGCTACGCTGACGATACACAACTAATCTTCTCCTTTCCCCCTTCTGATAACCAGGTGGCGAATCGCATCTCTGCATGTCTGGCAGACATATCAGTATGGATGACGGATCACCACCTCAAGCTGAACCCTGGCAAGACGGAGCTGCTCTTCCTCCCGGGAAGGACTGCCCGTTCCATGATCTCGCCATCACGGTTGACAACTCCGCTGTGTCCTCCTCCCAGAGTGCGAAGAGCCTAGGCGTGACCCTGGACAACACCCTGTCGTTCTCCGCCAACATCAAGGCGGTGACCCGATCCTGCAGGTTCATGCTCTACAACATTCGGAGAGTACGACCCTGCCTTACACAGGAAGCGGCACAGGTCCTAATCCAGGCACTTGTCATCTCCCGTCTGGACTATTGCAACTCGCTGTTGGCTGGCCTCCCTGCCTGTGCCATTAAACCCCTACAACTCATCCAGAATGCCGCAGCCCGTCTGGTGTTCAACCTTCCCAAGTTCTCTCACGTCACCCCCTCCTCCGCACACTCCACTGGCTTCCAGTTGAAGCTCGCATCCGCTACAAGACCATGGTGCTTGCCTATGGAGCTGTGAGGGGAACGGCACCTCTGTACCTTCAGGCTCTGATCAGTCCCTACACCCAAACGAGGGCATTGCGTTCATCCACCTCTGGCCTGCTGGCTCCCTTCCTCTGCGGAAGCATAGTTCCCGCTCAGCCCAGGCAAAACTGTTCGCTGCTCTGGCACCCCAATGGTGGAACAAGCTCCCCTCACGACGCCAGGACAGCGGAGTCACTCACCACCTTCCGGAGACATTTGAAACCCCACCTCTTTAAGGAATACCTGGGATAGGATAAAGTAATCCTTCTAACCCCCCAAATTGTAAAGTGGTTATCCCACTGGCTATAGGGTAAACGCACCAATTTGTGAGTCGCTCTGGCTAAGAGCGTCTGCTAAATGACGTTAATGTGCCCTTGAGCAAGGCACTTAACCCTAATTGCTCCTGTAAGTCGCTCTGGATAAGAGCGTCTGCTAAATGACTAAAATGTAAAATGTAAAAAATGAGTTACAAGAGAAGCCCTTGGCATCGATTATTCCGAGGTCTAGGATCGTCGCACCTCTTCAGTGGGAACTAGAAAGAGGGGTACGAGAAGCTCTTGTCCAGGAGCCCGATCCAGGCGGTGGTCCTGCCGGTCGCCTGTACGTTCCTCTCTCTGTTCGGGGCCGCGTCTTGCAGTGGGGTCATGAGTCGCCCTTGACATGCCATCCAGGCAGTGCTCGCACACTGGAGTTCCTCCGACGGCGGTTTTGGTGGCCGTCCATCAAGAAGGACGTGCAGGTCTATGTTGAGGCCTGCCCTGTGTGCAACCAGGGAAAGTCGACACGCCAGCGACCCCAGGGACTGCTCCATCCCTTACCTGTTCCTCGAAGGCCATGGTCACACCTTTCTCTGGACTTTGTTACGGGACTTCCTCTATCCCAGGGCAACACCGTCATCCTAGTGGTGGTAGACCGGTTCTCTAAGGCTGCCCGGTTTATTCCCCTGCCCAAGCTGCCCTCGGCTAAGGAGACTGCTGAGCTCCTCATGAACCATGTCTTCCGGATATTTGGTATTCCCCTGGACGTGGTCTCTGACCGAGGTCCCCAATTCTCGTCCCGGTTTTGGGGGCCTTCTGCAGGCTTGTTGGGGCCACAGCCAGCCTATCGTCGGGGTTCCATCCAGAGTCTAATGGCCAAACGGAACGGATTAATCAGGATCTGGAGACCACCCTGCGGTGTATGGCGGCCAGTAATCCCACGTCTTGGGCCACCTATATCATTTGGGCTGAATATGCCCACAACACCCTCCAGTCCTCAGCCACCGGATTGTCCCCCTTCGAATGCCAGTTCGGTTACAACCCTCCATTGTTTCCAGAGGAGGAGGCGCAAGTTGGTGTTCCCTCGGCCCAGCGCTTTGTCCAACGCTGTAGGCGGACCTGGAAGAAGGCCAGGCGTGCCCTCCTTCGGACCTCCCAGAGATACCAAAGTCAGGCTAATCTCCACCGCCGGACGGCCCCTAGTTTCCGAGCTGGTCAGAGAGTTTGGTTGGCCACTAAGAACCTGCCCCTCCGGGTCGAATCCAGGAAGCTTTCCCAGAGATACATCGGGCCTTTCCGCATTGCTAGAAAGGTTAACCCTGTGTCGTATCGTTTGGTTCTCCCTTGCTCCCTTAGAGTTAACCCCACTTTCCATGTTTCACTCCTTAAACCTGTCTTGTCTTCTCCCTTTGCCCCCCCACGCAGACCCCCGCCACCTCCCAGGATCATTGACGGCCAGCCAGCCTACACAGTCCGCCGGATACTGGACTCCCGGAGGGTCCAGAACTCTCTGCAGTATCTGGTGGACTGGGAGGGCTACGGGCCGGAGGAGCGCTCCTGGGTTCCAGCCAGGGACATCCTGGACCCAGGTTTGATCCGAGATTTTCGCACCCTGGGGCCAGGGTGTTCTGGAAGGAACGTCAGGAGTCGTTCCTAGAGGAGGGGGTCCTGTCAGCTTCCTGCCTCCTGTTTGTCTCCGGGCCTCTAGAGGTCATCTGTGTTCCCCTCTGCCTTAGTTCTTCCTCGTGTGTGTCAGCTTCCTGCCTCCTGTTTGTCTCCGGGCCTCTAGAGGTCATCTGTGTTCCCCTCTGCCTTAGTTCTTCCTCATGTGTCCTAATTAGCTTGATCCAGGTCACCTGTGCCTTGTTTCCCCTTGTGTATTTTAGCTGTGTGTTTTCCCCTTGTTTCTCACTTGGTTATTGCGTCCTGACTATGTGTCTCCTGCTTTGTCCCACCGTGTCTGTCCTAGTAAGTTGTTCAAAGTTATCTTTAGTTTGTTTTTCTCCCCTCGTGGAGTTGTTTTGTTTTGCCTCCTGTTTTGGAACATTAAATCTACTTGCCTGGAGTATTGCCTTGGGTGTTTCATTTGGGTCCTACAACACCTCCTCTGTGGCTAAGGGGTAGTACCCCCAGCTCTCCACATCTGAGACCGGAGTTTCTAGCCCGGCTTGTGACAATATGTTGATGTGCTATTGTTTTTAATTGATTTTATTTTATTTGTATATTTAACCTATTCTTGACTCTGTGGTTCTTGCACTTGTTTGGGGAACAGGATTTCATTATTTTTATCTACATTTCTGCCTGAGAAATGACACCCTGATATAGTTCTGTGATCTGTGATATACTTCTGTCAATCACTGAGGCATTGTGTGTTTGTGTGTTCTTTGTCCTCAGAACTTTCAAATAACTTGAGGTGTTTTATGATTAATAGTGATGTTGTGCTTTTGGACACTGTCCTCAGGCTCCAGCTTTATGTTTATATGTTTTTATGTTGATGTGCTATTGTTTTTAATTGATTTTATTTTATTTGTATATTTAACCTATTCTTGACTCTGTGGTTCTTGCACTTGTTTGGGGAACAGGATTTCATTATTTTTATCTACATTTCTGCCTGAGAAATGACACCCTGATATAGTTCTGTGATCTGTGAAACAGTTCTGTTAATCACTGAGGCATTGTGTGTTTGTGTGTTCTTTGTCCTCAGAACTTTCAAATAACTTGAGGTGTTTTATGATTAATAGTGATGTTGTGCTTTTGGACACTGTCCTCAGGCTCCAGCTTTATGTTTATGTTTTTATGTTGATGTGCTATTGTTTTTAATTGATTTTATTTTATTTGTATATTTAACCTATTCTTGACTCTGTGGTTCTTGCACTTGTTTGGGGAACAGGATTTCATTATTTTTATCTACATTTCTGCCTGAGAAATGACACCCTGATATAGTTCTGTGATCTATGAAACAGTTCTGTTAATCCCTGAGGCATTGTGTGTTTGTGTGTTCTTTTTCTTTAGAATTTTCAAATAAACTTGACGTGTTTTATGATTAATAGTGATGTTGTGCTTGTACTATTTTGGACACACTGTCCTCAGGCTCCAGCTTTATGTTGTATGTTGATCGTATTAAAACAAAGAAAACAATCTGAAGTTGTTGTTTTTAAGTTATATATACCATGATTTTTCCGGTCCGGCCCACTTGGGAATATATTTTCCTCCATGTGGCCCCTGAGCTAAAATGAGTTTGACACCCCTGTTTTAGAGTGTCCTTTTATTGTCCCCAGCACAAGGTGCACCTGTGTAATGATCATGATATTTAATCAGCTTCTTGATATGACACACCTGTCAGGTGGATGGATTATCTTGGCAAAGGAGAAATGCTCACTAAGAGGGATGTAAACACATTTTTGCACAACATTTGAGAGAAATACGTTTTTTGTGTGAAGGGACATTTCAGCTCATGAAACATGGTACCAACACTTTACATGTTGCATTTATATTTTTGTTCAGTGTATATAAAAAAATAAACATATTTGTTTTCAATGTTTTTATTAATATCGCTAGCAACAACAGACTAAAATAATTTTGAATGACATACCTACAGTAGAACAGAGGGGAATATAAGTTATTTCTAATGATGTCAACTCCTAATATTGAGCAAATTACACTCAGTGGAGCTAATTACACTCACTGGAGTATCTGACAGGCTTTGAAAAAGCACCCGTGAGTACCAGTCATGGCAAGTGACGCTTCATTTTTGCAAACACATTGTTAACCTATGATTAACCAGCTAAACAGCTGCTATTGGCAAACGTGTTTGGAGTAGGACTGGGGAAATTATTGTATAATTATCGTCTTAAAGAGATTCTCTAGTACTTTTGTATACTTTTTAGCCAGTAGTTCTGAAAGTAGCACTCACGGGCCAAAAGTGGTCCCCGAAAATTGCATATACAGCTGCGGAAAAAATTAAGAGACCACTGCAAAATTATCAGTTTCTCTGGTTTTACTATTTATAGTTGTGTTTGGGTAAAAATAAAATTTGTTTTATTCTATAAACATTTCTCCCAAATTCCCAAAAAATAATATTGAAATTTAGAGCATCTATTTGCAGAAAATGACAACTGGTCAAAATAACAAAAAAGATGCAGTGTTGTCAGACCTCGAATAATGCAAAGAAAATAAGTTCATGTTCATTTTTAAACAACACAATAGTAATGTTTTAACTTAGGAAGAGTTCAGAAATCAATATTTGGTGGAATAACCCTGATTTTCAATCACAGCTTTCATGCGTCTTGTCATGCTCTCCACCAGTCTTTCACATTGATGTTGGGTGACTTTATGCCACTCCTGGCGCAAAAATTCAAGCAGCTCGGCTTTGTTTGATGGCTTTTGACCATCCATCTTCCTCTTGATCACATTCCAGAAGTTTTCAATGGGGTCCAGGTCTGGAGATTGGGCTGGCCATGACAGGGTCTTGATCTGGTGGTCCTCCATCCACACCTTGATTGACCTGGCTGTGTGGCATGGTGCATTGTCCTGCTGGAAAAACCAATCCTCAGAGTTGGGGAACAATGTCAGAGCAAAAGGAAGCAAGTTTTCTTCCAGGACAACCTTGTACGTGGCTTGATTCATGCGTCCTTCACAAAGACAAATCTGCCCGATTCCAGCCTTGCTGAAGCACCCCCAGATCATCACCGATCCTCCACCAAATTTCACAGTGGGTGCGAGACACTGTGGCTTGTAGGCCTCTCCAGGTCTCCGTCTAACCATTAGACGACCAGGTGTTGGGCAAAGCTGAAAATTAGACTCATCAGAGAAGATGACCTTACTCCAGTCCTCTACGGTCCAATCCTTATGGTCTTTTGCAAACCTCAGCCTGGCTCTTCTTTGCTTCTCATTGATGAAGGGCTTTTTTCTAGCTTTGCACGACTTCAGCCCTGCCCCTAGGAGCCTGTTTCGAACCGTCCCCGCCGTGCACTTCACCCCAGCTGCCGTTTGCCATTCTTTTTATAGGTCACTTGATGTCATCCTACGGTTGTTGAGTGACATTCGAATGAGTTGGCGGTCATCCCGGTCAGTAGAGATTCGTTTTCGCCCTCTGCCGGTCTGTAGCTTTGTTGTCCCCAATGTCTGCTGCTTGACCTTGTTCTTATGAACTGCCGTCTTTGAAATTTTAAGGATGGAAGCAACCTGACGCTCACTGTATCCCTCTGCCAGTAAAGCCAGAATTGAACCCTTCTTTTCCTCACTCAAAACATTCCTTTTCAACTCTTTTGGCATTGTCAATAGTTATTTTTTGATTAATATTACTTTTGAGGTACTATTGTAGCACTGTTTTTGCCATCCAGCTGGTCCTATTGCAAGAGGATAGTGATGACCACAAAAGTGGTTTTTATACTTTTCCTCATTAAATAAGATTTGGTTCATGTGATCACCTAATCAGTATCTAATTCAGTAGAATGAGGTGTGCCTGTGTTGGAATTCAACAGACACTGGAATGGCTGTCATACATGTCGAGATGCTGATTTAAGAAAAATGTGCAGTGGTCTCTTAATTTTTCCCACAGCTGTATGTCACATATGTGCACCACGTCATTGCTCTCACTCTGCTGTGTCCACTGAGCTGTTGGGCCTGTCCTGCAACATTTTACTATTTTATTAGATGCTCTTATCCAGAGCAACTTACAGAAGTGATTGCATACATTTTTGTACTGGTCCCCCGTGGGAATCAAACCCTGGCGTTGCAAGCGCCATGCTCTATTAAATGAGGCACACGGGACCATCAACCTCATTTGATAACACTGTGCAGGCCTCTTGCTAGCTTTCGCTCAAATGCGAGGGACTGAAGCTCATTGGCTAGAACTCGAATTGCATGGCACAGCTTCAAGAAAACGGTTGCTTTCAAACTACAGTGGCCTCCATCATTCTTAAATGGAAGAAGTTTGGTACCACCAAGACTCTTCCTAGAGCTGGCTGCCCAGCTAAACTGAGAAATTGGGGAGAAGGGTCTTGGTCAGGGAGGTGACCAAGAACCCGATGGTCACTCTGACAGAGCTCCAGAGTTCCTCTGTGGAGATGGGAGAACTTTTCAGAAGGACAACCATCTCTGCAGGACTCCACCAATCAGGCCTTTATGGTAGAGTGGCCAGATGGAAGCCACTCCTCAGTAAAAGGCATTTGACAGCCCGCTTGGAGTTTGCCGAAAGGACACTCAGACCATGAGAAACAAGATTCTCTGGTCTGATAAAACCAAGATTGAACTCTTTGGCCCGAATGCCAAGCGTCATGTCTGGAGGAAACCTGGCACCATCCTTACGGTGAAGCATGGTGGTGGCAGAATCATGCTGTGGGTTTGTTTTTCAGCGGCAGGGACTGGGAGACTAGTCAGGATCGAGGGAAAGATGAATGGAGCAAAGTACAGAGAGATCCTTGATGAAAACCTGCTCCAGAGCGCTCAGGACCTCAGACTGGGGCGAAGGTTAACCTTCCAACAGGACAACGACCCTAAACACACATCCAAGACAACGCAGGAGTGGCTTCTAGACAAGTCTCTGAATGTCCTTGAGTGGCCCAGCCAGAGCCCGGACTTGAACCCGATCGAACATCTCTGGAGACCTGAAAATAGCTAGGCAGCGACGCTCCCCATCCAACATGAAAGAGCTTGAGGATCTGCAGAGAAGAATGGGAGAAACTCCCAAATACATATGTGCCAAGCTTGTAGCGTCATACCCAAGAAGACCCGAGGCCGTAATCGCTGCCAAACGTGCGTCAAATTACTGAGTAAAGGGTCTGAATACTTATGTAAATGTGATGTGTTTTATACATTTAACTTTTCTAAAAACCTGTTTTTGCTTTTTCATTATGGGGTATTGTCTAGATTGATGAGGGGGGAAAAAACTATTATCCATTTTAAAATAAGGTTGTAACAAAATGGGGAAAGTCAAGGACCAGTATGAAAATATATGCGCTCCGGATAAGAGTGTCTGCTAAATGACTAAAATGTAAATGTCTGAATACTTCCCGAATGCACTGCATTAATTAGGTACAGTGGGGAAAAAAAGTATTTAGTCAGCCACCAATTGTGCAAGTTCTCCCACTTAAAAAGATGAGGCACGTCAACTATGACAGACAAATTGAGAAAAAAAAATCCAGAAAATCACATTGTAGGATTTGTAATGAATTTATTAGCAAATTATGGTGGAAAATAAGTATTGGTCACCTACAAACAAGCAGGATTTCTGGCTCTCACAGACCTGTAACTTCTTCTTTAAGAGGCTCCTCTGTCCTCCACTCGTTACCTGTATTAATGGCACCTGATTGAACTTATCAGTATAAAAGACACCTGTCCACAACCTCAAACAGTCACACTCCAAACTCCACTATGGCCAAGACCAAAGAGCTGTCAAAGGACACCAGAAACAAAATTGTAGACCTGCACCAGGCTGGGAAAACTGAATCTGCAATAGGTAAGCAGCTTGGTTTGAAGAAATCAACTGTGGGAGCAATTATTAGGAAATGGAAGACATACAAGACCACTGATAATCCCCCTCGATCTGGGGCTCCACGCAAGATCTCACCCCGTGGGGTCAAAATGATCACAAGAACAGTGAGCAAGAATCCCAGAACCACACGGGGGGACCTAGTGAATGACCTGCAGAGAGCTGGGACCAAAGTAACAAAGCCTACCATCAGTAACACACTACGCCGCCAGGGACTCAAATCCTGCAGTGCCAGACGTGTCCCCCTGCTTAAGCCAGTACATGTCCAGGCCCGTCTGAAGTTTGCTAGAGTGCATTTGGATGATCCAGAAGAGGATTAGGAGAATGTCATATGGTCAGATGAAACCAAAATAGAACTTTTTGGTAAAAACTCAACTCGTCGTGTTTGGAGGACAAAGAATGCTGAGTTGCATCCAAAGAACACCATACCTACTGTGAAGCATGGGGGTGGAAACATCATGCTTTGGGGCTGTTTTTCTGCAAAGGGACCAGGTCGACTGATCCGTGTAAAGGAAAGAATGAATGGGGCCATGTATCGTGAGAATTTGAGTGAAAACCTCCTTCCATCAGCAAGGGCATTGAAGATGAAACGTGGCTGGGTCTTTCAGCATGACAATGATCCCAAACACAACGCCCGGGCAACGAAGGAGTGGCTTCGTAAGAAGCATTTCAAGGTCCTGGAGTGGCCTAGCCAGTCTCCAGATCTCCACCCCATAGAAAATCTTTGGAGGGAGTTGAAAGTCTGTGTTGGCCAGCGACAGCCCCAAAACATCACTGCTCTAGATGAGATCTGCATGGAGGAATGGGCCTCACCAAATACTTATTTTCCACCATAATTTGCAAATAAATTCATTAGAAATCCTACAATGTGATTTTCTGGAGGAAAAAATGCTCAATTTGTCTGTCATAGTTGACGTGTACCTATGATGAAAATTACAGGCCTCTCATCTTTTTAAGTGGGAGAACTTGCACAATTGGTGGCTGACTAAATACTTTTTTCCCCCCACTGTATAAGGAACCTTAAGTAATTTATTTCCGGAATTGACCCCAACCCTAGCCTTATATCAGCTACTTAAGATTAGCATCTACCATGCTAAACTTCTACCCCTAGTCACACGTTAAAACACTTAGCAAAACAATGAATCAGAGAACTGCATGTTATATTGAGAATGTTTTTATTCAAAGTTTATTCCCCCCCCCAAGTGCTTCCGGTTGGTCGGCCTTAGCCCAGCGTGTGCCGGGGAAGGGCAGAGGGTGGTGCTTGATGATGGTGAGTAACATTGCCATGCCAACACTAGGGCGGTGTCTTACAGTGAAACTAGAGAACCACACGACTTCACCATGTTTGTATTTCTTTCCGTTTTAAAACAAGCGAAACAAAAAAATAGAGTTCAAAAATAAAAAATAAATCTGCAACGGGATTTTACAGTAAAGGGGCCAAACTCAGACAACTTCCTACCACGCGGGGGGGGTGAGAGATCATAGGTAACAGGTTAAAGGTCATCATCTTCATCTGGGAGCGCTGTTTCTGATGCAACCTGGAGAGGGTGGAGAAAGTGAATAACGGTTAGGACGATACATAACAAAAGACATTGATATATGTAATAATCTAGCCAATCTAATCCAATTTCATCTGATAACATTTGACAGTCTGGTCTCTATGCAGTCAATATACCCGTGCTGGGCCACTGTGGTTCTACTCACTTTGAGGTCGTGCTCGTACTGCGCGGCGAGAGAGGGGTCCATGAGGATCTCTGGGGGGGCGAGGGCGGGCATGGCCACAAACTCCAGGTTGGGGTCTCCAATCAGCTTCCGCGCTAGCCACAGGAAGGGCTTCTCAAAGTTGTAATTACTCTTAGCAGAGATGTCGTAGTACTGAGAGAGAGGAGGGGGGGTCACAAATGTTGCTTATTTACCCATTATTTCATCAGGGCAAGTCTTTCAGTTTGCACAGAAACCCAAATACACTGCATAAGAACAGTCTACTGTACTAAAGTGTAATAATTACCTGGAGGTTCTTCTTGCGATGGAATACGATGCTCTTGGCTTTGACTTTCCTGTCTTTGATGTCCACCTTGTTGCCGCAGAGGACTATGGGAATGTTCTCACAGACACGCACCAGATCACGATGCCAGTTGGGTACGTTCTTGTAGGTGACTCGAGATGTGACGTCAAACATGATGATCGCACACTGGGCTGGAGAGTGGAAGGTGAGAGTACAAAGTAGGAGTGGAGAGAAAAGAGAAAGGCACAGATGGAGTGAAGAGTCAAAGAAAGCAAGAGAAGGATATAGAAAGGGAGAGTCACAACATGAATCTACTCAACACAGCATCCTTAGAGGGGGCAGTGATTACCCATTGTTAGAATAGCTATTGTCATTCATTAGAGTTCCTGGCCCTGGAGGGCACAACTTCTTCTGGTGTCAAATGGGCTATCAGAAGTACTCTGCTTCAGGGCAAGGTTAACAATGGGTGCAGGACTTTAGCCATTGGTTATAAGAACTTGCCATTGACCTTCCATACAAAGCTCTGTATGCAAGTATTTTAGTAGAGCACAGAGTTCTTCCTCCTGGTCATGAAAAACTCCAGGATAAGCTAATAAGCACTGTTTTATACCATACCTTGGATGTAATAGCCGTCTCGGAGCCCTCCAAACTTCTCCTGCCCGGCTGTGTCCCACACGTTGTATTTGATGGCCCCTCTGTTAGTGTGGAAGACCAGCGGGTGCACCTCCACCCCCAACGTGGCTAGAAGGAAGGAAAGGGGAGAGAAGAGGGGAAACACAACAGGAGAAATGAGGGAGGGGAGAGATTGCAGGAAATAAGGGAGTTAGGTGGAGGGAGAATGGGAAAGAAGAGAAAGGGACAGTTTTACAAGACAGGTCCTAAGAGGCTAGAATGGTGTCTGTGTTTCACTGTGTCACACGCTTTCTGCACATTGCTATTTACATTTAAGTCATTTAGCAGACACTCTTATCCAGAGCGACTTACAAATAGGTGCATTCAACTTAGGATAGCCAGTGGGACAACCACCCCCTGCCCCTTTTATTTTTTATGGGGGGTGTGGGGGTTAGAAGGATTACTGTTATACTATTCCAGGTATTCCTTAAAGAGGTGGATGAACGTAGTGCCCTCGTTTGGGTCTAAGGTCTGATCAGAGCCTGAAGGTAAGGAGGTGCCGTTCCCCTCACAGCTCCGTAGGCAAGCACCATGGTTTTGTAGTAGATGCAAGCTTCAACTGGAAGCCAGTGGAGTGTGCAGAGGAGCGGGGTGATATGAGAGAACTTGGGAAGTTTGAACACCAGACGGGCTGCAGCGTTCTGGATAAGTTGTAGGGGTTTAATGGCACAGGCAGGGAGCCCAGCCAACAGCGAGTTGCAGTAATCCAGACGGGAGATGACAAGTGCCTGGATTAGGACCTGTGCCGCTTTCTGTGTAAGGTAGGGTCATACTCTGCGAATGTTGTAGAGCATGAACCTGCAGGATCGGGTCACCGCTTTGATGATAGCGGAGAAAGCTATCTGATGCCTCCATCCAACCTTTCATATAGGAGGCATCTGCACCCTGACAGTTGAATCTGCCACCATGGCTCCCTCCCAATGCCTAAAACTCTGATTAAGCGTTATACAGTATGAAAAAATGTATGGGGGGGGGAATGTATGCACTCACTAACTGTAAGTCGCTCTGGTAAGAGCGTCTGCTAAATGACTAAAATGCAAAACTATTACAGGCTGTGTTCAGAGGCCTAGCACCCATTTATCATCCCATGTGGCTGTGTTCTCACTATAAATTGTGTGTTGTTGGTTTAAGTAATTACATGCCAATTGGAGTGACTTACCAACATATTTCTTCTCAAACTCTCCCGTCAAATGTCTTTTGACGAAAGTGGTCTTTCCTGTTCCTCCATCGCCAACCAACACAAGCTGAGAGGAATAGAAGTTGAAACATGGGTGGAAACAGCAGCTAGTTACCCATGACCAAACTCAAAATATAATCCTGCTTCATGTTCTAAAACCGTAGACGTCTGAGATATAATAGCCCTCACCTTGAACTGGACCTGTGGCTCGCCTTCTGCCATTGTTAAATGTGTTGTGGTTTTTGATGTTCTCCTAAAAACAGGACAGGGCGCAGTAATGGTTAGCTAGTTACATAACCTGGGTAGCTGGGTTAACTAACTAGCTACAGAGTTAACTGGTTTGCTAACTAGTTGGTAATGATGGGATCGCTAAACTGCAGCAAACTTTCGACATATCGAGACAGCAGCACGCGCCCAGGAACTAGCTAACAAACAAGTAACCTCGCTAGTTAACGCTTGTTTTAGGGCGGTTTTAATTCTAGCAACTTCTTCCAAATCCATTGCATATTTTCCGACATTTGACAACACGATATTAAAACGTGTAAACAATCAGATGATTACAATCGAAATGCAGTTATATGCCTTCTAAATGAAATATTAATCAGTGTTTTATTTGATGTACCTAGTACGGCATGCATTTTTAACGCAGAGGATGGCTAGCTAACAGTTAGCATTTGATGAGTGCGCCACTGATTCAGCAGGCTGCCGCACTTTTCTAGTTTCGACTGGAACAATGTCTGTGCAGCGCTAAAATCTGTCCCCGTTTAGCTAGCTAACAGGCTAAGTAAACGTTTGTTGTGTAAAAACTAACTCAGTCTCAAAGCACAACTGGTAGAATCTGTTATTTGTATGGACAATAACAATAGATAGCGAAACATCCTCAATCACAGAAACAGAACAATTTTTTTAAAAGTCTCGAAATCCAGTTAGTTAGCATTTCGCAAAGCTAACGTTCGCTGCAAGCTAACATGGTAGCTAACGTTCGCTAGTATGGTCTTGAAAATCAATAAAATGGTCTAATAACTCCGCATATTATCAAAATATTTACTAAACTGAGTGTATAAGTACACCAATAACGTTCGTTAGTGTCTCCAATGAAACCCATTTTATTCACAATGATTAAAAATTGAATTTAGACAAGCATCACATCAGGAAAAATGTTTAGACTCACCGCTGTTGAAACGAAGAGGAAAAGAGTAAATGGCTGCGTTCGCGGGAGATTCAGCGTGGATCAGTCAGTTTCCGCCCATGTCATGTGATCAACGCCAGCAATACAACGCTTTTGTTACAACTCCCGATGATTTCATACACGTACAGATGTAGGATCTTAATTTGAGCCAGTTTGCTAGAGCAGGAAAATAATCCTGCAGCAACATGAAATGTTTATTATGCCGATAATGATGAATGGACATTTTTGTAGGTGTTGACACATTTTTCATTAGGGCAAATCAAGCTACAGTATCTACAGTGCCAAGCTATCACTTTTTAACTTCTTCCAAAAGTGGATGAAGAGTACACAAAGAGGCCTTCAGAACATAATTTATTTTCTTCATACAAATACATAACCTACAATTTCATCTACAGTTATAATACTTAAAAGTTTTTGTTAATGGACAAAATGTGCATGAGGTATACACTGATCAAATAATGATTAATGTACAATTTGTGTGTGCACTTTTACACTTGTGTTTATTTGCCTTTGACAATAGGCCTACTGGCTCTCTCTGTTAAAAGTATGATCTATTGCTTTGTTTGTGTAATATTAATTGACATTAGATTGTCTTAGTGTTTACGGTATGCATAGTATATGTAGTTAGGTTGGTTTGCCAGTACGATGGTCTATCTATAGAGGTAGTCTGCATGTATGTTGGCAGCAATCTCTGACTCCCACTGATCTCCATTGTTCAGTAGCTTCTCTTTGTTGTACAGCAACTCCTCGTGGGTCTCCGTGGCAAACTCAAAGTTTGGACCCTGAAGGACATGAAAGAGAGAAATAAGTCCAGAAAGCCCTAGAATACTCCAGAAGTTCTGGAATAGGCTACTGAATGTTCTGTTTTAGAAGTTGACAAGCTGAGAGAAAGAAAGATATATTTTCCTCAGATTATTTTCCTTTTTGTAATTTAACTTTTTGCACATCATTACAACATGGTACATAGCCATAATTTGAAATGTTTCTATTCCTTTGAAACTTTTGTGAGTACTGTTTACTGTTTTTGATTGTATTTTTCACTTTGGTTTATTATCTATTTCAATTGCTTTGGCAATGTAAACATGTTTCCCATCCCAATAAAGCCCATTGAATTGAAAGAAAGAAAGAGAGATGGGTTGTCAGCTGTTTACCTCCACAATAGCATCAACAGGGCAGGCCTCCTGGCAGAAGCCACAGTAGATGCACTTGGTCATGTCGATGTCGTAGCGAGTGGTCCTCCTGCTACCATCTGCACGTGTCTCAGCCTCAATGGTAATGGCCTGGGGCAGACAAGGGGCAGCAGAGAGAGGACATAATGAGCAGGAGGAGGGAATGTAAACCATGTGAACTCTATGGGGACTTAACTGGTCTTTGTAGGGGTTACCTGGTTGGGGTAGCATTCCATAGTAAAGTATATGAAGTTACCTATACCCTGGGTACTGTTGTGAACTGCAGGTACATACAAGCAGGTATTACTGATGTATAAATCAAATCAAATCAAATTTTATTGGTCACATGCGCCGAATACAACAAGTGCAGACATTACAGTGAAATGCTTACTTACAGCCCTTAACCAACAGTGCGTTTATTTTAAACAAAAAAAGTAAGAATAAAAAAAAAAAAAAAAAAAAAAAAAAAGTGTTGAGAAAAACAAAGAGCAGAAGTAAAATAAAGTGACAGTAGGGAGGCTATATATACAGGGGGGTAACGGTGCAGAGTCAATGTGCGGGGGCACCGGCTAGTTGAGGTAGTTGAGGTAATATGTACATGTGGGTAGAGTTAAAGTGACTATGCATAAATACTTAACAGAGTAGCAGCAGCGTAAAAAGGATGGGGTGGGGGGGCAGTGCAGGATAGGCCTATTTACAGGCCTATGTATAGGCCTATTTACAGAAGTTTGTAGTACTAGTGTGTATAGTGACCAGGGCATTGAGGGCAGTGTAGTGCATTGCCAGTGCCAGTGTGTGTATAGGGTGCCAGTGTGTGTATAGGGTACAGTAGGTGTGTATAGGGTCACCTGGGCAGGGCAGACAGCCTCACACAGCTTGCAGGCGATACAACGTTCCTCTCCGTTGGGGTACCGGCGCAGAGCGTGTTCACCACGGAAACGAGGAGACAGGGGACCCTTCTCAAATGGGTAGTTGATGGTAGCGGGCTCGCGGAAAAGGTAACTCATAGTCATCCCCAATCCTGGAGGAGTATGGGAAGACAGGTAAAGGAATGTTATAGAATCTATTAAACAAGAGACAAAATTCACAAATTCTACAGCACAACCGCAGAGTAATGTCTTAAGTGTAAAACTAATTCATGCCTTTTGGTAGAGCTATAAAGTCCGAAAGTTATGGGCAGAGTTAGAAAACTGTCTGTCAGTTTTACAATGTAAATGTACTTTTAATCCGTCTATCTGCCTCTTCCATCAATCCTATTAGCCAATCTGGACCCCTACAAATCATCTGGGCTAGACAATCTGGACCCTTTCTTTCTAAAATTAGCCGCCGAAATTGTCGCAACCTCTATTACTAGCCTGTTCAACCTCTCTTTCGTAACGTCTGAGATCCCCAGAGATTGGAAAGCTGCCGCGGTCATCCCCCTCTTCACAGGGGGTGACACTCTAGATCCAAACTGTTACAGACCTATATCCATCCTGCCCTGCCTTTCGAAAGTTTTTGAAAGCCAAGTTAACAAAACAGATCACTGACCATTTCGAATCCCAACGTACCTTCTCCGCTATGCAATCCGGTTTCCGAGCTGGTCATGGGTGCACCTCAGCCACGCTCAAGGTCCTAAACGATATTATAACCGCGATCGATAATAGACAGTACTGTGCAGCCGTCTTCATCGACCTGGCCAAGGCTTTCGACTGTCAACCACCGCATTCTTATTGGCAGACTAAATAGCCTTGGTTTCTCAAATGACTGCCTCGCCTGGTTCACCAACTACTTCTCAGATAGAGTTCAATGTGTCAAATCGGAGGGCCTGTTGTCTGGACCTATGGCAGTCTCTAGGGGGGTACCACAGGGTTCAATTCTTGGGCCGACTCTTTTCTCCGTGTATATCAATGATGTCGCTCTTGCTGCTGGTGACTCTCAGATCCACCTCTACGCAGACGACACCATTTTGTATACATCTGGCCCTTCATTGGACACTGTGTTAACAAACCTCCAAAACGAGCTTCAATGCCATACAACACTCCTTCAGTAGCCTCCAACTGCTCTTAAACACTAGTAAAACTAAATGCATGTTCTTCAATCGAACGCTGCTGGCACCCGCTCACCCGACTAGAATCACTACTCTCGACGGGTCTGACCTAGAGTAGGTGGACAACTACAAATACCTAGGTGTCTGGTTAGACTGTTAACAATCCTTCCAGAATCAAATTAAGCATCTCCAATCCAAAGTTAAATCTAGAACCGGCTTCCTATTTTGCAACAAAGCCTCCTTCACTCATGCTGCCAAACATGCCCTCGTAAAACTGACTATCCTACCGATCCTTGACTTCGGCGATGTCATTTACAAAATAGCCTCCAACACTCTACTCAGCAAATTGGATGTAGTCTATCACAGTGCCATCCGTTTTGTCACCAAAGCCCTATATACTACCCACCACTGTGACCTGTACGCTCTTGTTGGCTGATCCTCACTACATATTCGTCGCCAAACCCACTGGCTCCAGGCCATCTATAAATCACTGCTAGGCAAATCCCAGCCTTATCTTAGCTCATTGGTCACCATAGCAACACCCATCAGTAATATGCGCTCCAGCAGGTATATCTCACTGGTCATCCCCAAAGCCAACACCTCCTTTGGCCACCATTCCTTCCAGTTCTCTGCTGCCAATGACTGGAACTAATTGCAAAAATCTCTGAAGCTGGAGACTCTTATGTCCCTCACTAACTTTAAGCATCAGTTGTCAGAGCACCTTACCGATCACTACACCTGTACACAGCCCATCTGAAATTAGCCCACCCAACTACCTCATCCCCATATTGTAATTTATTTTGCTAATTTGCACCCCAGTATCTCTATTTGCACATCATCTCTTGCACATCTATCATTCCAGTGTTAATACTAATTGTAATTATTTTGCACTATGGCCTATTTATTGCCTTACCTCCATAACTTCCTACATTTGCACACACTGTACAGTGGGGAAAAAAGTATTTAGTCAGCCACCAATTGTGCAAGTTCTCCCACTTAAAAAGATGAGAGGACTGTAATTTTCATCATAGGTACACGTCAACTATGACAGACAAATTGAGAAATGTTTTTCCAGAAAATCACATTGTAGGATTTTTAATGAATTTATTTGCAAATTATGGTGGAAAATAAGTATTTGGTCACCTACAAACAAGCAAGATTTCTGGCTCTCACAGACCTGTAACTTCTTCTTTAAGAGGCTCCTCTGTCCTCCACTCGTTACCTGTATTAATGGCACCTGTTTGAACTTGTTATCAGTATAAAAGACACCTGTCCACAACCTCAAACTCCAAACTCCACTATGGCCAAGACCAAAGAGCAGTCAAAGGACACCAGAAACAAAATTGTAGACCTGCACCAGGCTGGGAAGACTGAATCTGCAATAGGTAAGCAGCTTGGTTTGAAGAAATCTCCCTCGATCTGGGGCTCCACGCAAGATCTCACCCCGTGGGGTCAAAATGATCACAAGAACGGTGAGCAAAAATCCCAGAACCACACAGGGGGACCTAGTGAATGACCTGCAGAGAGCTGGGACCAAAGTAACAAAGCCTACCATCAGTAACACACTACGCCGCCAGGGACTCAAATCCTGCAGTGCAAGACGTGTCCCCCTGCTTAAGCCAGTACATGTCTAGGCCCGTCTGAAGTAATAAGTATTTGGTCAATAACAAAAGTTTCTCAATACTTTTATATACCCTTTGTTGGCAATGACACAGGTCAAACGTTTTCTGTAAGTCTTCACAAGGTTTTCACACACTGTTGCTGGTATTTTGGCCCATTCCTCCATGCAGATCTCCTCTAGAGCAGTGACGTTTTGGGGCTGTCGCTGGCAACAGACTTTCAACTCCCTCCAAAGATTTTCTATGGGGTTGAGATCTGGAGACTGGCTAGGCCACTCCAGGACCTTGAAATGCTTCTTATGAAGCCACTCCTTCGTTGCCCGGGCGGTGTGTTTGGGATCATTGTAATGTTGAAAGACCCAGCCACGTTTCATCTTCAATGCCCTTGCTGATGGAAGGAGGTTTTCACTCAAAATCTCACGATACATGGCCCCATTTATTCTTTCCTTTACACGGATCAGTCGTCCTGGTCCCTTTGCAGAAAAACAGCCCCAAAGCATGATGTTTCCACCACCATGCTTCACAGTAGGTATGGTGTTCTTTGGATGCCTGGCGGCGTAGGGTTTTACTGATGGTAGGCTTTGTTACTTTGGTCCCAGCTCTCTGCGGGTCATTCACTAGGTCCCCCCGTGTGGTTCTGGGATTTTTGCTCACCGTTCTTGTGATCATTTTGACCCCACGGGGTGAGATCTTGCGTGGAGCCCCAGATCGAGGGAGATTATCAGTGGTCTTGTATGTCTTCCATTTCCTAATAATTGCTCCCACAGTTGATTTCTTCAAACCAAGCTGCTTACCTATTGCAGATTCAGTCTTCCCAGCCTGGTGCAGGTCTACAAGTTCAAACAGGTGCCATTAATACAGGTAACGAGTGGAGGACAGAGGAGCCTCTTAAAGAAGAAGTTACAGGTCTGTGAGAGCCAGAAATCTTGCTCCTTGTAGGTGACCAAATACTTATTTTCCACCATAATTTGCAAATAAATTCATTAAAAATACTACAATCTGATTTTCTGGATTTTTTTTCTCATTTTGTCTGTCATAGTTGACGTGTACCTATGATGAAAATTACAGGCCTCTCATCTTTTTAAGTGGGAGACCTTGCACAATTGGTGGCTGACTAAATACTTTTTTTCCCCACTGTATATATATTTTCTGTTGTATTTTTTGACTGTTTTGTTTATCCCATATGTAAGTCTGTGTTGTTGTTTTTATTGCATTGCTTTGCTTTATCTTGGCCAGGTCGCAGTTGTAAATGAGAACTTGTTCTCAACTGACTTACCTGGTTAAATAAAAAAATTAAGTTCAATCATTTGAAAATAAATTAGACGACCAACAGGACATTAAAAACTGTAATATCTTATGTTTCACCGAGTCATGGCTGAACGACGACATGGATAACATACAGCTGGCGGGATATACGCTACATTGGCAGGATAGAATGGCTGACTCCGGTAAGACAAGGGGTGGCGGTCTGTGTATATTTGTAAACAGCTGGTGCATAAAATCTAATACAAAGGAAGTCTCTAGGTTTTGCTCGCCTGAGGTACAGTATCTCATGATAAGCTGTAGACCACACTATTTACCAAGATAGTTTTTATCTATATTTTTAATAGCTTTCTATTTACCACCACAAACCGATGCAGGCACTAAGATTGCACTCAATTAGCTGTATAAGGCCATAAGTAAACAGCAAAACGTTCATCCGGAGGCAGCGCTCCTAGTGGCCGGGGACTTTAATGCAGGGAAACTGAAATCCGTTCTACCTAATTTCTACCAGCATGTTAAATGTGCAACCAGAGGGGGAAAAAAAAACTCTAGACGTCTTTTACTCTACACACAGAGACGCGTACAAAGCTCTCCCTCACCCTCCATTTGGCAAATCTGACCATAACTCGACCCTCCTGATTCCTGCTTATAAGCAAAAACTAAAGCAGGAAGCACCAGTGACTCGTTAAGGAAGTGTTCAGATGACACAGATGCTAAGCTACAGGACTGTTTTGCTAGCACAGACTGGAATATGTTCCAGGATTCATCCGATAGCATTGAGTACACCACATCAGTCACTGGTTTCATCAATAAATGCATCGATGACGTCATCCCCACAGTGACCGTACGTACATACCCCAACCAGAAGCTATGGATTACAGGCAACATCCGCACTAAGCTAAAGGGTAGAGCTGCTGCTTTCAAGGAGCGGGACTCTAACCCGGACGTTTATAAGAAATCCCGCTATGCCCTCCGACGAACCATCAAACAGGCAAAGAGTCAATACAGGACTAAGATTGGATCGTACTACACCGGCTCTGACGCTCGTCGGATGTGGCAGGGCTTGAAAACTATTACAGACTACAAAGGTAAGCACAGCCGCGAGCTGCCAGTGACACAAGCCTACCAGACGAGCTAAATCACTTCTATGCTCGCTTCGAGGCAAGCAACACTGAAGCATACATGAGAGCATCAGCTGTTCCGGGTGACTATGTGATCAAGCTCTCTGTAGCCGAAGCCGATTTAAGCAGGTCAACATTCACAAGGCCGCAGGGCCAGATGGATTACCAGGACGTGTACTCCGAGCATGCGCTGACCAACTGGCAAGTGTCTTCACTGACATTTTCAACATGTCCCTGACTGAGTCTGTAATACCAACATGTTTCAAGCAGACCACCATAGTCCCTGTGCCCAAGAACACCAAGATAACCTGCCTAAATGACTACCGACCCATAGCACTCACGTCTGTAGCCATGAAGTGCTTTGAAAGGCTGGTCATGGCTCACATCAACAGCATTATCCCAGAAACCCTAGACCCACTCCAATTTGCATACCGCCCCAACAGATCCACAGATGACGCAATCTCTATTGCACTCCACACTGGCCTTTCCCACCTGGACAAGAGGAACACCTACGTGAGAATGCTATTCATTGAATACAGCTCAGCGTTCAACACCATAGTGCCCTCAAAGCTCATCACTAAGCTAAGGACCCTGGGACTAAACACCTCCCACTGCAACTGACGGGCCGCCCCCAGGTGGTAATGGTAGGTAACAACACATCTGCCACGCTGATCCTCAACACGGGGGCCCCTCAGGGGTGCATGCTCAGTCCCCTCCTGTACTCCCTGTTCACCCATGACTGCATGGCCAGGCACGACTCCAACACCATCATTAAGTTCGCCGACAACACAACAGTGGTAGGCCTGATCACAGACAATGATGAGACAGCCTATAGGGAGGAGGTCAGAGACCTGGTCGTGTGGTGCTAGGATAACAACCTCTCCCTCAACGTAATCAAGACAAAGGAGATGATCGTGGACTACATGAAAATAATGTGGAATGAGCACGCCCTCTTTCTCATCGACGGGGCTGTAGTGGAACAGGTTGAGAGCTTCAAGTTCCTTGGTGTCCACATCACCAACAAACTATCATGGTCAAACACACCAAGACAGTCGTGAAGAGGGCACGACAAAGACTATTCCCCCTCAGGAGACTGAAAGGATTTGGCATGGGTCCTCAGATCCTCAAAAAGTTATACAGCTGCACCATCGAGAGCATCCTGACTGGTTGCATCACCGCCTGGTATGGCAACTGCTCGGCCTCCGACCGCAAGGCACTACAGAGGGTAGAGCGTACGGCCCAGTACATCACTGGGGCCAAGCTTCCTGCCATCCAGGACCTCTATACCAGGCGGTGTCAGAGGAAGGCCCTAAAAATTATCAAAGACTCCAGCCACCCTAGTCATTGACTGTTCTCTCTGCTACCGCACGGCAAGTGGTACCGGAGCGCCAAGTCTACAGTGAGGGGAAAAAGTATTTGATCCCCTGCTGATTTTGTACGTTTGCCCACTGACAAAGACATGATCAGTCTATAATTTTAATGGTAGGTTTATTTGAACAGTGAGAGACAGAATAACAACAATAAAATCCAGAAAAACACATGTCAAAAATGTTATAAATTGATTTGCATTTTAATGAGGGAAATAAGTATTTGACCCTTCTGCAAAACATGACTTAGTACTTGGTGGCAAAACCCTTGTTGGCAATCACAAAGGTCAGACGTTTCTTGTAGTTGGCCACCAGGTTTGCACACATCTCAGGAGGGATTTTGTCCCACTCCTCTTTGCAGATCTTCTCCAAGTCATTAAGGTTTCGAGGCTGACGTTTGGCAACTCGAACCTTCAGCTCCCTCCACAGATTTTCTATGGGATTAAGGTCTGGAGACTGGCTAGGCCACTCCAGGTCCTTAATGTGCTTCTTCTTGAGCCACTCCTTTGTTGCCTTGGCCGTGTGTTTTGGGTCATTGTCATGCTGGAATACCCATCCACAACCCATTTTCAATGCCCTGGCTGAGGGAAGGAGGTTCTCATCCAAGATTTGACGGTACATGGCCCCGTCCATCGTCCCCTTTGATACGGTGAAGTTGTCATGTCCCCTTAGCTGAAAAACACCCCCAAAGCATAATGTTTCCACCTCCATGTTTGACGGTGGGGATGGTGTTCTTGGGGTCATAGGCAGCATTCCTCCTCCTCCAAACACGGCGAGTTGAGTTGATGCCAAAGAGCTCCATTTTGGTCTCATCTGACCACAACACTGTCACCCAGTTCTCCTCTGAATCATTCAGATGTTCATTGGCAAACTTCAGACGGCCCTGTATATGTGCTTTCTTGAGCATGGGGACCTTGCGGGCGCTGCAGGATTTCAGTCCTTCACGGCGTAGTGTGTTACCAATTGTTTTCTTGGTGACTATGGTCCCAGCTGCCTTGAGATCATTGACAAGATCCTCCCGTGTAGTTCTGGGCTGATTCTTCACCGTTCTCATGATCATTGCAACTCCACAAGGTGAGATCTTGCATGGAGCCCCAGGCCGAGGGTGATTGACAGTACTTTTGTGTTTTTTCCATTTGCGAATAATCGCACCAACTGTTGTCACCTTCTCACCAAGCTCCTTGGTGATGGTCTTGTAGCCCATTCCAGCCTTGTAGGTCTACAATCTTGTCCCTGACATCCTTGGAGAGCTCTTTGGTCTTGGCCATGGAGGAGAGTTTGGAATCTGATTGATTGATTGCTTCTGTGGACAGGTGTCTTTTATATAGGTAACAAACTGAGCTCAGCTCATTACCTGTATAAAAGACACCTGGGAGCCAGAAATCTTTCTGATTGAGAGGGGGTCAAATACTTATTTCCCTCATTAAAATGCAAATCAATTTATAACATTTTTGACATGCGTTTTTCTGGATTATTTTGTTGTTATTCTGTCTCTCACTGTTCAAATAAACCTACCATTAAAATTATAGACTGATCATTTCTTTGTCAGTGGGCAAACGTACAAAATCAGCAAGGGATCAAATACTTTTTTCCCTCACTGTAGGTCCAAAATGCTTCTACCCCCAAGCCATAAGCCTCCTGAACAGCTAATCATGGCTACCCGGACTATTTGCATTGCCACCCCATCCCCCTCTTTTACGCTGCTGCTACTCTGTTTATTATCTATGCATAGTCACTTTAACTCTACCCACATGTACATATTACCTCAATTACCTCGACTAACTGGTGCCCCCGCACATTGACTCTGTACCGGTACCCCCTGTATATAACCTCCGTACTGTTATTTTATTTTACTGCTGCTCTTTAATTATTTGCCATTTTAATTTTTTTCTTAAGCTGCATTGTTGGTTAAGGGCTTGTAAGCATTTCACTGTAATGTCTACACCGGTTGTATTCGGCGAATGTGGCAAATAACATTTGATTTGCTTTGATTTGTCTATTGGCATACTTCAAGACACGGTATATGGGTTAGACAATATTATTTTTGTCACATATTGAAGAAGCTATTACTTAAATACTGGGAGTCAAATGATACTCCACCATTAAGAGAATGGAAGAATCGAATGCTTTATTATTTAAATATAGAAAAAAAATCTGCCTACAGACAGAAACAACATAACACAATTTGAAGTCATAGGGGGCAGTCTTACAAGTATTAGAAACAACATAGGGTGTGGATACAGTGGGAATGTGAGTCTGAGCAAATGTGATGTCATTAATGTTTGTGGAAATGTATTTAAAACGTTAAGTTGTTTATTGTTTTTGTCTATGTAAATTCCACAAATAGTAAAATAAAATACAAAAAATAATGTAATTCAGGCCTTCGGTGTGTGTGTCACCTCTGAAGAGCTCTGTCCACAGGAGAGTCTGAGCAGCTCGGTCTGTGATGGACCTCATATCAAGGGGAAGCTCTTTGGCATTCACATACTCTACACACACACAGACAAACAGACAGACACAGAGAGAGAGGAAGAGAGGCAAATAATACGAAAGGAAAGGGAGATACCTAGTCAGTTATACAACTGAATGCATTCAACCCAAATGTGTCTTCCACATTTAACCCAACCCCTCTGAATCAGAGAGGTGCGGGGGGCTGCCTTAAATCAGAAACACAATCAAATGAGTAATTACTGCTAAATTTCAACATTTGTGTTACTTACTGTACATCCCTCTCTGTACACTGAGGCTGAAGTGTCGAACCAAGGCAGGGCTGTTGACTCCAAAGGTGCCTAACGAAGAAACATAGAGGACAGTGACACAGGTAGCCATCACCCCTAAATGAATGCAGACAGTCATAAGGATGCAATGCAAGTCCACAATTCACTAACATTGGAAGCTTCTGGGCAATTTAATTTACAGGTGTCTCGTGTTACCTGGCCTGGAGCAGTAAAGCAAACACAATGCAGTAGACATCACAGAAAGAAGAAACTGGAGAGAGAGAGAGAGAGAGTTGGTGCATTTGTTGAAAAGTCAATGTAAAATAGACAAAATATTGGATTCTGATCCCACATGTCCAGCAGCAAAAATAACCCTTCCATGTGACCTCCAGTGAGCACATCCTAAACACATAAGCTATTTGTTAGTGTGCAAGGTGGTGAACAGACTTCCAGGCAGCTGCTTTACCCTGCACTTTCCTAATCTCCCGTCCACAATCTGGCCCTTACGTCACACTGACCTTACAAATAAATGGCATACAATTATAGCCGCACAAACATTTAGGCCTACAGTATAGGTTACTACTGTAGGAATAAATATGGTTAATGTCACTGGCAAACAAAGTTGAAAGAAAAAGCGTGCAGGTCCTCTTAAATCACGTACAGTGTGATATAACATTAACTAGGCTATGATTTGATAAATAAACCTTGAGGAAAAACGGTTCTAAAAAATAAAATAAAAAACACTTTAATAATAAGGCACTATGGACGGTAGGCTATATGAGCTGTCTGTAGCCTATGACAGGTGAAGCCGTCCGGTCAACAATAACTACATGCTACGCACTTGAATATCGTTTGGACAAGTGACGCTCAGTATATCCTTATATTTTCTGAGCATTGATAGTAATTGAAAATGCAGGAATACCAGTTACAAAACTAAATAAACATGACAAATGACTACTTTGTGTAATATAACTGCAAACAGTATCAATCATTGTAAAGATATATAAACCTACCTGCTCCGACAACTTGCCTGTGATAGCATACGCAAGGGGCAGCAGTCACGCCTCGATCACATCGACAGTCTTTTGCATTTTGGTACACCAGAAGTACATTCATTTCCAATGGAATCTGCGTTTGCCTTGCAGCATTGCATTGCAGAGTCTGTTGCAGTGCGTTCTGTGTGGTGCATATGTTGGATTTATCGAACATATGCTCAAACTGTATGCGTAGGCCTCCTGTAGACTCCACTTTTCCAAGCACATACTTCACAATTTTCGACACCTCAAATGGGTTTCCTACATATGCATCCTAACAAAACAAACGCATCCCAACAAGAAGCGATTCATGATCATTTACACATTTATCCTCCACTCCAATTTTAGACTACTACTGTTGTCCATTCAGAACATTTATTTTCACCAAATTCGCTTCACCGACCTCTACTGGACACCGTACTTACAAATATATACTGAACAAAAATATAAATGCAACATGTAAAGTGTTGGTTTCATGAGCTGAAATAAAAGACCCCAGAAATGTTCCATAGAAAAGCTTATTTCTCTCAAATTTTGTGTACACATTTGTTTACATCCCTGTTAGTTAGCATTTCTCCTTTGCCAAGATAATCCATCCACCTGACAGGTGTGGCATATCAAGAAGCTGATTAAACAGCATGGTCATTACACAGGTGCACCTTGTGCTGGGGACAATAAAAGGTCACTCTAAAATGTCACACAACAAAATGTCACCAATGTCTCAAGTTTTGCGGAAACGTGCAATTGGCAGAGCTGTTGCCAGATATTTTAATGTTAATTTCTCTACCAGAGAATTTGGCAGTACCCCAACCAGCCTCACAACCACAGACCACATGTAACCATGCCAGCCCATGAAAAATAACTTTTTTAAATGTATTTTTTAGGAGCTTAGTCCTGCTTTCAACTTACTCTTGAATGCACAACGTGCAATTTCGCAATTGGGTAGTGCATAATCAGTTTTCCTCTTGTCATAGCAGGCATTGCATCCCTCATGTCAGTCATTCCAATGCTGGAATGGTGGCCTAAATGAAAACGTTTGGGAACCCCTGGCGCAGCAGGTCGAATACATTCAGGGACGTGTGGGTATAAGGTCGAATCCCATTGAAGGCACACTTCTGAATTTTTAAAATGTGAAAACACACTTTCTGCACTGTTGTTCAAATAATTCGTTTTATTTAGTATAGTATAAGGTTCTGTTTAAGCACCCTAAAGAATGCCATAGCTTTCGTTTTTTAAAAAGAGTAAACTTGACGGCAAAAAAAGGGGAGCTTGATGTAAATCTGGCATTACAAATGATTATTAGCTAAGAAAGCCAACGATTTACCGCTACGCCACGGAGGTTTGATGAAAACAGCGGAGATAAAAAAAAGTTAATCTAATAATCACACGCTCCTATTTATTGCTGACCAGCAGATGTCACTAATGTGCATTTTGAACCGATAATGAAAAAGCTCTGAGTAATGAACCGTTTTTTGGCACAATATGGTGAAAGCTCCTATCACTACGCTCTGGCACTGTCGCTCTCAGAGGAACTCAGAAGAGGCGTGGAAAACAGCAGCGTGGGCCTGGGTAGACATTGTCGCCATTTTAAATGTGGCAAATTGTTAAGGTTTGCTTACTTAATTTCTCACTAATTGTCCAGTGCATAGTCAACTAAGGTATTATTACTTACACAACATCACCCTCCTATTATAAAATGCTATAACACTGTAATTCACACACACACACACATTATTGTAATTACTTCCTATGAGTGTGTTTGATAGAGAGAGCAAGTGACAGCATCAATAGCGGAAGTTTCTCTCTTCCTCTCCAATCTCCTAACCAAACACTTCTCTCCAGCAAGCATCCCACCCAGTGATCAAAGAGGAGAGAGGACTCAAAGGTATTTGATTTTACATCGTTTTACATCATTACTACTTTATAACTACCAGGTGTGGTTACAGTCACAGTTGGTGGCATGGCAGGGAGTAGATAGGGTATCACTTCTGCTTCAAATGGAACAACTTAATCTGTTGATGCTGTGGCTAGATTATGTAGCACCACACTGTATGTTTGTGCTGTATGTATGTATGCATGTACAGTTGAAGTCGGAAGTTTACATACACTTTAGGCAAATAAATTTAAACTCCGTTTTTCCCAATTCCTGACATTTAATCCTAGTAAAATTGCCCTGTCTTTGGTCAGTTAGGATCACCACTTTATTTTAAGAATGTGAAATGTCAGAATAATAGTAGAGAGAATGATTTATTTCAGCTTTTATTTACAGTTGATGTCGGAAGTTCACACACACCTTAGCCAAATACATTTAAACTCAGTTTTATACCATTCCTGACATTTAATCCTAGTAAAAATTCCCTGTTTTAGGTCAGTTAGGATCACCACTTTATTTTAAGAATGTGAAATGTCAGAATAATAGTAGAGAGAATGATTTATTTCAGCTTTTATTTCTTTCATCACATTCCCAGTGGGTCAGAAGTTTACATACACTTAATTAGTATTTGGTAGCACTGCCTTTAAATTGTTTAACTTGGGTCAAACGTTTCGGGTAGCCTTCCACAAGCTTCCCACAATAAATTGGGTGAATTTTGGCCCATTCCTCCTGACAGAGCTGGTGTAACTGAGTCAGGTTTGTAGGCCTCCTTGCTCACACACGCTTTTTCAGTTCTGCCTACACATTTTCTATAGGATTGAGGTCAGGGCTTTGTGATGGCCACTCCAATACCTTGACTTTGTTGTCCTTAAGCCATTTTGCCACAACTTTGGAAGTATACTTGGGGTCATTGTCTATTTGGAAGACCCATTTGCGACCAAGCTTTAACTTCCTGACTGATGTCTTGAGATGTTGCTTCAATATAGCCACATAATTTTCCTTCCTCATGATGCCATCTATTTTGTGAAGTGCACCAGTCCCTCCTGCAGCAAAGCACCCACACAGCATGATGCTGCCACCCCCGTGCTTCACGGTTGGGATGGTGTTCTTCGGCTTGCAAGCCACCCCCCTTTTTCCTCCAAAGATAACGATGGTCATTATGGCCAAACAGTTCTATTTTTGTTTCATCAGGCCAGAGGACATTTCTCCAAAAAGTAAGATCTTTGTCCCCATGTGCAGTTGCAAACCGTAGTCTGGCTTTTTTATGGCGGTTTTGGAGCAGTGGTTTCTTCCTTGCTGAGCGGCCTTTCAGGTTATGTTGATATAGGACTTGTTTTACTGTGGATATAGATACTTTTGTACCTGTTTCCTCCAGCATCTTCACAAGGTCCTTTGCTGTTATTCTGGGATTGATTTGCACTTTTCGCACCAAAGTACGTTCATCTCTAGGAGACAGAACGCGTCTCCTTCCTGAGCGGTATGACGGCTGCGTGGTCCCATGGTGTTTATACTTGTGTACTATTGTTTGTACAGATGAACGTGGTACCTTCAGGCATTTGGAAATTGTTCCGAAGGATGAACCAGACTTGTGGAGGTCTACAATTTATTTTCTGAGGTCTTGGCTGATTTCTTTTGATTTTCCCATGATGTCAAGCAAAGAGGCACTGAGTTTGAAGGTAGGCCTTGAAATACATCCACAGGTACACCTCCAATTGACTCAAATGATGTCAATTAGCCTATCAGAAGCTTCTAAAGCCATGACATCATTTTCTGTAATTTTCCAAGCTGTTTAAAGGCACCGTCAACTTAGTGTATGTAAACTTCTGACCCACTGGAATTGTGATACAGTGAATTATAAGTGAAATAATCTGTCTGTAACAATTGTTGGAAAAATTACTTGTGTCATGCACAAAGTAGATGTCCTAACCGACTTGCCAAAACTATAGTTTGTTAACAAGAAATTTGTGGAGTGGTTGAAAAACGAGTTTTAATGACTCCAACCTAAGTGTATGTAAACCTCCGACTTTAACTGTATGTATGTATGTATGTATGCAGCCTAGATTGTAAAAGGTTTTAAACATCTTAATTTCTAATATACAGGATGAGTATTCTGTCGCACTTGTACTTGCTTTCACTCTGAACACACACAGTACAGATACACAACACACACACACACGCACAGAAGTGAGCACTATTTTGTAACTGAAACCATTGTCTCTCCTCTCTCTGTTCTGTAGGGTAAGATGCTGAGTGCGTCCACCCCGACCCAGACGCTCCCCAGCGGAGAGGACAGTTCTGGTTCTGACAGGGGGTCAGAGGTCAGTGTTGGAGCTCCAGCCACAGAGACAGACCGCTTCGGCTTCATCCTGGGGAATGGATCCACTGCTGGGTCAGTACTAAGCAGAGCCTCTGGCTCAGCAGCACTGAAAACCAGTTTTTGCTCTCTCTCTCTCTCTTCACTGCAGAGGTGACCATTCTCTTTCTCTCTCTGTTTTTTAAAGATTGATTAGTTAAGATAAGAGAAACAATGCATTTCTGGTGAATAAAAGACACTAAAGACATCCTATAGCTTGCAACTTGCAACTGAATGCAAAAAAACACAGTTATGGCAGGAAAGGTGACAGTTCAGCATCACAGACAGAAACCATTTTTTTCAATAGATGCAAATACAAGTCAGTCTTTATTTAGTCCAAAGAATGGACCCAGGTAGAATCAGAATACAAATATAACAGTCACCTCCTACACTCTCTCACTCACTCTGTGTCGTTGAACATCCTGACCTGTTGCCATGGAGACAGTCGCACCGCCACCTTGTGGTTTTCCTGTTTCCTGTGTGTCTTTATGGTGTTTTCGTTCTCTGTGACGAGAACTGAAGGTGCAGTTGACTCATCTCAGTAAATGTGCAGATAATTTGGTCTACAGAAACAGGTGAGCCATAGTGAGGAGTTTGTTACCTGCCCTAGACATTTTATTATGACAGTTTTGTTTAAAGTGCTCACCATATTCTGCTGATGATATGTTGGTCAGGAGTGAAGGCCCGCCCCCTGAGCTCGTTAGACAGAGAGAGACCAAGTGGATCAACATCATCAGCCAATGGGATCGTGTCTTACTAAAAAAGTCCAGCAAGGTGTGTACTCTGCCTTTTAAATGTAACCTTTTCTGGAACACCAAACCCAGGTGTTTATTCTGGCATGACCCTTACACACCCTCCACCTGTCTCTCAGGTCAAAGAACAGTGTCAGAAAGGCATCCCAGCATCCCTCAGGGCTAAATGTTGGCCACTGCTGTGTGGCGCCACAGACAGAATGCGCCACAACAAGGACCTCTATCAGGTAAGAGAGCAACCACCTCTACAGATAGAACCAACAATTAGAACCTTACTGTGCCATTTGTATGATATACTTACTGTAAATCTACAAATATTGCAGAGTAAAACCTACTCATCAGGTACATCTCTCCCCCGCTATCAGACTCTGGACTCCAGGCCCGCCCTACAGAGCTGGGTGGACGTTATAGAGAGAGACTTAGACCGCCAGTTCCCTTTCCATGAGATGTTCCTCTCCAGAGACGGCCATGGGTAACAAAGCCTTATAATACTACAAATGGAATGATGATGATATACGAATCACATCTTTCTCCATCTCTCCTTCTTGTAGAGTTGTATAAATATCGTCTAGAGCGTTATCCCGTCAATGTCTGGTTCATCTGAGTGTTTTGTTGTTTGTGTGGGCAGACAGCGTGGTCTGTTCCGGGTGCTGAAGGCCTTTACTCAGCTGAAGCCTGAGGAGGGCTACTGCCAGGCCCAGGGACCTGTAGCAGCTGTACTGCTGATGAACATGCCTACTGAGGTACTGTTACAATCACCATGTTATCACCAGTGATCCTTCATCATCACGTTGAAAGGACTGGACCTTCGATCTCTCTTAATACCTTTGCTTTCCCCTCCTATAGGAGGCATTCTGGTGCCTGGTGCAAATCAGTGAACAGTACCTCCCTGGCTACTACAGTCCCCTTCTGGTAAGATGATGGCTCTACACGCACCGTTACTTTACTACACATGATCAATTTGGGATACAGTGTACTCGACAGTATAAACTGCATACGTGCTACTGTTACATCAATATGTTTTTCCATCAGTAAAGGGTTTGGATGTTGTAACATAGCTGAATAGCAGCTCTCCAGACACTTGTCTCTTTAATGTTGTCTGTAGGAGGGGGTTCTCTTTGACGCAGCCATGCTGACCAGGGTGCTGAAGAGGACGTGTCCCGCGGCTCACAAGCACCTGCAGAGACACGGCGTGGAGCCTCTGATGTTCGCCACCGATTGGTTGATGTGCCTGTTTACACGCCACCTACCTTTTAACACCCTGCTCAGGGTCTGGGACCTGTTCTTCTGCTACGGTCTGTACCTGAATAAGGGAATTAATTAATCCATCATCTATAGTCATATTTATTCATTCTATCAATCTTCTATCTATCCAATCTACCTATTCTTATTTCTTGGCCCTTCTGTCCACACTCAACGTTGAAAGAATCTCTCTAAGAGATTTGATTGCTCTGTTTCCCTCCTTGTGTTGTTTTTATCCCCCTCCATCAGGAGTGCGTGTGTTGTTCCAGGTGGCGGTGGTGTTGGTGCGCAGGGCTCTGGGCCGGGTGGAGCAGAGGGAGGCTTGCGATGGCCAGATGGAGACTCTGGAGAGGCTGAGGGGTGTGAGGGAGCAGGTGCAGAAGGAGGACGACACCTTCATTGCAGAGGTCAGACACCTGGCCTCAGGACCGATACACATGTACACCAGTTATACTTGAACTATCTTACCATGTATATAAATACACACACCTGTGTGATAGCATATAAACCCGCACTTTTACCACCTCCCCTCTATCTCCCTTTCACCCCCACCTAGGTGTGTTCTGTCCCCCTGTCGAGTAAGGATCTGGAGAGGCAGACAGAGAGAGAGCTGGAGAAGTGGAGAATGGAACGGCCCGCCTCCACCTTTGATCCCCGGGGTCGTTGCCATGGATATCGGATGGCGTGGGCGAGGGCTCAAGAGATGGAGGAGGAGAGGAACAGGAAGAAGAGGGAGAAAGGTAACCTGTCCCTTCCTCCGATTTCCTCGCACTCCCTCCTCTCTCTCTCTCCCTCACTCCTCCGCAATAGGAAGAAAGGGAGCAAGACAGACACAGGAGAGTGCGAGGGAGGGAATCTGAGGAGAGGAAGTGAGATGGATGGTAGTCTAGTGAGGGCTCAGGGTGTTCCACCTCCAGCTACAGAGGATAGGGCCCCAGTGGAAACGAGAGAACCGTTAGAACACAAAGAACCACTAGGACAGGAGGACAGAAGCCAGAAAACCCAGCTGACCCCAGATTCAGACGGAGAACCGTCCCAGCAGCGTCAGCTCACCTCTGACCACAGCGTCACCTCACAGGGTCAAGGAGAGGAGCAGGGGGGTTTCAGCCAGACCCATGCCTCTGAGCAGTACAGCGACAGCCAGACACAGGAAACTAACCACAGTAAAGGCACCATGCAAACACAGGAAGTACTGAACAAACAGTCAACAGCGAGTGCAAATATCATCACAGAGCACATAGTGACAGAGACGAAGGGTGAGGCAGAGAAAAGCAAGGATACAGAGACACATGCAGAAGCAAATACAGAGGAGGAAACTGCTCCACACACAGACACAGAACTGAAGACATACACTGAAGCAAAGACAGAGGAAACAGCTCCACACACAGACACAGAACTGAAGGCATACACTGAAGCAAAGACAGAGGAAACAGCTCCACACACAGGCAAAGAACTGAAGACATACACTGAAGCAAAGACAGAGGAGGAAACAGCTCCACACACAGACACAGAACTGAAGACATACACTGAAGCAAAGACAGAGGAGGAAACAGCTCCACACACAGACACAGAACCGAAGACATACACTGAAGTAAAGACACAGGATGAAACAGTGCCAGAGACCCACACATATGCAGAGACCCAGATACACGCAGAAGCCAAAACAGAGGAGGAAATGGAGGCAGAGGTACAGAAAGGACTACATACAGATAAAAGTGTAGGGACCGAGACAGACATGGGGTCAAAAACAGAGACTCAAACAGATGTGAATACAGACATGGAGACAGACACACAACAAGAGGCAGATGTAAACTTAGAGGCAGAAACAGACATGGGTTCACTGACAGAGACAGAGAGAGACAAAGACACTGACACAGAGACACACACCGACAAGGAGATAGAGGCACGTACCGAGATACAGTCACAAAAAGGGACAGAGACACACACAGATGAAAAATCTGAGGCAGAGAGAGAAACAGAGGTAGAGGCACATACAGAAACAGAGACACAGGGAGAAAATGAGTCAGCAATGCACATAGAGGCAGACACAAGAGTAGATGCAGAAACAGACTTGGGGTCACAGGTGGAGGCAGAAACACAGACAGAATCAGAGATAGAGGTGCCTGTATACACAGGGGTCGAGACGGGCACAGACGAAGCCACTGAGACAAACACAGGGATAGAGACGGCCATGGAGTCTCCAAATGAAATTCAGAGACAAACAGAGACAGCAAAGATAGAGGTACAGTACACAGAGCCCTCTAGGATAACACCAGCCAATCAGAGCCAGGTTTCTCCAGAGTTGACCTCCACTACTGAGCCTGAGGGGGAGAGGGACTCATCAGGCCAAACAGGCCAAGACCAGAAGCTACCTGAAGAACCCCAGAATCCAGTCAGAATCCATCCAGAGGAGAATCAGGAGACCCAGAACGTCAGAGAGAGTGAAGGAGAGAAAGAGGAGGAAGTATTCACACTTCCCTCTCAGGAAGACTCAACTGAAATCCTTCCATCATTACATCAGGGGGAATCACTGAAAGCTGACTTCCCTCCCATACCTGGCAACCCAAAGTCACAAAGTCAGAGTGAGAAGAGTGAGTCTCCCCCTCCTACAGACTCAAAGGCAGGCTCTGGCAACTCAGTGTCCACACACGCTGATGTCTCGTCCGAAAGGACCACGCCCCGTGATGGACCGTGGGCAAACCCTTCCGGAGACTTCCGGCTCTGCAAGTCCTCCAGCTCCCGGAGGCTCACCCGCAGGCTCTCTGAGGATCTCTTCACTAACCCCAACCAATCACAACCCACCTTCACACACTCCAATCAATCAAATACAAGTTTAATTCAGTCCAATCAACCACAGCCCACACCTCCCATTCATGTACCAAAGCACACAGAATCACCCCAACGAGTGACAGGGAGCACCCCGGCCACTGTCCCACCTCAGACTGGGCCCACACCAGACAGAGGGCCGACCGACACCCCCAGGCGATTTGGTCTCTTCCGCAGGCACAAAGATCCCGTCCCCAAAATCCTGATCCAGGACTTCAGTGATGGGACGGGTGAGGGGCGCACGGTCAAGGGGAAGGAAGAGGAGGAGAAGCTGAGCTCCAGAGAGAGGAGGAGGAGACGGAGGGAGCAGGAGAGGAGGGAGAAAGAGGAGGAGAAGTTACGGAAGAAGAGGGAGAAGGAGTTGGAGAAAGAGAGAAAGAGGGAGAGGAGGAAGCCTCAGACGAGGGGGAAGAGTTTTCAGGTGCAACCCAGCAATGTTCCCCTCCCTGGAAACAGTGGCTCACAGACATTTGGTTCCAAAAGAAACTCAACTCCATCTATGGAGACATACTTTTAATAAGCAAGGAAAGAAATCGACATACTAAGTTTTTACAAACCACAAAAATGACCCATAAAACATCTCATCCAAGTGTAGACTTAAAAAATTAAAAATGTAAATAAAACAATTTATATTTTCAAACTGAGGAAAAAATGTTTGTTTTTTTATTCTAGGGCTTGTGTACATTGATCATCGACATAAACAGGAAGTGCTTGTTGTCCATTTCCTCATAATTCCAGAATCCCCAGTGTGATATCATCATCATGGTCCAATAAAAAGGCTGAATGTCCCGTCACTGTCCCTCAGAGAATCTACTGAGTGCAGACTTTCTTCTCAAAGCTGCAACGGTCATTAGAACTAGAAAGGTCTGCATACTTTAAATCCAGATTCAAAAAAATTATTACAAGGTTAAGTCTGCATCCAATGTGATTAGTACAGTCTTCAGATTAGATCCAGACCTTTTTTAATCTCTTTAAATATCTCCTCGCAGGGATTCTATAAGTAGGTTTAACAAACAGTCTCCCAAACACATACACACACAAACACACGTGGCTTCAACTCCACCACCCCAGGTCATGGCAATGATGCTTGGGTGTCGTCGTCGCTGTCACTGGCCAACACTTCTTGGCTCTTGATCGTCTGATTGGTCAGTTGAGAATCAGAGGGACAGACTGACCCGAAAAACAGCGAGCGGAACTGAGCGGGGATAAAGTGAGAGATGGGGGAGAGCGGTTCGTTTTACATTGATCCCAGCAGTTGTATAAGTAACAGCAAGCCCTTTGACAACAAAGCTCACCTTTTTATTTGGAGGTCTTTCAGTGTCCTCGGTCTCTTCCTCCTCCTCCTCCTCTCCGCTCTCTAGCCTGCGCCTGTGTATGGCTACAGATGGCTGAGTTGTAAGTGTGTGATTGGGCGAGGGGGACCGGGGTGCAGGGGCATCGGAGGGACCTGCTAATTCACTGGTCTCCATGGCAATGAGGTAGGAGTCAATGTCGTCGTTCATAAAGTCGTCAGGAGGTGGCGGCGAGCGAGCTCTGGGGAGAGCGGAGAGGATTCTGGGTAAAGAGCAGGGTCCTGTACAAAGAGGTATGACTGTTCTGAATGTTTGACAGTTAATGTTCAATTACTGTTTTGTATTATTGTTGTTATGGTTACGGAGGTTGGAATCATCAGACAGAGTGGCAAGCACGAAGTTCACCTCCAGAACACTGTCTGTTACACTTAACACCAAGGGTCTGACAAAAACAGATACACAGAAATTAGTGATACACAGGAAACAAAATATCCTAATACCTTTCATATTGGTATGTGTGAGTTGTGAATATGTATCCTTACCTGCCTGGCTCATCAAAATACACAGAGACAGGAAGACCTGTGGATTCTGCAAACACCAGCAAGCCCTGAAAGACAAGGCAACACTTCATTAAGTGGCCTGCTATGATGCCTTCAAATTACTTATGACATACCACGCCAGATTATAACAACAGTAATAACCCATTTGACAAGTGACATAACCCCACATACCCTCAGCTCCTTTAGGCAGAATGTGATGCTGGTCTGAGCTCCGACAGCAAAGTGGTCAAACTCATCAGAACTCAGACACAGTTCAGTCAGCATGGCTTTGGATTGCTCTGCAAGAGAGAGAGAAAGGGAGTGGGGGGAGATTAAATATATTACTATCATGTTGCTATATTGGGTTATTGACTTATTAAAAAATACAAAATAAACACTATACCACCAACACTTCAATAGTGTAGAAAAACAAAACGTTTCTCCTCACCTGCCTCGTCATCTACATGGTTCCTGAACCACACTCGTTCTCCACTCACTGACACACTCACCTCTTCCAGAGAGGGAGGGAAATGCAGCACTGTGTCAACCAGCAACCTGGAGTAAAGAAAGAAGGACAAATAAAAGCGATGCACAGGAGGTAAGATGACAGGAGAGGAACACTGAAAAAGAGAGAGCGAGAGAGAGAATGTGTTGACCTGGGCTGGGCGCGAAGCATGTTGGCACAGCTCTCTTTATCAAACACGGCCTGCAGACTCTCACTGTCCTGGAATGACAGGTTGTGTGTCTTCAGCAGCCCTACAGAACGCAAACACACACACACACAATTGATATGCCTTGGTTAGGGGAAAGCTAAGGATGTAAGGAAGTTTAAATTGGTTGACACTCTTTAGATAAAACTGTTCTATGGTTATTTTATGGCACTTTAACGGTCTGTACCATGTTTGCAGTGCAGGGTGAAGGTGAGACGACTCTTCTCTCCATCCAGTTCAATGTGACACTTCTCTACTGTCTTCTCCAGAGACGACAGGGACCTGAACACAGCCTGCACACACTGAGAGAGAGGGAGAGAGAGAGGAGAATAAGTAGACAGTATTAAACTGTAGATAACAGAAATGTGTCAAACAGGGTTGGGCTTAATTCGAATTGAAGGCAGTCAATTCAAGAAGTGATTAGAATGTAAAATTCAGAATATTTTATTTTTTATGAATAACTTATACTTCTCAGTTTATTGAGAAGTCATTGAAAATAAATGTAATTTTTTTCCATTATTGAATTGTTATTTTAGTTTACTTCCTGGATTGACTGCCTTCAATTCGAATTGAGCCCAACCCTGGGGTCAAAGCAATGTGTCTGTACCTTGATGGCCATCTTGCAGCGAAAAGCATGTCCACAGGGAATGGTGTACCTGTAAAAGAATGTAAGCAGCCATAGGTAGTGTACCCTATCTTTCTTTCGCGTTCTCACACACACACACACACCATACCTGCTGAAGAAGAGTGGGGAGAAAAGGAAGCATGCGTAGGCTGAGCGGGACGAGTTCACAGAACGCAGAGCCAGCTGGGAGACAGGAAACAGGAAAGATATACTTTACAGTTTCAGCCCAATCCCTGGGCCGCAATGATGTCTTGGCAACAATAGTGTAGAAGTTAGTGAGAATGAGTGTCAGTGTATTTTGGTATGCATATCCAAGTGTGTGTGTGTGTATCATGGTAAATCACCCCATTCTCCTGTGGCTCCAGGTACAACTCATCACCTATCCTGGACAGAGAGTGGATGGCCTTGGCCAGCACTGTAAAACACAGACACACAAATCATCACAATTTCATTCAAGAAAAAGGCATGTAACTAGCTAGCTAGGTGGTGGTATAAAATGTATTCTCAAATGTCAGGTGGGATAAGTACCTTTCACGTTGCCCCCTGTCACAACGCAGTCCATGTCAGGGAGGTGACAGTACTTCAGTGTGAGTGGCCTCTCTGGATGCAGGGTTGTTTGAGTTACCTTACAGGTATACAGATCACACTTTCATAGCGCCTGGACAGGAAGGGTGTGTCAGTCAGAGACATATATAGCTACAGTTACAAGGGGTTTCTTGGCTACTCATCCCTCGCAGAAAGCTGACAAATATCAAGGTGACTATGTTTGATAGCAAATTATCAGTGAGCAAAGGTTGCTCCAGGGACTTTTGAAATGGGTAGCACTTGTCAACATGATTGCAGAAGGAAGCTAGCCAGCAAAAAATGTAATTCCAAAGGAGTAACGTTATATTAATGGCAAATTAGCAAAGTTATTTACTGACCAAAGATTGCTAGCGACGTTATAACACCAGTTCACAATGTAGCTAGCTAAGGGTACTTGCTGCATGGATAGCTTGTTAGCTAGCTAGCTACTTAGCTAGCTAGCAAGCTAACAGTACCAGCTAGCTAGCTAGCTAGTTGAGTAAAGTGAAATCTGTTTAGCTAGCTAGCATTTTAGTCAGAAACTATCATTCCTGCTCGACTGGCTAGATTCAGAAGGTTTGTGCATTATACCGGCCATTAATATTATTCACTAACTTCCATAGCTAGCTATAAATATACACAGCAAAGCGTTGTAAATACTCACTTTGTTTACTTCAAAGCCGCCATAACGCGCCTCTTTCCGGCCGACCAATCAGAGAAACGAATGGGCGTGTTCTTGGTGATGAAGGGCCTGCGCATATACTGATCTGTCTGTATTAATGATGGGAAGTTCGGCTCTTTTCTGAGAGCCGGCTCTTTTGACTCGGCTCCCAAAGAAGAGCCGGCTCTTTCGACTCCCGAACGGCTCTTTATTTAGGATCTTTTGTAGCCTATATTTTACCTTAACTTTGAAAAAAAATCATGGTTTATGTGTTGAAAACCCTTTTGCTTTCAGTGTTTTTATGAGAGACCTTATAATGCCTAATTCTGTGCATTTATTCTGTGACAAAACCACTCTTACATTTGTTTATTTCAATTAAACTTTTTTATTGCACAAATTAACAATAAACTTCAAACAAATCCACAGAACAGAATCAAAACCAGAACCAAACTCCAGCAAACAGCATTAGTCCTCAGGGCAGGTTGGCATTCAGGAAGATCAGATGCCTCAGCTTGGATGGGCTGATAGGCCTGATACGATTTCGCCTCTCCGTGAGTATCTGCCCTGTTTTGGAGAAGATTCTCTCAGAAGGAACTGATGTGGCAACAATACATAGTCTCCCCTCCATCACATCAGTTGCAGTAGGAGAGGTTATACTTGCACGCATGGGGATGGCAGTAGACGTTACAGCAGCTGTTGTTCTGGTATGAGACACACCAGGATCAGTAGATGGTGAGCTGGCTTGCCCTCTCTCCTCTAACTGCACTGTAGGATGGACAGTTCTTGTATGTCTATGCAGGTTTGTGGTGGAACCTGCTCTTATAGTGACCTTCGTTTTGCAGTGAAGGCACTCTGCTTTCTTGTTCCCAATATCTTTAAACTGCAGCCAGATGCTGCTTCGCTTTCTAGTGTCACTCATAGTTAAACGACACGACAATGCAAGACGCACACACGCTCCTCAGTCCGCTCTGTCTCTCTCTTCACTTGCAGTGGAGTCAAGTGGTGTGTCTGCCCCGCCCCCTCTCTGTTTACACATCCTTAATTCTCACGTGAATGCCGCATGCTGGTCGCCATGCTGGCCAATCATAACAGACCTCTGTGAAAGTGAAACCTAAGCAGCGAATGGGCAAAAAACTGGGAGCCGGCTCTCACTCGATGCGAGCCGGCTCTTCTGATTCACTACAAAGAGCCGGCTCTCAGAGCCGATGCTTGTGCGCATGACCCATCACTAGTCTGTATCTTTGGGCAGCTTCCAAACAACGCGGAGTATCAAGTCTAATCGGTAAATCCTTCATTAGAGAAACAGGTCCTATCAATCAATTCACACACTCCACAGCTTTCAATTGGAGGTTGTAACTATACTGAACAAAAATATAAACGCAACATGGAACAATTTCAATGATTTTACTGAGTTACAGTTGGTAGAGCATGTCGCTTGCAACGCCAGGGTTGTGGGTTCGTTTCCCACGGGGGGGGCAGTATGAAAAATGTATGCACTCACTAACTGTAAGTAGCTCTGGATAAGAGCGTCTGCTAAATGACTAAAATGTAAATGTAATCTATGGATTTGACATGATTGGGCAGGGGCACAGCCATGGGTGGGCCTCCCCAGCGAATCAGAAGGAGTTTTCCCCCACAAAAGGGCTTTATTACAGACAGAAATACTCCACAGTTTCATCAGCTGTCTGGGTGGCTGGTCTCAGATGATCCCACAGGTGAAGAAGCCGGATGTGGAGGTCCTGGGCAGGCGTGGTTACACGTTTGGGTGTACTGCCATATTCTCTAAAACGACGTTGGAGAGAAATTAGCATTAAATTATCTGTCAACAGCTCTGGTGGACATTCCTGCAGTCAGCATGTCAACTTGAGACATCTGTGGCATTGTGTTGTGTAACAAAACTGTACATTTTAGAGTTGCCTTTTGTTGTACCCAGCACAAGGTGCTGTGTAATGATCATGCTGTTTAATCAGATTCTTGATATGCCACGCCTGTCAGGTGGATGGATTATCTTGGCAAAGGAGAAATGCTCACTAACAGGGATGTAATCAAATGTGTGGCAAAAATTTGAGAGTGGCGCAGTGGTCTAAGGCACTGCATCACAGTGCTAGCTGTGCCACTAGAGATCCTGGTTCGAGTCCAGGCTCTGTCGCAGCCGGCCGCGACCGGGAGACCCATGGGCGGCGCACAATTGGTCCAGCGTCGTCCAAGGTAGGGGAGGGTTTGGCCGACTGTAAGTCGCTCTGGATAAGAGCGTCTGCTAAATGACTAAAATGTAAATACTGTTTTTGTCTGTATGGAACATTTCTGGGATATTTTATTTAAGCTCATAAAACATGGGACCAACACTTTACATGTTGCGTTTTATATTTTTGTTTATATAACATTTGTTTGCAAAGAACATCTCACAGTTGTTCAAAATCACTCATGTTCAAAATCAGCTTCAACATGATCAAATTTCTGTTAGAAGAACAAAAAGGATTTTGTAAATGTATCACAGATATATCTTCGTGTGGAACAGTAGAAGCAATGTCTTTCCTAATGTGAAGCCAACTCCTTTTGCTCAGACAAAAATAGCCCCAAAAAAGCCTCCTGACCACACTATGCTGAGAAAGAGGGCATGTGCCAGTGTATACATGTGTGGCAGAGAGACAGAATGAGAGAGAGAGAGAGAGAGAAAGCAAAAGAGAGAGAGAGAGAGAGAGAGAGTCACTGTCACTTGTGGATGAAAGGGCTATAGAGTAGTTAGACCAGCCTCACTGGTCTTTCTCGTTGGTCTGGGTGCATGTCTCTGTCTGTAAGGCCTGTGGAATGCTGATGACCCTCTTCTCCTCCTAGTGATGACATGATCACTCCCCGATCGAAAGAAGGAAAACTTCTCCACCACGAAAATAGGCACGTGTGACTTCTAGAGATAGAGAGAAACAAACAGGAGAGTGAGATAATTTGATAGAGAGGAAAAGGAAGAGAGAGTGCCAGAGTGAGAGAGAGCGAGAGAGTGTAAGAGAGACAGAAGAGTTTGAGCGGTTTTTAGCGTTGCTGTTTTTTGACACTGCGGAGTCGACAGAGCAATGTTACAACTTTTCTGACAACCCATGGAGGACTGGAATGAGCATGCAACAGACAGAGGAAATAAGGGGAAAGAATATGTCAACAATCCATCGGGAAAAACTGGTGAAGTATGACAGTGGAGAATGACTGGAATGAAAACGAGAACAACCCTAACATGCTTCCTAACAAGACAAAAGACGCCAGGGCACATGCCTGAAACTGAACTAAGACTGAGGACAAACACAAGGAATATTCCAGATTGTTCTCTGTAACTCAATCTCAATAGCCGCTGGTCTGTCTAATCCATAATCCATATACAGCATATCATATTATGTACTGTATGTTTGTTTGTATATACCATCATTGGTCTAACCTAGGGGGTCTGATGTAAGAGTGCTCTCTGTCCTGGATGTCTCAACCAAGCCCCTCCGTGGACACCCAGACTCTGCTTCAGTCCATGCTCCAGAGACTGAGGCTCCAGCCTGGCTCAGAGACCCAGCACGGCAGGCAGGGACAGGCCCCCCACGGCCCCACCACAGCTGCCCAGGGCCAGGGGGAGGATGGGGGGAGACCTGGGGCTAACATCATTGGCAATGGATCTGTGGCGCTGTCTCCGGCTGATGATGTCAGAGGGGCTGAGGGCAAAGGGGGATGTGAGAAGGCCAGGAAGCATGAGATGAGGATGTGGGACTCCAGGGAGGAGTTTGGGATACCGGCTTGGGACAGTAATGTTTGGGGATCCAGACGGAAAGAGAAAGGGGAGGAAGGGAGGAAGCAACCCACTGGCAGTCTCCCCAAGTTGGACAGGGGACAGATGGTGTCATCCCCTTCGGCTGCTCAGGGTGCCCCTGTCCTCACCCCCTCCCCCTCACAGGATGCTGGCAGTGAAAGAGGTGACCCAGGGGGGTCAGCGGGGGCTCTACCAACAATGATGACCTTCACAGGAACTCAAACCGGGAATGAGGGCCACATTGACCCATCACCTCTGGGTAACTCATCTCTAAACTCCAAGACCAAGGGTGCTCAGAACCATGATGGGTCGGTTCTAATGGCGTCAAACTCTGACTTTACCCCCAGAGTCTATGATTGGTCCTTGAAGAGCACAGAATTATATCCAGACATGGGGAGTCAAATGGAGAGGTGGCGGCCTTTGGAGAATGGGTCAGAGATTCCGGGACATGATGTCATGGAGATTATGTCACCCAGTCAAGGTGTAGCAGAAAACACCTCGTCAACTAAGATGATGAAGAGATTGTCTGAGAACACAACACAGAGATGGACACAGAGGATAAAGGAGAAATGGAGGGACAGGCATGGGAGTTTTGGGAAGAAAAGGAAAGCGGAGGATGGAGTGAGAGAAGAGAGGAAAGATGCAAAACAAGTTAAAGTAGGTACAGTAAAGTTTACTTTGACTCATTTTATTTATTTGATGATACAGATCATTTCATTAGCAAATACATCAACAAGTAACATCTTCGCTAACCTTTGTTAGCTTACTGACTAGCATTACACTCGAAGATTCAATACATTTTTCATTCAACAGTTTCCACGGCAACATCAGCTGTCAACCAGAGAAGATAAAGTCACTAAGATGTCCAATAAAGAAGGCGATACTCAGTCACCAATCAGAGAGGGCAAGGAGGAAGCCCCTCCCACTCTGTCAGAAGACAGTGGTACAGAGGGTCAGTTCAGGTCGGTTCAAAACAACCAGACAATCAAACAGCTGTCAGTGTAGCAGATCAGCGTCGATATGTGTTAGCGGCCATGGTTTGGTTGTTCAGCCTCTGTGCATTTGGCTAACTCATTACCCAAGGAAGTAGATTATAACTACTGTCTTGTGATTTGATGTGCATTGGTTCAAATGTAATATGTGTACCAGTTTGCCTATAGTTACGGCATGGAGTATTTCCTAGTCAGGTCATGAAAACCTTTTTGCCTTAATTATACACTATGGAACAGCGGGGACTGTGAAGAGACACACAGGCACAGACACACATACACATGATAAGACCCGCACTCTACACACACGTACAGACAGACACACATACACATGATAAGACCCGCACTCTACACACACGTACAGACAGACACACATACACATGATAAGACCCGCACTCTACACACACGTACAGACAGACACACATGCACATGATAAGACACGCACTCTACACACACGTACAGACAGACACACATACACATGATAAGACCCGCACTCTACACACACGTACAGACAGACACACATACACATGATAAGACACGCACTCTACACACACGTACAGACACACATACACATGATAAGACACACACTCTACACACACATACACATGAAGGGATCCTTAATAAATACAAATACAAACAGGGCTAAGAGATTCTTCTGACTATGTGATCTAACTAGGAATAACACCTTGCTCAAGATATTACCTACCTATGATTTCACATCTGAGTAAGTTCTGTGTGCTATTTGTGTATGCAAGGGGAGGTTGTCATAGCTGAGACATTAGTTAGGGTGATACTGTGCACTTTCAGCTTTGAGGTGTCAGACACACCCTAGTCACTGACAGTTACTGTCTCTCTCACTCGCACACACACAGGAAGTTCTCAGTTCCTGTTTTAGTTAGTATTGAGTAAGACAGTGGTGCTTTGATAGATAGTTATATACTGTATGTACATGTTTGATATATCTAATCTAGTATTCCTTATTTGTCATGACAGATCCCCAAGTTCCTTTGAGTTCAGTCTTGGATCCTTTAGCTTGTTGGAGGAGATCCTCACAGGGCAGGAGTGGGCCAGGTTTCTAAACCCATCACAAGTAGACGCCTCAGCCAATCAAACACCAGCTGAAGAGGTCACAAATCAATCAGAGACCAGCCAGAACCGCCCACAAGATCATGAGAGCGCCCAATCAACTTTGACCTTGGACAGAGTCAGCCAATCAGGAAACGTGAACAGTCAGTGGGACTTCAGACCAAGTGAATTGGACCAAAGTTATGATAGAAGCGCTGATGTTTCTGCACCTGTCAATATGAATATCACAGAACCAAGCCTTGTCCAAGAACAGAACAGTAAATGTGAACTCATCCAATCAGCACCAAAGGAATACTGTCATGTCCAATCACAAACCAGCTCTGATGAAGTGAGGCCAAATCATATCCCTGTGTTAGAGTTCTCCTTCATTAAGGTAAGATTTCACTCAAACATTATTGGGTAGTTTCCTGGATGCAGATTAAGCCTAATCCTGGACTAAAAGGTAATTTAAATTAGGAGATTCTCCATTGAGTTTGCATTTTAGTCCAGGACTAAATTTAATCTGTGTCCGGGAAATCGCCCCTATAGGCCTTAACTTAAACCCTATCACTAACCTTTTATGTAACCCTGAATTAACTCATCCTGATTAACTAAAATATATGCCTTTGGGGGGGTTCTACTAAGATACCATATGGAATTGTTTCAAGATGGTCATACCATGGATCATTTAGCTATTTGATTTGGAATTTTAGGACCACTGTAGGTATATAAAAAAATAATAATGAATTTGTCCTTTACTACTGTACTATAGCCCATAGAAATGCATTGAATAACATTAATAAATGGCAAAACAGAGTAAAAAAAAGAATCATAAGGAATAATTTTTGAAGTGTCTGTCCTATATCTAGGAGTTATAAGAAAGCTCAGGAAATATTTTAGTTTTTTTGACACATATTTAACCCCTTTTTTTGTTGGCACAAAACTACCTCCATACTTCCACTCATTTTTTAAACCAGTACCGGGTTACCTTCAGACGAGTGTAGCCCAAACGGTTTGGACACTACAGACAGAAGTTGGCACATCGGCGGTACTGACTTCAGACGAGTCCAGTGGGACCAAACCGATTTTCGGGATGTCTCATGGTCTGACAAACACCGCTGTAGTTCCACCGCAGATGCGGAAGGTCAACATAGGCGGATGCAGTGGATTGACTCAGCCCTTGCAAAAAAACGATATCTCTATCTTAAACTGACAGATTTTGATGGGGATTTTTGTATTATGTTACATAGATTGATGCACTGGTGCGTCAGTAATAGACTCTTAAGGATTAAAGTTGATAATAGTGTACCTTGTTGTTCCACAGCCAGTGGAGGTCTTGGACAGCTCTGCCCTGAAAAGCAGGGTCCACCTGAACAGAAAAAGAGTGCACCAGTCACAGGAGAGGGAAGAAGAGAGGGAATGTTTAAAAGGAGAGGGGAGAGAGAGAAAAGAAGACAACTCAGTCCCATCTGATGAGGACAAGAGGGAAGAGGGGGACATCTTCATGATGCCTCTCTACCCCCTGAAATCCTCCCTTTCCCCTCTCACTCCATCCTCCCCCTCTTCCTCCCCCTCCTCACATCCCCTTGTCACCCGAAGTATACTGCGACACTCCATGTCTCAAGATTTAGAGTCCTCACTATCAATGGAAACAGTGACCAAAAAGGTAAGGACAGATTTTACTCTCAGTTGTCTGTCCCACACTGTCAGCATTTGGACTACTGTAAATTGAAAAATCACCTGGGGCATTCACCCAACCCTTCTCTCTCACTCTTTCTCTCTGTCTCTCTCTCTCTTCTCTCCTCTCTCTTTCTCAGAGGCGGATGTCAAAATCTCGTCACGTGCGGTTCTCTGAGGAGGTAGTTACCATGCCGCCCAGCCTCCTGATCCAGCAGGATTACGAATCAGAGGAGGATTGTGGGACAGAGGAGTACTCCACACTAGAGGAGAATGCAGTGATGAAGGAGGAAGTTGAAGTTGTGCCGATGATGCCACAGCCCACTGCTGCTCTCCCCGCCTGGATATTAGCTCTGAGGAAGAAGACAAGGAAGAAACACTGAACAATAACTGGCTCATCCTTGTGCTTATCCTTGTCTACCCTTATTTAAACAAGAAATTACCTTGAGAATCTCCTTTGCAAGAGAGACTTGGCAATATAGTGAAAGCACTTTGTAATTACTTTTGCATCTTTTTTTTTGCTTCGCTCAATCTACAAGCAAACACACTCATGTCATTACATGATCGTTATGTTTATGTCTGAAAATGTTCTAAGTACATTAGCATGGAATGTCAGGAGACAATAGTTATAATGGACTGTTTCTCTCTCTAAATTCAATTCAATTTGCTTTATTGGCATGACGTAACAATGTACATATTGCCAAAGCTTACTTTGGAGATGTACAATATTAACATAATTTTCTCTCTCTCTCTTGTCTCTCTCCTCTCTCTCCTCATCAGTCCTTATTAACAGTGGTATAACACCATTAAGAAGCTCTTTAGCTGATCTATTAGTGCTGTGATGGGTCCTTGGTGAGAGGAGGAGTGCACAGGTTGTGTATGTGTGTGTGTGTGTGTGTGTATATGTATATGCGCATATTTGTTTTCCACCAGGTTCCAAGATCACTATAAGTCCACGTAATCTCTTCTCATACCCCCTTAAACCCCCCATCGTTATAGTACATCACAAATGGAGATCATAAGAGCAAGACAGAGATGGAGAAAGGGATGAGGCCAGGTACCTGTAACATATGAACTACAGAGTATGTACAAAGGTAATGGGACCAGGGCAAAGCTTTTATGTGGCGGCAGACTGTGTAACAACTATAATATTGAGAGTAACAATTTATAAAGTCCCCTGTAGCTCAGTTGAGCATGGCGCTTGCAACGCCAGGGTTGTGGGTTCGTTTTCCCACGGGGGGCCAGTATGAAAATGTATGCACTCACTAACTGTAAGTTGCTCTGGATAAGAGCGTCTGCTAAATGACAAAAATTTAAAATAAAGTTATTTTAAGCTATAATAGTTTGTTTTTACTCATTTATTCATCCCACCGTACAGAGATAGTTTGCCCCAAAAGATTGGAACATTTTAAAAGTTCTTCAAGGGGTTCAATTGTTACCTTCACCCACATGAACATGGAACATATCAACAGCTGCTGATGAACTTAGGAAGTGGGGGAGGATCCTCCTCTCTGCCGATTGGTTGAAGTGGAATGTCACTCAAAGCTGCTGCTGCTGCTGCGTCTTCTTCTTCTTCTATGGTATAATGCGGTCCACAAATGTTTAAGGTGCATGCCGCCACCTACTGTGCTGGAGTGTGCAATTAATCATGGTTTGCCTAATTCTGTACTACAAGGAAAGAAAAAAAATCAAAAGAAAAAAATCCCTACTAACTTCTAACAAACCCTGTCTCATGTCACTCAAATTATAACCAACTAATTGCAGCATTACCGCAAAAATTGAGCAGGAAAGTGGAAGGGGGAGAAGCTAAGGAACTTGTCTGTCGGCCCTGCATTAAAGACCAAAATTGGTTAAAGAACATTGTGATAAATAAGAAAGTATACCAGTTTAATTTAAGGACCCAAAATTCGACAGCTGTGCCATAGAGGTTGCAAAAAAGTTGGGAAGAGATTTTCGATTAATTGATTCCAAGGCACATTGTTTATGAACTGATACACAAAACGAAGCCGGATTCAAAACTTAGTTTTTCAATTTTAAAGATTAAACAAAAATCTTGCAACCAATAGAATGTTATATATATATGGGGGATACAACCATTTTGCTGCGAAGAGACAGAATCATTAGCTCACCTGTTTTGGTACTGCCCATACAGTGGGGGAAAAAAGTATTTAGTCAGCCACCAATTGTGCAAGTTCTCCCACTTAAAAAGATGAGAGAGGCCTGTAATTTTCATCATAGGTACACGTCAACTATGACAGACAAATTGAGAAGAAAAAAAATCCAGAAAATCACATTGTAGGATTTTTAATGAATTTATTTGCAAATTATGGTGGAAAATAAGTATTTGGTCACCTACAAACAAGCAAGATTTCTGGCTCTCACAGACCTGTAACTTCTTCTTTAAGAGGCTCCTCTGTCCTCCACTCGTTACCTGTATTAATGGCACCTGTTTGAACTTGTTATCAGTATAAGAGACACCTGTCCACAACCTCAAACAGTCACACTCCAAACTCCACTATGGCCAAGACCAAAGAGCTGTCAAAGGACACCAGAAACAAAATTGTAGACCTGCACCAGCCTGGGAATACTGAATCTGCAATAGGTAAGCAGGTTGGTTTGAAGAAATCAACTGTGGGAGCAATTATTAGGAAATGGAAGACATACAAGACCACTGATAATCTCCCTCGATCTGGGGCTCCACGCAAGATCTCACCCCGTGGGGTCAAAATGATCACAAGAACAGTGAGCAAAAATCCCAGAACCACACGGGGGGACCTAGTGAATGACCTGCAGAGAGCTGGGACCAAAGTAACAAAGCCTACCATCAGTAACACACTACGCCGCCAGGGACTCAAATCCTGCAGTGTCAGACGTGTCCCCCCTGCTTAAGCCAGTACATGTCCAGGCCCGTCTGAAGTTTGCTAGAGTGCATTTGGATGATCCAGAAGAGGATTGGGAGAATGTCATATGGTCAGATGAAACCAAAATAGAACTTTTTGGTAAAAACTCAACTCGTCGTGTTTGGAGGACAAAGAATGCTGAGTTGCATCCAAAGAACACCATACCTACTGTGAAGCATGGGGGTGGAAACATCATGCTTTGGGGCTGTTTTTTCTGCAAAGGGACCAGGACGACTGATCCGTGTAAAGGAAAGAATGAATGGGGCCATGTATCGTGAGATTTTGAGTGAAAACCTCCTTCCATCAGCAAGGGCATTGAAGATGAAACGTGGCTGGGTCTTTCAGCATGACAATGATCCCAAACACACCGCCCGGGCAACGAAGGAGTGGCTTCGTAAGAAGCATTTCAAGGTCCTGGAGTGGCCTAGCCAGTCTCCAGATCTCAACCCCATAGAAAATTTTTGGAGGGAGTTGAAAGTCCGTGTTGCCCAGCGACAGCCCCAAAACATCACTGCTCTAGAGGAGATCTGCATGGAGGAATGGGCCAAAATACCAGCAACAGTGTGTGAAAACCTTGTGAAGACTTACAGAAAACGTTTGACCTGTGTCATTGCCAACAAAGGATATATAACAAAGTATTGAGAAACGTTTGTTATTGACCAAATACTTATTTTCCACCATAATTTGCAAATAAATTCATTAAAAATCCTACAATGTGATTTTTTTTCTTCTCAATTTGGCTGTCATAGTTGACGTGTACCTATGATGAAAATTACAGGCCTCTCTCATCTTTTTAAGTGGGAGAACTTGCACAATTGGTGGCTGACTAAATACTTTTTTTCCCCACTGTATGTAGCTTGTTTTTGGTCACAGGTTCAGGAATGGCTGAAGAATTACAACATTTACCTGAAGCTAATTCTGCAAATAGCATTGCTGGGTGATTTGAAAAGTCATAGTCAATCGATCAATAATATAATACTCTTAGCAAAACATTTTATCATTAATTTACAATCTGTAGAAACAATGAGAATAGAAAGGTTCAGGACGTTTGTGAAACATCACAGCACAGTTGAAAAATATATGGCAGCTAGAAATCAAAACTGGATGTTTCATCAGAGGTACATCAAATCCAATTTTATTGGTCACATACACATATAATATAATAATAATATGCCATTTAGCAGACGCTTTTATCCAAAGCGACTTACAGTCATGCGTGCATACATTTTTTTGTGTATGGGTGGTCCCGGGGATCGAACCCACTACCTTGGCGTTACAAGCGCCGTGCTCTACCAGCTGAGCTACAGAGGACCACATATTTAGCAGATGCTATTGCGGGTGTAGCGAAATCCTGAAGGATGGGACTAAAAATAACAAAAAAACAAGATAACTAATGTAAAATATACTGTGTCCGTAAAATGTATATAGTATGTATAAGCTGGAAGTAGAAAGCTAAGTATTGTTGTCCATTAGTTTAGTCCAATTAGGGGAGGGTTAGAGGAAGATAATAAATGAGAAAAATAAAATATATATTTACCAATAAATATATGGGGGATTGGAAATGATGCAGACAATTACATTGATAGAAGCCACAATATATCTGCAATATTAAAGCTGATCTACCCACCCAAACAAAAATGGATGGACTATGTACAAAAAGTGCTGTAATGTCTAAACGGTTCACCCGATATGGATGAAAATACCCTCAAATTAAAGCTGACAGTCTGTACTTAGCTCATAGTCATTGTATCATTTCAAATCCAGTGCTGGAGTACAGAGCCAAAACAACAAAAAATGTGTCACTGTGCCAATATTTCTGGAGCTTACTGTATTTGCCTCAAATCTAGGGTTAATGGTGGTAACATTCAAAACGTATTACATGGCCTCCTTTTAAAGCATACAGTCTGAGTACAGAAGCCTTACCAGTCCCACAGAGGTAAAGGTGGCTACTACGTTGATCAGAGTAGGAACTGTGTTGAACTTCCCCGCCTGAAAGGACAGAGACAGATGAATTCCATATGATACACAGATAACAGGTACGAAAGCGCGCACACACACACACACACACCCTAATCCACACTCACGAGGCCAGTGACCAGGATATCAAAGCGGATGGCGTAGGCCTTGTGGAGAGTGCTGAACTCTGTCCCATTCTCATTTTTGTCATATTTGGCAAATCTGTGGATGGAGATAGAGGGGGAGACAGTGTCAATGAACACAGCAATAAAACAAGGAAGAGGGGGGTAAGGAAATTGGAGAGGAGAAAAGGGGGGTGGAAAATGACCTGAAAGAAGAAGGGGAGAAGGAGGAAGAAAGGGGGATTCCCTTGAATGGTACTAAACTGAAAGGGGTTTCAGTACTTGAAGTTGTATCCCTTAGCGATGCCGTTCTTCTGAAACACATCGTCACGTAAAGGAGTAGTGTGGTTCACATCTCTCTTCTGACACATCCAGATTACACTGCCATTCAATGTTGATCGCAATCTCTCCACCCTGATAGAGGGAGATAGAGGGAGTGAAGAGAAGGGTGGATAGGTGAGGAGGGGGAAGAGGAAATGTAAAGAGAAGCATGTGGGACTGGAGATATATAAAATGGAGAGGGGAAGAGAGGTTGAGAAACCAGAATGAGAGAGAGGTGGAGAGTAGAGGAAAGAAATTGATGGAGATATAGGAGAGGATGAGGGGGAAGAGGGGATGAGATAGGTCTCACTGTCTGAGCGATGGTGGAGAACTTCTGTCCTGTGTAGCGCAGCACTTCTCCCACCTTGAAGATGGGTCAGTGGCGGTTGTGCTCCAGGTCATATGTAGAGCTCCTGATATAAATTGCATTCAGGGACGACGGGAAGTTCCCTCTGTGGGGGAGAGGGTGAGAGGGAGAGGGAGAGGGAAGGTAAAAACGAGAGTGATAGTGCCAAATCTCCTTCAGCAGAAAAGAGAGAGCAACGAGTTGACAGGAAAGTGGGAGGGAGACCATAGGAAAGTAGGGGTGCTGGGGGTGCAAGGGGAGAGGGAAAAAATGGGATATTTAAAAATTTAATTAATATTCAAACTGTAGGCTACAACCAATCATTGACAATGCACTACCGCGAGGTTGAACATTTCCGGTTCATTCCTTCCTGTAGGCTAGCAGTTAGCATTTACAAGATCAAGGTCAATCAAAATCAAAATGTCTCCGAATTCTTTTTCAGATATATTCGTTTCCCATTTAACAACTAATGTTTTGCACAAAGTAAATCACCTCACACACTGGAAATCTACAATGGATTCACAAAAGTCTACCTACTGAGAATGCGTAAATGTCCAAACTGTAAATGAAAGCAAACTCGGACTTTACAAGAGGCAGTTGAGAATTCTACCACGAAATCAAACACAGATTTATACCTCTGGGGATTGCATAATTGTCGACGATCCATGTTCGAAAGCTGTTGCATTGGACGGGAATCGAACCCGGGAATCGAACCCGGGCCTCTCGCGTGGCAGGCGAGAATTCTCCCACTGAAACACCAATACATTGCAATTCTGAAATTACCCCACAGGCTGGAAGTCGTATATCAGAAAGCATTAGCTTGAACTCCAATCGTTTATTCTGCTATGTGGATTTAGCGACGTGTTACACCCTAGATACGCCTTTAAAAAATTATAAAAAACTCTACACTCCCCGTCGGGGAATTGAACCCCGGTCTCCCGCGTGACAGGCGGGGATACTCACCACTATACTAACGAGGAGCAGATAGTTTAAGTTTACCCCATTATAGTAAAAAACTATAAGGTCTCTTCCCTCAGCTGGCATACCATATTGTTACTTAATTGGTGGATATAGTGCTGACAAGCTATTATGCACAGAACGGTGGGTCGACCGTGTGAACAAATTAGGAGTGTTGGGTGCGATGGACAACTACAAATACCTAGGTGTCTGGTTACACCGTAAACTCTCCTTCCAGACTCACATTAAGCATCTCCAATCCAAAGTTAAATATAGAATCGGCTTCCTATTTCGCAATAAAGCCTCCTTCACTCATGCTGCCAAACATGCCCTCGTAAAACGGACTATCCTACCGATCCTTGACTTCGGCGATGTAATTTACAAAATAGCCTCCAACACTCTACTCAGCAAATTGGATGTAGTCTATCACAGTGCCATCCGTTTTGTCACCAAAGCCCCATATACTACCCACCATTGTGACCTGTACGCTGTCGTTGGCTGGCCCTCACTACATATTCGTCGCCAAACCCACTGGCTCCAGGTCATCTATAAATCTCTGCTAGGCAAATCCCCGCCTTATCTTAGTTCATTGGTCACCATTGCAACACCCACCCATAGGATGCGCTCCGGCAGGTATATCTCACTGGTCATCCCCAAAGCCAACACCTCCTTTGGCCGCCATTCCTTCCAGTTCTCTGCTGCCAATGACTGGAACGAACTGCAAAAATCTCTGAAGCTAGAGACTCTTATCTCCCTCACTAACTTTAAGCATCAGTTGTCAGAGCAGTTTACCGATCACTGCACCTGTACACAGCCCATCTGTAATTAGCAGCCCAACTACCTCATCCCCATATTGTTATTTATTTTGCTCATTTGCACCCCAGTATCTCTATTTGCACATCACCTTCTGCACATCTATCACTCCAGTTGTAAATGAGAACTTGTTCTCAACTGGCCTACCTGGTTAAATAAAGGTGAAATAAAATAAAATAAAAAGTCAGTGTGAAAAAATTAGGAGTGTTGGGCGCTAACCCTAACCCTTCTCACAAACACGTACATGTAATCGGTTTTGCTCTATGACGCTCACAAGCCACACAATAGTAGTATTCTATCCTGGTACAAAAGCCCCAACGAATGAAAACCCTGGACCTACTGCATCTAACACCTGAACGATGACAAGAGTGTCAAAGGAAAACGATAGCAAAAATCGTGGGACTGCACAAACCTACTTCTGCATACTGTGTTGGGAAGCACAGTTCGGGCCCTGTGAGGCAGTGGCCAGGACCCTAAAGACAGAGATCCAAGGCAAGTGCTTTCGTCGCCCTCAAATGTGCCAATGTGCTGAGGGAACAGGTCAGGGCACTGAGAGATGACCTCGTCGTGGAGGAGATGACACACAATGCTTGTATTAAAATAAAATGTTATTAAATGAATGACACAGATAGACAACACAAGGTTAAACTACATCCAATACTTACAGTGAGTGTACTAGCTCTTTCCATGACATACCAGCAGCGGTGGAAAAAGTACCCCATTTTCAAACTTGAGTAAAAGTAAAGATACTTTAATAGAAAATGACTCAAGTAAAAGTGAAAGTCACCCAGTAAAATACCAGTGGTGGAAAAAGTACTCAAAACTCATACCTGAGTAAAAGTAAAGATACCTTAATAGAAAATGACTGAAGTAAAAGTGAAAGTCACCCAGTAAAATACTACTTGAGTAAAAGTCAAAAAGTATTTGGTTTTAAATATACTTAAGTATCTAAAGTAAATGTAATTGCTAAAATATACTTAAGTATCAAAAGTAAAAGTAAAAGTACTAATCATTTCAAATTCCTTATATTAAGCAAACCAGATGGCACAATTTTCTTGTTTCTTTAAATGTATGGATACCAGGCACACTCCAACACTCAGACATCATTTATAAACGAAGCATTTGTGTTTAGTGAGTCCACCAGATCAGAGGCAGTAGGGATCACCAGGGACGTTCTCTTGATAAGTGTGTGAATTTGACACTTTTTCTGTCCTGCTAAGCATTCAAAATGTAACGAGTACTTTTGGGTGTCAGGGAAAATGTATGGAGTAAAAAGTGCCTTACTTTCTTTAGGAATGTAGTGAAGTAAAAGTAAAAGTTGTGAAAAATAGAAATAGTAAAGTAAACTACAGATACCCCAAAAAACTACTTAAGTAGTACTTTCAACTATTTTTACTTAAGTACTTTACACCACTGCTGACCAGGTGAATCCAGGTGAAAGCTATGATCCCTTATTGATGTCACCTGTAAAATCCAGTTCAATCAGTGTAGATAAAGTGGAGGAGACAGGTTAAAGAAGGATTTTTAAGCCGTGAGACAATTGAGACATGGATTGTGTATGAGTGCCATTCAGAGGATGAATGGGCAAGACAAAAATGTAAGTGCCTTTAAACGGGATATGGTAGTAGGTGCCAGGCGCACCAGTTTGAGTGTGTCAAGAACTGCAACACTGCTGGGTTTTTCACGCTCAACAGTTTCCTGTGTGTATCAAGAATGGTCCACCACCCAAAGGACATTCAGCCAACTTGACACAACTGTGCATTGGAGTCAACATGGGCCAGTATCCCCGTGGAATGCTTTCGATACCTTGTACTCCATGCCCCGACGAATTGAGGCTATTCTGAGGGAAAAGGGGGGTGCAACTCAATATTAGGAAGGTGTTCCTAATGTTTTGTACACTAAATGTACATAATAATGTACTAATATGACATGTAACATCGATAAAACAAAGATAATAATGTAACAATGAAACAATGAAAAAATCGAAATAAAAATAATAATGATAGCCTGATATAAATATTAAATAAGAATGATTCCATTTAGGACCCAGCCCACTCGGCACAGACGTCAATTCAACATCTATTCCACGTTGGTTCAACGTAATTTCATTGAAATTATGTGAAAACAACGTTGATTCAACCAGTGTGTGCCCAGCGGGAGGTGATGGCATGTGCTACCCAAATCGGCCTCAAGATGCCAACAGACAATGCGCCCCCCAAAAGTGAGCAGAACCCCAGCCCACTATCGCCAAACAATACTCTGAAGCAGTGGATCTGGTGCAATCAGAAGTGGAGAGAATATTAGACCTGGAAGAGCTAGGGATATGAGCAAGACGAGAGAAAACCATCATTGACGCAGCAAAAGGAAGCACAACTCAACTGGATGCACAGTCCTTTGACTCCCTTCACCTCCCCATGCAGCTGGACACAGGCCGCCTGCTGCTCCAACTCCACAGGTTGGGTGACATCACAAAAAATACCCCATGCAGCACTGTCCCACAGGTTGTTCGACTCTGACCCAACTTCACCCACAAACAAGAGGTCTCTTAAGAGAAGAAGAAACCCAAATCAAACTATAGCTAATTAGCATTTTTGAATCTGAGAGCAAAAAGAGCCGAATATATTGATAAAAGTCACCTTGTCCTAGAGAGATTTACACAGTTTTCAAAACGTCACGCCAGGGTAAGCTTACACGAAACACAGCCCTTATTTGAAGTGTTTCTAAAATTCCCTATGGGAAAAATGAATGGTGGAAAAACAATTGGAACCATTTCCCTGTTTGACCGCTAGGTTTTATGGGTATTATGACACTTCCACTGTGGGGACTTACATGCCCTGATGAGGGCCTTTATCAGAATCACCCCCAGCACAAGGCCACTTTTGGTGTTTTATGACTGCCGGCTAGCCTGGCCCTGCAGACCAATGGTTTCATACGCTGTGTCTGTGCGGTTAGTATTCTTTATTTAATGTGTTTTGAGGATGTATTAATAGAATTTGGGTGTTTTCCAAAATGTTATATTATTGCAATGTTACACTTCAGCTCCACTATCAGGGTTGTGTTGCTATGCCATCAGTGTCACATCAATGTGACGTTCTACCTGAACCACAGAGCCTGTTGTTTTGAGAGCAGAGGAACAGAGGGGAAGAGCATCTTTATTCTATTTTTCCCTACTGTACCATACCATATTCATCGATTATGCATAAGTACAGTACATTTGGTCCAGTTTTTCGCAAGTAGTCATTAAATTGTTGCACTAAATGATCCTCTAATTACACAAGTTGCTTTTGTTTACATTGTGAACCTAGCTAGGCAATGTAACTAGCTCGCTCGTAGTAGTAGCTTCTTGACTTCATAAAAGTCTTTACTCCCCGTCGGGGAATTGAACCCCGGTCTCCCGCGTGACAGGCGGGGATACTCACCACTATACTAACGAGGAGTAGGTGGTTTCATTTTGCCCCATTATAGTAAAAAGCTATGGAGGTCCATAAGGCCTGTTGTTTTGAGAGCAGAGAAACAGAGGGAAAGAGCATCTTTATTCTATTTTTCCCTACTGTACTGTACCATACCATATTCATCGATTATGCATAAGTACAATACATTTGGTCCAGTTTTTCGCAAGTAGTCAATCAATTGTTGCTAGTGGTTGTACTAAATGATCCTCAAATTACACAAGCTGCTTTTGTTTACATTGTGAACCTAGCTAGGCAATGTAGCTAGCTCGCTAGTATTAGTAGCTTCTTGACTTCATAAATCTTAGTAAAATAACCAGAGGTGTCTAGTGGACACCATACGCAACCAAAATCAACTTTATTTCTCATTATTTCAATTCACAATATAGAATGAACGCGCGCGTCAGCCATCAAAAATGTAACCTCAGCGATTCTTGAGGTTGGGACGCTGCCATTGGATGTGACGCAACACGGGCAGCATAGCAGCTTTCATTGATTTCAAAGGAAGCATTCCCTCAACGACTGATGTCTGACAGCAAAGCCGCACCCGCACGCCCGATGGTGTTGCGTAGCATGGCCATTAATGTGTTGGCTTCAGAGGAGGCTGGTGTGAGAGCTGTAGGAGGATGGGCTCATTGTAATGGCTGGAATGGAATAAATGGAAAGCTATCAAACACATATGGAAACCATGTTTGACACCGTTCCATTTAATCAATTCCATCCATTACAATGAGCCTGTCCTCCTATAGCTCCTCCCACCAGCCTCCTTAGGGTAGGTTAAACAGAGCAAATGAAATGTGACCATACTTTATTACATATATCATCAAGGATGCTATTTAGGCCTACAAAGCATTTGCAAAGTTATCAACAGCTATTGTTTCAATTCAACCCAGAATTCAACTATATTGAACAAGAAAAAAACAATTTTACTGAGTTACAGTTCATATACAGTCCCGTGTAGCTCAGTTGGTAGAGCATGAAACTTGCAACGCTAGAGTTGTGGGTTTGATTTCCACAGGGGACCAGTACGAATTAAAACGTATGCACTCACTACTGTAAGTCGCTCTGGTTAAGAGCGTCTGATAAATGACAATAAGGAAATCAGTCAATTCAAATAAATAAATTAGGCCCTAACCTATGGATTTCGCATGACTGGGCAGGGGCACAGCCATGGGAGGGCATAGGCCAGGCCCAGTCAATCAGAATGAGTTTTTACCTACAAAAGGGCTTTATTACAGACATAAATACTCCTCAGTTTAATCAGCTGTCCAGGTGGCTGGTCTCAGATGATCCCGCAGGTGAAGAAGCCAAATGTGGAGGTCCTGGGCTGGATTGGTCTGCGGTTGTGAGGCCAGTTGGACGTACTGCCAAATTCTCTAAAACGACGTTGGAGGCGGTTTATGGTAGGGAAATTAACATTACATTCTCTGGCAACAGCTCTGGTGGACATTCCTGCAGTCAGCATGCAAATTGCATGCTCCCTCAACTTGAGACGTTGTGTAACAAAACTGTACATTTTAGAGTGGCCTTTTGTTGTACCCAGCACAAGGTGCACCTGTGTTTAATCCGCTTCTTGATATGCCACACCTGTCAGGTGTATGGAACATTTCTGGGATCTTTTATTTCAGCTCATGAAACATTGGACCAACACTACATGTTGGGTTTATATTTTTGTTCAGTATAAAAATAGACAATACATATAGGCCTAGGGTTTAAGCTCTAGTTGATTTAAAATGTAATGATATTTAGTGACATTGATTTTTGTTTGGTTGTCAATGTAACCAAATATCAACATTTGAAGGAGATGTATCTTCTGCTTAGTTCCATATGTGCCACTGTCTTAGTCTGGCTTTAAATCCAGTTGTTCTACAAATTAATAATTTCTATATTGGATTCACTTATTTTTGGTTGAGTTGGAGAGGTGAATGCAACATAATTTGTTAACTTGTCGACAAGTTAATAGGCTATTTATTGTTCCAGTTTGTCTACAGATTAATAATTGATATGTTGGAATCACATCTCCATCTCAACCAAAAATATAAGTTCAGGAATAGGGCTAAATCAAATCAAACTTTATTTAAAGATTGATTTAGTCTTAATAATAATAATAATAATATGCCATTTAGCAGACGCTTTTATCCAAAGCGACTTACAGTCATGCGTGCATACATTTTTGTGTATGGGTGGTCCCGGGGATCGAACCCACTACCAGCTGAGCTACAGAGGACCACGGTCTTCTTTAACTTAGTACCCGATGGTCACTCTGACAGAGCTCCAGAGTTCCTCTGTGGAGATGGGAGAACCTACCAGAAGAACAACCATCTCTGCAGCACTCCACCAATCAGGCCTTTATGGTAGAGTGGGCAGAGAGAAGCCACTCCTCAGTAAAAGGCACATGACAGCCTGCTTGGAGTTTGCCAAAAGGCACCTAAAGGTCTCTCAGACCATGAGAAACAAGATTCTCTGGTCTGATGAACCCAAGATTGAACTCTCTGGCCTGAATGCCAAGCGTCACATCTGGAGGAAACCTTCCACCATCCCTACGGTGAAGCATAGTGGTGGCAGCATCATGCTGTGGGGATGTTTTTCAGCGGCAAGGACTGGGAGACTAGTCAGGATCGAGGCAAAGATAAACAGAGCGAAGTACAGAGATCCTTGATGAAAACCTGCTCCAGAGCGCTCAGGACCTCAGACTGGGGCGAAGGTTCACCTTCCAACAGGACAACGACCCTAAGCACACAGCCAAGACAATGCAGGAGTGGCTTCGGGACAAGTCTCTGAATGACCTTGAGTGGCCCAGAACAGATCAACATGTGAACAGTACTCTGCAGAACAGAACAACATGTGAACAGTACTCTGCAGAACGGAAAAACATGTGGACAGTACTCTGCAGAACAGAACAACATGTGAACAGTACTCTGCAGAACAGAACAACGTGGACAGTACTCTGCAGAACAGAACAACGTGGACAGTACTCTGCAGAACAGAACAACATGTGGACAGTGCTCTGCAGAACAGGACAACGTGGACAGTGCTCTGCAGAACAGAACAACATGTGGACAATACTCTGCAGAACAGAACAACATGTGGACAATACTCTGCAGAACAGAACAACATGTGGACAGTACTCTGCAGAACAGAACAACATGTGAACAGTACTCTGCAGAACAGTAAACACAGAATAGTAGACGCCTTTGAGAGATCAAAACAAACTACATGACATATCACTATGGGTCTAATGATAATGGCTATTATAGTCATGCTTAGAGTCATCCACACAGTGTGTTAATGCAATAATTTCAACAGTTGTGTTTGCCACGTGTGTAGTGTCTAGAGACCGAGCTGGAAGATAGCATCTCTTCTTTTCTTAAGTGGTTCCATTCAATTTAAGCATGATGGAGGCCACTGTGTTCTTGGGGACCTTCAATGCTGCAAAAAAAATGTGGTACCCTTCAAGTTGTACAAACATCTCAAGGATGATCAATGGAAACAGGATGCACCGGAGCTCAATTTCGAGTGTCATAGCAAAGGGTCTGTAAAGTGTGTTTTAATTATTTAAATGTGCACCAAAAAAATTACCTATTTCACTGTCATTACGGGGTATTGTGTGTTGATTGCTGAGGATTTTTATTTATTTAATCCATTTTAGAATAAGGCTGTAACGTAACAAAATGTGGAAAAAGTCAAGGGTTCTGCATACTTTCTGAAGGCATTGGATCGCCCAGTACAGCCGCTAATGCCAAACTATCTACAGCAAACTTAATTAAGAGCCAGTTAATACAAAACATGAAAAAGGTGTCTTTTTGGAAGTGTGTACTGCTATTATCGTTTGTGTAAATGAGGGTGTGTTAATGCTGTCCTCTTCTGTCTCCTTTTGATGTTCCATCTGATGTGGTTGCTAACCTCACAACATGTTATAGCCGAGTGTGTGTGTGTGTGAGGGAGGGTTTGTGGTCTTGAGGGTCTTTTCAGGGTATAGAGACCAGTCTCTAGGGGTTTAAATCTCATTCCACTACCAGATAGTCCTCCACTCATAAAATACATTAATCCTCCCACCTGGCTCCATCCCAATCCTCCCAAATGCCGCCCCTCCCCCATCTCATTACCTTTAATTTCCTCAAGCGCCCACAAACAATCACTCAGATTTTATTTAAAAAGATGTATTCTTTCACTTTGAAAAAGACAAACTTGACATGGCAAATAAACAAAAATGCACAGAATTGCAGTTCTTCATTTCTCTAAACAGTTCAAAATGACTATAAAAAAAAAGACTGAAGACCCCTCTGCATGTCTCAGTGCTATTAAACTACAACCATCCCCATGGGGCGAATAGAATAGAACCCAGTAGAATCATGGGTAATGTGGTACATAATATGCTGTTAGATAGATTGGACTTAGTCTGTTGAGAAACCCTCTATTTAGCATCAGGAAAACAAATAGTTTGTCAGCACAGCAAGAGGTATTCATTTCTGAGAATGTGTGGGACATCAGAGTGGAAGTACAAATTCTTGGTCCATTTAACGCTTAGTGTGTGTGTATGATATGATCTGCGTGTCTTCGTGCACCGGTCACTGAGTAAACTTGTCCAAATGTTCCCCGTTCGTTGTGATGTCATCAGCAGGTCCAGCAAGGCTCCTCCCCCTCTCCTCAGTCAGAGTCCTCTTCAGAGCTGGGGGGTGTGGTCATCGCTTCCTCTTCTTCCTCATCAGACTCCTGAGACAGACAGACAGACGGACAGAGAGAGAGAGATATTCTTCACTATGATAATCCCATCAATTCATCCTATTGTTGCCATAGTGACAGTGCAGTACCTTGCCCTTCCTCTGGGGTTTGCCTTTGGCTTTCTTGGCCTTCTTGGCTTTCTTGCGTTCACCGTCAGACGAACTCTCCTCGCTGGAGATAAACTCTCGGCTCTTAAAACTGTCGTTCCCTCCTTGCTCCTTTTCCTTCTCTACTCCTCCAGACTTCCTCTTCTTGTCCTCCTTCTTGCCTCCCGCCTTCTTCTTGCTCTCCCTGATGGAGTGAAACGCAAAAGCATGGTCAACATGGTCATACATTTGAGGTTGTTTTTGTGTTTAAAACAGGGTTACGAGTGCGTGTGTCAGAGAGCTTCTAAGTGCACCTGGTAGTGTGTGTGTGTGGTCTCTTACCTCTTGGCGGGTGTGGAGGAGCCTCCACCATTCTCTCTGTATTCCTTCATGGCTTTCTCATAGTTCTTCTTAGCCTCGTCTGCCTTCCCGTCCCACTCCTAGCAGAGAGAGACCTTTTGTTATCAATCTGTTCTCCTAAATAATGGTTTAAATACAGAATTACAGTTAGCTAGGGTGACAATTATTTTATTCAAAATGCCCAAACAGAAAAATGGGAGAGAGAAGAGCAGAATAGAGGAAAAAGAGAAACTGGGAGAGCAAAGAGAAAGCTCTCCCCCTCCCTCACCTCTTTGTCGTCCTTCCCTATCTGTTTCCACATCTCTCCTGCCTTCTTGGAGATCTCTGTGATGGAGATTCCGGGGTTTTCCGACTTGATGCGCTCGCGGCTGGAGTTGAGCCACAGCATGTAGGAACTCATCGGCCTCTTGGGGGCGTTAGTGTCCTTCTGCTTCTTCTAAAAGACAGAGAGACCGAGCAAGAGAAACATGAGCACTCACCCACACACATATCACCCACACACATATCACCCACACACATATCACCCACACACATATCACCCACACACATATCACCTGCATAAATACATTAACTATGCAATTGCTGCCATAGGTCAATATGAAGGTATATTTTTCTCTGATACAATAAACTTAGATATTACTGTTCATGACTCCCTCCTCATCCATTCCCCCCTTCTTTCTCGCACCTCCTCTTTCCTCTTCTAGTTTACTCCTAATCCCTCTCCTCTCTCTCACCTCTTTACGTGGTTTCCTCTCCTTCGTCTCTTTCACTACTTTGGCCTTCTTTGCAGGTTTCTTCTTCTTTCCCTCCTCATCGCTGCCATCCCCCCCGCTGCCGCTGTCGCTCTCCGACGCGTTACTGTCATACCTGAGGGAGAGACAGGGGAGGAATACTGTTAAACAGAGAGGGGTGGGGGGGGACGAGTGAGGGATGATTGGTAAAAACTCACTCCTCAGCGACATCACTCTCCTCTCCAGGGTTGAAAGACTCATCTAGTAAAAAGAGAGAAGAAAATCACTAACACAGCTCTCTCCCAAACCTGCTGCTCTCTTGGACATGGACACAACAAGCTCACAACAGCCAGACCTATGACGTTTTTACATTTCTTCATGTATGAATGAGTCCCATTAAGATCTCTTATTAGGGAGGCCCTGATTGACTGTGGGAGCTGTCACTCAGCGGTCTAGCCACCCTAATGGTTGCAGGAGCTGGCACATAGCGGTCTGGACACCCTATCGGCTGTGGGAGCTGTCACTTAGCGATCTGGCCACCCTATTGGCTGCAGCAGCTGTCACTCACCGGTCTCTTCGTCTGAGTCGTTGCTGCCGTCTCCTTCCTCTCTGATCTTGCCCTCGGCTTTCATCCTCTCCAGGTAGGCATCGTGCTGGTCGTCGTCTGAGTCACTGTACTCGTTGTTCTTTGCCTTCATGCCATGTCGGGGGGCAGCAGAGAGTCAGACTACACTACCCATGATGCTCCAACAAGGCCCTGTATCTCTTCCTATGGACAGCAGTTTACTGTACAGAAGGGGCTGTGTTCCAACAGTTTACAATGGCTTCCTTTCCTTACCTCCTTACCTTTAGGACTACTGCTGGGAATGCAGAGACTAGGGGAGAATCTCATTGCATTTCCTTGATTCATCGCGTCCTTAAAACCCATTGGATGAGAAGGTCAAAGACCTCTGACCTTCTCATCTAATGGGTTTTGAGGAGGAGGCTAGGAGAGAGGACGCGAGGAATCAAGGAAATGCAATGAGATTCTGCCTAAGTTAAAAGCTAAGAAGCTAGACCAACAGGAGGAAGTGGCGAACAGGATCCTTTGTAGTTCTTGACCATTCAGGTGACCTCAAGGTAATAGTTTGTTGCCGTGGCAACTACCACCAAGGGGCAACAGAGTGGGCTGTTTATATTACCAGAGAGCATTTTGGGAGAAAAATCAGGACTTCCTGTATTTGGTTTAGAGGATGTGTTTCGTCTTTCAGTTAACACACTGCAACACCTTGGGCAATACATTAGTCAAGACAATACAGGCAACCCCCCCCTAACCCCACACACAGCATGTTTTACTATCCTTGTGGGGACCTAAAATTGATTTCCATTCAAAATCCTATTTTCCCTAACTCCTAACCCTAATTGTAACCCTAACCCCTAAGCCTAAAATAGCCTTTGTCCTTTACTATCGTTGGAGACTTTTGGGGATTTCCGGTCCCCACAAAGATAGAACAAGACCACACACACCTCTCTCTTTCTCACACACTCTCCAAAACACATCTGTAGATGTTTTTCACACAAAAATGTGGATAATCATAATCAGTAATCATATACCGATTAGTAGATCATTAATGGTTCTTCACAGCAATCAACCACCATGATTAGAATTATAGCACACTCCCCCCAACACCCACAGACACGCCCCCCCAACACACACATACAGACACGCCCCCCCCCCAACACACACATACAGACCCCCCCCCAACACACACACCATGCGAGCAGTAATCGCTCCAAACCAAAAATCAAGCCAACACTCCCAAACCCCCGTAACCATACCAACCTTCTTCTTCAGGGGTACACAACAGACAGACAAGAAGAGAGTGACATCATCAATATTTATAAACACATCATTTATCTTGGAGAGGAGTCGAATGTATTTCCACCACAGTAAACATCTCCTAAAGGTTACCTCCTTGAATCCTCTGTTCTTGATGTCGAGTTTCTTGGCGTTTACAAAGTCAAACAGCTTCCCGTACTCTTCTCTGTGATGGAGAGAGAAAAAAACCCAGAAACCATGACTTAGGCAAAGAATCAATACGGTTGCGTGTGTTTCTAAGTCCCCTCCATACCTCTCTATGCTGCTGAAGGTAAACTGGTTGCCCTGCTTGGTCTCCACCTCGAAGTCGAAGGAGCGCGTTGTGGTGGTGCCTCTGGCGAAGTTGACACAGGAGATCTCCTCGAAGCGCAGGTGCACGGGGGGCTTGTGCACGTAGATGAAACCCCTCTCCAGGGGGTAGAGCAGGCCTGACTGCGCCTTGTAGGAACATGTTATACACTGGGCCCCAGGGGTGTTACTACAGGGGAGAGGAGGGGAGGGAGACTCAATTATTATGAAATACATAACACAGTGTTTCATGATAATGTGTTTATACTGTAATGCCTCTAAAGGAACAGTGTACAGCACCACAAGAGGAACATTGGTGCATATTTGCAAGTGATTCTGCATGCGTGAATTGGTGATCGTGTGTGTGTGTGTTGGTGATCGTGTGTGTGTTGTGCGTGAATGTGTTGGTGATTGTGTGTTTACCCCTGGAAGTTTCCGGGCACGGTGATCTTCCTGTTGACCAGAGCTTTCATCACCCTACTGACCATCTCATAGAGAGAACCGGACATGTTCTTACTGAGTTTCCCTTCATAACGCTTCTCCACCTCCTCCCTATGGAGAGAGAGGGGCAAGAGAGGGATGGTAGAGGGAGAAAGAACGGGGGAGAGGGGCCCAACGAGAGAGAGGAGAGGGAAACAGAAATTGTATTAAGGGATTCTTGACACCCAACAATACGAGTTCATTCTTCCTCTCCCATGTGGTGTTGAGCTGCTGTCCTTTCTTTCTCCCACTCACTCGCTCATGTTGAGGGTGAGGTGGAGCTCCTCCTCCTTAGAGAAGTGCAGGATGAGGAAGTGGTAACGCGTCTGTCCCTGCTTGATGGGCGGGTCCAGACTGATCTACAGACAGAGGGAGGGGGAGAAGAAGAGCGGGAGAGAGAGGGAGAAGAAGACATAATGATTATGAATCGAAGACGATGGCAAAGGGTTTGAAGTGAGAATGATTACAGTGTAAATGCATTGTCCACACGTTTGGTGCCAAACACCAACTTAATACAATCTACACTCGACTGTCAACCACTCACCTCAATCAAAACACACACACACACACTTACCACAAAGAACATCTGCCTCTGGTCCTTGCTTGGTAACAGGAAGAGACGCAGCACGGTAGTGTAGGGGATCTTGTAGTCAAAAGTCTTACCATGGAGGTGGAGGAAGGCAGGGTAGATAAGGATATCATACCTGACACACAGAGGGAGAAGAACGTGGGTGAACAAGGGCAAGAAAGAGAGGAAGACCTTCCTTCAAAGTAGGTGTTTGTCTAGTATGTGGTAGGTTTTTGTTGGAAGGGGGGGGTAGTGTTAAGCCAAGTGAACAATGTTGCTCAATCTGATAAATAGAGAGTAATGTTCAACAAAACAATGATGGCTAATACTGATGAATAGTGGTTCATGGTGCTGATGGCAGTGTACCTGCCCCTGGGTGTGAGGCACTGCAGCTCTTTGAAGACACACACAGCATCTCCTGTAGCCTGGATCACATCTGCCTTAGACCGCACGTTCTGGGCAAACGCCTGACAGGGAGGGAAGGAAACAGGGTTCAAACAGGAATAACATCAATCACTGCATCAATGATCTTTGTGTGAAAATTAACTGTTTCTGAGTATAGGGACATCTGTAGTGGTAGCGCCATCTGCTGGGGAGAAGTCAGTAAGGCACTGACGATCACTCCATTCAACCAGCGGCAGGACAGAGTGGTTGGTTAGTGGTTGTTAGTTCTATCTCCGGTACAGGTCCGGTAGTACAGCGTGGGTTACCTCCACGGGGTCTGCCCCCTCGTCTGCGGTGCCAGGGGGGACGTAGAAGCGGACCTCCATAAGAGAGACCTCAGCGTCATCGTTCTGGTGGAACTCCAGCGTCACCTCGTTCTTTCCTGTGGCACACTGGGACACGCTGGCCAGGGGGATCTCAAACACTGAGCTGTCATTCACGTCAAACGACAACAATGGACCTGTGGAGGGAGGGGAAAGGGGGGGTTCAAGACTACAGCTCCCATAATGCACCACAACATAGCTGGAGGAACGCTACAATGGGCTTAGTAAGAGAGATCCAGAGATGAAAAAAGTTGTTTTCTAAATGTCCCAGCCATCCAAGAAGTCTTTTTAGAGTGATTAGACCCACTGCTGGTGATGTGTGATGGGTGTTTAGTGAGATTTAGTGGGTGTTTTACCAGAGAATTTAGCAGTGCCCCAGTTCCAGCCCTTCACACACATGTCCTTCTCTGTCAGCTCCACCTTGTAGTTGGCCTTGAAGAACTCAGAGATCCTCTCATAATCCTGCAGAGAGAAAGGGTGGAGAGGAGGGAGGAGTGGAGGGAAAGAAGAGGAGTGGGGAAGTGGAGGGGGAGAGGGGAGTGGGAGTGGAGAGAGGTAGATGGGGGGGAGTGGAGGGAGATGAGGGGGGAGTGGAGGGGAGATGAGGGGGGAGAGGAGGGAGATGAGGGGGGAGTGGAGGGAGATGAGGGGGGAGTGGAGGGAGGAAGTGGAGGGAGGTCAGGGGGGGAGTGGAGGGAGGTGAGGGGGGAGTGGAGGGAGGTCAGGGGGAGTGGAGGGAGGGAGATGAGGGAGGGAGATGGGGGAGTGGAGGGAGAGAGATGAGGAGGGAGTGGAGGGAGGTGAGGGGGGTGAGGGGGGAGTGGAGGGAGATGAGGGGGGGGTGGAGGGAGATGGGGGGAGTGGAGGGAGGAAGTGGAGGGAGGTCAGGGGGAGTGGAGGGAGGTGAGGGGGAGTGGAGGAGATGAGGGGGGAGTGGAGGGAGGGAGATGAGTGAGGGAGTGGAGAGGGGGAGTGGAGGGAGGTGACGGGGGAGTGGAGGGAGGTGAGGGGGAGTGGAGGGAGGTGAGTGGAGGGAGGTGAGGGGGGAGTGGAGGGAGGTGAGGGGGAGTAGAGGGAGATGAGGGGGGTGGAGGGAGATGAGGGGGGTGGAGGGAGGTGAGGGGGGAGTGGAGGGAGATGAGGGGGGAGTGGAGGGAGATGAGGGGGGTGGAGGGAGATGGGGGAATGGAGGGAGATGAGGGGGAGAGTGGAGGGAGATGAGGGGGAGGTGAGGGGGAGTGGAGGGAGGTGAGGGGGGAGTAGAGGGAGATGATGGGGGTGGAGGGAGATGAGGGGGGTGGAGGGAGATGAGGGGGAGTGGAGGGAGATGAGGGGGGGGTGGAGGGAGATGAGGGGGTGAGTGGAGGAGATGGGGGAATGGAGGGAGATGATGGGGGAGTGGAGGGAGATGAGGGGGAGTGGAGGGAGATGAGGGGGAGTGGAGGGAGATGAGGGGGAGTGGAGGGAGATGAGGGGGGAGTGGAGGGAGATGAGGGGGGAGTGGAGGGAGAGCAAAATAGAAAAACAGAGGAAAGATGTTCTCAGTTAAATCCTTACTGCCCCCACTATTCAACAGTGAAAAACAAAGAAACATCCCCTCTTTCCTTCCCCTTGATGAGGAGGCTAACTAATCAAAGCTCAATCCGGACGCTCTCTCCCTCTCCGCCGCTTACAATCAGGCTGTTTATTTATCCTGCAGGCCCGATTAGAGCTGGAGCACACAGACGCCGCAATCACTTCCACATGTGTGTGAAGGACAGAGTGCATGTGTGTGTTTTTGAGAGAGAGAGAAGGAGAACGTGTGGGAAAGAGAGTTTCTGCACCTGGGTATCAGCTTGTCTGTTAGTTCAGGGGTTTTCAAACTTTTCCACATATTAAAATGAATTTATTTGGTATACCAATTAAGTTGAGAGAAACGTTTGCAGTTTTAAAGTAAATTTCATGCAATTCTATGCATTTTGCCATGGCTAATGCTGTGTTCCTCTGCTCAAACGTTAGAACAAAATAAATGGGCATGTACCCTGAATGCACAGTTTTGGGATTTATAAAATGTTTTCCTGACTATTAGTTCTAAAAGATGGTTTAAAAATGAAGTTCAATATCTTTTCTGCATGCTTTCTATCTGCTTTTGGTCATTTAACCCTTAACACGCGTACCTGTATACGGGTTGAAAATGGCCAATTTGGGCACTGATAAACACCTCAATTGGAACACAGTGGCTGTACAGTAACATGCTCTCCATTTCATCAGAGCTCTGTCTCTGCGCTTCACAGCGCTGTATGGGTTTTGACTGACAGCCATTCTGAACTTGAGCACCTCGTGGGACAAGAAGTTGCCCCCATCCCTCCCACTAATTTGGCAACTTTTGCAAATGTTTTATTGTCTGAGTTTGGAAAATGCTGTAAATTAAGAGGACAATGTATCTTGTAAGATGATATGTTGAGGATTATAATAAATACTGCTTTGATGTCATACAAGCAAGCCAAACACCTGTGAGTCCATATGTGCACTTCACATTTCCATATCATAAAACTCATGTCATATACAGGGTCAAGGTTTATGATCACTATGTTTGATGTACAGTTACAAGATGACATGGCGTCATACCCTGGGTTGTTCTGAACAGACTGAGCCTGTTTGTCTATTGAAGAAAAATTGCTACGGCACACGCACCTGAATGCACTAAAGGCTCCTTAGGCCTTTCTATGTGCACCAAAATGATTATCGGTATCCCTTTAATCACTACAAGTGTGCTTGCTCTAGTTCTTCAACGGCACAGCTAGGAGAGCTTATTTGAGTCACAGAAGTGCATTGAAATGCCTTAGGAACTGTGCACACTTTGGAGAGGTGTGTGGCCACTTGGAGACACCAGTTAGTTATCTCACTCAAACCCTTGTCATTTTGTAGTCTTTTGTTGCACCTACCTTACATTTGGAACGTATCCAGAGTATTTTCAACGGCAAAGTACAATACATTTAAAATCCACATAAAATCAATCAATTCAATCTTGTGTCAGCTGAACTGTTGTGTCCTCATCTTTGGTCTAATATTTTCTCATAATCTCAAAACTGTTCCTTTCAATTGCTACCATGGTTATGAATATGTTTTCATATTTATTTTTGTCCAATTAGGGATGATACCAGTATCGCAATATGTTTTCCAAGGCAAAAATGAAAACACAAAGCAGACCAAACTCTTTGGTCCTTTAAACACCTGTTGTATGTAAATTATAGTGTGCTTTAGCATGGAAAATAAATAAATGAGACTCTGGGTGACAACATGATTTGGGCTGTTTTCCTAAATTAGTTAAATCCGCTTGGTTTCCTTGCCATGATACTAATGAGTATCGCAATACTGGTATCGTTCTGGCCCTACTATCCATATAAAAGGGTTAAATTGACACAAACTCTTTTTCTATCCTAAAAATGTGCACTCAGACGGCCCGCTTAAGAACTTTGTATACAGAAAACCCCCTGTAATTAGCTCAAATTACTAATTTCCTCCATATTAAAGGGTTTGTTCGAGATTTTGGCAATGAAGCCATTTATCTACTTCCCTAGAGTCAGATGAACAGGAATAGCTAGCAGGCCAACTGTTCCTGTAGACTTCCAGTCATTGTGCTATCGCTAGTTAGCATTGCCATGTAAAACTAACTTCCGTCATACTGGACACAGAGACATACAAATGGTATTCGGTTGTAGCTAGAGATAATAATAAAAAATATATTTTAAAAACATCCTTTTCAAAATGCGGACCCCCTGCAGTAACTCGGACCCCAGTTTGAAAACCCGTGTTAGGTTATTCGAGTGTGAAAGCCCACAGTGTATGTGTGTTGGACAGAGAGAGAGAGAGAGAATATACGCCAGACTGTGTGTGTATGCGTGTCCATCTGTGTGTGTATAGAACATCAGATCAGTGTGTTGACAGCATCTCTGCGCGTGTTTGTGAAGATGTATGAAGACATTGTGTTTGTGTGTGACAGCACGTGTATACAGATCTAAGTTTACATTATATAGTATACACTGGATATAAATCTGTGTGTGTGTGTAATGAGTGGCCGATAACTGTGTAAAGATGTACATATCAATGTGTGCGTGCGGTGTGTTCCTGCTGTCCCCATCAGTCCCTATGTGTAGAGCTCAGTCTCTCATTACTGCTTTGGCAGAGTGCTGTTGCTTACCTCACACAACCATAAAAATAACTCATCCCAGCCTCCCCGTCCTCTATCCACACACACACACCAATTTCCTCCCAAAAACAACGGTCCCAATTCTCCCTCCACCCCTTCCCTATCTGTTCCACTCCAACACCCCTAACTAATATGATGCCCTGTAACACAGATGCTGCTATGTGATCTTGACACCAGTGTCCTTCGCATTAGAGGACACCGAGTTTTGCAACAGGAAACGAAAAACAAGCGTTTCCTATTGGACAGGATTGTCCTTTGTTTAATTTATTTTTATTGTGCCTAGTGAATAGACCCAGTTATGGCTAATACAGTCGAGTCCAGATCAGTGCAAAGCAAACTCAGAGTAAGTGCAGTGCGGTTTATAAGATGAACCAAATTAGTAAACAGATGACTCGTGATAAGTGGATTTCATATTTAAAACTCGTCAGTGCACTTCACCAGTCCTAATTCAAATACATTATCTTTACTTGTTTAGGACAGACATTCAAAACATTGTATATACATGAGTAGGCTGAGGTGGTGTCTAACCAGTGAGGATATTAGGGCTGTCCAAGAGTCGTCTGTTCTTTCGACCAATCGATTGGTTGAAAATGTAAAACGTATCTTTTCATATATAGACACATCCTATGTGTTTTAATCAAATGAATGATATGCACTGAGCTTGTCTGATGCTTTAAGCGCACTGTTTGATGAATGAATTAAGGAACACAAATAGAGGGAGTCCGACCGCAATCCTGTCGGGCTGTATCACCGCCTGGTACGGCAACTGCACAGCCCGCAACCACAGGGCTCTCCAGAGGGTGGTGCGGTCTGCCCAACACATCATAAGGGGCACACTGCCTGCCCTCCAGGACACCTGCAGCACCCGATGTCACAGGAAAGCCAAAAAGATCATCAAGGACATCAACCACCCAAGCCACGGCCTGTTCAACCTGCTACCATCCAGAAGGAGAGGTCAGTACAGGTGCATCAAAGCTGGGACCGAGAGACTGAAAAACAGCTTCTATCTCAAAGCCATCAGACTGTTAAATAGCCATCACTAGCCAGCTACCACCCGGTTACTCAACCCTGCACCTTAGAGGCTGCTGCCCTATATACATAGACATGGAATCACTGGTCACTTTAATAATGGAACACTAGTCACTTTAATAATGTTTACATACGGCTTTACTCATTTCATACAGTACCAGTCAAAGGTTTGGACACACCTACTCATTCAAGGGTTTTTCTTAATTTTTTACTATTTTCTACATTGTAGAATAATAGAAGAAATCAAAACTATGAAATAACACATATGGAATCATGTTGTAACCAAAAAAGTGTTAAACAAATCAAAATATATTTTATATTTGAGATTCTTCAAATAGCCACAGCTTTGCACACTCTTGGCATTCTCTCAACCAGCTTCCCCTGGAATGCTTTTCCAACAGTCTTGAAGGAGTTCCCACATATGCTGAGCACTTGTTGGCTGCTTTTCCTTCACTCTGCTGTCAGACTCATCCCAAACCATCTCAAATTGGGTTGAGGTTGGGAGATTGTGACGCAGCACCCCATCACTCTCCCTCTTGGTCAAATAGCCCTTACACAGCCTGGAGGTGTGTTGGGTCATTGTCCTGTTGAAAAACAAATGATAGTCCCACTAAGCCCAAACCAGATCGGATGGTGTATTGCTGCAGAATGCTGTGGTAGCCATTCTGGTTAAGTGTCCCTTGAATTCTAAATAAATCACAGACAGTGTCACCAGCAAAGCACCCCACACCATATCTACACATGAGGAAATCATCTGTTCACCCACACCGCGTCTCACAAAGACACGGCAGTTGGAACCAAAAATATCAAATTTGGACTCCAGACCAAAAGGACAAATTTCCACCGGTCTAATGTCTATTGCTCGTGTTTCTTGGCCCAAGCAGGTCTCTTCTTCTTATTGGTGTCCTTTAGTAGTGGTTTCTTTGCAGCAATTCGACCATGAAGGCCTGATTCACAGTCTCCTCTGAATAGTTGATGTTGAGATGTGTCTGTACAGGGGGGTACCGGTACCGTTGACTATGCAACGGTACCCCCCTGTATATATAGCCTCCCTACTGTCACTTTATTTTATTGTATATATAGCCTCCCTACTGTCACTTTATTCTACTTCTGCTCTTTTTTTCTCAACACTTTTTTGTTGTTGTTTTATTCTTACTTTTTTGTTTAAAATAAATGCACTGTTGGTTAAGGGCTGTAAGTAAGCATTTCACTGTAATGTCTGCACCTGTTGTATTCGGCGCATGTGACCAATAAAATTTGATTTGATTTGATTTGTTACTTGAACTCTGTGAAGCATTTATTTGGGCTGCAATTTCTGAGGCTGGTAACTCTAATGAACTTATGCTCTGCAGCAGAGGTAACTCTGGGTCTTCCATTCCTGTGGCGGTCCTCATGAGAGCCAGTTTCATCATAGCGCTTGATGGTTTTTGCGACAGCACTTAAAGAAACGTTCAAAGTTATTGAAATGTTCCGTATTGACTGACCTTCATGTCTTAAAGTAATGATGGACTGTCGTTTCTCTTTGCTTATTTGAGCTGTTCTTGCCATAATATGGACTTAGTCTTTTACCAAATAGGGCTATCTTCTGTATACCACAACACAACAACTGATTGGCTCAAACACATTAAGGAGGAAAGAAATTCCACAAATTAACTTTTAAGAAGGCACACCTGTTAATTAAAATGCATTCCAGGTGACTACCTCATGAAGCTGCTTGAGAGAATACCAAGAGTGTGCAAAGCTGTCATCAAAGCAAAGGGTGGCTATTTGAAGAATTTCACATATAAAATATATTTTGATTTGTTGAACACTTTTTTGGTTACTACATGATTCCATATGTGTTATTTTATAGTTTTGATGTCTTCAATATTATTCTACAATGTAGAAAACAGTAAAAAAATAAAGAAAAACCCTTGAATGAGTAGGTGTTCTAAAACTTTTGACCGGTAGTGTATGTACTGTATTCTATTCTACTGTATTTTAGTCAATGACACTGACATTGCTCGTTCTAATATATATATATATCTTAATTCATGATTTTACAGTAGTATCTAACAAGTCACAACAATACACATATATCTAAAAGTAAAGAATGAATTAAGAAATATATATATATATTTTTTTCTTTTCTTAATTCATTATTTTACTTTTAGATATGTGTGTATTGTTGTGACTTGTTAGATACTACTGCACTGTTGGAGCTAGGAACACAAGTATTTCCCTACACCCGCAATAACATCTGCTAAATATGTGTATATGACCAATAACATTTGATTTGATTGTGCTGCCTGGCTCAGACTTGCTACGCTAAAAAAAGAAAAGAAAAAGACAGCGAGTGACTGAAAAATTGTAACCGCCTTTATTACAGCATAGCAAAGATTAAAAACAGACGAATTTATGAAATTGTGTGAGGCTTGGTGCTCACGGAATCAGTAGGCTATTAACCAAACACTCAAACAGGCAACAGAAGCAGGATCTGTCTTATTTCTGTAGATACAGTGCATTCGGAAAGTATTCCGACCCCTTGACTTTTTCCACTTTGTTACGTTACATCCTTATTCTAAAATTGATAAAAGTATTTTGTTCCCTCAATCTACACACAACACCCCATAATGAAAAAGCAAAAACTGGTTTTTAGAAATGTTTGCAAATGTATTAAAAATGAAAAACAGAGATACCTTATTTTGATAAGTATTCAAACCCTTTGCTATGCAACTCGAAATTGAGCCCTGTTTCCCTTGATCATCCTTGAGATGTTTCTACAACTTGATTGGAGTCCACCTGTGGTAAATTCAATTGATATGACATGATTTGGAAAGGCACTCACCTGTCTATATAAGGTCCCACAGTTGACACTTCATGTCAAAGCAAAAACCAAGCCATGAGGTTGAAGGAATTGTGCGTAGAGCTCAGAGACAGGACTTGTGTAGAGGCACAGATCTGGGGAAGGATACCAAAAAATGTCTGCTACGTTAAAGGTCCCCAAGAACACAGTAGCCTCCATTATTCTTAAATGGAAAAAGTTTGGAACCACCAAGACTCTTCATAGAACAGGCAACCCGGCCAAACTGAGCAATCAGGGGTGAAGGGCCTTGGTCAGGGAGCACTCTGACAGAGCTCCAGAGTTCCTCTGTGGAGATGGGAGAACCTTCCAGAAGGACAACCATCTCTGTAGCACTTCACCAATCAGGCCTTTATGGTCGAGTGGCCAGAGTTTGTCAAAAGGCACCTAAAGGACTCAGACAATGAGAAACAAGATTCTCTGGTCTGATGAAACCAAAATTGATCTATTTGGCCTGAATGCCAAGCGTCACGTATGAAGGAAACCTGGCACCATCCCTACGGTGAAGCATGGTCGTGGCAGCATCATGCTGTGGGGATGTTTTTCAGCAGCAGGGACTGGGAGACTAGTCAGGATTGAGCGAAAGATGAACGGCGCAAAGTACAGAGAGATCCTCAGACTGGGGCGAAAGTTCACCTTCCAACAGGACAATGACCCTGAGCACACAGCCAAGACAATGCAGAAGTGGCTTCAGGACAAGTCTTCGAATGACCCTGAGCGGCCCAGCCAGAGCACAGACTTGAAACCGATCAAACATCTCTGGAGAGACTTGAAAATAGCTGTGCAGCGACATTCCCCATCCAACCTGTCAGAGCTTGAGAGGATCTGCAGCGAAGAATGGGAGAAACCACCCAAATACAGGTGTGCCAAGCTCGTAGCGTCATACCCAATAAGACTTGAGGCTGTAATCACTGACTAGGTGCTTCAACAAAGTACTGAGTAACAGGTCTGAATACTTATGTAAATGTTATATCCATTTTTTATTTTTCTTACATTTCTAAAAACCTGTTTTTGCTTTGTCATTATGGGGTATTGTGTGTAGATTGATGAGGGGGAAAAACGATTTAATCAATTTTAGAATAAGGCTGTAATGTAACAAAATGTGGGAAAAGTCAAAGGGTCTGAATACTTTCCAAATGCACTGTATATATGGATGATTTATAAAGCCCGGCACATCAAGAGTTAGGCTATTGATTATAGACATAATTAAGTTGGGGTTTCCTCTCTCCACACATTTCTTAGACAATTATGGCAAGGGCTGTTTCCTCACCTCCTAACTCTGCTGCTTCCGCATTGTTCTCAACACCAATATGCTGGTTACCTTTGCAATTATGCACATAGCAACATGGTCTAGGAAAAGGCAGCAATTCAACAGCGCGTTGATGTGTTTCAGAAGCACGGACAGTGACCACTATCCAAAGCGGGAGAAAGCGCATTTGTTATAAAATAATATAATTGTTATTTGTATTGCACCATTGTTCTTACATAATATAACCATAAACAATTTCAGTATCACATGTCTTAGACTGATGGACTGTGCCATCCCCGCCACAATGGATCAGTCCACTCAGACAGGAGCCAATCAGACAGGTGTCTTGTACACAATGATTTGTTTATGTTGCTACTGCTCGACTAAAGAAATCTCGGTCGACCAACAGCCTATCGACCAAACAATCGACTAAATGGGGTCAGCCCTAGAGATATAGAGGGTGAACACATCAAAGTGACTGACTGGCTGGCTGCTCCACCAACCGATGTTAGAATTCCTCATGAGTGACAGTGTGACACCATTGTCTAAACCCTCACAGTCAGAAGATCAAATCTTCAAAAATACAATGACTACCCTCAGAAGCCCAGCTTTGCTTCTCTCTCTGTAGCAGCTACCCTCAGAAGCCCAGCTTTGCTTCTCTCTCTGTAGCAGCTAACCTCAGGAGCCCAACTTTGCTTCTCTCTCTGTAAAAGATAACGTCAGGCGATCTGGTAAACACTGGTAAGGCTAGATTATACACACATGCACACATCCACTCTTGCACAATACACATACACAGTCACTCACAAACACGTGTGAACAGATCAACAGGTTTCTCTAAAAGCTCACCAGACACCTACCCACGCAGTACTCACACAGAAACACAAAACCACAGCAGTCACTCACACAACCATTTTCAAACAAATTCTCTCACTCGTTCACACACACACACACTGCCTCACCGTGTCTCTGAAGCCGTCATATTTGTAGACATGTCCGGTGCTGGTGGCCAGTTTGATGCCGTGTCCCAGACACACACGCCTCCATGTGGCCACAGACAGCTCTGCTGCCGGGATGTTGTCCACCTTCCCCGTCTTACTGCTCTTATACACCAGATTCTGCTTACTGAACCGCAGACGACCGTCGTTCTGCAGAGAGACCACACACACATAAATACACGTAGGTTACTGGTTGGTGCAGGTGCCAGATTGTGGCAATTTATTTGTATATCCATTACAATACTCTATTTTCCTTGGCTAAAAAGAAAACACGAAGCAAAGACTTCACTCTATGGTCCTTTAAAACCTACTTTTGTCAAATATGATGTACTATTGCGTTCAAATAAACAAATGTGACTCTGGGTGACAACATAAGGTTGTTGCTAACATTAGGACTGTTTTCCTCAAGGAATTAAGTCCTCTTTATTCTGGTATAGTGACAACCCTAATATCCATGTGTACTTCAATCCTGGTCCTGGAGACCCACAGGGTGTGCAGGTATTTGTTCTACATTGATCCCAGGCAGGACTAACACACCTGATTCAACTAATCAAGGCCCGGTTTCCCAAAAGCATCTTAAGGCTAAGTTCATCATTAGAACCTTTGTAGGAGCATCGTTAAAACTCTAAGCTGTTTCCCAAAACCTTTGTTTCTAAAGTTGCAATTGAAAACGCTTGTTATTTACCGACTGCGTCGTTAGATTCTTTTTTTGTCCTTCCGCGTCACTTTATAGACAGAATATCTTTGCCTTGATGACAGCTTTGCACACTCTTGGCATTCTCTCAACCAGCTTCATGAGGTAGTCACCTGGAATGCATTTCAATTAACAGGTGTGCCTTCTTAAAAGTTAATTTGTGGAATTTCTTTCCTTATTAATGCATTTGAGCCAATCAGTTGTGTTGTGACAAGGTTGGGGTGGTATACAGAAGATAGCCCTATTTGGTAAAAGATTAAGTCCATATTATGGCAAGAACAGCTCAAATAAGCAAAGAGAAACGACAGTCCATCATTACTTTAAGACATGAAGGTCAGTCAATATGGAACATTTCAATAACTTTAAAAGTTTCTTCAAGTGCAGTCTTAAAAACCATAAAGTGCAATGATGAAACTGGCTCTCATGAGGACCGCCACAGGAAAGGAAGACCCAGAGTTACCTCTGCTGCAGAGGATAAGTTCATTAGAGTTACCAGCCTCAGATTGCAGCCCAAATAAATGCTTCACAGAGTTCAAGTAACAGACACATCTCAACATCAACTGTTCAGAGGAGACTGCATGAATCAGGCCTTCATGGTCGAATTGCTGCAAAGAAACCACTACTAAAGGACACTAATAATAAGAAGAGACTTGCTTGGGCCAAGAAACATGAGCAATGGACATTAGACCGGTGGAAATCTGTCCTTTGGTCTGATGAGTCCAAATGTGAGATTTTTGGTTCCAACCACCGTGTCTTTGTGAGACGCAGAGTTGGTGAACGGATTATCTCTGCATGTGTGGTTCCCACCGTGAAGCATGGAGGAGGTGTCATGGTGATTTGCTGGTGACACTGTCTGTGATTTATTAAGAATTCAAGGCACACTTAACCAGCATGTCTACCACAGCATTCTGCAGCAATATGCCATCCCATCTGGTTTGCGCTTGGTGGGACTATCATTTGTTTTTCAACAGGACAATGACCCAAAACATACCTCCAGGCTGTGTAAGGGCTATTTGACCAAGGAGAGTGATGGAGTGCTGCATCAGATGACCTGGCCTCCACAATCACCCAACCTCAACCCAATTGAGATGGTTTGGGATGAGTTGGACCTCAGAGTGAAGGAAAAGCAGCCAACAAGTGCTCAGCATATGTGGGAACTCATTCAAGACTGTTGGAAAAGCATTCCTCATGAAGCTGGTTGAGAGAATGCCAAGAGTGTTCAAAGCTGTCATCAAGGTGACATATAAAATATATTTTGATTTGTTTAACACTTTTTTGGTTACTACATGATTCCATGTGTTATTTCATAGTTTTGATGTCTTCACTATTATTCTACAATGTAGAAAACAGTAAAAATAAAGAAAAACCCTTGAATGAGTAAGTGTGTCCAAACTTTTGACTGGTACTGTATATTTCATGATGTGTAACATGTGCCAAATCTGTGATTTGTGCAATATTATTGGGTAAGCATTAGAATAAACCACCTCAATATTTGCAGCCATAGGTGGTAATCTCTCTAGGAGCTGAACCGTCGTCAGTGTTGTGAAATAATTATAATGTTAAGATAATATTTGAATGTAGAAAGCTGATCCGAGACCACCGCTGCCTTTCTTTCGATTCTGTCAGTGTCGACACATGATCCAACGACGCACTTTGCGAACGCTCTTTCTGTGTGGTGTTTTGGGAAACGCATGTTACATTTTCAGCCTTTGTAGGAACGATGCATTGTTAAAAAGACTCGTAAGCCTAAGTTCCATCGCTATCGTGAAATCAGGCCCAGGTGTGTTAACTGGGACTGGGCTAGAACAAAAGCCTACACACCCTGCTGATCTCCAGGACCAGGATAGAAGGACACTGGTTAGTTAAAGACACTGATGGAGGATGGCATGACGAGGTAGCTAGTTACTGACCCAGGACCCCTTGGATTCCTGGTAGATCTCGTTGAACTCCAGCGTGTCTCCCATCTCTGCCTCTGCAAGAAGTGATGCTCAGCTGAGGACACAGAGGAAGATCATGTCAATCAGTTAGCAAGCTAGCAATGTTTTTTCAGGAGCCCAAGTTGTAATATACCTAGCTATTTTGCTAATTATTTTGAGTCAACAGGTGACACAGACGGTTGTTGCCATTTCATTTAATATCTAACTAGTTAGCTAACCTTACAAAATAAAAACCTGTAGTTAGGCTAAGTAGCTAGCTTGCTAGCCAATTACAACATACGCTAGTTAGCTAAATATTTATAAAAGACAACTCAATGAGGTTATAAACGCTTAGTAGTAAGTGAACAACAATCAGCAAGCTGTAACTAGCTAGCTGCTTTATTTGTGGCTAGAACACGCAGATCCTAGCTAGCCAGCTATCGTAGAAAGTAAGCGAGAAGGCTAGTAAATGGATGCCAGTGTGGCTAGCATGCTAGCTGGCTAGTGATGATGTTGAGTTGCTTCGATAACTATTTGAATCCTATGGATCAATAGTAGCTACGACAATTTGACTTGTCTCGTTTATCTGGTTTTATACACATATATATGCAATCCACAAAATATCTCCCTAAATAAAATGAACAAAAACTTCATGTCTTACTGTAAATGTGATGAGGAGACCTCGCCGTTTCCCGCGTGAAGCGTCAAGGCAAGAGCTGACGTCACCGGAAATAATCCGTGCTACTTTTGCATTTACTTCCGTTTCGTTCTGATTACCAAAAAATAACACTTTTTAAAGATGTTCGGCTGTGTTGGTCTTTCGCCTGACAATAACATAAACAGCTTGGCATCCTCTAGAAACAGGTGAGAATTGTTTAATACGAAAGCTTTCCGTCTTTAGTTAGGCCTTGTCTTATGAAACGCAACCCTCATCGTTTTCGGAACCGCCTGCAATGACTGCTCACAACCACTAAGGGGTGCACGCAGCAACCTGTTAAAATAATTGTTCACCGTGATGACGGATGGATGATGATAAAGCCATCGGTCGGCCATGTTGGCACTCCCCAGTAGTAGCAGTCCTCAATAAGAATGAATGGGATTCTACAGTATTTCAATTAAATGTTTCAAGGACAAAATTAAATGTATTTAAGTATTGTTTTGTTGTAGTGGGGGTAGTAACATTAGTAATCTAAAAAAAAGTATACTTAGGTCACATAATATAAAGCATGCATGAGAGCATCAGCTGTTCCTATGTGATCACGCTCTCCATAGCCAATGTGAGTAAGACTTTTAAGCAGGTCAACATTCACAAGGCTGCAGGGCCAGACGGATTACCAGGACGTGTACTCCGAGCATGCACTGACCAACTGGCAAGTGTCATCACTGACATTTTCAACATGTCCCTGACTGAGTCTGTAATACCAACATGTTTCAAGCAGACCACCATAGTCCCTGTGCCCAATAACACTAAGATAACCTGCCTAAATGACTACCGACCCGTAGCACTCACGTCTGTAGCCATGAAGTGCTTTGAAAGGCTGGTCATGGCTCACATTAACACCATTATCCCAGAAACTCTAGACCCACTCCAATTTGCATACTGCCCCAACAGATCCACAGATGATGCAATCTCTATTGCACTCCACACTGCCCTTTCCCACCTGGACAAGAGGAACACCTACGTGACAATGCTATTCATTGACTACAGCTCAGCATTCAACACCATAGTGCCCTCAAAGCTCATCACTAAGCTAAGGACCCTGGGACTAAACATCTCCCTCTGCAACTGGATCCTGGACTTTCTGACGGGCCGCCCCCAGGTGGTAAGGGTAGGTAACAACACATCTGCCACGCTGATCCTCAAAACGGGGGCCCCTCAGGGGTGCGTGCTCAGTCCCCTCCTGTACTCCCCGTTCACCCATGACTGCATGGCTAGGCACGACTCCAACACCATCATTAAGTTTGCCAACGATACAAAAGTGGTAGGCCTGATCACGACAACGATGAGACAGCCTATAGGGAGGAGGTCAGAGATCTGGCCGTGTGGTGCAAGGATAACAACCTCTCCCTCAACGTGAACAAGACAAAGGAGATGATTGTGGACTACAGGAAAACAAAAGAGGACTGAGCACGCCCCCATTATCATCAACAGGGCTGTTGTGGAACAGGTTGAGAGCTTCAAGTTCCTTGGTGTCCACATCACCAACAAACTATCATGGTCCAAACACACCAAGACAGTCGTGAAGTGGGCACGACAAAGCCTATTCCCCCTCAGGAGACTGAAAAGATTTAGCATGGGTCCTCAGATCCTCAAAAAGTTATACAGCTGCACCATCGAGAGCATCCTGACTGGTTGCATCACCGCCTGGTATGGCAACTGCTCGGCCTCCGACCGCAAAGCACAACAGCGGGTAGTGTAGTCCCGTGTAGCTCAGTTGGTAGAGCATGGCGCTTGCAATGCCAGGGTTGTGGGTTCGATTCCCACGGGGGGGCAGTAAGAAAATGTATGCACTCACTAACTGTAAGTCGCTCTGGATAAGAGCGTCTGCTAAATGACTAAAATGTAAAATGTAGTGCGTACGGCCCAGTACATCGCTGGGGCCAAGCTTCCTGCCATCCAGGACCTCTGTACCAGGCGGTGTCAGAGGAAGGCCCTAAAAATTATCAAAGACTCCAGCCACCTTAGTCATAGACTGTTCTCTCTGCTACCGCACGGCAAGTGGTATTGGAGCACCAAGTCTTGGTCCAAAAGGCTTCTTAACAGCTTCTACGCGCAAGCCATAAGACTCCTGAACAGCTAATCATGGCTACCCGGACTATTTGCATTGCCACCCCATCCCCCTCTTTTACGCTGCTGCTACTCTGTTTATTATTTATGCATAGTCACTTTAACTCTACCCACATGTACATATTTGTCACGATCGTCATAATGATTGGACCAAGGCGCAGCGTGATATGCGTACATCTTATTAATAGTGTACTGGCAACACGATACAAAATACAAAACAACCAAACGAAACGTGAAGTCCTCGGTTAACAACACAAACCAACACGGAACATAGAAAACGAAACCTAGACACTACACAAAGAAACTAACACCCTGGCTCAACATACAAGAGTCCCCAGAGCCAGGGCGTGACAGTACCCCCCAAAGGCGCGGACTGCGACCGCGCCAACATAAACCCAACAGGGGAGGGGCCGGGTGGGCATTCCGCCTCGGAGGCGGATCCGGCTCCGGGCGTGACCACCACCCTCTAACAACCCCCCCGTAGCGCCCCTGGTCTGGTCCCGCTGGCTGGAGCTGGACTGGACATCGGTGGAGCGGATTGCTTAGGATCCGGTGTGGAGCAGCTGACCGGTACCTGACCAGGCACCGGTGAAACAGGCACGGGCTGTGCCGGACTGACGACGCGCACCACAGGCTTGGTGCGGGGAGCAGGAATGGGCCGGACCGGGCTGACGACGCGCACCATTGGCTTGGTGCGGGGAGCAGGGACGGGCCGGACCAGGCTGACGAAGCGCACCACTGGCTTGGTGCGGGGAGCAGGAACAGGCCGGACCGGGCTGACGACGCGCACCATTGGCTTGGTGCGGGGAGCAGGAATGGGCCGGACCGGGCTGACGAAGCGCACCACTGGCTTGGTGCGGGGAGCAGGAACAGGCCGGGCCGGGCTGGCGACGCGCACCATAGGCTTGGTGCGGGGAGCAGGAACAGGCCGGGCCGGGCTGGCGACGCGCACCACAGGCTTGGTGCGGGGAGCAGAAACAGGCCGGGCTGGGCTGGCGACGCGCACCATTGGCTTGGTGCGAGGGGCAGGAACAGGCCGGGCCGGGCTGGCGACGCGCACCACAGGCTTGGTGCGGGGAGCAGGAACAGGCCGGGCCGGGCTGGCGACGCACACCACAGGCTTGGTGCGGGGAGCAGGAACAGGTCGGGCCGGGCTGGCGACGCGCACCATAGGCTTGGTGCGGGGAGCAGGAACAGGCCGGGCCGGGCTGGCGACGCACACCATAGGCTTGGTGCGGGGAGCAGAAACAGGCCGGGCCGGGCTGGCGACGCACACCATAGGCTTGGTGCGAGGGGCAGGAACAGGCCGGGCTGGCGACGCGCACCACAGGCTTGGTGTGGGGAGCAGGAACAGGCTGGACCGGGCTGGCGACGCGCACCATTGGCTTGGTGCGAGGGGCAGGAACAGGCCGGGCCGGGCTGGCGACGCGCACCATTGGCTTGGTGCGAGGGGCAGGAACAGGCCGGGCCGGGCTGGCGACGCGCACCATTGGCTTGGTGCGAGGGGCAGGAACAGGCCGGGCCGGGCTGGCGACGCGCACCATTGGCTTGGTGCGAGGGGCAGGAACAGGCCGGGCCGGGCTGGCGACGCGCACCATTGGCTTGGTGCGAGGGGCAGGAACAGGCCGGGCCGGGCTGGCGACGCGCACCAAAGGCTTGGTGCGGGGAGCAGGAACAGGCCGGGCCGGGCTGGCGACGCGCACCATAGGCTTGGTGCGGGGAGCAGGAACAGGCCGGGCCGGGCTGGCGACGCGCACCACAGGCTTGGTGCGGGGAGCAGAAACAGGCCGGGCTGGGCTGGCGACGCGCACCATTGGCTTGGTGCGAGGGGCAGGAACAGGCCGGGCCGGGCTGGCGACGCGCACCACAGGCTTGGTGCGGGGAGCAGGAACAGGCCGGGCCGGGCTGGCGACGCACACCACAGGCTTGGTGCGGGGAGCAGGAACAGGTCGGGCCGGGCTGGCGACGCGCACCATAGGCTTGGTGCGGGGAGCAGGAACAGGCCGGGCCGGGCTGGCGACGCACACCATAGGCTTGGTGCGGGGAGCAGAAACAGGCCGGGCCGGGCTGGCGACGCACACCTAGGCTTGGTGCGAGGGGCAGGAACAGGCCGGGCTGGCGACGCGCACCACAGGCTTGGTGCGGGGAGCAGGAACAGGCTGGACCGGGCTGGCGACGCACACCATTGGCTTGGTGCGAGGGGCAGGAACAGGCCGGGCTGGCGACGCGCACCATTGGCTTGGTGCGAGGGGCAGGAACAGGCCGGGCCGGGCTGGCGACGCGCACCATTGGCTTGGTGCGAGGGGCAGGAACAGGCCGGGCCGGGCTGGCGACGCGCACCATTGGCTTGGTGCGAGGGGCAGGAACAGGCCGGGCCGGGCTGGCGACGCGCACCAAAGGCTTGGTGCGGGGAGCAGGAACAGGCCGGGCCGGCGACGCGCACCATAGGCTTGGTGCGGGGAGCAGGAACAGGCCGGGCCGGGCTGGCGACGCGCACCATAGGCTTGGTGCGGGGAGCAGGAACAGGCCGGGCCGGGCTGGCGACGCGCACCATAGGCTTGGTGCGGTATTGGTGGGATCTTCTGTCATGATCGTCATAATGATTGGACCAAGGCGCAGCGTGATATGCGTACATCTTATTAATAGTGTACTGGCAACACGATACAAAATACAAAACAACCAAACGAAACGTGAAGTCCTCGGTTAACAACACAAACCAACACGGAACATAGAAAAGGAAAACTAGACACTACACAAAGAAACTAACACCCTGGCTCAACATACAAGAGTCCCCAGAGCCAGGGCGTGACAATATTACCTCAATTACCTCGACTAACCGGTGCCCCCGCACATTGACTCTGTACCGGTATCCCCTGTATATAGCCTCCCTACTGTTATTTTATTTTACTGATGCTCTTTAATTATTTGCTATTTTTCACTTATCAATTTTTTACTTAACACTTTTTTTTCTAGCATTGTTGGTTAAGGGCTTGTAAGTAAGCATTTCACTGTAATGTCTACACCTGTTGTATTCGGCGCATGTGGCAAATCAAATTTGATTTGATTTGATAATTAAAGAGTATGCATAAAGGTGTTTTTAATAGAATAAATGTGGCAAAAATGAATATAGACATTAACAAATGCATTTCTATAGCTTCCAAAATATTTTTTACAATGGTGTGGAGTGCCAAGATGGTCCGTGCTATCCGGGTTCTTTGGGACATCCCTACCCATTGACATGTAAAATGGTTAGGGTTAGGGTTAGGTAAGGGTTAGGGTAAGGGTAAGGGTAGGGGCATCTTGACCGTGCCAAGATGGAGGCACGGTGGCTTCAACATAGCGCCCCCTATCGGTCATCAAGAGTATATATAAATAATTGGACCCATCCCAAATAGCCTACTGTACCACTTTGGCAAAGGAATTACACTAATAAGTTACTAAAATCCTGTAAAACCTTTGTAAATCCAATATCAACATACTATGTTATATGACTACTATGAGCAGACACATATCAATGTTTTGATAATAATGAAATATTAGTTTTGAAATTGTTAGATTTAACATTGGTCTCTATCATTCCTCTCTCTCTCTCTCTCTCTCTCTCTCTCTCTCTCTCTCTCTCTCTCTCTCTCTCTCTCAAGGGCACACGTTGAATGACAGGTGGAGGTGAGAGAAGGAGATCAGACTAATCTAACTGTCAATAAAACTAATGCCAAATGAATGAATATAACACAAAGGAGAAAATTAGGAGTGGAGCAGGCAAACATTCACATAGGCTAATACACACACACACACACCTAAATACACAGTGACCACACACAGACATCACGCTCTATTCATAGACCCTATTCACTTAACTTCAATTCAAGTAGGCTGTTTTAATTCGCTGAGGTATATTACATTGACATAACATGTAGGCCTGCAAATCTCCTGATGAAACATCAAAAGAATGAAATAAGTATATGTTTGATGAAAAGGAAGAATCACTGAGAGATATAAATTAGTTGTGACAAGTTCCAGTCATCCCAGCTAGCACATATGGTTCCTTGGAAGTTGTAGGAACATACGTTGTTGGTTTCACATTGGTTCTGGGAACGAAGCCACAAGTTTGCTGACCCGTAAAACTGAATGTTTTTTAAATATTCTTAGAATAGAAGTGAAAATGTCGCCTGTTCTGGTTGCAAGGATGTTCTGAGAACGTTTTACTATGGTTCCCTTAAAGTTTTCCTGGGAGTTCTTATTAATGTTCTGAGAATGGAAGTTATAGGTTATTTGAAGAGAACATGTTTCAATAACACTGCTAGCTTAGTTTGGGTTAACTGTTTTGAACACCAAACAGACAGGACACATGGAAATTCATTTGCTTGGGCATTAATCAGGCAAACACATTAATTTTTTTTATTGTGGCACGGCATCAGTGAGATTTGAACCTATAAACTTCTGTTGTTTATTCATGGCATTAGTCCACTGCGCCACCAGGATGGAGCTAGCATGCCATGTTTTTTTTTACTCATACAAAGTTGTTCATTTTAGTCTATTCAAACAGACTCAATTTCAAAGGAAACAAGCACTCATTAAGATCAGGTGTGGCCAATTAATGGGTGCAGCCAACACACCTGATCACACTTAAAGGAAAGGTTGCGCGATATATATTCCACAAATCTAACAATGTAGATTGATTATATTCCATCTGAATGGTCTTAATGCAAAAGTGTATATTTTAAATTATACAATTCTATTTTCGCAATTTTAATTACATTTATGAAAAACTCCTATACCAACAATCCACTGCGGCATTGATGTCAAGAAAGGAACAGCCTGCTGGTGGCTTCGGGGATGGAGGCCAATCGGGTAAGTAGGTACTAAAGTGCCCAAAGAGTTATGTCATGTTATGTTGCTAGTAGGTGATAAAAAAAAACAAAGATAGCCAGCTATCTAAGTGCACCGGGCCATGCAAAATTAACTGGACCACTCAGATCTAGCATAGTGTTTGGGGATGGAATGAGCTAGCTAGCAAGCAAGCTACAACAACTCCATCAACACTGCATGTTTTGCAGAAATGAATGGTCAAAAAACTTAGCGGATTAATGTCATTGTTTATTTCAAGGTATGTCTTTATTTTTGCTAAATTGCTTGATATTTATTGGCCAATATAACTTGAAGGATATTGTGGTAGCCAAACTTGAAGGATATTGTGGTAGCCAATGTTTGTGTTAGCCATTATACCTGGTAACGTTAGTAACGTTAGCATGTGGCTAGCTATAGCCACCATCGGCCAACAACAGAGTTTTAGCCAGTTTGGTTCTAGACGTTCAATGTCTACTATGATGGTAAAGGTTTATCATGATTTGGTGCTGACGAGAAGTGCTGAACTGCCAATAAGTTATGTGTTTAAAGGCTGCTAGTGGTTAGTTAATAGGTGTAAAAGGGACTATGCTAAAAACCTGCGCGCTGTATAAGTGTATTAAACAAATATATAATAATCTGATACATAATACAAAAATCACAGGATATGGTCAGATGATAAATTGGGTTATTCAGAGGCTAAATATTTTTTTCTAAAACAATGTGGACTTGGTATGATGTGTGTCTTTACCGTCTTATGTGGACAGTGACTTCACTCCTGCTGTGTTCACTCTGTGTTCTTCTCTTGACGTCACTTTTCCGAACGCTTTTCCGACATGACTTTGGTCAAATTCGGATAAAATATAAACTTTGCCCCAAAATACAAATGTAAAGTAATATGTGGGATTGGGACTTTTAGTTGGAAGGAGGAAACCAATCAGAATGTTTAACAGCAACCTAATTCTGCAGTCTTCCCTTTAACAAGATGGAGGATAGAGTTTTGTTGATGCTGAGAACGGAATATATATGTTTTTGAATAACATTCTTAGAACGTTCTTAGAATGTTAGTAATGTTTTCTTGTGATTTTTATGGAAAGTTTTCTTAATGTTCTGAGAACATTACTTTAAAATAGAACCATGAGGAAACCTGTAGAAAATGTTATGCTGAAGTACTGAAATTCCCACAGAAGAACGTTGTTGTGAACATTACTTTAAATAGAACCGGTGCTTGACTGCTTGACTTAGACTGAAATATGTGCCAGTACTCATTTTGGGTGCTGGTACTGTTTATATCTAGATGCAGGAGCTCCACAATACTTTGGAGCTAATATTCTATAAGGAACAAGAGCTCAAGCAGTAGAACATTTGAGGTGCCGGTACTCAGCTCCAGTGAGCTCCTGCCTAAGTCAAGCACTGAATTGAACCATGAGGAAACCTGTAGGAAACATTATGCGGAAGTACTGAAATTCCCACCTAAGAAAAATATGGTTCTCAGAACGTTATGTGCTAGCTGGGTATCCTGCGGCGCTCCCAGAAAGTTGTGGGAAGGTTGTATGCAAAATAACCATAGGACAACCACTCTCACCAAGCTCTAAGAAACATGGTTCTCAGAACGTTATGTGCTAGCTGGTGTGGCTCCTTCAAGTTTAGTTTATGCGTCAACTTTGGTGAATCACCAGGAGGATAACGAAATAAAGGAAGAGAGAGATGGGAGGAGGAAAGGAGGGGGGCAAAAAACTTTCTCCCTCCTTACAAAAACCCTCCGTCGTCAGTCTGTCACACAAACCATATGCCCGTCAAGTCTACGGACCGTCAACGTCAGCCAGGCGGATTTGATGCGCACACCTCGGCTTGGATAGACAGGGACCCACCGATGGAATTCGGTTTTATCGATATTTCTTTATCAACTAACACATTTTTCATTAGAGAAAGTCTGAGTTCCATGGACGTAGGATTCAGAAATGAATTTTTTTCAAGATAATATATTTTAAATTGGACTAATCCAGAAGAAATTAAAGTTGAATAGGTTAAACTAACAAAAGAGGATACGAATTCATCATTACGCATTTTGGCAAGTTGTCTTTGGATAAAGCCTTGCTGATTTAATCATTGTGCACTGAAAGGAAATAAAGTAATTTGCCAAAATAAAAAATGCATTTTGGAGGTAAGTCCCAGTAAAAATGATCAAAGCTTAATATCTCCCACAATAACAGGCTTATAAATGTGTGTTTATTTATTATAATGATGATTCATATGATTAAGATAATAACGATTGTTACTATGAACCGATAGCTTTTACAAATGAAAATGTTACAAAACACACTTGTGGTATTTCTGTTATTTGATACTTTTGAGATTATCCACAGTAGGAGTTCCCAGTTCGTTGTATATTTTGCATAATAATATGATGATGACCAAGGTGAATTTGCATTTAGTTTTCTCTACCACTTTTCTCAAATTTCAAAGTAAATTTCAATGGATATATGAATCCTGAATATTTTCAGATAATAGCAGAAATCCCTCCCCAATTGTAATAACATAAAAATATAACAAATACATAAAACACATTTATCTGAGAATACAGAAGAAACAGAGCAGTTGAACTTTTGTCTGCAGATATAATATATATTGATACTCAAAATATGAACAAATACTGAGATCAAATGTTATAACAAAAATCGCTTTGAGAACTTCCCTGTTATATTAAAGGGATTTGCAGTGTAGGACATTGAGGAGGCAATTTGATCTGAATGTAAGTTTTCACAAGCTTAGAAATGACAAATGTTTTTTAAATTACCACTAGTGTGTGTGTGAAAGGGAAGTTTCCTTCATTGTAAAAAATGGCTTTGGTTGAGAGGTGCAAGAGGTAGCTAAAGCCCTTGTCTAGTTAGCTGTCACTGATATGAGAATGTAGATGATTCACGTTAGTCAGGGTGTGAGAACACACACACACCTACCCCTTGGGACAGCCTATGTGGCTGCTGTTCCATGTCTGTGAATTGGGGTTAAAAGAGGGAGGTTAAACATTGTGTGACGAAATGATGCTATAAGCCTTAAAACAAAAGAATAATAGGATGAAGATTTCCTCTCTCCCTCTCTCTCTCCCCTCTCTCTCTCCCCCCTCCCCCCCTCTCTCCCCCCTCTCTCCCTCTCTCTGTCCCCTCTCTCTCTCTCTCCCCCCCCTCCCCCCCCCTCTCCTCCCCTCCCCCCCTCTCTCCCTCTCTCTGTCCCCTCTCTCTCTCCCCCCCTCTCTCCCCCCTCTCTCCCCCTCTCCCCCCTCTCCCCCCTCTCCCCTCTCCCCCTCTCCCTCCCCTCCCCCACTCTCCCCCTCTCTTCCCTCCCCCCTCTCTCTCTCTCTCCCCCTCTACCCCCCCCTCCCCCCTCTCCCCTCTCTCTCTCCCTGCCTCTCTTTCCTCCCACTATCTTTGTTCCTCCTCTCTCCCACACTTTCAGGTGGTCTTCAATAAAGTAATAAGGTTAAAACAACAACCCCCCCTCCCATACAAATGATACAATATCAGTTATATAACTAAAGCACTTGAAATGACCTCAAGTTGTCCCAGATCTGAGCAAACAAAGAATATAGACCACAAGTTCAAACAGACAGACCATATTGCCTTTGACCTCTGTCTGTCTGTCTGTGTGTGTGTGTGTGTTTTTCTCTCTGACACATGTTATGGCTGTGAAGGCTGAATTAGTGTCGGTGTGTTTTAGATAAGTGTTTGTGTCCATGCGGAAACCAGAGCACATCCACTCTGTTCAAGGGTTCAAACCCACGCCTGGATCTAGAGCAGAGAGACAATACAGGAGAAAGTAAAGAAAAAGCGATTGACCACATCACATCCTTTGCTCAGCCCCATCCTTGACTCTTTGTGTGTGAGAGGGAGAGACAGACAGGGGTAGAAAGAGTGAGAGAAAGAGATTGAGAAAGTGGTGGTGCAGGATTAATGCAATACATATTCCCTATTGACAGGAGTTAGTAAGAGGGGGAATGATACAAAATTAGTTGGTCACGCTTTGAACAGTTACACATGCTGTTTACATTTTTCCCAAATTAACATGGCCCCTCGCTTCATCTCTCTCTCTCTCTCTCTCTCTCTCTCTCTCTCTCACTCTCTCTCTCTCATCCAAGTCCTTTACTCCATCTCCTCCTCTCTGTGTTTCTCTCTACCTCCCTCTCTTTATGTCTGTCTCTCTCACTTTCTCCCCCTTTCTCTCCCTCTCTCCTTCTCAATTTGTTTTCTAAAGCAGAGACAGACCGGATAAATTGAATGGAAGGCTCTTGTTTTTTTTGTTGTTGCATATTTATTTTTTAAGTGTAACCCAGGGGTTTGGATGGGGAGTTAGGCAGAGCAGGGGGAGGTAAATTAGAAACCTACATCTGAATGTCTGAAAAAAGGAAGGAAGAATGGAAAGAGGTAGATGGAGGGGATGAGGTGAGCTAATTAGAGAAAGGAAGAGAGACCAAAAAGTGAACATTGAAGGAGAGAAAGAAAGAGACATGGAGAAAGCTAATATTGATCATTAGCGGTGGATGGAAAACTGAGAACGAAGTGTGTAATAAAATCAACAGAAAGTAAAAAATAATTAAAGACAGATTTCTCTGGTAAGGAGAGGGAATAAACAAATGGGGAGAGGAAGATAATTAAATCATAGAGAGAGGAATACAATATTAAAAAGAGAACGTAGAGTTTGTTGGAATAGCACAGAGGGTTTCGTTGTAATCATAAAGTGGTATTGTATGTTTTTATGCCTCTCTATTTCCCCTTTGGTTTTCTGTCATTGATGTTCTTTGGCAATCCAGGCTCCATTCCATGCCAAGTAGATCAATTTGAATTTCAATATGAACTCCAAGAAGATATCTCCAGGGATAAGAGATGGGGAGAGAGAGTGTGTGTGTGTGTGTACATATGCCCAAGCACATGTATGTGTGTTTCAAAAGATTGGTGCGATGGTTCTTGTGTGTGTGTGCGTGTGTGTGTGTGTTGAGTTAGTGAAGGAATGCACGTTTGATTGAGTACAGACTGCACATAAATCTGTGCTCTAACTGTACACAGGCACACAACATCGACCCTGACCCTGGCTCCCCTACCCCTCCCTCCCTGCGGCCTATATGCATGTTACTGTCCAGCCAGCCAGGGTACAAGTGTGTGCATGCGCACCCGTGTGGGTGCCTTACTTTATGGTGAAATAAAATGATCTGGATTTCAGGATGGATAGAATAGAATGTAGAATATAGAATATAGCACCGCTTCCAATCCAAGTGCTAATGCCATTTAGCAAACTCCGAGCAGGGTTATGGTCAGATGACATGAAAATAGAGCTCTTTGGCCAAGCACACCAGTGGTGTTGAAAAACAGAAGCATATGAAGAATAGTAGCTCATACCTTCCTTAAAATATGGTACTGGATGTTTGAGGTTACGGGACTATTTTGCTTCCACTGGTCCTGGGGCCCTTGTTAATAAGGTCAACGTCATCATCAACTTTACCAAGTACCAGGACATTTTAGCCCAAAACCTGGCTGCCTCTGCCAGGAGGTGGAAACTTGGACGCAAGTGGATCTTCCAGCAAGATAATAACCCCAAACACACATCAAAATACACAAATAAATGGTTAATTGACCACAAAATCAACATTTTGCAATGGCCATCTCAGTCTCCGGACTTGTACCCCATTGAAAACCTGTGGTTTGAATTTAAGAGGGCAGTCCATAAGCGCAGACGAGGAATATCAAGGATCTGAAAAGATTCTGTATGGAGGAATGGTCTAAGATCCCTCCCAATGTGTTCTCCAACTCATAAAACGTTTTAGAAAAAGGCTCATTGTCATTATCCTCACAAGGGGAGGCTGCTGGAGTATTGAAAACCGGGCTGCCAATCATTTCGAACCTTATCTTTTTTAGATTTGTTTTATTACTTCTCTGAGCAATTGTATAAAATAAATATCCCACTTAGCATACAACATAGCACAGTATTTATATCATTTATTTTATACAGTCTTTTTTGCTCATCTTTATCAAGGGTGAAAATAATTGTGGACCTGACTGTAGCTGATAGCAAGTCTTCTGTAGTCTGTAGGATCTGTAACCCAGCCCTGAGACCAGCCCGTGCCCTGACATTAAACTTTGAACCCTAACCCCAATGTTCAATCCCGACCGACCCCAGACTCCTTAACCCTTAACCTCAAATCAAGCCCCATACATTTTATCCTATAGCTGGCATCCATAAGAATGTGCAAAGTTTTACATCTGCAATCAAACCATAGATTAAGATAAATAATCGAACATGGTTTAGAGAATGGAGAACTGTGTGTATAGGCACACACACACACACACACACACACACACACAGACAGGTCATGGAACCTCTGTTGTTGTAATCTGATCATGCCTGTGAGAATGTTCTGGCTTCAACCTGGCCTGTGGAGTTGGTTGTTAGTGCCAGGTACTGCTCCCCGCTCCCTGCACAGAAGACTGAGGGCTTGGGCTTTACGTTATCATAACCTTTACCATCCATAGTAAAACTGTCTCATTCTACAGAAGACGCCTGTGCATCAAAACGGCATTCTGCCAGACTGCCTTGTGTTTTGCATTAAAACACATGCAATGTGAAGTGTTCCGGCTGTGTGTTAGGAAGTTACCTAGATTAGTTATTTTCTGTAGAAACGGTATCCTCAGTTGTTTGACCTATTTCCCTACAGTATTCCTCTATGTTCCAAGGGAGAGTTGTTGAGCTGTTGCGATTCGTTCTAAATATTAAGGTGTGTCAGGTGTTGAGGTTTTGTGATTGAAAGGAGTTGACATGTTTTGCTGTAACTGTTAAACTGATTCAGATGAAAGGTGTTGAGGTGTGTTAAGGAGTAATATGTTGAAATTAATGACGTTAAGAAATGTGTTCTATAGTGGAAAAAAGTGTTGACTGTTTTAAGTCCTGACATGTTTTGTTAGTTCTGAGCAGAACAAGGTGTCCGCATAATTGTTTGTGAGTTGTTCAAAAGCTCCACTTAAGTATTTCACTGCCCGGGGGCAAACTGATGGAGGGAAGAATGAGGGAGTGATAGAATGAGAGAGAGCACTAATCGGGGTTAATAAGCTGCTGACATTTTGGCCTGGGGCAAAAACCAGAATACTTCTAAAGAGGAGAAGAAAGAGAGGGGGTAAAGGAGAAGAGAAGAGAAGAAATTGAGAAAACAATCAAGGACCTGAAGACTTTCTACAAATAGATGGAGGGACAGAGAGGAAATGAGAAACAGAGGGAGATTGCAGGATTAAGAAAGACATGCGAGAATAAGTGGAAGACGGTTTGAAAGAGAGATAGAAGGAGATCGAGATGGATTGGATAGACAGAGCGAGAAGGGGGATGGATGGATGGGGGAACAAAGAGATGGTCACACCTTGTACAGAACATAATGCACACCTGTTGAACAGCAGCATGTTTAAGATTCATAATTACACAGACCCATGCCCTGCTGTCTGTCTGCCTGTCAGCCTGGAAGACAGAGCGAGACAGGGACCATGAAGAATACATGCATGGTGGAGGAAGGGAAAAGAGACAATATAGGGAGGATGAAAAGGTTCTTGGAAAGCAAAGGGCAAAAGTGAATAAGCGAGAGAGAACAGATGTGTGTGGCAACAAGATGGAGAGAGGGGGGGAGAGATTAAAGGATGCATAAAAGGAGAGCGTTTGGGAGGTTATGACAGCTGAGTCCTGGGGGACAGACAGACAGGGGAAGAGTTCTCTGTGTGTTCTGTGTCTCTCAGTGGGCCTAAGGGACAGGGAAGTGGACAGGCACTGAGCTCTCTACCATTGACATAGATCATTTGGCCACAATTTTCCCTGTGTGAAGCTGGAAGAGAGGGCCTTAAAAGGGTCCGCACATTAGCCCCCCTTGGTCACCTCCAACTACGCACACACGCGCATAACGTATGCATGCACTCATGTAAACAGGCACACACGTTTAACCTTAAACACACACATGCACACCACTAATGCATAGCATTTCAAATGCAAACAACAAAATCATGCACATATACGTATGCAAATCTACAAGCACTCACATACCAACATAAACACTTATACAACACCAACGTAAACACAAGCAAATTAAGGCAAATAAGAGACAAAGGCATGCATTCCAAACAAATGCACACAAATAAACATACGTACTGGACACACAATGTTGATGATAATAAAGTAAGCCAGATACTTTTATATCTCTGCTGTGTGTGTGTGTGTGCGCGCGCCTGCCTGCGTGCCATGCATGCTTGTGTGTGTGTGCATGTGAGTGTTAGTGTGTGTAAGGAGTAGATTGAACAGTGAGACCATTCGTCTGACTGTTTGATGCTTTGAGTGAAGTTTTATTTGATACCAAAGAAAACATTTGACAGCCAGAACCTCTAAAATTTGATTGAAACTGAAAAGTATTATTGGCAGTTAGATTACTTAGATTTGCCAATATATTCAGACAAGACCATCACCATAGAGACAAATAAACAGCCTTGTGTGGTTTGAATCTTCAACAAATACTGATCTCCTTTGATTGTATTCTTCCCCAGTCCATCACATCCAGCTCACACTGCTATTGGCTGCAGCCGTAGCATCGGTCCAGGTCCCAGAGCCCTCCCTCAGCCTGTCCAATGAGAGGACTTCCATTGAGAGGACGTATGAGCTGACCAAGTACCTGGAGCATCAGCTGAGAGAGATAAAGGACACCTATGTGAGTACTGTACTGTTATATAGATACTGTGTTGACGCACATTTATGTTGGAGCATGTCAATGTTTCTTTCCAAAAGTGTTTGAATTCACCACATATTTGAGAAGCCTGGTTCCAGTCTGTTTCTGCTCCAGCCAACCCCTTGGTCTTTGCTATGGGGAGTTTGCTAACACAGAAACCGACTGGCACCCAGGCTTGTGTCTGAGCACAACCAATCCATGTCTGATTGCACATGTTGGATTAAATATTCCTTCTCTTCCTCCATCTCCTCCCTCTGTTCCCCATCCTATCCCCTCTTCCCTCCCTCAGCTATCCTACCTGGGCCCTCCGTTCAGTGATCCAGACTTCTCCCCTCCACGGCCCAACAGCACGACACTATCCCTGCCCAGCGCGGCCACCCGTCTGGAGCTGTGGCGGGGCCTGGAGAACCGTGCCAGGCTCGCCCAGAACCAGAGGGCCTACTCTGTCCTGCTGGGGGCGGTGAGGGAGCTGGCCCGCTCCACCCTCTGCCCCTACCTCCAGAGCTCCCTGCTGCACTTCTCTACAGGCCTGGACAGTCTGCTGGGGTCTATATCAAGCCTCATGAACACTCAGGGGTATGCCCTGCCTCCTGCTGGGATCGAGGCGCAGTACCTGCAGAGAGACACAGGGGGTGACAGAGAGGCGATGGGACGCAGGCCATCTCCACTGATGAGTCAGGGTCTCTATAAGGCAGGGGCGGAGGCGGGGCCAAAGAGGCATCCTCTTGGTGATCAGATGGGTGCTGGGACCACCAGAGGGGCGGTGAGAGGACAAAAGGAGGAGAGCACCAGGAGAGAAATGACAGAGAGAGAGAGGGGGAGAGCGGGTAGGAGAGCGGAGGTGACTGGGGCTGTGGTTAGGAGCGTGGGATCGAGGCAGGAGGAGAGAGGGGAGCGAGGGAGGAAAGGGAGGAGAAGAGAGGCAGAAGATCGGGAGGGGGCTAGTGAAGACAGGGAAGAGTTGGAGAGAAGGGGAGGGAGGGACAGATGGGGGAGGAGGCTGCTGAGTGTTTCAGAGGAAGGAGAGAGAACAGTGAAGCAGGGTCCACTGGACTCTGACGCCAGAGTCACTCTGTCCTTTTCAGACAGACAGACCTTCCCCCAACAACAACAACTCCTAAACAACAATAACAACAACAACTACGATCACAACAACCTCTACAGCTACAACTTCAACTACCACCCCCAAAATAAGGACAGAGCCAGAGAGGGGGATACAGAAAACAGGGCGACAGAGGAGGAACAATACATCATCCGAGAGTCTGCATCCCTCCCTTCCTCCTCTCCATCCTTCCATCCCCAGCGTCGATCCCCTCGCTCCTTATTCTCCCCCCCCCTCTCGCCCCTCTCCCTCTTCTACCCGTTTGGCACGGGGCCGGGGGAGGGACACACCCTGTTGTCAGAACCAGTTCCACTGTCATTGAGGAGGGGTCCCCCCTTGCTGCCGCCCCCTCCTCTGCCCCCCATTCTGTCCTCCTCCCCTCTGCTGGCGGTGCGGCCAGCACTCAACGACTTCTCCAGGAAGGTGGAGGGCTTCTGGGTACTGAGGGAACTGCAGAGCTGGCTGTGGCGCTCCGCCAAGGACTTCAACCGCCTCAAGAAGAGACTCCGAGTCTGACAGACAGAGAGGAGGGAGGACACACTCTCGCTCTCTCTCTCTCTCTCTCTCTCAAACACACACACAGTCTGAGAAACTGAGAGAACACACACAAACAGAGACATACCCACACATAGAACCTGAGAACCGGCACAAACACACACACACACACACATTTTCACACAGACAGTGTTGGAATATCTACCTAGTGCTGAACCATGGAAAAGGGGCTTTCTGGCCTGCCATCAGCCTGAGCACACAATGGCACATCCGGGGATGGAAAAGGACCAATTGTCTCAGTCTGTGGACAATATCAGCACTGTCACCAATGACATGACATAGCAGGTCATTGATCTGCCATTGGAACTTATTTACTGGACGCAACGCCTCACATACTGGACATAAAGGTGGTGATCAAGCAGATAGACAGTCATGTCATTGACTGAAGGCTGATTCAGAACAACAGTGAATCACTAGACATGAATCTTCGCCCAGGGAGGAAGAAATAGTTATGAATGGAGAGAGACAAAGAGAAGAAGAGGGAGAGGAAATGGCAGGATGGAGAGAGGGTAGAAGGAGAGTGAGTGGGAGAAAGAGAGAGAAAGGGGGAGTCTGAGTCAGGGGCTGACCGTTGGAGACGGGGCAGTGGAGGTTGCTGAGTAATCAGAAATCTGCAGACACATACAGTAAACCCTGCATAGACACCCACCGGACACACACAGTACAGACCCATTTCCAGGCGTACCAGTAATTTGTGAATTGGCCAACTGTTTTTACAGTGAGTTTTTTGACACTTTTAGCTATGGAATGGGCATCTCAGCCTTTCCCTCTGCTTGTTTCAGCCAAATGCAACACAAAAGCCCCTAACCTTGGCATGGTGGGGTTTCTATCAACTGCCTTGTGTCTTTACAGCAGGTCTGGGACCTGTACAGTAATGTCCAACAGTGTGTATGTATAGAGTTTAGGATTAGATTATATCTGTGATATTTATTGAACAAGATGTTTTATTTATTTTCTTGTGTGAATAATACTGTCCTACATCATATTGGAGAGTCTCCCGAGTGGCGCAGTGGTCTAAGGCACTGCATCGCAGTGCTAGCTGTGCCACTAGAGATCCTGGTTCGAGTCCAGGCTCTGTCCCATGGGGCGGCGCACAATTCGTCCAGGGTAGGGGAGGGAATGGCTGGCAGGGATGTAGCTAAGTTGGTAGAGCATGGCGTTTGCAACGCCAGGGTTGTGGGTTCGATTCCCACGGGGGGCCAGTATAAAAAAATAATGTATGCAGTCGCTCTGGATAAGAGCGTCTACTAAAATGAGATGGAAGAGAATCAAATATGAGCTTTTGTACTGAGATGAATGTTATTGGTCGTTTGGGGAGTGAGGTTGTTTTTGAACGTTATGGGTTTGACTGTGTTGGTTTGGGTGAGGGGTACAACTGAAAGATGTGGAAGGGTGTGCATTTCCTAAAACAAAGAGCAACTCACATTCATCAAAAACAAGACGAGTGGAATGAGAGTTTTATTTGTCTGTCTTGACTAAATTTACGATGTCTCTTTTTCTTTCATTTCCCCCCTTCCGCCATCCCTCACTATTCCCTTTCTGCTCTCTATCCTATTATCTCACGCATCTCGCCTTCCCAAAAATATCCCTCTAAGTTTAGGAGCATAAACACACAGGTACAAACACAACCCTTAAACATGTCCACCTTCACCCCCTCTGTCTCTTTCTGTTGCTCTCTCTCTTTCTCTCTCTCACTCACTCTCTCTCTCTCTCTCTCTTCCATTTCCCTCACATTTTCTCACTCTCGTTCTCCCCCCTCTCTCTCGTTTCTCCTCAGGCTGGAAATTAAGGGATCAATGAAGATCCCACTCTTTTCACCTCAGCTACACACCTGCACTGTGCACAACCGTTTCCCAACCCACTACACACACACACAAACACATAGATACACATACACGGGGCTGGCTCTAGCCTTTTGGGAGAGAAAGATTTACATTTTCAAGTGAATTTCCTGCAATTCTACATGTTTTGCCATGGGTGGAAATAAACGTTTGATATTTTATAAAAAAGTCATGCAATTCTACTCATTATGCCATGGCGCAGATATTTTTTTCTCTCAGCTTTACAGCTAATTTCCTGCAATTCTACCCATTTTGCAATGGCGTATGCCATGTTAATGATATGACTGAGAGATACTAACAAAATCAATGGGGGCCCCCTGGAGGTCACAGCCACACCATCATCCCAGACACCCTGGTCCCACTTCAATTCGCATACCGCTGGAACAGATCAACAGATGACGCTATCTCAATTGCACTCCATATTGCCCTCTCTATTGCACACCCACCTGGACAAGAAGAACACCTATGTGAGAATGCTGTTCATTGACTAAAGCTCAGCATTCAACACCATAGTGCCCTCCAAGCGAAATTACTAAGCTAAGGACACTGGGACTGAACACCTCCCTCTGCAACTGGATCCTGGACTTCCTGACGGGCCGCCCCCAGGTGGTGAGGGTAGGCAACAACACATCCACCACACTGACCTTCTTCACGGGGGCCCCTCAGGGATGCGTGCTTAGTCCCCTCCTGTACTCCCTGTTCACCCACAAATGCATGGCCGCGCACGACTCCAACACCATCATTAAGTTTGCCGATGACACAACGGTGGTAGGCCTGATCATAGACGACGATGAGACAGCCAATAGGGAGGAGGTCAGAGACCTGGCAGTGTGGTGCCAGGACAACAACCTCTCCCTCAACGTCAGCAAGACAAAGGAGCTGATCGTGGACTACAGGAAACGGAGGGCCAAGCATGCCCCCATTCACATCGACGGGGCTGTAGTGGAGTGGGTCGAGAGCTTCAACATCCTCGGTGTCCACAACACTAAGGATCTAACATGGTCCAAACACATCAACACAGTCATGAAGAGGACACCACAATGCCTCTTCCACCTCAGGAGGCTGATAAGATTTGGTGTGGGCCCTCAGATCCTCAAAAAGTTATACAGCTGCACCATTGAGAGCATCTTGACTGGATGCATCACTGCTTGGTATGGCAACTGCTTGGCATCACCGCAAGGTGCTACAGAGGATAGTGCATACATCACTGGGGCCAAACTCCCTGCCGTCCAGGACCTCTATTCCAAGCGGTGTCAGAGGAAGGCCCTAAAAATGGTCAAAGACTCCAGCCACCCAAGTCATAGACTGTTCGCTCTGCTACCGCATGGCAAGCGGTACCGATGCACCAAGTCTGGAACCAACAGGACCCTGGACAGCTTCTACCGCCAAGCCATAAAACTGCTAAATAGTTAGTCCGGGTAGCTACTTGGTTAACTATTTAACTATCTGCATTGACCCTTTTTGCACTAACTTTTTTTGACTAATCACATACGCTGCTGCTACTGTTTATTATCTGTCACTTTATTCCTAGTTATATGTACATATCTACCTCAATTACCTCGTAAACCTGCACATCGACTCGGTACTGTTACCCCGTGTATATAGCCACGTTATCGTTAGTTATTTTGTATCTATTATTAGTTTTATTATTATGTGTTATTACTTTTCTATTATTTCTCTATTTTCTTTCTCTCTGCATTGTTGGGAATGGCCCGTAAGTAAGCATTTCACTTTTAGTCTACAATTGTTGTTTACGAAGCATGTGACAAATACATTTGTATTTGACACACACACACATTCACTGACTCCCAACCCAAACAGAGAGAGACAGAGGGAAAGGGAGCGGTAATGGTTAAGTAGGAAGTGGTTTGTTGTCAATGCTGACACATGATCATACACGCTCTGACTCAGTAACTATGAGGGAAAGTGGGGGAAAGGGTTAACTCTGAGAGAGCACACACACACAGCGGTGTGTTTTTTACATTTGGTAAGAGACATTAAAGGGGCCGCCACCAGCGGTCAACAAAGACCACTTTGTGCCAGTGTGTGTTTGTGCATGTGTTTGACCCTGTGTGGGCTGTGTGCGCCCCACGTGTGTGAATCATTCTAGGGGCATGTGTTATAAGCGGGTATGAACGAGGCTCCCCCTTCACAACTATGCCATTTCTACTCTCACGCTCTCTCCCACAACACACACTCACACAGTCTCAACATTTCTCTCTGTATACCTCTGTATGGATGAGTAGATTGATGATGTAACTGGTGAGTGTTTCCCAATGGTTAGTCTGACCAGTGGCATTTTGTTGTTATTTATGTATAATGTTCCATTCTCTAAGGCTCCCTGTAGCGGTCTGTATTATGTTCCATTCCCTCAGGCTCCCTGTAGCAGTCTGTATTATGTTCCATTCCCTCAGGCTCCCTGTAGCAGTCTGTATTATGTTCCATTCCCTCAGGCTCCCTGTAGCGGTCTGGGAAAGCCCTGTCCAGATGAGTGGCAGTCTGTGACCTAATAGAAGAGTTATGGCCTACAGAGGAGTTGACATGTAAGTCCTCTTGTTAAGAACTTTTATTTGCTCTGTGAGGCAACGATCTCTCTCTCTGTTTTTCTCTCTCCATACACACAGATGCTCGTTCCTAAGTACAAATCTGACCCCCCCCCCACCCCCTCTCTCTCTCTGTGTCTGTCAGTCTCTCGCTCTGTCACTCTTTCAATCTCTTCCCCATATGACCCTTTGAATCCCTTTCTTTTTCAGTCCATCTATCCGAATGTTAACCAGCCTGTCAGTCATTCTGTCCGTCTGTCCGTCCGACTACATTTTCACCACAGGTTTATCCATGTCTTTCTCTCATTATCATCACCCTTTCACTCGAATTCTCTCCCTCTTTTCATGTCTATCTTCAGTTCTCTTTCTCTTTCCATCTCTCTGTTTTGCTCACCTGCAGCACATAAAAATTCCTATTTTATTTATCCACAGAATTGTTGAGTCACCCAGGGATTTACTGCATTCCTCCTCTCTCTCTGCACAGCTACATAGCATTGACTTGTTTTTATCTCCCCTCTCTCTCTCTCGCGCTCTCATCCTGTCTTTACATACATTTATTCTCTCACACTCTTGAATCCACCTCCCACCTCCTGTCTCTCTCCTCCACCCCACCTCTCCCTGGCCCATCCCTTCCTTTTACCTCATGGCCCACACCTGCCCCACCCTCTCCCCGCTCTGGGCCATTGCCATGCAATGGAACGTTCTGCCTCCACTAACTTAGCTGGAGGGTGCTGGGTTGGGCTGAACCTCTTAACCGCTAGGCAGGGGTTGCCCGAGGGCTTGGGATGAGCTTGATTTATGAGTTAATCAATTCGTCCTCTGTGTGAGCGTGTAACCACTGAGGTGTGTGTTCTATTATCTGGCTGTTTTGTGTCTGTTGACTCGGCTACCTAGGAAAACACAGCCTGCTGTTGCTATATGTGTTAGACCTTATAAACATGTTTTCAAAAGAGATTAGGAGGGTGGTTTTGGATTCAATTCGTAGGATGTTTGGCGTGTGTGCGAGAACAGAACCAGATGAGAGGGCTGTTTGATGATCATCTAATAAGTCTGACATGAATGTTGGCAGCCCATCAGATGAATACAAGACAAAGCAGGAGACAGATACAGCAAGAAATAGAATAGCTTTGTATTTTTGGGCCAACCTATTGTCAGGTAAATACAACATGACGGAATCTGACTTGGACTCCAGATTTGTTTAGTTCTGTTTACGAGTAATTATTTTCAAAAGTGCTCTCATAAAGTGTTATGATTCACATTCTGTCAGAGAGCGTTTGTTCTGTGGCCTTAAAAGGAGTTCTGGTAGTAGGGGAAGTTAATGGAGCATTTAGCATGTTGGCGCATCACGGTCAATGGTCCATGTTGACGTGTAACGGTTTGTTAAAGTATTTATGGCTGGTTAGGAGCAGCTGGAATTATGTTGGATCGAACGGCGCAGGTAGAAAATCAACAAATAATACCCTACCATAAAATCGATTTAGTCCTACCACAGGCCAACAGCCTGAATGGACAAGACACCACCACTCAACACACCCTGTAACTCTGTGTTGGCAGAGGTATTCGGGTGTACGTGACTTGCCGTCAATCTCAATTTTCTGCGACTTACGTTCCATCCCTGCAGTACAGTTGATAACCATTGCTATAAACAAAACAAAAAATCAAATCATACTGAGGCATTTATCACTTGTTGGCCTATCCCCCTGTACTTGTACTGATCTACTACTCACCACTCCTCTCAGGATCCCTCCCCCTTGATCCATCTTCCGCTACTTTCTTCACTGCCTCAGCATGCACCAACTTCTGCACTACTATAACACTGAACCTCAACCTGGCTCTCTCGCACTGGATATTTCTGATCCCCAGCCCCATGGGCACCCCTAAAATTAACACATACCACTACTTTCCCCAATGCTACACATTCCTTTGTCTCATGCCCTTCTGCACACACCTAGGAACCTCCCTCCTACACTCTGCTGCCACATGCCAATAAGCTTGACACCTGTAACAACGCAAGTTATTAGGCACAATAGCTTGTACAGGATAACATACAGTATATCCTAACGTCACTTTGTCACTGCGTTCCAATATATAGGTCTGTGCCCATATATGGAGTTCCTGCGCTAAGGCTGCGGTTCAATACTGAAGACAAGCCCATATATGGAAGTTCCTGTTGTGGGTTAGGCGTGTCATCTGAAGATTAAGCTCTCCTGCCAAAACTGCTTTATAAACTACATGACCTAGAGAGAGACACATACACATACTGGTCAAGAGCAATCACACAGACATATTCTTTCTTGCTCACACAAAACTATTTCCACGAACCATGAAAGCAAACCAAATATTTTGCCAGTCTAACAGTGGAAAATACATACAGGGCATATCTTTCAATGGTCCATTCAAAACCCAATGGTGATACGATGCTATTTATTCATTTTATCCCTTTTGGTTTTTGCAACACAAACACATTTAGACAGGCCTAGACCAAAACAAAGTCAATCCCAAGTATGTGTCTGTCTGCCCAGATATAAATGGACAGGCCTGGACTTTGATATTGTAATGAGAAGTTATTCTCGTTAAATACAGTGTGTGGTAATGGCTAGTTGGTGTTAAAAGGAAGTAATGGTCTGTGACAGTGTTGATTCCTCAACAAAGGTTTTAGGAGGTGAGTGATTTGCGCAACGACCAAACATGATTGGCACTTTCTACAATCACATCAAAGTGGTGACTGCTGTTACTGTTACTACATTTCTGGACCAAACATGCAGTTTGAAGAATAGGACACAAAAAAATATAATTGATGTCAATAACGTTTATTAGAGGCACAAACACAATCACTTGATTTTTCCTCTACTGTTGGTTTACAGTAAGATCCTATTGGCTGAAGCACTTACAGTAACTAAGACTTACACCACATTCATAATAATTTATCTTTTGACTATGTTTCACTATCAATGACAGAATCAGAGTGACAGAGAGCTATAGATCATTTTCAGTGAGTGTCCACTTGTCACTGGTCTTTACATTAAGAATCTCCTCTCTCTCTGACTCCTATGTGGTCAAAGGCCAGGGTTCAACCAATCACAGCCTTCTGAACCACAGACATGAGGTCATACAGGCGAGTTGAGGAAAGGAGGAGAGAGGGAGAGAGAAGCACTAGAACATTGTAGGAACAAGATGTTTGAAAGGGATGGAAAGGAGAAAGGTGACTGTGAAGAAGAGAAGGATGTGAAAATGACAAATTAAAAGAGTGGATGTGACTTAAGAGGGAAGACAGAGGCTAAGGTTGGAGAGGACACAGGAAAGAGAGAGAACCCAGCTAGCACATTTGGTTCCATGGAAGTTGTGGGAACATACGTTTTTGGTTTCCCATTGGCTCTGGGAACAAAGCCATAATTTTCCTGACCAGTAAAACGGAATGTTGTATTAACGTTCTGAGAACAGAAATGATAAGTTATCTGAAGGCAATCAAATAACGTTCTGAGAACATGTTTCAATAAGCAAGCATTTCGCTACACCCACAATAACATCTGCTAAATATGTGACCAATAAAATTTTATTCGATTTGAATAAGACTGCTAGCTTAACTGTTTTGAACTCCAAGCACAGATAGAAATTAATTTGCTTAGGCATTAATCATGCAAAAACATGTATTTTTTATTCAAACCTATGATCTTCTGTTTTCTATCCATGGAATTAGTCCACTGCGCCACCAGGATGGAGCTAGCATGCCATGTTGTTTTTTTTACTCATACAAAGCTGTCCATTTTAGTCTATTCAAACAGACCCCATTTCGTGGCCACATACCTCAACACACTTAACAAGATAGAGGATAGAGAGAGTTTTGTTGATGCTGAGAATGGAATGTATATGTTTTTAAATAACATTCTCAGAACGTTCTCTGAACGTTACTAAAGTTTTCTTGTGGTTTTTATGGAAAGTTTTCTTAAAGACCCACCTCAGAGGAAGTTGCCGCACCTAATTCGAGTAATTCCTGTCCTAGAGCAGAAATTCTCGTTTAGCTTCCAGCTCAAAGGCTGCTAAAAAATATTCAGGAATTGAGGGTGGGAACTCTCTGATGATTCCCATGTGTAGCAGAGAAATAACAACAAATAGCACAATGACTGACAGCCGACAGTGTAACTAGCTAGCATGCTAATCTTAGCTAGCTAATGAAAGATATGTGACCACCATTTCAGTTAAGACAGGTGAAAATAACTATTTCAGAAAAAGACTACCAGCCTATCTGTCAAGAGACGAGTCTCAGCTAAACCGTGCCTATACGACCTGTTGACATGTTGAGGGTTAACGATTGTCTGACTCTTGCCGTTTGATAATTCCAGTGAAACCGTGTCGGATTCCAGACTGCATTAATATTTGGACATGCTCACAGACCTTATCAAATAGCTATATTCTTTGTTCTCTCTGTTATCTTTTCAGCAGGCTAGCTAGCTATGTAAATTGCGGCCACAAATCCGCCATATAAATAGAAAGAATGTAATCTCCGCTAATATGGATAGCCAAACTATTGAAGCAATGGGCTCGTTTTGCATGGCCCGCTGCCCCAGGTGGGTGAAGATTTTTGAAATGTGATTTCTACTGTTGTGGGCGTTTTAATGTTCTCAGAACAATTTGAGAACATTACTTTAAATACAACCATGAGGAAACCTGTAGGAAACGTTATGCTAAAGTACTGAAATTCTCACAGAAGAATGTTGTTTCTTAACGCTTTCTGAACTATTTAAGAACATTTCCAATGTCAAACCAGTTGGAGAACGCTCCTAGAACATCACCAAAATTCAAATGAAATGTAAATATGTTAAAACTTTTAGGAAACATTCTGTTAAAGTAATGAAATACCACAAAAATAATGTTTTTTTGTCAAGTTCCTTAAATGTGCTGAGAATGTACCAAAGCCGAGTAAATGTCCTGCACCATTCCCAGAAAGTTGTGCGATGGTTGTATGCAAATTAACCACGCTCTCACCAAGCTCTACGAAACAAATGGTTCTAAGAATGTTATGTGCTAGCTGGGAAAGTCCTATCCATGTTTAGCCAGGGGCACTATTTTCTCTCACACACTGCCTTTTGCTAACCTAAACCTGGCCTCAAAGTTTTATGAAAGCATGCTTTTAAACTCACTGCATGATCTTATCAAGCAGCTCTACCCTGCTAAGCAGCCTGGTCTCATAGACTAGATGTAATATAGTAAATGTAAATCCGGGATGGTCAAATTAGTATGATATGTTACGTTTTGTATGGTTACATAAGACAGATGGTTACTTAAGGCAAAAACAAAAGTAGGGTGGGTGGGCGTATAAAGCGAAAGTCTAGCAACACAAAGTTTGCGAGTTCGAATTTAATTACAGACAACTTTAGCATTTTAGCTAATTAACAACTTTTCAACTACATACTACTTTTTAGATACTTTGCAACTACTTAGCATGTTAGCTAACCCTTCCCCTAACCTTGACCATTTTAGCTAACCCTTCTCTTAACTCTAACCTTAACCCTTTTAGCTAACCCTTCCCATAACCCTAACCCTTTAACCAAATTTGTAACATATACTACGAATTGTAATTCGTAACATATCATACGAAATGGATGATGGACATCCACAAATTATTACATACCATACAAAACCTAACATATCATACTGAATGGAGTGTCTCGGAGTTACGTACAGAATAATACCAAATGCTCTGAGACCAGGTTGCGCTAAGCACTGCCTAAGCTTCTTCACCCTCACCCACCTCCATTTGTTATCACTTCTAATCTCCCTCTTCCTATCTATGTTCCCCACAGCCCCTCTCTCTTCCTTCATCTCTCCCCCACATTTTCCTTCACCCTTTTTCACTTCCCTCCCTGGCTTTCCGTCTCCCTTCCCCACTCCCCCTTCTCTCTTCCCCATCCCCCTTTAATTTACTTGTTTGCTGTACCTCCTCTCTATCTCTCCCCTCCTACTTCTCTCATTCCTTCCCCTCTTCATGCTCCCTCTCTCTCCGCCATTTCCCTCTCACCTCCATCTCCCTCCCCCTCTCTCTCTCTCCCCATCTTCCCCTCCTCGCTTCTTCCCCTGTATGATTTACTCAGTCTGCTTGGAGGCACTCATTACCCACCTCACATTGGTTCATCGTAGCCATAAAAGGCAGAAACTGAACAAGAGCAGTATAGAGGACAGCACTTAAGGCCGGAGACAACAACCTCTCCACCATTCTTTCACTTTTCCATCCCTCCACCCCCCACCAACTCCTCCTTTTGTTTTGTCTTTCACTCTCATCCCTCCGTCCACAGTTAATGTTACGTTAACCCTTCCTATGTTCCCTTGCTATATGCTCTCTCCCTCTATCCCTTGCTCTCTCTCTTTTCTGCTGTCTTTCTTTTTATCCCAGGCTCATCCATCATCTGCTGTTGCCGGCGGTAACTGGCTGTCGGGTAATTATCTCATATTTATGCAAATATTCTTGTCCCATATTGGTTCCCTAAACCCATCTAAAGCCTGTTCTCAGGGGTTGATGTCATAATTCAACCCAGAGTAAGAATTATGGATGGCCCACAGGCACAGCAGCTGTACTTGATGTTCTCATCTTTGAGAGTAGTAATGTTCAATGAAGTGTAAAGAAGAGAGTGTGTTGAATGTGCTAATTGAGGATCTTTGGCTACTGAGCAGTTGCTAACCTAACACAGAGGTCATGGTTAGACCTATATATTGAGCTGTTTCCCCAAATGGTGAGTTGGAACGTACAGGTTGTGACAAAAAACCTTGTCTGACAAAGTTCTAAGAACCACTGTTCTGTATTATCCTCTGCTGCTTCCCAGTGGTCACAATGGTCACAGCAGGCACATATCTCTCCTCTGTGTACTGTGCAGTATACTAGATGCTGTATGGTCTACTCATTTCTCCACCTGTGTGTAGTTTACAGTTAATAGGAAATTTGACTTATGTTTTTTCATGATGGAATCAAGGGATGAGAGTTTAGCGAGGTATCGTGCGACTCCTGCTACTCTCTGACAACTCAGAGCCTCTCCACATAATGGAAATTAAGACCACATTTTGTGTGTGTGTGTGTGTGTGTGTGTGTGTGTGTGTGTGTGTGTGTGTGTGTGTGTGCGTGTGTGTGCACGCTCATTGCTGATTGCTGTCTGGACCTTATTAAGTAGAAAACAGATTTAATAATGATAATGAGGTCTAATAGGAAGGAATTTCCCTGACTTTGTCAAACTGCAGCCGCATCACAGAACTGGTTTTAAGCAGGGTTGGGGTCAATTAGAAACACACACAAACTATGATTTTTTTGTGAACATAGGAAAGAGACTTTCTGATGGAGCAGCCAAAGATGGTGGATAAATGAAGATAGTTCACTCCGGCTGTTTACCATTGAAAAAAAAAAGTAAGTTCTGGTCTACTTAAGTGGGTGTGTCCCATAGACACAAATTCAATAGCAGCTGGGTCTGATCTACTTAGTTCATTGACTTTCATTGAACCAGAAAAAAAAATGGAAAAAATTGCGAGTGGGATGTCTCGCTACCTCTTCCATCTCTTAAGCAGCTATGGTTGCGTTTAGACAGGCAGCCCAATTCTGATATTTATTTCACTAATTGGTCTTTTGACCAATCTGATCAGCTCTGAACAATATCTAATGTGATTGGTCAAAAGACCAATTAGTGGAAGAAATATCAGAATTGGCTGCCTGTGTAAACCACTGAGGTATAATAATATCTTCAGCTGTGAGTGATGAAAAAACAATCTGCCTCAACTACAATTATTTGAATTATCTAATGGATGTTTTGTGCACAAAGGTGATGACTAAAGTGTCTTATTAGGAATTTTCAAATCTGATTTCTCCATGTAGCCGTGTATACAAATTGTCTTTCTGGGCCGGGCATCAGTTAAACAGCAATACCAAAGCAAAAATTTAGGACTAGTCAAAGTCGTACTTCTAGACCAGAACCCTGGCCCCTTGGCGTAAACGCAGCCTAAATGACCTGGCCGACCGAATACAGAACGAGACCTCTGACCTCTCACCTGTGGAGCTAAGACAGCTTGAGTTATGGTTGCCTTTAACCACAGATCTAGGATCAGATTACCCTAATGATTACTGTTACATCGGTAAATAAAATATTTTCCCAACACTTTTCCTGGCTGCCACTGCTCTTGCTCAACCAAAAATGTTCTCTGTGTCATCACAACTTTCTGTCATGAGCCCTCTCACTCCACTGGGTTACCACCTTAAGTTGTTTCCACTCTGCTCACCACTCTCTCTCTACTCAGCCTAACTAGCTACACCTGTCCCTGCTCTGCTCGGCTCTAATTACTCTGCCAGCTGCGCTGCATTACCCACTAACCTCTCCCAGTATTTATAGCCCTGTCTTTCAGCTCTCCTGTGTCAGATCGTCTGCAAAGCTCACACCCGGAACCTGTTTGCTCGCGCTTCTGGCTCACCCTGGTTTTGTGACCCCGGACCTGCCTGGTTTTTGGATACTCTTCTGCCTCAGGAGATCCAGACCTGCTTCTGCCATTACGACTCCTGACTACTCTTCAATCCCGGTAACTCTGACCAGCCTTCTGCCTTGCTACTACGTATTTTGGATTGCCCTTGAACTGTACTGCTGCCTGGTTTCATTCCGCCCCGTTGTGTCTGTGTTTCCTCCCCCAGGACTTCTGGACCACCAACCACCGGCGTCATCGGACGCATCGCTGCCACTGGGGGAGGCACAGACCCAGCACATCGGACGGGATAACCCCTGGAGCCTTCACTCACTCCCTACATCCCTTTCCCTTTAAGTTTAAATAAACTTTCTGGTGTGACGCAATTGTGGTCCTCTTGTCGTCTGTCTGAACCGTGACAGTACGATCTGACCATCATGGACTCAGCGCACACTTCCCCGACATGGAAACCGAAGAGCCTGAGCAACCCACCGCCATGCTACGCCTGGAACACACTGAGAGAGAGCTAGGCCGCATGAGCGGCGTCATCTCCTCTCTGCTTCAGGTCGGCCACCAACAGCATCAGCAGTTCCAGCAGCACCAGCAGCAGTCCCAGCAGCAGCAACAACAACTCGCCATGATCATTCAACTCCTCACCAACCTGACCCCAGCCAGTCTGCCCACCAGCCCTGCCCCCGAGTTACCTGCCCCGGTCATTGCAGCCGCTGTCCGGAACCCAAGATTGGAAACCCCGAGCGGTTCAACGGCGATTCAACCCAGGTCCGGCCATTCCTGACTAGCTGCCGACTTCAGTTCTCCTTGCAGCCAAGGACCTTCGCCACGGAGGGGGCTAAAGTTGGGTATGCCATCACTCACCTGACGGGCCGAGCTCGACTCTGGGGAACAGCAGAGTTCGAACGTCAAACCCCCGCATGTGCAACCTTCGACCTGTTTGCTGAGGAGATGCTGAAGGTGTTTGACCTGGATTCCCCAACCGCAGAGGCGTCTCGTGAACTGTTCAGTATTCGACAAGGCAGACGTACAGTCGCAGACCATTCCATCGACTTCCGAACCCTGGCTAGACGAAGTTCTTGGAACACACCATCGTTGGTGGACGCGTTCTTCCATAGTTTGGCTGACTATATCAAGGACGAGTTGGTCTCCCATGAACTGCCTTCCACTCTTGATGAAGCCATCGCACTGACTGTCAGGATCGACAGTAGGATACAGACCCGTCGTCGTGGGAGGGGGGCGCCAAGGTCCACCTACTACCGGCATTCGGAGAGATCCGACTGGGCTCCTGTCATCTACTGCCACTCACCCAGGTCAGCTTGATCAGTCTGAGCCTATGGAGATTGGGCGAGCCTCTCTCACTCCTGCAGAGCGCCAGCGACGCTTCACCTCAAACCTCTGCCTCTATTGTGGAGGTGATGGACATCGTGTGGTAACCTGCCCTTTAAAGGGCCGAAGCTCACCGGGCATAGGGGGAGTCCGGTTGAGTTCAATGACCATCCAGTCCTCCGACCGCAAACCCCTGCTGCAAGTTCACCTCCGCCTCCCTGACTCAACTCACACCCTGGCTGCTCTGGTGGATTCTGGCGCCGAAGCCAACATAATGGACATCAAGCTGGCACGCCAACTGGGACTGGAGAACCTCCGTTTGACACCTCCTATTCCTGCCCGGGCACTGGACGGACACTTACTCGGATCGGTCACTCATGTCACGGCCCCGGTCTCGATGGGTCTGTCCGGAAACCATCAAGAAACTATCCAGTTTCACCTGCTCCCCTCTCCAGGCCAACCCCTCATCCTGGGTTACCCATGGCTCCGCCCGGCACAACCCTCAGCTCGACTGGGTGACCGGGGTGATCAGGGAGTGGGGAGAGGACTGCCACCGAACCTGCCTGCTTGCCGCCGCACTACCCCCTCGACCAGTACCTACTAACTCCGCTCCTGACCCCTCCAAGGACCCTGTGTCGATTCTGCCAAGTCCCTGCATCGTTGCAGCTCTGACCTGGGCTGTTGAGGAACAGGTGCTGGAGGCTCTCCGTAACCAGCCAGGTCCCAGCACTTGCCCAGCTGACCGCCTTTTTGTCCCCGAAGACCTGAGGTCCCAGGTCGTTCAGTGGGGACATGACTCCCGCCTAGCTTGTCACCCTGGCTCCACCCGCACTTACAACCTGCTCGCCCAGAGGTTCTGGTGGCCCTCTCTGAGGAAGGATGTACGGGAATTCGTCCAAGCCTGCCCCATCTGCAACCAACACAAGTCGTTCTGCCAGCCCCCCAGCTGGATTGCTGCAGCCCCTGCCTGTGCCCAGGAGTCCGCTGGTCCCTGCTGCGCCTTGTCCTCCTCCTCCACGGCTCGTCGATGGTGGTCTGGTTTACACCGTCCGCCGCCTGCTTCGGTCCAGACGGAGGGGTAGGGGTCTCCAGTACCTCATTGACTGGGAGGGCTATGGACCTGAGGAAAGGACCTGGGTGCCAGCTAGTCGGATTGTGGATAGGACTCTCATCACCGCTTTCCACCAACGGCATCCTGATCAACCTGCAATCCGTAGGGGCCGCCCCAGAGGGATCCCTAACCGTCCTGCCCGCTCGGCTTCCTGTCCTGTGCCTGATCCTGTCTCGGGACCTGTCCCATCTCCCGACCACGGCCCTCCGGCTTCCTCCGAGGATGAGGACGTTCGCTCGGACCGTTCGGAGGAGTTCTAGCCCTCCTCCGGCTCCCCTCCTCCCGCCCGGCGTGGTGTTGCTCTTGGGACTTCTGGGGCCGTCCCTTGGGGGGGGGGTTCTGTCATGAGCCCTCTCACTCCACTGGGTTACCACCTTAAGTTGTTTCCACTCTGCTCACCACTCTCTCTCTACTCAGCCTAACTAGCTACACCTGTCCCTGCTCTGCTCGGCTCTAATTACTCTGCCAGCTGCGCTGCATTACCCACTAACCTCTCCCAGTATTTATAGCCCTGTCTTTCAGCTCTCCTGTGTCAGATCGTCTGCAAAGCTCACACCCGGAACCTGTTTGCTCGCGCTTCTGGCTCACCCTGGTTTTGTGACCCCGGACCTGCCTGGTTTTTGGATACTCTTCTGCCTCAGGAGATCCAGACCTGCTTCTGCCATTACGACTCCTGACTACTCTTCAATCCCGGTAACTCTGACCAGCCTTCTGCCTTGCTACTACGTATTTTGGATTGCCCTTGAACTGTACTGCTGCCTGGTTTCATTCCGCCCCGTTGTGTCTGTGTTTCCTCCCCCCAGGACTTCTGGACCACCAACCACCGGCGTCATCGGACGCATCGCTGCCACTGGGGGGAGGCACAGACCCAGCACATCGGACGGGATAACCCCTGGAGCCTTCACTCACTCCCTACATCCCTTTCCCTTTAAGTTTAAATAAACTTTCTGGTGTGACGCAATTGTGGTCCTCTTGTCGTCTGTCTGAACCGTGACACTTTCAGAGATATTTAAACAAAATGATTTTGTGGTAAGTTTATCAAATGTTTTGAAATTTGGAAAAAGTTGTAGATATATTCCAATGAAGTTAGATCTATAGTTACCATGGTAGGCCTCTTTTCTAAAAACAACATTTCATGAAATAACTAAAAAAGTGTGAACTGTAGCCATTTATTTTATTCGGCTAAGCATGACCTTCATCCACATTTCAAATTTTTTCCAAACGTTGCTTTTTTGTGTCAGCAATTAGACATTGTTCTTAGGGGGGGCTAGTTATCCCCTAGTACCCTAACACGTTAAGCCTCCAGAATAAAGGCTTTATAACTTGTTATAAGCATGTGTCACAGGTATTTGTATTGATTATGGATCCCCATTAGCTGCTGCCAAGGCAGCATCTAGTCTTCCTGGGGTCCAGCAAAATTGAGGCAGTTATATACAATTTTAAAAACATTCCGATACATTTCATAACAGATTTCACAACACATTAAGCGTTTGCCCTCAGGCCACTCCTCTACAGGTGTGACTAATGCCCCTTGATTACTGTGTACGCTTCAGCCCACATTATCTCATTGATTGATGGATTGAGTAATTGGCCCCTTTACAACCTTAGATTAATTTGTTTGTGGCCACGCAGGAGCTCTTTTGGAAGCGTTGGTTTTGCTAAGAGAAATATTATGTTGATGGAATGATGACTGAAGTTGTGTAATGCTTTCCCTCCACTGAAACCTGCTTTGGTTTGATTGAACTGTTACTTATTTTTGTTTTGTTCCCCATTTTGTTTGCGAAGCTAAAGCTAGCTTTCTTTATGGAAGTGGACATTTTGAGAGAAATAAATGAACTTGTGAACCCTTACCTGCCTCTGACTTTCATGGATTACCACTCAAAGAACCTGTGTGGCCTATCTTATGAGTTATTCAGACCTCCCTTTGGTCTTGGGTGGTGTAGTCGGATCTATGGTACTGAACTGAGTTTAGTCACAGCCCCTCTCCACCAGGGTGTGACATACACTATATATACAAAAGGATGTGGACACCCCTTCAAATTAGTGGATTCGGCTATTTCAGCCACACCTGTTGCTGACAGGTGTTTAAAATCATAGACAAAACATTGGCAGTAGAATGGCCTTACTGAAGAGGTCAGTGACTTTCAACGTGTAGGATGCCACCTTTTCAACAAGTCAGTTCGTAAAATTTCTGCTCTTCTAGAGCTGCCCCTGTCAACTGTAAGTGTTGTTATTATGAAGTGGAAACGTCTAGGAGCAACAATGGCAAAGTGGTAGGCCACACAAGCTCACAGAACGGGACCGCTGAAGCGTATAGCGTGTAAGAATTGTCTGTCCTCGGTTGCAGTCCTCACTATCGAGTACCAAACTGCCTCTGGAAGCAACGTCAGCACAATAACTGTTCGTCGGGAGCATCATGAAATGGGTTTCCATGACCGAGCAGCTGCACACAAGCCTAAGATCCCCATGCGCAATGCCAAGCGTCGGCTGGAGTGGTGTAAAGCTCGCCGCCATTGGACTTTGGAGCAGTGGAAATGTGTTCTCTGGAGTGATGACTCACGCTTCACCATCTAGCAGTCCGACGGACAAATCTGGGGTTGGCGGATGCCAGGAGAACACTATCTGCCCGAATGCATAGTGCCAACTGTAAAGTTTGGTGGAGGAGGAACAATGGTCTGGGATTGTTTTTCATGGTTCGGGCTAGCCCCCTTAGATCCAGTGAAGGGAAATCTTAATGCTACAGCATACAATGGCATTGTAGACGATTCTGTGCTTCCGACTTTGTGGCAAGAGTTTAGGGAAGGCCCTTTCCTGTTTCAGCATGACAATGCCCCCGTGCACAAAGCGAGGTCTATACAGAAATGGTTTGTCGAGATTGGTGTGGAAGAACTTGACCTTCCTGCACAGAGCCCGGACCTCAACCCCATCGAACACCTTTGGGATTAATTGGAACGGCGACTGCAAGCCAGGCCTAATCGCCTGACCTCACTAATGGTCCTGTGGCTAAATGGAAGCAAGTCCCCACAGCAATGTTCCAACATCTAGTGGAAAGACTTCCAAGAAGAGTGGAGGCTGTTATAGCAGCAAAGGGGGGACCAACTCCATATTAATGCCCATGATTTTGGAATGAGATGTTCGACGAGCAGGTGTCCACATACTTTTGGTCATGTAGTGTATGTGTAAGGTGGGGGATTTAACAATATATATATTTATTTAGGTCCTCAGGACTAAACTAAAACTGAATTGAAGAGCAGCTTATATACTGTAAGATAATAAGAACATTAACATGATTAAAAGGAAAAACGCATTAATAAAAACATTTGAATGTGAACATCTACCCCATCTAGTGTCCGTTTAAAAGCCTAACTAATGATGGAAATGAGCTTTTCCTGGCGCCTGTTTGAAGTGCTTGTCACCATGACGTTTGACATTTAAAAAAACTTGTCTGAGCAGCATAGGCTATATATTTGCATATAGCAAGCCTTGCAGAGTTGTCTTATTGAGATACAAATATCATTTTGGTGCATAGTGGGATACACACACACACAAAGTCGGATTTATAAATAGATGTTGTAAAATAAATATACAGTACCAGTCAAAGGTTTGGACACACTTACTCATTCCAGGGGTTTTCTTTATTTTTACTATTTTCTACATTGTAGTACCATTACGACTGGTCTGCCGACGTAATCGTCTGATGTGGTTTCAACAGGCTTCCCGTTGCGACGACCACAAAGTTCCATCTGCTAGCCCCGGCCCGCTAGCATGTGCAATAAACAGCCGTGCCTCCTGCTCGCCTGTGGTTTAGCAGCCTACGATCTGCTCCCGGACTTACTTAGTGCTGTTCACTGGACCTTATGATCACTCAGCTACACAGCTAATGCTAACTAGAGACCCAAGTTAACTAGAGACCCAAGTTCAGCTCAACCACCCTAAGAGAGCTTCTTTGTTCCACCCCCCATACACGCGGAGACCGGCTCAATCGGAACCTCCAATGATGCTATCTCTTTCATAGTTACCCAATGCTTAGGTGTACCTCCACTGTACTCATATCCTTCCATATCCTTGTCTGTACATAATGCCCTGAATCAATTCTACAATGCCCAGAATTCTGCCCCTCTTCTCTGTACCCAATGCACTAGAAGACCAGTTCTTAAAGCCTTTAGCCGTATCCTTATTCTATTCCTCCTCTGTTCCTCTGGTGATGTAGAGGTTAACCCAGGCCCTGTAGCCCCCAGTATCACTTCTACCCCCCAGGCGCTATCATTTGTTGACTTCTGTAACCGTAAAAGCCTTGGTTGCTTGCATGTTAACATCAGAAGTCTCCTCCCCAAGTTTGAGTTATTCACTGCGTTAGCACACTCTGCCAACCCTGATGTTCTAGCAGTGTCTGAATCTTGGCTTAGGAAGGCCACCAAAAATTCAGAAATTTCCATTCCGAACTAAAACATTTTCCGTCTAGATAGAACTGCCAAAGGGGGCGGAGTTGCAATCTACTCTAGAGATAGCCTGCAGAGCTCTATCATACTATCCAGGTCTGTGCCCAAACAGTTTGAGCTTCTACTTCTAAAAATCCACCTTTCCAGAAATAAGTCTCTCAATGTTGCCGCTTGCTACAGACCCCCCTCAGCCACCAGTTGTGCCCTGGACGCCATATGTGAATTGTTTGCCCCCCATCTATACTCAGAGTTCGTACTGCTTGGTGACCTAAACTGGGATATGCTTAACACCCGGGCCGTCCTACAATCTAAACTAGATGCCCTCAATCTCACACAAATCATAAAGGAACCTACCAGGTACAACCCTAAATCCGTAAAACATGGGCACCCTCATAGATATCATCCTGACTAATTTACCCTCTAAATACACCTCCGCTGTCTTCAACCAGGATCTCAGTGATCACTGCCTCCTTGCCTGCGTCCGCAATGGGTCCGCGGTCAAACGACCACACCTCATCACTGTCAAACGCTCCCTAAAACACTTCAGCGAGCAGGCCTTTCTAATTGACCTGGCCCGGGTATCCTGGATGGATATTGACCTCATTCCGTCAGTAGAGGATGCCTGGATGTTCTTCAAAAGTGCTTTCCTCTCCATCTTAAATAAGTATGCCCCATTCATAAAATTCAGAACTGAAAACAGATATAGCCCCTGGTTCACCCCAGACTTGACTGCCCTTGACCAGCACAAAAACATCCTGTGGCGTACTGCATTAGCATCAAACAGCCCCCGCGATATGCAACTTTTCAGGGAAGTCAGGAACCAATATACACAAGCAGTTAGGAAAGCAAAGGCTAGCTTTCTCAAACAGAAATTTGCATCCTGTAGCACTAACTCCAAAAAGTTTTGGGACACTGTAAAATCCATGGAGAATAAGAGCACCTCCTCCCAGCTACCCACTGCACTGAGGCTAGGAAACACTGTCACCACCAATAAATCTACGATAATCGAGAATTTAAATAAGCATTTTGCTACGGCTGGCCATGCTTTCCACCTGGCTACCCCTACCCCGGCCACCAGCTCTGCACCCTCCGCTGCAACTTGCCCATGCCCCCCCGCTTCTCCTTCACCCAAATTCAGATAGCAGATGTCCTGAAAGAGCTGATAAATCTGGACCCCTACAAATCAGCTGGGCTAGACAATCTGGACCCTTTCTTTCTAAAATTAGCCGCCGAAATTGTCGCAACCCCTATTACTAGCCTGTTCAACCTCTCTTTCGTATCGTCTGAGATCCCCAGAGATTGGAAAGATGCCGCGGTCATCCCCCTCTTCGAAGGGGATGACACTCTAGATCCAAACTGTTACAGACCTATATTGCCTTTCGAAAGTATTTGAAAGCTAAGTACCTTCTCCGCTATGCAATCTGGTTTCCGAGCTGGTCATGGGTGCACCTCAGCCATGCTCATGGTCCTAAACGATATAATAACCGCGATCGATAAAAGACAGTAGTGTGCAGCCGTCTTCATCGACCTGGCCAAGGCTTTTGGCTTTTGACTCTGTCAATCACCGCTTTCTTATTGGCAGACTAAATAGCCTTGGTTTCTCAAATGACTGCCTCGCCTGGTTCACCAACTACTTCTCAGATAGAGTTCAATGTGTCAAATCGGAGGGCCTGTTGTCTGGACTGGCAGTCTCTATGGGGGTGCCACAGGGTTCAATTCTCGGGCCGACTCTTTTCTCTGTGTATATCAATGATGTCGCTCTTGCTGCTGGTGTCTCTCAGATCCACCTCTACGCAGACGACACCATTTTGTATACATCTGGCCCTTCATTGGACACTGTGTTAACAAACCTCCAAATGAGCTTCAATGCCATACAACACTCCATCCGTGGCCTCCAACTGCTCTTAAACGCTAGTAAAACTAAATGCATGCTCTTCAATCGAACGCTGCTTGCACCCGCCCGCCCAGAATCACTACTCTCGGCGGGTCTGACTTAGAATATGTGGACAACTACAAATACCTAGGTGTCTGGTTAGACCGTAAACTCTCCTTCCAGACTCACATTAAGCATCTCCAATCCAAAGTTAAATCTAGAATTGGCTTCCTATTTAGCAACAAAGCCTCCTTCACTCATTCTGCTAAACATGCCCTCGTAAAACTGACTATCCTACCGATCCTTGACTTCGGCGATGTCATTTACAAAATAGCTTCCAACCCACTGGCTCCAGGTCATCTATAAATCACTTCTAGGCAAATCCCCGCCTTATCTTAGATCATTGGTCACCATAGCAACACCCACCCGTAGTATGCGTTCCAGCAGGTATTTCTCACTGGTCATCCCCAAAGCCAACACCTCCTTTGGCCGCCATTCCTTTCAGTTCTCTGCTGCAATGACTGGAACGAACTGCAAAAATCTCTGAAGCTGGAGACACTTATCTTATCACTTTCAGTATGTTTATAGAGAAGGACATTCAACAAGCACAGCACTTACACAAATGACTGATGATTGGCTGCGAGGAATTGATGATAAAAAATATTGTGGGGGCTGTTTTAATAGGCTTCAGTGCAGCTTTTGGCATTATCAATCATAGTCTGCTGCTGGAAAGAAACGTTTGTGTTATGGCTTTACAATGGATAAAGAGTTACCTGTCTAACAGAACACAGAGGGTGTTCTTTAATGGAAGCCTATCCATTAAAGAACAGGTAGAATCAGGAATTCCCCAGGGCAGCTGTCTAGGCCCCTTACTTTTATCAATCTTTACTAATGACATGCCACTGGCTTTGAGTAAAGCCAGTGTGTCTATGTATGCGGATAACTCAACACTATACACGTCAGCTACTACAGCGACTGAAATGACTGCAACGCTTAACAAAGAGCTGCAGTTAGTTTCAGAATAGGTAGCAAGGAATAGGTTTGTCCTAAATATTTCAAAAACTAAAAGCATTGTATTTGGGACAAATCATTCACTAAACCCTAAACCTCAACTAAATATTGTAATGAATAATGTGGAAATTGAGCAAGTTGAGGTGACTAAACTGCTTGGAGTAACCCTGGACTGTAAACTGTGATGGTCAAAACATGTTGATACAACAGTAGCTAAGATGGGGAGATGTATGTCCATAATAAAGCGCTGCTCTGCCTTCTTAATAGCACTATCAACAAGGCAGGTCCTACAGGCCCTAGTTTTGTCGCACCTGGACTACTGTTCAGTCGTGTGGTCAGGTGCCACAAAGAGGGACTTAGGAAAATTGCAATTGGCTCAGAACAGCTGGCCCTTAGATGTACACAGAGAGCTATCATTTCATTTTAGTCATTTAGCAGACACTCTTATCCAGAGCGACTTACAGGAGCAATTAGGGTTAAGTGCCTTGCTCAAGGGCACATTGACAGATTTTTCACCTAGTTGGCTCGGGGATTAGAACCAGCGACCTTTCGGTTACTGGCACAACACTCTTAACCACTAAGCTACCTGCCGCCCCGAGCTAACATTAATAATATGCATGTCAATTTCTCCTGGCTCAAAGTGGAGGAGAGATTGACTTCATCACTACTTGTATTTGTGAGAGGTATTGACATGTTGAATGCACTGAGCTGTCTGTTTGAACTACTGCCACACAGCTCAGACACCCATGCATACCCCACAAGACATGCCACTTCATTTCATTATGTTTCGCAGTGAAAAAAAAAGTTATCATGGGCACACAAATCCCAAATAATGTAGGCCTATACCATTGCAAAATCTAATGCTTCTAACTGAAAGAGTCAACCATAGGACTACTGTCATTAACATGTTGGAAGGATTGGATGCACATTGCTGTCTAGCTGTAGGCATAGCCACGGGAAATAGGGGTGCTGAGGGTGCTGCAGCACCCCCTGAAAAAACATTACTAGTCCTATATTAGTGGAGCTCAGCTGAAGCCGCCACGTAGAAATAAATGGTTTAAACCATGACAGAGAGGTGGGGGTGTTTGTTTCATTGGAAGCTTTTATTTTCATATTTACCACTGCATTTTAAACAAATAGGAGAATTGTTAAATTACCATTAGACATAGGTAATGGTTGTCAAAGTTGTCAAAGTTGGACTTTTGTTGAGTTTTAGAGGAGCTAACTTCTCATTCAGGGGAGCTGAGCCCCCCTGGCTCCCCCATAATTTGCACCATGTTTGCAGATACAGTATATACACTGACAGAGATAATATATAAATAAAACAACATAAATCAAAAGAAAGGAACCACTGGGTTAGACAACCACATACCCATAAGAGAGGATTTGGTGTAAACCATGCATGTAAAATAGTTTTCTTTACCGTTGTAAGAGCAGCAAGGAGAAACCTACAGTGAGTAAAAAGTCTGATTTATTAATAAATTACTATTTTGTCACTTTCATGTATTCATTAAATTAGAACAAGTATTACAAACAATACAATTAACCTTTTCACAGAAGTTCCAATTGTCATGACCATGGCCTGTGTATTCATTTCGCCTGTTTAGCATAGCTCTGCTCCGTTCTGCCCCCTTGTGGAGCTCTTTTTTAGTGATTTTTTTCAATGCAACCTATTATTTTTATAGCAGTGTTAGCTTTTATGCTACTTCATTGTAATATTGTTTTATAGCTATATCCTGATATTGTATTTTAATTACTAATAATCCCTCTTTATTCTGTACTTTCAGAAACCACACACACAAACAGTATTGAACATTATTTGCCAACATCATAACTGGAACTGGACATCTTTCTTGCTGAAGATTGAGGCCAGCTTTTGTATGGTAGCAACATACTGTTTGAATATACACTCATTTTGTCACGCCCTGGCTCTGGGGACTCTTAAATGTTGAGCCAGGGTGTGTATATTTCGTGTTGTGTTTATTTCTATGTTTAGTTTCTAGATCGTTTAGATCTATGTTGGCCAGGGTGGTTCCCAATCAGAGGCAGCTGTAGCTCGTTGTCTCTGATTGGGGACAATACTTAGGCTGCCTGTTGGCACCAGTCAGTTGTGGGATCTTGTTCCGTGTGAGGTATGTTATTTTGTCTACCTTGGACTTCACGGTTCGTTTGTTGTTTTGTCGTGTGTTCAGTACGTAAATAAATATGAATACATATCACGCTGCGCCTTGGTCCTTCTCGTTAATGAACGATCGTGACACATTTAGAGTTTTACTGGAGGAAAGAACGGCAAGAAACGACATAGGCCTATATGTAATGGTTGCATATTTTATTAAGTATTGATAGTGGTTGAACAACAAAAAATTAAAATAAAGGCAGCTCTCTGCCCACCCCTAAAGGCATAGTATCATGGCAGGTTACCAGTCAAGTCAGCCAGTCAGTCAGTCAGTAATTGCTGCAGATGTGCTCAATATGGCTTGAGCGTACGGTACTTCCCAAAGCATGGCGCAACACACAGGGGTGTATCACAAGCTAAACACATGTACTCTGTCAACCTCCTCTGCTTCCTTCTCCTGGTGCTGGACAGGCAGACTTTGCAGTGCCTCCGTGTGCGACTGCCTTGAGCCGCAGTTTGAGGGACTTCGGAGAGAAAACGCTGAGCAGTGAGGCGTAGGGGATTGTCTGCAGCAGGACGTCCCCCAGTGGATGGGCACCGAGGGGTCTGGTACTCCTCCAGCAGCTCTCTCATAAGGTTCTCTCGGTACATTTGGTAGGTCATCACCTCACCTGTGAGGGAGAGGATGAGGGAGTGGAGAGGACGATGGGGGAGTGGGTAGGTGGGTGACATATTTTCAATATAATTGCATAATGGAACTGTATGTCCAATTTAAAAAAAAAGACTTGATCCGTAATTATCTCACCTGTTAGCTGGCGGTGAACTATGTGGCCATTGAGGACAGCAGTATCGATCAGATGGAAAAATATCTTCTTGTAACACTTGCTAGTTTTTCGAGTGCATTCCACAAAGTTGTTTATCATGTCCGCCATATCCACTGCCCCCATTTTGGGGTTATAGTCAAGCACACAGTCTGATTTGATCTTTCTCTCTCCCGTCAGGTGGTCCACCTTCCCTGTAGCCAACAAGGACATGGATGTCTCGTTTGTCATGTCACTTTACTGCCAGCTGTTGACCGTTCTCCTTTAACTTCCTCCCTCTGCATATTCCTGCTTCTGAAGGGAGGAAGAGTGTGGGACTGCTGTACCAATTGTCTACATACAAAGTATGGCCCTTTCCGAGATGAGGAGCCAGCATGGTCATCATCACAGACCCGGACCCCCCAAGCCCCTCATAATGTTGGATGTCAGTGGTGGACCCTGTGTAGACTATAATGTCCTGGACAAATCCTGTCTTCATGTCACACATAACAAAGAACTTGACCCCAAACCTGTGCCTTTCGGAGGGAATATATTGACAGAACGCCAGCCTACTCTTCCATAACATCAGGGACTAACTAACTAACGCAGCAGGTTCGGTTAATTAATGTAGCAGGTTACGAGAATGAGTTTAAGGTTAGGAAAACGGTTAGGCTTAGTTATAACGCTACAGTTAGCAACAACTGTAGTCCCCGATGTGACCACTAGACAAAGCTGTTTTATTTTGTGTAATATTTTATTATATTTTTCCAAATATAAATGAACACAGACAAAAGACAACAGACAGACACACACATACTGTACATCAACGACATCACCCCTGCCCAGACCCACATGCTCCCACAGCCTTCATCTCCAGCGCCTGCAAGACTCTATTCCACATGACCTCAAACTGTGCCACTCTGCCCTGCTCTGTCGCTCACACCCTTTCAATATTTGATTCTTCCACTGTCCCCTTGGTTTTCAGTTTTTAAGCAAATGTTTTATTTGTATTTTTTTTTTAAATAATTGACGACAAAAGTACAGTCCAACCCATTGGGTATCTCACCGCACCCTCATATGCCATGTCTTGAAATATGCAGATAGATGGGCTAAAAGTAAATTTACAGTACCAGTCAAAAGTTTGGACACACCTACTCATTCCAGGGTTTTTCTTTATTTTTACTATTTTTCACGTTGTAGAGTAATAGTGAAGACATCAAAACTATAAAATAACACATATGGAATCACGTAGTAACCAAAAAAGTGTTAAACAAATCAAAATATATTTTATATTTGAGATTCTTCAAAGTAGCCACCCTTTGCCTTGATGACAGCTTTGCACACTATTGGCATTCTCTCAACCAGATTCATGAGGTAGTCACCTGGAATGCATTTCAATTAACAGGTGTGCCTTGTTAAAAGTTAATTTGTGGAATTTATTTCCTTCTTAATGCGTTTGAGCCAATCAGTTGTGTTGTGACAAGAAGATAGCCCTATTTGGTAAAAGACCAAGTCCATATTATGGCAAGAACAGCTCAAATAAGCAAAGAGAAACGACAGTCAATCATTACTTTAAGACATGAAGGTCAGTCAATACGGAACATTTCAAGAACTTTGAAAGTTTCTTTAAGTGCAGTCTTAAAAACCATCAAGCGCAATGATGAAACTGTCTCTCATTAGGACCACCACAGGAAAGGAAGACCCAAAATTACCTCTGCTGCAGAGGATAAGTTCATTAGATTTACCAGCCTCAGAAATTGAGTTCAAGTAACAGACACATCTCAACATCAACTGTTCAGAGGAGACGGCATGAATCAGGCCTTCATGGTTGAATTGCTGCAAAGAAAACACTACTAAAGGACACCAATAAGAAGAAGAGACTTGCTTGGGCCAAGAAACACGAGCAATGGACATTAGACCGGTGGAAATCTGTCCTTTGGTCTGGAGTCCAAATTGGAGATGTTTGGATCCAACCACTGTGTCTTTGTGAGACGCAGTGTAGGAGAACGGATGATCTCCGCATGTGTATTTCCCACCGTGAAGCATGGAGGAGGAGGTGTGATGGTGTGGGGGTGTGGGGGTGCTTTGCTGGTGACACTGTCTGTGATTTATTTAGAATTCAAGGCACACTTAACCAGCATGGCTACCACAGCATTCTGTAGCGATACGCCATCCCATCTGGTTTGAGCTTAGTGGGACTATAATTTGTTTTTCAACAGGACAATGACCCCACACCTCCAGGCTGTGTAAGGGCTATTTGACCAAGAAGGAGAGTGATGGAGTGCTGCATCAGATGACCTGGCCTCCACAATCACCCGACCTCAACCCAATTGAGATGGTTTGGGATGAGTTGGACCGCAGGGTGAAGGAAAAGCAGCCAACAAGTGCTCAGCATATGTGGGAACTCCTTCAAGACTGTTGGAAAAGCATTCCAGGTGAAGCTGGTTGAGAGAATTCCAAGAGTGTGCAAAGCTGTGGCTATTTGAAGAATCTCAAATATAAAGTATATTTTGATTTGTTTAACACTTTTTGGGTTACTACATGTTTCCATATGTGTTATTTCATAGTTTAGATGTCTTCACTATTATTCTACAATGTAGAAAAAAAGTAAAAATAAAGAAAAACCCTTGAATGAGTAGATGTGTCCAAACTTTTGACTGGTAGTGTATATTGTAAAACCTCTGACAGCCAACTTTCTAACTTTTGGACTTTATAGTACTCCCAGAAGGCATGAATCATTGAGTCACCACTGTTAGTTTTACACTTAAGACATGACTCTGCCATTGTGTTGAATTTTGAATGTATAATAAGTTATGTACATTAGTTTATACTGGAATAAGTGTACATTTTCATTAACTGTAATTTTGTTTGTTATGTTCCAATACTCTCTCCATCTTGTGCCAATATCAGTTCTTTTTAGGTCTTGGTTCCAGTAGATTATATTCTTTGGATAGGCTTTCTGCAATGTTTTGTATATCTTATCTATCATATGAGCATCATTTTCTGACTCAAATAAATTTCCCTCAACATTGCTCTGATTTCCAAAAGATTTCAGATTGAAATTTTGTGATATAAAACTTTTAAATTGCATGTTTTTGAAAAAATGTCTACATTGGTCAGTCCAAAATTGCTTTTGATTCTGTCATGGAAATAATTGTATTTCCTATTACCAAGTCATTTACGGTTTCTATGCCTTTAGTTTTCCATGTGGACCAATTTATCTGTGAATTCTGAAAAGCTATCCAAGGGTTGTTCAATAGGGGGGTGTTTTAAGGGAGTGATATTGGTTCTTGTAGAATCCGGTTCATTTTCTTCCATATTGTTATAGTGTTCTTAACTATGAAGTTGTTAATGTTCTTAGCTCCATTCTTTGAAAACAGACACGTGAAAAGATTCTGGGGATGAGCATGCACATCTTCAATATGTATCCATTGTCCCTCTTTGGTGCATTTAACAATATGTCGCAAGTAAAAGCCTTGGGAGTTGATACAATTCCAAGTCAGGAAGGTTAAAATCCCCCTCAGACATAGGGACATCTAAAATGTCCTATTTATTCTATAAGTTTTATTTGCCCATATAAAGTATGTTATGGCCGAGTATACTTTTATATAGAATGTCTTTGGTGGGGCAATTGGTATTACCGAAAATAAATATAAAAACTTTGGGAGCCATGCCATTCTAAAGAGGTTTATTCTACCTGTAAGATTTATGGGAAGATTGTTCCATTTAATTATATATGCTTTCATTTTGTTGAATAATGGGATAAAGTTATCTTTATATATTTGTTGTTTGTTGTCACTTATTAAGCATCCTAAGTATTTCATCTTTTTTGTGGTCCACCTAAAGAATTGGGGTAGACCATGAGTTCTTTATTATGATTTTTTTTGCCATTATTTAAGGTTTTTCTACATTAATTTTATATCATGAGGCGCTTTGCCTTTTTAGTGCTTTTAAGCTCCAATCCTCTCCTAATGTACCAAAAGTCTGTTAATTATGTCATTGTAAATACATTGGAGAAAGACTGCCACTTAAATACTGTGGTCAGTTTGTAAAGTATAGTGGCTGGTGGGGCTCTACTTGGGGAGAGTGGGTCCACCGAAAGACCGAAGTGAGATGAGTGGAGGCACCACACATACTTCAGGGAAGTGTATGATGCCCTCCCAGCCACCCGTCCCAATCCCTCGGATAGAACCGATCTCCACTCTCACCAATAACCACCATTGGATCTTAGCTATAATGGCAAACAAGGAATAATGGCTTGGGTGGGTAAGAATGGGAGATTGGGTAGACAATGGATAGACTTGACATCCTCTCCAAATTTCACCAGAATAAATTACATTGTAGTATAGATAAATCCTTCCTTCCCTCTTTCCGAAGCTTGTCCCTCTCCGCCTCCCCCCTCCCCCTCCCAGTTTTCCTCCCTCCTTCACCCACCCCCGCAAGCCAAGCTTGTCCCAATCTCCCATCCTTGCCCACCCAAGCCAAGCTTGTCCCAACCTCCCATCGTTTGCCACCCTACCTTCTTCTCAGACACATTTAAACCCATCCATACATCGACTTACTCATCCATTCACCTTCATTCACATACAACATATACCCTGTGGATTGTATTGGGGGAGGGGGCAATAATATTGTCACAATTTACGACAAACAGGTCTTAGGTGTCACTGTATGATAAAGCTTTGTATTCAGAACATAAAGTTAATTTCTTTGCCACATTTTTACTTTAGTGCCTTATTGCAAACAGGATGCATGTTTTGGAATATTTTTGTTCCGTACAGACTTTCTTCTTTTCACTCTGTCAATTAGGTTAGTATTGTGGAGTAACTACAATGTTGTTGATCCTTCCTCAGTGTTCTTCTATCACAGCCATTAAACTCTGTAACTGTTTTAAAATCATAATTTGCCTCATGGTGAAACCCCTGAGCGGTTTCCTTCCTCTCCGGCAACTGAGTTAGGAAGGACGCCTATAACTGGGTGTATTGATACACCATCCAAAGTGTAATTAATAATTTTACCGTGCTCAAAGGGATATTTAATGTCTGCTTTTTTTTTTACCCATCTGCCCTTCTTGGTTGAATCTGGTTTGAAATTCACTGCTCGACTTACAGAGAATTGTATGTGTGGGGTACAGAGATGAGGTAGTCATTCAAAAATCTATTTAAACACTATTATTGCATACAAAGTGAGTCCATGCAACTTATTATGTGACTTTTTTAATCACATTTCTACTGCTGAACTTATTTAGGCTAATCCATAAATAATTGACTCAATACATTTCAGCTTTTAATTAATTTGTAAACATTGCAAAAAATATAATATCTGTAGCTACAGTTCTCTGCACTTTACAACACCTTAGACACACTGAACTGTACTATACTGTTCATATTGTATTTCTTTGGTATGTTACTTTGACCATATAACATTCTTGATGAATGCCCAGTTCTCTTTTTGAGATAGAATTAAATATTGTACACTCCCCTGTATTTTTGATTTTGACAAATAAATGTTCTTTGGATATCTGAATGTCTGACATCTGTTTGATGCTACAGAGCCCTGTACAGCTTATATAAATACCTTCTGTGAATCCATAAAGGCAGACAAATTTTAAGGATTGATCGAAAATATCCAATCGTTCTCATACACAACAATACATTTACTGTCTCTAAGCACAACCAAAAACCCCTTCCTCATCTCAAAGACCTACACTATATATACAAAGTACACTACATGACCAAAGGTATATGGACACCTGCTCGTTGAACATTTCATTCCAAAATCATGGGCATTAATATGGAGTTGGTCCCCCCTTTGCTGCTACAACAGCCTCCACTCTTCTGGGAAGGCTTTCCACTAGATGTTGGAACATTGCTGCGGGGACTTACTTAAATTCAGCCACAAGACCATTAGTGAGGTCGGGCACAAATGTTGGGCGATTAGACCTGGCTCGCAGTCGGCGTTCCAATTCATCCCAAAGGTGTTCGATGGGGTTGAGGTCAGGGCTCTGTGCAGGCCAGTCAAGTTCTTCCACACCAATCTTGACAAACTATTTATGTACGGACCTCGCCTTGTGCACAGGGGCATTGTCATGCTGAAACAGGAAAGGGCCTTCCCAAAAAAGTTGCCCCAAAGTTGGAAGCACAGAATCGTCTAGAATGTCATTGTATGCTGTAGCGTTAAGATTTCCCTTCACTGGAAATCTTAGGAAGGCCACCAAAAATTCAGAAATGTCCATCCCCAACTACAACATTTTCCATCTAGATAGAACTGCCAAAGTGGGTGGAGTTGCAATCTACTGTAGAGATAGCCTGCAGAAATCTATCATACTATCCAGGTCTGTGCCCAAACAGTTTGAGCTGAAATAAGTCTCTCACTGTTGCCGCTTCCTACAGACCCCCCTCAGCCCCCAGCTGTGCCCTGGACACCATATGTGAATTGATTGCCCCCCATCTATCCTCAGAGTTCGTACTGCTTGGTGACCTAAACTGGGATATGCTTAACACCCCGGCCATCCTACAATCCAAACTTGATGCCCTCAATCTCACACAAATTATCAAGGAACCTACCAGGTACAACCCTAAATCCGTAAACATGGGAACCCTCATAGATATCATCCTGACTAACTTACCCTCTAAATACAACTACGCTGTCTTCAACCAGGATCTCAGCGATCACTGCCTTATTGCCTGCGTCCGTAACGGGTCCGCGGTCAAATGACCACCCCTCATCACTGTCAAACGCTCCCTAAAACACTTTAGCGAGCAGGCCATCCTAATTGACCTGGCCCAGGTATCCTGGATGGATATCGATATCATTCCGTTAGTAGAGGATGCCTGGTTGTTCTTTAAAAGTGCTTTCCTCTTAATCTTAAATAAGAATAAGAAATTCAGAACTAAGAACAGATATAGCCCCTGGTTCTCCTCAGACTTGACTGCCCTTGACCAGCACAAAAACATCCTGTGGCGAACTGCATTAGCATCGAATAGCCCCCGCGATATGCAACTTTTCAGGGAAGTTAGGAACCAATATACACAAGCAGTTAGGAAAGCAAAGGCTAGCATTTTCAAACAGAAATGTGCATCCTGTAGCACTAACTCCAAAAAGTTTTGGGACACTGTAAAATCCATGGAGAATAAGAGCACCTCCTCCCAGCTGCCCACTGCACTGAGGCTAGGAAACACTATCACCACCGATAAATCTACAATAATCGAGAATTTCAACAAGCATTTTGCTACGGCTGGCCATGCTTTCCACCTGGCTACCCCTACCCCGGCCACCAGCTCTGCACCCTCCGCTGCAACTTGCCCATTCCCCCCCCGCTTCTCCTTCACACAAATTCAGACAGCTGATGTTCTGAAAGAGCTGCAAAATCTGGACCCCTACAAATCATCTGGGCTAGACAATCTGGACCCTTTCTTTCTAAAATTAGCAGCCAAAATTTGTCGCAACCCCTATTACTAACCTGTTCAACCTCTCTTTTGTAACATCTGAGATCCCCAGAGATTGGAAAGCTGCCGCGGTCATCCCCCTCTTCAAAGGGGGTGACACTCTAGATCCAAACTGTTACAGACCTATATCCATCCTGCCCTGCCTTTCGAAAGTTTTTGAAAGCCAAGTTAACAAACAGATCACCGACCATTTCGAATCTCACCGTACCTTCTCCGCTATGCAATCCGGTTTCCGAGCTGGTCATGGGTGCACCTCAGCCACGCTCAAGGTCCTAAACGATATTATAACCGCGATCGATAATAGACAGTACTGTGCAGCCGTCTTCATCGACCTGGCCAAGGCTTTTGACTCTGTCAATCACCGCATTCTTATTGGCAGACTAAATAGCCTTGGTTTCTCAAATGACTGCCTCGCATGGTTCACCAACTACTTCTCAGATAGAGTTCAATGTGTCAAATTGGAGGGCCTGTTGTCTGGACCTATGGCAGTCTCTATGGGGGTGCCACAGGGTTCAATTCTCGGGCCGACTCTTTTCTCTGTGTATATCAATGATGTCGCTCTTGCTGCTGGTGACTCTCAGATCCACCTCTACGCAGACGACACCATTTTGTATACATCTGGCCCTTCATTGGACACTGTGTTAACAAACCTCCAAATGAGCTTCAGTGCCATACAACACTCCTTCCGTAGCCTCCAACTGCTCTTAAATACTAGTAAAACTAAATGCATGCTCTTCAATCGAACGCTGCTGGCACCCGCCCACCCGACTAGAATCACTACTCTCGGCGGGTCTGACCTAGAGTATGTGGACAACTACAAATACCTAGGTGTCTGGTTAGACTGTAAACTCTCCTTCCAGACTCACATTAAGCATCTCCAATCCAAAGTTAAATCTAGAATCGGCTTCCTATTTCGCAACAAAGCCTCCTTCACTCATGCTGCCAAACATGCCCTCGTCAAACTGACTATCCTACCGATCCTTGACTTCGGCGATGTCATTTACAAAATAGCCTCCAACACTCTACTCAGCAAATTGGATGTAGTCTATCACAGCGCCATCTGTTTTGTCACCAAAGCCCCATATACTACCCATCACTGTGACCTGTACGCTCTTGTTGGCTGGTCTTCACTACATATTCGTCGCCAAACCCACTGGCTCCAGGTCATCTATAAATCACTGCTAGGCAAATCCCCACCTTATCTTAGCTCATTGGTCACCATAGCAACACCCACCCGTAGTATGCGCTCCAGCAGGTATACCTCACTGGTCATCCCCAAAGCCAACACCTCCTTTGGCCGCCATTCCTTCCAGTTCTCTGCTGCCAATGACTGGAACAAACTGCAAAAATCTCTGAAGCTGGAGACTCTTATCTCCCTCACTAACTTTAAGCATCAGTTGTCAGAGCAGCTTACCGATCACTGCACCTGTACACAGCCCATCTGAAATTAGCCCACCCAACTACCTCATCCCCATATTGTTATTTATTTTGCTCATTTGCACCCCAGTATCTCTATTTGCACATCATCTCTTGCACATCTATCATTCCAGTGTTAATACTAAATTGTAATTATTTTGCACTATGGCCTATTTATTGCCTCCATAACTTGCTACCTTTGCACACACTGTATATATATTTTCTGTTGTATTTTTGACTTTATGTTTTGGCCACCGCTTTGGGGTATTTTTCAGCAGGGCCTGTGGAAGGACTCCAGATAACCTGAGTTTTACAAAGAGAAAAGGTAAACAGAGAAAAGGGGTAGACTAAATTGATTACATGGTCTGGAAGGTACTCTGTGGTACTCAGGCTACCTGTAACCCCATAACACAAACACAAACCCATTCAAACACTATGTTTATGCCATTCTTACTGTAAATTGTCTTAGCTGTCAGCTTGTAAATATTTTTGCCAACTTGCTTTCACCTTGCAGAGCTAGGGGTTGGAAACACATGCTGGTGGAATCAGATTCTGTACCACCTACAACAAAACACAAAACAATATACAATTTAACCATAATTGTATTGATCTCTATTAGACTGGCTAGCTTAGCATACCTAACATGGACATTTCAATAGTGTCAGCTTGCTGTTAGCTAGTTAGCGTCACCACATTAGCTGCAAGATTGCTAGTCAACTGAGAACCAACTAACCAACCATAGACAATTTTTACACATTTATCATTACTACCAACACACCGAGAGTGAGTTAGCTATATCGACAATTCTGTTTTTAGTAATGGAGTGTTTTCCAGACAAGGGTGAAGTAGATGGCTACCAGACTGAGTTACTATTATTTGGTAACGTGAGCTAGCTTACGTTAGTCAAAGATAGAATGAACAGACAAACATGTTTACTCTGCTGAAGGTAGCTACCAGTCTGGTAGTGACTACAATGGCATAGACAAAATTGATTGACAGTGTGTATACCATACTTTTTACTACATACATTTTCTCTCACACCCAAAATTATTCGTAACATTTTGAATGTTTAGCAGGACAGGAAAATTTTAAAATTCATGCACTTATCAAGAGAAAATCCCTGGTCATTCCTACCAGTGGTGGAAAAAGTACTCAATTGTCATACTTGAGTAAAAGTAAAGATACCTTAATAGAAAATGACTCAAGTAAAAGTGAAAGTCACCCAGTAAAATACTACTTGAGTAAAAGTTTTAAAAAGTATTTGGTTTTACATTTACTTAAGTATCAAAATTAAATGTAATTGCTAAAATATACTTAAGTTTCAAACGTAAAAATATAAATTATTTCAAATTCCTTATATTAAGCAAACCAGACGGCACCATTTTCTTGTTTTGTTTATTTACAGATAGCCAGGGGCACACTCCAACACTCAGACATAATTTGCAAACTAAGCACGTGTGTTTAGTGAGTCCGCCAGATCAGAGGGCTGATCAAGCACGAGCTAGCGAAGTCCTATTGGTGTGTTCTAGCATGTATATGCATATTTCCATTAGGGAACGCCTACTCTACATATTCTAGTTTTGGGAACAGAAAACTGTTTTGAGATAAAATGTTTAATCAATATGAAAATTAGCAGTATATCGGCCAAAATACATCAGCAATATATCGGCCACACAAACTGACGCCATTTAATTGGAAGGGTAAGGATATATAAGTTATCCTGTATGAGCTTTTGTGCAGAATACATTACCTTGTTACAGGTGTCAAATTTATGGGCATGTGGCAGCAGTGTGTAGGAGGGAGGTTCCTTGGTGTGAGAAGTGTGCAGAAGGGCATGAGACAAAGGAATGTGTAGCATTGGGGAAAGTAGTGGTATGTGTTAATTGTGTGGGTGCCCATGGGGCTGGGGATCAGAAATGTCCGGTGCGAGAGAGGCAGGTTGAGGTTTCCAGGGTTAGAGTAGTGCAGAAGTCATATGCTGAGGCAGTGAAGAAAGTAGAGGAAGATGGATCCTGAGAGGAGTGGTGTGAGTAGTAGATATGTACCAGTACAGAGGGATAGGCCAACAAGTGATATACTGTATGTTTCAGTAAGATTGGATTTGTAGCATTTATAGCAATGATTATCAACTGTACTGCAGGGATGGAACGTAAGTTGCAGAAAATTGAGGTTGTGGTGTCAGCTGCAGAGAGGTATTTGGGTGTGCTACACTTGACGTCAGATGAGTTAGAGGGTGTGTTAAGTGGTGGTGTCCCATCCTTTCAGGTTGTTGCCCTGAGGTAGGACTAAATAGATTTAAGTAGTGGAGTAGGGTGATGTTTTTTCTTTTATTTTTTTGTGAGTGTAGGGTTAGATGGTAGGGTATTTGTAGAAGGGAGTTATACTCCAGTCTAGTAGGGGGCGGTAATGCAACATTTATTGGATGCCAACCGCCGTTAAACCTAATCGAAGAAGAAGTAGAAGAAAGACTGTCGTGGCATTGCCAGTGGCAGTTGTTCAACAGTGTAACATGGCACATAGATAGAGGTGAAAATATGTGAAACATCATGTCTTAATGAAACTTATTGAACCGATGTCACCCATTGTAATTGATGGATAGTTTTTATTATTTTAATTTTGGGGGGTTCATGTCTAGAGCTGAATATCGTCTTCCTCTCACTTTTTCATCATTGCCACTTTCCAGTAGGCTAACCTACAGGTAGCCGACACCCTACATTAGTCCTCACTGGCAGAGAAAGCCATGTCCCCAAAGCACAACTGTGACCAAGTGACAAAGGGGCGGGTGGCTACTGTGACCAAGTGACAAAGGGGCGGATGGCTAGGATTCTTGGGAGTGAAATTACAGAGGGAGCGAGTTACGAAGTCAAATTCGGAGAGGGAGTAAATGGAGAGAAAGAACGAGTACACGAAAATATATTACATTATGCCGTGCAAGTAACGACTCGCGAAGAACGCGGTGTAGGCTTGATATAAATCAGAGTCGTGTTTTGTTTTAGGAGGGGAAGAGAAGCAATAGAAGTCATAGACATAGAAAAGTGTTTCTACAGCTACAAGAAACGTTCTGTCAACGTCATTTATTTTTCAGTAGAAAAACAGCTTAAGTAAGTACTATTTTTTTTATTAGAAACTTCAACATGTTTTAGTTGACTTTGTATCAAAAAATGACACTAAAAGCTAGCAAGTGCCAAAATACCCACCAAGGCAGGCACCAGCTGACGAATGGATGGTGTTTGAGTTACTTTCAGGCGTACATGTGCTAGCTAATGAGTTATTGCAATGATAATAATCGATTTGTTATGTTATATTTGCTTGTTGTTGTTATCTTTGGATGACAATAATTATGCGGGTTAATTAGGGCAGGCCTACTTTTTAGTAGGGATGTGCAGTTTGCAAACGAGTCGTTCTTTTTAATGACTCTTTTTACTGACACGAGAGTCATTATTAATTTTTCTGAGTGACTCGTTCATTTTAGGCGTTTGTTTGACCTGCCGGCCCTATGGAATTTTAAAAAATCAAAAATTCAACTGTAGAATTCACACATCATATAAGGACAACTTGGTGCAAGTCACACATCTTATAATGAAAATTATAAACTGGGTGGTGTGAGCCCTGAATGCTGATTGGCTGACAGCCGTGGTATATCAGACCATATACCATGGGTATTACAAAACATTTATTTTAACTGCTCTAATTACATTGGTAACCAGTTTATAATAGCAATAAGGCACCTCTGGGTTTGTGATATATGGCCAATATACCACAGCTAAGGGCTGTGTCCAGGCACTCCGTGTTGCACCAAGTCCTGTCTGGACCCTAGTGGTGCGAGGAGCAGGCACGGGCCGTACCGGTCTGTGAAGGCGCACTGGCGGCACAGTGCGTAAAGCCGGCGCATAGCCTGTTGCCTGCACGGTCACACGCTCCTCAAAGCGAGTGCAGGGAGTTGGCTCTCTTCTGAAACCTGGCTCCACCAGCCTCTGCTCTAAGGACTGAGCTCTCTGCTGCTGGAGGGTTAACTCCTCTCTCAGCTCCTCCTGTTGTCTGGCCAGCTCCTCTTTCAGTACACTGAAACTTGGCTCCTCCAGCCTCTGCTCTAAGGACTGAGCTCTCTGCTGCTGGAGGGTTAACTCCTCTCTCAGCTCCTCCTGTTGTCTGGCCAGCTCCTCTTTCAGTACACTGAAACTTGGCTCCTCCAGCCTCTGTTCTAAGGACTGAGTTCTCTGCTGCTGGAGGGTTAACTCCTCTCTCAGCTCCTCCTGTTGTCTGGCCAGCTCCTCTCTCCGTGCATCCACTGACTCCTTCTCCCTGTGGGCCTCCTGCAGCGCCTCCCTCTGAAGGGAGCTCTCCTGCTCTCTCTTAGCTAACAGCCCCAGTAAGGTAGTTATCTCCTCTCTCAGAGTGCTGAGCTGCATGTCTTGGAGGGCCTCTATAATAGTGGCCTCCTCTTCCTCCACAGTCAGCCCTTTCAGGGCCTCCTTCTGCTCCGTGTGCCCCCCCAAATTTTTTTCTTGGGGCTGCCTTTCGTGCTTCCTTCGCGGTCGGCACCGTCTTTGATCCTCTCCTGCCTGGAGTTCTTCCTTCGCCCAGGGTCCTTTACCGGCTAATATCTCCTCCCATGTCCAAAATGTCTTCCCCACCTGTGTCCAGGGTGTCTGCTCCTCCTGGCCACGCTGCTTGGTCCATTGGTGGTGGGATCTTCTGTCACGTTTGTTGTATAAAGGATCGGACCAAGGTGCAGCGTGGTATGCGTACATGTTTAATTTATTAAATAAACACTTGACAAAATAACAAAAGCAACTGAACATGAAGTTCTAAAGGCTAACAGCAACAAGCCGAAACAGAAACAGAAACAAGATCCCACAACATAGGTAGGCAAAATGGCTGCCTAAGTATGATCCCCAATCAGAGACAACGATCGACAGCTGCCTCTGATTGGGAACCACACCCGGCCAACATAGAAATATATAACCTAGACCAACTAGCATTCACACCCTGACCAAACTAACTAGAGAAATAACAGGGCTCTCAAGGTCAGGGCGTGACACATACAGTGTTAACAAGGGTGTTAGTAGCCTATACAGTGCATTCGGAAAGTATTCAGACCCCTTCCCTTTTTCCTTTTTGTTATGTTACAGCGTTATTCTAAAATGTATTAAATAAAATATTTTCCTCATCAATCTACACACAATACCCCATAATGCAAATGTATTAAAAATTAAAAACAGAAATATCTGATTTACATAAGTATTCAGACCCTTTGGTATGAGACTCAAAATTGCACTCAGGTGCATCTTGTTTCCATTGATCATCCTTGAGACGTCTCTACAACTTGATTGGAGTCCACCTGTGGTAAATTCAATTGATTGGACATGATTTGGAAAGGCACACACCTGTCTATATAAGGTCCCACAGTTGACAGTGCATGTCAGAGCAAAAACCAAGCCTTGAGGTCGAAGGAATTGTCCATAGAGCTCCGAGACAGGATTGTGTGGAGGCACAGATCTGGTGAAGGGTACCAAAAAATGTCTGCAGCATTGAAGATCCCCAAGAACACAATGGCCTCCATTATTCTTAAATGGAAGAATTTTGGAACCACCAAGACTCTTCCTAGAGCTGGCTGCCCAGCTTAACTGAGAAATCGGGGGAGAAGGGCCTTGGTCAGGGAGGTGACCAAGAACCCGATGGTCACTCTGACAGTGCTCCAGAGTTCCTCTGTGGAGATTGGAGAACCTTCCAGAAGGACAACAATCTCTGCAGCACTCTACCAATCAGGCCTTTATGGTAGAGTGGTCAGATGGAAGACACTCGTCAGTAAAAAGCACATGACAGCCCGCTTGGAGTTTGCCAAAAGGCACCTAAAGACTCTCAGACCATGAGAAACAAGATTCTCTGGTCTGATGAAATAAAGATTGAACTCTTTGGCCTGAATGCCAAGCATCACGTCTGAAGGAAACCTGGCACCATCCCTATGGGGAAGCATGGTGGTGGCAGCAGCATGGATGTTTTTCAGCGGCAGGGACTGGGAGACTAGTCAGGATCGAGGGAAAGATGAATGGAGCAAAGTACAGAGAGATCCTTGATGAAAACCTGCTCCAGAGCGCTCAGGACCATAGACTGGGGCGAAGGTTCACCTTCCAACAGTACAACGACCCCAAGCACACAGCCAAGACAATGCAGGGGTGGCTTCGGGACAGGTCTCTGAAAGTCCTTGAGTGGTCCAGCCAGAGCCCGGACTTGAACCCGATCGAACATCTCTGGAGAGACCTGAAAATAGCTGTGCAGCGACAATCCCCATCCAACCTGACAGAGCTTGAGAGGATCTGCAGAGAAGAATGGGAGAAACTCCCCAAATACAGGTGTGCCAAGCTTGTAGCGTCATACCCAAGAAGACTTAAGGCTGTAATCGCTGCCAAAGGTGCTTCAACAAAGTACTGAGTAAAGGTTCTGAATACTTATGTAAATGTGATATTTCAGTTTTGTTTTATAACCAGTTTTTTCTTTGTCATTATCGGGTATTGTGTGTAGATTGATGAGGAAAAAAACAATTTCATCCATTTTAGAATAAGGCTGTAACGTAACAACATGTGGAAAAAGTCAAGGGGTCTGAATACTTTTCGAATGCGCTGTATCCATTGTTGTGTCCTAAATTTGAGGACATGAGGTCAGCAAGAGTGAACTTCCTTCCAAACAGTGGTGGAAAAAGTACCCAATTGTCATACTTGAAGTAAAAGTGAAAGTCACCCAGTAAAATACTACTTGAGTAAAAGTCTAAAAGTATTTGGTTTTAAGTATACTGAAGTATCAAAAGTAGAAGTATAAATAATTTCACATTCCTTATATTAAGCAAACAAGACTGCACAATTTTTTTGTAATTTTTTTTTACGGATAGCCAGGGGCACACTCCAAAACTCAGACATCATTTACAAACTAAGCATTTGTGTTTAGTGAGTCTACCAGATAAAAGGCAGTAGGGATGACCAGGGATACCCCAAAAAGCTACTTTAGTAGTACTTTAAAGTATTTTCCTTAAGTACTTTACGCCACTTCTTCCTAACATAGCTAGCTACCAAAGACCTCAACCACCCCACAGAGTCGGTAACGAGAGACTATTTCGAGGTCATGGCGCAGTGAGACAGCTGTGAGCGAGTCACTGACCACGCACTATCGGTGGGTTTGCTTTTTATACACCATGGAGCATAGAAGCCATGTGCTGTGTGTCGTTTATTGAAGGAGAACTTGAAAGTAAAGTGTTTTCCCTGACATCTTGTCCTGTTGTCCAGCCCGTGGAGGTTGGTAAACCCAACTGGTCAAGTTCAGATTCAGAATCATCCCTTGGGTCGGAAGAGAGAGAGAGAGGGAGAGACAAATTGATTCACGTGACGAGTCACAATAATCCAATGCATGGCCTCCCTTGTTATAACCAAATAGAATTACAGTTTTAAAAACGCTGTGTAATAATAACCATTTCATAACGCTTTGTAATAGGCTACCACACATTTTCAAACCTATGACCTACACAGCCTTGTCTAGAGCTGAGTACATATCAAGTAGAAGTTAGTTACAGCATTGCATCATTAAGCTGTATCTTAGCTAGAATAGGATTGTACAATAGTCTGCAATATAGGTACTGCAGGAAATAATATGGGTTTGTGTTTCTCCCTTTCGCAATCTTTCTCCCACACACACAAACAGTACACACTGTGATATGATAGGGGTTGCCGGTTGTTTGTTAACCTTAAATGAGCTGTTTCTTTGTGCTCCTACTTGTTTGCGAGCCTCAGCTCCCAGGACTGTGCTAATGGATTAATCATTCAGTTGAGTGTCAACCGATCTTTCAGTCTAGTGTTGAATTCAGTCTCTCACTCTGTCAGAGATTTGTTGAATGGTGAAGGTAAATCAAAGGCAAGGGGATAGAATTGAGATGTTTTCTTTTTTAGTAGTGCACCATCAAGAACATGTCCACATTTCCTACACCACGACAGTCACCCATTTCCTCTTTCTAACGACTAACGACCCACTCAAGGCCAAGGGGAAGGAAGGAGTGATAACAGCACGTGGGGGGGAAAAGAGGTGGGAAGTCTTGTGAGTTGAGAGAACGTGAGAGATAGGCAGAGGAGGGAAAGTAAGAGACAGACTTGTATAACTCCGTTTTCACTCCACGTGACATGTTTCTGTCATTTCTCATGCACATGCTACCACTGGCACACACAGGTTACTTCAGGCACACACAGAGATACATCTCGTTCTTATCTAAAATAGCACAGTGATGAGCTTTGCCAGGCATTTTCTCTGTAGTCCTACCGGTATGTGTGTGGAGGGGATTCTCTGGAAGTCCAATTCATGTGACAGTGCTGTAGATACTAGGACTAGGTCCTATACTTAGCTGATGCATACCATTGTTGTTGTGGAGTGTTATTGTCGCAGTCAGTCAATGTCCTCTATTACCTCGGAATCACAGCTAGAACACATTTACAGACATAAGTTGCTAAGTGCCTGTAAAGATGTTACTCATTGTTGAGAGGGTTAAGAGAGTCGTGTGTGTGATTGTGTGTCCAGCATGGGGTGTCAGTTACAAGAGAAATCCCCCTCTTCAGATACTTTCTTGGCACAAAGGAGTGCGCTGGACTATGCCTAATCACATTACACACAGACACACACACTCCCTCTCTTTCTCCCCCCGACACACACCCTTTTCTCTCTCTCAGCCGTCTCTCAATAAAACACTCTCTGTCTGTCCCCTTCAGACACACTTGCACAGACTACACAGTCACAGACAGGACCCCCTCATAAAGTTTGTTGAATGGGTTTCCTGTTCACGTCTGCCCCCCCCTTTGGCTAACTCAAGTCCACTGACACACGCCCCCCTCTCTTTCCTTTCTCCCCCCTCTTTCACTGCACTGTCTTTTTTTTTCTCTCATCTGCTCGCTTAGTCCTTTTTTACGAGTTTGTTGAGGGGATCTTGACCGGACAGTAGGCTATTTGATGTTGGCTGTTGGTCATGTCAGAGACTGAGGTCACCTGTCCACTGTTGTGTGTGTGTGTGTCTGTGTGTGTGTGTGTGTGTGTGTGTGTGGTAGAGGCTGACTGGTGTCTTGTACTGGTTTGAACTAAAACTGCTATTTATTCTGAAAAAGGACCAGGGGATTTGGTGGGTGATGTTCCATGACCTTGTTTAGTCAAAGCTGTTCTGTTTTTTGAACTCTTTCTGATTCCAGAGACGTGATTCACTGGATCCTAGCCAGTGTCCCCTTGTCAAAGTGACATACTGGCCTATAGCTGGAAATGTGTAGCCTAATACTGTACTGTTGGCTGTAACATCTACATGTATTGATTAAACTCTCTTTTCTACTTTCTCACACACTCTCTCTCTCCTCTCTTTCTCTCTCTCTGTGTTCTTTCTCTCTCAGAGCAGCAATGGCACCCTCTCTCCTCCAGGCCTATAGAAGGCGCAGGTGGATGGCTGTGACGGCGGTGTTGGAGAACCTGCTGTGTTCTGCCGTGCTGCTGGGATGGGGCTCCCTCCTCCTCATGCTGAAGGGCGAGGGCTTCTACTCACACCTCTGCTCAGGTAGGATACACACCAGGGTTTCTGTTAGCCGGTAATAGCCGGCTTTTGGCCGATAAAAAAAATGAAAGGTCGATAAATATAATTGCCGCCTGCCAATTGTCCGTAAAAAAAATCCCATTGACAAATAATGCATTTTAGCCTAATAATTGATTGAAATACCAGTGGATGTAGCGCAAGAGCTGCTGATACAGCTTAAACAGATGTTTGTTGCTGCTGGAGTGAAACATGCACTTTAATAAGCCTAATCATTGCGCAACAATTCTAAAGGCAATCACGTGTAAAAAACAATGGCCACGATTAAAAAGAGTGACTATTTCTTAACTGGTAATTGAAGCACGCTTCTCATTCGCCATTCAAGTGCATAGGCAACTAGGCAGGCTTCAGCGTGTTACACACCACTTTGCAATGATCTGCAGGCAGTATGCATTTTGAAAACATAAACGTAATTGTTTGAAACCTGAACGTTTTACTACATATTATGAGGCATGTCTTACCTTGCTTCAAAGTAGCCTAGCCAAAATCCGACCAAACGTGCAAGCAATTATTATTATATGCCATTGAAACCAGTAGCCTTTTTTCTCTTATGTTCTATTGGTTTTCAAATCAACTTTCTTTCATTGTCCAGTAGCCAAAGGCACAATCCTAGTCATATTAGCAAGCAATGCTAGTTGTTGCATATTTAGATCTCCCCTCTTTCAAAAATTCGAACAGATATTTTCCTCTCTGTTACATGTAACCGCTCACAATGGTGTTTTCCCGCAAATTGCATTATGGAAGAACATCTTTATTTTTAATTTTTTATTATTTAGCAGACGCTCTTATCCAGAGCGACTTACAGTTAGAGAGTGCATACATTTTCATACTGGTCCCCCGTGGGAAACGAACCCACAACCCTGTAAGCGCCATGCTCTACCAACTGAGCTACAGGGACATTCGCGCGTAGCCTACTGCCTTGTGCACATTGCTGTGCTTATAACGTGAAGAAATAATAATTTATCAAAATGTTATGCTAAACGTTCTGATCTGTTGCATCAGACTCATTGCTTTTTAAAGTTTTTATTTATTTAGCCTAGGCCTACTGGTTGTATGAATTTAGGATCTATCATCCCACAACTGTCCCAGAGTCTGTTTGGAATAGGCTATTTCTTTCTCGACAAGCTGACCAATAGAATAGGTAAACTTTTCTACTATGGGGGATAGTAGATTGACATAGGCTAGTGATTTTGCTGTTCGTTACTCGTCTTGTTGGCTGAGGAAAAGTAAATGTGGGCAGTAATTCTAACTTAGGCGGCACGTGGGATTCAAGTTTGGGGAAGCTGATGATGATTAGATTGGAGAAAAAATACTGTTCAATGCAGCGCATAGTGGCGTAGAGTAGCCCTAGGCTATATCAGATAGCCTACATTTCTTCTTTCTTTGCACAGGAAAATGCTGGCCTTTTACAGTGAGGGAAAAAAGTATTTGATCCCCTGCTGATTTTGTACGTTTGCCCACTGACAAAGAAATGATCAGTCTATCATTTTAATGGTAGGTTTATTTGAACAGTGAGAGACAGAATAACAACAAAACAATCCAGAAAAACGCATGTCAAAATGTTATAAATTGATTTGCATTTTAATGAGGGAAATAAGTATTTGACCCGCTCTCAATCAGAAAGATTTCTGGCTCCCAGGTGTCTTTTATACAGCTAACGAGCTGAGATTAGGAGCACACTCTTAAAGGGAATGCTCCTAATCTCAGTTTGTTATCTGTATAAAAGACACCTGTCCACAGAAGCAATCAATCAATCAGATTCCAAACTCTCCACCATGGCCAAGACCAAAGAGCTCTCCAAGGATGTCAGGGACAAGATTGTAGACCTACACAAGGCTGGAATGGGCTACAAGACCATCGCCAAGCAGCTTGGTGAGAAGGTGACAACAGTTGGTGCGATTATTCGCAAATGGAAGAAACACAAAAGGAATGTCAATCTCCCTCGGCCTGGGGCTCCATGCAAGATCTCACCTCATGGAGTTGAATGATCATGAGAATGGTGAGGAATCAGCCCAGAACTACACGGGAGGATCTTGTCAATGATCTCAAGGCAGCTGGGACCATAGTCATCAAGAAAACAATTGGTAACACACTACGCCGTGAAGGACTGAAATCCTGCAGCGCCCGCAAGGTCCCCCTGCTCAAGAAAGCACATATACAGGGCCGTCTGAAGTTTGCCAATGAACATCTGAATGATTCAGAGGAGAACTGGGTGAAAGTGTTGTGGTCAGATGAGACCAAAACGAGCTCTTTGGCATCAACTCAACTCGCCGTGTTTGGAGGAGGAGGAATGCTGCCTATGACCCCAAGAATACCATCCCCACCGTCAAACATGGAGGTGGAAACATTATGCTTTGGGGGTGTTTTTCTGCTAAGGGGACAGGACAACTTCACCACATCAAAGGGACGATGGACGGGGCCATGTACCGTCAAATCTTGGGTGAAAACCTCCTTCCCTCAGCCAGGGCATTGAAAATGGGTCGTGGATGGGTATTCCAGCATGACAATGACCCAAAACACATGGCCAAGGCAACAAAGGAGTGGCTCAAGAAGAAGCACATTAAGGTCCTGGAGTGGCTTGGAGAAGACTTGGAGAAGATCTGCAAAGAGGAGTGGAACAAAATCCCTCCTGAGATGTGTGCAAACCTGGTGGCCAACAACAAGAAATGTCTGACCTCTGTGATTGCCAACAAGGGTTTTGCCACCAAGTACTAAGTCATGTTTTGCAGAGGGGTCAAATACTTATTTCCCTCATTAAAATGCAAATCAATTTCTAACATTTTTTACATGCGTTTTTCTGGATTTTTTTGTTTTTATTCCGTCTCTCACTGTTCAAATAAACCTACAATTAAAATTATAGACTGATCATGTCTTTGTCAGTGGGCAAACGTACAAAATCAGCAGGGGATCAAATACTTTTTTCCCTCACTGTATAAACACATTTCATGCAATTCTACTACACTTGATATGACTGGAGACATTAGCAGAATATTTTTTTAATACGACAAAATTGCAGAGTAGCCTACTCAGATGTTTGTCTGACGTTGTCTGATCCATATATTAAGCCCACGAAAAGAAGAGACACAAAAACAACCTGGAAGTGGAGATTATAGTCCAAAAACAAACAAAAGTGGCACTGTCCCAATGATAAAGACAGTGAATATGCACACTCGCTGGGGATATGGCCGATGTTCTCCGCTGGTGCCAGTAAGATACTTTTTGATCAATAAAGTTGAAAATTGTTATAACTTAAAGACAGATTGGAGTCTTTTCATTGTCTTCTCTTTACAGTAATATATAATTTTTTCCCAAACTGTTTTTCCGCGATTGTATTTTGAAATGTTGCGATATGCCTGGCTGTCTCTCTGCTTTTCTCTGACAATCGCAACTCAATAATCATCTATTTGGTATTTGCCACATGCTCTGCCCAAATTGCGGGCCCTTCCGACTCTAGGCTATGCGATTTAAAACAATCCACAGTTTTTTTTAAAAAGAAGCTAATAATCCTCTGTGGCTAAATCATTCTTTCTGATCTAGTAGCCTATTTTAAATGATGTTATTTCTGTATAGGCAGGAGTAAGCTAATTAGGCTATATAATTTTGGCTATTTAATTCAATTTACTTCCCCTAGCCTTATGGACTTGCCGCCTATGTATTCTAACATCTTCAAATTGCTCATCAGAATTCGGTAAGAATGACAGATGCTGTTGCGTCTGAGTTGCATGTTCTGTTAAGATGAATTAGCATAAACTACATGTGATTTCTGTCATTCTGAGAACCGTGGGTGGACGCCTTAATCAGGTTAAGCAAGCAATAGATATGGGTCCGGTAAATTTCTTGAATGTCCGGTAAATTAAAATGTTGCCGGTCAAATGTCCGGCGCCACATTTTCCTAACGGAAACCCTGATACTCATACACACAAACACCAGAGATGTTTGATCGGGTTCAAGTCCGGGCTCTGGCTGGGCCACTCAAGGACATTCAGAGACTTGTCCCGAAGTCACCCCTGCGTTGTCTTGGCTGTGTGCTTAGGGTTGTTGTCCTGTTGGAAGGTGAACCTTCGCCCCAGTCTGAGGTCCTGAGCGCTCTGGAGCAGGTTTTCATCAAGGATCTCTCTGTACTTTGCTCCATTCATCTTTCCCTCGATCCTGACTTGTCTCCCAGTCCCTGCCGCTGAAAAACATCCCCACAGCATGATGCTGCCACCACCATGCTTCACCGTAGGGATGGTGCCAGGGTTCCTCCAGACGTGACGCTTGGTATTCAGGCCAAGGAGTTCAATCTTGGTTTCATCAGACCAGAGAATCTTGTTTCTCATGGTCTGAGAGTCTTTAGGTGCCTTTTGGCAAACTCCAAGCGGGCTGTCATGTGCTTTTTACTGACGAGTGGCTTCTGTCTGGCCACTCTACCATAAAGGCCTGATTGGTGGAGTGCTGCAGAGATGGTTGTCCTTCTGGAAGGTTCTCCAATCTCCACAGAGGAACTGGAGCACTGTCAGAGTGACCATCGGGTTCTTGGTCACCTCCCTGACCAAGGCCCTTCTCCCCCGATTTCTCAGTTAAGCCGGGCAGCCAGCTCTAGGAAGAGTCTTGGTGGTTCCAAACTTCTTCCATTTAAGAATGATGGAAGCCATTGTGTTCTTGGGGATCTTCAATGCTGCAGACATTTTTTGGTACCCTTCACCAGATCTGTGCCTCCACACAATCCTGTCTCGGAGCTCTACGGACAATTTCTTCGACCTCATGGCTTGGTTTTTGCTCTGACATGCACTGTCAACTGTGGGATCTTATATAGACAGGTGTGTGCCTTTACAAATCATGTCCAATCAATTGAATTTACCACAGGTGGACTCCAATCAATTTGTAGAAACATCTCAAGGATGATCAATGGAAACAGGATGCACCTGAGCTCAATTTCGAGTCTCATAGCAAAGGGTCTGAATACTTATGTAAATAAGGTATTTCTGTTTTTAATTTTAAATACATTTGCAAAAATATATAAAAACCTGTTTTCACTTTGTCATTATGGAGTATTGTGTGTAGATTAATGAGAGATTTTTTAAAATCAATTTTAGAATAAGGCTGTAACGTAACAAAATGTGGAAAAAGTCAAGGGGTCTGAATACTTTCTGAATGCACTGTACATACACGCCACAGGAGGTTGGTGGTACCTTAATTGGGGAGGACGGGCTCGTGGTAATGGCTGGAGCGGAATGGTATCAAATACATGAAAGACATGGTTTGATGCCATTCCATTCGCTCTGTTCAAGCCATTATTATGAGCCGTCCTCCCCTCAGCAGCCTCCACTGATGCATGCACGCACACACTCTTCCTCAGCATACACTGTTATCAGGGATGAGCGGTAACCGTTCCATCTCTCCCACTCTCTCTCTCTCCCATAGAGAACGACACGATGGCCCACTTACTGGCGATGGGCAACCTGACTTCCTGGGAGAGTGGTATCTGGGTGAGCTGTGTGGACCAAGAGGAGATGCTCAACCTGGGCTTCACCATTGGCTCCTTCCTCCTCAGCGCTGCCACCCTACCTCTGGGCATCCTCATGGACAAGTATGGCCCGCGCCCACTACGCCTCCTCGGAAGGTAATTGTATAACATATAAACTATGTGGTTCGAGCCCTGAATGCTGATTGGCTGACAGCCGTGGTATATCAGACCGTATACCACGGGTATGATAAAACATTTAGTTTTACTGCTCTAATTACGTTGGTAACCAGTTTCTAATAGCAACAAGGCACCTTGGGGGTTTGTGGTATATGGCCAATATACCACGGCTAACGGCTGTATCCAGGCATTCCACGTTGCGTCATTGCCTAAGAACAGCCCTTAGCCATGGTATATTGGCCATATACCACACCCCCTCGTGGCTTATTGGTTAATTAACTAGTGGTTGGTACCAATTGCGATAATTCAATATGATATCGATATCATTTGATATTGATATGAGCAAGGCATATCGTGATATTGGTTTATCCTTGGTGTTAACCTACACTATTCTGTAAAAGAGTATACGTTACTGTTGGGGCGGCGGTCGTCTCCGGGGGCCTAAACTACCCAATCAGTTTGAATACAATGGTAAGCCCGTTGATGGCCCATCAGCCGGCAATTAACATTTTAGTCATTTAGCAGATGCTCTTATCCAGAGCGACTTACAGGAGCAATTATGGTTAAGTGCCTTGCTCAAGTGCACGTTGACATATTTTTCACCTAGTCGGCTCGGGGATTCAAACCAGCAACCTTTTGGTCACTGGCTCAACGCTCTTAACCGCTAGGCAGTCCCCAAAAAATGTGGAATGGGAAATAGTGGTAAAGGCCAAAAAGTTAATGTCAGACTGCTTAGAGCAGGGGTGTCAAACGTCCGGCCCGCGGGCCGGATCAGGCCCGCAAACGGGTTTAATCCGGCCCGCGAGATGATTTTGAACAAAAAAAATAAAAAAATAAAAAAATAAAAATAATTTTGTAAAGTATAAAAATGCGCTGCAATTTTTCAATAAAATAAACTGCTGTTCCAATTGCGTCCACTGGATGGCGCAATTGTGTTAAGCAAGCAAACTGTTTATACCGGGGCAGAGCAAGTAGGTCAAGCACGTGCAGCCAATGAGCTACTTTGTTTTGCCCGCGATATTTATTACGGCTTCTACTTTTAACATTATGTGCTTTGGCACCCTCATTGCCCCAATATGTCTCTGTCAAAAAAGAGAAAAGTGGACGCAGAGTGCAGAGTGTTCCAAGAAAAATGGTAATCCTATTTATTCCCGGAATTGAATGGGAAAGCTGTATGTTTGGTGTGTTCAGAGCATGTTGCAGTGCTAAAAGAATATAACCTTCGTCGCCACTATGTGAGTCTTCATGCCGACAAATATGACAACTTTCAAGGACAGCGGAGATGAGAGAAGGTGAATGAACTGTTGGCGGGTCTGAAGAAACAGCAGTCTGTGTTTACTCACAGCCGAGACATCAGTGACGCTGCAGTGAAAGCTAGCTACCTCATTGCTAATGAAATCGCAGTGGCTTCAAAACCATTTAGTGAGGGTGAATTTGTAAAAACATGCATGATGAAGGCAGCGGAGATTGTGTGCCCTGAAAAGCGGCAGGCTTTTGCAAATATCAGCCTGACAAGAAACACAGTTGCAGACAGGATTTCCGATCTTTCAGTGGATTTGGACAGCCAGTTGAAGCAAAAAGTAAAGTCATTTATTGCGTTTTCGGTTGCAATTGATGAAAGCACGGACATTACAGATGTTGCACAACTGGCCATTTTCATCCGCGGGAGTTGATGACACATTGACCGTCACCGAGGAGTTCGTGGAGTTGGTGCCGATGACAGATACAACGACAGCAGCTGATATTTTTACCGCACTCGTCGGGCGCGCTGGACAGGGTCGGAGTGGACTGGTCCCGCGCTGTCAGCCTGGCTACAGATGGTGCGCCCTCAATGATCGGGAAAAAAGCAGGCGTTGTGACAAAGTTCAGAGAGAAAGTGCAATCTGCAAATGGAGGACGTGATTTTTGACTTTTCACTGTATTTTGCACCAGGAGGCTTTGTGTTGCAAGTCATTAAAGATGGATAACGTCATGAAGGTGGTCATCCAAACTGTTAATTTCATCCGATCCAGAAGCCTGAATCACCGTCAGTTTGACAGCCTTCTCAGAGAGAAAGACCACATCTATGGCCTGCCATACCACACTGAGGTAAGATGGTTAAGCCGAGGTGCTGAGGCGTTTCTTTGATTTACGAGAAGAAATTGAACAGTTCATGGAAGAAAAGGGCAAACCAGTGTTAGAATTTCATTCCGCAGAATGGATGCAGGACCTTGCATTTATGGTGGATGTTACAGAGCACCTGAATAACTTGAACAAACAGCTGCAAGGGCGCAACAAAGTTGTCACGCAGTATTATGACAGCATACGTTCTTTCAAGTTGAAGCTGTCATTGTGGGAGACGCAACTTGCCGGTGGTGATGCAGCTCACTTCCCCTGTCTGAAAAATGTGTGCGTGACCCAACATGTGGCAGACATGAAGCGGTTCAAAGATAAAATAACGGGACTGTTACGGGAGTTTGAGCAACGCTTTCAGATTTATGTTTATATGTTTTTATGTTGATGTGCTATTGTTTTTAATTGATTTTATTTTATTTGTATATTTAACCTATTCTTGACTCTGTGGTTCTTGCACTTGTTTGGGGAACAGGATTTCATTATTTTTATCTACATTTCTGCCTGAGAAATGACACCTTGATATAGTTCTGTGATCTGTGATATACTTCTGTGAATCACTGAGGCATTGTGTATTTGTGTGTTCTTTGTCCTCAGAACTTTCAAATAACTTGAGGTGTTTTATGATTAATAGTGATGTTGTGCTTTTGGACACTGTCCTCAGGCTCCAGCTTTATGTTTATATGTTTTTATGTTGATGTGCTATTGTTTTTAATTGTTTTTATTTTATTTGTATATTTAACCTATTCTTGACTCTGTGGTTCTTGCACTTGTTTGGGGAACAGGATTTCATTATTTTTATCTACATTTCTGCCTGAGAAATGACACCCTGATATAGTTCTGTGATCTGTGATATACGTATGTGAATCACTGAGGCATTGTGTGTTTGTGTGTTCTTTGTCCTCAGAACTTTCAAATAACTTGAGGTGTTTTATGATTAATAGTGATGTTGTGCTTTTGGACACTGTCCTCAGGCTCCAGCTTTATGTTTATATGTTTTTATGTTGATGTGCTATTGTTTTTAATTGATTTTATTTTATTTGTATATTTAACCTATTCTTGACTCTGTGGTTCTTGCACTTGTTTGGGGAACAGGATTTAATTATTTTTATCTACATTTCTGCCTGAGAAATGACACCCTGATATAGTTCTGTGATCTGTGAAACAGTTCTGTTAATCACTGAGGCATTGTGTGTTTATGTGTTCTTTGTCCTCAGACCTTTCAAATAACTTGAGGTGTTTTATGATTAATAGTGATGTTGTGCTTTTGGACACTGTCCTCAGGCTCCAGCTTTATGTTTATATGTTTTTATGTTGATGTACTATTGTTTTTAATTGATTTTATTTTATTTGTATATTTAACCTATTCTTGACTCTGTGGTTCTTGCACTTGTTTGGGGAACAGGATTTCATTATTTTTATCTATATTTCTGCCTGAGAAATGACACCCTGATATAGTTCTGTGATCTGTGAAACAGTTCTGTTAATCACTGAGGCATTGTGTGTTTGTGTGTTCTTTTTCTTTAGAATTTTCAAATAAACTTGACGTGTTTTATGATTAATAGTGATGTTGTGCTTGTACTATTTTGGACACACTGTCCTCAGGCTCCAGCTTTATGTTGTATGTTGATCGTATTAAAAAAGTTGTTGTTTTTAAGTTATATATACCATGATTTTTCCGGTCCGACCCACTTGGGAATAGATTTTCCTCCATGTGGCCCCTGAGCTAAAATGAGTTTGACACCCCTGGCTTAGAGGCAGAGGAAGTCAGATTATGCTCAGAAACACATCGATACTTGTGAAGGGGAACAGGTTATACCAGGGGCATTTAGTATTTTGTGTCGCCTCAGTGAACATGGGTGGGGCTTTGTGTGTGTTTGTCTTTGTGTGTGTGTTTAAGGGAGTGGTTCTCAACTGGTTTTGCCTTGGGACCCAAATTGAACCAGTTTGTTCAGTCGCGATATTTGCATTGCAATCTGGAAAACTATTTGTAATGCTTTATGTCACGATCGTCGAACAGAGATGAGGACCAAGGCGCAGCGTTGCAGGCAAACATACTCTTTATTAGAGACACGATCAAAACAACAAAACGAAAACGTGACAGTTCACGGTCTAACCCAACAGACTAGAAACAAGATCCCACAAACTCTGTGGGGAAACAGGCTGCTAAAGTATGGTTCTCAATCAGAGACAACAAGCAACAGCTGAATCACGTTGCCTCTGATTGAGAACCACACTGGCCAACATAGAACAACAATACTAGAGTGTGAAACCTAGAACAAAACACATAGACTTTACACACCCTGGCTCAACATATTAGAGTCCCCAGAGCCAGGGCGTGACAGTACCCCCCCTAAAGGCGCGGACTCCGACCGCGCCCACCAAATACCACAGGGGAGGGACCGGGTGGGCACTCCGCTTAGGCGGCGGATCCGGCTCCGGGCCTGAACCCCGCTCCCTCTCCAACCCCCCACAGTACCCCTGGTCCGGTCTGGCCCCGCTGGCCGGAGCTGGACTGCACACTGGTGGAGCGGATTGCTCTAGCTCCGGCGTGAAGCATCTGACCGGTGCCGGACCAGCCACCGGTGGAACAGGCACGGGCCGTGCCGGACTGGACGACGCACACCACTGGCTTGGTGTGGGGAGCAGGAGCGGGCCGAGCCGGGCTGACGAAAACGCACCACTGACTTGGTGCGGGGAGCAGGAGCGGGCCGGACCGGGCTGACGGGCGCACCACTGACTTGGTGCGGGGAGCAGGAACGGGACGTGCCGGGCTGACGGGGCGCACCACTGACTTGGTGCGGGGAGCAGGAACGGGCTGAGCTGGGCTGACGCAAACGCACCACTGACTTGGTGCGGGGAGCAGGAATGGGCCGGACCGGGCTGACGACGCGCACCACTAACTTGTGCGGGGAGCAGGAACGGGCCGGACAGGGCTGACGAAACGCACCACTGACTTGGTGCGGGGAGCAGGAACGGGCCGGACAGGGCTGACGAAACGCACCACTGACTTGGTGCGGGGAGCAGGAATGGGCCGGACTGGGCTGGCGACGCGCACCACAGACCTGGTGCGGGGAGCAGGAACAGGCCGGGCCGAGCTGGCGACGCGCACCGTAGACTTGGTGCGAGTGGCAGGAACAGGCCGGACCGTACTGGGAACACACACCACTGGCCCTACGTGGGGATCAGGAACAGGCCGGACCGGACTGGCAACACACGCCAGTACCTCTCGCCGTGCCTCTACATCCTCCTTCCCCCTGGTGACCAGTGACTCCCGTAACCTGGCGGCCTCCTGCTGCCCCGTCGTCCACGGCGTTAGCCCCCCCCTAAAAAATTTATGGGCTTCACTCCTACCCGTGGACCAGGTCTCCATGCTTCTCGCCAGCCTTTCGCCCTTCTGCCTCCACGTCAAGCCCCTCTCTTCCTCACCCGGCTTGACCCAGTCGAGGAGGCGCTGGATCTCCGCTAGGGATTTCCCTGGCGATGGCTCCTCGACCCGCTGCTTGGTCCAGTTCTGGTGGGATCTTCTGTCACGATCGTCGAACAGAGATGAGGACCAAGGCGCAGCGTTGCAGGCAAACATACTCTTTATTAGAGACATGATCAAAACAACAAAACGAAAACGTGACAGTTCACGGTCTAACCCAACAGACTAGAAACAAGATCCCACAAACTCTGTGGGGAAACAGGCTGCTAACGTATGGTTCTCAATCAGAGACAACAAGCAACAGCTGAATCACGTTGCCTCTGATTGAGAACCACACTGGCCAACATAGAACAACAATACTAGAGTGTGAAACCTAGAACAAAACACATAGACTTTACACACCCTGGCTCAACATTTTAGAGTCCCCAGAGCCAGGGCGTGACACTTTATTGATATTAAATGTACCAATTATATGACAAGGGAACAACAGTCCCACCTTTTTCAGTGTCAATAATTCCATTTTGCCCATATTCTTGATGAAGAATGTTAAGCTGACTAAAATCAACAAAATCTGCTAAATAGCGCTGCTAATAACTCTACATTGAAAATACTGAGATTTAAATATAGGTTCATTATCATTTCTACACACTTTATACCTGGTTTGAGTCATTTAAGTTCAGACTGGAGTATTTTTTATAAAATAAAATAAAAGGGGGGGTTAAGATTCGCCACCCATTCAAAACCTCCCACCAGTTGAGACTCGCTGGTTTACTGTACACGTGTCATTGAGTTCCTGTATGTGTGTTTTATGTGTAGCATAGCGGAGGTATGAGTAATGAGGAATGTATAACAGACAAAGGAGGTGTGTGAACGCTGTAATTACAGACAGGAGAACCTCGTTGGAATCTCTTCCGGCAAAAAAGAGAGAGGGAGAGAAAATAGTAAATAGAGAGAGAGATTTCACTAGTACACCTCTCTCATCTCCCTCCTTGTCTTGACATTGACTGTTGTTATTTGCTAATGAATGTATAATAATGTATTTTTTAGTTCTGGATGTCCATCTAAAAATGAAACTTTCTTTTTCTGCAGTTTTTGTTTTGGTCTGTCTTGTGCCATGATGTCAATATCAGCGTACGATCCTCATCGTAAGTGACAGACATTATCCCCAACACACGCACGCACGCACAAACACAGACACACACACACATGCTGTCACTTGTCGATACCTGTAGACCTGGAGTCTCCAACAGGTTGATCACTAGCTACCAGTAGCTCACAGCCCACCTATGAGTAGCTCGCCAATCAATTCTGAAAGTACATGCATTTTTTAATGTGTTCCATCGCAAACTGTCATAAACATAAAGCTCCCAGCTACTATCCAGGCAAAGCCATATTGACATTATCCCACCCCTGGTTAGTCAATATTGGCTTAAAAAGCCAAATGTAACACAATATCTGCCAATTAATTTCCGCCAATATTGCCCCCGACATGTTACATTTTTTAAAAGTAGCTCTCATGCTAGAATAGTTTGGAGACCCTTGCTTTAGACAATACACCTAGTCAACAGTGTTTAAAGAAATAATCCACTCCAAACCTATATTTTGGTATTTGTTTCATTAGTCCACTGTTGATACAGTCCCAAAATGTTTTGCATGTCAGCAATCAAGTTTTCAAGAAATGTGACTTTCAAGAAGCAAAGTGTGACTTGCAAAACACATCATCATCATGATGTGTCAAGTTACTTGAAAATCCTATATATTTAAAACACACTGACATACAAAACATTTTGGGACTGTATCAACAGTGGACTAATGCAAAAAATACTAAAATATCGTTTTTTGGTGGATTATTCCTTTAACTCCTCTATCTCCTCTTCTCTCTCCAGGGCTCTCTGCTCTCATCTTTCTGGCCCTCTCCTTCAACGGCTTCGGAGGAATCTGCTTGACCTTCACCTCCCTCACGGTGAGACAAACACACACACAAACAGAGAGACTAGTGACACCTCCAGTCCATCTGGTCTGTTTGTCCCTCGCATTAGTCAGTATTTGCTCTAAAACAGCAAATCCTCACATCTGTTTACCTTGGATCAAAAAAGCAGCAAACACTGTTGTCCTTGAAGACCTTGATTACTGAATGTTGGCTCCCCATATCACTGAAAAACCAATATCATTCAGTTTTGTCCTGTTTGTATGATGGGCCAACAAGGTGTTTTTGCGGCACAGATGAATTTCCCAGTATTGATTGTTGAGTAATATGGGGTGGTTAGCGTCATAGACCTGAGAGGACAGAGTGATGTGTCTGGAAGGCAGTTGTTTGCGTGGGTGTGATGTGGTGTGTGTACGTCATATGACATGGGGCACCTTGCCTGTGTTAATCTGGGGCAACCTGTGTGTGTGTTATAATTACTGTACTGTAGGCCTGTGTTACCATATGTTAGTCACCGACAGGTGTTGAGGGAGGGTAGCTTTTAGTGTTTATGGATGTGAAATTGAATTGTTTATGTGGGTGTGTGTTTGAGGGTATGTCAGCGCCTGAGTTGCACATGCCTTTTCCCAGATGGAAATTTTCCCACTTGTGCCTCCACCAATCACAAGTCCTGACTTGTCACACACCCTCCTCTCAGCTCCGCCCACCCACCTTTACCCAAAACACACAAGGGCACACTCTACCCTCTCTCTACCCCCTCTCTCTCTCTCTACTCACAAGTCCTGACTTGTCACACACCCTCCTCTCAGCTCCGCCCACCCACCTTTACCCAAAACACACAAGGGCACACTCTACCCTCTCTCTACCCCCTCGCTCTCTCTCTACCCCCTCTCTCTCTCTCTACTCACAAGTCCTGACTTGTCACACACCCTCCTCTCAGCTCCGACCACCCACCTTTACCCAAAACACACAAGGGCACACTCTACCCTCTCTCTACCCCCTCTCTCTCTCTCTACCCCCTCTCTCTCTCTCTCTCTCTCTACCTCCCCTTCCTCCCTCTCCCTTTTTCCGCAGTTCTTATCTTACTCTCTCTGTTCTAGCTGATATTAGTCAGCTGGAAAAATCAAGAAACAAACACGGAACAGCCTCGATCCCCATGTGTGTGTCCTCACACAGAAACCTTATGGGAGCACATAGACAAAAGACCACAAAACAGACTGGGAGAGGTCTAGTCAGGTACTGTTGACCTCAGGTAATCCTGTAACCCCTGACCTTTCTCCTGGCTTTAGACAACAGACCAGTTAAGCACCCTCTCTTCGTGTAGCTATATTTACTCTAACACTCAGTCCAAAACATTCACACACCCCTTCAATCACGCTCACAAACGAATACATGCTGCATGCTAGCACACGCATCAAACGACCTGTTGTCCTTTCTCTCTCTATCACACTCACAACCCTGGGGCCACCCACATAGTTTGGCACAAACTCTAATAAACCCAGGGAGAATGCACACACACTGTTCGGCATGAGGAGTTGTGTCCTCCTGCTACCCCACCCCTTCTTCTCAGTGGTATAGCGTTCCACACACACACACACACACACACAAACACACACACACACACTATCAATCTGTATAGACACTGGCATTCACTCCTCTCCATTTGTCTCTCTCTAACCCCGGTCCATGATGAGTCTCTGTTCCCCAACTGGGCTGGGCTGGAGCAGCGTGGACTGGGTTTCACAAGGGTGTTGTTGTTACAACATATGTCAGCACTGGGGCACAAGGACTGGGGCGCAAGGACTGGGGCAAAAGGACACACGCAGACATAAACAGCCCTTCTCTTTGAGTGGTTGTAGAGGCAACACTGCCCATGTTGTTGTGGTTGTAATGTTTTTGGCCTAATGAGAGAGGTCACTTCAGTTTGGTTTGTTGTATAAACTCTCCGTTCTATCCTGATGCCATTGTTTTTCTAGTAGAGCACAGGGGATTGCCATTCAACATGTAACGCTTAACTCTGTTTTATTGTGAACTTTACAGACGAAACCTACATTGGATTCAGACCACATATTCTCAGCATCATGGCTAGATAGATGTAATGTCATGCGGCTTGATTTAGGACATTAAATGTATTTAGGAACATTAGATTTATTTAGGGACATTAGATTGTAAAGGCACACTGCTTGCTTGCATCACCGCCTGGTATGGCAACTGCTTTGGCATCCGACCGCAAGGCGCTACAGAGGGTAGTGCGTACTGCCCAGTACATCACTGGGGCCAAGCTTCCTGCTATCCAGGACCTCTGTACCAGGCGGTATCAGAGGAAGGCCCTAAAAATTGAACAGTTAATCAAATGGCTACCCGGACTATTTGCATTGACCCCCCGTTTTTTTACGTTGCTGCTACTTGCTGTTTATTGCGCCGGCTTTACGCACTGTGCCGTCAGTGCGCCTTCACAGACCGGTAAGGCCCGTGCCTGCTCCTCGCACCAAACCAGTGGTGCGTGTCTTCAGCCTGGCACGGCCCGTGCCTGCTCCTCGCACCAGACCAGTGGTGCGTGTCTCCAGTCCGGTATGGCCCGTGCCTGCTCCTCGCACCAGACCAGTGGTGCGTGTTCCCAGCCCGGTACGGCTAGTGCCAGAGCAGTCCGCTCTACCGGTGCCTAGTCCAGCTCCGGTTAGCTGCTCCACTCCTGTGCCAGAGCAGTCCGCTCCACCGTTGCCTAGTCCAGCTCCGGTCAGCTGCTCCAGTCCGGTGCTCCACCAGTGTCAAGTCCAGCTCCGGTTATCTGCTCTTCCCCCATGCCGGAGCCATCCGCTCCACCGGGGTCCGAGCCGGAGCCAGACATTAACCCCTCTCCAGGGTCGGGGCCTCCCACACCAGGGTCCAGACAGGGCTTGGTGCATCGCGGGAGGACTGCCGTGCCGGAACCTGACATCAGTCCCTCTCCAGGGTCGAGGGCTCCCACACCAGGGTCCAGACAGGACTTGGTGCATCACGGGAGGACTGCCGAGCCGGGACCAGATGTCAGCCACTCTCCAGGATCGAGAGCTCCCACACCAGGGTCCAGACAGGGCTTGGTGCATCGTGGGAGGACTGAGAGGGGAGGCATCGCGCCGGAGCCGGAGCCGCCACCGAGGATAGATGCCCACCCGGACCCTCCCCTAATTAGTCAGGTTTTGCGGCCGGAGTCCGCTTACTTCTTAATTAAACATGTACGCATACCACGCTGCACCTTGGTCTGACCCGTTCATCAACGATCGTGACAGTTGCATTACAACCTGTAATTTAAATGGATTTTTATTTGGATTTCATGTAATGGACATACACAAAATAGTTATAAAAAATATATTTGCTATGGAGACCCTAAATAAGATCTGGTGCAACCAATTACCTCCAGAAGTCACATAATTAGTTAAATAAAGTCCACCTGTGTGTAATCTAAGTGTCACATGATCTCAGTATATACAGTGGGGAGAACAAGTATTTGATACACTGCCGATTTTGCAGGTTTTCCTACTTACAAAGCATGTAGAGGTCTGTAATTTTTATCATAGCTACACTTCAACTGTGAGAGACGGAATCTAAAACAAAAATCCAGAAAATCACATTGTATGATTTTTAAGTAATTAATTTGCATTTTATTGCATGACATAAGTATTTGATCACCTACCAACCAGTAAGAATTCCGGCTCTCACAGACCTATTAGTTTTTCTTTAAGAAGCCCTCCTGTTCTCCACTCATTACCTGTATTAACTGCACCTGTTTGAACTCATTACCTGTATAAAAGACACCTGTCCACACACTCAATCAAACAGACTCCAACCTCTCCACAATGGCCAAGACCAGAGAGCTGTGTAAGGACATCAGGGATGCAATTGTAGACCTGCACAAGGCTGGGATGGGCTACAGGACAATAGGCAAGCAGCTTGGTGAGAAGGCAACAACTGTTGGCGCAATTATTAGAAAATGGAAGAAGTTCAAGATGACGGTCAATCAACCTCGGTTTGGGGCTCCATGCAAGATCTCACCTCGTGGGGCATCAATGATCATGAGGAAGGTGAGGGATCAGCCCAGAACTACACGGCAGGACCTGGTCAATGACCTGAAGAGAGCTGGGACCACAGTCTCAAAGAAAACCATTAGTAACATACTACGCCGTCATGGATTAAAATCCTGCAGCGCACGTAAAGGTCCCCCTGCTCAAGCCAGCGCATGTCCAGGCCCGTCTGAAGTTTGCCAATGACCATCTGGATGATCCAGAGGAGGAATTGGAGAAGGTCATGTGGTCTGATGAGACAGAAATAGAGCTTTTTGGTCTAAACTCCACTCGCCGTGTTTGGAGGAAGAAGAAGGATGAGTACAACCCCAAGAACACCATCCCAACCGTGAAGCATGGAGGTGGAAACATCATTCTTTGGGGATGCTTTTCTGCAAAGGGGACAGGACGACTGCACCATATTGAGGGGAGGATGGATGGGGGAGGATGGATGGGGCCATGTATCACGAGATCTTGGCCAACAACCTCCTTCCCTCAGTAAGAGCATTGAAGATGGGTCGTGGCTGGGTCTTCCAGCATGACAACAACCCGAAACACACAGCCAGGGCAACTAAGGAGGGGCTCCGTAAGAAGCATCTCAAGGTCCTGGAGTGGCCTAGCCAGTCTCCAGACCTGAACCCAATAGAAAATCTTTGGAGGGAGCTGAAAGTCCGTATTGCCCAGCGACAGCCCCGAAACCTGAAGGATCTGGAGAAGGTCTGTATGGAGGAGTGGGCCAAAATCCCTGCTGCAGTGTGTGCAAACCTGGTCAAGACCTACAGGAAACGTATGATCTCTGTAATTGCAAACAAAGGTTTCTGTACCAAATATTAAGTTCTGCTTTTCTGATGTATCAAATACATATGTCATGCAATAAAATGCAAATTAATTACTTAAAAATCATACAATATGATTTTCTGGATTTTTGTTTTAGATTCCGTCTCTCACAGTTGAAGTGTACCTATGATAAAAAATTACAGACCTCTACATGCTTTGTAAGTAGGAAAACCTGCAAAATCGGCACTGTATCAAATACTTGTTCACTATGTTTGATGTTACTTACAAGCCCTTAACCAACAATGCAGTTTTAAGAAAAATAAGTGTTAAGTAAAAAATAGATACCTAAAAAATATTCAAGAGCAACAGTAAAATAACAGTAACGAGGCTATATACAGTGGGTACCGGTACAGAGTCAATGTGTGGGGGCACAGGTTAGTTTAGGTAATTTAGGTAATATGTACATGTAGGTAGAGTTAAAGTGACTATGCATAGATAATAAACAGAGAGTAGCAGGTCCCACAGTTGACAGTGCATGTCAGAGAAAAAACACAGCCATGAGATCGAAGGAATTGTCCATAGAGCTCCGAGACAGGTTTGTATCGCGGCACAGATCTGGTGAAGGGTACCAAAAAATGTCTGCAGAAGGTCCCCAAGAACACAGTGGCCTCCATCATTCTTAAATGGAAGAAGTTTGGAACCACCAAGACTCTTCCTAGAGCTGGGAGAAGGATCTTGGCTCAGGGATGTGACCAAGACCCGATGGTCACTCTGACAGAGGTCCATTGTTCCTCTGTGGAGATGGGAGAATCTTCCAGAAGGACAACCATCTCTGCAGCACTCCACCAATCAGGCCTTTATGGTAGAGTGGCCAGACGGAAGTCACTCCTCAGTAAAAAGCACATGACAGCCCGCTTGGAGTTTGCCAAAAGGCACCTAAAGGACTCTCAGACCATGAGAAACAAGATTCTCTGGTCTGATGAAACCAAGATTGAACTCTTTGGCCTGAATGCCAACCGTCACGTCTGGAGGAAACCTGGCACCATCCCTACGGTGAAGCATGGTGGTGGCAGCATCATGCTGTGGGGATGTTTTTCAGCGGCAGGGACTGGGAGACTAGTCAGGATCAAGGGAAAGATGAACGGAGTAAAGTACAGCGAGATCCTTGATGAAAACCTGCTCCAGAGCGCTCAGGACCTCAGACTGGGGCGAAGGTTTACCTTCCAACAGGACAACGACCCTAAGCACACAGCCAAGACAACGCAGGAGTGGCTTCGGGACAAGTCCCTGAATGTCCTTGAGTGGCCCAGCCAGAACCTGGACTTGAACCCGATCGAACATCTCTGGAGAGACCTGAAAATAGCTGTGCAGCGACGCTCCCCATCCAACCTGACAGAGCTTGAGAGGATCTGCAGAGAAGAATGGGAGAAACTCCCCAAATACAGGTGTGCCAAGCTTGTAGCGTCATACCCAAGAAGACTTGAGGCTGTAATTGCTGCCAAAGGTGTTTCAACAAAGTACTGAGTAAAGGGTCTGAATACTTATGTAAATGTGATATTTCCGTTTTTTTAAATTTATTTTTATAAAAAAACATTTCTAACAACCTGCTTTTGCTTTTTCATTATTGGGTATTGTGTGTAGATTAATGAGATTTTTGTTTTTTTTAATCCATTTTAGAATAAGGCTGTAAAAGTGAAGGGGTCTAAATACTTTCCGAATGCACTGTACACCTGTTGTATTCGGCGCATGTGACCAATCAGATTTGATTTGATAACGATGATAGTAATTGAAAGGGAACAGTTTGGAGATTATGTGAAAATTATTACACCAAAAGGTGAGGACACAACAGTTCACCTGACACAAGACTGAATCCAAACATTATACTGTTGATTTGATGTGCATTTTACATTTACTGTACGGGAAATCTGAAAATACTCTGGATACATTCAGTAACATGATAAGCATATTCCTGGAAAATGTGGGGTAGGTGCAACATAAGACAAAAATGACAAGGGTGTGCACAGTTCCTAAGTAATTTCAATGCACTTTTATGACTCAAAGAAGAGTCTTCAACTATAAGGTACTTTTTCTTAGCTCTCCTAGCTGTGCCGTTGAGAAACTAGAGCAAGCACACTTGTAGTTGGTTTGGTTGGAACAAAAACCTTCATCCCCGCAATCACACAATTACTGTTGTTGTTTACGCAATCTGAGTCAGGTGGGCATGATTTGAAGGCTTGTTCTAATGCCAACATGACTAGCTAAGTTATAAAATATGATATTATAGTGTTAGGCTTTCACAAGGCAATTCAGAGAAGCAGATTGTCATTTTGGTGCGCATAGAAAGGAGTAATGAGTGCATTCAGGTGCTTGTGCCGTAGCAACTTTTCTTCAATAGACAAATAGGCTCAGTCTGTTCAGAACAACCTAGTATGACGCCATGTCATCTTGTAACTGTACATCAAACATAGTGATCATGAACGTTGACCCTGTATATGACATGGGTTTTATGATATGGACTCATCTTTCAAAGTACATAGAGTCCTCTTAATTTACAGCATTTCCCTCACACAGACAACAAAAAATTAGCTAAAGTTGCCCAATTAGCGGTAGTGTTGTCACTATACCAGTATCATGATACTTAGAAGTAAGGAAGCAAAGGAAACCAAACATGAAGCGGACAATTTTTTGTTGTTGTCCTAATGTTGGAAAACAACTGCCTTATGTTGTCACCCAGAGTCGCATTTGTGTATTTAACAAGCTATAACACACTATTTTACAAAAGTAGGTTTCAAAGGACCATAGAGTGAAGTCTGCTTCGTGTTTTTATTTTTGCCAAGGAAAATCTGGTATTATGACAACAGTAATTAGCAGGAGGGATGGGGGCAACTTCTTGTCCCACGAGGTACTCAAGTTCAGAATGGCTGTCAGTCAAAACCCATACAGCGCTGTGAAGCGCAGAGACAGAGCTCTGATGTAATGTATAGAATGTTACTGTACAGCCACTGTGTTCCAATTTAGGCGTTTATCCGTTTATCCAAAACTGCCACTTTCAACCCATATACAGGTAGGAGTGTGAAAGGCTACGGTTGTGTTTAGGATTGGCTGGTGGACAATTGGCATTTCATGGTATGAGAGTAGGAATTGACCAGGAAAACACTAGTCTATAACTAGGGCCTGGAGTTGTTCTTGGTCAGGAAAACCTCCTGGCCTTATTTAAGTGGTCTATGAGGCTCTACTGAGGCTGAGGTGATTGGTGCTTAGCTGTTCCATTTTACGATATTCCATGGCAACAGCCACATCCCTCCCTTCCCCCTGTGTCTTGAGCGAGACATACAGACAGGTGGCAGACAGACAGATGTGGATCTGAGAAAGAGAGAGGGCAGATGAGACAGAGAGGGGTTTGAAAACTGGACCTTACTTAAAGCCTGTAACTCGGGCCCAGAGTATTTCTTGGTAAGGTAATTTGGCCAGGAAAACCTCCTGGGCCTACAGAAGGGGGTGTAAGACAGTTAAGGGTGGCATACATCGAACCGAATGTGGATCTCCCATTCGTCTACCGATCATTCAGTGCGCTTTTGACCTCTGACTGCCAACATTTTTTGTGCGATTCTACATGTAAAATCGGTTTGCACTCGGTTCGCAAAGTACTCTCAGCAGGCAACCACTATTGGTGTGTCCGAGCCCTTAGAGAGGAAGAGAGTACTAATCAGCCATGGTTTAGTGCTTCCTGTAAACCATGGCTGAGTGCTTGCCTATGGAGCAGTGAGGGGAACGGCACCTCTGTACCTTCGGGCTCTGATCAGTCCCTACACCCAAACGAGGGCATTGCGTTCATCCACCTCTGGCCTGCTGGCTCCCCTTCCTCTGCGGAAGCATAGTTCCCGCTCAGCCCAGTCAAAACTGTTCGCTGCTCTGGCACCCCAATGGTGGAACAAGCTCCCTCACGACGCCAGGACAGCGGAGTCACTCACCACCTTCCGGAGACATTTGAAACCCCACCTCTTTAAGGAATACCTGGGATAGGATAAAGTAATCCTTCTACCCCCCAAAAAAAAATGTGTAAAGTGGTTATCCCACTGGCTATAGGGTGAATGCACCAATTTGTGAGTCGCTCTGGATAAGAGCGTCTGCTAAATGACGTAAATGTGCCCTTGAGCAAGGCACTTAACCCTAATTGCTCCTGTAAGTCGCTCTGGATAAGAGCGTCTGCTAAATGACTAAAATGTAAATGTAAAATGTAAACTCTGGAGAGAGAGAGGAGGCCTACAGCTGTATGGGCTCCTTCTTTAGGGACCCTAACATCGACTCAAGTACACGTTTTGTCTCGCTCACTCCATCTTTCTCCCCCTTCTCTTTCTCTTTGTTTCTCTCTGTTTCTCTCAGACTCATTTGCTTTCTCACTCGTCAGTCGTCACACACTTTTCACAGATGTGCTTTTCCATCAATCCTAGAATGTATTTTCATATCCGTGTAACATTTCCAGTAATTCCCATGTACCTGACTGTAAAACCACCTGGGTCATTCCTCTCTCCTAAACTCACGTTTCCACTGACCCTGGCTGGCCAAACAGGGAAGTCACACACGTGCTTGAAGGACATGCGTTAAATGTGTGCTTTCTAGGCTCCTGTCAGAGAACCGGTGGGAATATCGCCTCCTGCACACACACACACACAGACGCCAAGACGCTCTCAGTCTCACTGTGCTGTACAGTTACAGTCCAACAGGCAAACGTCAAGACTGGCATTTAACATGGCTATACTAACTTTACTTTGACATTTGTAAGAGATACAAACTTCTCTGTGTGTTTTTAGCACATGGCTCCTCTCGCTAGCATTCCCAAAATCCGCCAGAGATCATCCTGGTATATCTGTAGTGTTACACATTGTCTGCGCCAGGATGTGAAATATTTGCCTTCTAGGAACCCATCAATGAGGACGGGTGTGTCAGGTGTCTTTTACTAGTCCAGTGCCATGTCGGAACATGGCCAGGAACAGTTTTACAGTGTGCTCGCTGGCAGGATGGCTCATAATAATTGCCAGAATGGAGCGAATGGAATGGCATCAAACACATGGAAACCATGTGTTTGATACCATTCCACCAATTCCGCTCCAGCCATTACCACGAGCCTGTCCTCCCCAATTAAGGTGGCACCAACCGCCTGTGCTTGCCAGCCTGTTGTTGTGTCAGACCTGACTCCTCTGACATGACCCCAAGGTGACCTCTAGGATCTAGCTACATACCAACCTGGTGCCAGCTGACGCTGTCAGAGGGTGACAAAAACACCACAACTTTCCATCGCTCACCATGTCACGTTTCACTTTGTCAGCACAAGTACTGCTCTAGGAAACAAAACATTGTGTAAAAATGTCCTCAAGTCTAGTGTTCCGTAAATTCCCAGAGATTCACTTATGCAAATAGCAAGTCTTGACTTGTTGAAACTAACATTAAGTTCCCCTTTGCTGAGCACTCATCAGTGCTGCAAGGTGTCTCTGTAATTACTACTAATAATCACAATGATCATCACTTTTAATCAAGGAACACAGAGCAGAGAGAGAGAGAGAGAGTGAAAATAATGGGAACTTTGTGGGAAACTATTATGGTTAAATGGGAGAATGAATTTGGGAATCCATGATTTAAGTGATAATGCCCAAGACGCTGGTGTTTGGAGGACATATTTCGTCGAGGGCCGGCAAACCATGCCAATATTTCCTCCAAACGCCGGCTTCGAGGACATAAAAACTTTTATAGAACTGGTTCCCTACATATTCAAATATTGATTGACATATTTTCATTAAAAATGTTACTTAATTTATTTGGATACATCCATAACAATGAGCTAATGAGGCGTGATTTCACCTGGTATAGAAAATGTGCTCACTCGTCAGGACACTGTTGTTCAGAGGAGCTAGCCAACAACACAGCAACAGTAACACAATCACTTCAAACTGAAGCTGGATAGACTGCAAACTAGCTGCACTTCATTTCGTTTTACCTTTTTTCAATTTACATTTCTTTGTAATATCCATAAAAATGATGCCACCTGATTAATGATTTCGACTGGCTGAGAAACGCTAACTGCCTGTCTGTCTCGTCCCGACTCCCGACACGTTCATTACTATGGGAGATCGAATTTGAATATTGAAACAATGTTGCAAATGTCGGAGAGACAGACAGCAAGGTTTATACAAATATCTGCTGTTGAAAACTAAATGTTAGTCTGAAAGAAATGTGAGATAATGTCTAGATAGTGGAGATCATGTTTATAAAGTGCCTGGCTGGGCTGATGAGACAGTGGATTGTGCAGTCAGATGGAACAGAGTAAATGGCATATTATTATTATTATAAATAGGCATTTTAACGTCATAGATATAGCCCGTGGTAACTTGTGGAATAGACACCGGCTGGAATGCGGTTTTAACCAATCAGCATTCAGAATTAGACCCACCCCATTGTATAATTCCAGAGAATGTACAGAGCATTGTCGTTAATCACATGGCTGATGGATGGTTAATCACATGGCTGATGGTTGGTTGAAAAGTAGAGAAAGTCTGTGCTGAGAATGGCCCAGCTCATGAACAGTACTCTTAATGAATGGCATTGTGTCTCAATTTTTTTGTTTGTAATTATGCTTCAATCGTTCTGCCTTTATGAAATGTCTATTATTAACTTGATTAAATGATAAGAAGTATTTTCAGTATGATAATACTTCCTTTGCCAAAGTGGTTCGGTAGATACTGTAGTAAACGTGTGCTGGGTTTATATTTTACTGAATAACTTTGTGCCCTCTGTTGGTGAGCTTGCATTACTGCACTCCTAATGCACTCAGTCAATACTTTCCTAATGCAGTGTGTCTGTTCTCATATTGTATCAGTGCGTATTGATTGTGGTCAAATTATCGATGTTTGAGACTGTTCATAAATGTATCCCTCTCTCTTTCTTCCTCATCCCCTGTTCCCCAACCCTTTCTCCCTCCAGCTACCCAACATGTTTGGCAGTCTGAGCTCCACCATCATGTCTCTGATGATTGGCTCCTACGCCTCCTCTGCCGTCACCTTCCCTGGAGTAAAGGTAAACATGATGATGTCATCAGAGATGGACGCACATTTGTTACCGTTGCCTCGTATCACTCATACAAATAGAATACATGTTCAGCCTTCATATGTTATGTGAAGAAGTCGTTGAAGTGTCCACAGTAAGCCTAAAATATTTATACTTTTCTCTACTAATAACACCCCATGTTCTCTCCCTCCCTCTCTAAGCTGATCTATGATGCAGGCGTGTCGTTCCGGGTGATCATGTGGGTGTGGTCGGGTCTAGCAGGCTTCGTCTTCCTCAACTGTTTCTTCAACTGGCCAGTGGAGGCCTTCCCCACTCCTGACGAGGTCAACTACAGGTCAGTACAACACTAAAACAACATTACTACAACGTCAGAGCACTGAGTAAAAAAGAATGGCCATTATAATATTATTATTCTAACACTTCCACAATGCTAGAACAATACAGATATGCGAAAACATGATCAGGTTACCATACTGAAATGCAACATAAGGATAAGCAAAGGAAATAAACAACTTTCTTTATTTTCCTCCTCAGTAAGAAGTTAGCGTCGACTGATGTGTCTGGAGACCATAAGGGCGTGGGGGAGAGTTTGAATCAGAAGAATGGAGACCCAAAAGGAGACCTGAAACACTCCACTGAGAAACTCCCAGCCGTAACACAAAGTGAGTCCAGAACACACACCTGAAAACAGAACGCTGCTCTTGCTCACAAACACATCCCATATTAACTGTCTGCCCATCTCTCTCAGACACCATCCCATATTAACTGTCTGTCCATCCCTCTCAGACACCATCCCATATTAACTGTCTGCCCATCTCTCTCTATCAGACACCATCCCATATTAACTGTCTGCCCATCTCTCTCGCTCTCTCTCTCTCTCAGACACCATCCCATATTAACTGTCTGCCCATCTCTCTCGCTCTCTCTCTCAGACACCATCCCATATTAACTGTCTGCCCATCTCTCTCGCTCTCTCTCTCAGACACCATCCCATATTAACTGTCTGCCCATCTCTCTCTCTCTCTCTCTCAGACACCATCCCGCTCCGTAGGTCGGTGTTCTCGCCCATCTTCCTGTGGAGTCTGGTTACCATGGGGATGACCCAGCTCAGGATCATTTTCTATATGGGTGCCATGAACAAGATGCTGGAGTTCCTCGTCACCCACGGCAACCCTCACTGTGAGTAACTAACAAACCACACCAACTGACAAACCAGACCAAGACAGTCAACTGACAAACCAAACTAATGACAGTCTACTGACCAACCAGACCATGACAGTCAACTGACAAACCAAACTAACTGATAGTCAACTGACAAACCAGACCATGACAGTCAACTGACAAACCAAATCAACTGACAGTCAACTGACAAACCAAATCAACGGACAGTCAACTGACAAACTAAATCAACTGACAGTCAACTGACAAACCAGACCATGACAGTCAGCTGACAAACCAAATCAACTGGCAGTCAACTGACAAACCAGACCATGACAGTCAGCTGACAAACCAAATCAACTGGCAGTCAACTGACAAACCAGACCATGACAGTCAGCTGACAAACCAAATCAACTGGCAGTCAACTGACAAACCAGACCATGACAGTCAACTGACAAACCAAATCAACTGACAGTCAACTGACAAACCAAATCAACGGACAGTCAACTGACAAACTAAATCAACTGACAGTCAACTGACAAACCAGACCATGACAGTCAGCTGACAAACCAAATCAACTGGCAGTCAACTGACAAACCAGACCATGACAGTCAGCTGACAAACCAAATCAACTGGCAGTCAACTGACAAACCAGACCATGACAGTCAGCTGACAAACCAAATCAACTGGCAGTCAACTGACAAACCAGACCATGACAGTCAACTGACAAACCAAATCAACTGACAATCAACTGACAAACCAACACACTATCATGATTGGCCCCTATTCCCTCCATGTAAATGTGTTCTAATCAAGTTGACCTGTCCTTTCTTTCCTTAGCTTCTGAGTTGATTGTCGAGGCAGAGAAGAAAGGTGAGAAATGTCTCCTGGTGAAAGTGTGTGTCCTTGTCGTGTGTATGAGTGTGTGATGATCGTCCCATGTCCTCCATCACTTGATCTAAAGATATTATGAATAACCAGACACTGACAATGATTTACTGTGTATGAGAATCACTATTTATTGTAATAATGTGAGATTAGCGATGGATTTCGATGTCTTTATTGTTGCTGATCACCTGTTAAAGAAGAGAAACATAGCCTAAGGAGTTAGAGTTTGGAGCCGAAACATACTGTTGTGCGTCTCCCGGTAAAATTGTTCTCTTTCTTTCTTTCTTTCTTGTCATGTATGTACCGATCAGAAGTTCATAATGTGATCATGTTTAGCAAGTGAAACGTTAAGGTGAATCTTTAGAAATGTAAATGGTTACCTTGTTTTCCTCTGTGATTAAAGAGGGTTCTGTTCATTTCATGTTCAGAGAATTGATGGGCAATTGGGGTGCGTTCGAGCGCATGGTGTTCTTAAGGTTATTCACGTTATCATCCGAGGATGTGTATATCGAAATTCAAGTATCCTGATGTGAAATTGGTTCTCATTGGCTGTTGCATTTTGAGCATTTGTATTTAAGCACCTGCCACTTGTTTGTCGGACAGGGAACATGTTGGCATGCTGCTGGGTTATGTTTAAAGAGCGCGATTTGATCCAGTATTTTTTTCTTGTTAATACCTGTACGCCAGCTATTATTATCTTCACTTGCAAATAAAAAGCCTCACTCTGGGCAAGAACAATCAGTTCTGACTTGTTCCCTCCTCACTGTAAAATCCTACCACTGGGTCTTTCTCACAGTGTCTAAATGTGTGTCTCTCCAGTGAGTTTCTACTCGTCCATCTTCGGCACCCTGCAGCTGCTCTGCCTGGTCACCTGTCCTCTGATTGGCTACATCATGGACTGGAGGATGAAAGAGTGTGTGGATGAGACCAGAAAAGACACAGAGACAGAGAAGAGGTGTGAGAAAGAGAGAGAGGGGGGCGGGGTGAGCTGAATGGAAGTAAGAGGTGAGGTGGATGTCTTATCTCATTGTCCCTGTCCAAACCCACACAGACCAGCAGACGGGCCAACTAGAGACAAAAAGATCCAGAAAATCACTAATGCCATGAGAGCCTTCATATTCACCAATCTGCTTCTGCTGTTGTTCGGAGTGTGCTGTCTGATAGACAACCTGCCGCTCCAGGTACACACACACACATTTTCGCTCGTTCGTTCGTTAACAAACACACACAAATGCACATACACCCTCCCCACATCCAAATGTCAACACACTCCTTCCCTCTCTCTGTAGATCCTGACCTTCATCCTCCACACCGTGGTCAGAGGGTTCATCCACTCCTGCTGTGGCGGCCTATATGCTGCTGTGTAAGTACTCAACTTCCTCATCTTTACATACAGAAATTGACTTGAGAAATAATTGCCCATTCTCTCACAGGTACCCCTCTAACCAATTTGGAACTCTGATTGGGCTGCAGTCGATGATCAGTGCTGTGATCGCCCTGCTGCAGCAGCCCCTCTTCGTCGTCATGGTGGGATCCCTGCACGGAGACCCCTACTGGGTGAGACACACACACACGCTCAGTTTTCCAGTGCAGTTACCCATAATGTACAAGACTTTGTAACCCCTGACTTGTTGTCTAAATTCCCATATCTTTGTCCCCGCATCAGATCAACCTGGGCATGGTCCTCTTCTCATTGGCTGGCTTTTTGTTGCCTGTATACCTGTTCTACCATCGCAGACACCTGATCCAGGAGAAGGAGGCTCAGGACAAGAATGCCACTGGCCAGGAGAGAGAGGCTCTCAACCACTCAGAGACCAACGGCCTCAAACACCGTAGCAATGGTCACAGCATCCAGGAAGCATAGGAAGTGGTTCTGGAGCAATGCTAAGGATTTTGGGAACTGTAGGATTATTTGTGTCAATGTCCATGGTATCCACCAAATCAGTAACCACAATATCGTCACCAAGTAAACATTTTTTGTTGTTGCATTGTTAGCATTATTGCCGTTGCTGTTTTTGTTGCTTTAGGGCTTTATTCAATTGGTATCGCGGAAGTTCAGCGCTAAAGCCCAATCAAAATTTTATGGCAATGTTCCCGCGTTGGCGGAAACTGCATTCACGGTAAACACTGCATATGTCAGCTTAATCGGAAATTACCTTTACATTTGTATCGCTTCAGCGATGCAGATTGAATAGAGCCCTAAGCCATAGAACTTCGAACCATGATCAACTAACATTTCATGACTTTAAGTTAGATACTAGTCAATGGAGTTGCTTGAATTGGAATGTCTAGATAAGGATAAGTTGTCATCATTATTTTGTTCAGTTCAGAATATCCAAATCACATTTCACTGGTCACAAGCAGACAGACCCTCATATGGCGGTGTGGCTAAGCCAAGACTTCTATGGTACATGAAAAACCCTTCAGTGGCATGTTACTCCTTTAATATTACTCAATCCATGCTGACAAAGAAAACACAACACCAAAGAATGATATTCAGATATGAATTGTGCAGCTTCTACTGAAACAAAACAATGATAGTGTTTCTGTTTCTGTTAATCAAATACGCTGGGTGTCATAGACAAAATAGGTATCAAAATGACATGTAATAAAGTGTGAATAGCATAGTTATAAGGTCGTGATAGGTTGTACTATGACACTTGGGTGAAATCAGACATCCAGCCAGGAAGAATGCTACAATTTGTTATACCAAATATTATGCCATTGACGTTTGTATTACAATCATATTTTTCTCAGAACATTTATCTTAATATCGCATAAACAAACATACATACATACAGACACACACATGTGCATGTGCTGGCTCTTAAGCACTCTCTTTCACAGACTGGCTGACTGTAGAGACACTAACTACCTCTTCTATTCCCTTAACCGTCTCTCTACAACCAAGACCCATCTGTGTGAGTGTACTGTGTGTGTAGATTTGTCTTTTCATTGGTCAATTTATCACCCATTAACCATGTAATACGTCGATTTTTCATTTTTGGTACGATTATTTTTAATTTTCCAAACAATATAAACATGTACAGACAAGACAGCGTAGATAAACTATGCATAGATTGTTTAAAGATTTATGAAGTAGAGCCAATTGGTCATTCTCCACTGAACTCTCATTTTAGGATTTTGTTTTTAAATAGGAAAACATGAAATGGTGTGACACTTCACATGACACCGAAAGGTGAGACTGATTTTCAAAAGTAGACACATACATTGGTAATGTATCCAATGTGTCTAATACTTTTACAGTTTTGTGACCAGGAATTAACTTGTGTGTGTAAAACAATATATATTTACTACATATACACTACCATTCAAAGGTTTGGGGTCACTTAGAAATGTCCTTGTTTTCAAAAGAAAAGCACTTTTTTTGTCCATTAAAATAACATCAAGTCGATCAGAAATACAGTGTAGACATTGTTAATGTTGTAAATGGCTATGGTAGCTGGAAATGGCTGATTTTTAATGGAATATCTACATAGGCATACAGAGGCCCATTATCAGCAACCATCAGTCCTGTGTTCCAATGGCACGTTGTGTTTGCTAATCCAAGTTTATCATTTTAAAAGGCTAATTGATCATTAGACAACCCTTTTACAATTATATTAGCACAGCGGAAAACTGTTGTGCTGATTAAAGAAGCAATAAAACTGGCCTTCTTGAGACTAGTTGAGTATCTGGAGCATCAGCAATTGTGGGTTCGATTACAGGCTCAAAATGGCCAGAGACAAAGAACTTTCTTCTGAAACTCGTTAGTCTATTCTTGTTCTGAGAAATGAAGGCTATTCCATACGAGAAATTGCCAAGAAACTGAAGATCTCGTACAACGCCGTGTACTACTCCCTTCACAGAACAGCACAAACTGTCTCTAACCAGAATAGAAAGAGGAGTGGGAGGCCCTGGTGCACAACTGAGCAAGAGCATCCCGGAGTCACCTCTTCACTGTTGACGTTGAGACTGGTGTTTTGCGGGTACTATTTAATGAAGCTGCCAGTTGAGGACCTTTGAGGCGTCTGTTTCTCAAACTAGACACTTTAATGTATTTGTCCTCTTGCTCAGTTGCGCACCTGTGTGAATCAAGAATGGTCCACCACCCAAAGGACATCCAGCCAACTTGACACAACTGTGGGAAGCATTGGAGTCAACATGGGCCAGCATCCCTGTGGAATGCTTGCGACACCTTGTAGATTCCATGCCCTGACGAATTGAGGCTGTTCTGAGGGAAAAAGGGGGCAGTGCAACTCAATTTTAGGAAGGTGTTCCCAAGGACAAGGTTTTTTTCTCTTATGCAAATGCTTCTGGTGTAATGCTCCACTGTACATAGACGTCACCAAAGAGATGTGTAACAACACTGTCTTTAATGTTAAAAGTCACTTTAAATTTCTCTATATAAATAGTCTGATGCTTTTCTATTATGCAACTGTTAATGATGTGAATCATTACTATATTATGACGAAATATGTTGGTTTTTGTACCTGACCTCACTGCCATAGAATTGAATGTAAAACCACAGCGACAGACAGTACCAAACATCACCTGGGAAACCAAAGCCATGTTGAGGGTGGCTACAACATAGAAAAATAATGTGTGAGCCATTCCAGTCATTCTATTTCTATGGGCTGCAAAGCCATATGAAATAGATAGGTTATTTTATGTTTAAAGTGTACAGCACTTTTCCTCAGGGGCATGGGGCATGTCGCTAATATGCCATAATTATGAAATGTATTGTATCCCCTCCCTATCTCGCTCCTTTTATAGCTTTGTTGTGTCGGAAGTGATATGCAATTTTTTTGTGCCATGTCTCATTTGGGGACTAAAGCCAGCTTTAAGTCTGATCAAATAAATAATAAACAAATATGTAGGAAACTGTCCTGTGACTGTGTGCTTTGATATTCCTGACAATCTTCCAAGTTAGTACTTGGCAGAATAGTCATATATAAATTAAATGTTGAATGGATGTTTTCAGATTGTAAACACATGCCGCTGCATATTCCTGACTACGACTTTGCTAGTCACACTTTAGCTGGATGAGACCATATGCCTAAGACTGAAACAACAGGTCACCAAAGGCAACGTTTCAGGCATAGAGGAGAAGCCCATACAACAGAAAGAGGAGCAACTCAGCATGAACAATAATAACCAAAGTTTATTGGAATATAATGTGTGGTTAGAGAATATCCCAACCAAATGAAAAAGGGACACTCATCATATACACTCAGTCAGAACATCACAGTGACCTTATGTCTGTCATACTGTAACAACATTACTCTCCAATGCTCACATCCAATCTGCCACCCACACACTTGACCTTTCTCACGAACTCACATCCTGTACAAACATACATTTTTTCTTTCCCTCTCTCACATGCATAATCTCTCGTATCTGCATACATTCTCACAAACATTTCCTAATTCTCTTCAAACACACTCACACGCTGCTCCTCCCTCTCACACACACGGTGTCTGCCTGGTCTATCGGAGGCTGTTGCTGTTGGGCTGAGAGCCAGCCAAGCCAGGGTGGTCCGGACTGTGGCGGTTCTGCAAGAAGAGGCACAAACACTATAGAAAAAGTCCCAACCCATAGACATTGGCTTCATCTTCTAAATCAATCACCTCCCTCCTAACCCCTTACCGCCGTCTTGTGTACCACTGTTTTTATTCCCCCTGTATGCACTCGTTTGATGCAACATGGAGATTTAAGCAATTTTTCAGCAGATTTGTCCCTTCTGTCGTTTATATTGGTATAGTTAGTTTTCCACACAAGTGCGACACACGTTGACCACACAGATTTAGATGTATAGCCAGCAAAGTGAGCTAGCTCAAAAGGTAGCTGGCCTCCATTTAGTTTCTGATGTACGATTTTAATAGCACACCACATTTTCTGAGCCACGGCTTGCAGTCGTGTGATTTTCTAAGATCAAATAATGACAAATACAGTGGGGAGAACAAGTATTTGATACACTGCCGATTTTGCAGGTTTTCCTACTTACAAAGCATGTAGAGGTCTGTAATTTTTATCATAGGTACACTTCAACTGTGAGAGACGGAATCAAAAACAAAAATCCAGAATATCACACTATGATTTTTAAGTAATTAATTTGCATTTTATTGCATGACATAAGTATTTGATACATCAGAAAAGCAGAACTTAATATTTGGTACAGAAACCTTTGTTTGCAATTACAGAGATCATACGTTTCCTGTAGGTCTAGACCAGGTTTGCACACACTGCAGCAGGGATTTTGGCCCACTCCTCCATACAGACCTTCTCCAGATCCTTCAGGTTTTGGGGCTGTCGCTGGGCAATACGGACTTTCAGCTCCCTCCAAAGATTTTCTATTGGGTTCAGGTCTGGAGACTGGCTAGGCCACTCCAGGACCTTGAGATGCTTCTTACGGAGCCACTCCTTAGTTGCCCTGGCTGTGTGTTTCGGGTTGTTGTCATGCTGGAAGACCCAGCCACGACCCATCTTCAATGCTCTTACTGAGGGAAGGAGGTTGTTGGCCAAGATCTCGCGATACATGGCCCCATCCATCCTCCCCTCAATACAGTGCCGTCGTCCTGTCCCCTTTGCAGAAAAGCATCCCCAAAGAATGATGTTTCCACCTCCATGCTTCACGGTTGGGATGGTGTTCTTGGGGTTGTACTCATCCTTCTTCTTCCTCCAAACACGGCGAGTGGAGTTTAGACCAAAAAGCTCTATTTTTGTCTCATCAGACCACATGACCTTCTCCCATTCCTCCTCTGGATCATCCAGATGGTCATTGGCAAACTTCAGACGGGCCTGGACATGCGCTGGCTTGAGCAGGGGGGACCTTGCGTGCGCTGCAGGATTTTAATCCATGATGGCGTAGTGTGTTACTAATGATTTTCTTTGAGACTGTGGTCCCAGCTCTCTTCAGGTCATTGACCAGGTCCTGCCGTGTAGTTCTGGGCTGATCCCTCACCTTCCTCATGATCATTGATGCCCCACGAGGTGAGATCTTGCATGGAGCCCCAGACCGAGGGTGATTGACCGTCATCTTGAACTTCTTCCATTTTCTAATAATTGCGCCAACAGTTGTTGCCTTCTCACCAAGCTGCTTGCCTATTGTCCTGTAGCGCATCCCAGCCTTGTGCAGGTCTACAATTGTATCTCTGATGTCCTTACACAGCTCTCTGGTCTTGGCCATTGTGGAGAGGTTGGAGTCTGTTTGATTGAGTGTGTGGACAGGTGTCTTTTATACAGGTAACGAGTTCAAACAGGTGCAGTTAATACAGGTAATGAGTGGAGAACAGGAGGGCTTCTTAAAGAAAAACTAACAGGTCTGTGAGAGCCGGAATTCTTACTGGTTGGTAGGTGATCAAATACTTATGTCATGCAATAAAATGCAAATTAATTACTTAAAAATCATACAATGTGATTTTCTGGATTTCTGTTTTAGATTCCGTCTCTCACAGTTAAAGTGTACCTATGATAAAAAGTACAGACCTCTACATGCTTTGTAAGTAGGAAAACCTGCAAAATCGGCAGTGTATCAAATACTTGTTCTCCCCACTGTATATATTTTGATTTAGTCACTCCCACATTTGAGTCTTGTTGTTCCAGGCTCCACGCAATTAACCCGGGGGCGAGGTTAGGGGCCTCCTATATCCAAATGTCAGTGCAAGAGGTGGAGAGAGGGTCAGGACAGTAGTCTTACCTTCTTCTTTTTCTTGTCCTTCTTTTTCTTCTTGCGGTCGGGGTCGTCATCCCTCTTTTTCTTCTTCTTCTTGGGGTCAGAGTCTGAGGGGGTTTCTGTAAAAACACAAGGAAGGGTTTCAAAGGATGTTGGATGGTGGTGTACAGTGCCTTGCGAAAGTATTCACCCCCCTTGGCATTTTTACTATTTTGTTGCCTTACAACCTGGAGTTTAAATGGATTTTTGGGGGGGTTGTATAATTTGATTTACACATTCCTACCACTTTGAAGATGCAACATATTTTTTTTGTGAAACAAACAAGAAATAAGACAAGAAAACTGCATACAGTGAAGGAAAAAAGTATTTGATCCCCTGCTGATTTTGTACGTTTGCCCACTGACAAAGAAATGATCAGTCTATAATTTTAATGGTAGGTTTATTTGAACAGTGAGAGACAGAATAACAACAAAAAAATCCAGAAAAACGCATGTCAAAAATGTTATAAATTGATTTGCATTTTAATGAGGGAAATAAGTATTTGACCCTCTCTCAATCAGAAAGATTTCTGGCTCCCAGGTGTCTTTTTATTTTGGTAACGAGCTGAGATTAGGAGCACACTCTTAAAGGGAGTGCTCCTAATCTCAGCTTGTTACCTGTATAAAAGACACCTGTCCACAGAAGCAATCAATCAATCAGATTCCAAACTCTCCACCATGGCCAAGACCAAAGAGCTCTCCAAGGATGTCAGGGACAAGATTGTAGACCTACACAAGGCTAGAATGGGCTACAAGACCATCGCCAAGCAGCTTGGTGAGAAGGTGACAACAGTTGGTGCGATTATTCGCAAATGGAAGAAACACAAAATAACTGTCAATCTCCCTCGGCCTGGGGCTCCATGCAAGATCTCACCTCGTGGAGTTGCAATGATCATCAGAACGGTGAGGAATTAGCCCAGAACGACACGTGAGGATCTTGTCAATGATCTCAAGGCAGCTGGGACCATAGTCACCAAGAAAACAATTGGTAACACACTACGCCATGAAGGACTGAAATCCTGCAGCGCCCGCAAGGTCCCCCTGCTCAAGAAAGCACATATACATGCCCGTCTGAAGTTTGCCAATGAACATCTGAATGATTCAGAGGAGGACTAGGTGAAAGTGTTGTGGTCAGATGAGACCAAAATGGAGCTCTTTGGCATCAACTCAACTCGCCGTGTTTGGAGGATAAGGAATGCTGCCTATGACCCCAAGAACACCATCCCCACCGTCAAACATGGAGGTGGAAACATTATGCTTTGGGGGTGTTTTTCTGCTAAGGGGACAGGACAACTTCACCGCATCAAAGGGACGATGGACGGGGCCATGTACCGTCAAATCTTGGGTGAGAACCACCTTCCCTCAGCCAGGGCATTGAAAATGGGTCGTGGATGGGTATTCCAGCATGACAATGACCCAAAACACGCAAAGAGGAGTGGGACAAAACCCCTCCTGAGATGTGTGCAAACCTGGTGGCCAACTACAAGAAACGTCTGACCTCTGTGATTGCCAACAAGGGTTTTGCCACCAAGTACTAAGTCATGTTTTGCAGAGGGGTCAAATACTTATTTCCCTCATTAAAATGCAAATCAATTTATAAGATTTTTGACATGCATTTTTATGGATTTTTGTTGTTGTTATTCTGTCTCTCACTGTTCAAATATACCTACCATTAAAATAATAGACTGATAATTTCTTTGTCAGTGGGCAAACGTACAAAATCAGCAGGGGATCAAATACTTTTTTCCCTCACTGTAACTATTCACCCCCCCAAAGTCAATAGTTTGTAGAGCCACCTTATACAGCAATTACAGCTGCAAGTCTCTCGGGGTATGTCTCTATAAGCTTGGCACATTTTAAGGCAAAACTGCTCCAGCTCCTTCAAGTTGGATGAGTTCCGCTGGTGTACAGCAATCTTTAAGTCATACCACATATTCTCAATTGGATTGAGGTCTGGGCTTTGACTAGGCCATTCCAAGACATTTAAATGTTTCCTCCTAAACCACTCGAGTGTTGCTTTAGCAGTATGCTTAGGGTCATTGTCCTGCTGGAAGGTGAACCTCCGTCCCAGTCTGAAATCTCTGGAAGACTGAAACAGGTTTCCCTTAAGAATTTCCCTGTATCCATCATTCCTTCAATTCTGACCAGTTTCCCAGTCCCTGCTGATGAAAAACATCCCCACAGCATGATGTTGCCACCATCATGCTTCACTGTGGGGATGGTGTTCTCGGGGTGATGAGAGGTGTTGGGTTTGCGGCAGACATAGCGTTTTCCTGGATGGCCAAAAAGCTCAATTTTAGTCTCATCTGACCAGAGTACCTTCTTCCATATGTTTCGGGAGTCTCCCACATGGCTTTTGGTGAACACCAAACGTACTTGCTTATTCTTTTCTTTAAGCAATGGCTTTTTTTATGGCCACTCTTCCGTAAAGCCCAGCTCTGTGGAGCGTACGGCTTAAAGTGGTCCTATGGACAGATACTCCAATCTCCGCTGTGGAGCTTTGCAGCTCCTTCAGGGTTATTTACATTTTAGTCATTTAGCAGATGCTCTTATCCAGAGCGACTTACAGTTAGTGAGTGCATACATTTTTCAGACTTTGGTCTCTTTGTTGCCTCTCTGATTAATGCCCTCCTTGCCTGGTCCGTGAGTTTTGGTGGGCGGCCCTCTCTTGGCAGGTTTGTTGTGGTGCCATATTCTTTCCATTTTATAATAATGGATTTAATGGTGCTCTGTGGGATGTTCAAAGTTTCTGATATTTTTTAAATAACCCAACCCTGATCTGTGCTTCTCCACAACTTTGTCCCTGACCTGTTTGGAGAGCTCCTTGTGGTGTTGCAGACTCTGGGGCCTTTCAGAACAGGTGTATATATACACTGAGATCATGTGACAGATCATGTGACACTTAAATAAAGTCCACCTGTGTGCAATCTAACTAATTATGTGACTTCTGAAGGTAATTGGTTGCACCAGATCTTATTTAGGGGCTTCATAGCAAAGGGGGTGAATACATATGCACGCACCACTTTTCCGTTATTTATTTTTTTGAATTTTTGAAATAAGTTATTTTTTTCATTTCACTTCACCAATTTGGACTATTTTGTCTATGTCCATTACATGACATCCAAATAAAAATCAATTTAAATTACAGGTTGTAATGCAACAAAATAGGAAAAAAGCCAAGGGGGATGAATACTTTTTCAAGGCACTGTATCTGTATCTGTGTGTGTGTGTGTGTGTGTGTGTGTGTGTGTGTGTGTGTGTGTGTGTGTGTGTGTGTGTGTGTTACCTTGCGGTATGGGATCCTGTGGTCGGTGGTGTTTGTGCTTGTTTTTGCTCTTCTTCTTTGGGGGCTGGATGTGCATCAGTCTGTACTGCTCTGGTAGCTAGACCACAAACACACAGAGAGTATATATCATCTTCACATCTTCGTTAGCAGTACAGACATTTTACGGCCTAATGTTGATTAATAAAGTTCCCTAGAATGTGTGAGCATTGTGGTCAAAGAAAGGTGTGTGAGTGCAGGGTTGGGTAGGTTACTTTCTAAATGTAATCCATTCCAATTACATGTCCAAATTTGTAATCAGTAATGTAACTTTTGGATTACCTAAACTCAGTAACGTAATCAGATTACTTGTAGTTACTTTTTGATTACTTTTCCCTTAAGAGGTATTAGAAAAAGACAAAAAGGATCCTTCAAACGCATTTGGTGTTTCATCATAGTGGTATCTGACTTGTGGCCAGACTCACTCAGGCGGAACAAACTTAAACTTGCGTCTTTTTTCAATGATGAATTGAATATGTCTGAGAAAACAGAAAGGTGTGAAAGTATTTTTTCGCAAACATCCTTTCTGAATGTAAAAGTAGTCCAAGAAGTAATTTAGTTTCTCAAAAGTATCTGTAATACACTGCTCAAAAAAATAAAGGGAACACTAAAATAACACATCCTAGATCTGAATGAATGAAATAATCTTATTAAATACTTTTTTCTTTACATAGTTGAATGTGCTGACAACAAAATCACACAAAAATTATCAATGGAAATCAAATTTATCAACCCATGGAGGTCTGGATTTGGAGTCACCCTCAAAATTAAAGTGGAAAACCACACTACAGGCTGATCCAACTTTGATGTAATGTCCTTAAAACAAGTCAAAATGAGGCTCAGTAGTGTGTGTGGCCTCCACGTGCCTGTATGACCTCCCTACAACACCTGGGCATGCTCCTGATGAGGTGGCGGATGGTCTCCTGAGGGATCTCCTCCCAGACCTGGACTAAAGCATCCGCCAACTCCTGGACAGTCTGTGGTGCAACGTGGCGTTGGTGGATGGAGTGAGACATGATGTCCCAGATGTGCTCAATTGGATTCAGGTCTGGGGAACGGGCGGGCCAGTCCATAGCATCAATGCCTTCCTCTTGCAGGAACTGCTAACACACTCCAGCCACATGAGGTCTAGCATTGTCTTGCATTAGGAGGAACCCATGGCCAACCGCACCAGCATATGGTCTCACAAGGGGTCTGAGGATCTCATCTCGGTACCTAATGGCAGTCAGGCTACCTCTGGCGAGCACATGGAGGGCTGTGCGGCCCCCCAAAGAAATGCCACCCCACACCATGACTGACCCACTGCCAAACCGGTCATGCTGGAGGATGTTGCAGGCAGCAGAACGTTCTCCACGGCGTCTGTCACGTCTGTCACATGTGCTCAGTCTGAATCTGCTTTCATCTGTGAAGAGCACAGGGCGCCAGTGGCGAATTTGCCAATCTTGGTGTTCTCTGGCAAATGCCAAACGTCCTGCACGGTGTTGGGCTGTAAGCACAACCCCCACCTGTGGACGTCGGGCCCTCATACCACCCTCATGGAGTCTGTTTCTGACCGTTTGAGCAGACACATGCACATTTGTGGCCTGCTGGAGGTCATTTTGCAGGGCTCTGGCAGTGCTTCTCCTGCTCCTCCTTGCACAAAGGCGGAGGTAGCAGTCCTGCTGCTGGGTTGTTGCCCTCCTACGGCCTCCTCCACGTCTCCTGATGTACTGGCCTGTCTCCTGGTAGCGCCTCCATGCTCTGGACACTATGCTGACAGACACAGCAAACCTTCTTGCCACAGCTCGCATTGATGTGGCATCCTGGATGAGCTGCACTACCTGAGCCACTTGTGTGGGTTGTAGACTCCGTCTCATGCTACCACTAGAGTGAAAGCACCGCCAGCATTCAAAAGTGACCAAAACATCAGCCAGGAAGCATAGGAACTGAGAAGTGGTCTGTGGTCAACACCTGCAAAACCAGTCCTTTATTGGGGGTGTCTTGCTAATTGCCTATAATTTCCACCTGTTGTCTATTCCATTTGCACAACAGCATGTGAAATGTATTGTCAATCAGTGTAGCTTCCTAAGTGGACAGTTTGATTTCACAGAAGTGTGATTGACTTGGAGTTACATTGTGTTGTTTAAGTGTTCCCTTTATTTTTTTGAGCATTGTATTATAAAAATGGTTTGCCTAGTAACGTAACAGATTACGGTTTGTTTTTATGTAATCAGTTACTCCCTGTGTGTGTGTGTGTGTGTGTGATTACAGGTCCGGTGTGCAGTCTGAAGCCGGTGAGGCTGGCTCCGGTCAGAGGGCTGAAGGAGTTGCCACACACTGGAGGCTTCTCTATCAGAGAGCGCAACGAACTGCCATCCTGGGTACCAGGACAGTCTATCATACCTAGAGAAAAACAAAACAACCAAAAAAGTTATATTTTCACACACTGGATAGGTGCAGTGAAATGTATTGTTTTACAGGGTCAGCTATAGTAGTACGGCACCCCTTGAGCAAATTATGGTTAAATGCTTTGTTCAAGGGCATATCGGCAGATTTTACGGGTATTTGAACCAGCAACCTTTCAGTTACTGGCCCAAAGCTCTAACCACTAGGCTAATATAGAGGCGAAAGAAACGCACACCTATTTAGACGAGGTGCTGGCTAACGGAGTAGAACACTTGGAAAAGAAAAGGAAAGCCGCACACTCTAGGAGCTCAGATGCAATAATTTAATATCCTAATAACCAACATTTCGACAGACAAGTTGTCTTCATCAGGGTATAATGACAAACACTGCGGGTCACTAGTTTATATAGTGTCAAAGGACACACGCAGGTGTCTGTAATCATGGCTGGGTGTGGCCTAATAGCATTGATTAATTCACAGATAAACAGAACATACAAAAAACATGGATAGCATACGATCATAGATACAACTTGGCTACATAGGCCCACAAACATTTACAATGAATAGCAAAATCACAATAATCACAAGAATGGCTTCAAATCAAAGTCTACGTTGAGACCGAAGGGAGCAAGGGTCTTTAAATTAAAGATCCAGGCAGCCTCTTGTTTTAACAATAAGTTGTCGAGGTCACCCCCTCTCCTAGGGAGGGTGACATGTTTGATGCCGATATAACGTAGGGACGAAATCGAGTGGTTCGCTTCCAAAAAGTGGGCAGCGACTGGGTATGTCGAGTTTTTGCACCTAATGGTGCTACGATGCTCCGAGATTCTTACTTTTAATTCGCACTTTGTTTTACCCACATAATGTTTACCACAAGGACAAGTTATAAGATAAATAACTGCCTTAGTGGAGCACGTAATAACACCTTTGATTGGGATCTGTTTCCCTGTTTGGGGGTGTTTAAAGGATCTACATTTGTAAGTGCCATTGCATTGAGTGCAGCCGTTACACTTGTAGTTTCCATCCGGTAGAGGCGCAAATAGACGTTGTGCAGGGATATTTAGGGGTGGTAAATCCAAATTTACCAATTGATCTCTGAGGTTTCTGCCCCGCGAGAATACAACCAATTGAGGGTCTGAAAACACATTACCAATACTGTCATCGGATCTTAGAATGTGCCAATGTTTGTGAACGATTCCCTTAATTTGTTCAGAGCACTTTGAATAGCGTGTAGTTAGAACGCAAGAATGATTCTTTTTGCGAGACTGTCCCTGAAAGAGGTCAAGTATCGATTTGTTTTGAATTTTCTCATTGGCAGTATTAATCTGACAATTTTTGTAGCCCCTCTCCTTGAATTTTCTTTGCATCACAGCCATATTTCGGTCGAAATCTGTAAAGATCAGTGTATAGAACATTATCCTCACACAAAATCAGAAGATCAAGGAAACTGATTTGACGTGTGTCAGATTGCTTAGTAAATCTGGTGCTCAGAACAAGAGTTAGGAAAAGCACGGAACGCCTGGAGCAGTTTTAAATCACCCCTCCATAGAACAAAAATATCATCAATGTACCGTTTCCACTAGGCTACCTGCCGCACAGAAGAGAAGTGAAAACGGAGACACTGATTACACAGAGACAGAGGAGAGATGGAGAAGAGGCGAGTGAGTGAGGTGTGGGGATACTCAGCCGGGCGGGTCAGACACACACAAACACACACACAGTAAACAGAGTAACTGTGCTGAGTGTGTAGTTCACCTGGTAACTCTGGCAGGAAGTTGCTGAGCTTCTCCTTGACCTTCTTGCCACAGAACTTGTTGTAGGCGTGTTCCAGGTTGTAATGGGTGATGAGGTTGGTGTTGCCCGTCAGCTCATTGCCCACTGAGGGGCAAACACAAAGGAAAGGACACTGTCAATACAGTAACAAGATCCAGAGTAGTCCATACAGAGGTCAATGTCCCATACAACGGTCCAGAGTGAGTAACTTGTTATGGCACACATACACAAAAATGTATGCACGCATGACTGTAAGTCGCTTTGGATAAAAGCGTCTGCTAAATGGCATATTATATTATTATATAAATTAATATACTACCCACTGGGCTAACTAGCCAGTAACCAGCTAGCTCTAGAGCAGGGTTTCCCAAACTCGGTCCTGGAGCGCGCCCCCCTGTAAACCCAGTTTACAGCCTGCCCCCCTTTACACGTCATTACCGTCTATTGAATGGACTAGTAACCAGCTAGCGCACAGGTTAGATAATGTTATTGGAAAACATCATAAGGAACTAGCGAATAATAATCCTCCACTCAAGTATGAATAAACATATTACGTACTGCCTACACTGAAATGTTAACTTTACCTGGTAGTTCTCGCAGTAAATAAAAAGGTTCGTTCATGGCTCCCGGCTTCCGTAGAGCAGGCCCCTCATCCCCGTGCTGAGGTGGCATCTGAGCCGCCATCGTGACTTGGTTTGGCGGCAGAGGCTTTCCCGGTCCGAATCCCAGAGACGATGATCCGGGAGGTCCCTGAGCTTCATTTTGACCATACAGAGTTGAAAACATTTCCGTCATGTCTATTGCGAGTATGTCATATATTTAATAATAAAAAAGACATTGATTTCCTCGCCTATACGTTTAGTTTTGTACACATATAGCAACGATTGTATGACAACAGCTTGACTCGTCTCGACTTCTTTGTGGCATATTCGCCATCGGCGAAGTACCGTAATACCAGCAATATATTGGCTGGATAAATTGTACTGACAATGGCATCCGCTATAAAAGTGTGCGTTTCAAAAGTTAATATTGTATACTTGAATGATGTACTGTAGCTACTAAATGAAGGCAAATGTGTTTTTAGTGTTGCGTTTTTTTATTTGTAGTTTATTTAATAAAAAAATGCGCAAAGCACAGACTCGGGAATAAAAGAGAACTGGTATACTCATTACAAAAATGCACAGTTAACACGTCAGGGTGAGAGTTATGGTTCAAATTGGACAAATCCATTCTGCTTTAGAACAGTTGATTACTCAGGGTCAGGGGTCAAACATCAAAGGTCGCAGGGGGGTAGAGGGAGGAAGAGAGCGCTTGGAACTCGCCAACAGATGTCTGTGCAGGTGCCTAGAGATGCAGTAAGAAAGAGAAAGAAACAGTGAAAACACAATATTGCTAAACCAAAGCCAAAAATGACACTGACTCATTCATTCATTCCATATATATAGCTCAGAGGATCTGTGCCCCCAATGCAGTGATTCTCCATCTCTATCTTGCTCACCTTCCACTCGTCCACAGCTGTTGCAATGCGCTGTTCGGTCTGAGTGATGCCCTCCCTGCCCGCCTGCACCCTCTGAGCCAGCACAGCGTTCTCCTCCAGAATCTTCTTCAGCTCCCTCCGCAGGTACGCCTCCTGCTTCAGGTAGTATGGCATCACAAAACTACACAGGTCCTGCTCAGGCACTCCACTGGGACGCCTGGGGGACATGAGGAGGAGTAGGGTGAACAGAAGTGCCACTGGACACTGATCTAAGGTCAGATTTTACAAGGTGAACACACATAAATTAATGTAATTGCATACAGGACAATCCAAGATGGAGGAAGACACTAGGCACGGCAGCATACAGACACAAACAAAGAGGCCAACATCCTCTTTGGTGGCAGACAGTGACTAACCATGCAGTGTCTTGGCTGTTCTTAGCAGCTTCTTCTAGCTTGTTCAGCTCATCCAGTTTGCACTGTAGCTCCCCCTCTTCGATCAGTTTATTAATGTCATCCTGTATACGTGCCACACATACACACACAGTCAGAAATGTCAAAAGTCTAACATTCCCTCATATGAAGTGTACTTAAGGGATGGTGACCAACCTGTATAGTCCTCTGTAGGTCTTCTATGAACTGCTTGTGGATGTTCTCTGTCACCTGTGGGTTCTTCTTGTAGAACGGATGGAACGTGTGGGCAAATCTGTGAAAACTGACGACAGATTCAGACAAATTTAGCTGTCTAGTTTCCCAAGGGTGCAACATTGTTCAGCTCAACGTAATATATAGCCAAATGTATCATTCACAAGCTACTTACCTTGCATCGGATATAAACTTCTGTAGGCTCTTCTCCATTACTTTGTTAAACAGCAGTAGCCTGTTCCTCCGGGGTTCGGCTCCATCTGACCGGTGAGAATCATTTCCACGACCCGACGACTGAGACGAAACATCTCCTGTTGCATTATTAGACTGATCCTCTACGTTATCTTCTGAACTTTTAGCACCTTTGTGGCAAATTTCCTCCTGAGTTGTTTCCTCCATGACTAACTTTGTTTATTTATTTTTTACGGTACCCGCCAAAGCGCTAGAAACCTGCAAGAAACGCCCGTCTACGGAACGCCAACATGTACAAAAAGTTGTTTCGCTTTGTCCGTGTACGCATGCGCAGACAGGTGTCATATGTCACGTTCATTCACGTTGCGCAATCTTTGGTTGAGTTTTTGCTGCTTCAGCTGTCACTTTCCTTAAACCCCTTTCTTTCTCTTCTCTCTGTTGCATGCTTCGGGAACATGGGGTTCATCACCGGAGTTATTGCTTTCTTTTACCACTTACCTCAAATGGACATCAATCTTGTCTATATTGATGTCCACTGCGTTCCTCATACTTAAGAAGTGTCCGGGACTTTGCGAAAACCTGAACACTGAACGGGAGGACCGGAACCCATGCGACTTTGACTGGGTCAGTATCAGGGTAGTGTTGCAGCGCTGTTGCGCTAAATCTTCTGGGGTGTGTTGTTACTGTAAATATGTATTTTACAATACTTGTGGGGCCTGTCTTACAGAGAGAAGTGGAGATTGTAACGGCACTGTTTATTTCGTTCACTCGTCCTAACATAGGGCGGCACACAATTGGCCCAGCGTCGTCTGGGTTTGGCCGGTGTAGGCCGTCATTGTAAATAAGAATTTGTTCTTAACTGACTTTTCTAGTTAAATAAAGGTAAAATAAAAAAAATAAAAAACCCTTTTCTATCCTTGAGTTTTATTATTGCTCTTGCTCTACTCCTCCCCGTTGTCTCCCTCCCCCCTCCCCCCTCTCTCTCTGTTTGTCTGTCATGAACCCTAACCTTTCTCCCGTTCTCCAGTCACCATAGAGCAGCATGCAGGGAACCTGTTTATGTTCAGTAAGGTGGCCAACGTCATCCTCTTCTTCAGGCTGGACATCAGACTGGGCATCCTCTACTTCCTACTGTGTATTGGTGAGCTGACATACTGTCATACTACCCTTAATGTCACTGCTATCAGTTATTATGCATTATAACTAGTGACCAGAGGAAGTTGTTGGACTCCTTGTTAAGACAAGACAATGCATACTTCAGGGTTTGAGTTGGACTTTGACTTTGTTAGTCGAAACCAACCAGTGTGTCTATGCTCTGTGAGTGATTTTGGCAGCATCGGTTAGGAGTTAGGGTTAGTACCAAGTATACTGAACAAAAATATAAACGCAACAATTTCTAAGATTTTACTGAGGTACAGTTCATATAAGGAAATCAGTCAATGGAAATAAATTAGGCCCAAATCTATGGATTTCACATGACTGGGCAGGGGTGCAGCTATGGGTGGGCCTTGGAGGGCATAGGCCCACCCACTTGGCAGCCAGGCCCACCCACTGGGGAGCCAGGCCCAGCCAATCAGAATGAGTTTTACCCCACAAGGCCCACCCATGGTTACACGTGGTCTGCGGTTGTGAGGCCGATTGGAATTACTGCCAAATTCTCTAAAACGACGTTGGAGGCAGCTTATGGTAGAGAAATTAAAGTTACATTCTCTGGCAACAGCTCTGGTGGACATTCCTGCAGTCAGCATGCCAATTGCACGCTCCCTCAAAACTTGAGACATCTGTGGCATTGTGTTGTGTGACAAAACTGCACATTTTAAAGTGGCCTTTTGTTGTCCCCAGCACAAGGTGTATACCTATTTATCAGGTACAAGGTTAGCACCTTTCCTCTGGCCAAGCAGCTCCCTTCATTGGTGCTTTTCCAGTCAGGGCGGGAGGTCATGAGACGTCCAATGGTGGACAATAAGTGTCAAGCTGTGTCCTGGACTTTCAGCAAGGTGTGTGTTGTGGGGAATCTTCGGTCTGTGTGGGGGCTTGTGTGTGTGTGACTTGATGAAGTGTGTAAATGGCTTTAGGTCCCCACTTACATAACCGTGTGTCTCATTCACGTCTAGGAAAACATAATCCGTGAATTCAACCTGAACGAGCTCTTCGAGGCATCTAAGATAAAGAAGGGTCGTGGTGTGAAAGGAGAGGACCAGAACCCCTCACTACCAGAGGAGAGCAGCGAAGAGCCCCAACCTGAACCAGACACCACAGCAGAGAGCAAGAAAGACCAGTAGTGACGAAGGGACAACAGGGACTGGATTGTTCTACTGCACACAGTTCACTGGTCGTCACACAATCGGTCTCTCGGTTATCACTGGTTGTATTACCAGACTACCAGGATTCGCGTTAATTCAAGAGCTCGGGCTCGTGGCAAAGCTGCTGCACGCCAACAAAAAGGGACAGAATGAGATTCACTACATGACCAAAAGCATGTGGACACCTGCTCGTCGAAAATCTAATTCCAAAATCATGGGCATCAAAATTGGAGTTGGTCCCCCCTTTGCTGCTATAACAGCCTCCACTCTTCTGGGAAGGCTTTCCACTAGATATTGGAACATTGCTGCGGGGACTTGCTTGAATTCAGGGCTCTGTGCAGGCCAGTCAAGTTCTTCCACACCGATCTCGACAAACCATTCCTGTATGGACCTCGCTTTGTGCACGGGGGCATTGTCATGCTGAAACAGGAAAGGGGCTTCCCCAAACTGTTGTCACAAAGTTGGAAGCACAGAATCATCTAGAATGTCATTGTATCCTGTAGTGTTAAGATTTCCCTTCACATGAAAAACAGCCCCAGAACATTATTCCTCCTCCAACAAACTTTACAGTTGGCACTATGCATTCGGGCAGGTAGCATTCTCCTGGAATACGCCACACCCAGATTTGTCAGTCGGAATGCCAGATGAAGCGTGATTCATCACTCCAGAGAGCGCGTTCCATTGCACCAGAGTCCAATGGTGGCGAGGTTTACACCACTCAAGCCGACGCTTGGCATTGTGCATGGTGATCTTAGGCATGTGTGCGGCTGCTTGGCCATGGAGACGAACAGTTCTTGTGCTGACATTGCTTCCAGAGGAAGTTTGGAACTCAGTAGTGAGTGTTGCAACCGAGGACAGGCGATTTTTACACGCTTCAGCACTCGGCGGTCCCGTTTTGTGAACTTGTGTGGCCTACCACTTGACGGCTGAGCTGTTGTTGCTCCTAGAAGTTTCCACTTCACAATATCAGCGCTTACAATTGACCAGGGCAGCTCTAACACCAGTCAGCAACGGATGTCACTGAAATAGCTAAATCCACTAATTTGAAGGGGTGTCCACATACACAAAAGTATCTAAACGAAAATATCTAACCGTCCCAATTATCGATGCCTTCAATTATTGAAGTGAAAATGCCTTACACTGCCGTCTCACTCATTCATCCATATTAGTTTTACTGTGACTGTAGTGAGTTTGTTTACTTGTTTTTTTCATGTTCTGATGCCTTTTGGGTCACATTTTAAACACCAAAGTATGGAGTCAAACTGACAGTTGATATAATCTGTTCTGCCAAAAGTGAAATAAAACGTTTATCCTCCCAGACCCCTCCCATACTCTCTTGGCTGATTTATGATTGAAGACAGACACGTTTTCCCATCAGGTTGACCTTTTAATCTGAGAAGACCTCTTTAAAAACCTCTTCATAAGGCCATTTTGGAACTATCATTGCAGATATTTGTGACACTCTTTCCATTCAGTACAGCTTACAACAATATTATTCTAATTTACTAATGTATATTCAGTTATTCACCACCAAAGTAACACAGTCAGACTTTCTCCAGTCCTGTATGTCTGACTGTTTGTGCCATTATGATGCTTAACTATTGTCATCACACATATCAACCAGGTGTGCATTTGGCATGGATATTCTCACTCACACACACACACACACACACACTGGGATACTTTCAACACAACACACATAAACATATACTCATGACGAGGGGGACGCATACATCGTTTTTATGTCATTTAGCAGATGCTCTTATCCAGAGCGACTTACAGTTAGTGAGTGCATACATTTTCATACTGGTCCCCCGTGGGAATCAAACCCACAACCCTGGCGTTGCAAGCGCCATGCTCTACCAACTGAGCTACATGGGACTAAAGTCGGAAGTTTACATACACCTTAGCCAAATACATTTAAACTAAGTTTTTCACAATTCCGGACATTTAATCCTAGTAAAAATTCCCTGTCTTAGGTCAGTTAGAATCACCACTTAATTTTAAGAATGTAAAATGTCAGAATAATAGTAGAGAGAATGATTTATTTCAGCTTTTATTTATTTCATCACATTCCCAGTGGGTCAGAAGTTTACATACACTAAATTAGTATTTGGTAGCATTGCCTTTAAATTGTTTAACTTGGGTCAAACGTTTTGGGTAGCCTTCCACAAGCTTCCCACAATAAGTGAATTTTGGCCCATTCCTCCTGACAGAGCTGGTGCAACTGAGTCAGGTTTGTAGGCCTCCTTGCTCGCACATGCCTTTTCAGTTCTGCCCACAAACCTTCTATAGGATTGAGGTCAGGGCTTTGTGATGGCCACTCTAATACCTTGACTTTGTTGTCCTTAAGCCATTTTGCCCCAACTTTGGAAGTATGCTTGGGGTCATTGTCCATTTGGAAGACCCATTTGCGACCAAGCTTTAACTTCCTGACTGATGTCTTGAGATGTTGCTTCAATATATCCACATAATTTTCATTCCTCCTGATACCATCTATTTTGTGAAGTGCACCAGTCCCTCCTGCAGCAAAGCACCTCCACAGCATGATGCTGCGACCCCCGTTCTTCACGGTTGGGATGGTGTTCTTCGGCTTGCAAGCAACCCCCTTTTTCCTCCAAATATAACAATGGTCATTATGGCCAAACAGTTCTATTTTTGTTTCATCAGACCAGAGAACATTTCTCCAAAAAGTACAATCTTTGTCCCCATGTGCAGTTGCAAACCGTAGTCTGGCATTTTTATGGCGGTTTTGGAGCAGTGGTTTCTTCCTTGCCGAGCGGCCTTTCAGGATATGTCAATATAGGACTTGTTTTACTGTGGATATAGATACTTTGGTACCTGTTTCCTCCAGTATATTCACAAGGTACTTTGCTGTTGTTCTGGGATTGATTTGCACTTTTCGCACCAAAGTACGTTCATCTCTAGGAGACAGAACGCATCTCCTTCCTGAGCGGTATGAAGGCTGCGTGGTCCCATGGTGTTTATACTTGCATACTATTGTTTGTACAGATGATCGTGGTACCTTCAGGCATTTGGAAATTGCTCCCAAGGATGAACCAGACTTGTGGAGGTCTACAATAATTTTTCTGAGGTCTTGGCTGATTTCTTTTGATTTCCCCATGATGTCAAGCAAAGAGGTACTGAGTTTGAAGATAGGCCTTGAAATACAGCCACAGGTACACCTCCAATTGATTCAAATGATGTCAATTAGCCTATCAGAAGCTTCTAAAGCCATGACATCATTTTCTGGAATTTTCCAAGCTGTTTAAAGGCACAGTCAACTTACTGTATGTAAACCTCTGACCCACTGGAATTGTGATACAGTGAATTATAAGTGAAATAATCTGTCTTTAAACAATTGTTGGAAAAATTACTTGTGTCATGCACAAAGTAGATGTCCTAACCGACTTGCCAAAACTATAGTTTGTTAACAAGAAATTTGTGGAGTGGTTGAAAAACGAGTTTTAATGACTCCAACCTAAGTGTATGTAAACTTCCGACTTCAACTGTACATGCATACATACATACATACACTGACTGGCCATGCTGCTGTATGATTGGTTGGTAGGATAGCCTAGTTTGTGTGCTTCAGATGCGTCAGAAAATAAAATGTGCTACATTCAGCTAGCTTTGACATTGCAACTCTCGTAGGTTTGGATTAAACATAAACATACCACCACCTCTCACCCACACACTATATAGTGAAATAGTGTAAAATAAAATGCTTAGTTTGACTACAAATGGTCTCAAGGCAAAAACCGATCAAAACAGTCCTCAATTTCAAACCAACCCCTTCATCCACTCCCCCTCACATCCCCTAGACATATCATACATTAACAATCAGACGTTACTACAGAATATCTAGATTTACACCATATTATCCTAGAAAATAGAACCACTCCCCAGAATTTGATTTGTTGGAATTGTCCAAGTACATTAGAATCTAAGGACAAGGCACTATGACAGGGATGTGGGCTCTGGGTTATAAATTACCCTTCTGAGAACAGATCTAGGTTAATCTTACCCTCCCTAGTCCTAACCTTAACCATTAGGGGCAAAAAGCCCCATTATGTAGGGGCAACTTCATCCAACTCTAGGACGTAGAGATCGGTTTGGAATTGTGTTAAGAGCGCAAAGGTTTTCCTGTCTGGTAAAATAAATAAGCCCCTCCCACCCTAAACCCATTTGGCTGGACATCTTTATAAGGTTTTTCTAGCATTTGATTGCCAGAAAACATTGCGAACATGAAAAGGACAATCATTTAAAGCTACAAACAGAGAATTTGAATAATGTATCAATAATAAACATTTCTAGTGTACATTCCACAAAGAGGCTTGTGCTGTATTTATGATCAGAATTTCAATTCTCTTTGTGGCTTTCAACATCCTCAGTGATAGGTCACTTCAGCTGTCCGTCAGAGAGGATCATCAATCACTTTGGATGAGAATTCCAGCGAGATTGATGACTGGCTGAAGCAGCCATCAATCAAAACAAGCGACCAGTCTAACTCACTCAAATTAACAGTTTGTCACAAAGCAAAAAAATAACCGATATCTTCATCATCTGACCAGCTGACCCAATAATTCGTAAATATTTTTTAGACATTTATATAAAACAATTAAAAAACAAAAGCTTTATTTATAAAACTAAAATTAAATTGTTTGTAGGGGTTGAGGCATCATCTCTGCACGGTCTTTGAAAAATCACTGCAGACTAATTAATTAGTCACTACTGTGGAGTGGTGATCCATTGTGATTGGTCCATCCATATGATGGGGCAGGAAGTCTCGAACCACGGAGTGCCACAATTGGTCACCAGTCCATACACTCCCTCTCAGGCTCCATACTGATTGGTTAAAAAGCCCTACTTACATCCAGGATTATATTTTATCGCATAAATTCTCCATGTGCTAATGTACCAAAACAAATCATATTTTTATATAAGTGTTATAGAGAGAGTTTAGTACCCAGCAGTCATAATAACGTTCATGTTATACAGTCTATGGCTCACAGAGAGGCCGAGGTAAGGTTGTCCCATTCCAACACTGATCAACATTGAGTTCCACTTCAGTTGCCATTCTATATAAAGATGGCCAGTGGCATTATAAGGATACGAAGGTCATTGAAGTTCCAGTGAGCCAACACACTTCTATTCCACTATCCAACTCCATATTGACCAAGAGGAGAGTATAGTCCATTCATTGTGTGGGTGCATTTTAGTGAATATCCATCTTGAAGTCCGTCAGAGTAAGAAAATTGGAATCTGTCCAGTGGAACAATCTTCTTTCTATCATTGGCCGGGGCGGACGTCTGTCACTCAAACCGATATCTCATAGGTTGTCCCTCCGACGCCAGTCACCTTTTTCACCCCGCCCCCTGGTTTGGATGTGCTGTGATTGGCAAAGCCTGGGCGAGAGGTGGATCTAATTGGATAGCCGGCAGGAAAAGGGGAGGGGGTTAAGGATGCAGATAGGGGTGGCAGAGGGAGTGAGAGAGGAGGTGAGTAGATCTGATAAAACATATACTGTAATAACAAGACTTATGATAAGGTTACAAGAGTAGAAGGCTCATTAGAGGGGAGGAAAAGGGTACAGAACAGACAGGAGTGAGAAAACAGTAGCATGCTAAACTGCTCGTGCTAACAAACACAATCACCTCTGTTTCACACCTAAACACATACTTGCCTCTATATGAAGTCGACAAACTTCAAACACAGATATACATCCTACTACAGTTATACCTGAGCATAGTTCTTATACACATTAAAAACACACTCCAGCATAAACACTCACTGATATCTAGAGGAGGAAAAGACTCACACTGATCAGGGAGGAAGAGGAGGGCTCACATAGATAAATCAGGGAGGAAGAGGAAGAGTACCAGGCTTGCGGCTCAGATCTCTACTCACTGTGGAGCCTGTGTCCCTCCAATTCCGCCCCCTCCCGACAAACCACCTCCTCCCATTGGCCGAGCCTTGTGCTGGAGCCCTGCCTCTCGGGTGTAGGAGAGGGACTGACCCAGGGAGGGGCCTCGGGGTGGAGGGGACACAGGGGGCTCAGGGGGCTCAGGGGAACGGGCACGGGGGGAGGGCTGTTCAGAGACGGGAGGAAGGGGGCGAGAGGAGGAGGCTCGGAGGTGTGGGTGTCTGGGGTCCTGGTGGAGGAGGTGTGGGTGTCTGGTATCCTGGTGGAGGAGGTGTGGGTGTCTGGTATCCTGGTGGAGGAGGTGTGGGTGTCTGGTATCCTGGTGGAGGAGGTGTGGGTGTCTGGTGTCCTGGTGGAGGAGGTGTGGGTGTCTGGTGTCCTGGTGGAGGAGGTGCAGTGTCTCGGGGTGGGCAGCGTGTGGGGAAGGAGTCGGCGGGGGCGGGCTGATGGCGCGGAGGTACGCCCTGTGGGGGGAGGAGAAAGAGGCAGAGCCCTGGAGCAGCTGGCCCTCCCTCTGCTGGGCCATCTGTGCAGAGAGGAAGGGCGAGGTGTACCCCTGCAGGGGCGCATCCCCAACCCCGGGCAGCGAGGAGGTCGTCGTTGCCAGGGGAAACGCTGCGGTGGCGTGGGGCTTCTGGGGGGACAGCTCATGAGCGGCCGATTCAAACTCTGGGCTCTCGGACGGTGTCAGCAGGCTGTCGTAGGACAGGCTGCCGTTCCGAGGTGTCTGATTGGCCAGGCTCTTGTAGCTGGTGTCGGTGGTGCCCTCTGATTGGAGCGTGCCCAGAGTATTGTGGTGTGTGTGGGCGGAGCGCATGCTGGAGGAGAGGGAGTCACCGGTGGACAAGACCAGAGAGGAGGGGTAGGAAGTGTACGACCGCCCCCCTAGGGAGTACTCAGAGATGCCCCCCAAGACGCCCCCACCTGTCCCACTGGTTACCCCGGGGCCCTCGCCCTTCTCCCCTCCCCCTCTACGCGCCCCCACACCTATTATCGACCCCCCATCCAGGGTGCTGGGCTCAGACCGATAGCTGGGCTGGCAACTCGACTGGAGGATGGAGGGAGAGTCAAGACTGTCCCCACTAATCATCTGGAGAGAGAAGAAAGAGCAAGAGAGGAGGAGAAGATAAGAATAGGAGAGAAGAGCAGAAAGAGGTAGTGAAGGTAAAATGAAGAGAGTGAAGGAGGATGGGAACGTATGTTACAAAGGGATTACTTTGAGGAGACATTCCTCAACAGAAGACAACATAGACGTTTCTACAGAACACCGTTTCTACAGAGAGCCAGCAGGGGAGGATGGAGGTCTACTGGGGCATCACATTACCAAGAACACCAACCTTGCAAAATAACATTAGCACCACAACAGAAACATAGAAATCTATAAAAAACAGGCATTCAAGTAAATGCAGAGTCGGGGGGAAGTAAAGTCACAAGGATACACCTTTTTACAGACATAAACGAACACACGACACTGAGACTTACTGATCAACCGATGGCCACTGAGTGATCAATTCAGAGTAAAAGAAAGAGGGGGATGGAGTTAAGCACAAAGGAAAGAAGAAAAGCCAGGACCTCAGAGAGGGGTCTCTGCTAGTCCCACCTGGATGCCCTAGGCTTAATCCCACCTAACCTTCTATAGCTGATCTATCAACTGATTTGACCCTGTGTTTAGTATGAGATTATAAACTAAAGCAGTAGCTATGTCTCAGGGAAGGGATCTCATGGTGGCTGTCATCTCAAATGTTAAAGGTCGGCACTGCGTAAGAAACATGTATACACTCCCCTCCATATGTATTTGGACAGTGTAGCTAAAATGTTACATTTGTCTATACTCCAGCATTTTGGATTTGAGAACAAATGTTTCATATGAGGCGACAGTACAGAACTTGTATTTGATGGTATTTTCGTACATATCTGTTTGACCATTTAGAAATGAAAGCACTTTATATCTAGTCCCCCATTTTAAGATGTCATAAGTATTTGGACAAAATTCACTTATAGTGTATTAAAGTAGTCTAAAGTGTAATATTTAGTCCCATATTCCCTGCACACAATGCCTACATCAAGCTTGTGACTTTACAAATTAGTTGGATGCATTTGCAGCTTGTTTTGGTTCTGTTTCAGATTATGCTTTGCCTAATAGCAAGTGAATGGTGAATAAAGTGCTTTCATTTCTAAACGGTAAAACAGTTATGTATGAACATACCCTCAAATAAATAGGTGACATTTTGTACTGCCACTTCACATGATAAAAAAATTAATAATGCAAATCCCAAATGCTGGAGTATAGAGCCAAATGTAAAATTTTAGCTTCACCGTCCAAATACATACGGAGTACAGCCAGGACGATACCAGTATTGCGATACTCGTTAATATCATGGCAAGGAAACAAAACATTATTGGCATGTAAAAAAATATTGCGATACTGGTATCATCACAGCCCTAATACGGAGGGGAATGTATGCATGTGTATGTATGTATGTGTGTGCATGCGTGCGTACCTTGTTTGGGTGTGTCAGAGCGGTGTGGTTCCTCTGTGGGCTGCTATAGGCCGGCCGGTACTTGTACATAGAGGGAGTGGGCGGACCTTCAGACAGCAAGCTGCTCTCTGATTGGAGGAAAAAAACAACAGCGTTAAAAACTAGACAGCGCCGTCTGGGTGGGATTCGTGAGTGCTTGTGTGTGTTCACTGCTCACCCTCGGTGTCAGCGCGGGGCAGGCCAGGGTAGCGGAGCTCCGGTTTGGGAGGAGGTGGAGGCTCTGCGTCGGCTGACTGGCTCTCCATCTGCTCTAAACTGCTCTTAGACTGACAGGGACAGGAAGGGACAAGACATTTCATACACATGAGAGACAGCTATGAGTTTATTTTATATCTGTGTGTGTGTGTGTGTGTGTGTGTGTGTGTGTGTGTGTGTGTGTGTGTGTGTACCCTGGTGCTGTGGCAGTCGTTCTGGATGCCGTTGTCCAGGACTTTGGCTTCTAGCTGGGCGGAGGAGAGAGGAGGGCGGAGGAAGGGAGGCTGCACCTCCGCTGTCTGTTTGCCCCGCCACCGCTCCACATACCTGACAGAGATAGCAAAACACACATGAATGACTTCCCTGAAACGTTCCACTGAAACATACACCAACTTTATACTACATTACACACATCAATTGTTAGATATATTACTTAGTTAACCACCATAACACAGGCTACACTGAGTTCCCCTGAGGGTCTTGTTCAACCATAAGCTGCAACAGCAGAAGAAAAGAGGAGGCATGAAGGAGAGACGGTCGCTAACCTGGGAGCCTGAGCGCTACAGAGCACGTGTGAGATGTTCCTCAGACAGCCATTGGTGAAAGGGTTAACTCCGCCCCTAAACTTCCCTGTGACCTAGAGAGAGAGAGAGAGAGAGATGGTCTATTTTTAGATAATCCGGATCATGTCAGTCATCTCAGAGGAAAACACACTAAGACCCACACCCAGATAGACAGGCGTACCTGCTCATTAGTGGTCCTACCCCGAGCTACCAGTACCATGTGGAAACCAGTAAGACCTGCTACTGGGATGAAGAAGAGGCCAGCAACACACATTGTAGCCATACTGGGAACACACAGTCAAGGACACCAAAACCAGAGCAACAAGTGTGTGTGTGTGTGTGTGTGTGTGTGTGTGTCTATAAGGATACGTGACAGCGGAGTGAACCCTGTCCAGCTGGTGCTGGTGGTGGAGGACGTAGAGCAGGCCGAAGCCGAACACACCCATGATGTGGATCGTCAGCGACAACAGGAACAGAAAGAAGTGACGGTAGTTTCTGCGCCCAATACAGTTGTTCACCCACGGACAGTGGTGGTCAAAGTCCTGCCAGGTCACACACAGGTCAAACGGCGTGTAAAAGGGTCAACAGAGAAAAAATTAAATAACTGATATATTTGATATTTCTATTGCTGCTTCCGACAACTTGTTACAACACAGTTGTCACCCGTCATACCACGTGTAGTGTGAGCAGGGTGGCAGTCTGGAGAAGTGTGTGTTTACCTCCACACAGTTGTCACACACAGAGCAGTGTGAGCAGCGGGGCGGTCTGTAGAAGCGGCAGCTTGAACACCACTTCATCCGGACCTGAATGCCCTTGATATCCACTGTCTTATAGAGCGGAGCGCGGAAATCATCCTCTTTATCCTCATCCTCATCCGCTGTGAACACACACACACAACTTACACACTGAAACACCTTTTTCACACCTAAGTCATTTATCTTTAACACACTCTCCTTACCTCTGGGAAAGACCCCTGGGTCCATAAAGGTGGCCATGCAGAAGTTGGCGAAAGTGAAGAGGAAGACCACAGCGTTATAGATGGGAATGACGGAGGAGACATGCTCTGACAACCACGGACACCTGGAGGGAGAGAGGGATGTGGGGAGAGAGAGATACAGAGATATAACATGAAATCTAGTGTGTGTGTGTGTGTGTGTGTGTGTGTCTTACTCACGTGAAGCAGAAGAAGAGTGTGGTGGAGGCGACCAGGAAGGTGGTTGCCGCGGAGACGGGTACATAGCGACTGGGGTGGAACCGGCGGGGAGAAGAAGAGGCGGGGCCACCCACTTCCCCCCCTAGCCCCCCACTACTAAACCCCGGCATCAGAGGGAGGGAGGGAGGGAGAGAGAGAGGTAGAAGGGTGGTGGAAGGGTCAGAGGGAAGACCTCAGCGTCCGTATGGGATAAGGGGGCATGATGGTCTTAGGTACCAGCACTAGTAATATTACACAAAGCAGCCATTTGGGAGAAACATCTTACAGAAAGCTAGCCAGTTATTTGCACTTCAGCCAATAAAACCACTTAAAAACTAAAAGAATGACTTTATAGTAAAGTCTACACCTTTGTTTGCATGTGTGTAGATCTTTGCAGGTATATATAGATTATATACATTTTATACATCTTTTAAAAACTATACCATATTATGATACAAAAATAATGCGACTTTTATAAATATTTCTGTATGGCTTTCATGTAACCTTATTTGGTTCAACAATATAAATAAAACTCAAGAAAATCTCTCCTGTCTAGTGCAACAAAGACCCACAAGCGCACACACAATTAACTGCTTTAACAACCACTTTCTGACCTGGTGAGACAACAAACCAATCCTCCACAGGCATCGAAAACTATCAATACTCATCAGCTATTACTCTGTGCTTGAGTGTTAAGAGTTTATTTACAAACTCTCTTGTAAAGGAAATGTGAGGAAAAGGGGGGTGGAAATTAGGAGGTAGTAACAGAACATCCTATAAAAACAGCAGAACAGGGTTCTCTAGCAGAGCAGTGACCATCGACTGAACTCTGGTCTTATAAAAGGTGTATCTAGGCACTGAATGTGTGTTTGTGAGTTTGTGTGATAGTGAAAAGTGTGACAGAATGCTTGCAAAGGAGAGAGTTCCAGGCTCTATATCCTGCGGAGGCAGCCGTTGAGAAAACAACAAAAATCTCAATTTTAAGCCAGTCTTAAAGCTGCCCAGCAAAAATCCAAGTCCACTTGCAGCTTTTTCAAACATTAAAACGTGTACACAAAAGCTATTTCAAATGTTTTATCCACTATTTCAGTACTCTGTCAGTATGAGAGAGCGGTGAGATCAGTCTCGTTGGGTCAACTGGACCAATTAGCTGTTTATCTAGCCATTTGTTTCAGTCTTTGTGACAGTGCAGGTAAAATCAATTCATCACAAACAAAGCCCAAATCTGTGTCGCCACGGTTTTGCCGTAGACACGCCTCTTTTCCCATTATGCCTTTGAAATGGAGCCACACAGAAAGAAGAATAAGCCACTCCGACAACTGCAGGTCCACTTCTTTCTCTCCCTCCCTCTATTTATTTGCACACGCTCCAGTGTTCTGTCACACACTGTTGTTGTCTAAGATGGCACCCCCTGAAACAGAAAGAAACGGAAAGCATGTTACACAACTACTAGATTACATCAATAACATTAAACAACACCACAAACTTAAACCATTAGTAATTACACACACACACACAAAACCTCACACCATCACTAACACAAATGCAGCCATGAAAAAGCTAGTAGTGTTGCAAGGTATGACAATAATATGTTCTTTACATGGCTAGTTGTTGCAAGCCAGAGCAGAATTGTGTATGTCTAGGGAGTGGCAGGTTGTGTTGAAACCTGACCATTTTGTCAACTCTACTCCATCTTCATTTCACAACAATGACTAACCAGGAAAAGGGTGTGTCTAAAAGCGTATCTTTCCTTCTTACACACAAACACAACCTCTCTTGCACTCTCTCTCTCACACACACACAATGGTATTCATAACAGAGCCCTCTTATCCACACAGATCTCATGTAACACCTGAGGGAAAACTCCTGTTCCATTAGAACACTGAAAACAGATCCTAGGTAATAGAGAGCAATAGTACCTGGCCGTGTGGTGCCAGGATAACAACCTCTCCCTCAACGTGACCAAGACAAAGGAGATGATTGTGGACTACAGGAAAAAAAAGAGGACTGAGCACGCCCCCATTCTCATCGACGGGTCTGTAGTGGAACAGGTTGAGAGCTTCAAGTTCCTTGGTGTCCACATCACCAACAAACTATCATGGTCCAAACACACCAAGACAGTCGTGAAGAGGGCACGACAAAGCCTATTCCCCCTCAGGAGACTGAAAATATTTGGCACGGGTCCTCAGATCCTCAAAAAATTCTACAGCTGCACCATCGAGAGCATCCTGACTGGGTGCATCACCGCCTGGTATGGCAACTGCTTGGCCTCCGACCGCAAGGCACTACAGAGGGTAGTGCGAACGGCCCAGTACATCACTGGGGCCAAGCTTCCTGCCATCCAGGACCTCTATACCAGGCGGTGTCAGAGGAAGGCCCTCAAAATTGTCAAAGACTCCAGCCACCCTAGTCATAGACTGTTCTCTCTGCTACCGCACGGCAAGCGGTACCGGAGTGCCAAGTCTAGGTCCAATAGACTTCTCAACAGCTTCTACCCCCAAGCCATAAGACTCCTGAACAGCTAATCATGGCTACCCAGACTATTTGCACTGCCCTCCCACCCCATCTTTTTATGCTGCTGCTACTCTGTTAATTATTTATGCATAGTCACTAACTCTACCCACATGTACATATTACTTCAACTACCTCAACTAGCCGGTGCCCCCGCACATTGACTCTGCACCGGTACCCCCCTGTATATATAGCCTCCCTACTGTTATTTTACTTCTGCTCTTTTTTTCTCAACACTTTTTTGTTGTCGTTTTATTTTTACTTTTTTATAAAAAATAAATGCACTGTTGGTTAAGGGTTGTAAGTAAGCATTTCACTGTAATGTCTGCACCTGTTGTATTCGGTGCAAGTGGCCAATAACATTTGATTTGATTTGATTAGTAATGGCGTGTTTTTTAGGCCCTAATTCTTACTGTGGAATGCAGAGTTTGGTTTTCGCCAGGCATAAATGGGACCCATCTCGTCCAAAGAGTTGACTCAAGTTTGCCAAAAAGCACCTGGATGATCAACAAGACTCTTGGAAGAACGTTCTATGGACAGATGATTCAAAAGTATAACTTTTTGGACGACATGGTTCCAGTAATGCCTGGCGAAAACCAAACTCTGCATTCCACAGTAAGAACATCATACCAAAGGTCAAGCATGGTGGTGGTGGTGTGATGGTTTGGGGTTGCTTTGCTGCCTCAGGACCTGGACGACTTGCCTTAATAGAAGGAACCATGAAATCTGCTCTGTATCAGAGAATTCTACAGGAGAATGTCAGACCATCCGTCTGTGAGCTGAAGCTGAAGCGCAGCAAGACAATGATCCAAAACACACAATCAAGTATACATGAAAATTGCTAAAAAGCAACAAATTGGAAGTTTTGGAATGGCCTAGTCAAAGTCCAGACCTAATCCCAATTGAGATGTTGTGGCAGGACTTGAACCGAGCAGTTCATGCTTGAAAACCCACACGTCACTGAGTTAAAGCAGTTCTGCATGGAAGAGTGGGCCAAAATTCCTCCACAGCGACGTGAGAGACTGATCAACAACTACAGGAAGCATTTGGTTGGAGTCATTGCAGCTAAAGGTGGCACACCCAGTTATTGAGTGTAAGGGGGCAATTACTTTTTCACACAGGGGAATTTGGTGTTGCATAACTTTGTTTATGAAATAAATATGTTATTGTGTTATTTGTTCACTTATGTTCCCTTCATCTAATATTAGGTTTTGGTTGAAGATCTGATAACATTCAGTATCACAAATATGCAAAAGTAGAGAAAATTAGAAAGGGGGCAAATACTTTTTCATAGCACTGTATGTCATCACACTGCATATGAGTCACTCATGATTTGAAACGCAATCAAGCATTTTCATTATAAAATAAAGCGACCCTTGAATAATTAGCATATACAATAAATAAACTCTTCCATTTCAGAAATTGCATTCACGAATGAATGTGACTGTTTAGTCTTTGCTGTAATAAAGGCTTTACAAAAACACATTACAACAGACTCTCTGGTAGGCTTATAATTTATTTAGTGTTGTTTACATTATTCCAAACGGTCAGAAATGTTTTATTGTAATCTAACAGCACCTGTTTGGCACACATGGTCCTCTGTAGCTCAGCTGGTAGAGCACGGCGCTTTAAACGCCAAGGTAGTGGGTTCGATCCCCGGGACCACCCATACACAAAAATGTATGCACGCATGACTGTAAGTCGCTTTGGATAAAAGCGTCTGCTAAATGGCATATTATTATTATTTATATTATGACGCAGCGCTTGCTCCTTACCTTCTTTTTCTTGATCTCCAGTATTTTCCACAACTTGTCAAATTTATTCCACACATAATTCCCCTTTAGCTCCTGAGCAACTAGTAAACATTCCCCCGTTTTGAGTTTATTGGTCACGTCCTCTGCATCCATTTTGCTGTTCAGAGTGTGTTATAACCAATTTATTGATGTGATTATGATATGCTACAGGCCAGGCCCTATTGATCACGTGCATGCAATGCATACATGTCACTTAAAAGAGAGCTAGGGTTGAGGGAGTTATTACTAAACAAATAACTTTTCAGTCAGAAATGGCTGTAATTATGTTGCAGCTTCAGCAACATGGACAGCGCAATAAACACTGTCGAAGTTCTGTAGTGGTCGCTGCAGCATGGAGGAGAGAGAGACAACGGGTGCTAGTCACACAGTCACTTGCTATCATTTTTATTAACACAGCACACCAAGTCTGAGCACAAACAAATCAATTGCGGTCGGACTCCCTCTAGTCATGTGTCTTCATTATTTCATCAAACAGTGCACTTAAAGCATCAGACAAGCTGTGCATATAGTTGATTTGATTAAAACACATAGGCTATGTCTATATATGGAAAAATACACATTTTAACATTTCAACCAATCGATTGGTCGAAAGAACAGATGACTCTCGGTCGACCAAGATTTATTTTAGTCGGGGACAGCCCTAATTAAAAATGACTTTGTAATGTTATCTACCCACTAACTAAACCCCACAGACAATATAGACAATAATTCTGACCTTCATGGGGGTCATATTGAGGTAATTTTGACCATAGTCCAGCGCCTACGCAAAGAAATTGTGGACTTTTATAGAGCCACCAAATTTTTAAACACAGCTAGGGAATATCTAAAGAAGTATTTTTGGCCGACCGCCATTTCCAATATGGCCGCCCCACCAGCTGCATGAGACCATATTGGACATCATTAAAATGTTTAAAGAGGGTCTGGAAAACGCAATAAAATGGCCCAAACATGCCATATATACACGTATCCTTTAAAGTTTTACTAGAAGTGTCGAAAACGTGTGACAAATTACTGTTTGTTTTCTCAATGTTTGAATGGCTAGTTCCAATAGGCATAGTTTACATGTAAACACTACAATCATGTGGCGTTCCCTGAAGTCTATGGATTGCATTGATATACAGTACCAGTCAAAAGTTTGGACACACCTACTCATTCAAGGGTTTTTCTTGATTTTTTACTATTTTCTATATTGTAGAATAATAGTGAAGACAAAAAACTATGAAATAACACATATGGAATCATGTAGTAACCAACAAAGTGTTAAATCAAAATATATTTTATATTTGAGATTCTTCAAATAGCCACCCTTTGCCTTGACAACTTTGCACACTCTTGGCATTCTCTCAACCAGCTTCATGAGGTAGTCACCTGGAATGCATTTCAATTAACATGTGTGCATTCTTAAAAAGTCAATTTGTGGAATTTCTTTCCTTCTTAATGCGTTTGAGCCAATCTGTTGTGTTGTGACAAGTTAGGGCGGGTATACAGAAGATGGTCTTTTACCAAATAGGGCTAAGTCCATATTATGGCAAGAACAGCTCAAATAAGCAAAGAGAAAGGACAGTCCATCATTACTTTAAGACATCAAGGTCAGTCAATCCTGAAATTTTCAAGAACTTTGAAAGTTTTAAGTGCAGTCGCAAAAACCATCAAGCTCTATGATGAAACTGGCTCTCATGACCGCCACAGGAATGGAAGACCCAGAGTTACCTCTGCTGCAGAGGATAAGTTCATTAGAGTTACCAGCCTCAGAAATTGCAGCCCAAATAAATGCTTCACAGAGTTCAAGTAACAGACACTTCAACATCAACTGTTCAGAGGAGACGGCATGAATCAGGCCTTCATGGTCGAATTGCTGCACAGAAACCACTACTAAAAAGGACACCAATAAGAAGAAGAGACCTGCTTGGGCCAAGAAACACGAGCAATGGACATTAGACCGTTGGAAATTTGTCCTTTGGTCTGGAGTCCAAATTTGAGATTTTTGGTTTCAACCGCTGTGTCTTTGTGAGACGCGGTGTGGGTGAACGGATGATCTCTGCATGTGTATCCCCCACTGTAAAGCATGGAGGAGGAGGTGTTATGGTGTGGGGGTGCTTTTCTGGTGATACTGTCTGATTTATTTCGAATTCAAGGCACACTTAACCAGCATGGCTGCCACAGCATTCTACAGTGATATGCCATTCTATCATTTGTTTATCAACAGGACAATGACCCAACACACCTCCAGGCTGTGTAAGGGCTATTTTACCAAGAAGGAGAGTGATTGAGTGCTGCATCAGATGACCTGGCCTCCACAATCCCCCGACCTCAACCCAATTGAGATGGTTTGGGATGAGTTGGACCGCAGAGTGAAGGAAAAGCAGCCAACAAGTGCTCAGCATATGTGGGAACTCCTTCAAGACTGTTGGAAAAGCATTCCAGGTGAAGCTGATTGAAAGAATTCCAAGAGAGTGCAAAGCTGTCTCAAATATAAAATATATTATGATTTGTTTAACATTTTTTGTTTACTACATGATTCGATGTGTTGATAGTTGATGTCTTCACTATTATTCTACAATGTGAAAAATAGTAAAAATAAAGAAAACCCCTTGAATGAGTAGGTGTGTCCAAACTTTTGACCTGTGGTAAATTCAATTGACTGGACATGATTTGGAAAGGCAAGCACCTGTCTACATAAAGGTCCCACAGTTGAAAGTGCATGTCAGAGCAAACCAAGCCATGAGGCCGAAGGAATTGTCTGTAGAGCTCAGAGAAAGGATTGTGTCGAGGCACAGATCTCGGGGAGGGTACCAAAAAATGTCTGCACCATTGAAGGTCCCCAAGAACACAGTGGCCTCCATCATTCTTAAATGGAAGAAGTTTGGAACCACCAAGACTCTTCCTAGAGCTGGCCGCCCGGCCAAACTGAGCAATCGGGGGAGAAGGGCCTTGGTCAGGGAAGCCTGAATGACAAGCGTCACGTCTAGAGGAAACCTGACACCATCCCTACGGTGAAGCATGGTGGTGGCAGCATCATGCTGTGTGGATGTTTTTCAGCGGCAAGGACTGGGAGACTAGTCAGGATCGAGGGAAAGATGAACGGAGCAAAGTACAGAAAGATAATTGATGAAAACATGCTCCGAACGCTCAGGACCTCAGATTGGGCTGAAGGTTCACCTTCCAACAGGACAAAGACCCTAAGCACACAGCCAAGACAAAGCATGAGTGGCTTCGGGACAAGTCTCTGAATGTCCTTGAGTTGCCCAGCCAGAGCCTGGACTTGAACCCGATCTAACATCTCTGGAGAGACCTAAAAATAGCTGTGCAGTGACACTCCCCATCCAACCTGACAGCTTGAGAGGATCTGCAGAGAATAAGAGGAAACCTCCACAAATACAGGTGTGCCAAGCTTGTAGCATCATACCCAAGACTCAATGCTGTAATCGCTGCCAAAAGGTGCTTCACCAACGTACTGAGTAAAGGGTCAGAATACTTATGTAAATGTATTATTTTAGTTTTTTTTTTTTAAATACATTTGCAAAAATATCTAAAAACCTGTTTTTTATTTGTAATTATGGGGTAGTGTGTGTAGATTAATGAGGGGGAAAAACAATGTCATCCATTTTAGAATAAGGCTGTAACGTAACAAAATGTGGAAAAAGTGAAGGGGTCTGAATACTTTCCGAATGCACTGTAGCTACCTCAATTACCTTGTACCCCTGCACATCGACTCAGTACTGGTACTCCCTGTATATAGCCATGTTATTTTTACTCGTTATTCACTGTGTATTTTAATTGAAAAAGAATTACATTGTTTTACCCACTTCATACTGTATTATATATGTATTAGCCTATATGCATATACTGTATTCTAGTCAAGGCTCATCCTATAGAGCTACTGCTGTACACAACTTTTCTATTCATATACTGTCCACAATGTCTATACACACCATTATATACACATACAGTGGGGAGAACAAGTATTTGATACACTGCCGATTTTGCAGGTTTTCCTACTTACAAAGCATGTAGAGGTCTGTAATTTTTATCATAGGTACACTTCAACTGTGAGAGACGGAATCTAAAACAAAAATCCAGAAAATCACATTGTATGATTTTTAAGTAATTAATTTGCATTTTATTGCATGACATAAGTATTTGATCACCTACCAACCAGTAAGAATTCCGGCTCTCACAGACCTGTTAGTTTTTCTTTAAGAAGAGCTCCTGTTCTCCACTCATTACCTGTATTAACTGCACCTGTTTGAACTCGTTACCTGTATAAAAGACACCTGTCCACACACTCAATCAAACATACTCCAACCTCTCCACAATGGCCAAGACCAGAGAGCTGTGTAAGGACATCAGGGATAAAATTGTAGACCTGCACAAGGCTGGGATGGGCTACAGGACAATAGGCAAGCAGCTTGGTGAGAAGGACAACTGTTGGCGCAATTATTAGAAAATGGAAGAAGTTCAAGATGACGGTCAATCATCCTCTGTCTGGGGCTCCATGCAAGATCTCACCTCGTGGGGCATCAATGATCATGAGGAAGGTGAGGGATCAGCCCAGAACTACACGGCAGGACCTGGTCAATGACCTGAAGAGAGCTGGGACCACAGTCTCAAAGAAAACCATTAGTAACACACTACGCCGTCATGGATTAAAATCCTGCAGCGCATGCAAGGTCCCCCTGCTCAAGCCAGCGCATGTCCAGGCCCGTCTGAAGTTTGCCAATGACCATCTGGATGATCCAGAGGAGGAATGGGAGAAGGTCATGTGGTCTGATGAGACAAAAATAGAGCTTTTTGGTCTAAACTCCACTCGCCGTGTTTGGAGGAAGAAGAAGGATGAGTACAACCCCAAGAACACCATCCCAACCGTGAAGCATGGAGGTGGAAACATCATTCTTTGGGGATGCTTTGCTGCAAAGGGGACAGGACGACTGCACCGTATTGAGGGGAGGATGGATGGGGCCATGTATCGCGAGATCTTGGCCAACAACCTCCTTCCTTCAGTAAGAGCATTGAAGATGGGTCGTGGCTGGGTCTTCCAGCATGACAACGACCCGAAACACACAGCCAGGGCAACTAAGGAGTGGCTCCGTAAGAAGCATCTCAAGGTCCTGGAGTGGCCTAGCCAGTCTCCAGACCTGAACCCAATAGAACATCTTTGGAGGGAGCTGAAAGTCTGTATTGCCCAGCGACAGCCCCAAAACCTGAAGGATCTGGAGAAGGTCTGTATGGAGGAGTGGGCCAAAAACCCTGCTGCAGTGTGTGCAAACCTGGTCAAGACCTACAGGAAACGTATGATCTCTGTAATTGCAAACAAAGGTTTCTGTACCAAATATTAAGTTCTGCTTTTCTGATGTATCAAATACTTATGTCATGCAATAAAATGCAAATTAATTACTTAAAAATCATACAATGTGATTTTCTGGATTTTTGTTTTAGATTCCGTCTCTCACAGTTGAAGTGTACCTATGATAAAATTACAGACCTCTACATGCTTTGTAAGTAGGAAAACCTGCAAAATCGGCAGTGTATCAAATACTTGTTCTCCCCACTGTATATTTACATTCCAGAATGTCTGGGATTTGTGTTTCTTACTGCACTGTTTATTTATTTTATATTATTTGTTGGAGCTAGACACATTAGCATTTCGCTGCACATGCGAGAACATCTGCAAAATATGTGTACGCAAGTAATGCGACCAATAGCATTGTATTTGATTTGATTTATTCCTTGTGTCACTATTTCTATTTTATCTTTAACTCTGCATTGTTGGAAAAGGACCCGTAAGTAAGCATTTCACTGTTAAACTACACCTGTTGTTTACGAAGCATGTGACAAATAACATTTGATTTATTTTGAGTACCACGTAGCTCAGTTGGTAGAGCATGGGCACGGCAGGGTTGTGGGTTTGATTCCCACAGAGGACCAGTACGAAAAAATTATTCAAATGTATGCACTCACTACTGTAAGTCGCTCTGGATAAAAGTGTCTGCTAAAAATGACTAAAATGTAAAATGTTATGAGGTGTACAAGGCAGGTTCCTTATCACATTTCTTAAAATTGACACGACAGAATATCATGTTCTATATCGTGGAGCTCCGCCCCATAGGGGAGCTCTGCTCCTAATGGTTTACCCTCTGCCCTAAGGCAGCAGCAGCCTGAGACAAAATTATGCACACACCTACAGCCAATAGGAGTACAGGTGTCCCTATAAGAGGGGACGCTTCCCCTCAATCAGCCTCCCTCCCTTTTTCTTCAGCGACTGGATGACTAGACTGAAGAGCCAAGAAGAGACGAAGCACGAAGACTCAGGACGAAAACGCCGTTGATATTCCAGTCATCAACGTCGTCTAAATGAGCACACCGGGTGATTTTCCCCCCCAAAAAGCTATTTTCAGAGCTCAGTGCAGATGCACCTCCATGGCGGCCGGTGACCACCACGACTTATGTTTCGTGTGTTTGGGATCCCAGCATGCCAAGGAGGGCGTCTGCAGTCCCCCGAATTGCGCCTCCTGCGCCCTCCTTTCTTTAAAGGAGAGGAAGCAGCGTTGGGCGTTTTTCAGGGAGGACATCCCCCTTGAGGATGTGTTGTCGATACTAGCCTCTGCTTCAGAGGCGTCGTCCAACGGCGCAGACTCGGGGGAAGATGGGGATTTTGAGGAAGGGTCTGGCATTCCAATGGAACAGTCGGACCCCGTCCCTCATACTTTCAAGCCCCCCTTTCCTCTGGAGAGCGAGAGGGCTTGTAGTCCCTATAGCGAAGGGGATACGAGCTCTGAGAGATCAGAAGCTCTCTCTTTCGCTGCAGCCTCTCTGAGAGCGGATTTTCCGGGTCTCATTGAGAGAGCTGCTCAACGGCTGGCAATAAGCCTGCCCCCTCTTCCCCTCCGCACCGGAGGTTGATATGATGGAGGGCGGTCCTTATTCCAGGCCGAGGAAGGCGGCAGAGCCAGTGGCTCCTGCCATGCCTTCTTTGGCTAGGTACGTTGGAGGCTCGTGGGAGGCACCTTTAGCGGCGCGTTCGCCTGTAAAAGCGTATCTCCCATTCACGAGAGTGGAAGGAAGGTTCCAGGGTCAGGGGATCCCCAGGTTAGAGAGCGCCATGGCGGCGTATCTCATACCGGGTTCGAGCCCTTGGCCCTCTTCCAAGAAGGCCACGTTGCCATCCCAGAAGGACCGACTCACAGCGTCGCTGTTGGAGAAGTATTTTGGGTTGGGAGCCCAAGCTGTAGCAGCAGCTAACAACATTGCCCTCTTGGCGGCCTCTCTGTCCCGTTTAACCACGGGTAAGACAGAGATGGCACCAGAGGAGGTGGAGGAGGCGTCCAGGATTTCTGGCGCCATACTCCACCTTACACAGGCGTCCGCAGTCTGCGCGGGGAGATCCATGGCCACTTCGGTGGTCGGGGAACGACACCTCTGGTTGTCTTTGACTTCCATGAAAGAGGCAGACAGGACGTCTCTCTTGAACGCCCCCCTCTCTGACGACGGCCTCTTTGGGGTCGCAGTCAAAGAGGCGACGGAGCGTTTTTCGAAGTTGGAGGAGGAGAAGAAGCAGTTGGCCAAGCACCTGCCGTTGGCAGGACGACTCGGCCCCCCTCCTCCCCAAAGGCCATCTACCTCCGCCCCTCTAAGTAGACCGGGATCTACGACGAGGCGGCGTAATCGGCGTCATCCGGCGGCCACGAGCAGCAAGGGAGCGGGCTCGGCCCTCCCAGCAGCTACGGTAGCCCCACTACAGCCGGCGAGGGAGGTGACGAGGAAGCCGACCTGGCCCTCCAAGGGAGGCAAGAGGAGGCGTACGTGACGGGACGCGGGGAGAGGATGGAGGACGATCGATGGTGTCGAACGCGCCCACTGTTCCCCCCCACCCTTCGGTTGAAGGGACGGGGTGCTGATGTAAATGCTTTTGTTGATGTGTTTAATAAAGAGTTGGCTCCACCTGACTTTGTCAAAAAAGAGCCTATTTTCCATAATACGTCCGAGAGCGTTCAAATCTCACCCTCTCTTCCTTACCACTCTAAGAGCCGTTCAGCCCACCGAGGGTGCGTTGCTGAACAGGCACTAAGAGTAGGTATCCAGAAGACCTCAATCAGGTCGTCACATCACACTTCACGTATAAGAAGTGCTTTACATAGAAGGCAGCAGTTCTGACAGATTCGGACGCAGCCGCTATTTGGGGATGGCGCACTAGTACAGACTAAGGTCTCCACTAGTACGAGCCAGACCCATGCTGCGTTCACGGAGGGCACGATTACCGCGGTCACCAAGGTGCCCAGAGTATCGGCGCCCCCAGGCATTGTAACACAGCAGCTATCTGGGGACGGCGCATTATCGCAGACCAAGGTCTCGGTTAATGCGATTCAGACCCATGCTACGTTCACGGAGGGCAGGATTACTAGCGTTATGGGTATAACCAAAGTATCAGCTCCCCTGACAGAACGAGCCAGTACTCACCACACTGAGCGTGAATCAACCCACCAGGGGTGCAGAGTTGAACACACACAGAAGGTGAAAGTTAAGAAGGTATCAAGGCGCCGTCTTGTTTTACCTCATAGAGACCTCATACTACAGACTTCTAGGAGTACTGTAGTGAAGGGCTCTGATAGCGAATTGCAGTCACCTAAGATGACGCAATCGCTCGCTGGGGATGGTGCCCTGCCGCAGGCTGTGGCCCTCGGTCAGCGCAATTCAGACCCGCGATGCGTTCAAGGAGGGCAGGAATACGACGGTTACGGGTTTAACTGACGTCCCTACTCCTCTTTCTTTCTCAGAACGCATTTCCTCTCCCTTTCACGGGAGGCCCACCTTGGGCTGTTCCACCACTTCAATGTCGGGGAACAGTGGCGGTAAGGGCCATAGAGGAATACAGGTCCTTCCTACTGGATGCACCACAGCTTCGCGCCCAGCCACTTTCTCTGCATTGCTGGCAGTGGCGAAGAAGCTGCACCCTCTCACGCTGGCTAGAACAGACGTTGCAGAAGGGTTATGCTCTCCAATTCCACCGGACCCCACCCCCGTTCAGGGGAGTGGTGGAGACGGTGATGAAGACGCCAGACAAAGTGGCCGCTCTGATGACAGAGATTACGGAACTTTTGGCGAAGGAGGCGGTGACAGTAGTTCCCCGGGAGCAAAGGGCTATATTCGCCTTATTTCCTAGTGCCCAAAAAGACGGGAGGAGTGAGGCCGATTTTGGATTTACGCATTCTCAACGAGAGCATAACCAAACGGCCCTTCCGAATGCTAACGACAAAACGCCTGCTGGAATGTGTCCAGAAAGGGGATTTTTGTACGAGCATAGACCTAAAGGACACGTACTTTCATGTGCCGGTTCAGCCGCGTCACAGGAAGTTTCTGCGGTTCGCCTTTCAAGGGGTGGCGTACGAATACACGAGGATGCCATTTGGGTATGCCCTGGCACCTCGCACATTTTCCAAGTGTGTGGAGGCGGCATTGGAACCGTTGCGTCGTCAGGGAATACGGCTACTAGCCTACCTGGACGACCTACTGGTTCTCGCCCGTCAGCAGAGCTGGCGATCACTCACACAACACAGACAGTGATGCATCTCACAAGTCTGGGGTTTGCTGTGAATTGGAAAAAGAGCGCGCCCTGGCCCACTCATCAGATTGTCTACCTGGGGATACAGCTAGACACTGTGAGGATGAGGGCTCGAATTTCGGACCCCGAAGGGTAGCCTTGTTGCTAGCCCTAAGGAAGTGTCGTCCGAATCACACGGTGACGGGCGCTGTCAATCATGTCACTTTTGGGTCTCATGTCGTCAGCCCACTCTGTGGTTCCGCTGGGACTCCTGCACATGCGCAGGACGAGCGATGGTTCGGCCAACTAAGACTAGACCCATTGCGTCAACGTCATCGGTTGGTGGTGGTTCCCCTCTCGCTCAGTGCAGACCTAAACTATTGGAGAAACTTGCGCGTTCTCACGCACGGAGTCCCGGTAGGAAAGGTGTCCTCTCACATCCCAGTATTCACGGATCGTCCCTGACGGGATGGGGAGGGACATGTCAGACACAAGCGATAGGAGGTGTGTGGCCTCAATCAGGTCGTCACATCAACCTCCTGGAGTTGGAAACGGTTCGACTGGTTCTGACCCACTTCGCGTCTACCCTTCGGGGGTCGCGATGTGCTGGTCTGGTCAGACAACCGGACCACAGTAGCCCACATAAATCGCCAGGGAGGAGTCAGGTCTCCTGCTCTCCATCGGGCGGCAGAGGAATTGTGGCTGTGGGCTCACGAGCACCTTCGCTCATTGAGAGCAGCACACATTCCGGGCTACTTGAACGTAGGAGCAGACCTCATGTCAAGAGGGGGTCCTCGAGACGACGAGTGGTGTCTGCATCCAGACATTGTTCTCCAGATTTGGGAACAATTCGGGAGAGCCGAGGTGGACCTATTCGCGTCACGCGTGAACGCGCAATGTCCTCTGTGGTTCTCTCTGAGGGAACAGGACGAACCGCCACTGGGAAGGGACGCCTTTGCGCACCAACCGTGGCCGAGAGTTCTCCTGTATGCATTCCCTCCGCTGTCCTGCATTCTCCCACTGCTAGCCAGGGTGAGGTCAGGGGGCTGTCAGTGATACTGATAGCGCCCGATCGCCCGGGGGCTCTGTGGTTTGCGGAGATGAGTCAGATGTTGATTGCGCCACCTTGGCCAATTCCACATCGACGGGACGCGTTGTCTCAGGCGGCTGGCACGATAGGGAAATTGCCCATAATCGGCCAACCACTGAAGGCCTGGCTGCTGAGAGGGACAGGCTAGAGCGCCGTGGGTTATCTGATGCGGTGATCAGGACCATACAGGGTTCACGTGCCAGTTCCACTTCTAAGATATATGCCAGTAGATGGAACGTGTTTTCACGATGGTGTGTCACACAAAGTGTGGACCCCATGAGCTGTCAGGTGGAGAGTATTCTCTCTTTTCTGCAGCTCATGTTTGATAAGCAAAAATCGCCTGCCACGATTAGAGTGTTTGCAGCAGCGATTTCCAGCTTGTCATGAGGGTTTTGGCAGAGACAATGTCTTTAGTCACCCTCTAGTGAAACGCTTCCTATTAGGAAACAGCGGCGACTTAGGCCAACACCTAGAGTCACGCTTCCTCAGTGGGATTTGGCTTTGGTACTCGAAGCGCTATGTAAGTCGCCGTTCGAGCCATTGAATCAAATACCCCTCAAGATGCTGTCTATCAAGACAGCACTGTTGCTCGCTTTGACTACAGCTAAGCGGGTCAGTGATTTGTGTGCTCTTTCGACGAGACCTGACTGCCTGGCCATCAATGGTGACCTGAGCAGAGCAGTGTTACGTCCTAACCCGGCATTTGTGCCGAAGGTTATTAAGAGTTCATATAGGTCACAGACCGTGGAGCGGTGGGCTTTTTCTCCTCCTCCTCATAGAGAGAGGAGTGAGGAAAAGCTCCATCGCCTGTGCCCGGTACGCGCTTTGGCGTGTTACGTCGAGCGCACAGCAGCGATTAGGTCATCGCCTCAGTTGTTTGTGTGTCACGGTGCGGCTGCACTAGGTAGACCACTTTCAAAACAGAGGCTGTCTCACTGGCTTTGCGAAGGCATTGAGACAGCTTATGAGGCAGCAGGGCGGCAATTGCCTCAGGGTATCAGAGCTCACTCCACTCGTGGAGTAGCGGCTTCTACTGCCCTTTTTAGAGGAACGGGAGTAGAGGATATCTGTAGAGCAGCATCCTGGTCGACGCCGTCTCCATTTATCCGTTTCTATCTCTTAGATATGTCTTCCAATTCTCTGGCTCGATCTGTACTCAGCGTGGCTGAAGGGAGATCTTGAGCAAGAAGGAGAGGAGAAGCAGGACTGTGGACACAGGTTTCCATCAGGTCCGCTTTTGGTTAGGAAGACGTGTCTTTAACAGATGTGTTTTCTAACTCTTTGGCTCGGTCTGTACTCAGCATAGCTGAAGGGAGATCTGGAGCTAGGAAGAGAGGGAAAAGCAGGACTATGGACTGGGTTTCCATCAGGTCCGCTTTGGATGAGAAAACATATTTTGTGGCATGAATCCTGACTGACAAGCTCAGTACAGTAGAGGCATGCGTGGATTAACAGAATATGAGGTCATCTATCTGCTCGCTCAGTTAGTATGACTCATGTTTTGTTCCTGCCCACTAATCTCTGGGATTCCATTGAGTGAGTGAGGCGGTCTACCGCGTTCATAATGTAGAGTGACATTTGATGTCATTCCATTAGTGGTCGGTAGTGTTTTCACAGGATATTGAGGCACATCGATCTGCTAGTACAGATTAGTATGGCTTCTATTCTGGTGATCTGCCCACTAGTCATTGGCATTGCCATTGGACTAAGTGGGGCGGGTCTTTTAACCGATGACGCGGTATATTGTGACGCCCGTAGGGGTTTTTAGTTGCAGTACTGCGGGACTCGGTTACAGCCATTGCTGGGCCTGACTTTCTCGTTTTGATGGGAAGTGTTAGGCTCGGCAGGGAGTACATTTTGGAGCGCTACGCTCCGCCTTAAACCATTAGGAGCAGAGCTCCCCATGGGGGCGGAGCTCCACGATATAGAACGATTAGTTCCGGAGTGTAACTCCAGTTCTATGAGTGGAGCGGAGCCCCATAGGACTTAAGGCCCTGCCGACCCTCTCTAGTCTCGCTGAAGATAAATATCTCGGGAGGCTGATTGAGGGGAAGCGTCCCCTCTTATAGGGACACCTGTACTCCTATTGGCTGTAGGTGTGTGCATAATTTTGTCTCAGGCTGCTGCTGCCTTAGGGCAGAGGGTAAACCATTAGGAGCAGAGCTCCCCTATGGGGCTCCGCTCCACTCATAGAACTGGAGTTACACTCCGGTAACTAATCGTTATACGTCATTGCAATCTGTAGACTTCAGAAAACACCCATATAACTTTAGAGAGTGTTTATATGTAAAAAATTGGAACTAGCCATGAAAACATTGACAAAAACAGTGATTAGGCACACTTTTTCACCACTTTTCTACTAAAATGTTAAAGGACACCTATATGGCATATTTGGGCAATTTGAACCTCATTGTGGATGGCTACTTCTTGTCCTCATGCTAGCCTGTACAGACAAATATCACTTCAGAAACGTCAAAATAAAAATGTGATATGGCCGGTAGGGGTGGGCGGTATACCGGTATGAATGTGAATACCGGTATGACGTTGTGCCATGATATGGATTTTGCCAAATCGTGCATATCATTGTAAATTAATGTATGAAATAAGGCGGGGGTTTTTCCGTTCAAATTTTCTGTCGAGTGATACAGCCTATTGGGCTACTTCAAATTGTTTATTTTACTAGAAACATAGCCTTTTTTAGCAAAGAAAAAACTAGAAGCATGGACGTTACACGCAATCTGCCTGCCAATCAAAGTCAACAAACAAGCACGTGCAACTGCAGAATAAGCAAACATTTAGTTTAGTAAACTCCTTTCGTTTGCAAAAGTGTCAGAAAATCAAGCATCGAGGATAACTGAAGACAAGGAAAATAACGCTATTGAGGTTGATTTGCAGGACGAGGAAGAATTGGTTCGAAAAAAGGGGGTCTCTGTCGTTTGGAACTGGTTTGGCTTTAAGATATCCGACCTCGACCAACAAACAGTACTGTGTAAATTGTGTCGACGCATTGTGCTAGCCAAAGGTGGAAACACCAGCAATCTTTTTCACCACCTGAAACCCCTGCATGTGCGCGAATATGAAGAATCTACCAGAATGCGTGCAACAAACCCCTAGAGCAGCGAAGCAAGTCCCAAGACATCATCAAGCCAGACCCGCACTCAGCTGTCACTCAAGGCATCATTCGTTAGTTATGACAAGAAGAGCAAGAAGTGGAATGAGATAACGTGTGCAATTACGTATCACATAGCGAACGACATGGAACCTATTGAAACTGTGGAGAAAGACGGTTTCAGAAAGTTGATTCGAACTCTAGACCCAAGATACGAGACCCCGAGCCGTAAATACTTCAGCAAAATATGTCTGCCAGAACTCTACACAGAATGTCGGGACAGAGTTGCCAACGAAATCCGTAACGCTGCATTCTACTCTACCACTGCCGACTTATGGTCAAGCCGGCCACATAGCCATAAAATAGCCTCACGATTCATTACATTGACGACAACTGGAAGCTGCAAAGCAAATGCCTTCAGACCTCTTATTTCCCAGACGACCACACCGGATAAATAATTGCAGCTGGGCCGAGGGAGGCACTTTCATCCTGGGGCTTGAAAGAGTCGCGTCAAGTATGTATGACTACCGACAGCGGATCGAACATGGTCAAAGCATTGGAGCTGAACAAATGGACAAGACTAGGGTGTTTCGGATACAGGCTACACATTGCTATTGGTAAGTTTCAACGTCCAAAACACATAGAGCTAGGTAGAAATATAACGTCACTTAAAAACAACAACATAAAATGCACAATAACTGTTGTATTCCTTATCTCCTCTGTTTAAAGTTAGAGCTGACTACACTGCCTGATCCTTCTTATACGTTAAACCGGATATATACAGCTATGCAAATCTAGAATATTTGTAATTTGTAAATGTGTGCAATATCCAAACATTACATGGATTACATTGCTTTTATTTATAATTGATACATTAGCCTATGGTTTCAATATATGAATCTATCCTCTCTTTCAATAATAGCCTACCCAATAAATAATCCAGTTTTCTAAAGCAACATAGCTCTCTTAATCACAACAGTTGTTTGTAAATCTATAGATGGATTAAATTTGTAATCATATCCAGTGTCCATGCTGTAAATTGTTGTAATTACAGCAGATGCTATGTTATTTCTATTGAATAATTGTGATTCATATGTAACTATTTTTCACCTTTTTATTTTGCAGAGAGGAGTGTCCAAAACGAACCTCGGGTTTCCCGGGCCACAGGAGTGTGCAAGAAAGTGGTCAGCACATTTTCCTCTAGTTGGAAGAAGCAGAAGGTCCTGACAAGTGCACAGGATAAACTGAGCCTGCCCCTCCACAAGCTCATCACGGAATCCCTGACAAGGCGGGGATCTCGACTGCAGATGATGGAAAGAGTCCTGGAGCAGGAAAAGGCCATCACACAAATCCTGGCAGCAGACAAAAAAAAAACACTTCACCTTGCACCCTCCTGGCAAGACATTGAGGTCTTTGAATCTATCACGGCAGCACTTAAGCCCCTCCAGGATTTCACAGATGCCCTGTCAGGAGAGACATACGTGAGTGTGTCCTATCTGAAGCCGGTCCTCCATTTGTTCAAGGCGGAAGTTCTGAAATCAAATGAGGGCGAAGCCAAACTGACCGGAGAGATTAAGATGAGGATCCTCAATTACGTGAATGACAAATACACTTACCCTGAAACAAATGAGCTGCTCACCATGGCTACCTTTCTGGACCCAAGGTTCAAGACCACCTACATGACCACTGAGTAGCTGGTGAAGGTGAGAGCTGCCTCCGAGACAGAAGCCCTCCTGGTAGGGAACACAGCCGTGGGAGACTTCTCTTTTGAAGAGGACCAGAGTGAGAGAGAGAGAAAGAAGCTGCCACTGCTCCACAATCAGCAAAGAAGTCCAATAAGAGCCTTGGGAGCTTCTTTAAGAAAACCAATAGTGCACCTGCCTTAAGAACCCAGAGACAGGTCATAGAGCAAGAGCTACACTCTGATGATGACAGCAGGCTGATCCTTTGGAGTGGTGGCGAGTTCACGCATCCAACTTCCCACAATTGAGTTGTCTGACAAAGAAATATTTATGCATTCCTGCAACAAGTTCGCCCTCTGAGAGAGCATTTAGCACTGGGGGCAATGTGGTCATATGCCACAGGGCAACTTTGAAGCCAGAAACTGTCAATAGGCTGGTGTTCCTGGCACGGAACTTGTGAAGAGGGAGGCAGTGAATTGTTACATGCTGAACTGAGAAACATACAGACTGTCTGGTTAATGCTTGAAGTTAATTTGAAAAGGTTTGCAACTTGAATTCATAATGACTGGTGTTATGCTGAAAAAAGACTGCACTTCTTATATTTGGCAGGAAAAAGTTTACATCCTGACTACTTTAAATATTTTTGTATAAAATGTTACTGCATATTTATTTAACTCATATACCTTTGTTTATGTTTCATGTTTGCACAGGTTTACCACAGAAGTAAAACAAATAATTTTAAAAAATGTGCAATGCCCCCTTTCTGTTTCTATAAGGTTAAATACACGGCACAGGTCCTAATCCAGGCACTTGTCATCTCCCGTCTGGATTACTGCAACTCGCTGTTGGCTGGGCTCCCTGCCTGTGCCATTAAACCCCTACAACTCATCCAGAATGCCGCAGCCCGTCTGGTGTTCAACCTTCCCAAGTTCTTTCACGTCACCCCGCTCCTCCGCACACTCCACTGGCTTCCAGTTGAAGCTTGCATCCGCTACAAGACCATGGTGCTTGCCTACGGAGCTGTGAGGGGAACGGCACCTCCGTACCTTCAGGCTCTGATCAGTCCCTACACCCAAACGAGGGCACTACGTTCATCCACCTCAGGCCTGCTAGCCCCCCTACCTCTACGGAAGCACAGTTCCCGCTCAGCCCAGTCAAAACTGTTCGCTGCTCTGGCACCCCAATGGTGGAACAAGCTCCCTCACGACGCCAGGACAGCGGAGTCACTCACCACCTTCCGGAGACACTTGAAACCCCACCTCTTTAAGGAATACCTGGGATAGGATAAAGTAATCCTTCTTCCTTAAGAGTACTTTATGGTCAGAAGTATTGTCTATATTATCTGTGTGGTTTATTTAGTAAGTAGATAACTTTACAAAGTCATTTTGTTATTGTTTGGAATTATTTCTAACAGGAAATCCAAATGACAGCAGCCATTTTATTAAAATGGTCACCCTGGTTGACTGATAGGTTTCCCAGACTGCCTCCAATCTTTAAAATGTTCCTTAAGGTAGCTAGTATTAGTGTACCAAGTTCGCTAATTTTATCATAAAATGCACTATTTGGAGTATATTTTGTTCTTATCTGCTGGACTATATAATGGAGCCTGAGCATTGGAACACACCTCTACCATAACCTTCAACAACTCAGCTAGTTAGCCAACTACTCTACAACCCCTATGACAGATGTGCACAAATGTACATACCGATACAATCAACAACACCTGACATAGAAATAAAAAAACGGTATATTATCTATTCAAAGTAAACACTACCCAGATGTTATTAGCACCAGAACAGCCCTTGCCTTCTCTACACAGACCGTGTCTGTATCTGGGAAAGAAAGGCTGCTGAAGGTTGATGAACAAGGGTATGTGACCCACTCTGTTAGCAGACGACTAATAATCTCCATGCAACACACACAGTAAATCCCCCCTACTTTAATGTCTGTTAATCCTGAAATCCCCCTGTTCAGAGTACCCTGCCTCTGCTCCTGTCAGTGTCATGCCATTGTCACGTTAGCTAGCAAGCCATCTTTTTCAGCATTGCCATACACCTGACCATAATCAGATTTCCAAACATACGGACTGTGAGTGACGTCGCGTCTGACATCCAGTACCTCGCTTCTATCAAATCTGCTCGATTACATGCTCCATCGATGTTAAACACAGCTAACTAGCTAACGTTGGATTCAGCAGGGTATGCTAGGTAACTAGCTACCTAGGCTATCCAGACATTGTACTTGTGTCCAAATCTGCAAATGTGACAAAATGACAAGACAAGAGGCTAATACAACGCATTGAGAGCCGTTGGGAACTCGGAAGTTCCTATGTGAAACTGTTCCCCAGCAAAAAATCCAATGCACTAACGTTAGCTAGCTAGCTAACGTTAGCCAAAACAGGGCAAGTTTGTTTGATCACCGCTTGAGACAGTACAACTATAAACTGTCAGTTAAATTAGCTACTTGGATATTATTGGGAAAAGCAGTTCACCAAACAAGCCATACCTGACGTCCAGGGCAGATGTTTTCAAGTACTTAATATTTGGGTGCGTTTCGGGTCCCGAGGCTAGTTGGCTACTAGCTAGTTTGCTAGGCCTATGTTGGAATCCCGGAACTGCCCTCGCTCCATTAATTTGGGACGTTTGTCCAATCAGTGATTGAGATTAGCGTCATTCCCGGTGAGTCGTCGCTCCTTGTTCTATCTGTGGAGTCCGTGTGGCCTTGGGCGGGGATTACAGACATATTTTGAAAGCTTTCAACATGCCAGAGGTCGCTCAGGATAGTGGTCCCGTTATCTAAAGCAGGTTACAGCTTTGCAACAAAGAGGCACATCTACAATAGTGTGTCTGAGTACCAGACTGTATAGCTATCATTCCACTCCTGTCATTTGCGAAAGAGACTGGCCTTTCAACGTTTAATATCTAGCTATGCATCCTGATTTCCAGCGGAGTTGCTCATTCATTGGTTGTTGGAAATAACATATAATTAGAATTATAACAAAGGCAAAAACATTTTTTTTTAGCTGTTAACCACGCAAGTTGTTGTATCTTGAGGCTTAACAAAAAATACGTTTTGTGGTTGGAATTGCAATATGTACAGTGCCTTCAGAAAGTAATCAGACCCCTTGAATTATTCTTGTTAACATATATACTAATATGTTATTAAATTGTGTTCTTACACTGGTACAGTCATGCCCTATGAGAGATGTACAACTGCGCATGTGCAAAAATAAAGAAAGGGCATTCCCCCGTTCTGGTTAAAACACCAACGATGAACATGTGTGTTTATTCCTCCGTTAAGTAAACCGGTATTCCTGTCCTGAAGATGACAGCACCAACAATTCTACATTTTATTGTGTTACAGCCTGAATTCAAAATGGATTAAATATATATTTTCCTCACCTTTCTACACACAATACGCCATAATGACAAAGTGAAAACATGTTTTTTTTTAATGTTTGCAAATGTATTGAAAATGAAGTGCAGAAATATCTAATTTAAATAAGTATTCACACCCTTGAGTCAATACATGTTAGAATCACCTTTGACAACGATTACAGCTGTGAGTTTTTCTGGGTAAGTCTCTAAGAGCTTTGCACACCTGGATTGTACAATATGTGCACATTATTCTTTTTTAAATTCTTCAAGCTCTGTCAGGTTGGTTGTTGATCATTGCTAAACAGCCATGGTTTTCAAGCAGATTTAACTCAAAACTGTAATTAGGCCACTCAGGAACATTCAATGTCCTCTTGGTAAGCATCTCCGCCTTGTGTTTTAGGTTATTGTCCTGATGAAAGGTGATTTCATCTCCCAGTGTCAGGTGGAAAGCAAACTGAACCAGGCTTTCCTCTAGGATTTTGCCTGTGCTTAACTCCATTCCGTTTAATTTTTATCTTGAAAAACTCCCCAGTCCTTAACAATTAAAAGCATACCCATAACATTATGCAGCCACCACTACGCTTGAAAATATGGAGAGTGGTACTCAGTAATGTGTTGTATTGGATTTGCCCCAAACACAACACTTTGTATTCAGGACAAAAAGTTAATTGCTTTGCCACATTTTTTGCAGTATTACTTTAGTGCCTTGCTGTAAACAGGATGCATGTTTTGGAATATGTTTTATTCTGTACAGGCTTCCTTCTTTTCACCCTGTCAATTAGGTTAGTATTGTGGAGTACCTACAATGTTCTTGATCCATCCTCAGTTTTCTCCTATCACAGCCATTAAAACTCTGTAACTGTTTTAAAGTCATCATTGGCCTCATGGTGAAATCCCTGAGTTAGGAAGGATGCCTGTATCTTTGTTGTGACTGTCCAAATATCAGCCCCCACAGAGAAGCAGGAGATTGAACCTCACTCAACTTTCTGTGATGTTTTGCCCCTTAGTTAACACTATCAACGTTTCCCTTTACTGTGAGAGTTGTGATCGAATCAACGCGTTATTAGCCACTTTCAATGCAACGTACCAAAACAAAACTAACTATGCAAGAGATTTTGTTGTAGGTAGAACGCATCGGAGTAGGATTATATTGACATGAAGTCTACACAGACAAGTGCGGCATAACCAATCAGAGCAGCAGTAGGCCTATTTGCAAATAGACCATTGCCATATATGGATCTGTGCCATTCACCTTGAACTGGACTGTGTTTACAGCATGAGTGGTTTCCTGAATAGATGTGCTTGTTTTGAGATCAAAGCGAGAGTTGCATGTAGCCACGTGTGCACATTTGTTCATATCCTTTGCTAGTTAGTGAGTTATTAGCCCAGTTATAGATCATTTGTAGTCAGCAATGGGAGAGTGATTGCTTCCTACAAGAGCACAAAACGTGTATATTTCTAGACATCTTTGAAAAGCGAGTTGAATAAAGAGGGTTTTTTATGTCTTAAGGGGCAGTGTTGTATTTTGAGACAGGCTTGAGTAAGCTAAGTAGCCAATAGGCAGTAGCATAATTTGTCTGATTCTCTGTAATAATGGTCTGGGAATAATGCATTTTATTTTGTAAAGTGGTTTCTTGTATCAAACAAAACAACAACATTTTCAGTCACCTTTTCTGAAGGACAAGTGGATAAACAGGTTAATGTCAACCCCTGCATGTTGTCTCATGGAATGTAGGCCTACATTGAACACCACACATTGGCTGCTACTGTAGGCTGAATGATAGAACAGCTATTTCCATGTTAAAATGTTATGAACTCATTTACTCCATTGATTTTCATGGTAGGCCACTCTGGTAGGCCTACATTATGATCAAATAACCACAGTAGCCTACTTGACCACTGTCTGAAATTGTAACTTAAAACGGGTACAGCCTCAGTGTTCACAGTTGCACAGAATTTTCACAACGTTCAAGTTTGCACTCAGCAGACCTGAAATTTGGTCAGTGAAGAAAAACATTAGAGGGAACATTGCCCCTCACCCTGCAATGTTGTGATGCAAAAATATTGGCAAAATGTATTGCTCATAGAATAAAAAAGGTCCTACCGGACATTATTCATCACGATAAGACGGGATTCTTAAAAGGAAGATACAGTTGAAGTTGGATGTTTACAACACCTTAGCCAAATACATTTGAACTCAGTTTTTCACAATTCCTGACATTTAATCCTAGTAAAAATTCCCTGTTTTAGGGGTCAGTTAGGATCACCACTTTATTTTAAGAATGTGGAATGCCGGAGTTAGAGGTGACCCTTGAACGAGATGGCCGCATGAACTAGGAGCTCCGCACAAGTAGTTTCCAATTCCTAATCTTACCTCCACTTCAAGTTTAAACTCATTTAGCTTTAGTCAAAAAGTCATGGCGGCTTCAAAAGGCAACACTACAGGTGACATTTTTACCCGGACTCGAGTACTAGCGACGGAAAAAGCCTCCAAGAAGCAGCTAGCTTCAGAAAAAGCTAGCGCCATTAGCCAGGAGAAAGAGGACCCGTTCCCCGAGGCCCAACGAATGCCAACCTCGCACTCTGTCGAAGACATCTTTTCTGAGCTGAGATCCCAACGTACAGAACTCAACACTAAACTAGATGCCATTAACGCTCAGCTCAGTGCGATAGGGGCAAGGTGACAATCCTGGAAAATGCCTTGCCTGACATAAACAACAAGATAACCATAAACGCGGGGCGCCTGGACGAGGCAGAGGGGCGAATCCTATCCACGGAAAACTTATTGACAGACGCCATGGAAACAATAGCATATGCTAAAAAAAAAATAGAGCAGCTGGAAGAGAAAACAGAGGACCTGGAAAACAGGGGGCGAAGGAATAATTGTGTTCTATTAAATCTGGGCAAAAAGAAGAGGGAAACATGCCACTGATCCGCTACCTGCAAGACAAACTTCCCGAGTGGCTCCACCTGTCCACCGACAGGCCCATAGAACTCGAGAGAGCTCACCGAGCACTGAGGCCCCCACCAGCAGCCAGACAACCACCGCGCCCAATCACCATACGTTTCCTGAGATTCACCGACAAGGAACGAGTCCTACAGGCGGCGAAAACCAACACCATTACAGTGGGAAACGCCAAACTCACCTTACTCCAGGACCTGTCAGCTGGAATACGCCGAAAGCGCCGAGAGTTTGACGAGGTGAAGAAATGCTCCATTGACCGAGGCATCTTTAGGGGATTCAAATACCCAAACGAGCTCAGGATTCTTCACCAAGGAGCCCTGCGACACTTCAAAACTCCCGAAGAGGCAAAACGTTTCTTGAAAGACAACCCCGGTCAATGAGAAATGGACCATTGACTAAATGCGATTAATGCGATTACTGTTATTACTAAAGGAGGTAAGACAACATATAGCCGATATCCAAAGACCCACCGCCCTGCTAAATTTCATTATAGCCGTCCAATCTATATTTATGTTCCTTTAGCTGAGAGGGATAGGCCCCATATTATAACTTAGGCCTACTGTATGTAGGCTGGGCTATTGATTTTATTTTCTCCCTTTCTTAATGTGGTCTGGACGGGGGCTACGTTGTCAGTTACTCAATGCGGGCGGAGAGGATGAGGCATTTCTTTGGTGGGGGGGGGGGAGACGTTGTGCGTTGCTAACTGTTCCCGGTCTTTTTTTTTGTTGGAACACAGAATTGTGACTGAGCGGGGAGGTAATAGATCCAACGGGATATGTCGAGTTGTTTGGGAACTCGGCTGGGGTGTTCAGAGATTGTTATTTTATGTAAACCATTTATTTTCCTTTTATGTGAACGCAGCTGTAACTACGATCCACCTTTACCCAGAGATGACTTGCACTAAAGTTCGATTACTGATCGATGACGATGACTAGTACCTTAAATCTATTGACATGGAACTGCCACGGTCTAGGCCATGCAATAAAACGGAAAAAGATACTATGTGCTCTAAAAAAGGAAAAAGCAGACATCGCGCTATTGCAAGAGACACACCTCTGTGATGCTGAACATGCCAAACTCCGCAGAGCTTGGGTGGGACAGGTGTATTTCTCATCTTTCAAATCCAACAGTAGAGGTACAGCAATACTTATCCATAAGAATGTTCCATTCATAATTGACAAAAACATATCTGATCCGGAGGGGAGATTTATCTTGATAACTGGGTCACTGTATGGGCAACCAATTACTATCTTAAACATATACGCCCCTAACACAGATACTCCTGCTTTTATGTCGAAAATGATAACCCTGTTCAATGAGCATTGTGTTTCCTTTGGAGTGTTGGCCGGAGATTTTAATTGTACCCTGAACCCAACCCTAGACAAATCATCTCAAATCACCACCACAAATCCTAGATCTGCAAAGATGTTGAACTCTCTTACTAAAGAGATGGGACTGATAGATATCTGGAGAGAGACTAATAGCTCAGCTATGGACTATACATACTACTCTAATGTCCATAACACCTACTCCCGTATAGATTACATTTTTATCCCAAAGAGTTTCATAAATTCAGCCACGTGTACAATCGGACCCATAGCGCTTTCGGATCACGCCTTTGTCCACCTCCGCTTTGACCTCTGCAAAAACATCCCGAGATCAAAGAGATGGAAATTCAACACCTCCATGCTATCAAACGAAGCATTCCATACATTGGTAACTACATGGATAGACAACTACACACAAGACAACAAAGATTCTCCTGTTTCTCCGGCCACAATGTGGGACGCTGCTAAAGCCACACTAAGAGGTCATCTAATTGCATATGCTTCCTCTAAGAAAAAAGCAATGGAAGCACACAGGCTAGATCTGGAGAGGGAGCTGGAACGCTGTGAAAAAGTACATAAACAATCCCCAGACAGCACCTCCTGGAGTCAACTTAAAGCAGCCAAAGCCAAACTGAATTTGGACTATACTCGGGAGATTTAAAAAAAAGTTTTCTTTACTAAACAGAAATACCATGAGTATAGCAATAGGCCTAGTAGATTGCTTGCTTATCAATTAAAAAAAGAGCAGTCAGAGTGTACAATTATGGCTATCCGAACAGCAGAGGATGAGGTCACATATGATCCAAAAAAGATCAATTTAACTTTTCATGATTTTTACTGCAAACTATATACCTCTGAGAGAAAACACACGGAGGCAGAACTCCACTCCTTCCTAGAGGGAATCTCGCTACCTAAACTATCAGAGACCGACCAAGAAGATCTCAACTCCCCCTTCACTCCTGAGGAGATCCTGGAGGCAATTACCTCCATGCCACCTAACAAGTCCCCAGGCCCAGATGGATTCCCCAGAGAGTTCTACAAAGCTTTTTGGCCCCAGCTTAGCCCTATTTTCATGCCAATGCTGGAGGATTTTTGCAAAAACGGAGTTCTCCCAGACTCAATGCACACAGCTCGCATTACAGTGTTGCTCAAAAAAGACAAGGATCCCCTATCCTGCTCCTCCTTCCGGCCCATAAGCTTGTTGGATTTCGACTACAAAATAATCACCAAATTGCTCGCCAAAAGACTAAACACTCTTCTTCCCAAAATAATAAAAGCGGACCAGACGGGATTTATTAGAGACAGATACTCTTCTAATAACATTCGCCGTCTTTTTGATATTATTGATCAAGTAAACGCACAGAAGACCCCTGTCCTGCTGGCTTCACTGGATGCTGAGAAGGCGTTCGACAGGATGGAGTGGAGCTTTCTGTTCTCAGTCTTAGAGAAGTTCAACATGGGCCCAAACTTTATTAAATGGATCAAATCACTATACTCTCATCCAAATGCCATGGTGACTACTAATGGACTGAACTCTGACAGATTCCCTTTGGGACGGGGCACAAGACAAGGGTGCTCGCTGTCCCCCCTGCTCTACTTGTTGGGGCGGAGCCTCTGGCAGAGTTGATAAGGAGCAATCCAAGTATTATGGGTGTTCCTGCAGGCGGCCTGCAGCACAAGATTTCGCTTTACGCGGATGATGTCTTGCTCTACATATCCAACCCTGAGAAATCCCTTCCTCCCATCTTAGATACAATTGCTCAGTATGGCACGTTTTCAGGTTATAAGATTAATTTTAACAAATCCACTGTCTGCCCTCTCAATATTATACTCACCAGTTCTATGAAGACACTATGCCCATTCCAATGGAAGACACAGGGGGTTTCAATACCTTGGGATATTCATAACACCAGATCTGAATAGGCTTTTCAAAGAGAATTATCTTCCACTCCTGGATCAAATCAAGAACAACCTCCAAACCTGGATCTCCCTCCCAATTAGCTTAGTAGGAAGAATTAATGTAATCCGTATGAACATCCTCCCTAGACTGAACTATTTATTTCAGATGCTCCCATGCTATCTCCCAGCTTCCTTTTTCAAAACAATTAACCAAAGCATCACCAAATTTATATGGGGCAATAAAAAACCTAGGATCAAGCTTTCCACTCTATCGAAACCTGAATCTAAGGGTGGTCTTGCCCTTCCCTCCCTTCAATTGTACTACTGGTCTGCCCAAATCCGCAACATGCTAACATGGATCACAAACAGACAAGAGTCAACGTGGAGCCAGATAGAAGCCCAATCTTGTGGTTCATTGCCACTAAGCTCAACTATATTCATTGATAACTTTAGTGAAGTGGGCAACATAGCCAAAACATTTGTGATTTACAGTACCCTACGAGCGTGGAGGGACTGTAAGAAATACTTGGGCATCTCCTCCCAAATATGTTCTCACTCGCCTATAGTAGGCAACCCAGACTTGCCAAAAGCCCTGAGAGATGCCAACTTCAATCTTTGGCATACTCTAGGAATCAGGACCTTTTCAGACCTATTTCATCAGAAGACCACTACACTGAAATCCTTTCAAGAGCTCTGCAATGAATTCAATGTGCCAAGATCCCATTTTTTTAAATATCTACAAATTAGACATGTCATCTCCTCATTTACTTCCAAGAGGAGGTTTAGAACTCAGTTGAATGAAGTTGAAACCCTTCTTGTCACAGCACAATCCATTAAAGGCAAAATATCCTATATCTATAGACTCCTTTCTGAGAAAGGAGGATCCTCCTTTACTCCTTTGAAAATAATATGGGAAAAGGACCTTGGTCTGACTATCAGTGATGAGTTATGGGCGGAGGTTTGCGACAGGGTATACTGCTCCTCTACTAATGTAAAAATGAAAGAATCTAATTACAAATTTTTGTACAAATTTTATTACACTCCCCTGAGACTCCATAAAATGAAAACAGACATTTCTCCTAATTGTAATAGATGTACCTCTGAAAGTGGAACCTATATGCATGTATTTTGGAGCTGCAGAGAGATTGCCAGATTTTGGCAATCTATACATACTGCTGCACAGAAAATACTAGATGTACAGTTTGATATGACCCCGTGTCTCTATCTTCTTAATGCCCAGCAGGACTTTGTTCTTGATCCTGACAGAGAAAAATTTGCTCATGACCATTACATACTTTGCTAAGAAATGTATTCTTCTATTGTGGGCCTCTAATACTTCTCCTACATTTAAAATGTGGATTGACCAGATTGTTGACTTTCTCCCTCTTGAAAAGCTCACTTATGACCTCCACAAGAGACAGCCCAAGTTTGATAGACTCTGGTCTCCACTACTCAACTATATTTCAAATTGGACAGAGTGAATGGGGGAATCAGGGAGATGGGCAGATGCGTGTTGTGTAAGGTGCTGTAAAACCTAAAAACTAATTATTGGCTCGTCATCTCAGCTAAGGCTGGAAATAGCTAATAAGAACCTTGATAGTGCTGCTGCAAGTTCTATATTTTAAATTTTGTTATAATTATTATTTGTGTGTGTATGTATGTATGTATGTATGTATGTATATATATGTATGTATATATATATACATATATAAAACAATTTTTTATTATTATTATTTTTTTATTTATTTATTTTTTTATTTTTTTTATTCACATCTGTGAATGTGGAATGTGTTTGGTTGGTTGATTGAAAACTTAATAAAACTTTAAATTGAAAAAAAAAAGAATGTGGAATGTCAGAATAATAGTAGAGAGAATGATTTATTTCAGCTTTTATTTATTTCATCACATTCCCAGTGGGTCAGAAGTTTACATACAGTGGGGAAAAAAAGTATTTAGTCAGCCACCAATTGTGCAAGTTCACAATACCACTTAAAAAGATGAGAGAGGCCTGTAATTTTCATCATAGGTACACGTCAACTATGACAGACAAAATGAGAATTTTTTTCTCCAGAAAATCACATTGTAGTATTTTTTATGATTTTATTTGCAAATTATGGTGGAAAATAAGTATTTGGTCAGTAACAAAAGTTTCTCAATACTTTGTTATATACCCTTTGTTGGCATTTTGGCCCATTCCTCCATGCAGACTTTCAACTCCCTCCAAAGATTTTCTATGGGGTTGAGATCTGGAGACTGGCTAGGCCACTCCAGGACCTTGAAATGCTTCTTACGAAGCCACTCCTTCGTTGCCCGGGCGGTGTGTTTGGGATCATTGTCATGCTGAAAGACCCAGCCACGTTTCATCTTCAATGCCCTTGCTGATGGAAGGAGGTTTTCACTCAAAATCTCACGATACATGGCCCCATTCATTCTTTCCTTTACACGGATCAGTCATCCTGGTCCCTTTGCAGAAAAACAGCCTCAAAGCATGATGTTTCCACCCCCATGCTTCACAGTAGGTATGGTGTTCTTTGGATGCAACTCAGCCTTCTTTGTCCTCCAAACACGACGAGTTGAGTTTTTACCAAAAAGTTATATTTTGGTTTCATCTGACCATATGACATTCTCCCAATCCTCTTCTGGATCATCCAAATGCACTCTAGCAAACTTCAGACGGGCCTGGACACGTCTGGCACTGCAGGATTTGAGTCCCTGGCGGCGTAGTGTGTTACTGATGGTAGGCTTTGTTACTTTGGTCCCAGCTCTCTGCAGGTCATTCACTAGGTCCCCCCGTGTGGTTCTGGGATTTTTGCTCACCGTTCTTGTGATCATTTTGACCCCACGGGGTGAGATCATGCGTGGAGCCCCAGATCGAGGGAGATTATCAGTGGTCTTGTATGTCTTCCATTTCCTAATAATTGCTCCCACAGTTGATTTCTTCAAACCAAGCTGCTTACCTATTGCAGATTCAGTCTTCCCAGCCTGGTGCAGGTCTACAATTTTGTTTCTGGTGTCCTTTGACAGCTCTTTGGTCTTGGCCATAGTGGAGTTTGGAGTGTGACTGTTTGAGGTTGTGGACAGGTGTCTTTTATACTGATAACAAGTTCAAACAGGTGCCATTAATACAGGTAACGAGTGGAGGACAGAGGAGCCTCTTAAAGAAGAAGTTACAGGTCTGTGAGAGCCAGAAATCTTGCTTGTTTGTAGGTGACCAAATACTTATTTTCCACCATAATTTGCAAATAAATTCAATAAAAATCCTACAATGTGATTTTCTGGAGAAAAAAATCTCAATTTGTCTGTCATAGTTGACGTGTACCTATGATGAAAATTACAGGCCTCTCTCATCTTTTTAAGTGGGAGAACTTGCACAATTGGTGGCTGACTAAATACTTTTTTCCCCCACTGTACACTCAATTAGTATTTGGTAGCATTACCTTTAAATTGTTTACCTTGTAGCCTTCCACAAGCTTCCCACAATAAGTTGGGTGAATTTTGGCCCATTCCTCCTGACAGAGCTGATGTAACTGAGTCAGGTTTGTAGGCCTCCTTGCTTGCACACACTTTTTCAGTTCTGCCCACAAATGTTCTATAGGATTGAGGTCAGGGCTTTGTGATGGCCACTCCAATACCTTGACTTTGTTGTCCTTAAGCCATTTTGTCACAACTTTGGAAGTATGCTTGGGGTCATTGTCCATTTGGAAGACCCATTTGTGACCAAGCTTTAACTTCCTGACTGATGTCTTGAGATGTTGCTTCAATATACCCACATAATTTTCCTTCCTCATGATGCCATCTATTTTGTGAAGTGCACCAGTCCCTCCTGCAGCAAAGCACCTCCACAGCATGATGCTGCCACCCCTGTGCTTCATGGTTGGGATGGTGTTCTTCGGCTTGCAAGCCACCCACTTTTCCTCCCTAACATAACGATGGTCATTATGGCCAAACAGTTCTATTTTTGTTTCATCAGACCAGAGGACATTTCTCAAAAAAGTACAATCTTTGTCCCCATGTGCAGTTGCAAACCGTAGTCTGGCTTTTTTATGGCGGTTTTGGAGCAGTGGTTTCTTCCTTGCTGAGCGGCCTTTCAGGTTATGTCGATATAGGACTTGTTTTACTGTGGATATAGATACTTTTGTACCTGTTTCCTCCAGCATCTTCACAAGGTCCTTTGCTGTTGTTCTGGGATTGATGTGCACTTCTCTTGGAGACAGAACGTGTCTCCTTCCTGAGCGGTATGACGCTTCATGGTGTTTATACTTTCGTACTATTATTTATACAGATGAACATGGTACCTTCAGGCGTTTGGAAATTGCTCCCAAGGATGAACCAGGTCTACCATTTTTTTCTGAGGTCTTGGCTGATTTCTTTTGATTTCCCCATGATGTCAAGCAAAGAGGCACTGAGTTTGAAGGTAGGCCTTGAAATACATCCACAGGTACACCTCCAATTGATTCAAATGATGTCAATTAGCCTATCAGAAGCTTCTAAAGCCATGACATCATTTTCTGGAATTTTCCAAGCTGTTTAAAGGCACAGTCAACTTAGTGTATGTAAAACTTCTGACCCACTGGAATTGTGATACAGTGAATTATAAGTGAAATAATCTGTCTGTAAACAATCGTTGGAAAAATTACTTGTGTCATGCACAAAGTAGATGTCCTAACAGACTTGCCAAAACTATAGTTTGTTAACAAGAAATTTGTGGAGTGATTGAAAAACGAGTTTTAATGACTCCAACCTAAGTGTATGTAAACTTCCGACTTCAACTGTATATTGGAGACATTAGACAACTACTAGAAATAATGGAATTCATGAGAATGCAGGAAAACCAGGAATAATCTTTATAGCGGATTTTGAGAAAGCATTTGATATAGTACATCTAGAATCTGTTAATAAGTGCCTGGATTTTTTCAACTTTGGAGAATCTCTCATAAAATGGGTAAAAGTAATGTACAACAATCCGTTATGTAAAATAATAACTAACGGTTACTTCTCGGAGCACTTTGAATTGTCAAGAGGCGTAAAACAAGGTTGCCCTCTGACACCATACCTATTTATTATGGTCATTGAATTGTTAGCTTTAAAATATAATGACAACATTAAGGGCCTAAAAATGTAAGGGATTAGAGATAAAAGTATCAATGTACGCCGATGATTCCTCAATCTTCATCCTTGAGGACCTGGATATTTTAATTAATGATAGAATGTATTTGAAGAAAGACCAGTTTTTGGCATATGGCACAGAGTACAAGGAGTGGAATGTTAGCTAAAAAGACATACCCAGGCTACATCTAAAACATTGCTGGAGCTAATGTATGTAGCTACACACCACAGAGGCAAAATAAGAAGCAACAGAGGCACATTTTATTAACATCACAATAAAACAATCCTACCAAACAGTCTTGTGTGGAAAACAACTCTTGAGAGAACTTATATAAAACACAGACCAGTTTCTGTACATTGCAATTGATAAAGTTGAATTGAAAAAGTTATTTACAGCTGTTTTCCTCCTCCCTCAGCTCCATCCCTCTCCACCAACTCTAACCCCCTCTCGCCTCCATTATTCTCACTCTCTGCCCAACACTTGTGCTGTCTTCTCTCTCATCAGTTGAGAGTGTGAAACCAAATATTGCCAGAACATATACTGCTCTGCTGCCCCAAACTCAGTGCCAATGAAATTAAACTCCTCTTGACAAAGCCATCAGGGATTTCAGCCATTCAGCATCTCTCTCTTCCCATTGCGTTTTCCCTCGCTCTCCGCCTCTATTTGAGGTCGATGAAGCGAATGTCCATGATGAGCAGTGTGTGTCTGGGGAGGGGTCTGGGGGCGGGCGAGAGCACGGTCATCACCTGTGCCTGTGTGTCCACGTTAGTCACCACAATGAACCCACACACCGGGCTCTCCAGCACACCCCTGCGCACCCCTCCAGCCCCCTCCTCCCCGTCATCGGCACAGCTTACACTCAGCACGTGGTGTGTGAGGTCGCGACCGGGGGTCACAGGGACTAGCTTCAGCTGGGTGTCGTCCTGCGACATCCCTAGAGGCAGGCATGAGTCCGGGATGGAAGGCGCTCCGATCTTGTAGATGCGCACATCAGAAAAGCGCACGTCGAAGGCGTGAGGGAAGAACGAGGCACTGCGGAAACCATAGAAGTACTCCCGGATCTTCTCGTCCCGAGCTTCACGCCGGCAGTCTTTGGAGCGCTCCACGACCCCTCCGGATTTGGGTAGCAGCACAACTCGGACAAAGTGCGGTAGGTCCCGCTTCAGCTCGTTGTAAAGCCTCTCCTGGTCCAGCACCAGAACCACATCCACCTCGAAGGCTGAGGCACAGTGGACCAGGGCCTGGTAGCCAGAACCCTTCACCCAGCCACAGGTGTTGATGATGCAGCCGCCCACACTGGCCTTCCTGTTCACCTCACAGCGCTGGGAGAACACGTCGGCCAGACACGACGTCAACTAGGAGGGAGAGAAAGTTGGAGAAAAATGGATGGGGAGAGAAAGGTAGAAATTATTACATACACCAGGCAAAAAGTCAACCACAAAGTTACAGGTTCATATAACCTCCATGGTTAGGGTATTAGATTATCGGTCTCATCGTTCACCTTGTTGTAGAGTTTGATGTTGGTTCCTGGAGTGGTGGAGCCAAAGTGGTAGACCAGTGGAGCCTGTACTGAGTACCCCTCCTCCACGTCAGCCGGACGCTCAATACACAGCGCTGACATTGTGCCCGGGACTGACACCTGACAGGAATGCATCACGGTCATCAACAGTACTAACCTTAGACACTGCCAGTCAACACAATCACTATATACAACTATCCTTATTTGCATAATGGCAGTGATAGTAGAGGGGAACAGTAGCAAAGAGGCAATATACTGCATCTACACCACCATCCAGACACAAAGGATGAATCTGCCTATATACTATTCTCTGTGCATAGTTGTTGGTGCTGATGTCATTGCTTTGTTGGTCTCACCCCACTCTGGCCCACATCCAGCTCCACCAGTGTGGGCCTCCTGCCCAGCCTGACAGCGTAGCTCAGCAACAGCCTGCACACCGTCGACTTCCCCACATCTGTAGGCCCCACCACCATTACCTGGGGGACAACGTTGAAGTAACTTTTACACAACAAGAGAGCTTACGATCAGTGTCTCTGACCAAGGTCCACTTCTCACACATACACACACTGACCCAAGTCCACTTCACTCAGACAAAAATAGACACACACACACACACAGATGAACACTGACCCGTGGTCCCTTCTCGTTGTCTCTCTCCGCCTGTCGTCTCATCTGTTCCAGTGCAGTGTGTGCGTTCAGGTAGAGCAGCATGGGTGTGTCCTTTGATACGTACGCCACCTAGGAGAGAGATTGACACATTTCTGCATCTGTCACTCCTAGCAGTTACAGATAACAATAACAGATGCTTCAGCCAAACACATATCCCACTCCATTCCTCTCATTCATCTGTTACTCCTCAACAGCCTCTCACCTCTGTCTTCCCCGAGAGAGAAACACTACAGCCCTGCCAGGTGAACACAGCAATCTTGGACCCTGGTCCAAACGTGTACTTCTTGTTGCGGTTGAGCTCAGAGCCAAAGACCTCTGCCAATCCTGTGAGCAGCTCCAGCTGCACCTTCTCCCCAGCCTCCACCTCGAACCGCAGCTCGGTCTCCTTCTCCAGGTCAAACCTCGTCCCCCCGCCACCAACGCCAGCCCCAGCCCCCACTCCCTCCTCACCAGTCTTCTCTGGGCCCTCAGTCGTCATAGCTGTACAGAGACAAAGGTCCGATTTAGCCTGAACAACATTTAATACCTCACAAACATGTCTGTTTCATCTCTGCCATGTGATAAGTTCACTCTGGATAGGATTGATGTGACTGATTATTAGATGCTGCAATGTCAGATTTCAGTGGTGGTCTCTCATAAATTATGACACAGGCCATGAACATCCCTGGAATGACCTATGATAGGACAAGCATAGGCATAGTGCTTTACTTACAAATACAATACATTACCAAATGTATATGACACCTGCTCGTCAAACATCTCATTCCAAAATCATAATATGGAGTTGGTCCCTCCTTTGCTGCTACAACAGCCTCCACTCTTCTGGGAAGGCTTTCCACTAGATGTTGGAACATTGCTGCGGTGACTTGCTTCCATTCAGCCACAAGACCATTAGTGAGGTCGGGCAATAATGTTGGGCGATTAGACCTGGCTCGCAGTCGGCGTTCCAATTCATCCCAAAGGTGTTCGATGGGGTTGAGGTCAGGGCTCTGTGCAGGCCAGTCAAGTCCTTCCACACCAATCTTGACAAACTATTTATGTACGGACCTCGCTTTGTGCACGGGGGCATTCTCATGCTGAAACAGGAAAGGGCCTTCCCTAAACTCTTGCCACAAAGTTGGAAGCACAGAATAGTCTAGAATGTCATTGTATGCTGTAGCGTTAAGATCTCTCTTTACTGGAACTAAGGGGCCTAGCCCGAACCATGAAAAACAGCCCCAGACCATTATTCCTCCTCCACCAAACTTTACAGTTGGCACTAAGCATTCGGGCAGGTAGCGTTCTCCTGGCATCCGCCAAACCCAGAATTGTCCGTTGACTGCCAGATGGTGAAGCGTGATTCATCACTCCAGAGAACGCGTTTCCACTGCTCCAGAGTTCAATGGCGGTGAGCTTTACACCATTCCAGCCGAAGCTTGGCATTGCGCATGGTGATTTTAGGCTCGTGTGCGGTTGCTCGGCCATGAAAAACCCATTTCATGACGCTCCCGATGAACAGTTTTTGCACTGACGTTGCTTCCAAAGGCAGTTTGGAACTTGGTAGTGAGTGTTGCAACCCGAGGACAGACGATGCTATGCACGTCAGCACTCGCCGGTCCCGTTCTGTGAGCTTGTGTGGCCTACCACTTCGCAGCTGAGCTGTTATTGCTCCTAGACGTTTCCACTTCAAATTAACAGAGCTTACAGTTGACCAGGGCAGCTCTCACAGGGCAGAAGTTTGACGAACTGACTTGTTGGAAAGGTGGCATCCTATGATGGTGCCACGTTGAAAGTCACAGAGCTCTTTAGTAAGGCCATTCTACTGCCAAAGTTTGTCTATGGAGATTACATGGCTGTGTGCTTACTTTTATACACCTGTCAGCAAAGGGTGTGGCTGAAATAGCCGAATCCACTAATTTGAAGGGGTGTCCACATACTTTTGTATATATAATGTAGAAGGCTCTGGTATAGGCCATGGCTGAAGGGCACCGTGCCAATCCAATCATTATCCAGCACTTACCATACATGTTGAGAATCTACAAATCAAATCGTATTTGTCACATACACGTGTTTAGCAGATGTTATAGCGGGTGTAGCGAAATGCTTGTGCTTCTAGCGCCGACAGTGCAGTAACATCTAACAATTACACAACATATACCCAATACACATCAAAAAGTAAGGAATGGGATTTAAGAATATATACACATATATGGGCAAGCAATGACAGAGCAGCATGGACTAAGATACAGAAGAATATTATAGAATAGAATGCAGTATATACATATGAGATGAGTAGTGCAAGATATGACTATTAAAGTGACTGGTGTTCCATTTCTCAAATGCGTTGATCAAGAGGGTTGTTTCTTTCTACCTTTGTATATTAAGAACTTGAAACGGCTAACGTTAAGTACAAACTCTAATATCATGTGAAAAGTAAACAATACTCGCGTGCTCGGAGCTAAATAGCAGCAGCTAAATTAGCTAGCTAATTTTAGCATGTAGACTAGCTATCTGACTGAATGCCTGGTTAGAATGGTACCAGTGATAACCTGCTGAATGCAAATAACTGATCATTATTTAGATATTCGTTTATGTGACCGCCATACTACATTTGTTACTTACTTAGAAGTAGGGACGTTATAGATCGTCCTAAATAAGTGTTCAAACCTTCCACCACCACGACAGACGATTGCCACTAGTCCCACAAAGATGACGTCATGTTTCTTAGAACCAATCAGCGTTTGCGATTGTGTAGTTCGTTCATAAAATCGAAAATATTGGTAAAATTTCAACAAAGTATGAAATCAGGTTGATTTAAAATGTAGTGCATTTCTTTTTGACAGGCACAAAAGCCTATTCACACAGAAGAAGAGTATAGTAACAAATACGTTTAATTCTCCAAACAGATGAGACATTTATCATAGGAAATTGACCAGATACTCAGCAATAGCAAATATATTGTTATCCAGTGTTTCCCAAACTGTGAAATAGTAAACCCCAAGGTTTAAACAAGCCAGCGCAATGCGTGTGTATCAAGCCACTTTTAGTCAAGGTGTGGTCATTATTATGGACAGATATTATTTTTGAAGGTGATACTCAGGGAGTATCCTGACAGTATACTGAAAATATTTTGTGAACCACTGTTGTACATTTGTTGCACTTCAGAGAGATACCACTAGATGTCCCCGTGTATCCAGGCCAGAGGAGCTTGACGCTTGGGTCATCAGAGGAAGGACTGGGGTGCAACCCGTTGGTCAGTCCTCATCATTCTGCGTCCAGCTTCCAAACCCTAGAGGAACATCTGGAAACCACACAAATAAATAAAGGAGAAACTAAGCGACTATCGTTTACAAAAAATCGTTTTGGATCGGTGGTCATACTCATAATAGTTGAGTTAGGTAAAGCCATTAAGTATCGGGGCTCAGTCCAAAATACAGACCTTCACTGGGTCACTATTCATTTTTCAGTGCCTCCTCCAGGGCTGCAACCACAATGGCAGGCTCAGGGAACTTCAGCCTGGCAGGTGGGCCTAACTTTATGCCCGTCCAGAGGCACACCTCTACAGGAAGGAAAGAAGAATGGTTAGTACAAGATAAAGGACAGCTTCTGGGTGCCTCCGTGTCATGCCAAAGATAAATAATATGCTCCGTATTCCCGGGGACCTAGTCTGTACTTTCAATGACAATTCTGTGTCCAGGAAACAGACCCCATGAGAATAGAATCTTTCATAACATGACCTGGAGGTACTCACCTTTCCCTCCCTTCACAAGTGTGACCTCCAGGCTTTTCTTGCGGGGTTTCTGGGGGTTCAGAACCACGATGAGGTCTGAGCGGGCAGCCAGGAGGGCATCTCGCACCCCCTCAGCACACCGCCGGTACACGTATCAGCTCTTACTGCAGAATGACAACAGTCACAACTCACTATTACAGGTTTTTATTTTCAGAGGCAATTTGTCTAAGACTTCTAAGTGGTCTGTTCCATTCCTGTATTCTGAGATTATCCAGATGGTACAGATAGAAGATAGGCTATTGTTTGGTGATGGGAATAAGGTTATGTGATTATGGAACTCTGACTCAATGCATTTACCTAAATTGATGTGCGTGGTCCTAAAAGTGGTAATATTCTTTAGAGGGTGGCTGTGGATATTACTGTACTCACCAGTGTTCAATGACCACCCTCTGGCCCTCTGAAGCAGTCTCCGTGTCCCCCTCCTCTCTTTTACCCCGCTTTCCCTCCATGACCACCGTCTCCTCCTCAGTCTCTGCCTTGTACGTCGCCTTTATGAAAGTACAAATATAGTACTTTTATAAAAGTATCACTCCACACATTTCATTAGGCTATTTACTTACTACTGGGTATCAGGAAAATCATCAAATGGAAAAGGTGTCGCCCTACCTGTTCTGGAACGAGGCGCCTTATTGGTCTTAATTCAGCTTGCGTAACCTCAAACTTTCGCGCGCATGTTGCGCTTCTTTTGTAACCGACTATTCCAAAATTCAATCCAAGGGGTTTCACTTTTTTCCCGACAAAAACCCATTCCTTGAAAAGGGCGATCAACTTCAGATTTTCAGAGAATAAATATCAATTTACAGTGCATTCAGAAACTATTCAGACCTCCTTGACTTTTTCCACATTTTGTTACGTTACAGCCTTATTCTAAAATGGATTTAATTATTCCCCCCTTTTTTTATTCCTGACCACAGACATTCCACTGTAGGAAAGGGAATAATTAGACAACAGATAGGACACACAGAGAGAAAGACACTTCCCATAGAGGTGTATCCCTGGAAGACAGTGCTCACCTTTCTCTCCTTCAACCAGCATCACTTCAAAACTTTTATTCCGGGGCTTCTGGGGATTCAGAACCACAGTGAACAGTGAGGTCTGGGTGGGCAGCCAGGAGGGCAACTCTGACCCGCTCGGCATTATGTCCGTAAACTAGTCAGCTTTTACTGCAGAAAGACAATAGGACAGTGAGGTTTTACAGGTTATGCTTTTCTGCAGCAGAGATGTAGCTTATCCTTGGGTAAATGTTGTTAGATTACAATAAGCTATATGCCTATGCCACATTATGCAATTTGACAGACTTTGTCCAATTAATTAATATATGTCACCCAAATACATTGGGTCTTGTATTGGTGGGTTCAGTTCCAGTTCCCACCAGTGTTGAATGACCACTCTCTGGCCCTCTGTAACAGTCTCCGGATTGTCCTCCTCTTTTTCACCCCTCTACCACTCCACGGCCATGGTTTCCTCCTCCGTCTCCACCTTGGCGCTCGCCTTGCGCTTCGAACCCCAACCTGTCCAACAATAGGCAGTGGGCTTAGCTAGCTGGTAGTGGCAGGTAGTCTAGTGGCGGTTAGAGCGCTGGGCCAGTAACCGACAAGGTGAAAAATCTGTCAATGTGCCCTTGAGCAAGGGGCGCCATACTACTATGGCTGACCCTGTAAAACAACACATTTCACTGCACCTATCCGGTGTATGTGACAATACAGCATTATTTTTCATTTATTTTTATAGCTAGCTAGGGGCGTTTGTGTCATCTAGCTAGCTAGCTACTGTAAAAGTTAGCAAGCTAACCTGTCCTTACATAATGTATTTCGGAGTTGTTTTGTGTCTCTACTTTAGTGTCTAGCAAGTTATCTTGTAATTCAGAGACACTTATAACTCATTTCATCAGTGCAATTTCATGAATGATCTAGATTTTAAAAGCTTTTGATGTTGTAGGGTCTACCTGCTTTTGCAAGGGACGCCATTGTTATTGTTGATTTTGCATAATGACCGAACTTTGGTGCGTTTTGTGGGCATGGGAATGGGCTATTCCATTGTGGGGTTGAAGGGGTTGTTCATTTTGGTGGCAGACAAAACCATTCCAGAAAGTGCGGTTTTGAACTTCGGCTAAGATTCATGGAGATGCTGGAAGAGAGCAGTAAAACAAGATGGCGTATTGAACACAGCGGTGCAAATCGCCTCAAGATAAAAACGTAATATTCACTATCAGTAAACTAAATATTAGCACTTCATATACTTGTGGGTAATAACGTTCAATCTGGATAATAACACAAAACAAATCATAAGGCTAGAGAAATCTATCGACAAATATTAAGAAAAAAAGCAACACTCAAACATGATGGAGGGTAAACGAGGAGAATCAATCTCCAAAAGAAAACGCGACTCCTCGACGGATACAAATTATTGATTATTTTCACCACTGGGACTGGTAAGTGTGGAAAGTGGTCTGTTAAAGGCGATAAATGACAAACTGGGCATACTTGAATTAGTCAGTAAGGATATAAAGGAGTTGAAGGCGAGCCTTGTGATGAGTGACAAAAAAGCTGCGATAATGGAGAAAGAAACAAAAAAGCTAAAAGGGACAGTCACTAAGATAGAAACGGACGTTAAGGAACTTAAAAAGGAGAACATCTTTCTGAGAGAAGCCTTACTAAACATACAGACTAGATCTATGAGAGAAAATCTAGTATTTACGGGTATCCAAGAAAAAGAAGTTCCCGAAAAGGTCGTGAATGAATTCTTTCTTACAGCGCTTCAAATCCCACTCGATGCCGTCGATAAAATCCAACTTGAACATGTACACCGTTTCGGACAAAGAGGACAGAGATATGAGCGTCCAATCGTTGCCAAATTTGCTTTCTTTAAGGATAAACTAATGGTTAAAAGCCTGGTTAAAAGACTTGCTGGCACAAAAATAGACATGAATGATCAGTTCCCGAGGGAGATTGCAGAACGGGGCAAAGTTCTGTACCTAATCTTCAAGGAGAATAGATTAAAAGGGAAGAGTGTAGCTCTCGTAGTCGATAAACTGTATATTGACAACCAAATGTTCTGAGACACAAAGACTACTCCATGGCTATTCTAAAAATTACAAAGCTCTCATAGAGGAGTCGAATAATGGAAGACCCAATACTAGCCATGGTAGGGATTGTAATAATAAAAAACAAATATAGATAGAAAGCAATAAAATAAAACAATTGTTAAATAAATATAGTACAACTACACTGGTTATAGGTAACAAGCCTACTCATAATAGCTACACTACCGGTCAAATGTTTTAGAACACCTACTCATTCAAGGGTTTTTCTTTATTTTTACTATTTTCTACATTGTAGAATAATAGTGAAGACATCAAAACTATGAAATAACACATGGAATCATGTAGTAACCCAAAAAGTGTTAAACAAATGAAAATACACTTCTCAAAAAAATAAAGGGAACACTAAAATAACACATCTTAGATCTGAATGAATGAAATAATCTTATTAAATACTTTTTTCTTTACATAGTTGAATGTGCTGACAACAAAATCACACACAAATTATCAATGGAAATCAAATTTATCAACCCATGGAGGTCTGGATTTGGAGTCACCCTCAAAATTAAAGTGGAAAACCACACTACAGGCTGATCCAACTTTGATGTAATGTCCTTAAAACAAGTCAAAATGAGGCTCAGTAGTGTGTGTGGCCTCCACGTGCCTGTATGACCTCCCTACAACGCCTGGGCATGCTCCTGATGAGGTGGCAGATGGTCTCCTGAGGACCTGGACTAAAGCATCCGCCAACTCCTGGACAGTCTGTGGTGCAACGTGGCGTTGGTGGATGGAGCGTGACATGATGTCCCAGATGTGCTCAATTGGATTCAGGTCTGGGGAATGGGCGGTCCATAGCATCAATGCCTTCCTCTTGCAGGAACTGCTGACACATTCCAGCCACATGAGGTCTAGCATTGTATTGCATTAGGAGGAACCCATGGCCAACCGCACCAGCATATGGTCTCACAAGGGGTCTGAGGATCTCATCTCGGTACCTAATGGCAGTCAGGCTACCTCTGGTGAGCACATGGAGGGCTGTGCGGCCCCCCAAAGAAATGCCACCCCACACCATGACTGACCCACCGCCAAACCGGTCATGCTGGAGGATGTTGCAGGCAGCAGAACGTTCTCCACAGCGTCTCCAGACTCTGTCACATGTGCTCAGTGTGAACCTGCTTTCATCTGTGAAGAGCACAGGGTGCCAGTGGCGAATTTGCCAATCTTGGTGTTCTCTGGCAAATGCCAAACGTCCTGCACGGTGTTGGGCTGTAAGCACAACCCCCACCTGTGGACGTCGGGCCCTCATACCACCCTCATGGAGTCTGTTTCTGACCGTTTGAGCAGACACATGCACATTTGTGGCCTGCTGGAGGTCATTTTGCAGGGCTCTGGCAGTGCTCCTCCTGCTCCTCCTTGCACAAAGGCGGAGGTAGCAGTCCTGCTGCTGGGTTGTTGCCCTCCTACGGCCTCCTCCACATCTCCTGATGTACTGGCCTGTCTCCTGGTAGCGCCTCCATGCTCTGGACACTATGCTGACAGACACAGCAAACCTTCTTGCCACAGCTCGCATTGACCACTTGTGTGGGTTGTAGAGTCCGTCTCATGCTACCACTAGAGTGAAAGCACCGCCAGCATTCAAAAGTGACCAAAACATCAGCCAGGAAGCATAGAAACTGAGAAGTGGTTTGTGGTCACCACCTGCAAAACCAGTCCTTTATTGGGGGTGTCTTGCTAATTGCCTATAATTTCCACATGTTGTCTATTCCATTTGCACAACAGCATGTGAAATGTATTGTCAATCAGTGTTGCTTCCTAAGTGGACAGTTTGATTTACAGAAGTGTGATTGACTTGGAGTTACATTGTGTTGTTTAAGTGTTCCCTTAATTTTTTTGAGCAGTGTATATTTTATATTTGAGATTCTTCAAATAGCCACCCTTTGCCTTGATGACAGCTTTGCACACTCTTGGCATTCTCTCAACCAGCTTCACCTGGAATGCTTTTCCAACAGTCTTGAAGGAGTTCCCAAATATGCTGAGCACTTGTTAGCTGCTTTTCCTTTACTCTGCCGTCCGACTCATCCCAAACCATCTCAATTGGGTTGAGGTCGGGGGATTGTGGAGGCCAGGTCATCTGATGCAGCACTCCATCACTCCCCTTCTTGATAAAATAGCCCTTACACAGCCTGGAGGTGGGTTGGGTCATTGTCCTGTTGAAAAACTAATGATGGGATGGCGTATTGCTGCAGAATTCTGTGTTAGCCATGCTGGTTAACAATGCCTTGAATTCTAAATAAATCATAGACAGTGTCACCAGCAAAGCACCCCTGCACCATCACACCTCCTCCTTCATGCTTCACGGTGGGAACCAAACATGCGGAGATCATCCGTTCGCCTACTCTGCATCTCACAAAGACACGGCGGTTGGAACCAAAATTCTCAAATTTGGACTCATCAGACCAAAGGACAGATTTCCACCAGTCTAATGTCCATTGCTCGTGTTTCTCGGCCCAAGCATTACATTTACATTTACATTTAAGTCATTTAGCAGACGCTCTTATCCAGAGCGACTTACAGGAGCAATTAGGGTTAAGTGCCTTGCTCAAGGGCACATTTACGTCATTTAGCAGACGCTCTAGTCCAGAGCGACTCACAAATTGATGCATTCACCCTATAGCCAGTGGGATAACCACTTTACAATTTTTTTTGGGGGGGGTAGAAGGATTACTTTATCCTATCCCAGGTATTCCTTAAGCAGTCCTCTTCTTATTGGTGTCCTTTAGTAGTGGTTTCTTTGCAGCAATTCGACCATGAAGGCCTGATTCACACAGTCTCCTCTGAATAGTTGATGTTGAGATGTGTCTGTTACTTGAACTCTGTGAAGCATTTATTTGGGCTGCAATTTCTGAGGCTGGTAACTCTAATGAACTTATCCTCTGCAGCAGAGGTAACTCTGGGTCTTCCATTCCTGTGGCGGTCCTCATGAGAGCCAGTTTCATCATAGTACTTGATGGTTTTTGCGACTTCACTTGAAGAAACTTCTTGACATTTTCCGTATTGACTGACCTTCATGTCTTAAAGTAATGATGGACTGTCGTTTCTCTTTGCTTATTTGAGCTGTTCTTGCCATAATATGGACTTGGTCTTTTACCAAATAGGGCTATCTTCTGTATACCTTGTCACAACACAACAGATTGGCTCAAACGCATTAAGAAGGAAAGAAGTTCCACAAATTATATTTTAAGAAGGCACACATGTTAATTGAAATGCATTCCAGGTGACTACCTCATGATGCTGGTTGAGAGAAGGCCAAGAGTGTGCAAAGCTGTCATCAAGGCAAAGGGTGGCTATTTGAAGAATGTCAAATATAAAATGTATTTTTTGGTTAGTACATGATTCCAAATGTGTTATTTCATAGTTTTGATGTCTTCACTATTATTCTACAATGTAGAAAATAGTCAAAATAAAAGAAAAACCGTTGAATGAGTAGGTGTTCTAAAACTTTTGACCGGTAGTGTATATATACAGTGGGGAAAAAAAGAATTTAGTCAGCCACCAATTGTGCAAGTTCTCCCACTTAAAAAGATGAGAGAGGCCTGTAATTTTCATCATAGGTACACGTCAACTATGACAGACAAATTGAGAAAAAAAATCCAGAAAATCACATTGTAGGATTTTTTATGAATTTATTTGCAAATTATGGTGGAAAATAAGTATTTGGTCACCTACAAACAAGTACGATTTCTGGCTCTCACAGACCTGTAACTTCTTCTTTAAGAGGCTCCTCTGTCCTCCACTCGTTACCTGTATTAATGGCACCTGTTTGAACTTGTTATCAGTATAAAAGACACCTGTCCACAACCTCAAACAGTCACACTCCAAACTCCACTATGGCCAAGACCAAAGAGCTGTCAAAGGACACCAGAAACAAAATTGTAGACCTGCACCAGGCTGGGAAGACTGAATCTGCAATAGGTAAGCAGCTTGGTTTGAAGAAATCAACTGTGGGAGCAATTATTAGGAAATGGAAGACATACAAGACCACTGATAATCTCCCTCGATCTGGGGCTCCACGCAAGATCTCACCCCGTGGGTCAAAATGATCACAAGAACGGTGAGCAAAAATCCCAGAACCACACGGGGGGACCTAGTGAATGACCTGCAGAGAGCTGGGACCAAAGTAACAAAGCCTACCATCAGTAACACACTACGCCGCCAGGGACTCAAATCCTGCAGTGCCAGACGTGTCCCCCTGCTTAAGCCAGTACATGTCCAGGCCCGTCTGAAGTTTGCTATAGTGCATTTGGATGATCCAGAAGAGGATTGGGAGAATGTCATATGGTCAGATGAAACCAAAATAGAACTTTTTTGGTAAAAACGCAACTCGTCGTGTTTGGAGGACAAAGAATGCTGAGTTGCATCCAAAGAACACCATACCTACTGTGAAGCATGGGGGTGGAAACATCATGCTTTGGGGCTGTTTTTCTGCAAAGGGACCAGGACGACTGATCCGTGTAAAGGAAAGAATGAATGGGGCCATGTATCGTGAGATTTTGAGTGAAAACCTCCTTCCATCAGCAAGGGCATTGAAGATGAAACGTGGCTGGGTCTTTCAGCATGACAATGATCCCAAACACACCGCCCAGGCAACGAAGGAGTGGCTTCGTAAGAAGCATTTCAAGGTCCTGGAGTGGCCTAGCCAGTCTCCAGATCTCAACCCCATAGAAAATCTTTGGAGGGAGTTGAAAGTCCGTGTTGCCCAGCGACAGCCCCAAAACATCACTGCTCTAGAGGAGATCTGCATGGAGGAATGGGCCAAAATACCAGCAACAGTGTGTGAAAACCTTGTGAAGACTTACAGAAAACATTTGACCTGTGTCATTGCCAACAAAGGGTATATAACAAAGTATTGAGAAACTTTTGTTATTGACCAAATACTTATTTTCCACCATAATTTGCAAATAAATTCATTAAAAATCCTACAATGTGATTTTCTGGAAAGAAAATTCTCATTTTGTCTGTCATAGTTGACGTGTACCTATGATGAAAATTACAGGTCTCTCTCATCTTTTTAAGTGGGAGAACTTGCACAATTGGTTGCTGACTAAATACTTTTTTTCCCCACTGTATAAAGCAAATGAGGTGAGAGCATTGCTTCTGTTCTATGGGTGGCACTGTGTGCTGTTTTCGAAGGATGGGTCCTGGCCTCTCGGGGGACCTAGGGATCCGGGGGGACCGGGGTGGTCTGCCGGTCACTGTGATGACAACCCAACTTGGGATGGGGAGGGGTTCTAGCGGGTGGAATAGTGGAGAACAATTGGAGGGTTACTTAGTAGCAATGCAAATATCACGGTACAGCTAAATGGACACTCAATCACTATGGTACTTTTTAATGGTAAATGTACAAACTTATATTATGATAAATAGATTTGAAACGTATCTCTCATTAGGGTAAATGGTGAAATAAGTATAGCCAGTTATAATTGTAATGGTTTAGCAGATAATAAGAAAAGAAGAACAATATTTACCTGTCTCAAAGAGAAGGAATATAATATCTATTGTTTACAGGAAACTCATTCAACAATTTTAGATGAAGTTACAGTGAGGGAAAAAAGTATTTGATCCCCTGCTGATTTTGTACGTTTGCCCACTGACAAAGAAATGATCAGTCTATAATTTTAAAGGTAGGTTTATTTGATCCGTGAGAGACAGAATAACAACAACAAAATCCAGAAAAACACATGTCAAAAATGTTATAAATTGATTTGCATTTTAATGAGGGAAATAAGTATTTGACCCCTCTCAATCAGAAAGATTTCTGGCTCCCAGATGTCTTTTATACAGGTAACAAGCCGAGATTAGGAGCACACTCTTAAAGGGAGTGCTCCTAATCTCAGCTTGTTACCTGTATAAAAGACACCAGTCCACAGAAGCAATCAATCAGATTCCAAACTCTCCACCATGGCCAAGACCAAAGAGCTCTCCAAGGATGTCAGGGACAAGATTGTAGACCTACACAAGGCTGGAATGGGCTACAAGACCATCGCCAAGCAGCTTGGTGAGAAGGTGACAACAGTTGGTGCGATTATTCGCAAATGGAAGAAACACTAAAGAACTGTCAATCTCCCTCGGCCTGGGGCTCCATGCAAGATCTCACCTCGTGGAGTTGCAATGATCATGAGAACGGTGAGGAATCAGTTCAGAACTACACAGGAGGATCTTGTCAATGATCTCAAGGCAGCTGGGACCATAGTCACCAAGAAAACAATTGGTAACACACTACGCCGCGAAGGAATGAAATCCTGCAGCGCCCGCAAGCTCCCCCTGCTCAAGAAAGCACATATAAAGGGCAGTCTGAAGTTTGCCAATGAACATCTGAATGATTCAGAGGAGAACTGGGTGAAAGTGTTGTGGTCAGATGAGACCAAAATGGAGCTCTTTGGCATCAACTCAACTCACCGTGTTTGAGGAGGAGGAATGCTGCCTATGACCCCAAGAACACCATCCCCACCGTCAAACATGGAGGTGGAAACATTATGCTTTGGGGGTGTTTTTCTGCTAAGGGGACAGGACAACTTCACCACATCAAAGGGACGATGGACGGGCCATGTACCGTAAAATCTTGAGTGAGAACCTCCTTCCCTCAGCCAGGGCATTGAAAATGGGTCGTGGATGGGTATTCCAGCATGACAATGACCCAAAACACACGGCCAAGGCAACAAAGGAGTGGCTCAAGAAGAAGTACATTAAGGTAATGGAGTGGCCTAGCCAGTCTCCAGACCTTAATCCCATAGAAAATCTGTGGAGCCAACTACAAGAAACGTCTGACCTCTGTGATTGCCAACAAGGGTTTTGCCACCAAGTACTAAGTCATGTTTTGCAGAGGGGTCAAATAATTATTTCCCTCATTAAAATGCAAATCAATTTATAACATTTTTTACATCTGTTTTTCAGGATTATTTTGTTGTTATTCTGTCTCTCACCGTTCAAATAAACCTACCATTAAAATTATAGACTGATCATTTCTTTGTCAGTGGGCAAATGTACAAAATCAGCAGGGGATCAAATACTTTTTTCCCCTCACTGTCGATGGATGATTTTAAATATGTTATTGGACCATAAACAGATATGGCTCATTAACCTTTATGGACCATATAATGATGATCCACGCTTCTTTGAAAATATGTGCACTAAATTGTCAACCCTGCAAGCAATACAAGACTCTATTATTATGGTGGGAGTTTATAATACTGTTTTAAATACCTCAATGGACCGTAAAGGAAATCACACTACAAACTATCACCCTCATGCTCTTAAGGAAATCATGAATGTCATGGATACATTAGAACTAGTGGATATATGGAGGCTTAAATATCCTGACCTAGTGAGATATACAGTGGGGAAAAAAAGTATTTAGTCAGCCACCAATTGTGCAAGTTCTCCCACTTAAAAAGATGAGAGAGGCCTGTAATTTATCATAGGTACACGTCAACTATGACAGACAAATTGAGAATTTTTTTTCCAGAAAATCACATTGTAGGATTTTTATTGAATTTATTTGCAAATTATGGTCGAAAATTACAGGCCTCTCATCTTTTTAAGTGGGAGAACTTGCACAATTGGTGGCTGACTAAATACTTTTTTTCCCCACTGTACATGGCGGAGGCTCAATCAAGCTAGTGGTCTTGACTTCTTTCTTATGTCATTCTCGTTGGCACCAAAAGTTTAAAAAGTGTTGATAGGGGACAGAATGCGGTCGGACCATCAGACATTTGGCATATACATTACTCTTACTGAATTTCCATGTGGACGAGGATATTGGACATTTAATCAAAGGCTATTGGATGATAACTTATTTTTAACTAAGACAGAGGAATTTATAACTCAATTTTTCCGACATAACATAGGTACAGCAAATCCCCTTATTGTATGGGACACTTTTAAAATGTGCCTTTAGAGGCCATGCAATTCAGTACTCATCTCGAAAACAAAAGCAATTTAGGTCAAAAGAGTCCATACTAATGATAAAGAAATGTGTGAGTAAGATATGACTAAAATGTCACACCCTCAGTTAAACTAATAATGTAAGACTAATTAGTAGACTAGAGCTTAGAGAGTTAATCAAATGTGTTTATATCACAGCAACAGAGTATTTGTGTCTTGTAATTAGGCAAGCAGAAGTGCAAAATGATTGAAACCAATAACAGGAGACTGGTTAAAAAAACACACAGGGAAAGGGGAGTGAAAAGGCTTGCAGAATATTGTGAGGACGGCGATAACTGAAGAATGCAGCCTGCCCGAGCAAGGAGAAGACTATGATAAGAACATGTGTGTGTGTGTGTGTGTGTGTGACCTGATGGTCAGGAGAGCAGAGGAAAATCACATGAGCTAAACCCAGGTGTGAGCTTACAAGATGTGTACAGTGGAAAAATACAGCCCGCCTAAAGCGGGGTGGGATTTTTGTATGACGTGTGTGTATAAAAGGATTGTACTACCATTTTGTTACAGAGCGCTCTCAATGAATAAAGGCTGACCATTGCAGGATTGGGTCTTTGTTTAATTTATTCAAACTAAGAGATTTACAACCTTTTGGGAATTATTCAAAGACTTAAGAAGTAGTTGACTTCAACCATTGAGATAACAAGATTCTCGTGACAACTAACAAAGGAAATAGAAGGTCTAACAGAACAGATAGATAGCAATAAAAACTGTACCATAGAGGCTCAGAATAAGTTAGAGGAAAAACAAAAATAAATGGAGGAATTTATTCAAGAAAAATCAAGTGTAATATATTATAAAAATAAAGCAAACTGGATGGAATATAGGGGAAAATACACCAAATTATTTTTAAATCTTCAACATAGAAATGCTACCAAAAATAATTTACTGAAACTGATTACAAATGACGGAGTCACCCATGATTCACCAAATTATATTTTGAAAGCGGAAGCAAAGTACTTTAAACATCTGTTTTCATTTCAGTCTCCTCCATCTCCTCTAACCGAAGCTAATTGTATGGATTTTATTTCTATTGATAATGTAAAATTAATAGCCATACAGAAAGATTCATGTGAAGGCGAAATTACAGAGGAGGAACTTCTTGATGCAATTAAAGCCTTTAAGTCCAGGTAAACTCCAGGGCTGGATGGCATACCAGTTGAGGTATACCAAACCTTTTTTGATATACTAAGAGGACCGTTATTAGCATGTTTTAACCACTCCTATGTAAATGGTAGATTATCAGACACTCAACAAGAAGGTCTGATTTCATTATTACTGAAACAGGATACAAGTGGGAAATATAAAGATCCAGTCCATTCCAAAAATTGGAGGCCACTTACACTTCAGTGTTGTGATGCAAAAATTCTAGCAAAATGTATAGCGCATAGAATTAAAAAGGTATTGCCGGACATTATTCATTCTAATCAGACAGGTTTTTTTACATGGACAATAGATTGGAGATAATATAAGGCAAGTACAGGAAACAATAGAACACTATGAAAAATCTGGGAAACCAGGCCTGCTATTCATAGATGTCTTTGAAAAGGCTTTTGATAAAGTATGACTGGAGTTTATATATAAATGCCTGGAACAATTCAATTTAGGAGAATCTGTTATAAAATGGGTTAAATCATGTACAGTAACCTAAGGTGTAAAATAGTAAATCATGGCTACTTCTCAGAAAGTTTTCAACTGTCAAGAGGAGTAAAACAAGGTTGTCCACTATTGGCATATCTATTTATTATGGCCATCGAAATGTTAGCTATTAAAATCAGATCCAACAATAATATCAAGGGATTAGAAATCCAGGGCTTAAAAACAATGGTGTCATTGTAAACTGATGATTCATGTTTTCTTTTAAATCCACAACTTGGATCCCTCCACAGCCTCATAGAGGATCTAGATCATCTTTCTAACCTCTCTGGATTACAACTAAATTATGATAAGTGTACTATATTACCGCGTAGTTTACCAATAAAATGGTCTGATGGAGATGTGGATATACTCGGTATACATATCCCGAAATAAATAAATGATGTCACTCCAATAAAATGTTAATAGAAAGTTAGCAAAAATAGATAAGATCTTGCTACCATGGAAAGGTAAATACAGTTGAAGTCGGAAGTTTACATACACTTAGGTTGGAGTCATTAAAACTCATTTTTCAACCACTCCACAAATTTCTTGTTCACAAACTATCATTTTGGCAAGTCGGTTAGGACATCTACTTTGTGAATGACACAAGTAATTTTTCCAACAATTGTTTACAGACAGATTATTTCACTTAATCACAATTCCAGTGGGTCAGAAGTTTACATACACTAAGTTGACTGTACCTTTAAACAGCTTGGAAAATTCCAGAAAATGGTGACATGGCTATAGAAGCTTCTGATAGGCTAATTTACATCATTTGAGTCAATTGGAGGTGTACCTGTGGATGTATTTCAAGGCCTACCTTCAAACCCAGTGCCTCTTTGCTTGACATCATGGGAAAATCAAAAGAAATCAGCCAAGACCTCAGAAAAAAATGGTAGACCTCCACAAGTCTGGTTCATCCTTGGGAGCAATTTCCAAACGCCTGAAGGTACCACGTTCATCTGTACAAACAATAGTACGCAAAAGTATAAACACCATGGGACCACGCAGCCGTCATACCGCTCAGGAAGGAGACGCGTTCTGTCTCCTAGAGATGAACGTACTTTGGTGCGAAAAGTGCAAATCAATCCCAGAACAACAGCAAAGGACCTTGTGAAAATGCTGGAGGAAACAGGTACAAAAGTATCTATATCCACTATAAAACAAGTCCTATATCGACATAACCTGAAAGGCCGCTCAGCAAGGAAGAAACCACTGCTCCAAAACCGCCATAAAAAAGCCAGACTACGGTTTGCAACTGCACATGGGGACAAAGATCGTACTTTTTGGAGAAATGTTCTCTGGTCTGATGAAACAAAAATAGAACTGTTTGGCCATAATGACCATTGTTATATTTGGAGGAAAAAGGGGGTTGCTTGCAAGCCGAAGAACACCATCCCAACCGTGAAGCACGGGGGTGGCAGCATCATGCTGTGGAGTGCTTTGCTGCAGGAGGGACTGGTGCACTTCACAAAATAGATGGCATCATGAGGAAGGAAAATTATGTGGATATATTGAGGCAACATTTCAAGACGTCAGTCAGGAAGTTAAAGCTTGGTAGCAAATGGGTCTTCCAAATGGACAATAACCCCAAGCATACTTCCAAAATTGTGGCAAAATGGCTTAAAGACAACAAAGTCAAGGTATTGGAGTGGCCATCACAAAGCCCTGACCTCAATCCTACAGAAAATGTGTGGGCAGAACTGAAAAAGCATGTGCGAGCAAGGAGGCCTACAAACCTGACTCAGTTACACCAGGTCTGTCAGGAGGAATTGGCCAAAACTCACCCAACTTATTGTGGGAAGCTTGTGGAAGGCTACCCGAAACGTTTGACCCAAGTTCAACAATTTAAAGGCAATGCTACCAAATACTAATTGAGTGTATGTAAACTTCTGACCCACTGGGAATGTGATAAAATAAATAAAAGCTGAAATAAATCATTCTCTCTACTATTATTCTGACATTTCACATTCTTAAAATAAAGTGGTGATCCTAACTGACCTAAGACAGGGAATCTTTCTAAGATTAAATGTCAGGAATTGTGAAAAACTGAGTTTAAATGTATTTGGCTAAGGTGTATGTAAACTTCCTTAGTATTATAATTTTAATTTAATTGTAATTTATTATCCCAGTTTACCTATTTGCTTATGGTCTTGCCTTCATCTATCAAACAGTTGTGAAATTATATGAGAAAAAAATATTCCATTTTATTTGGAACGGCAAGCCAGACAAAATTAAACGGGCCTATTTATATAATGAATATGAATTCAGAAGGCATAAATTATTAAATATTAAAGCATTAGACCTCTCACTAAAGGCTTCAGTCATACAAAAGTTATACTTCAATCCGAACTGGTTCTCTAGCAAATTAGTAAGATTGTCTCACCCTATGTTCAAGAATTGCCTTTTTCCCTTTATTCAGATTACAACCGCTCACTTTCAGTTGTTTGAAAAGGAAATAATCACCCCAAACCGCTATTTTTAAAACAAGCCATAGAAAGTTGGTTGCAATTTCAATTTTATCCACCAGAAAGGACAGAACAAATAATGCAACAAATATTGTGGTTCAACTCAAAATATAGGAATTGATAAAAAAAACATTATTTTTTGAAGAAGTGTTTAAAAAAGGTATAATCTTCGTAAATGATATTATAGGTAGGACTGGTGGAGTTATGTGGCACATGCAGCTAACAAAAACAGAAATGTCTGCTCTACCCAAAATTACAACCAACTAATTGCAGCATTACCGCAAAAATGGTAGAAGAAAGTGGAAGGGGGAAAAAGTAAGGAACTTGTCTGTCGGCACTGCATTAAAGACCATAATTGGTTAAAGAAAATTGTGATAAATCAAAAAGTATACCAGTTTCATTTAAGGACCAAAGGATTGACAGCCGACCCATATAGTTTGGAAGAGATTTTTGACATACCGATTCCATGGCACATGGTTTATGAACTGATATGCAAAACGACGCCGGATTCAAAACTTAGAATTATTACATTTAAATTATAATAAAAAATTCTTGCAACCAATAGAATGTTATTTATATGGGGATACAACCTTCCCAGCTCTGCAGATTTTGCTGCGAAGAGACAGAATCGTTAGATCATTTGCTTTGGTACTGTCCATATTCTGCCCTGGAATTGTGTCTTCAATAAAACTTCCAAGGCGTGACTTTTCTTGAACGAATGTATTGAAAACGTTTATGTTGTGAAACTGCAAATACAGAAAATAATATACTTTAGTATTCAATTCACATTGACATACTGTAGCTGTACATTATACATTTCAAGTTGAATTTGCATAAATACAAAGCAAGTGCCAAGTTACCATGTATCTGACATGACGACAAACCAAACAGATAACAACTAGCCAACTCCTTTCATTACTCTAATAATGTGCAAACACCTCTGTACAATAACAAAGCATATTACACTAGAAACAGTAACAAACTATAGTATGTTTTACACTTCTTTTACATGACGCACGAGCAAACTAATACAGCTGACGGCATCCATGAAAGTCAATGCAATTTGCGTGAGTAAATGTAACCAATTAACATTGATAAGTAAGCAATTCTATCAATAACAATATTATCATCACTAGCAATATGCTTGAATTGAACTTACAAACAAATATTTTCCGAGGCTGAAGCGTTACAAGAAATAATTGCACAGAAAGAACTGTACAGTAGCGTTGTTTCTAACTGCTTGTCTGCGTGCAGAATGACTACTCTACTTCCGGTTTTTGTACATTCTTCTAAGTACCAGAAAGCTCCACTAGGGGGCGATAAACACCATGGAACACAATGAAAGTCACTTTAACCACTATAATAAAATAATATGTTACCTTCTAACAGGATGGCAGCACAGTCCATACGTAGCTTGTTTTTGGTCACAGGTCCAGGAATGGCTGAAGAATTGCGCTGTTTACCTGGAGCTAACCCTGCAGATAGCACTACTGGATGATTTGAAAAGTCAAAATCAATCGATTAATAATATAATAATACCTTTAGCAAAAAAAAATATTTTCAATTTACAATCTGTAGAAACAATGAGAATAGAAAGGTTCAGAACTTTTGTGAAACATCACAGCACAGTTGAAAGATATATGGCAAATAGAAATCCAATATGGTTGGTGTTAAGACATAGATGGGAGGGGTTGAATGGAGCTGAAGGTTGGAACTAATAACAACTAATAGATAACTAATGTAAAACATAATGTGTCAGTAAAACGTATATAGGTTATAGGTTAAGAACTTTTGTGAAAGAGCACAGTTTGAAAGATACGGCAAATAGAAATCAAACCAGATGGACATCAGAAATAGATGGGAGAGGTTGAGGGTAGAGGAAGGACATGAGTAAAAACAAACAAAATAGAACTATTGTAAAATAGACTGCGTCCATAAAATATATATAGTATGTATAAGCTGGAAGTAGAGGCCTAAGCATTGTTGTTCACTAGTTTACTCCAATTAGGGGAGGGGTGGTAGGGTTAGAAAGTAATAAAGGATAATTCTTTTTTTAAAGGATATGTAAATATATGTATGTATATGTATTTATATGTAGGTATGTAGAGTGCCTTGCAAAAGTATTCAGCCCCCTTGGTGTTTTTCCTATTTTGTTGCATTACAACCTGTAATTTAAATTTATTTTTATTTGGATATCATGTAATGGACATACACAAAATAGTCCAAATTGGTGAAGTGAAGTGAAAAAAATAACTTATTTCAAAACATTCAAAAAAATAAATAACGGAAAAGTGGTGCGTGTATATGTATTCACCCCCTTTGCTATGAAGCCCTTAAATAAGATCTGGTGCAACCAATTACCTTCAGAAGTCACATAATTAGTCAAATAAAGTCCACCTGTGTGCAATCTAAGTGTCACATGATCTGTCACATGATCTCAGTATATATACACCTGTTCTGAAAGGCCCCAGAGTCTGCAACACCACTAAGCAAGGGGCACCACCAAGCAAGCGGCACCATGAAGACCAAGGAGCTCTCCAAACAGGTCAGGGACAAAGTTGTGAAGAAGTACAGATCAGGGTTGGGTTATAAAAAAATATCTGAAACTTTGAACATCCCACGTAGCACCATTAAATCCATTATTCAAAAATGGAAAGAATATGGCACCACAACAAACCTGCCAAGAGAGGGCCGCCCACCAAAACTCATGGACCAGGCAAGGAGGGCATTAATCAGAGAGGCAACAAAGAAACCAAAGATAACCCTGAAGGAGCTGCAAAGCTCCACAGCGGAGATTGGAGTATCTGTCCATAGGACCACTTTAAGCCGTACACTCCACAGATCTGGGCTTTACGGAAGAGTGGCCAGAAAAAAGCCATTGCTTAAAGAAAAAAATAAGCAAACACGTTTGGTGTTCACCAAAAGGCATGTGGGAGACTCCCCAAATATATGGAAGAAGGTACTCTGGTCAGATGAGACTAAAATCTTTCATCGGCAGGAACTGGGAAACTGGTCAGAATTGAAGGAATGATGGATGGTGCTAAATACAGGGAAATTCTTGAGGGAAACCTGTTTCAGTCTTCCAGAGATTTGAGACTGGGACAGAGGTTCACCTTCCAGCAGGACAATTACCCTAAGCATACTGCTAAAGCAACACTCAAGTGGTTTAAGGGGAAACATTTAAATGTCTTGGAATGGCCTAGTCAAAGCCCAGACCTCAATCCAATTGAGAATCTGTGGTATGACTTAAAGATTGCTGTACACCAGCAGAACCCATCCAACTTGAAGGAGCTGGAGCAGTTTTGCCTTGAAGAATGGGTAAAAATCCCAGTGGCTAGATGTGCCAAGCTTATAGAGACATACCCCAAGATACTTGCAGCTGTAATTGCTGCAAAAGGTTTCTCTACAAAGTATTGACTTTGGAGGGGTGAATAGTTATGCACGCTCAAGTTTTCTGTTTTTCTGTTTTTTTGTCTTATTTCTTGTTTGTTTCACAATACAAAATATTTTGCATCTTCAAAGTGTGAGGCATATTGTGTAAATCAAATGATACAAACCCCCAAAATATCCATTTTAATTCCAGGTTGTAAGGGAACAAAATAGGAAAAATGCCAAAGGGGGTGAATACTTTTGCAAGCCAGTGTATGTGTAGATGTATGTATTTTATATGTGTATGTATATGTGTGTATGTATGTATGTATGTATGTATGTGTATGTATGTATGTATGTATACACTACCGTTGAAAAGTTTGGGGTCACTTAGAAATGTCCTTGTTTTCGAAAGAAAAGCAATTTTTTTGTCCATTAAAATAACATCAAATTGATCAGAAATACAGTGTAGACATTGTTAATGTTGTAAATGGCTAATGTAGCTGGAAACGGCTGATTTTTAATGGAATATCTACATAGGCGTACAGAGGCCCATTATCAGCAACCATCAGTCCTGTGTTCCAATGGCACGTTGTGTTTGCTAATCCAGGTTTATCATTTTAAAAGGCTAATTGATCATTAGAAAACCCTTTTGCAATTATGTTAGCACAGCTGAAAACTGTTGTGCTGATTAAAGAAGCAATACAACTGGCCTTCTTGAGACTAGTTGAGTATCTGGAGCATCAGCAATTGTGGGTTCGATTACAGGCTCAAAATGGCTAGAAACAAATAACTTTCTTCTGAAACTCGTCAGTCTATTCAGGAAAGAGGCGACTCCGGTATGCTGACCTTCTAGGCAGAGTTGCAAAGAAAAAGCCATATCTCAGAATGCCCATCTTAATATTTTCTTTTTATTGGCTAGTTTGAGATATGGCTTTTTCTTTGCAACTCTGCCTAGAAGGTCAACATCCCGGAGTCGCCTCTTCACTGTTGATGTTGAGACTGGTGTTTTGCGGGTACTATTTGATGAAGCTGCCAGTTGAGGACCTGTGAGGCGTCTGTTTCTCAAACTATACACTAATGTATTTGTCCTCTTGCTCAGTTGTGCCCCGGGCCTCCCACTCTTCTTTCTATTCTGGTTAGAGCCAGTTTGCGCTGTTCTGTGAAGGGAGTAGTACACAGCGTTATACGAGATCTTCAGTTTCTTGGCAATTTCTCGCATGGAATAGCCTTCATTTCTCAGAACAAGAATAGACTGATGAGTTTAAGAAGAAAGTTATTTGTTTCTGGCCATTTTGAGCCTGTAATCGAACCCACAATTGCTGATGCTCCAGATACTCAACTAGTCTCAAGAAGGCCAGTTTTATTGCTTCTTAAATCAGCACAACAGTTTTCCGCTGTGCTAACATAATTGCAAAAGGGTTTTCTAATGATCAATTAGCCTTTTAAAATGATAAACTTGGATTAGCAAACACAACGTGCCATTGGAACACAGGACTGATGGTTGCTGATAATGGGCCTCTGTACGCCTATGTAGATATTCCATTAAGAATCAGCCGTTTCCAGCTACAATAGCCATTTACAACATTATCAATGTCTACACTGTATTTCTGATCAATTTGATGTTATATTAATGGACAAAAAAAGTGACCCCAAACTTTTGAACGGTAGTGTATATATATATATATATATATATATATATATATATATATATATATATTTGCAAAAAAATATATGGGGGATTGGAAGTGATGCAGACAATTACATTGATGGAAGCTACAATCTATCTGCAATATTAAAGCTGATCTACCCCCTAAAAATGAAGAAAAAAAAATTTGATTCATGGAGGTGCTTCTGTCACCTAAAATAGAAGTTGGCTGATACAAATCTGGGGCACAAAAATGATCTTGGATTTGGCTAAATATTTTAAATATCTATAAAGGAATATAAGTGCACAGATTGGCAACACAGGGGAGAGGATCAGGTCTGGAGGAGGAAAAACAGAAGATAGGGACATTCATCTCAAGCGGAGAGCATCCAAAACAAGAGAATGGAGATACGCCTAGAGAAACATGATAGAGAGATGGAGTGAACCAGATGGATGTGTTTGTGTCTTCTTTTTGCTAAATTGAGAGTAAATATGATATCACAGGAATAGCAGCCCAAATCCCAGAGCCAAACACGTTTCCATTCTAACTAAAACAAAGGCTCTCTCAGAGCGAGAGCGTCACTTCTGTTAGTGCCAAAAAAGAAGGGAGTCTCACAAAGAGCGAGGCGAGGTGAGCCTGACTCATTTACAGTCCCAGACCCACACTCTGTCACAGTCACACATTCTTTCTATCTCTCTCAAACACACATAGGCTACTATCTCTCTCTTTCTCTCAAACACACACACACACAAACACACACACACTCAGTGTTCTCCTCAGATCCCAGTCTGTCTCAGCAGTCTGGCGATCTGTATTTTTAGCTCTGAGATGAGCCGGAGAGGGGCGTACAGACCCTCAAACAGATGTACCCTCTTCTCTTTCTCCATCCTTCTATACCCTTTTACCTCACAGTGTGACGCAAGACCAGATGGAGCTAGCCCCTTCCACCTCCATCCTCCTCTGAGTATAGGCCTAGGACCATCAATGATACACACACACAAAACACAAAAGCATGCTGTAAATAGAAACGCAAAGAAAGAGGATCCAAAAGCTCTTCAATACCTCGGGACAGACACATACCACCATACTATGTGTGTGTTCTCATTTGCATACCTACGTACATGTGTGGGTAAGATATGTCAATGCCAGTGATTATGATGAAGATTAGTCCAGAAATACACTGAAGATCTTCACACTTCCCTCTCACCTCTTTCTCTCTTCCTTCCTCTCGTCATCATAACCCTTCACTATCTGAACTGAGACTGACAGTGTTGTTATTGCATATGAATTTGAATGTTATTTACATAGTGTATCACCCTCTCTATCCAAAGACATGGCAGCCAGTCATAGCATGTACAGACAGCCTCCTGTGGGGTGGAAAAACCTCAGAATTCCTTTTAGCAGCGGGTGTCCTGATACTGCACTTAGTACTTAGTACTTCCATATTTCAAAGAATAGGAGATACACATTTAGTTAATGTGGTTACACAGCAGCATATATATGGATGGGTCAAGGCCTCACAGTGAACCAAACAGCTTTCCAACAAAAACACCCAGTTGGATTTTAATTAATACATTTCAGCCTCTCTGAACCTCATATATGTCCTCTTAAGCTCTCTGTATATCTCTCTGGTCCCATTGACGTCACTGGGTTGCTGGGTTTGGGCTTGTTGAATAAGACACCCGTGTGAAGACACACGTCACCAAACAACGCCAACAACACGCCAACTCACTCAAACAGACTCAGAGGGCCTAGCTAGGCAGCCAAGACAAACACTGCCATCTGGGAGAGAGAGGGAGCGAGCGAGAGACCGAGAGAGAGGGAGGGGGGATACAAAAAGAAAGAGAGAGCGAGCGAGAGAGAGAGAGAGAGGAATGTGACAGTAGTTAAGGATTAAATAAAGGCAGAGTGACTGATAGTTTTAAAATGATTCGCGGTACCATAAAAAGACTGACAACTAAACAAAAGAACAGAAGAAGAAAGAGACATGAAAGAGAAAGAAGAGAGAATATGAGTAGGCGCTCTGCGGCACATACACGTCAAAGTCTATAGCCCGCTAATGGTGTCTCTCGCTCTGTTCCTAGAGCAGAGTTAGTGCTAATGAGCTCCACACAGACACCTGCAGAGAGGATGGACACATTATAAAAACATACCGATGATGAGTTCATGGCATGTTATAACACATCAATAAACATGTTGTTATAAACTGTGCTCTCCTTTGTGGAAAGCGTGCAGGTATGGAAAGATTTGATAAGAAAGAAAGAAAGAAAGAAAGAAAGAAAGAAAGAAAGAAAGAAAGAAAGAAAGAAAGAAAGAAAGAAAGAAAGAAAGAAAGAAAGAAAGAAAAAATAATAATATGCCATTTAGCAGACGCTTTTATCCAAAGCGACTTACAGTCATGTGTGCATACATTTTTACGTATGGGAAAGAAAGAAAGAAAGAAAGAAAGAAAGAAAGAAAGAAAGAAAGAAAGAAAGAAAGAAAGAAAGAAAGAAAGAAAGAAAGAAAGAAAGAAAGAAAGAAAGAAAGAGAATGTAATGAGAGAGAGGTCAGAGAAGACAACACACGTGTGATGATGACTGATGTACAGTGAGACCAAATTGAGGGAGTGAGTTGTCATCAGAGAGAGGAAAGAGAGAAGCTGAGAGAGAAAGAGGGAGGGAAGGTGTGAGGGTGAGAAGAAACTGAGTTGTGATGAACTGTACCTGTATATCCTGTAGAAAGGGAGACTTGGATGGAAAAAGAGAGTGAGATAGCTAGGCAACTAACATCTCAATTATTTTAACCCCTAATGCTAGACAAAAAGTTATGTGTGCATGTGTACATGTATGTACATGCACATGCATGTGTGTTTTAGTGTATGCGTGTGTGTGTGTATGCGTGTGTGTGTATGCGTGTTTGTGTGTGTATGCGTGTGTGTGTGTGTATGCGTGTGTGTGTGTGTATGTGTGTGTGTGTGTGTATGCGTGTGTGTGTGTATGCGTGTGTGTGTGTATGCGTGTGTGTGTGTTTGTTTGTCCATCTGTATCTGCATCATTCAAGTGCCAATCTGTTGAAGGGGAGGATTAATTCTGGTGCTAAATGTCACTCTTTCACCCTGTACCATCACCCTTGTCACTGTCTCCCCTGACTCACGACCCCCCTGCCCCAAGACAACAACATTTCTCAATTTATCATAATTTAGCTAGTAACAGAGCAACCGAGGGGTTGAGAAAGGAGGAGGAGATCAAGACGTGAGAATGCAGTTCAAATAACACACACACATACGCACATACACACACACACACACGCACGCACACACACACACACACACACACACACTCCAAACTCAATAAAAAGAGCTTGAGGGGTTTAGAAGGAGCAGATTAAGACTTTAAATGAGGCCATAATTAAGACTTTCAACCTGCTCAGTCTCAACTAAAACCATCTGTCACGGAGTCTGTAATACCTACGTTTCATGCAGACCAACATAGTCCCTGTGCCCAAGAAAGAGAAGGTAACCTGCCTAAATGATTACCACCCCGTAGCACTCAAGTCGGTAGCCATGAAGTGCTTTGAAAGGCTGGTCATGGCTCACATCAACACCATCATCCCGGAAACCCTAGACCCACTCCAATTCGCATACTGCCCCAACAGATCCACAGATGACGCAATCTCAATCGCACTCCACACTGCCCTTTCCCGCCTGGACAAAAGGACCTATGTGAGAATGCTGTTCATTGACTACAGCTCAGCGTTCAACACATTTACATTTTTGTCATTTAGCAGACACTCTTATCCAGAGCGACTTACAGGATCAATTAGGGTTAAGTGCTTTGCTTAAGGGCACATAGACAGATGTTTCACCTAGTCAGCTTGGGGATTAGAACCAGCGACCTTTCGGTTACTGGCACAACGCTCTTACCCACTAAGCTACCTGCCACCCCCAACACCATAGTGCCCACAAAGCTCATCACTAAGCTAAGGACCCTGGGACTAAACACCTTCCTCTGCAACTGGATCCTGGACTTCCTGACGGGCCGCCCCCAGGTGGTAATGGTAGGTAACAACACATCTGCCACGCTGATCCTCAACACTGGGGCCCCTCAGGGGTGCGTGCTTAGTCCCCTCCTGTACTCCTTGTTCACCCACGACTGCGTGGCCAAACATGACTCCAACACCATCATTAAGTTTGCTGATGACACAACAGTGGTAGGCCTGATCACCGACAACGATGAGACAGCCTATAGGGAGGAGGTCAGAGACCTGGCAGTGTGGTGCCAGGATAACAACCTCTCCCTCAACGTGACCAAGACAAAGGAGCTGATCATGGACTACAGGAAAAGGAGGGCCGAACAGGCCCCCATAAACATTGACAGGGCTATAGTGGAGCGGGTCGAGGGTTTCAAGTTCCTTGATGTCCACATCACCAACAAACTATAATGGTCCAAACACACCAAGACAGTCGTGAAGAGGGCAAGACAACACCTTTTCCCCCTCAGGAGACTGAAAAGATTTGGCATGGGTCCCTAGATCCTCAAAAAGTTATACAGCTGCATCATCGAGAGCACCCTGGCCGGTTGCATCACCGCCTGGTATGGCAACTGCTCGGCATCTGACCGTAAGGCGCTACAGAGGGTAGTGCGTACGGCCTAGTACATCACTGGGGCAAAGCTTCCTGCCATACAGGACCTATATTCTAGGCGGTGTCAGAGGAAGGCCCAAAAAATGGTCAAAGACGCCAGTCACTCAAGTCATGTACTGTTATCTCTGCTACCGCACGGCAAGCAGTACCGGAGCGCCAGGTCTAGGACCAAAAGGCTCCATAACAGCTTCTACCCCCAAGACATAAGACTGCTGAATAATTAATCAAATGGCCACCCGGACAATTTACATTGACCCCCCCCCTCTACCAACTGAGCTACACGGGACTTCATCTTGACTAACCTGTACCCCCGCACATTGACTCGGTACCGGTACCCCCTGTGTATAGCCTTATTATTGTTATTTTATTGTGTTTCTTTTTTTTTTTTTTTTTTTTTTCTTTAGTTTATTTAGTAAATAATTTCTTAGGTCTTTCTTGAACTGCATTGTTGGTTAAGGGCTTGTATGTAAGCATTTCACTGTTCACCTGTTGTATTTGGCGCATGTGACAAATAAAATTGTATTTTATTTTATTTTATTTGAAATACATCAAACCTCTGTGAGACGTTTTGGAAATGTATGTTACAATATCCAAAGACCAAAGAGAACTGTCCGTGTCCATTTAAAATGCCACTATTCATCCATCTATAATAATTTCACATTATCCCCATCTATTTCATTCAACTTGATTACCAATTGATGTCTTTCATTTGTTCTTCATTTTCTATATGACCACTTTAGATTCTATTCCTCTAGATCAGGGATGGGCAACTTTGATAGGGGTGGGGGGCACTAAAAATCTGAACTCATCATGAGGGGCTGCAGTGGCTAGTGTGGGTATGGCTGCATACCCACAGCCATACCCACAGCCATACCCACAGCCATACCCACAGCCATACCCACAGCCATACCCACACATGCAGTCAGAGCTGGCGCTAGCCTAAGTTACATTTTGTTGCCCCCCCTTTCTTGAGAGAGAGAATAAATTGAAGAATAAATTGAAGTTTTAGAGTTTATTTCCTGCAATTCTACACATTTTGCCATGGGGCGTAGAAAATATATTGCAGTCTCAAAGCAAGTTTGCTGCAATTCTACACATTTTGCCATGGGGTGGAGAGATTTTGCAATTTTATAACTAAATTCATGCAATTCTACTCATTTTTCCATGGGGGGCAGAGAAAAATTAGCAGCTTTACAGTTAATTTCCTGCAATTCTACTCATTTTGCTATGGGGTAGCTAAGGCTGTAAGTGTGTGTTTCTTGTGTTTTATAACACAGTGGTCTTGTGTTGTACTGTGTTTTCTCCTTAGCGATTACCTTTTGGAGGAAAGTCAGAGAACAGAGAGACTCCCACACAGTTCCGTTTTAGTAAAACAAAGAAAATGTTTATTCACAGCTTCCATTGAAAAGAAAATGTGCAACAGTATCACAGTTTCCTTCTTATTCCATTCAACCACACAGTCAGAGGAGGAGGGGGAGTGGCACATGGGGAGTGAGAAACAGAAATGCCCCGACACTCTCATCATTACCTGGTTGGGTTTGCATTTGATTTGACAGAGATGTACATTCAGCCATGCACCTGCTGTCGGGAGAGTGTGTGTGTGTTAGATCTGGAATCAAACAGCTGCATCTTCTGCTTCCAGTGAAATCATCTTAGAGTCAGACTCATTAATATATGAGAGCTGCTTGAAATATGACAGCTTGCTAACCAGAGGGATTGTTAAATGCCTTTTAGCACGAGAGGTAACTGGCACACACACACATTAAAGGGATGACTGGGGCACTCCTTATCTGGTGCTGACCCGCAGCAGGTCACTGTCACTCTTTTGGACCGGATCAACCCAGCTGGACCCGGGCTTCAGTCACCATAATGGGCTATAGGTTCTCCCCAGTATACTGTCCTTCTGTGTGCATCTCACATTAACACATACAGAGAGACACACACTGTGGTCAAGAGGGGAACCACAGACTTAGAAACAAGAGGTAGAGATGGACTACTGAAGGGAAAGATTTCCATACATCTTTTCAAATCTCCTCAATCTTTACATACAGTACACTAATAAACATGATGGCGTTACTCATGGCAACAATCACCAATGGAAAAAAGAGAAAGAAAAACTAGAAAACCAGAAGAACGTTGAAGCATGGGCTTCATACAATAAAACTACACAGCAGTGTCATGTATGTAGCTATCTAGTGTCACAAGTGTATCACAACCTACAGAGTTAGTGTGAGATATTTACAGTGTGGTTGTTTTTGATGGTGTTGACAGGAAAAATAGATGACATGTCAAATGTTGGAGATGGAGAGACGCCCTTGCTTTCACTCCCTTACTGGCACTCGGACCTAGCCTGCTGTCTGCTGTATGTCGTAACAACTCTTTTTAATCCTCTCACTCTCACACTCTCTCTCTTTTATCCTGTCTCTCGCTTGCCAGTATCCTTGAAACTCTTTTGATTTCTGTCCTATCCCTGTTACACACACGCTCACATCGTTTTCTTCACCCTTTACATCTATCCACCTCTCCTTTACCATCTCACTAATAGTTGTCTCACTACAGTATTTTTCCATAAGTATTCTTGTCTTCCTACTATTCCCTTTATGAGATGCCCTCAGCATTTTCTGTCTCTTGCTGCTGTAGCCCTGTAGGAGCAGCACTCTGGTGTCTCTGGTCTCTGAGGTGGACAGGTGAAAGTTGAAAGGTCAGTGACAAAGATGAAGCCAAAGGAAAGTGTTGCTTTTGAAAATATTGGTACGCAGTGGGTTGACAATGGTGAGCATTTGACGCCATACAAAATAGCCAGTGTCACAACGCCTGCGTTGTTTGCTGCGAATACAAACTAGTAGTTATGGTGATTAAATTCCTGAAAACAGAACCTGCTGCTGTGATGTCATCTCAGTGAAAAATGAGCTCAGCCCTATCAGCAGCAGCGGTGCCCTCCAATCAAATGGTGTCACACTGCATCTCACCTGTGCTCCTGAGAGCAGCTCCCTACAAACTGCCTGCTCCTGCATCAGTGTACCGCCCCCTGGGGGCCAGGGGGGAAACTGAAAGGAATCAAGATCCAGGTGTGTAGAGGAGAAAGAGAAAGGAGTTGGAGAAAAAGAGGAGCTAATAGGGCTGTTCAGCCAAAGAGAAGGTGGAGGGAGAAGGTTAGTACAGAAAGGGAGAGGAGAGGGAGGAAAGACTGAGTGGGGGAGAAGGAGGAGGAGGAGGAGGAGGGCAGGAGGACCGGGGTGTCGTAGCCGGGCGGGCACTCGAGCTCGAAGCAACGCACAGAGGCGTCTTCGTTCCCGTAGTTGGCCCAGTACTCCTCCTGGTCCACCTTGGGCAGGTTCACCTCCTCCTCCACCAGCTCGTACTTAGAGGAGAAGGAGGTGGAGGAAGGGTAGGAGGGCTGGTTGGGCTTGACCGAGGAGAAGGGGTGCGCCTTGACCGTTTCCGAGCTCTTCTGGAAGATTCCTTTGGACGAGGCCACGGGCTTGTGCTTGGAGAACCACCATCTTGTCTTGGTGCTGAAGGTGGTCGTGGTGGTGCCGGCCAGTGACCCGGGGTCGGGGAGGGGACAAAGGGCAAAGTCCATCTCTCGGAGGAAGCGCAGGTCCTGTCCGCGGCGGGGGGAGGGGGAGGTGCACATCAGCTCGGAGGAGGAGATGCGAGCTGTACGGAACCACTCCCACAGGGAGCGGGCCTCACAGCCGCAGGACCAGGGGTTCCCGTTGAGGCGGAGGAACTGGACTGCCACAGCATCTTTCATGGCCTGGCCTGGCAGCTCTGCCAGGGAGTTGTTGAACAGGTAGAGGATGGTCAGACGGCCCAGGTCACGGAAAGCACGGCGGTTCACCTGCCGGATTCGGTTGTCGTGGAGCAGGAGGCGGTCCAGGTTGACCAGGCCGCGAAACACGTTCTCGGACAGTGTGCGGATGCGGTTGCCATGCAGGAAGAGGTGGTTCAGGTTGACCAGGTCGGAGAAGAGGTCGTCCTGGATGAAGTGCAGCTCGTTCTCCTGCAGAGAGGGAGGACATTGTCTTGTTAGTGTGTGTGTGTGTGTGTGTGTGTGTGTGTGTGTGTGTGTGTGTTATATGAGTGTGTGTATCCATACCTGCAGGTAGAGGAACTGCAGGCTGTAGAGCTTGAGGAAGAGGTCGTGGGGGAGAGCGGCCAGCTTGCAGCGGTGCATGTGCAGGCTCTGCAACTTCTCCAGTCCACGGAACGCTCCACCCTCCAGTCGCCGTAGTAATGGGTTGTCACCAAGGTCCAGCTCTTCTAGAACCCTCAGGTTGCTGAAGGCTCCAGCCTCAATCAGTGTGATGTTATTGGAGTAGAGCCAGAGAACCTATAGGGGGAGGGGTTGAAAAGGGAAGAGGTATATAGGAAGGATCGTTACAGAAATGAGCAAGGACCCAGCTCCGATACGAACACACAGAGCTCAAATACTAAACAAAATACTATATTTAAATGCAAAACTATGCAATATCAATCCACAAACACAAACACAGCTCATTAAAAAATAACTTATGTACACACAAGCACACACATTCTAACCTGTGTCTCGAAGCCAAAAGAATCTGCTCTGAGCTCGGTGATGCGGTTGTTCTGCAGAAAGACGCGCTGGGAGTCGTAGGGCACTCCGGAGGGCACGGTGGTGAAGTTCTGAGACTGGCAGCTTACCGTCATAGGCGATGGGTAACACACACACAGCCTTGGACACGTCCCTGCCCCACTTTGCTTCACCGCCACCAACCACAGCACTAGCCATAGGGTGAGCCCACCTGAAACACACACACACACGGAGAGAGGCGCGATATGGATAAGTTTAACACACAGTCATAATTCGTGACAATATTTTCTCATTTTATCTTATTCACTCATCTCTTTAATTGTGGAGACATAGATTAAAATAATGGGACATTATAACAACTAGCAGATGCATTGTACAGTAAAGACAGCCAGAGAAAAAGGGATTGAAAAAGAAAGAAGGCAAGGGATGCAGCGCTGTTTTCAGCACTTGGAGCTGTCCAGTCTAGTGGCGCAGAAAGGACGCGGATATTACGCACAAGCCAAGATTTGCACAGGACTGCCATGATCTCAAGTCTGACTAATTGGCCAGTCGCACTCATTCATAATAAATGACATTATACAAATCACCCGCCTATTCATTTCTACCTGATCATGTTACATAAGCTAGTCAGCCCACCGGGCACAGACCAGTTCAACTTCTAGTTTCGATTTACATTTGGTTGAGTTGTCAACTGATGTGAATTCAACATGAAATCAACCAAAAATGTCACCATGTCATTGGATTTAGGTTAAAAGTTAGATGGGGAAAAAAAGAAATTCCCTTACATTGATGACTTTTTTCAAATCCAATCAGTTTTCCAAATTGATCCAATTTCATCACATATCTTTTTGTTGGTTAAAATGAGGAGGAAACAACGTTGATTCAACCTGTTTTTGCCCAGTGGGAGTACACGTTTATAATTCTGGTAACTTCATTCAACATGTATCCCAGACTAAATAGCTGAATGTGCGTAAAACCAATCTTCTTCTCTGGTTCGAAGTGCTATCAAGTTCTATCACACGAGCCACACAAGTGCTAAACAAGATTTACCCTAGTAGCCTAAATTCACGAGCCAACTTCACAAAAAGGTTGGCTCATGAAGAGGTTACAGAGTATGGACAAGGTAAAATAAGGTAACCGGATCCGGATCGGTTTCTCTCTGCATGGATTATTCAGAGGCAGTTTGGCAAGCTCGGATAACGGGGCACAAAGCGAACATCGCATGGAAAAATTATCGCGTGCCCATTCAGCTTCCCCAGCAAATTTTCCAATGTCCTCACGTTGATTACCCGAACCCGGTAACGACATGGCTCGTTAACTCCACGCGCACGGGAACTGGAGAATACTTGTTTAGTAGGTGCGCGCGTGTGCGCAACATTAACAATTTCCAAATTAGTTTTTGCTTATTAAATAAATATGACCTTAATTCCTTGTTTTGGCTTTGAATAATTTTCTCTCTTTACAAAGTTTTTACCAAATGTAGGCTACAACTGTGCATGCGTAAAAGTACACAACTGAACGAATGAACTACTGAGCTTTATAATGTTGAGGTGGATGGAGACTTAAAAGATTAGAGGTTTTAAGTGTCATCTTATTTGCAAGAGCCATATTTGTACTTCAGGAACTAAACAACTTCATTGAATAAGTGAATACAGTAGCCTAGAGGTGTATGCATGCAAGCACGGTCATACAGGTAGGCTAGCAGTTTACGCACCTAACTGTGAACGAAATCAACTGAGTAGTTCAGTACTTGAGACGTTCTTGTCTATTGATGTTCTGTATTATGTCATGTTTAAAAATTTTGTGTGGACCCCAGGAAGAGTACCTGCAGCTTCAGCAAAGCTATGGGGATCCTAATAAATAAAATAAAAATACATAAAACAGTGATTCACTGTAAATCATATCTTAAGACATCACCATCACCACCAACAACATCTAGTCTAAAACAAAAAAACTCATGATGGAGCCAAGCCTATAGCCTATGAACTGAAGTCAACTCACTTTTGAAGTTGTGGATATTGGCGCTCCGAGATCTCCGTGCAGTCGAGCAAGTTTCCATCTCGAACCAAAGCCGACAGCGAGTTAGCCTGAGCGCAGAGAATGTGCCTGCTATCTCCGCTGAAGTTCAGCTCTGGTAACCGAGTCAGTGCGACTGAGTGAGTGACGAGCAGAATTCCCGTGATTGGGTTTATACTTGATGAGCTCGCGCCCACGGCTGTGGGCTGCGGCGGAATCTCTCATACCTCATTCTCGCGCAGGGGAGGGGATGTGGTGAATGAGAGAGTTGCTCAGAGGAGGACTGGAAAGGAGAGGACGGTCACGGTATGTGTATGCGTGCGTGCGTGCGTCGGGGGAGCTCGACACTGTGTGAGTTTGGATCACAGAGGGGGGTTGGAGGAGGATAAGCAGTTGGGAAAAGATACTTTGGCTTAAAAACAAATAACTTTTGCTCCTTTAAAGCGTCAATCTGTAGTTGCTACATCCATGTTTGGACTTATACATTTATGATATGTACCCATTGATTCTTGAATAATATAGGCCTAACTTATAAATGCCTCATGAGCTTAGTTCAACTGTCGTACCCCATCAGAACCAAAAATATAAGCTTGTTTTTACTCCAACTTTAGTAAACAAAGCAAATATAAATAAAGCCTGTATAGCCTGAAAACATGGCTAAAACGATCATTTTGATATCATGGTCATGGATGATCAGTCCTTGCATCCATAGCTCTGTCAATGAATTTGAGAGTGGTTACATTTCTCCAGGCCCATCATTCAGTGTTTTTTTTTTACAGAAACAGTGGTTGGGATTTTGCTTTGTTATTGTTTCAAATGATGATTGCCGCTTTAATGCCTAAATCGCTCTGGATAAGAGCGTCTGCTAAATTACAAAAAAAATACAAATAAAAATTCCCCACCTTCAATGGCTTGGAGATAATTAGTCTGAGAAATAGCATGCGATTGAGAATATTTTGAAGTATTTTGTCTTTACTTAAAGAGATAGAGTAGCCTACCTGTGAGAGGAGAGTGGGCATCATGAACGTCAACTACTATGCATGAATGAGGCCGTTAATTAGGCCTACCTCATCATCTCAAATGTACAGTATATATCGTCGCTCTCTTTTCATCCAATAATAGTATGTCTTGATCATGCGTGTGTTATAGGCCTACATCAAACATTCATAACCTTGGCACAATAGCCTATACCGTTTCAAGTATCCTACCCTGATGCGCCCTATAGGCACCGCAGCCCACAGACCGTTTTTCCCTTGGATTTTACCATAACTTTTCATCGACCTGAATAAATATGTTATTGTGTAAAAGGCTAGTTCAGGGACGGGCAAATTTGATGGGGGTGGGGGCCACAAAAAATCTGAACTCATCATGCGGGGCTGCAGTGGCTCGCGGTCTGCATACTCAATCCACACACGCATGCGTCAGAGCTGGCCCTGGCCTTTTGCTCCCACCTTGCCAGCAAAACATTTTCTTGACAGGGGAGAAACAAAATGTCCGTTTAAGAGTTCATTTCCTGCAACTGTAGGCCTACACATTTTGCCATGGGGCATTAAGAAAATATTGCTGTTTTAAAGCAAGTTTGCTGCAATTGTACACCTTTTTCCACAGGATGAAGATAAATGTTTGGTTACTACAAGTTTAGCTAGCTGGCTAGACTAATTTACCAATCTTAAAAATGTTAGCTGACATGGGCTAATTGAGTGACAGTCATTTTTTAAAAACATTTTAGTCATTTAGCAGATGCTCTTTTTTTTCATACTGGCCTCCCGTGGGAATCGATGAAAAAATGCTGGAAGAAACAAACATTTACAGCATATAAACTCAACATGATCAACAGGAATGACATTTACTCTCACAGGTGTCCAATAAGATCTATCTGAAAGCCACACCCCTAATAAGCCACACCTCCTAAAATTAATTTAAGGATTACATTCAAAAAGACCCAGCTGCTAGGTCAACCCAGCATGAAAGTAAAAAATACCCAATTGATGGTTAAATTAACCCATATTTGGGTAATCCCAACAACTCACCAGTTTGGGTTATTCATGCAACCCAACTGGCTGGGTCAAAATAACCCAGTGTGTATTCTGTCCAATATGTACCCAGCCTGTGTTACCAATGAACCCAAATTGGGTTGTTTTTAACCCAGCATTTTTTGGGGGAGTGTAGGATCGAATGGATCAGTCAGGTATTTGCTTGAGTTAGTTTTGGATTAGATTATTGATTTGTGAAATTACACCCAAATAAGAAAGTGTCCACAAGTAGGGCCTAACCTGAGTCCGGATCTCCATGGTGAAGGGACAGAACACTACTCAATGCGTGTGTGTTTGTGTGTTTGTCTGTTTGTGCGTGTGTGCACAGTCTGTGTGCTTTCTAAGGTACATTTCAGTGGGTGGAGTAGGGAGGTGGTTTGGTAGAGATTGTATGCAGCATGTGTGTGCATGTTAAGACATGTTTTGGGGGTGGGTTGAGTCAGAACTGAGTCCTCTCCCCCATGACTTGGGTCAAGGCTGTTCCATTTTCAGCAGCATGATGCACACAGTCTGTTCCTTATGGCAACACAGAGGTAACAGCACAGAACAATAACAATGGCTACTCAGGAGAAGGTCAGCTCCACAAGCTGTGTAATAGCATATGACATCATTCATCTGCAGAGAACATCTTTGTGTGTGTGTGTGTGTGTGTGTGTGTGTTTGTGTATGTCTGTGTGCATCCAGGACCTTCTGCATAACAATCACCCTACCAAAACCATGGTCATAACTTAACATCTCTGGTGATCAATTAACCAGCTAGCAATCTGCTGTGTGTGTGTGTGTTAGTGCACAATGTTCCTTGGGTCTCTAGGCTTTGGGGGTGGTAGTGAGCTCTGCGAGCTGGCACCAGTGGTCACCATGGGGGGCCGTGGAGAGTTGGTAAGGGGTGGAGAGGGGAGGGATGGGGGGAGTGAGAAGCTGATTGCACAGCTGACCGAGGGTGGCTCTGTGTGCCCCCCTCCCTTCATCACGCACCCAGACATTGGTCATGAGGCAGTATGTGTGTGTGTGTGTGTTAGTATTCTGTCGATTATCTATTGAAGTAGTCAGAGATCACATGCCTTTACTACAACTTTCTTTCTTTCTTTCTTTCTTTCTTTCTTTCTTTCTTTCTTTCTTTCTTTCTTTCTTTCTTTCTTTCTTTCTTTCTTTCTTTCTTTCTCTGCTCTCCCTCCTCTCTCACACATCCCTCTCTCTGCTCTGGTACACTAACATGTGATCTGGTGTAAACACAACATGTTGAAAAGGTTTGTCCTCCTGTCACATGCCGACCCATCCCTCCTCGAAAACACTCACGCACCCCCATACACATGCACCGACCCCCATAGCCACCACTTTCGCAAAATCAGGCACGGACACATACAATACAGAGCCAAACCCACACAGACACGTTTCTACTATAAATGCAAACATACTATACACACATAAGGAGAAGTATACTCACAAACACCAACACGCACACCCCCACATACAAGGTACATACATTTACATTTACATTTTAGTCATTTAGCAGACGCTCTTATCCAGAGCGACTTACAGTTAGTTCGTTTTTTTATTTTTTATCTTTCATACCCCCCGTGGGAATCGAACCCACAACCCTGGCGTTGCAAACGCCATGCTCTACCAACTGAGCTACATCCCTGCCGGTCATTCCCTCCCCTACTTTGGACGACGCTGGGCCAATTGTGCGCCGCCACATGGGTCTCCCGGTCGCGACCGGCTACGACAGAGCCTGGATTCGAACCAGGATCTCTAGTGGCACAGCTAGCACTGCTATGCAGTGCCTTAGACCACTGCGCCACTCGGGAGAACCTAGAAGTGTGTGTGGACTCACTGGTGTTTGTGTGTGTCTCTTCATGCTAATAGGTATAGGCGTGTCAGGCAGTGCCATGGCCTGAGGGGACTGTCCACTCCCACAGAGACACTCCAAAAACTGATCTTGAGCGAGGGTAGACAGAGAAAGAGAGCAAAAGAGAAAACGTTATGGAGAGAGAGGGAAAGAGGCAGAGAGAGAGAGAGAGATGGGGTGAGAGAAATGAAGAGAGATGGGCAGGGGAGAGAGATAATGGGAGGGAGAGAGAAAGAGGCAGAACACCAAGGGGAAGATAATTAAAACAGACATGGAGTGGGTGAAGATAAATAGGACTACTAGGGTGGGATATGGAAAGGGAAAGGGGGATACTTAGTCAGTTGTATGGGAGGAAGGAATGAGGGTTTCTCTTTTTGGTTTCCAGTACTTTTAGAATACAGAAAACAGGAGAGTGCATTAGTGGATGTATTGAATGACGTTCAGCCGGTATTCTAGTAAGAGTATTGACAGGTAAAAGAAAACAAGGTGAATCCCATTTAGAATTACATACAGTGAGGGAAAAAAGTATTTGATCCCCTGCTGATTTTGTACGTTTGCCCACTGACAAAGACATGATCAGTCTTTAATTTTAATGGTAGGTTTATTTGAACAGTGAGAGACAGAATAACAAAAAAATCCAGAAAAATGCATGTCAAAAATGTTATAAATTGATTAGCATTTTAATGAGGGAAATAAGTATTTGACCCCTCTGCAAAACATGACTTAGTACTTGGTGGCAAAACCCTTGTTGGCAATCACAGAGGTCAGACGTTTCTTGTTGTTGGCCACCAGGTTTGCACACATCTCAGGAGGAATTTTGTCCCACTCCTCTTTGCAGAGGTCATTAAGGTTTCGAGGCTGACGTTTGTCAACACGAACCTTCAGCTCCCTCCTCATATTTTCTATGGGATTAAGGTCTGGAGACTGGCTAGGCCACTCCAGGACCTTAATGTGCTTATTCTTGTGCCACTCCTTTGTTGCTTTGGCCGTGTGTTTTGGGTCATTGTCATGCTGGAATACCCATCCACGACCCATTTTCAATGCCCTGGCTGAGGGAAGGAGGTTCTCACCCAAGATTTGACAGTACATGGCCCCGTCCATCGTCCCTTTGATGCAGTGAAGTTGTCCTGTCCCCTTAGCAGAAAAACACCCCCAAAGCATTATGTTTCCACCTCCATGTTTGACGGTGGGGATGGTGTTCTTGGGGTCGTAGGCAGCATTCCTCCTCCTCCAAACACGGCGAGTTGAGTTGATGCCAAAGACCTCAATTGTGGTCTCATCTGACCACAACACTTTCACCCAGTTCTCCTCTGAATCATTCAGATGTTCATTGGCAAACTTCAGACGGCCCTGTATATGTGCTTTCTTGAGCAGGGGGACCTTGCGGGCACTGCAGGATTTCAGTCCTTCACGGCGTAGTGTATTACCAATTGTTTTCTTGGTGACTATGGTCCCAGCTGCCTTGAGATCATTGACAAGAACCTCCCGTGTAGTTCTGGGCTGATTCCTCACCATTCTCATGATCATTGCAACTCCACGAGGTGAGATCTTGCATAGAGCCCCAGGCCGAGGGTGATTGACAGTTATTTTGTGTTTCTTCCATTTGCGAATAATCGCAGCAACTGTTGTCACCTTCTCACCAAGCTGCTTGGCGATGGTCTTGTAGCCCATTCCAGCCTTGTGTAGGTCTACAATCTTGTCCCTGACATCCTTGGAGAGCTCTTTGGTCTTGGCCATGGTGGAGAGTTTGGAATCTGATTGATTGATTGCTTCTGTGGACAGGTGTCTTTTATACAGGTAACAAACTGAGATTAGGAGCCCTCCCTTTAAGAGTGTGCTGCTAATCTCAGCTCGTTACCTGTATAAAAGACACCTGGGAGCCAGAAATCTTTCTGATTGAGAGGGGGTCAAATACTTATTTCCCTCATTAAAATGCAAATCAATTTATAACATTTTTGACATGCATTTTTCTGGATTTTATTGTTGTTATTCTGTCTCTCACTGTTCAAATAAACCTACCATTAAAATTATAGACTGATCATTTCTTTGTCAGTAGGCAAACGTACAAAATCAGCAGGGGATCAAATACTTTTTTCCCTCACTGTAACTGTGATAAATCAGAGGGAGCTGTTTAAATCGCTGCCAGAGTCTGTGTGTATGTATGTGTGTGTCATGAAAAAGCTTTCCCTCTCCTCTTTCTGCCTTGGAAGACTTGATTTAAAAAAAAGACATCACCTCAGGCTCATTAGCACTGACTCATTTATTTATATCTCATTCTCCTCCCTACATTTCTCTACTGCTGTTGCTTATTTGTTAATTCTTTATTTTTACATTGTGACGTGGGATGGGGATCATTGATGACGCAGATAGGCGACAGTCACCAAACTAGACTCTGAGCAAACAGAGCTGTCTGAGTGTGATTCAAAATAACAGAGGGATTTTAAAATATTTATGTTATTTCAACAGTTTCAAAACTACAATTAAGTCACCATATGAACTAACTATTCTCTCAATTAAAGTTTCTCTTCAAAGCAATTTATTTCAGCCTAACTAGGCTGGAGACCGTTCACCTCAACACAAGGCAGCGGTAAACTGCTCACAAGTGGAGGGTCGTCACTTGTTACCACAGCCACAAAGTCATAAACCCCGCCTATTTCTACAATTTATCTTATTAAAATGTTATTTTAAACCTTAACCACACTGCTAACCTTAAATTAAGACCAAAAAGCGAATTTTTGTTTTCACGAATTTGTACAATATAGCACATTTTGACTTTGTGGCTGTGGTAGCTAGTGGAAACACCAAGTGGTCCCCAGTCGCTATTCATTGACGTCGGCGGTATTACGTACTGTATATTTTCCTGCTTTGCTCTTTTCTTGTAGCTAGCCTGCTAGCTAGTTGACAACAATGGGCGATAGTGAGCAGGTTGAGTGGACGTTTATGAAATTATACCTTACCGATATTGGAAAAGCTCTTTCAGGAAAATCTGGAACATGGATGTCGAAGAGAAGTAGGTGGCATGCTAATGTATCAACACATACCAAAATGTTAACGTCACCAGCTAGCTATTTGCTGCTTTATGTTTCAGCAAAGGCAGTAGCGTTAGCTAGCATAGCCATTCACAAGTTTTGCAAGTACAGTTTTAAACGTACATCGTCTAGGGGTTCAAGCAGCGCGAGCTTGCTATGCCTGATGCCACTGGGCACACACTGGTTGAATCAACGTTGTTTCCACGTCATTTCAATGAATTGGCGTTGAACTAACGTGGAATAGACGTTTAATTTACTTCTGCACAGTGGGATTGTTTCCACTAGTTACCACAGCCACAAAGTCAAAATTGGCTGTATCGTTAAAATATATCAAAACCAAAATGAGCTTTTTGGTCTTCATTTAAGGATAGGATTAGGCATATGGTTATCAGTGTGGTTAAGGTTCACAATCACATTTTAAGAAGATACATTGTAGAAATTATGACTTTGTGGCTGTAGTAACTAGTGACGACCCAGTGGGCTAGAACAGCACAGAAGCGGCAAAGGCTACATATGAGAAATAACAATAGAGCCCCACAGTGGAGGTGTCATAATACCCATACAACCTAGCGGTCAAACAGGGAAATGGTTCCAATCATTTTTCACATAAGGGATTTTAGAAACACCTAAAATAAGGGCTGTGTTTCGTGTAGGTTTACCCTAGTGTGACGTTTTGATAACCATGTAAGTCTCTCTCGGACAAGGTGACTTCTTTCACTATATTTGGCTCTATTTACTCTCAGATTCGAAAATGCTAATTAGCATCAAAGTAGATGTCATGCAAGACTACAAATCCCTGCAAGCTCCTCCACATCATCTCTAGCAGACAACTTTGCTAACAGCTATTGTGTCAATTTAAAACTTGCACAAAACAGTTCACATAATTGACAATTTAAAGAAATGTAGCAAATGTATTAATTACTACATTTAGCTAACATTAGATAGATTTTTTACTTTGCCTCGATTCGGCGGTCTTGTCCAGATCATCAAGGCATTTGTTGTTCTTTATGATAGCCACATAAGCAGCAAATTAGCATTTCATTTTTGGGGGTAAATACAGGTGACTATTTTGATAAAAGTCACCTTGTCCTAGAGAGATTTACACGGTTATCAAAACATCACGCCAGGGTAAGCCTACATGGAACACAGCCCTTATTTTAAATAAAAAAATATGGTATGCGGTAAACACAGGCTTAGGAGATCTTATACATTTTGTTCTATGTGATCATGTTCATTGTCACTTTTTATGAATTTTGAAGCATTTATGTAATTAAAAAAGCACATAAAGGCTTCATAATGAATAAAGGTAATGATCACTGACTGATATTATCTCATAGAACAAAGCGTATAACATCTCCAAGCCTGTGTTAACCGCAGACCTTAGTTTGGGCATTTATCCCAAAACCCTATTTTTTCCCCCATTAATTTTCCCCATAGGTATGGCTGAACGAACCAGCGGTAACTCATTTCCGGTTTTTAGGACTACAAGCTGGCGAGCTCTATAGGGTCTGGTTCCAGCAGATCCCTTCTCACGCCACAGACGCTGTGAGACATATGAGATGAGACAGGATGTCGAATGGTGACAGATAGGATGGTGCGTTACCACCACCAACAGCACAGGTGGTGAAATTACATTTAGAATTTGAAGATAGGTACTTGCTAGTGTGTACTAGCTAGAGTGTCTGTGTGACAGGTTAAATGACATATTCATAGCCTGTTATACACTAAAAAGTATTAGTAAGTTCATGGTATGTAAGGATCTTAAAATATCTAAGGTTAAAAAGATCATGCATTCAGTACTAGTTCATAGAGATTGATAAAATTCATAATTGTGTTAAAATCCATCAAGTGTAAAAGGGTAAATATTGTAAGAGGAATGTGTAAACGTTATATTGACTACTTTATTTTGTGGTGCCTAATTTAAGGGTAAAAGTAGTAATCTGTGATCTACTAAATGCTCTTAATCTATGAGCCTGAGATCGATTGCTCTGGTCTCCACCCAACTTTCCGGGGAAATCGCGGTCTTTTTTCCTCATTATACTAAAGTTTTCAGTGAGGAAACATAACTGCATCACTCTCGTGATTATTTCTCCCCTTTTTCAGGGGGCGTAACATCTGCTAGCTAGGTAGCGTGTACTAGCTAGCTAGTGTGTACTAGCTAGCTGCACAAGCAACAGTGGTTAACATAATGCCCTGGACCAGAGCTGGTGTGCCGACTTGTATGCGCGATACACGAGACCAACAAACGTCAACAGGTTGCGAGCGCACATACCATTTGAGATGCAAAAATACCATCTGAGACTCTTGCGCTTTGAGGTTTGCAGACCACACGGCGTCAGCGCGCATAATCTGCAGCTGGATGCTTCTCAGAAATAATCATTTTGATTCCAACCACACACATCTGGGGCGTATTCATTAGGCCGATTCTGTTGAAAAAAGTTTTCCCAATGTTGGACAAATTCCGGTAGGTCCCTCCCCGTTTTGTTAAGTTTGCTTCCGTTTAAGAAATGTTTTGCAACAGAATCTGCGTAATGAATATGCCCCTGATCAACCCTAGTGGGTCTAAAGCCTAAATGAGTACATAATAACTTCATTAGGGATTCTTGTTACGGACTGTTTCCATACAATTATCGTTGGAAAACCTAATAAACATTAGAAATAATAAAACATATTTAGTCCATAGAAACTAAATTTGGTATTTTATTCTACTTTACACAAAATGCTGTCTCTCCACCATGGAGCTTATACTCATTAAATCATATCTTCAATAACAATGTAAAACAACAAATACATAAAAAAAAACCTGTATTGATGGAGATGTTCCAGAAATAATCTTAGAATGATAATGTTTTAACAACTTTAGCCTTATATGGGAATTATAAAAATGAAGTGGTTGTTAAAAAAGTAATAAAACCTCACCCCTCTTTTTCTCACAGAACCGGCTGCCTATCATGAAGAACAACAGACAGGGGTGACACCCCCTCAAAGGTCTGAGAGCCAGCTGAGAACTCCCCAGAGAAACTCCCAGTGGCAAAGTCCCAGGACGCATTCTAACCACCTGAAAGAAGAAGAGAGGGGCTTTTCTCCCGTGTCTGGGTCTGGAGATGAGAGCGACAAGGAGGCCTCCCCACCAAAAAGAAGGACCACAATAAGCAGCTCCAAAAAGACAAGAACCAAGTCTCACTCAAAGGATTATGATGAGTGTTCTGGGTCAGAATCTGGCGAGCAGCCAGAGGAGAGCACAAAAAGAAAAAGGACTAATACACGCTGTAAGGAGGAGGATAATGACAACTTGTCAGACAAACCAACTGTGGTGGCTTCCCCCAGAAACAGGAGCAGGCAACGTAGTGACTTCAATGTATTTGAAGCAGAGGCTGAACCATATAATACTCTGTCTGAGCCTGAGGTGGAGGTAGTTGTGGAGGGGGAGACTGAAGTGGCGTCTGCTTCTAAGAGGTGGAAACAGTGCAACCCCCCAAAAATAACTAAGCCTCGTGCCGAGGACAAAGCTGAGAGTGACCATTATGAGTTGGTAGAACAGGCTGAAGAAACTCACATTAGAAAGAAACTTAGCAAGTCTAAAAAGGTAAGACCCAGGACTCCCTCTGAAGACGTGGGGGAAGTTGAAAGTGACCACTTCGAGATGGAAGAACATGCTGCAGCTGAAGACACTACCCTCAGAAAAAGACAGAGGAGGCCTAAGAAATCTATAAAGAACAGATCCAAGAGTCCTTCCAAGAAGGCCAGCGATGCAGAGAGTGATGGTGTATCAGGCAAACATGTTTCCAAGACTCTGTCTAAGGACTTACATGAAGAAGAGAGTGACCAAGATGCTGAGACTCAGTCTAAGAACCTAAGTGAGGAGAGTGACCAAGATGCTGAGACTCAGTCTAAGAACCTAAGTGAGGAGAGTGACCAAGATGCTGAGACTCAGTCTAAGAACCTAAGTGAGGAGAGTGACCAAGATGCTGAGACTCAGTCTAAGAACCTAAGTGAGGAGAGTGACCAAGATGCTGAGACTCAGTCTAAGAACCTATGTGAGGAGAGTGACCAAGACTCCCAGACGGAGCCTAAAGACTTAATTGAAGAGTGGCACCGCTCTGACCATCCAGAGGAGGAGACAGAACAGGAGGTGTTGCCTGCAAAGAGAAAAAGAGGACCAAAGAGCAAGAAGACAGTGAAGTCAGATTCCAACTCTGACTCTGAAAACGTCACTGTTAAAAAGAAAGGCAAAAAGCAAGGTGCCACGGGTTTGAAGGCACCAAGAATAAGATTCAGACCACCTATAGAGAAAAAGATAAGGGTGAAAATACTTCATATTTGCAGTTTCTGTGAAAAGGTCCTGTCGAACAGGGATGCGCTGAGTAGGCACCTTCAGCGTCACACAGGGGAGAAGCCTTACCACTGTGAAGAGTGTGGCAAAGACTACGGCAGCAAAAATACCCTGAAGATTCACAACATGCAGGTTCACCACAAGGGGACAAAGGACTTCATATGCAATGATTGTGGTCAACAGTTTACCCACCTCACATACCTCAAACGCCACATGTACTCCCACACGGACAAGGAAAAGAGGCCACACCTGTGCAATGTGTGTGGGAAGCATTTCATCCAGAAGTCTCACTTGGACCGTCACAAGATGATTCACACCGGAGAGAAACCATTCAGCTGCGAACACTGCGTCATGGCCTTCAATCGGCCGGACTCCCTGCGGATGCATCTGAAGCTACATGTGTCGGGTAGTGAGGGGCCAAATCTGGCAGACCAAGAGAAGACCAAGTGCACAGCGTGTAAGAAGAGCTTTGTCAACCCAAATTACCTCAAAGTCCACATGAGAATACACACTGGGGAGAGGCCATACAAGTGTGAGGACTGTTCCAAGAGCTTCACCCAGATCAGTATTCTCAACGCGCACCGACGCACGCATACTGGAGAGAAGCCACACGAGTGCAAGGTGTGCGGCAGCTGCTTCACCCGTCGCAAGTACCTGGATGATCACATAGGCAGAAAGCATGGGTCTTTAGAGCAAATTAATGAACAGGAGGATGAACAATGAGAACTGAGTTTTTAGGTGTTGTGACTTCATGTATGTAACTTGTAATATAAATATTGAAGATCAGGCAAAGCTGGATTGTTGCCTAGCAGTTTCTCGGGCCCCGTGTAGCTCAGTTGGTAGAGCATGGCGCTTGCAACGCCAGGGTTGTGGGTTTGTTTCCCGCGGGGGGCCAGTATGAAAAATGTATGCACTCTAATTGTAAGTCGCTCTGGATAAGAGCGTCTGCTAAATGACTAAAATGTAAATGTAAATGTTGCAGGATGTTTTTTCCTGTCATGCCATGATAAAAATACTGTTTTGGCTTTATAGTGGTGCCCATTCTGAAAATGGATATGTAGCCTTAAAGATCATTAATTTGAATTTAAACTAAACTTTGATGGGTACACACAATTTACTGTAATGTTTTATTGGTGAGCTATATACACTACATGGCCAAAAGTATGTGGACACCTCCTAGTCGAACATATGAATCCAAAATCATGGACATTAATATGGAGTTGGTCCCCCCCTTTGCTGCTATAGCAGCCTACACTCTTCTGGGAAGGCTTTCCACTAGATGTTGGAACATTGCTGTGGGGACTTGCTTCCATTCAGTCACAAGAGCGTTAGTGAGGTCGGCACTGAAGTTGGGCGATTAGGCCTGGCTCGCAGTCGGCATTCCAATTTATCCCAAAGGTGTTCGATGGGGTTGAGATCAGGGCTCTGTGCAGGCCAGTCAAGTTCTTTCACACCGATCTCGACAAACCATTTCTCTATGGACCTTGCTTTGTGCACGGGGGTATTGTCCAAACTGTTGCCACAAAGTTGGAAGAACAGCTCATCTAGAATGTCATTGTATGCTGTAGCGTTACGATTTCCCTTCACTGGAACTAAGGGGGCTAGCCCAAACCATGAAAAACAGACCCAGACCATTATTCCTCCTCCACCAAACTATCAAGTTGGCACTATGCATTCGGGAAGGTAGCGTTCTCCTGGCATCTGCCAAACCCAGAGAGGTCCGTCGGACTGCCAGATGGTGAAGCGTGATTCATCACTCCAGAGAACGTGTTTCCACTGCTCCAGAGTCCAATGACGGCAAGCTTTACACCACTCCAGCCGAAGCTTGGCATTGCGCATGGTGATCTTAGGCTTGTGTGCGGCTGGTCGGCCATGGAAACCCGTTTCATGATGCTCCCGACGAACAGTTCTTGTGCTTCCAGAGGCAGCTTGGAACTCGGTAGTGAGTGTTGCAACCGAGGACAGACGATTTTTACGCGCTAGGCGCTTCAGCACTCGGCGGTCCCGTTCTGTTAGTTTGTGTAGCCTACCACTTCGCGGCTGAGCCATTGTTGCTCCTAGACTGTCACAGTGGTTTATCTGCATCATACAATGACAAATTAAGAATCAAACTGGAGAATAAATTCAAACAAATAAGTAACATCACTATTCATATTTTAATTGACAATTAACTGGGCTGATACTCAAACTGATTTTTGTAGTGTTTTTAAACCATCAAGCTTTATGCTTACACACTGTTCTTTAAACAGTAACTCTGGGTGGTAAAACATTGGAGAGTGGAAATTTTGAATCTAATGTCTCTGCATGTAAATATTACAGTCATGGTACCTGCATAGTATGCATAATATTATGTGAAATAAACCCTTAACAATGAATAGAGTACATTCCCAATACAAATAAGGCTTTTATATGTTGACTTCCATGTATAAGGCATGTGCTTTAACTCCATTATACTGTATTTAACAGACACTCAAGTTTATCTAGTGGGGTGCTGATCATGCTGTGCAATACTGTTTGCTGATAGAAAATCTGCCATGCATAACAACATCCTGTTCTCGCTGTTATGTGATTGGTTGGTTCAACGTTTAAAATACTTCATATATAGACAGACCATCTGTCATATTGACAGGTTTTGTTAAGAGGATCCTGTGGAAATAAATAGCATCATTTGGAAACTGGTTGCATTCTCTGTTAATGCATTAATGCAAGTAGGTGGCAGACGTGTACTGTTTCTACTCTGTCAAGAGGTTGATTTAAGAGCAGCTCAAACTCCTTAAAACATGGCTCTCATCCTGACAATACTCAGCCTACTGGTCAGCTAAATCATTTTTGGTATCTTTTAGATTAACCATAGATGATTAGATGATGTTGAAATGTTGAATTTGAAATGGTGCTGGAATAGTGGAGGCAGCTCCTGTTTTCTTTGTGACATTTTAATTTTTTTTCTCAATTGGTAGTTACAGTCTTGTCCCATCACTGCAACTCCCGTACGGACAAGGAAGAGGCGAAGGTCGAGATATGAACCTCCGAAACACGACCCAGCCAAGCCGCACTGCTTCTTGACACAATGACCACTTAACCCGGAAGCCAGCCGCACCAATGTGTCGGAGGAAACACTGTACACCTGGCGACTGTGTCAGCGTGCATGCGCCCGGCCCGCCACAAGACTTGGCTTCCCCTGTGATTTTACCCATGCACCACTACTGTGGTCTGCGGAGATAGGTGGGATGGACTGAGAGGTGGGATTAAAAAGCTGGTGATCTACTGTAGTTATGGCTGGGACTACTGTGGAAAAGATTACTATGTATGTAAAGAATGGGCACCGGTTTTGCAGTTCATTAAATATATGATTGAATTTGCCTGTTAACTAATGCCTCACACACATAGAGCCCCACAGTGGAGGTGTCATAATACCGATAAAACCTACACTGAAAAAAGTCAATCATTGGATAAACGTGAATGAGTTCAAGTGGTAACACGCAAATGAGTTTAGTTTTTTCAAGACAAATATATACTTTGGATTCAAGTAAATTATTAGGTCAATGCTACTTGTATCATTTGATTACAGTGAAACCTAATTATTCTGTAACTCAACCTACATTTGCATATTTAAAAAAGGTGATTATTTACTTTACTTTACCAAAAACTAAAATACTATTCAATTCCAACCAAAAACATCTACTTGGATGAAAGCAAATCCCTGGATTGAAGGAACCCATCTGTGTTACTTCAAATTGGTAACATGTAATAGAACCCATTTCCTGCTAAACAAAATATTAGGTTGGTTTACAAACACCTAAGTATGACTCAAAACATAGAATTTCTTTAAGTCTCACATTTATGAGACCAATAAAGTGCTTTTGAACACAGTACAAATACATATATAGTATGTAAACAAATGTAACACTTCCTCTTATTAAACGTTCAATATTTGCAACAGAATTCCTTTTAAAATAAGTGTATTTGCAACCTGCATTAATAAATGTAATTGTTTCCAGGTACGGTATTTGAACTTCAATACAACTGTAGAAGCTACCATACACATGGTAAGTAGCGTGCTGTTGTACTTTTAACAAGCTTTTCCAAGACCGAGCATATCGTTGCTGTCGGGTGAAACTATTGTAACTCCAAATGTGAAGATATATTTCTTTACATATAAATTGAAAGGCAGGACAACCCTTTTTGAACCTCCTAAAATTTCACAGCTCTAGGAGCAAAGACACTTATTGAAAATACAACCTAATAAAAATGTGACCTTTCATTAACATTGAAAAAACATTCTAAATTCAATTTCCTGATATTTGAAGATACAATACTTTCACCCGACAGCGATGATATGAAGTCTTCTCTAACCAACAGCACAGCAAGAAAAAGCTCCATTCCACTTAATGTTCAGCTGTTAGGGTCCATGATGGTTGCTTTTTGTTAAGAGCTCAAATCTGTAACCAAAATCAAATTGTAAAAACATACAATTTTAGGACTCGAGCAATAACACCATAGTCTTGGTTATTGTGAGCTTTGCAGTTTGCAACAAAGGTTCTGCACTTTGGCAGACATCGTGTTGATCAAACTGCATTAGGATTTAACACTTCTAAAATGTTTTTATGAACTTGGCCTATAAGTGAAGGCTCAAGAAAGACAACTCCTTATGTAAACAACCTTTTCCCCATAGTATAAAATCAAAGTGTTTTTTTCTGGCAACCTGTATGAATAAACCAAACTATTTAGCAGTATATTTGAACTTTGAATGGTTCGTTTATGTTAGGAGCTACCTGGAAATTCCTTGCACACACTCAAATGAACTCAAATCTGTAACCAAAATCAAGTTAAGTGTCAAATCTGTAAATAACATAAACCATAAGAGAAACACGATCAACACCTTGGTTTGCAACAAAGATTCTGCAGTTTTGGAGACATCTTGTGTCAATCAAGCTGTATTAGGACTTTCTGTAACACTTCAAAAGAGAAACGGAGTGGCTTTGGATAAGTTGAGTACATACATTAAACCCAAAAGTCAGACACAAGCAGATGCGACTGAACTCAGTTCATTCACCACCTCCACTCTTTCGATTACTATGCCGATGTCTTCTGGTGGATGCAGTAGTCCTTCACCTTCCTTACGAATGACAAACACTGCTATGGTGAGCTGCTCCAACTCCCTCTGAGCCTCATCAGCCTGGATGTCCTACAGAAGGCAACATAACACAAAGATAAAATAACATGTTAAAAAGGACACCATTCACTCAGCTTTTTCTGTAATCTTAATAAATATATAATCAGTACAGGACATGCTGACAGAAACTAAGTAGCAAGTATTCCTTGATCAGGTCCTTCTCATCTTCTCCCAGGTAGATGATGAGGACCTTCAGGACTCTCTTCTAATATTAGTGTCCTCCATCTGGGAAAACACAATCTTGATCAATTTTCATATTCCCACTCACCTGAAGTTCACCCGCTCTATCTCGCTCTCTTAATGAATCACATTTAGCTCTCTTGTAGATACAAACACACAAATGTGATAGATGCACCTAATCCAAAATCTGCATGATTTCAGTGGTCTTTTCCCGAGTTGCTCCTCTTTTGGCTCGGATTACTCTAATCAACTGAGTTGAAAGCATGTCTAACTGGGCCATGAACTTTGATTCCAGGGGAACAGTCGTGAGCCTCAAGAACTCAGCATTGATCTGAAACATAAGACCGCAGGGCAGGGGATCATTAAAACAACCTCCACCGTGTCAACAAATATCACCTACATCATCTATCTTCTCTCAACCTTCCCAAATTGTGACCCAGGTGTCATAGCTGTACCTAAAACCAGTCACTCCAGCTTCTACATCCTCTCATTTTACCTATTTCTGTTGAAACAGAGCAGGCCATCTGGCCTTGATGTCCGCAATCCTGGGTTCCTTGTTCACCACCTCCTGACGTTTGTAAGCAAAGGTCTGAGCCATTTTGTCCGCGACTGTCCTCTCATTGTTCCTTTTTCTAATCTCTTTAAGAAGTTCAAGTCTCTCTTTTTCAAGTCTTTCGGGAGTTTCACCAATTGGCAAGGATGGGTAGAAGTTAGCCTCAGCTAGCTTTAGCTTCTTCACCTTTTTAGCAAGGAAAGCATCTTCAGCTGCTTTGGATTTCATTGAGTTAACTGAGAGCTCAGGACACCCATGTGTTTTTGAGCTGGGTCCTGTAGTTTCCCATTTTGTGCTTCAGTCTTTGTTTCCAGCCGTAGCAGCCATTGAAGGAGCCAGGCTCTTTCAAACAAGGATGCTTACTGATTAAGGCCTCTGAAACGGCACAGAAGTCTAATTCTTCTGGGTAGGCCTTGTATTTGAAGATTTCCTCTGCTAGTTTATTCAGTAAATCTGACTTCATCTTGGAGCTGACAGTCAGCATTGTTTGGCTAACCTGGTATTCAGCATTTGCCCTCTCGAGTTGGATCTCAGTGTCGTATGAGAAGCGTGGAATCGAAAAGTCCATTGGCCACTGTTCCGTTCGGGACGACACAGACTCGGAGGATGACAGGATCACAGTGTCATCTGATACTATGGAAATGCTGTCATCAGAGCCATGTGAGGTTGAGTGAGATGCAGTCTCAACAGGGGTACTGGTCAAAGTTGGGCTAGTGTGCTGCTGAATCCCTGAGTTCAGATGTAGAAGTCAAATTGAAGAACTCGTTGACAAAATCTTGGTCCATATATTGCAGTCTAATGCCTTTTACCCAAAGACACTTTTTATCGTTTCGAGCAGGTCATCCAAGAACTCTGGTATGCCATTTTGGTGGGTACGTTTTTCAGAGTTGTTCTCCCCAAAGACAACTTTCAATCTTGTGGGCTTGGTTCCAGCCACGTTGATCTGAAAAAGAGAGCAAGGACACATTATTTTACTTAGTTTGATACATCTATCAATTTGGCTTTAAACTCAATACAATGTAGGGCTCAATTGAATATAATGAATTACTATTACATTCACCAGTCTAACCTTTAAACATGTATGTATCTTTTCACTGTGACGAGACGCATCCCTCTTATTCTGTAGTCTGAGTTCTTGTGGCTCTACAAGTTCCACTTCCTTATTGGGCAACATTTTAAGGTCATATGCTCTGTAGTGTTCAATATACCACCCGCAAAGCCTCCTGACAATGAAGATCAAACTTCTCCTGCAATATTATCATGTTAATGATTTCACTAAACTCTGGCAGTCCCCCGAGTGAGCCATGTGCTAAGATCATACCATCCCTGTAGTTAACTCCATTGTGTGTCACACTTTTAGCTAGGCATACTATGTCCACATTTGAGTAGTTCCGTCTCAGAGCATTTGAGATTTCCTCTTTTAGAACATCAATGTGAATAGTTGAAACATTTGTCACTTCCAACAAAAGGTTTGGGAAGGCTACATATGTGCAAATGATATGCCATCTGATACGGAGGTCTCTCTGAGACCGAAAGGAGCAAATTTTTGAAGCAGCTGGTGTGTCTTACAACTTTCTTTAAAAAATATATGTTTGGCTTCAAAATGCATTGTCCATTCCAACTAGTGGTCCAAACTGGCGTATCAATTGTGGATAATGTTCTAGGAAATGGTGTTTAGGCTTAAGGTCAGAGTCAGGGAATACCTCTTTAAATCTTATTCTGTGTTCTGAGATTTTAAAGTCAAGATATGCAATGGATTCCTCAGTATGAATAGGTGTAACTACATGGTCCACTATGTCCTTTAGGTCTTTAGCCCAATCAAAAAAGGTAAAAATCTCAGCAGACTCCAGCTCTCTTGGGTATTTCCTCCAACAGTTTTTCTTGATCCAAAAGTAAGTGGCACAGGATGCGGCCGATTAGTTTGTCAGTCCACTTAAAAGGAAAAGTTATTATTGCCTCGTTCAAAGGGGATAAAGTGAAGTACTTTTTTGTGATGTATACATTGAGGCACAGTGCAAGCTCAAAAGGGACAATGCCTTCAAAGACATCATGAACAATATCTGGAGGAAAACCATTGGTCACATCAAAATAGGAGAGGTGCTTTGACAAAACAGATTTTTTCCCACACCCTAATAGTTGGACAGTTGCTTTTCCTCAAGCACCCTCAGGTGACCTGCATTCATTTCCTTAGTTCTTAGACAGAAAGCTCCACTTCTAACTTCTTTTGTCTGATATTCTAACTTCTCTGCGGTGTACGCCCCCTAAATCTACAGGTGTACGCCCCTGTGAAATTCTCAACAAATCCTGCAATACCGTGTGCACCAAGGTTGTCTGCGACAACACACTGAACTGTACCTTTCACTGTTCTGCCCAACTTCGAGATAAAGACCCAATTCTGTTCTAAATGTACAAGATCACTAATCAGAGGTTCTAAAACTTTTTCATAACCATAGCACTTCACATCTTTACTTTTGATTTTAGCAGCCAAATATATAGACGACAAAGTGGACTGACAACCCGGCTGCAAATTACCCAATATACACCACAGATTTTATGTTTCTTTCTAGACGTACCGAGGGGATTAGACCAAGCCCTAAGACTCCTGAACAGCTAATTATGGCTACCCTGACTATCTGCACTAACCCCCACCCCATCTATTTAGGCTGCTGCTACTCTGTTAATTATTTATGCATAGTCACTTTAACTCTACCCACATGTACATATTACCTCAACTAGCCGGTGCCCCCGCACATTGACTCTGCACCGGTATAAAAAAATTAATGCATTGTTGGTTAAGGGCTGTAAGTAAGCATTTCACGGTAATGTCTACACCTGTTGTATTCGGCGCATGTGGCAAATAAAATTTGATTTGATTGCAAATTTCAAAGTCGTCAATATATAATATAAACGAGATACTGTCCTGTTTGGATAGCAATTCATTTTCTTTGAAAAATACACCATCAAAGAGGGATTTGTATACCTGCTCAGAGCTGGGTGTCTGTTGATCTATGGTATTAAAATGGCCAGCCTGATCTAGAATAGTTGGACAGTTAAGAATCTGCTGTAAGGACTTTAAAATAGGAATATATTGGAAGGACTTCTTATTTTTTTAGTCAAGTATGTATTCTACAGGTTCCACAACATTAAAGTGTCTCTTAAAGTAAGCCTTTCGCCTCCAAGCAGTGGAGAGTGAACCTCTGGGTCCTATCGCTTTTCGAATGGGGTTTGACTTGCACAGTGCACTGGCTAGCTCTTGAACAACTGATTGGTCGACATGGCAACAGTTATCTTGTAGTATTTTGTTTATAATCTTCTGTGTAATAGGCAAAGATACAGAACTGATCAAATATTGAAACTCCTGCAGGAGCTCATCTATGGCTGCACTTGATACAAGAAAATGTTTTCTAACTTAAGGACTGAAGCAATTTTAAGCTCAATATCTTTTGCTAAATCTTCAGAACTTTCATTCTCAAATCCGGGGTCACATTCACTTCATTACATTATATATTCTCCCAATTTGAAATTTGAGCAGGAACACTATCAAATGATTCTTCACCAGAACAACTTACTGTCTTTCTTTCAACAAACCCAGGTTTAAAGTCATTCACAGCATTGGAGTGTTTTCAGTGTTTATGTCTTTTGAAATTCTCATAAATATTGGTTTTATTGGTTTTAGACGTTCTACTCAATATACTTTTTAAACTAATGTCCTGTATCCCCTTCTCCCTCATACTAAATCTCATCCTCTCTCTTTCCCTCTGATACTGCCCACACTGTAGCAATACATGCTCCACAGTCTCTATTTCCTGACAATAATCATGCTTTCCTATCACGTTTAATGTCTTATTCAACTGGCTGTGTCCCACCCTTAATCTTGTAAAAATAGCCTCCTCTCTTCTGACCCTTCCTGCCATCCTCCCCTCCCCGACTTTCCTCTGTACTTGAAAGAAATGCCTTCCCTTAGTATCTCTATTCCACTGCTCCTGCCATCTCTGCACCATCACTGTATATATCAGTCTTTTTGCCTCTGCCTTGCTCATTGAAACTTTAACATCCCCACTACTAAGTGCTTGTTTGTCTACTGCCTCGTTCCTCTCCACCCCCACATGGGCTGGAACCCAAGTAAATCTTATCTGAATACCCATCTGTTTAATCCTGCCATGGGTTTGTAGCACCTCATAAAGCAGGTATTGTCTGCTACGTGAGCTAAAGGAGTGGAGACTCATTAACACTGCACATGAATCAGAGCAAATAACTACTCTGTCTGGCTTAACTTCCTCCACCCACTGCAAGGCCAACAGTATGGCCATCAGCTCCGCCGTATATACAGCCAGATTATCTGTAATACGTTTCCTGAATACCACCCCACATTCCTGCACTACAAATGCTGACCCAGTACGTCCTGTCCTTGGATCTTTTGAACCATCTGTGTAAATGGCCACAAAATCCTGATACACAGTTTCCAGACATCTCTTAAAGAAATTAGCTGGATCCCCCCCCCTCCCCTTATCTTTCTGTAGTCCCTCCAACACTTCTAGATCAAATACTGGAGGCGGGAGTAGCCAATGCGGATTCACAGGAATAACTACCGTTGGACTAAACTCCCTTCCATACAGTCCCATCTCCTTCGCCTGGGTATTACCCACCCACCCACCCAAAGCTCATGTTCGGTCTTCGCTCATGTTCCCAGAATGCCTGTAAAATCCCTTTTGTAGGTTGACCCAATAATTAATTGCCTGCTGCTGTCTCCTAATCTGCAACGGCATATCCCCCATCTCCACCTGTAATGCAGCCACTGGGGACGTCCAAAACGCCCCACTACATATTCTGAGTCCTTGCCCCTGTATGACATCTAGCCTTTCCAGTGAGGTCCGGGCTGCCGAACCGTATGCTATACTTCCATAGTCTATTACAGATCGGATCAATGCAACATACATGGTCTTCAATGAGGAACGCCCAGCCCCCCACTCCTTCCCTGTCAGACAGCTCATCACATTTAGCACCTTACACTTTCACACCACTCTTTATTTTTTTTATTTAACCTTTATTTAACCAGGTAAGCCAGTTGAGAACAAGTTCTCATTTACAACTGCGACCTGGCCAAGATAAAGCAAAGCAGTGCGATAAAAACAACAACAACACAGAGTTACACATGGGATAAACAAAACGTACAGTCAATAACACAATAGAAAATCTATATACAGTGTGTGCAAATGTAGTAAGTTATGGAGGTAAGGCAATAAATAGGCCATAGTGCAAAATAATTAATATTTAGTATTAACACTGGAATGATACATGTGCAGAAGATGATGTGCAAATAGAGATACTGGGGTGCAAATGAGCAAAATAAATAACAATATGGGGATGAGGTAGTTGGGTGGGCTAATTACAGATGGGCTGTGTACAGGTGCAGTGATCGGTAAGCTGCTCTGACAACTGATGCTTAAAGTTAGTGAGGGAAATAAGAGTCTCTAGCTTCAGAGATTTTTGCAGTTCATTCCAGTCATTGGCAGCAGAGAACTGGAAGGAATGGCGGCCAAAGGAGGTGTTGGCTTTGGGGATGACCAGTGAGATATACCTGCTGGAGCGCATACTACGGGTGGGTGTTGCTATGGTGACCAATGAGCTAAGATAAGGCTGGGATTTGCCTAGCAGTGATTTATAGATGACCTGGAGCCAGTGGGTTTGGCGACGAATATGTAGTGAGGGCCAGCCACCAAGAGCGTACAGGTCACAATGGTGGGTAGTATATGGGGCTTTGGTGACAAAGCGGATGGCACTGTGATAGACTACATCCAATTTGCTGAGTAGAGTGTTGTAGGCTATTTTGTAAATGACATCGCCGAAGTCAAGGATCGGTAGGATAGTCAGTTTTACGAGGGCATGTTTGGCAGCATGAGTGAAGGAGGCTTTGTTGTGAAATAGGAAGCCGATTCTAGATTTAACTTTGGATTGGAGATGCTTAATGTGAGTCTGGATGGAGAGTTTATGGTCTACCCAGACACCTAGGTATTTGTAGTTGTCCACATATTCTAAGTCAGACCCGCCGAGAGTAGTGATTCTAGTCGGGCGGGCGGGTGCAAGCAGCGTTCGATTGAAGAGCATGCATTTAGTTTTACTAGCGTTTAAGAGCAGTTGGAGGCTACGGAAGGAGTGCTGTATGGCATTGAAGCTCATTTAGAGGTTTGTTAACACAGTGTCCAATGAAGGGCCAGATGTATACAAAATGGTGTCGTCTGCATAGAGGTGGATCTGAGAGTCACCAGCAGCAAGAGCGACATCATTGATATACACAGAGAATAGAGTCACCCCGAGAATTGAACCCTGTCGCACCCCCATAGAGACTTACTTACTTACTTACTTACTTTATTGTCCCCATGGGGAAATTTTGTTGCAGTGTCATGTACACATTTAAAGTGGCGTTAAATACAAAACAAGATTGACAATACAACTTTCAATAACAGTCACGCACCAATAAAAGTAAGAAATAAGAAATAAAACATTTAAAACATTTAAAACAAAGACTAGCCTGCTGGCCTTACGGGGTCAATGGGAACATTTGCCCGAGCTGTTTAAGAGGGATATCACACCTGGCACAAATGATTGTCTCGTTCTATTTTTCCTGCTGAGGGGTGCCCTATACCTACGCCCAGAGGGGAGTAATTCAAAGTCCAGGTACAGGGGGTGACTTGGGTCTAAAATTATTTTGTGAGCCTTACGGAGGGCCCTGACCTTAAAGATCTCATCCAGGCCTGTCTGTTTGACTCCAAGTACCTTACTTGCTGTGGTAATAATCCTTCTCAGCATGTTTCTCTGACTGACAGTGGCATTGCCAAACCAACAAACAATACAAAAAGTTGCCAGAGGTCCAGACAACAGGCCCTCCGATTTGACACATTGAACTCTATCTGAGAAGTAGTTGGTGAACCAGGTGAGGCAGTCATTTGAGAAACCAAGGCTGTTTAGTCTGCCAATAAGAATGCGGTGATCGACGGAGTCGAAAGCCTTGGCCAGGTCGATGAAGACAGCTGCACAGTACTGTCTTTTATCGATCGCGGTTATAATATCGTTTAGGACCTTGAGCGTGGCTGAGGTGCACCCATGACAAGCTCGGAAACCAGATTGCATAGCGGAGAAGGTACGGTGGGATTCGAAATGGTCGGTGATCTGTTTGTTAACTTGGCTTTCAAATACTTTCGAAAGGCAGGGCAGGATGGATATAGGTCTGTAACAGTTTGGATCTAGAGTGTCACCCCCTTTGAAGAGGGGGATGACCGCGGCAGCTTTCCAATCTCTGGGGATCTCAGACGATACGAAAGAGAGGTTGAACAGGCTGGTAATAGGGGTTGCGACAATTTCGGCTGCTAATTTTAGAAAGAAAGGGTCCAGATTGTCTAGCCCAGCTGATTTGTAGGGGTCCAGATTTTGCAGCTCTTTCAGAACATCTGCTATCTGAATTTGGGTGAAGGAGAAGCGGGGGGCATGGGCAAGTTGCAGCGGAGGGTGCAGAGCTGGTGGGCGGGGTAGGGGTAGCCAGGTGGAAAGCATGGCCAGCCGTAGCAAAATGCTTGTTTACATTTTCGATTATCGTAGATTTATCAGTAGTGACAGTGTTTCCTAGCTCAGTGCAGTGGTCAGCTGGGATGAGGTGCTCTTATTCTCCATGGACTTTACAGTGTCCCAAAACATTTTGGAGTTAGCGCTACAGGATGCACATTTCTGTTTGAAAAAGCTAGCCTTTGCTTTCCTAACTGCTTGTGTATATTGGTTCCTGACTTCCCTGAAAAGTTGCATATCGCGGAGGCTGTTCGATGCTAATGCAGTATGCCACAGGATGTTTTTGTGCTGGTCAAGGGCAGTCAAGTCTGGGGTGAACCAGGGGCTATATCTGTTCTTAGTTCAGAATTTTTTGAATGGGGCATGCTTATTTAAGATGGAGAGGAAAGCACTTTTAAAGAACAACCAGGCATCCTCTACTGACGGAATGAGGTCAATATCCATCCAGGATACCCGGACCAGGTCAATTAGAAAGGCCTGCTCGCTGAAGTGTTTTAGGGAGCGTTTGACAGTGATGAGGGGTGGTCATTTGACCGCTGACCCATTACTGACGCAGGCAATGAGGCAGTGATCGCTGAGATCCTGGTTGAAGACAGTGGAGGTGTATTTAGAGGGTAAATTAGTCAGGATGATATCTATGAGGGTGCCCATGTTAACGGATTTAGGGTTGTACCTGGTAGGTTCCATGATAATTTGTGTGAGATTGAGGGCATCTAGTTTAAATTGTAGGACGGCCAGGGTGTTAAGCATATCCCAGTTTAGGTCACCAAGCAATACGAACTCTGAGGATGTGGTGTCCAGGGCACAGCTGGGGCTGAGGGGGGTCTGTAGCAAGCGGCAACAGTGAGAGACTTATTTCTGGAAATGTGGATTTTTAGAAGTAGAAGCTCAAACTGTTTGGGCAGAGACCTGGATAGTATGATAGAGCTCTGCAGGCTATCTCTACAGTAGATTGCAACTCCGCCCCCTTTGGCAGTTCTATCTAGACGGAAAATGTTATAGTTGGGAATTAAAATTTCTGAATCTTTGGTGGCCTTCCTAAGCCAGGATTCAGACACTGCTAGAACATCAGGGTTGGCGGAGTGTGCTAATGTGGTGAATAACTCAAATTTAGGGAGGAGGCTTCTGATGTTAACATGCAAGAAACCAAGGCTTTTGCTGTTACAGAAGTCAACAAATGATAGCGCCTGGGGAGTAGGAGTGATACTGGGGGCAACAGGGCCTGGGTTAACCTCTACATCACCAGAGGAACAGAGGAGGAATCCCACTCCCTTCTGATCCCACTCATCCTCTTAATCATCCCCCACACTTCTCCCACAGGTGTCGCCCTTCCAATGGTGTCACAGAACCGATGCCAACATGACCTCTTTGCCTGACGGATAGTTCTCCTCACCATGGCCTGGGCCTGCTTATACTGAATCAGATGTTGGAAGTTATGCGTCCTTTTCAGTACTCTAAATGCCCTGTTCCTAATCCTCACCATTGCCCCACATTCCTCTGTCCACCATGGGACTGCTTTCCTCCTCCTCCTCCTCCTTTGCCCTTCCAAACACCCACCTGCCTACCCAAATACCTACCTGCCTACATCCACTAACACCTCCTCCTCCCTCCGGCCTACTGTGCCTACAATGGGGTAATGATCACTCCCTACTGCCGACTCCTCCCATACCTCCCACTCACATATTCCTGCCATCGCACTAGATACCAGAGTGAGGTCCAAGGCAGACTCTTTCCCTGTGGCTACATCAATCCTGGTCCCTCAGCCATCATTCAGGCACACCAGATCTTTATTTTCTATCAAATTTTCCATCACTTGGCCATTTCCATCCATCCGTTTCTCCCCCCCAAAGCATGTTGTGGGCGTTAAAATCCCCACAACAAATGACCTTACTTCTTTTCTGGCCCTCCACCCTCTCCAGCACTTCCCTGTCCAATATCTGACACAGATTATAGTAATTCACTACCACTAGCACCCCTCCTCTCAGCCACACCTCCACCACCACATACTCCTGTTCAATACTTTGCCTCATCTTGTAGGGAATTCCTTGCTTTATGAAGGTGGCACATCCCCCCTTCCCCCTATATCTCGGTCCCTATGAACCACTACATATCCCTGTATGATAAACTCCACATTCGGTTTGAGCCATGTTTCCTGCACACAAATCACATCAGGCTTAGGTAGCATATCAACAATGAACTGCTTGAATTCCTGCCCATTAGCCAACAGGCTTCAAGCATTCAATTGTAGTACTACCACCATAACTAAGATCCAGTAATACATGACTCCACCATCGGCTGACTGAGGTCATCTCGAACCTCTTCCCATGTCAACCCTGTCATACTCAAATGCCACACTATGAGCACCCCCACAGTTGCAGCACTTTGGTTGTACACCATCTCCACACTTCCCATACTCATGCTCCCCTCCACACCTGGCACACCTCTTTTTCTCTTTACAGACTGTTGCCACATGCCCAAACCTCTGGCATTTATAACATCTTAAAGGCTTCAGTACATAAGCCCTCACATAATAACTCATATACCCTATGGTTACTTTATTTGGTAGTACCAGGTCCTTGAAATGTAACAAAATAGACGTGCTATCTACCCTAACTCCACACCTTGTTGCTTGCAATCTTTGTACATTCACTAGAACGCCTCCTCTCAAATTATCCCTTACCTCTTTAGTGCGAACACTCACAGGCACTCCTGTTATCACCCCTTTACTCCACTGCTTCCCTGCTTGATCAGTTCAGCTGCTCGTCTCCACCGTACACTTCCCTTCACTCCGATAGCTTTTTCCCTCTGCGCCATGTCCTTACAGAACACCAACAATCTCCCATCTCTTAACACTTTAGCATTAACAACTTCCCCAATCAACTCTTTTATCACAGCCGTCAACCTTATCCGACTCATCGCCCCAACTCCCCCTTCCTCCCTAAACTTCATAATCACTTTATGCTCCTCCTCACCTCCATGTTCCTCTCGCGTCTTATCTTGCCCTTCCTCTGCACTTTCTACCTTCGAACTTCCGCTAGCGTTGGAAGCTAAGTTGCTCTCCTCAAACTTCCTTTTCTGCCTCCTCTCTACTTCCATAGACCTCTCGCTCCCCTTCATACCCCTACTCCCTTTCTCTCCCGCTTTCTTTTTCTCTTTCTTACTCCCTCCTTTATTTGTACCACTATGTTCCGTACTTGCTTCACTTTCCTCTCCATCACTATCTCCTACCTGTCACACTCTGGTTCTAGGACTTTTTGTGTTTAGTCAGGGTGTGTAGATTTCCGTGTGTTGTGTACTGTGGGTAGTGTCTAGGTGTTCGCGTTCTATGTTTGGTCAGTGACTCCCAATCGGAGGTAACGAGTGTCAGCTGTCGGCTCGTTATCTCTGATTGGGAGCCATATTTAAATGTCTGTGTTCACCTTATGGTTGTGGGTTTTTGTTCATTGTTCAGTAGTATTCACTGAGGACTTCACGATCGTGGTTTGTTCTGTATTCTCGTGTGATTATTAAAGTCAAGATGTTCACTCCCAACGCTGCGCTTTGGTCATACTTCATTGGCGATCGTGACAGAAAAACCCACCACAACGAGACCAAGCAGCAGTTGGAATACGAGAGGAGAGACCCCCAGAAAATTTTTAGGGGGGGGGCTCACGACGTCGGGGCAGAAGGTGTACGGCCCGGAGGAGTGCAAGAGGTTGGCAGATATGGCCGCCAGTTTAAGGGGGCCACTGGTTACGAAGGGGATGGAAAGTGTGGAGGCACGGCGAGAGGTACTGGGGGTGTTTCCAGTCCGGTCCGGCCCGTTCCTGATCCCGTGTAGGGCCAGGGGTGTGTGTCCCCAGTGCGGTTCTGTCTGTTCCTGCTCAACGCACCAAGCCTACGGGGTGCGTCGCCAGCCCAGCTCGGCCTGTTCCTGCGCCCCGCACCAAGTCTGTGGTGCGTTTCACCAGCCCAGCCCGGCCTGTCTCTGCTCAACGCACCGAGCCTACGGGGTGCGTCGTCAGCCCTGTCCAGCCAGAGCCGTCCGCCAGCCAGGATCCGCCAGAGCCGTCCAGCCAGGATCCGCCAGAGCCGTCCAGCCAGGATCCGCCAGAGCCGTCCAGCCGGGATCCGCCAGAGCCTTCCAGCCGGGATCCGCCAGAGCCTTCCAGCCAGGATCCGCCAGAGCCGTCCAGCCGGGATCTGCCAGAGCCGTCCAGCCAGGATCCGCCAGAGCCGTCCAGCCGGGATCCGCCAGAGCCGTCCAGCCGGGATCCGCCAGAGCCGTCCAGCCGGGATCCGCCAGAGCCGTCCAGCCGGGATCCGCCAGAGCCGTCCAGCCAGGATCCACGCACCAAGCCAGGGGCTCGTGTCGTCAGTCCGGTTCCGGCCAGCGGGGCTAGACAGGACCAGGGGTACTTTGGGGGGTTGGAGAGGAAGTGGGGAGCAAGCCCGGAGCCGGAGCCGCCGCCGAGGAGGAATGCCCACCCAGCCCTCCCCTGTTTGCTTGTATTTAGGCGCGGTCGCAGTCCGCGCCTTTAGGGGGGGGTACTGTCACACTCTGGTTCTAGGACTTTTTGTGTTTAGTCAGGGTGTGTAGATTTCCGTGTGTTGTGTACTGTGGGTAGTGTCTAGGTGTTCGCGTTCTATGTTTGGTCAGTGACTCCCAATCGGAGGTAACGAGTGTCAGCTGTCGGCTCGTTATCTCTGATTGGGAGCCATATTTAAATGTCTGTGTTCACCTTATGGTTGTGGGTTTTTGTTCATTGTTCAGTAGTATTCACTGAGGACTTCACGATCGTGGTTTGTTCTGTATTCTCGTGTGATTATTAAAGTCAAGATGTTCACTCCCAACGCTGCGCTTTGGTCATACTTCATTGGCGATCGTGACACTACCATCTCTGACCCATTCACAGCACGGCCGTGCCGAACCTCTGCCACACCGAGTAAAGTTTGTTTGTTTTTCAAGATTTCAAAAATCCCTCTCGATTCACAACCGTCTGTCGTGGTTCGTCCGTGTCGCCCCACCCTTATGAACTGGGAAGAGCAAGAGGATTTGAAGGTGGAAAAGTTGCCGCTTAACATTGCGTCATGACGTCAGATGTCTGTGCAGACCACGCATTTACACGCGTAAGGAGAAAAACCAATCTCTAGGCTTCCATTGAAACAGAAATATTATATTGAGGGGAATGTACATTTATTTAGGTTGAACGAATCCACAAGAAATAGGTTGAAACCACTAAAGTATAATTTTTTATAAAACTAATCCAAAAACATATATACATTGAGGACACACTCATTTTCACTTCTTTCAGTGTAGCGGTCAAACAGGAAAATGTTGAAACACTTGAAATAAGGGCTGTGTTTTGTGTAGGCTTATCCTGGCATGACATTTTGATAACCACGTAAATCTCTCTCGGACAAGGTGACTTTATCAATATATTCGTCTCTATTTACTCTCAGATTCTAAAATGCTAATTGGCATCAAAGTAGGCATCATGCTGTCACGCCCTGGCTCTGGGGACACTGTTATGTTGAGCCAGGGTGTGTAGTTCTATGTTTGTATTTCTATGTTGGCCTGAGTGACTCCCAATCAGAGGCAACGAGTGTCAGCTGGTGCTGGTTGTCTCTGATTGGGAGCCATATTTAAACTGTGTCTTTCCCTTTGTGTTTGTGGGTTTTTGTTTCTAGTCTGTTTATGGTAGACCGTGAACTGTCACGTATCATTTGTTGTTTTGATCGTGTCTCAGAATAAAGAGTATGTTTGCCTGCAACGCTGCGCCTTGGTCCTCTATTCCCTACGACGAGCGCGACAGAAAAACCCACCACAACTGGACCAAGCAGCGAGTCGAGGAGCCATCGCCAGGGAAATCCCTAGCAGATCTCCGTGGCAGCCTCGACTGGGTCAAGCCGAGTGAAGAGCAGAGAGAGTGGACTTGGGAACAATGGAGGAAGAGCTTCGACTGGGTCAAGCCAATTGAGGAGCTGAATAGCGGGAGTTGGGGGCAGAAGAGCGAGAGTTGGGCGAGAACTATAGAGGCCTGGCCCACGGGGAGGAGAGACCCCCAGAAAATTTTTAGGGGGGGGCTCACGACGTCGGGGCAGCAGGAGGCCGCGATAGAGGCGGTCCAGCGGGTTGGCAGAGGAGGCCGCCAGGTTACGGGGGCCACTGGTAGAAGAGGGGATGGAAGGTGTAGAGGCACGGCGAGAGGTACTGGGGTGTGTTACCAGTCCGGTCCGGCCCGTTCCAGATCCCGGTGTAGGGCCAGTGGTGTGTGTCCCCAGTACGGTCCGGTCTGTTCCTGCTCCCGCACCAAGTCAGTGGTGCGCTCGTCAGCCCGGCTCGGCCCGTTCCTGCTCCCCGCACCAAGTCAGTGGTGCGCTTCGTCAGCCCGGCTCGGCCCGTTCCTGCTCCCCGCACCAAGTCAGTGGTGCGCCCGTCAGCCCGGCTCGGCCCGTTCCTGCTCCCCGCACCAAGTCAGTGGTGCGCTCGTCAGCCCGGCTCGGCCCGTTCCTGCTCCCCGCACCAAGTCAGTGGTGCGCCCGTCAGCCCGGCTCGGCCCGTTCCTGCTCCCCGCACCAAGTCAGTGGTGCGCCGCCAGCCCGGCTCGGCCCGTTCCTGCTCCCCGCACCAAGTCAGTGGTGCGTTTCGTCAGCCCGGTTCGGCTCACTCCTGCTCCTCACACTAAGCCAGTGGTGTGCGTTGCCAGTCCAGCACGGCCCGTGCCTGTTCTCCACACCAAGCCAGTGGTGGGCGTCGTCAGTCCGGCACGGCCCGTGCCTGTTCCACTGGTGCCTGGTTCGGCACTGGTCAGATGTTTTACGCCGGAGCTAGAGCAATCCGCTCCATCAGTGTGCAGTCCAGCTCCGGCCAGCGGGGCCAGACCGGATCAGGGGTACTTTGGGGGGTTGGAGAGGGAGTGGGGATCAGGCCCGGAGCCGGATCCGCCGCCAAGGCGGAGTGCCCACCCGGTCCCTCCCCTGTGGTATTTAGTTGGCGCGGTCGGAGTCTGCGCCTTTAGGGGGGGGTACTGTCACGCCCTGGCTCTGGGGACACTGTTATGTTGAGCCAGGGTGTGTAGTTCTATGTTTGTATTTCTATGTTGGCCTGAGTGACTCCCAATCAGAGGCAACGAGTGTCAGCTGGTGCTGGTTGTCTCTGATTGGGAGCCATATTTAAACTGTGTCTTTCCCTTTGTGTTTGTGGGTTTTAGTTTCTAGTCTGTTTATGGTAGACCGTGAACTGTCACGTATCATTTGTTGTTTTGATCGTGTCTCGGAATAAAGTGTATGTTTGCCTTGGTCCTCTATTCCCTACGACGAGCGCGACACATGCAAGACAAATCCCTGCAAGCTCCTCCACGTCATCTCTAGCTGACACCTTTGCTAACAGGGGGGCCACAGGCACATATATTGATAAAAGTCAACTTGTCCAAGAGAGATTTACATGGTTATCAAAACGTCATGCCAGGGTAAGCCTACACGAACACAGCCCTTATTTTAAGTGTTTCTAAAATCCCCTATGGGAAAAATGAATGCTGGAAAAACAATTGGAACCATTTCGGTTTGACCGCTAGGTTTTATGGGTATTATGACTCTATACGCGCACACACACAGGCTCGGGGACAACCGGAAGGTTTTGGGTGTTCGAAGAAGCTTCATGTCAGTGTAGAACGTATGCTTTCAAATCTCAGAAGTTCTGTACATTTTAGCATTTAATCATTGCTGTTCTGCTACAGATATGTTTCAACACAGATCCAAACATTGCTTGTGCGCAATTGAGAACTGTAATGACTGAAAGGGTCTACAGTGTGGAGTATAGTATACTACAAAATTATGTAGTAAGTACTACACGATCAAGGGATACTACAGTGTTGAGTATAGTATTATACAGTATATGTAACGCAGACGCTGGGAGACGAGAAGCAAGTACAGGGTTTAATAATAAATAAACAGAACAAAACAAGAACATCTTCTGGACATGAGAAACATAACATCAATGCTGACTGGGGAATGAACCTGAAGGAGTAACAGATATAGGAGAGGTAATCAATGATGTGATAGAGTCTAGGTGAATCCCATAATTAAGCGCAGTTGCGGGGGCTCTCACTAACTGTAAGTCGCTCTGGATAAGAGCCTCTGCTAAATGACAAAAATTTAAAAAAAATAAAATTATGTAAAAATGTAACGATGGTGTCACGCCCTGGCTCTGGGGACTCTTATATGTTGAGCCAGGGTGTTAGTTTATATGTGTATGTCACGATCGTCGTAAGAGACGGACCAAGGCGCAGCGCGATATGCGTACATCTTTTAATGAGTACTTATCCAATACAACAAAACGATACGTGAAGTCCTAAGGTTAACAAAACACAAACCTCTCCGGAACAAGATCCCACAAATGACAAGTCCAAAACAGGCTGCCTAAGTATGGTTCCCAATCAGAGACAACGAGCCACAGCTGTCTCTAATTGGGAACCACCCTGGCCAACATAGAAATAAACGATCTAGAATGAAACACATAGAAAACAAAACATAGACACTACACACCCTGGCTCAACATTTAAGAGTCCCCAGAGCCAGGGCGTGACAGTACCCCCCCCAAAGGCGTGGACTGCGACCGCGCCACACAAACTCAAGAGGGTAGGGGCTGGGTGGGCATTCTGCCTCGGAGGCGGATCCGGCTCCGGGCGTGACCACCACTCTCTAGCTACCCCCCCGTAGCGCCCCTGGTCTGGTCTGGCCCCGCTGACTGGAGCTGGACTGGACATCGGTGGAGCGGATTGCTTAGGCTCCGGTGTGGAGCAGCTGACCGGTACCTGACCAGGCACCGGTAGAACAGGCACGGGCTGTGCCGGACTGACGATGCGCACCACTGGCTTGGTGCGGGGAGCAGGAATGGGCTGGACCGGGCTGACGACGCGCACCACTGGCATTTCACGCTGCGCCTTGGTCCACTTATTACGACGATCGTGACAGATGGTGGCAGGTGTGCTTAATGAGTGAACTGGTGACCTCAAGCAAACATACTTTCTAACACTCCGACCATATTGTCAAAGAAACCAGATGCAATAAAAAAGAGACAACCATTACAACATTAATTTATGTGGACAAATGAATGACTACATTACTCACAGTTCAGAAGAATCTCCCCTGCTCCTCTCAACTCTCCTTTTAGTTCATTACATAGGAAGGAGAGAGATCAGTCATAAATACACAAGCATTTCGCTACACCAGCAATAACATCAGCTAAAAATGTGTATGTGACCAATAACATTTTATTTTATTTTGATAAGAAACATAAACAAGATCTGTTTGGTCAACAAATCATGAGCAGGAGGGAACGAGCCAGTTACTTTGATATCAAGATGAAAGGTAAATATGGTATACTAGGGGTAGGGAATTGTGAACGAGAGTGGATGAAGTGATCACATTAGTCTTTGTACCCACTGTCACAGTGGTTTATCCGCATCATACAAATGTAATGCCTTCCCGGTTCAGAGACTTCGTTGTTAAGTGAAACAAAACAAACCATGGAAAGAAAGAAGAGGGGGGGAAACAATACCATAGGGGGAAAGGACTGTATTCAAGTTGTTTCATTTTGTTGACATCAGGTTATGCTGTTACTTATTACATCTGATCTGCCTGTACTTTTAAAGGCATGGTGTTCACACTACACTTCCCACAGTACTCCCATACTTGGGCAGCATTTTGGTTTTGAGCTCTCGGTCGCTCACCGGGTGGGACTGATTGTACAGGGGCTGTCCCTGACCAATGGGCCTGATTCGACCAGGGCGTGGTTTCACAACAGGGAAGGTGAAGGACGGTAACATCTCAATAGGAGGGGGTGCAGTGCCATTCATAAAAATGTCTCTAAGATACAGTGACAACAGTTACAGCACGCTGGTCTTTCAATGGATACAAGTTCACATACTAAGTGAAATAGTCTTGGATGATGTCCTAAGGGTGATATAGGGAGCTCATGTCAGCGGACACTTTTTTGGAACGGGCGTGTCGCGGGGGCTGTCTGGAGGGGGCTAAATCTAGTCCCCGCTACTCGCCCGTTCCAAAAAACTGTCCGCTGACATGAGGTCCGCTGACATGAGCATTGCTCTTGACTGACATCCTATAAACTCATGACAGTACTTTTCTATATCCCCAGTCATGAAGGGCCAGTAAAACTGTTCTGGACATCTGGCCAGTGTCTTTTTATAACCCATTTGACCCACTGAGGGGTGTCAATGTAGATCCTGCAACACCTGAGGGAGAACTGAGTCTGGGACAAAATTCTGCAGGGAGGTCTCACCTGAGCTATCATATGAACGCTGGCAGACCAATCGACAGCTAACCATCAGTCATGGTTGAATATATCATGGGTGCACCTAATAAACTGGCCGGTGGGTGTATATCATCCCTGTGCAGCTTATTACCATTTAGTCAGTTCTCTCCTCTGAGATCTCAAAGACTGTCTTGAATAGCACATAGCCTAAATAATGCTTTTCTGTGTTCTTGATGCAGTCATATTAAATGCAACCATACATCCTTACACCCTGACCAAATTGCCCAATAAACCAGATGCAATAAAAACAAGACAACTGTCCCATTGCAACATGAATTTCTGTGGAAAAATTAACCACCCTACATTACTCATGTATAACGCAAGTGTTTAGCAACCCAAAGATTGTGTGTTCGAATCTCATTACGGACAACTTTTGCATTTGAGCTAATTAGCAACTTTGCAACTACTTGCTACTTTTTTGCTACTTTGCAACTACTTAGCATGTTAGCTAACCCTTCCCCTAACCTTAACCCTTTTAGCTAACCCTTCGCCTAACCCTAACCCTTTAACCTAACCTCAACCCTAAACTTAACCCATAACCCTAACTCCGAGAGCTAGCTAATGTTAGCCACAACAAATTGCAACTCGTAACATATCATACAAATTGTAATTCGTAACATATCATACGAAATGGATGATGGACATCCACAAATTAATACATACCATACGAAACATAACATATAGTAAATGGAGTACCTCGGATTTACAAACAGAAAGATACAAAATGCTCTGAGACCATGTTGGGTCCGCTGGGAAAGGGTAATGGCATTTTACTACCAGTACCCACTTTACTTGGGGTAGGATATAGTGTGCATGTGTGTGTGAGTAAGTGAACGAGAGTGTATGAAGTGATGAGTTTCACGTGAGTTTTTGTTGCCAATGTCACAGTGATTTATCTGTGTCATATATTGATTGTCAAATGGACAGTGGTGGGAAAAGTACCCAATATTCATACTTGAGTAAAAGTAAAGATACTTTAATAGAAAAGTGAAAGTCACCCAGTAAAATACTACTTGAGTATAAGTCTAAAAGTATTAGGTTATAAATATACTTAAGTATCAAAAGTGAATGTAATTGCTAAAATATACTTTTTGTATCAAAAGTAAAAGTATAAATCATTTCACATTCCTTATATTAAGCAAAACAGATGGCACAAGGGTTTCTATTTATTATTACCTTTATGCCTACACTTTTGTATCATTTCTTTTATTAATCATACTTACGATGTATGGTGGATTTATTGTTCTCCATGTTGAATCAATACTTTTTTTATACTACTCATCATTTTGAATCGTTTGCTTGGTGGAGTTGCTTGTTTTGGCCTTTTCACTGGAAATGTGAAAGAAGGCCATTCATACATCTTCAGGCTTGATATAAACTGAAGGGTTTGAAACTACGTGTCCCTGATATTTTCTCCTCGACTTTAGTACACGTCGTTCTCGAATTGCGGTGGCATTTGGGCATGGCATTTTGGAAATAATTTACTAAATGTTTCTAGATTTTAAAAAAATGTCTTCACATTCAAAATCACCTAATATGGCAGCTTAATGACTTTAAATACTTTTGAACATTATGATAACATTGTGTCACCAGTAGGAGTAGTAACACCAATGACAGTAACAACAATGACACATTTTAGGTAATTTAGGATTTTCTTAAATGGAGGCCACAGATGCTCACATTTTATGGCATTAATCCTTTGTTTACTTTCTAGCATTCAAAATATTAGATATAAATCTCTAATTCCCCAAAACATCTCACCACAACTCTAATGGGTCACTATGAGGACAAGCCAATTTGCTTACCCTATGTACTTTCAACAATGCATAAACATACAGTTTTGCAGAATAAAGAACTTGTTTAATCATTGATAAACAGTTCACTATAAACAAAAACATATATGATGTGTAACTATTTGTCATTTTAAAGTGTTTTACATAGTTGCTAATGTAAAAATATATATATATATCTAATGCTATAGTCCCTCCATGTCCTGCATTGAAATAATCACTTTACAATTAATACAGTACATTCTCAATACAAATAATAGTCTCTTCAATGTTGTTGACTTCCATGTATAAGGCATAAGTGGTCTATCTCTGCTATCTATACCAGACTATAAATAAACCCTATAAAGGTTCTCGCTGTTATGTGATTGGGGGATATAATACAAAGCCCATCATCATGACACGGTTTGTTCAGAGGAGGGTAGTAAATGCCACCCAGAAACAGGCTGTTTCCCCCAGTTTAGGTCAGTAGGTGGCAGACCTGTTCTGCCTTTCCTGCCAAAATGGCCTCTCAGACTCCCGAAGAGAGGTGTTTGATTTATGAATTGGAGACATTGGGGACCCAATTCCTATACCTCAAACTGATTATCACATTAATTAATCCTTATTCTAACAGGCGTAATAAACACTAGATTAGTTTAGATGTGTTGTTGTCCTTGACTGCTTGGATCCTACAATGGAAAGTCTGAGTGTAGGGGTTTGGGCAGCAGTGTCACAGTGCACGGTTAGTTAATACTGCTTAGAGTGGAATAAAAGGAGGCAGACTAGCCAGCTAGAATACATCAGATCAAATACGTTTTCAGCTACAGTACATACAATAGCAGCCTATGGGCTTTCAGCTGTAGCCAAGACCAATGGGGCGGTCGATGCAGGGCTGAACAATAACATTAGCACTTAGGAGGAGTCTGTAAACAGTTTTTGTTCCCACTCTAACAGAGTCAGCTAAAATCCTGATTTAAGACATGTATAACCCTAACGCTAACTAACTGATACCACATGTATATAATATACAAACTGGAGAGGAAACAGAGGAGTGAGGGTTGAAATGGCCTTTTTCAAGTGTGTGTGTTTGTTTCCCTTTTTAGAGCTGTTCTAGGAGGAGGGGGAGGGGAGGGGGTCCTTGGGTTTACCCCTCTGGACTGCCAGGCCACGACAGTGCAGATAGACACAGACAGGATGGATGAAGGCCAGCAGGCTGAGTAACGTCAGGGCTATGTTCACCTGTAGAGGAAAGAGAGAGAAGAGAGAGAGAGTGAGGAGGGGGAAGGGAGATGGGGTCACCACTCTGCAATAACACCACTTTAGAACATAATGGTAAAGGTTAAAGCCTGCTGTAAAGCTCTATCAATGGTAAAGGTAGTCTATCTGGTCATTCTGATAACAGTAGCTCCACTCACGTATAGTGGGTCTCCTCCCAGCACTCCTTTGACCAGGGTGAAGCAGGGGTACTGCAGCAGAGCCACCACTGCAGACAGAGCCATGATCATACCGTACAGCTTCCCAAAGTGACAGGGAGGAAAACTACACACAGAGAGAGAGAGAGAGAGAGAGAGAGAGAGAGAGAGAGAGAGAGAGAGAGAGAGAGAGAGAGAGAGAGAGAGAGAGATAAAGATAGAGATAGAGAGAGAGAGAGAGAGAGAGAGAGAGATTGATTTGTTCCTACACTACAAAAGTAGGACACTAAGAAGGTGAGCGTCTATCTGTGCTCCACTTATCCTGTTGCATAATGTTTGTTATTGCAAACAACTGGTGTCTGTCTGTCTGTCTGTGTGTGTGTGTGTGTGTGTGTGTGTGTGTGTGTGTGTGTGTGTGTGTGTGTGTGTGACTCACGCAATGCTGATGAAGGCTGCATTGCCTCCATAAAGGAAGGATCGGTTGAGGACCTGCAGGATGAAGGTGAGGTACTGGAGGGGGAGGAAGGGGGTGGAGGCACAGATGGAGAACAGGACACACTGCAGCGCCGTCAGGGTCAGGGAGAGCACTGACGCACGTAGGTCTGCTTCCTTCTCACTCATTCCTGCACACACACACACACACACACACAACACACATACACCAAACATACAGTATGTACACACACACACACATACACGCACACACACAAACACACAGATAAGATGAGTGTTGTGTGTATAAACCCATGCTTATTTTACACCCTTCCCACGCCCCCCACACAGTTAGATATCAGGGTCAGAGAATCAAGCAGTTCTCAGGGATCTGGTGTTGAAGTTAGTTTAGAGTATAATTATACTTATGAGTTATCACAAAAATCCTGTCTTGTACACGTTTCAGTAGTGTAAAGATGTAAATCTCGATTTAATTCTGTCTTCTCCATTACATTTCTACGCCACCTTCTTAGGTAGCATACGACACCACCACTTCAGTCACCCCCCTCCAAGTAGTAATGTATACTGAAGGTCAGAGGCTCTTCAGACCAAACGTTCCTCCAGTAAAAATCTTAATAGCAGAGCAATTTCTTTGAAAACAGCTGGACTGTTTAGACATCCTTATATTTGAGACTATTTGAGACTGCAGTAATAGCCTGTTACATTCTGAAATTGTCGCCGTAGCAAATAAATTACCTGTGAAAGACGGCACTGGTCTCATAGCTCTAAAAACATTCTTGGTGTGTTTGGTTTGGAGTGTGAGTGTGTGAGGTTTCACATGTGTGTTGTAGAGAGGTTGTAGTAGTGTCTGTAGGTGAGGTTTGTACCTGGGGCCCTGGGTTTGCCCTTGTGTCGGTCCATGATGAGGCCGTTCCAGGGGGCACACAGCACCCCAAAAAGCTGGGTCACAGCAAACGCATTGGTGTATGTGCTCACTGCAGGGACAAACAGAGCGGATTAAGGACATGCTTAGAAAGAGAGAAGAGTTACACTTTAAAACAACTTTAGTATGTAAGTTTACTTTATTAAACATCAGTAAGATATTTATAAACGGTTAAGACAGTAATACACTACATGGCTAAAAGTATGTGGACACTTGCTCGTCGAACATCTCATTCCAAAATCGTGGGCATTAATATGGAGTTGGTCTCCCTTTTGCTGCTATAACAGCCTCCACTCTTCTGGGAAGGCTTTCCATTAGAACATTGCTGCGGAGACTTGCTTCCATTTAGCCACAAGAGCATTAGTGTGGTCGGGCACTGATGTTGGGCGATTAGGCCTGGCTCGCAGTCGCCGTTCCAATTCATCCCAAAGGTGTTCAATGGGGTTGAGATCAGGGCTCTGTGCAGGCCAGTCAAGTTCTTCCACATCGAACTCGACAAACCATTTCTGTATGGACCTCGCTTTGTGCACGGGGGCATTGTCATGCTGAAACAGGAAAGGGCATTCCCCAAACTGTTGCCACAAAGTTGGAAACACAGAATCATCTAGAATGTCATTGTATGCTGTAGCGTTAAGATTTCCCTTCACTGGTGTCATGACTCTCCCTGGATGAGGATCAAAGGCCTCATATCAGCTTGGCAAATGGCAGACAACAACCAGACCCTCTTACCCACGGGGGGGCTGTGCCGCCCCTCTTTACCAGAGTGCATAAAAGACTGAGATAAGAATTATCAGATCAGACTAGATGGACCTCAAGCTGCAGCTTTTGTCCATATTGGTCCCGACCCTGAAAATCAACACGAGGTGAAGACGACAAAGTTGCCTCCACTAACAATCAACGTTATGGCTGAGTAGCTGTTCTAAGTACTGTATTTAAGAAGGTGAATTTAAGTGGGACCATCCTGTTACTCTCTTCAAACCATCATCTACTACACTGCTGTCATCACCCCACAGGGGATCAATTTCAGAAAGAGTGAAAGTAAACAGAAGACTAAGAAGAAGGACATTGTGACCTCTTGTGGACAATCTGAGCCTTACATCTGAGCCTTACATCTAAAAGGCCATCCAAAAAGAGAAGGCCCAATCGACCCTTCCCACGAAGGCCTGGGTCCAACAGAGACAACGAAGACAAACACGTAAATACATGCATTACTTCTTACCAAACAGGCGGCAGTTCTGGGCAAAGTATTAGGATTACTATGAGCATAGTTCCATGTGTATCCAAGTGTTTTTCTCTCTCTCTCTCTTCAACTCGCCATCTTTTGTAACAAGTGTCATATTGTGTTAGTCCGCTATGGACCCGTTTTCATTGTATTACGTTTCTAATCCCTACCTATACCGTGTATGTGTTTGTATCTTGTGTTATCATTTTAAATGAGTTAGTAAATAAATAATTTAATAAATGTGTGTGGTATGGAATGATCAGTAAGACCCGTGTTTGTGCAGACTTAAAGAGCCTACGACTTTCAGAATGAGACTGATATGAGGTAAATTATTAATAAATGACTGTTAAATGATAAGAGATATCTTGATATCTTTAGAGTTATTTCGGGAAACGGTAACTCGTTAAACAACTCTTCTCGTGGTGCCCCAAATTCCTAATGAGTTAATTGTTACATGATTCATTTAATCTAGTAACAATTAAACATAGTAGGTAATTATTCGATAAATAATAGTCTATGGGATTTTATACACCTGTCAGCAATGGGTGTGGCTAAAATAGCCGAATCCACTATTTTGAAGGGCTGTCCACATACTTTTGAGTATAAGAGTATAACATCTGTCAATAGGCATTTGTATGTGTGTGTGTGTGTGTGTGTGTGTGTGTGTGTGTGTGTGTGAGTGTTTGTGTGTACCCAGAGAGGGTTCTCCCTGGGTCAGTCTCTGCAGCATGGGATTGAGGGTGCCGATGAACAGGTAGTGCCTCAGCTGCATGACAGATAGCCACACCAGGTGCCAGATGAAGAACTTGGACAGGAAACACTCCCAGAAAGTAGCCACTGAGATGGGGTGGGAGTGTGGGGTAGGTAGAGGAGGTGGGGGAGGAAGAGGTCAAATCCGTCACAAATACACACAGATTATGTAATTGCAGTAAACAAGGTCTGTATGGTCAACCAATCATGAATATATGGGACAAGGGAACAAGCAGGGCTGATATCAAGGTAACCTAAATCTACACACCTTTCTCTGCGCTCTCCTTGTTAAAAGGCGTTTCCTCCGTGACATCATCACTCTGCACGTTGCAATTGGCTGCTGTCTGCTCCGGGCTGAAGGTCTTGGTCTGGCCACAGTTTATCCTGTCACAGGAAGTAATGGTAACACTGGTTAGAGTCACACAGAGGCCAGACAGAACGGACCCACAGGGGGTGTGCTGGGGTCTCTAGTTTGTTAGAGCTTCTGCTAAGAGCAACAAACACTCAGCAGACATTTATTCCCTTGTTTCCCTGGGTGTGTTTTCTGTCCAGCTCCTGTTCTTACCCGTAGGTGTAGCCCTCAGGGAGGGGGTAGGGGATGTGTTCTTACCCCTAGGTGTAGCCCTCAGGGAGGGGGTAGGGGATGTGTTCTTACCCCTAGGTGTAGCCCTCAGGGAGGGGGTAGGGGATGTGTTCTTACCCCTAGGTGTAGCCCTCAGGGAGGGGGTAGGGGATGTGTTCTTACCCCTATGTGTAGCCCTCAGGGAGGGGGTAGGGGGTGTGTTCTTACCCCTAGGTGTAGCCCTCAGGGAGGGGGTAGGGGATGTGTTCTTACCCCTAGGTGTAGCCCTCAGGGAGGGGGTAGGGGATGTGTTCTTACCCCTAGGTGTAGCCCTCAGGGAGGGGGTAGGGGATGTGTTCTTACCCCTAGGTGTAGCCCTCAGGGAGGGGGTAGGGGATGTGCTCTTACCCCTAGGTGTAGCCCTCAGGGAGGGGGTAGGGGATGTGTTCTTACCCCTAGGTGTAGCCCTCAGGGAGGGGGTAGGGGGTGTGTTCTTACCCCTAGGTGTAGCCCTCAGGGAGGGGGTAGGGGATGTGTTCTTACCCCTAGGTGTAGCCCTCAGGGAGGGGGGTAGGGGATGTGTTCTTACCCCTAGGTGTAGCCCTCAGGGAGGGGGTAGGGGATGTGTTCTTACCCCTAGGTGTAGCCCTCAGGGAGGGGGTAGGGGATGTGTTCTTACCCCTAGGTGTAGCCCTCAGGGAGGGGGTAGGGGGTGTGTTCTTACCCCTAGGTGTAGCCCTCAGGGAGGGGGTAGGGGATGTGTTCTTACCCCTAGGTGTAGCCCTCAGGGAGGGGGTAGGGGATGTGTTCTTACCCATAGGTGTAGCCCTCAGGGAGCGGGTAGGGGATGTGTGTTCTGGGTAGCAGGAGGAAGGTCCTGACCAGGTGGATGACGCCACACGCAGCCAGGAAGAGGAAAGAGGCACGAAGAGAGATCCCAGCCTCAAATAGCAGCTAGAGCAGAAGAGAGGCAGGAGGGGTGGCATCATCATCATCACCACCATCATCATCATCATTAACTCATGGACAGCTATCAACTGATAATCTATGTGTGTGTGTGTGTCTTACCTTGATGATGAGGAAGAGGGCGGAGGAGGAGTCGAAGGCACCATTGTAGAGGGTGATGATGGTGGAGCGAGCAGAACCAAACAGGTTGCCTATCTACAAGAGTAACAGAGAGGTGAAGCATAACCTGCTGGGCCTGTGTGTCTGTGTGTGACTCATGAGTACACACCACAGACTGACAAAACCCCAAGTCAAACGGAAGTAAATGCATGGCCCAAGGCAAGGTTATGCTACATCATGGGTGTGTTCTCACTTATGGTCCTCTTTAATTACTGAGAGAACTCCTCTGCCCTGAGGACTGCCGTGTACATGACTGATGTTTATTCAGGAGGTAATACATATGAGAGAACAGACCTGCATGTTGGTGACCAGAAACAAGATGCCTCCCACAGAGATGAAGGACAGAGCCGGGAAGAGGAGGACGGACAGAGCTGAGAGAAAAAAAGAACAGACTTAGCTCTCTTGAAATATTGCAAATTGCTGACAAAAGTGTAACAAACGTTCCAACTGTTGATAAAAATGTATCAAACGCCATGGTGTTTGGGTAAGCTGTGCCATAAAGCCTGTTTTTGAAAAGTCAATGATTTTACCTGAACTTGAGAAGGCCACAAACAAGGCACCAGAGGTGTACAGGGATCTGGAGAATACACACACATAAACACTTGCTGACAATCAGAAACAATGTGTCACAATGAGACCAGTCAGGGGGTAATGCTTAAAGAGACTCAGGTTAAACTTGTCGTATTCTTGCCCTCTGGTGGACCTCCCACTGTCCTAGCCCTGTTTTAAGAGCCTTAGCCCACATTAGCTGTGCTTTCCTGGTCCTACCTAGGAGGTCTAGATCCCATCTCCATCTCTCTTTCTAGTCTCTATCCTCTCTCTATTTGCATTCCTTCTCTTTTCATTTCCCCTCCACCTAGAGTGAAAACATATGGATTGGCTTCTGATTGGCTGATTGGAGTTTGTTGTTGCAGATTTGGAATCTGCGGCTATGGAAGTTTTTTTCAGTAACTGGGTCTGTGCCACAATGGCCTAGTTGGCCCAGTCTAACCCCATCAACCCCAGGCTCAACCACATCCTGAATACTCACAGTCAACAGCATAACCCCCAGCCCTTAACTATATCTGTAAATGTCATAACTCTTCCACCCTGTCCAACTTCATTCCTCTTTCTCATTCCCTCTCTGTTGGCATGTCCACTCTCCCTCCATTCCTCACCTCTGGCAGTGCTCTCCATGGACACCGCCATCTGGCTCTGCCTTGCACCGTCTCTTGGACAACTAGGCACTGAGTCCAATCTACTCCAACAGAAAACTGTAACCCAGACAACTCAACTTACCCCACCACTTTCCTTTGGGGTCTCTCTCTCTCTCTCTCTCTCTCTCTCTCTCTCTCTCTCTCTCTCTCTCTCTCTCTCTCTCTCTCTCTCTCTCTCTCTCTCTCTCTCTCTCTCTCTCTCTCTCTCTCTCTCTCTCTCTCTCTCTCTCTCTCTCCCTCCCTCCCTCTCTCTCTCAGAGCTTACTCCACATCTGTTATTGTGAACAGACATGGGAACCCTCCAAAGGAAATAACAGGATGTGACAGCCAGAGAAAGAGTGACTTAGCACTGGAGGGTACACACACTCATACTTTCCACCGTCACTTAGATACCAGAAGCAGGGAGAAAGATAGGCAGGGACAGAGTGAAACTGTTGGAGAGAGTGGTAAAGAGATAGACATACAGGGGGTTCTCTGTTATGGCTAAGGTAATGGCAGACTGTGTCTAGTTTAGTATTATAATTATTATAACAATAAGGCACCTCTGGGGTTTGTGATATATGGCCAATATACCACAGCTAAGGGCTGTGTCCGAGCACTCCCCGTTGAGTCGTGCATAAGAACAACCCTTAGCCGTGGTATATTGGCCATATATCACACCCCCTCGGGCCTTATTGCTTAAATAACAGCTGGCTGCTTCATAGCACTGTGCTTTTTGACGGTCTCTCAGTCTAACAGCCATGAAATTAGTCATTAGTGCAGCATCGACCACAGACAAAGAAATCTCAACTCCCATGAGATTAGGCACATATTAAAGCCTCACTAACTCTGAACAGATTCTTAAACATTTAACAAGATGTTATAATATGCTGTCTTCACGTAACACCAAATCCTTGCGGGTAACTCCAGACTTAGCGCAAATCAATGGTTGATGTCAACGGGAGATTTGTGTGAAAGGTCAAGCTACAGTCTCAAGTTAAGATAAGACAAGGCTCATATAGCTGTGTTCAGTATCTTGTTTTAGTGAAACTACTGCATTAGGTTGTTTACATTATCTCTGTCAATTGTCTCTTGCCAGATTGTTATGGTTATGGTTGAATATAGGTTATCAACCCTGTGCAGTTTAATGATGCGTTATAACATGTTTCTAAAAATACTCACATTCCCAGCAGCCTGGCCACCATGGTGCCGAAACGGTCAAACAGGAAGCCATTGGGCAGCAGCAGGAAGTTGTTCATGAAGGAAGCGATGGTGAAGATGAGGGAGAACTGTTCATCTTGTCCACTGCAGTCTGACACACACACACACACACACACACACACACACACACACACACACACACACACACACACACACACACACACACACACACACACACACACACACACACACACACACACACACACACACACACACACACACAGAGGCAGGCAGAGAGCTGTCAGTATGGACAGGTGTGTGTGTGTGTGTGTGTGTGTGTGTGCATGAGTGTGCCCAGGTCTCTGAATGACCTTAAAAATATTGATTTGTATTGTAAGATATACTGTGAATCCAAACAAATTATACATTATGTGAGAATGTGTTTGAAACGGGATGGTGAGGTGTCTCAGTCACTGACCTAGGAATTGCGTTCCATTGACCCCGGTAGTGTTGACACACAGGTAGCTGAAGTAGCCTTCCGTCTTCAGGACGAACACCAGGGAGGCCCAGCCGAAAACGGCCCCCGCAAAACACAGGCACTCCAGCAGCCCTGTGACCAGGGTCAGCCACCGCCGCACCACCGCCCCACCCTCACAACCCAGCATGGTCTTGTCCCGCACACACACACACACCTGCACTTTCACTCTTTCTCTCTTTTCAGGTTCCCTCGTGGAGTCACTTCACCTAAGAGAGAAAAATAGAAAAATAGAAAATCAGAAAACAAAACCCAATAAAGATTTTTTTAAATCCCATCTCTTCTCTGAAAGTGATTTCAAATCTTAATGACTCTTGAATGCCCTCTTGAATAGCATATACCCTAAAATAATGCTTTTCTGTGTAGTTTTGATGACTGGCTATTGCATTTTGCTGCAGTTGCATTGAAGGCAAACATAAATTTCTAACATTCCAAACATATTGCCAAAGAAACCAGATGTAATAAAAAAGAGACAACTGCCTCATTGCAAAATTCATTTTTGTGGACAAATGAACCACTTACTCACGGTTCAGAAGAATATCCCCAGCTACTCTTATAAAACTTATCCTCTCTCTTCCCTCAACTCTATTTTTCATACTTTATATAGCCTTCCTTTCACCCAGTCTCCCCTCCCCTTCGTTTGACCCCTCCTCTCCCCTAAATCCCTCTCTCTCTCACCAAAGGAAGTCCTATTTTCAGGTTTTGTCTGATGGCGAACACATGAATGTGAAGGAAAAGATACAACGAAAGAAAGCCAATACATGCCATGAAAGCAAATTAAATGTCATATGGGAGAGATACTTCCAATATTGCCCATCTGTAAAAAGGACTGTTCATTTGGCTGTACTGTTTTGCTTGTCTAAACTGTTGCTATTTACATTGCTAGTGAATGACCAGTGTCTTTCATGCGTATCAAGGGCATTAGCACTTAGCCTTTGACATCCATGCTCCCTCTCACACTCGTTCACTCCCTACCAGTAAAGTCAAAGGAGGAAGGGCTGGAAGACTCAATGGGCGAAGCATTAAACTATAAATAACGACCACAAGATCTGATGACATCATAATTCAGTTTTTACACCTCGGATCACAAGACCTTCTTTGCCAAAACACAACGTAACTTCCTCAAATCCATGACTGCACACGTCAAAGGCTAGCATCATAAACACGCGTAGAGAAAGAGATAGAGAGAGAAATAGAGACAGAGAGAGAGATAGAGAGAAATAGAGAGAGTTGAGATAAAAACAAACATACAATCTATCACACACATGAAGAAACAGTTATCAAACATACAGAGTCAGAGAGATCATACATTCACATCCTATTCAGATCCATTACTTTTCATGTGTGATAGGATTTATCTTATGGATAATATATCCCAGGTAGGTCTATGTATTGGAACTCTTCCTCTCCCGCACTTAAGTCTAGGGGAACTAGTGGTCAACGTGCCAGATGTAAATAGACTCTGGATTCAAGTTACTGGCTCCAAACTGCTCTAATCAGCAGATTTTTGGGCAGTATTTGTCACAACCATCTTTATAATAACCAGAAACCACGAGACTCTCTTTCTCCATCACCATCACACTTCTCATGCCACTGCCAGAAAGCACTGTCCACTTCCTCTTTCAGGGGGCCAGGGAGAGAAAGGGCATCAAGGTATCAACCACATGTCTGAAGGGATCATCTTAGGGCAAGGGAATAACATAGAAATATAATGGATGCATGCAATGTTCATCAACTCAACATTGTAGATGGAGGAAGGTTCATGGGCTATTGGGAAGAGAAGATAACCATACCAGTCCTTATCTATTTCTATGGATACCATCCATCTACGTCCTAGCACGTATCTATAATAACACCATGATTATCACCCCAACACATCAGTCCACCTCACAACCCTGCAAACAACAGCTGTCACTCAAACAGCCACTATAATAGAATGAACAGTAGTGACATCAGTTTTAGAACTGATTAATGTCAACACGCTAACAACCAAAACGATATTGATGTAACCGAGTAATAATACACAGCTTCTTCTATACAGACGAGACTGAACAAAAGCTATCATTGGAGTGACTGTCATAAAACAGGGAATAGGAGCAGATTCTGAATCCGACACTGTAGCTATTTCAGACTGAATAGAATAAGAGCCTGATCCACACCCTGATCAAAGGCACTTAAATATTTTGTCTTGCACCTTCACTCTCTAAATGGCACACATACACAATCCATGTCTCGTTTGTCTCAAGGCTTAAAAATGATTATTTAACCTGTCATCTGATTGAAGTGGATTTAACAAATGACATCAATAAGGGATTGTAGCTTTCACCTGGATTCACCTGGTCAGGCTATGTCAATGACATCAAATTCAGCCGCAGCTGATTTTTTCTGGAGTGGATGGTAGGTGGGCCTGAACATAATTTGTATAAGATCATGTGTCTCTCTATTTTGCGTGGGAATACTTGGGAACAGATTTCTTAAATTAAAATCACTTGGAGCTGATTTCCTGGTGTTTTTACAGTCTTTTATGTCCAACAATGAAAATATTTTTTGCTTATAAAACTTAGGGGGGCAAATAAAACCACCCACAGGCAAAATTCGTTCCGCTGGCCGCCAGTTGGGGAACCCTGGTCTATGTCATGGAAAGGTGTCCTTAATGTTTTGTATACTCTTTGTATATTGTGCTGTTAGTGTAGCTCGGTGTACATATAGTAGCCTACGTAGCCAACGTCACATCACGGTTGGAGATGTGGCTTGCGCCAGGCTGTAGCAGCAATAAAAGCTTGGAACAATGATTAACAGAACCGTTATGTAAATGTCGTATATGATGAATGGTGGTCATTATTGCCGTCAACAAAGAGTCCGTTTTATGCTGCATCGTGTTAGAGGCTTTTAATAAAATCACGAGGTTTACAGCATAAATGACAGGTGACATGACACCCGGAAACCGGCTCCCCAATTGCTATGGCCGTTCTGACGTCTTCCTCGCCTAACCCCCCTATTTATAACAATGAAGCTGACCTCTTCTGGCCAATCCCCAGTCTCCAAGACACTTCCGGTCTACTGGATGTGGCGTTACACCTAAAACCTTCCCTCTGGATACTAACATAAACACATTCCATTTCTTCATGAAAACATTAACAAAGGCATAATTTTCAGATACTATATTCCCCCCTTTCGAGACGAACTAAACGTCTCGAAAACAAACAGAATAGGATTATGACTAGTAACAATTTATCTTATTGAGTATCTTTAACATTAAACCAAAAACATTCTTCTCTAGAGTGTAAATACCTTTCTATGCAATAACTGTTTATGAAGTGTGAATACATTACTATGACATATGAACAAATCTCTATGGAGTGTAAATACATTACTATGAAATATGAAGAAATCTCTATGGAGTGTAAGAGCGAAAAAACTGTCTGGCAGCCATCCATCCATATCAATCAAGACAGTAAAATTCTCTCACGGTCCCTCTGCCCCAGGCAACCACCGTCGGTACTCCAGATAACCTCATAAACCATGTAAATGCATTTGAAACTATGATGCAACTAAATACACATGTAAGCCCCTGCAAACAAAATCCTATCCAATAACATCCATTGTACGGCTGGTCAACCCATCGAATCGTACAATGAATCTCTCCCTTCCTAGCCTCTCTGTCCCTAAACATTCACGAAATAAACAAAAACATCTAGGATCCTCCCATGTATTCAATAACATCAAACATCATTCTACAAAAATTAATCCCTAAGGCTATGACACAATTATGTATTACACATGTCTATATTTCATTGCAGACACTGGAATGTAGTCCACTACACTTCATCGCCCCGTAGTCCCCTCTTCCAATGGACTTGTTGATGATGGAATCAGCCACACCCTCCTTGTTTCATCTCCTCCAGTCATATTGTCCCTTCATATTGTCTTTGTTTGAATATTCCAATCTCCCCATGTTCTCCCAAATGCCTCTGGAATGAAAAGAACAGAAACGACCAAACAGTATCTTTTGCAAAACAACCACTTTCAAATTAAACCTCAATTTCACCTAAGAATTTAAAAAATGATATATAAATGATGTATGAATCACATAAACCTATTCCCCCCTTTGATTCATAAATCATACCAACATCACCCCAATATTGATTTTTTTTTTTTGAAAAATAATCAACTCATAAAAAAAAAGATATTTATCCATCAGTAGTCCATCCATCTTCCTCCAGATCAGGAACAGTCAACACCGGCATCTGAGTGTTGTCTCCAGGCATCATTCTCCAACCTATCTCAATATCATAGCTTTCTCAAAGATCAGTAACCAATTACAAACATCACACAGTGTTATCAAAGCTGAAACTAAAATCTGACCCATCACTGCCCCTACTGGCCTAATTGATCTTGCAACCAAGTCTTCCAAATGCATCCCTTATTTCCTTCAATGCCTCTATAACCCCAATATTATCTGAACTATCTGGACTCAAAGTATAACTAATATTTATCAATATGATCTTCCCAAATGTTACACCATACCATGAATAAAGTCCCCCCTTCTCCCTTAGACTTATTCTTCAATGATAGGCTTGAAGCCTATGACATGTCGCTTTTCATCCTATTTTGAACTCTAGTTTCAAATTGATCTGTATTCGGTGCTACTCCTCTTTTAATAGTAAAAGCCTCATATGGAAGCTTCAACGTTGACATGTAACCAAATCCTGTCCATTCATAATGTAAGAATATATATTTTATCATCACAAACCCACCAAATATCTCTAAAATTCTCCATAGTCACATTGTCAGTCAAAAGCTAATCGTTTAACCATCAAAGTCCTGCTTTTCTTACTACCTGCTACCTAAAAAGTAACATATTTCTCATTACTACCCTTAAGGTCATGCTTATCCAAAGTTATCATATAACATCCCAATCTGATCTTCCCATAAACACACCCCTTACCTCATATGTTTTATTAGAATAAAACAACTTTTAGCCCTCAATGTTTCACCTGAATACTTCAGGATTCTGTTGTTACCTGCTTTTCCTTTCCCATTTAACAATTCCCATATTAATTCACTTAACCCAATTCCACCTAACCCTAGGCTTAAACCACTGTTCTGACAACGACATTATTCTATCTGTCAATGACTGTTGCTGATACCACAGTCATGACAAATCATAAGACTGAACCACACCTGATAGAGGCCGCGCGACCGTCTAACATGTCTGGTGCTGGAATCCTCAACAGACATGGACCTTCAAGATTCCTCACTGATCTTACAGAATGAGTTAATCTATCTCTAATTTCCACAACAGAAGAACGAGCGGTACTGATCAGATACCTCTCCCTGTCTGTCATCAAAATCAAAGACCTCATCCTGTATCTCCATGATGAATCTATATTCTCTCTACTATCTCTGTTCTCCTATTTTAACCCTATCCGTACTATCATTGACAGCACTCTCCATCCGTAACATAAACCCCTGAGTCCTTCTTGCTAACCCCCTTTAATTTCAGAACAGTTGTTGTCGATGCCATACTCCCTACATCGTATCATTAATCCCTTCCAAAGTTACCATTAAAGTAGTTGATTTAGTTGCTGTATCAACCCTAATTACTTCTAGTGCAAAAGTTCCCATTATCCTCGGTGTATTATCTCCTGTTGGAGTGACTACTGTAATCTACTCTTGAACTCCCTCGGTGACTGCGGAAGCTTCAACAAATTTCAAATCTTCCATTATAAGCGTTACTTTATGAATTACATAGCCCTTTAACCAATAATTCTTAACCGGAACAAATTCTAATGCTTGCCCTAAATAAGTACACATATATTCTCCCTGACCTTTCTCTGTAACATTACGCCAAATAAGTGAACAGTCACTCCTAACCTCTTCTAAACTATACCTCCTTTTACTCCTGGTCCTGATAACAATACTTATTCTCCATAATTATCTCTCCATATGGGAGAAACGTCCCCATCCTAAACCTAATAACAGTCTTTTCCCCCTATAATTGGTGCTGTATTGGTTCCCTTATAATCAAATGCGATATTTTTATGGCTTTAATAACTATCAATGTTGAAAGAGTTAAATTGCTTCTCCCTGTTGTTATAATAGACTGAAGTGTTAATGTCCTTATTGTTGCTCCTAGTTTTCCCCAAAGAAAAAAGTTGTCTTTGCTTGTACTTCCATCTATCACCACAAGTGTCACTTTTTCCCCAAATCTCAGTCCTTTCTCTAATTCCTGACTTCCAAACTTGTGATTACACAAAATACACCCATAATTACCTTGATCTCCCTACTCTAAAGTGTCATTCATTACTGTTCTCTCTCTCTCTTACTACTAACTTTAAAACTTAGCTTACTGTCTCAGAGTTCCTTCAACCCTAATCTACTCCTAACTTATTTTAATCTAATCTTTTCTCTCATAACATTTAAAACTTTTTTCCTTGATTTAATCACAAAATCTCTTACCACCAAATTTTAGAATATGTGATTGGGAAAGTTCCCCACCTGCTTCTGACTCATTACACACAGACTTGGCAAACGTCTAAACACCTTTTAGCCTAGCCTGAAATCCCTTAGTGTAAGAATGTAACCCAGAATAAACAGTCACCCCTTTTAACCTTTCAGACTGTCTAATAGACAGTCGTCTAGTGTACATCTTATTGTACAATTCAATTCTCTTCCCAACACTGCAATAACAGTATCTTCTAATATTAGTACCTTAAGAGTAATTAACCGTTTTACTACCTCAAATCCCTATCCTAATTAGTTATCAATTATTGAGATGTTTAACCTCTTTAGGCTGAACACAGATAAGTTTTTACACTATTCACCATTATTTCTCATAGTCCTCTGGTCGGTTGTTTTTACTGTTAGCTATTTTCTCTTCTTCTCTAATCGATGCTCTCAGCAATGCACCCCCCTCCATCTCTTCTAGAACAGGTGATCTTCACTTGCTCCTTCATCTTCCTCTGTTGTTTTCTCCTGGCGCATTTCCATCCCAGGTAAAGTCTGAGAGTTGCTGGAAGTGTAGCCGAAATCTTCCTCCTCCTAAGTCTTCTCATCCTCTTCCTCTCATTCTGTGTCTGTCCAGAAACTGATTGTGGATATGGAACATCTGGTACCCCCCTTGGCTGGTACAATTGCATTTGATATTGTTCAGTTGAAGCTGTAACCGTGATTGTTGATTTGGTTCATTCTGATTCTTCATAACCAAAACTTATTTTCTCCTTCTCCAACTCTTGGGATTATTTTCTCAGCAGGTTTTCTTGGTCCTGTTCCTTCTCGTCGTTGACATATCAGTATTCTTCAACCTTAGTTCTAAGTTCTGTCCTCGAAATATCATCTTCCATCATCTTCTTACTTTTCTTCTGTGCCAGTCCTTGTAGGACAAACTCCTCTTGAAAATAAAGCACCTTTAATCTCCAAATCTTCATCGCTTTCTTCATCTTCAACTTCCATCAGAGATCAAATCTCGCGTATCCTTCTTCGTTTCTCTCTTGCCAACTTCCTTCTGATCACAGAGTCATATCCACCCATGCATGACCTCTCTCAATCACTCTCATCTTCATCATCCTCATCTTCTTTAAGTTCCCAGACATCTCGGTTTTTCTTCCTTCTGGAGTTTTGGATTCATCTTTATCGTCGTTTCTGCTTGTATTCGTCTTCATCTCTGATGCCATAATCACCCTGCTGGATGATCACTGAAAGCTGAGGATAAACACCCCTAAGCTGTACTTCTTCTTCTCGTAAGGTGGGTGTCTTTTTGCTGAATCCGTATGTGAGAAAGGTGTACTAGCATCTGCCATTAGTTTTTCTAAACCTACTTTCTAACACTACTTTAATTAAAGGATTACTATTTTACCCCTATATCAATCGGTGTAATCACCTTCCTCTAGCCTTGCTGTCCTTTCTCCCCCTTGTAACAACTCTTTCATATTCCTTTATTATGAATTAGCTTATTTTAGACTGTAGAGCCTAAGGCTTCCCCCCTTAAATTATTAATATAAACCTAACAAATCCATTAACAATCCTGAATAATTAAACCCAATTCCTATTCCTATGTCACCAATATCAATTAGTGTTGGCTATCTTACCACAACCCATCAAATGCAAGTAAATGAAGTTAGTCAACTTCAAAGCAATCCCCCCAAAACAAAGCCTCTAACCCTTCAATACTACAATTCCCATAACCCCTTGCTCTATCAGATAAGTTATCTTAAATTTACAGAACAATCCTCAATCCATCCTTGATTCCCAACACATCTGTAATCAAACCCCAGTGATACACAGAGCTTCCAAAATGCAATTTTTAATGAAATAGCATTTGCCAAGCCTATGTAAAATTGTCATAACATCACATATCTTGTAACAGTCTCAAAACCTTATTTTTTGACTTGATCCTCTGCCGCGTCACGTGATCACTTCCTGTATCTCCTCGCTCCCCCTCTCTCCTGTCTCTCATGACAAGGGACAAAGACACAGAAACAGCTTTTGGTAGTTAATGCCATCACTGAGTATTTCCAACCATTCAATATTCATTCGTTCTACATTATTCACTCTAAGACTAAACTCAGAACTAAATAGATCGCTCAAAAACATTTATTTTTATTTTAATTCGTTATTTAATTATTTAATTCAATTTATTATACTTCGCCAACATATATTTAATGTATAAATTCAATAGGTCACAAAACAAGTTTCATCTTTAACCAACCACCGTTTAAACTAGAATATTCCTGTTAAAATTTCTCCTCTGTCGGTCTATTTCACCCCTGCAGGGTAACGCCAAATGGGACCTATGACCTGTACCCACCATTTTGTTTTGTTGTTTTACAATACCCTCGTGTTGTAGTTTAGTGCCGTAAACCAAAACGTGTCCTAATCTCGTGCCATAAACTCCCCCTTTCTGTAGTGTAGTGTCGCAAAATTAAACGCATGCGCATACCCATTCCTCAATACAATTTCACCGTGGACGGGCGATTTTCTACTCCCTCCTAGTCAAACAGAATAACAGTCCAGCTGTACCTCTCGTTTCCCCCTCCTAGTCAAACAACATTTAACAGCGCTCACAAAACATATAACCTGACTTAAACACAGAGACAAATTTAAGAGACTTTAATCCATCGCAATGGAATCTCTAAGGATACGTTAGCATGTAGCACACAACACAATTAGCATTTAGCCTCTAGCCACGATGTACCATGTAGCATGAAACACACTCCCATTTAGCCGACATTAGCCTTAGCCTCTAGCTAACTGCGGCCTACTACACAATCACACATCCTGCACTGGCCTAATTATTTTGAACCTATTTCTCCTACCGTTTTTGTTGCCGAGAATTAATGACCATTACACCGAGAAATTAGACCTAATCAAACACCCCGTCGGACGAGAGTCAAATCATAATCACAATCAGATAAATTCCACCAACCCGAGTTCTCTTCAAAAACTCACCGAATATACATTCTATCGTACACACGGGTTTGCCAGCCCATTATCTAAAATGGCCCCCTCGGGGTCTTAAAGCGGTCCAGTGCCCTAAATATGAATGCATATCGGCCTTCTCTAAATTATCATTGTCACCCGTTACCAATGAAATAACACTTTAAATACTTAAATCCTACCGTTTAATGCTCTAAAAACTTCCAATTATCTGCCGTTTCAATGGAATAAATTTTAGCAGACTCCAGTCGACCACAATAACACCACCGAGGCCAGGTCATAATGGAACATCTCTTCAGTGTACACAAGTCATATCCAATCTAACCAACTCCGAAGCGGTAAGAACACTCACCCTTTTTTCGGGCATGCTTCAGAGAGAGTTAGCCTGTCGGTTGACTGAAACACAGAAGAGACGCAAACCCAGCCCCACGTTGGGCGCCATTATGTCGTATATGATGAATGGTGGTCATTATTGCCGTCAACAAAGAGTCCGTTTTATGCTGCATCGTGTTAGAGGCTTTTAATAAAATCACGAGGTTTACAGCATAAATGACAGGTGACATGACACCCGGAAACCGGCTCCCCAATTGCTATGGCCGTTCTGACGTCTTCCTCGCCTAACCCCCCTATTTATAACAATGAAGCTGACCTCTTCTGGCCAATCCCCAGTCTCCAAGACACTTCCGGTCTACTGGATGTGGCGTTACACCTAAAACCTTCCCTCTGGATACTAACATAAACACATTCCATTTCTTCATGAAAACATTAACAAAGGCATAATTTTCAGATACTATATAAACCTTTGCTTTACTATCAGTTAATCTCAATTTGAGGCAAATCAATCTGGTAATGAGGTTATTTAGCAACTGTGTTAAACAGAATACTACACTTTCCCTCAACTAAAGCATACTGTAATATGGGAAACTTACAATCTCGGGGATATATAGCCTAGCTATAGCTCGACATGAAGGCACACCCGCAACAAATATACCAACCACTGAACCAGTAGCAACATTATCTATGTGTTATTTCACACCAGCTAAAGTAACATAAGTATCCTGGGAGGTTAGGGTACTACCAGTCTGTTTGTGCCATCATCATGCCACTCCTTGTCAATGTCATCAATGAAGTTAAAATTATATCGAAAACAGATCTGGGACCAGTCTAACAGAAGTAATCCCTCTGTGTCCTACCGTTTTCATTGTAAATAAGTTTTAAAATGCGTTGTTACTAGCAAATTGGTAGTAAATTGTCTGTTGCTATTATTATAAGCATGGGTCTGTTATTGGAAAAGTGTAGTAAAAAAGACCCACCCGAACGGAATCCTCCTGTCGCCACGTATAGCCAGAACACAGTGGTCTTGCAAACGCAAAAATACATCATAATAAAAGACAGGCAGGCAGGCAGTCAGCCACTGGCTTCACTGTCAAGCCTCGAGCATTGCTCTTCAGCCTGAGGTGCATTACAAATGTCTGTCTTGCACAATAAATAGGTAACTGGAGTGGCATGACAGACGATAAGATAGCTAATAAGACCAGTGGCGACCCATCATTTAGGGCAGGTGGGGCTATTTATAAAATACAAAATATTAAAAAAATACAATAAATATATAAAAATAAAATTGTTGCCTGTTTTGCATGTTATTTTGGCATAAATATATGTCACATATCAGTTTGCAAACAATGTAAAAATATTTTTATTAAGTTAATAAACCCGAATACAAACATGGTCTCTTTTTTGCTTTCTTGAGTAAGGCTGCTCCCAAGCCTAGCTCAGTGCTTTCTGTGGTGGAGGGGCAGCCAACTGAAAATACAGAGCGTAGGTGTTGGTAATCTTCTCTAGTTGCGCCGTGATTGGCTCAGTGTTCTGTCACTCACGGGGACAATACTCACCGCAGAATCTACAGGGAGAGCTAGGCAGTTCAAGCCCTGTTGGGTGCGGCCATAGATTTACATTAGAAGTGCCCATCCAAGAAGGCTCAAGGTCATTGGCCACAGATAAAATGACATCAAATCACGTTATATATACCGTAGCTTTGATTGGACTGATCATGTCAACATCATACTTTCAAAATCTTAGCTAGCAAGCTAGACAAGCAGTCATCATCATGAATCATGTGGACGATCTACTGGAAAATCCTTTTCAATCCTTGTCATATGAAGAGAAATTATAGATCAAATGCATCGGTGCTCATCAGCCATTGGACATAAACATTACACAAGAAGTTGGAAATCGCAAATTCAACAATGAGTGATTTGGAAGGAATCAGTGGCTAACTGCAAGCATTACAAAGCAATCACTATTTTGCTTCCCCTGCCTGCTATTCGGTGGAGAGGGTGGTCCAAGTCTCGGTTTAAGGGTCTATTTTCCAAGCTTAAAAGGATAAACATTCACACGCAACACCATGGGACAGAAAAAGGTTGAATAGATTGGCCATGCTGTCAATCCAGCATGACTTCTGCAGTGTTCAAAACAACTAGAAACTCGGAACTGGGAAATCTCAGACTTCAGTGAGTTTCTACAACTTGATTGGAGTCCACCTGTGTTAAATTCAATTGATTGGACATGATTTGGAAAGGCACATACCTGTCTATATAAGGTCCAGTTGACAATGCATGTCAGAGCAAAAACCAAGCCATGAGGTCGAAGGAATTGTCCGTAGAGCTCAGAGACATGATTGTGTCGAGGCACAGATCTGGGGAAGGGTACCAAAACATTTCTGCAGCATTGAAGGTCCCCAAGAACACAGTGGCCTCCATCATTCTTAAATGGAAGAAGTTTGGAACCACCAAGACTCTTCCTAGAGCTGGCCGCCCGGCCAAACTGAGCAATTGGGGGAGAAGGGCCTTGGTCAGGGAGGTGACCAAGAACCCGATGGTCACTCTGACAGAGCTCCAGAGTTCCTTTGTGGAGATGGGAGAACCTTCCAGAAGGACAACCATCTCTGCAGCACTCCACCAATCAGGCCTTTATGGTAGAGTGGCCAGACGGAAGCCACTAGTCAGTAAAAGGCACATGACAGCCCGCTTGGAGTTTGCCAAAAGGCACCTAAAGGACTCAGACCATGAGAAACAAGATTCTCTGGTCTGATGAAACCAAGATTGAACTCTTTGGCCTGAATGCCAAGCATCACGTCTGGAGGAAACCTGGCACCATCCCTACGGTGAAGCATGGTAGTGGCAGCATCATGCTGTGTGGATGTTTTTCAGCGGCAGGGACTGGGAGACTAGTCAGGATTATCCTTGATGAAAACCTGCTCCAGAGCGCTCAGTACCTCAGACTGAGGTGAAGGTTCACCTTCCAACAGGAAAATGACCCTAAGCACACAGCCAAGACAACAGAATTGGCTTCGGGACAAGTCTCTGAATGTCCTTGAGCGGCCCAGCCAGAGCCCGGACTTGATCCCGATTGAACATCTCTGGAGAGACCTGAAAATAGCTGTGCAGTGACACTCCCCATCCAACCTGACAGAGCTTGAGATGATCTGCAGAGAAGAATTGGAGAAACTCCATATATACAGGTGTGCCAATCTTGTAGCGTCATACCCAAGAAGACTCAAGGCTGTAATCGCTGCCTAAAGTGCTTCAACAAAGTACTGAGTAAAGGATCTGAATACTTATGTAAATGTCATATTTCAGTTTTTTTTTCTAAAAACCTGTTTTTTCTTTGTCATTATGGGGTATTGTGTGTAGATGGATGAGGAAAAAAACAATTTAATAAATGTTAGAATAAGGCTGTAATGTAACAAAATGTGGAAAAAGTCAAGGGGTCTGAATACTTTCTGAATGCACTGTATGTTTTTTTTAAAGGCAGTTAATGAGGCTGAATTAACTGTTTCGCTGCCAGACAAGGCTCCGCTGTTAGCCAGGTGTAGCACTGGTAAGGATTCACTCCTTGGTGCTGAAAAGAAAGTTCTGCTGTTGGGACAGCTTTATGTAGGCCCAACAGTTTGAGGGCACCATTTGTCACCGTTATAGGGCAATTCATGTATTATTTAGTGTTGTGTTGTGTTGTGTAGAGGTTTTACTGGCATGCATCAAAAAACAATTTGGGGAGTTTGCCCCACCAAGATTTACAGTGAGGCAAAAAAGTATTTGATCCCCTGCTGATTTTGTAGGCTTGCCCACTGACAAAGAAATGATCAGTCTATAATTTTAATGGTAGGTTTATTTGAACAGTGAGAGACAGAATAACAACAAAAAAATCCAGAAAAACGCATGTCAAAAATGTTATAAATTGATTTGCATTTTAATGAGGGAAATAAGTATTTGACCCCCTCTCAATCAGAAAGATTTCTGGCTCCCAGGTGTCTTTTATACAGGTAACCTCACTGTACATGCTAATATCGCCACTGAATAAGAGAAGATAATAATACTGACTAGCGAGTGGAAGCATATTTCAATAAAACTTGAATAACTTTAATTACGAAGTTAGTTCACATGAATGAAACAGGATTTGCGTGTTGCTTGCTCATCCCCCTTTGCTTTCGCAAGCTTTTTTTAAGCCCATGACATAACGTTAGCTAGCTAGTTAGATAGCTATGGATATTTAGCTTGCAAGCTTATGGACTTTTAGCTGGTTAATGTATTTCAGCCAGCTAGCTAAGGTTAGCTAAGTTAAAGCTGCAATATTTAACTTTTTGGGCGACCCGACCAAATTCATATAAAAATGTGTGTTATAGATATGTCATTCTCATTTAAAGCAAGTCTAAGAAGCGGTAGATATTTTCTATGTGCACTATTTCTATGCTTCCTGTTCTTAAGTTTTGTTTTTGTGTCTTTTACTTTGGGTTTTGTACACCAGCTTCAAACAGCTGAAAATACAATATTTCAGGTTATGGAAAATATATTTCACAGCGGTTTAGATGGTACAATGATTCTCTACACTAAACTTGCTTGTTTTGTCACATAAACTGAAATTACTGGCAAACTATTAGAATTTTAGCAACCAGGAAATGGCAGAGCGATTTCTGCATAGTGCATCTTTAAGTTAGTTGGGGGTAACGTCCAGTCGCTTGTTATTTTCCAAAATACAATTTTAGTTACCTGAATTTAAACATTTTAGTTGGGCCAACTTACCAACTTGAGAAAATGTAGGCAACAATTCAGTCAACTTGAAATGATGTGTTTGCTCAATTTGTCTCATATGTTCATTCAATTACACATTATTATTTTGGCATTTTAACATCAATAAAGACTGTGGAACTAGTTACACACACAGTGCTTTTAACATACAATGTTTCAACGTACATATTTGACACACGTTGATATACATGATTACAGTGTGCATGTTCATTTACATAGTGATGTAAAGTAACTAAGTATAAATATTTCAAAGTATACTTAAGTAAATCGTTTTTGGGGTATCTGTAACCTACTTTAATATTAATATTTTTGTCAACTTACTTTTACTCCACTTCATTCCTGAAGAAAATATGTACTTTGTACTCCCATACATTTTCCCTGACACCCAAAAGTACTTGTTACATTTCGAAGGCTCAGGCAGGACAGCAATATGGTACAATTCTGTCACGGTCGTTGAGAGACGGGTCAGACCAAGGTGCAGCGTGATATGCGTACATATTTATTAAGACGAATAAACACTTGACAAAATAACAAAACAACGAAAACGTGAAGTCCTATGGGCTATACACACAACAAGCCTAACAGGAACACAAACAAGATCCCACAACCAGGCTACCTAAGTATGATCCCCAATCAGAGACAACGATCGACAGCTGCCTCAGATTGGGAACCACACCCGGCCAACATAGAAATACAATGACATAGAATGTCCACATAGAAATTCCCACACATAGATATTCACACCCTGACTAAACCAACTAACCAACTCTATGTCAGGGCGTGACAAATTCACACACCTGTCAATATAATATGTTGTCATCCCTACTGCCTCTGATCTGGGGGACTCACTAAACACAAATGCTGTGTTTGTAAATTATGTCTGATTGTTGGAGTGTGCCCCTGGCTGTCCTTAAATTTAAAAAAACAGAAAATCGTGCCGTCTGGTTTGCTTAATATAAGGAATTTGATGGATAGCATTTACTTTTACTTTGTACTTTTACTCAAGTATGACAATTGAGTACTTTATCCACCACTGTACTTAAGTAAATTTAAAACCAGATACTTTTAGACTTTTACTCAAGTAGTATTTTATCTTTATTTTTACTCTACTTTTTACAACACTGCATTTACGTTTGACATTTTAGTCATTTAGCAGGTGCTCTTATCCAGAGCGACTTACAGTTAGTGCATTCATCTTATGATAGCTAAGTGAGACAACCACATATTAAATATACAGGAAACAAACATTCCATTTAAGCCAAACAATGAATACATGTATATATCGTTTTGCCCCCCAAAATATTTTACTTCACTAAAATGTATCTAAAATCTATTAATAGAAAAATCTGAGAATAGTAATATTTTACACACACATGAAGGTACCCATAAGCAATAATATCTGATGAAAAACAACAAAACAAAAAATTATCAGGATGTGGATCTTCCAGCAAGACAGCAACCCCAATCGCTAATCAAAATCCCCAAATAAATGGTTGACCACAAAATCAACATTTTTCAAATCATATCAACATTTTATTTGCCACATGCGCCGAATACAACAGGTGTAGACCTTACAATGAAATACTTACTTACAAGCCCTTAACCAACAATGCAGATGAAGGATATCAAGGATCTGGAAAGATTCTGTATGGAGGAATGGTCTAAGATCCCTCCCAACGTATTCTCCAATCTCATAATTTTGGGGGGTTGAAAAAGACTGTTGTTACCCTCGCAAGGAGAGAGTGCTAGAGTAATAATTTTGATCCATGTATTTTTTTGATTTTTCTCTGAGCATTTGTATTAGTATAAAATAATATAATTTTCAATTTGATTATGGACCCCACTGTCTATCGGTACAAATCTGGTTGGACATTACAGGACATTAACATTCTGCTTTGAAGAAAAAAGAAAGAGAGAGAGAGAGAGAGAGAGAGAGAGAGAGAGAGAGAGAGAGAGAGAGAGAGAGAGAGAGAGAGAGAGAGAGAGAGAGAGAGAGAGAGAGAGAGGAAAGAGAGACTGAATATATTCACACCTTCTGACTCACTGGTCGCTGCAGTTTATTAACACTATATTGAGAGACAGAAAAACAGAGAGAGAGGTGTTAAGACAAACAGGACAGACAGAAGTAGACACTGACTTAATAGAAAGAGAGAAAGAGTGAGAGAGAAAGAGAGAGAGACAGAGCAGGACACAGTGACCACAGCGAACCCAGAGGGCTATAGGTACCACACAAGGTAAGGGCTGCACCTCTCCTACCACGCAACTCACACTCTTCTATCAACATCAAAGATTCACTGCATGTGTACGTGGAAGTGTTGGTCTCTTGGACTCCATGTATGTTGAAAGATTGTTGGTTGGTGTATGTGTACTGTATTGATTGTTACTATTTCTGTTAACTCTTATGTCTGAATGACTGCATTTACTTTGAGATTAAATAGCCAATTGGGGTCATTCGGTAAGAATTCAATTTAATTTGAGTAGAGTCCCGACTATGCAGATCTGTTTGCTAGGGCTTGACTTGAGACTATATGAGTGAGTGTGTGTGTGTGTGTGTGTGTGTGTGTGTGTCTGTCTGTCTATGTGTGTATTTGCACACATGTATACATGTGTGTACTTATGCATGTTTGTGTGTGTATATATCTGTGTAACATGGTTTCCAGAGCAGCTGTAGGACTGTGCCGATGTCACTAGCTCTATTTCTGGAGGTTGTTCTAAAGGTCAGATAAAGTGGCTTGGAATCTTCGCAAGGCAGGAGGCACTCACTAACCACACACCAGAGAGCACTGACAGAGAGATATAGACAGAGAGATATAGACAGAGAGGTAGAGAGAGAGAGAGAGAGAGAGAGAGAGAGAGAGAGAGAGAGAGAGAGAGAGAGAGAGAGAGAGAGAGAGAGAGAGAGAGAGAGAGAGAGAGAGAGAGAGAGAGAGAGAGAGAGAGAGAGAGAGAGAGAGAGAAAGAAAGAAAGAAAGAAAGAAAGAGAGGGAGAGAGAGAGCAATAGAGAGAATGAGAGAGCAAGTGAGGTTTCTTCCTAGAACAGAACTTTGAGGCTACACTGATTGATGGAAGGGACATTGAATGAACATAGATATTGAATGATCAGGAGCAATCCAATAACCTTGGAAAGGAAGAGTCTGATTTGACTTAATGTTTCAGAAGAAGTTGGACAAACAGACAAAGGAAGTCCACCAAACCATGGACGATGTATCACTCCACCAGGAGGATTCTGGGAACGATGCAACAGCCAACCAGATGGAGGACAACAACAACAATCAGGTGTGAGTGTGTTGATGAAGGAAACACACCCATAAACAGATACAGACAACCCCAAGACAATATGCATAGAGACAATCCTGAAACATCTACAGAAAAAAAATGCACACATTTTCAAGAAGAAAAAAACACATACAACATGAGCCATGTAGCTTTACAATGAGGTGGCAGAGTTGTTAGATGTATTTGTGGTGTGGTCCGATTTAGTATTTGGAGCGAAGATAGTGGGAGGGGTTGGTGGTGGTCATGGCTGGGCTACACCTGTTCCTGTGCCAAATTCTGACACAGGAATGTTGCTGCCTTTCTCTCTCTCTCTCTCTCAACACACCACACACACACACACAAACATGTGTGTCTATCCTATTTCCACTGATGAGTCACTACCCTGAGTCATGATCAGGAGTGACACCTGGGACAGTTCCTCAAGTGCACTTACATAACATAATTCCAACATACTGTATTATCTGCGATGTTATATATCTTAAAATTAGGTTGAATATTTGCATAACATAAAAACAACATAAACATGTAATATGTTTGAGTTGTAATTTATTAAAGCCATGAAACATTATGATAAGCGTGTGTGTGATATTACAGCAATAAACAACTCTGTACAGCCGGAGGCATGTGTTCTGAGCACCTAAGTAACAATGTGGATTCCCTGGAGTGAAGCAGACTAATTTCATATTTTAGTACTTAACTATGTACCATAGTCTCTCCCCTCAACAACTGATTTAAAATCAGGTCTCTGACAACAGTTCTGTCCTATAACCCTAACCAAACTACCTCAAGTGCTCATAATCGCCAATTGTAATCATATCTGGTTTGTCTCTCAGACAGAGAGAGAAGCTCCAGTGCAGGAGTGTGACCCCCCTAAGAGAGAGCACCTGGCGGGAGACACAGTGGAAGGTCATGGGGTCAAGTCAGGGTCTAATAGGGAGAAAGCTCCAGAACAGGCAGCAGGGGCTAGCATTGGAAACATAGAGGAGTCTCAGCCAGTAACCGACACCAATAAGGGTAATGGTGAAGAAGCTTGTAAGGGTGAGGAGGGGCCGTGTTATGGTGCAGACACCGGAGAAGCAGAAGATCCCAAAGTGGTGAACGGAGAGAAGAAGGGGGGGAGAGAGAAGGAGGAGGACAAGAATAGACAGGGGCAAGAGGTGGTCAAGAATGGAGAGATTGAGAAAAAGAAGGAGCTGAAAGAGGACAAAGAGAAGGGGGGAGAAAATAATGCCAGGAAAGAGGGGAAGGGAGGAAAGATAGAAGAGGGGAAAACAGAAAAGAGAAAAGGAGATGAAGAGAAGGGGAAAGACAGAAAAATAAAGGCAGGGAAGGGAGAGGGAGGGAAGGGAGAGGGAGAGGGAGAGGGAGAGGGAGAGGGAGGGAAGGGAGAGGGAGAGGGAGAGGGAGAGAAGGGAAAGGGAGGGAAGGGAGAGGGAGAGGGAGGGAAGGGAGAGAAGGCACCAGAGAACAAGAGCAAACCAGTAAAAGAAAAGGAAGGGGCAGGAGGAGGAAAGGTTAAAGAGAAAAGCAAGGAGGTGGAGAAGCAAGCGAAGACCAAAAGAAAGAGTGGCTTGAATCCCACCGCCTCTACCCCATCCTCTGCAGCCCCCTCTGTGGTCCGACCCCGGAACTCTGCCCGCTCTGCCAGGGCGTCCACTAAAAATGACATCATAGCAAAGTTCCAGCAAAATGCACCTGAGTAAGTTCTGACATGTGTAATATGACACAATGTGTATAATTAAATATATAACATTTATTAATATAACAACATTTTAATGGGAAGAATTGTATTTGTCTTTTGACTTATTTTCAGGACACCGGTTGTCCGCAACTTCAAACTTCAGAGATCATCTATGGCTGTGGCAAACGGGGCATCAATCAAACAGAAAGTGCTTTCATGGTGTGCCAACAAAACACGCAACTATGAGGTGAGGAGATGTTCATGGTCATGTGCACAAGAGACATAAGAACTGACATCTGGGGAACCATAACCCTGCCTGCCACCCTCTCTTTCCCAGGGCGTTTCCATAGAGAACTTCTCATCTTCATGGTGTGATGGGCTGGCGTTCTGTGCACTCATCCATCGCTTCTTCCCAGACGCTTTTGACTTCTCAGCCCTGAACGCATCTGAGAGAGAGAAGAACTTCACCCTGGCCTTCAACACAGCAGAGTACGAAGCTGTGTGTGTGTGTTTATGTCTGAGTGTGTGTTGAAAAGTAATTCTCTCTCTCTCATTTAAGGGGTTTATTGGCATGGGAAACGTATGTTAACATTGCCAAAGCAAGTGAAGTAGATAGTAAACAAAAGTGAAATAAACAATAAATATTAACAGTAAACATTACACTCAGATGATGTATATATACAGTGTTGTAACACTGTGCAAATAGTTAAAGTACAAATGGGAAAATAAATAAACATAAATATGGGTTGTATTTACAATGGTGTTTGTTCTTCACTGGTTGCCCTTTTCTTGTGGCAACAGGTCACACATCTTGCTGCTGTGATGGCACACTGTGGTATTTCACCCAGTAGATAAGGGAGTTTATCAAAATTGGGTTTGTTTTCAAATTCTTTGTGGATCTGTGTAATCTGAGGGACATATGTGTCTCTAATATGGTCATACATTTGGCAGGAGGTTAGGAAGTGCAGCTCAGTTTCCACCTCATTTTGTGGGCAGTGTGCACATAGCCTGTCTTCTCTTGAGAGCCAGGTCTGCCTATGGCGGCCTTTCTCAATAGCAAGGCTATGCTCACTGAGACTGTACATAGACAAAGCTTTCCTTAAGTTTGGGTCAGTCACAGTGGTCAGATATTCTGCCACTGTGTACGCTCTGTTTAGGGCCAAATAACATTCTAGTTTGCTCTGTTTTTTTGTCAATTCTTTCCAATGTGTCAAGTAGTTCTCTTTTTGTTTTCTCATGATTTGGTTGGGTCTAATTGTGTTGTTGTCCTGGGGCTCTGTGGGGTCTGTTTGTGTTTGTGAACAGAGCCCCAGGACCAGCTTGCTTAGGGGACTCTTCTCCAAGATCCAGGTGATGGCTTTGATATGGAAGGTTTTGGAATCACTTCCTTTTAAGTGGTTATAGAATTTAACGGCTCTTTTCTGGATTTTGATCATTAGCAGGTATCGGCCTAATTCTTCTCTGCATGCATTATTTGGTATTTTTCGTTGTACACGGAGGATATGTTTGCAGAATTCTGCATGCAGAGTCTCAATTTGGTGTTTGTCCCATTTTGTGAGTTCTTGGTTGGTGAGCGGACCCCAGACCTCACAACCATAAAGGGCAATGGGTGCTATAACTGATTCAAGTATTTTTAGCCAGATCCTAATTGGTATGTCGAATTTTATGTTCCTTTTGATGGCATAGAAGGCCCTTCTTGCCTTGTCTCTCAGATCGTTCACAGCTTTGTAGAAGTTACCTGTGGCGCTGATGTTTAGGCCGAGGTATGTATAGTTTTTTGTGGGCTCTAGGGCAATGGTGTCTAGATGGAATTTGTATTTGTGGTCCTGGCAACTGGCCTTTTTTTGGAACACCATTATTTTTGTCTTACTGAAATTTAGTGTCAGGGCCCAGGTCTGACAGAATCTGTGCAGAAGATCTAGGGGCTGCTGTAGGCCCTCCTTGGTTGGTAACAGAAGCACCAGATCATCAGCAAACAGTAGACATTTGACTTCAGATTCTAGTAGGGTGAGGCTGGGTGCTGCAGACTGTTCTAGTGCCCTCGCCAATTTGTTGATATGTATGTTGAAGAGGGTGGGGCTTAAACTGCATCCCTGTCTCACCCCACAGCCCTATGGAAAGAAATGTGGGTGTTTTTTGCCAATTTTAACCGCACACTTGGTGTTTGTGTACATGGATTTTATAATGTTGTATGTTTTCCCCCCAACCCCACTTTCCATCAATTTGTATAGCAGACCCTCATGCCAAATTGAGTCAAAAGCCTTTTTGAAATCAACAAAGCATGAGAAGACTTTGCCTTTGTTTTGTTTTGTTTGTTTGTCAATTAGAGTGTGCAGGGTGAGTACGTGGTCTGTCATACGGTAATTAGGCAAAAAGCCAATTTGACATTTGCTCAGTACATTGTTTTCACTGAGGAAATGAACTAGTCTGCTGTCTAATGATAATGCAGTGGATTTTCCCAAGGTTGCTGTTGACGCATATCCCACGGTAGTTATTGGGGTCAAATTTGTCTCCACTTTTGTGGATTGGGGTGATCAGTCCTTGGTTCCAAATATTGGGGAAGACACCAGAGTTAAGGATGATGTTAAAGAGTTTAAGTATAGCCAATTGGAATTTGTGGTCTGTATATTTTATCATTTATGCTGTTCCTTCTTTTTCCATAGTTTATTTCTGTATTGTTTTAGTGATTCACCATAGTGAAGGCGTAGGCTCAGGTTTTCTGGGTCTCTATGTTTTTGGTTGGATAGGTTTCTCAATTTCTTTCTTAGGTTTTTGCATTCTTCATCAAACCATTTGTCATTGTTGTTACTTTTCTTTGGTTTTCTGTTAGATATTTTTAGATTTGATAGGGAAGCTGAGAGGTCAAATATACTGTTTAGGTTTTCTACTGCCAAGTTTACACTTTCACTATTACAGTGGAACGTTTTGTGCAGGAAGTTGTCTAAAAGGGATTGAATTTGTTGTTGCCTAATAGTTTTTTGGTAGGTTTCGACAATACTTTCCTTCCATCTATAGAATTTCTTAATATTATTCAGTTCCTTTGGCTTTGATGCCTCATGATTGAGTATTGCTCTGTTCAAGTAGACTGATTTTGCTGTGGTCTGATAGGGGTGTCAGTGGGCTGACTGTGAACGCTCTGAGAGACTCTGGGTTGAGGTCAGTGATAAAGTAGTCTACAGTACTACTGCCAAGAGATGAGCTATAGGTGTACCTACCATAGGAGTCCCCTCGAAGCCTACCATTGCCTATGTACATACCCAGCGTGCAACAGAGCTGCAGGAGTTGTGACCCATTTTGTTGGTTATGTTGTTGTGGTTGTGCCTAGGGGGGCATATGGGGGAGGGAATGCTGTCACCTCCAGGTAGATGTTTGTCCCCCTGTGTGCTGAGGGTGTCAGGTTCTTGTCCAATTCAATTTAGGTCGCCACAGACTAGTACATGTCCCTGGGTCTGGAAATGATTGATTTCCCCCTCCAGGATGGAGAAGCTGTCTTCTAGCACACAGGAGGACATTTTTCTCTGTTGAGATAATTTCCTTTTGAATTTCTAGCCAAATGTTCCTCTTTTGATTAATTTAATAGAGTGAATTAGGTCTGCTCTATACCAAATTAGCATACCCCCTGAGTCCCTTCCCTGTTTCACACCTGGTAGTTTGGTGGATGGGACTACTAGCTCTCTGTAACCTAGAGGGCAACCAGTGGGTCCGTCTCCTCTATACCATGTTTCTCCCTCTCTCTCTCTCAGGACCATGGCTGACTGCTACCCCCTGTTGGAGGTTGGTGATATGATCCTGATGGGGAACAGACCGGATCCTATGTGTGTGTTCACCTACGTCCAGGCCCTCTGTCATCACCTCTCCAAAATAGAGAAAGAGAAGAAGGACAAGGAAGAAGAGGAGAAGAAGGACACATCAGAGGAAAATAAGAGTGAAAGGATGACAGACGGAGAGGTAGAAACCATTACAGAGAAAAAAGAGGAGGAGAGCGAGGGGGGGGAGAACAAAGGGAAAGATGGTAAAGAGAAAGAAAGCAAGGAGAGCTCAGCGGTGGAGGGAGATAAAGAGAAATAGAGAGAGGAAAGAGAAGTTGTAGTGTTAGTTGAAGCACAGGCTTAAGCTAATACTAAAGATAAATTGAAAAGACCAAAGGAGAGAGATTCAGAAAGACTTTTCAAATAAGCTACATCATGAAGTAGAGTCTTACAGTGTTCAACACGAGTGTGTGTGTAGCATATATGAGCATCATTTTTTAAAGAGTGACACATTACTACTGTGTATTCAAAAGCTGGCTTACTGAAGGTTTGGAATTATGCTCAGATTCCAACAATGTGTGTAAATTCTAACCTGTTGTGATATTTTAAACATTATTTAACATGCTGTGTTTTTTTCCCAATTTCATTATCATGTGTGTTGTGGATGTTTGTGCGCAGGAACATTAAACGTCAATGTGTATTATTATGTATTCTTTTGATTTATTCATCAGACAGACCACCCATGTATCTTCTTATTATGGATAAAGTTATTCATGGCCCTTGGGTTCATGGTGATCTATCTTGAATAGAAAAACTAATGATTTATGACAATGATGATGGGTGATTCCTCAGAAAAGTAGAACCCAAAAAAATACATTTACATTTTAGTCATTTAGCAGACGCTCTTATCCAGAGCGACTTACAGTTAGTGAGTGCATACATCATTTTTTATTTATATTTTTCATTCCCTGTGGGAATCGAACCCACAACCCTGGCGTTGCAAACGCCATGCTCTACCAACTGAGCTACATCCCTGGCGGCCATTCCCTTCCCTACCCCGGACGATGCTGGGCCAATTGTGCGCCGCCCCATGAGTCTCCCGGTCATGGCCAGCTACGACAGAGCCTGGATTCGAACCATGATTTTTTGGATTTTCATTCAATTTTATCCATAAAAGGGTCCTTTGGAGGAAGGGTTATTGACCTCTATTTTACATTTGTATCTTAGAGCATAATTGAGAAATAATTGATTGAAGTTGAAACATTGGTGACATTTTGGCATTACCCAGGCATCCTTTAAAGTGGAATTAGCAGTTGAAACAATAACCAAGCGAATTCCCTGCCCCTGTTTCCATAAAAAGCTGAGGGATGGAGCTGGAGAAATGTAACCACTTTCAAATTCATAGACAGAGCTATGGATGCAAGGACTGACCATCCGGTATTTTAAAATGATAGTTTTAACCATGTTTTGAGGCTATATAGTGTTTGTTTACATTTACTTTATTTACAAACATTTGTGAAAAACAAGAAAAGATTGTTGGCTGCTATGAAAATGAACTGTGTGTGCGGGTGATCAGGGGTGTATTCATTTAGCTGATTCTGTTGCAAAATGTTTCTTAAACAGAAGCAAATCGAACGAAACGGGGTCCACCATGGCCACATTTTCTCAGCGCAAAGGCCTGAAGCCGGACCCAGAGAAAGTAAGAGCGATCCTCGACATGCCAAACCCGACTGATGCAAAAGCAGTGCAGTGTCTCCTCAGCTTTGCAAACTATCTCACAAAGTTCCACACCTGTCAGCAGTCTGTGAGCCTCTGTGATGGCTGCGGGACAAAGAGACAGCATGGCATTGGCTACCCAAACACGAAGCCTCGGTGCAGAAGATGAAATCCCTTCCCTCATCCATGCCAGTGTTGCACTAATACAACGTTATGAAGCCTGTCACAATCCAGAGCGACTCCAGCCAAAGTGGACTTGGATGCTGCCTCATGCAGGAAGGCCAGCCCATCGCTGGTTGAAGAACCACTTTGCCTCGAGAGATCTCACCCCCACCGAACAAAACTATACGCAAATTGAAAAAGAGTGCCTCAGCATCATCTTCTCCTGCCAGCGCTTCCATCCCTACTTGAGCTGATCACCACTGAAACTGATCACAAACCTCTCCCCAACGTGCCCAAAAGGCTTCAAAGCATGCTCCTGACTGCAAAACTACAGCCTGAAGGTAATCTACAAGCCAGGAACAGAGATGTACATCAGCAACACTCTGAGCAGTGCCTGTCAGCGACATGCCATCTGCTCCCTACAGCAGGAACAACTAATAGGAGACCCCTTTCACAGTGAGAGAATACTGGACCTTTCAAGACGAGATCGGCAAAAAATGGCAATCTTGTTCAGAGATCAGAAGGTCATTATCCCCAAATCACTACATCAAGAGATGCTTACCCGCACACACTCCAGTCACATTGGAGGTGATGCATGCTCCCGCCAAGCACGCAAAACATTATACTGGCCAAACATGCAGGCAGAAATGAAAGACTTTGTCATCAGCTGTACCACATGCAATGAGCATGCTCATGAACAGCAAAATGAAACCATGATGTTGCAAGAATTGCCCACAAGGCCCTAGCAGATCGTCAGCATGGACTTATTCAGTCACAGACAAAAGGACGATCTTCTCATCGTTGATCACTACTCTGACTTTTGGGAGATTGAACTGCTCCCTGACTTGTCTGCAGAGACAGTCATAAAGCGCTGCAAGGCACAATTCGCAAGGCAAGGCCAGCCTGACAAGGTCATCACAGACAATGGCACATAATTCATTGCACAGTTCAAGTGTTTCACCTCAGAATGGGAGTTTGACCACATGACCTCCTTTCAAAGGCACCCAAAGGCAAAAGGCAAGGCAGAGTCAGCTGTCAAGGTTGCAAAAAACCTGTTACACAAGGCCTTGCATGACGGACACAACCCCTGGAAAGCCATCTTACGGTGGCAGAACACACCCGCCGAAAACATGGACAGCAGCCCAATGCAAAGTCCTTCTGTCGAGACGTCTGAAGACTCCCATCCCCATAGCCAAAAAGCTACTTGAGCCCTAGGTCGTGGTTGGCGTCACCGACAACTTCCCTACAGAAAGCAGCTTGCTAAGTGCTTCTACGACCGGAATGCTTGAGACCTACCAGAGCTGGAGGTGGGTGAGACAATAAGGATGAAACCCACTGCCGGGAGACCACACAGGACTTTGGAGGCTGGGCAGGTGCCTACAGAAAGTCGCACCATGTTCTTACCTGGTGGATGTCGGTGGATTTCTCTATCGCTGCAACCAGGTGGATCTGCACGTAGCAGAGCAGACACTAAACCAAAACATGACGCCATACACTCACTCAGATGAGCCGGATCACAGTCCAGGCTGAAGTGAAAAGAAAATGCAATGAAATGTATATTTTACCCGAATTTGACGAAGTCATGTTGGGAAAGCGTTCCTATTGTTTTTGAAAGAATATTTTGGCACAGCAAAAAAAAAAAGAAACTTTTAGCGTAGCCTCTTTTACACACCTGGCTTACCCCTACTAGCTAACCACTAGCAGCCTTGAAATACATAACTTATTAGCAGTTCAGCACCTCAGAATTTCTCGTACTGTTACACAAATTCAAGATAAACCTTTACCATCATAGTAGACATTGAACGTCTGTCTGTAAGGGTCTTTCTATAAATAATGGGGCCAATGTTTGACATTGGGATCAAAATTCCAAAATGGTTTGAAACCAAAATAAAAATGATTTTTATGCAGTTTCACATGTGTATTAGAAGAATAAAAGTGAATATATGCAAATTGGCCCATAACTCCCCCTATAAAACCACATAGGCTTAGGACTGTGTTTCGTGTAGGCTTACCCTGGCGTGACGTTTTGATAACCATGTCCTCTGTAGCTCAGCTGGTAGATCACGGCGCTTGTAACGCCAAGGAAGTGGGTTCGATCCCCGGGACCACCCATACACAAAAATGTATGCACGCATGACTGTAAGTCGCTTTGGATAAAAGCGTCTGCTAAATGGCATATTATTATTATGTAAATCTCTTTCGGACAAGGGTAAGCCTACACAAAACACAGCCCTTATTTTAAGTGTTTCCAAAATCCCCTATGGGATAGCTTAATGGTGAAAAACGATTGGAAACATTTCCCTGTTTGACCTCTAGGTTTTATGGGTATTATGACTCATACTGTGCTACTCTATAGTCTATCCTACACAATTGCGCATAGTAGACTCAGTGTCCAATCCGAGGCACAAAAACATATGAAAACATGAACTCATTAACTTGATGCTTTCTCTGTTAAATCTAATAAGACCCTGTTGTAAATCAAGCAGACAACAATAGATGATCAACCTCAATTCGTTAGGGGTATTAGATGCAATGTGGATCCAGGCACAACTGTCTTCACCGACGTAACTAATGAGACACCAAAATATTATTTACATTCCTCGCGCACCTTTTTCCAACACTTGGGCTGTTGTTGCATTGCATGCGCTATTACAATAGCTGTTCGTCACTTGGCTCGTCATTCGGAAAATTATTTCATGGATCAGATGATGATGTGTGAAAATATCATGGTATAATTAATTAGCTCGACACCAAATGCGCATCCAAAAAGTATTATGCATAATTTTTGAAGAACCACTTTAATGACAGTGTTGATTTAGGTTTTAAGTACAGTATGAAGGTAAGGTGACTCTTTTGGTTAGAAGCATTCTTTTTTTCAATCTCATTTATTATTTTGGATTGTGTGCCCATGAAAACTTTTCACCATGTAAAATAAGGAGACAAAATGTTACTTAGATACACAGCATTTCTGAGCTCTCTATACAAAAAACTGTTCGTCAGCTAGATCCAGGATTCGTACAGCGTTCAAGTTCAATGTCTAATTTAACTGATTAATGCAAGGGAGAGACATTCAGAGAAAACTGACACAGATGCAGCTGGAAGAGCTGACAAGAAAGGACAAAAAATAAACACAAGCCCCATGTATCACTCCATCAGCGCCAGAAGAGGGCACCATGGCACCTGTCACCCAGGGATGCCCACAACCACCGCCTCAACAGCAGGGCCAAAGAGCTCCTGCCGCACCAGTAGTGAATGTGTACACGCAACAATCCCCTGGACAGTGGCAAAACAGAAATAATAGAAACAGACCCAAAAATCAAGGGCACCAACCACAGCAGCAGACACACCAAAATGGAGGACCAAGAGGGCCTCCAGGTGTTCGTTGGGGGTGCAATCAATCAGGACATACAAGAAGGAATTGTCCTACCAACCCGTGGCTGCCTAGGCAACCACAACAGGGCAATTTGGGAAAGAAATGGCACCAGCTCAGATGCATGGCAGCAGTCTCAGACACAGGCTCCACAGGGCCCAGTGAACCCGTGGGGAGGACCAAATCAGGGATACTAGGGATGCTCAGGGAATCCTAAAGGGGAGGGTCAGCTAGTGGCAGTAACTATGCAAGCTGATGAAGAACCTATGCTGCAGGTTCAGGTGAATAACAGAGGCACACCCATGATGATAGATACTGGAGCAACTTACTCATGTGTAAGTCCAAATTATGCCTCTCACCTCCACATGCCAAGCAAATATGCAAAGACAGTAGGATGTTCGGGACAAATGCAGCTAATACCTATGACAGTTCCAGTAAAACTAGAAGCAGGAGGAAAAGTTACCTGTTTTAGTATCAGAACACACTCCAGTTAATTTATTAGGAAGAGATGCACTGTGTAGAATGGGCATCCAAATCAAATGCACATCGGAAGGAGTAATAATAGATCAGGAAGGTATACATCCACAGATGATGATGACTACAGAGAAAACAGCAAATGTATACTGGATAGGGAACATATAACCGCCAGTACAAGAGATAATGAAGAAGTTTTGTAACAGGGAAAGAAGGGGCAGCAATGGAAGTACAAGATGCTCCAGGATCTGATATTATACAGACCTGGTTTGAGATACCAGGAACAGAACCTCACATACAGTGGGGAGAACAAGTATTTGATACACTGCCGATTTTGCAGGTTTTCCTACTTACAAAGCATGTAGAGGTCTGTAATTTTTATCATAGGTACACTTCAACTGTGAGAGACGGAATCTAAAACAAAAATCCAGAAAATCACATTGTATGATTTTTAAGTAATTCATTTCCATTTTATTGCATGACATAAGTATTTGATACATCAGAAAAGCAGAACTTAATATTTGGTACAGAAACCTTTGTTTGCAATTACAGAGATCATACGTTTCCTGTAGGTCTTGACCAGGTTTGCACACACTGCAGCAGGGATTTTGGCCCACTCCTCCATACAGATCTTCTCCAGATTCTTCAGGTTTCGGGGCTGTCGCTGGGCAATACGGATTTTCAGCTCCCTCCAAAGATTTTCTATTGGGTTCAGGTCTGGAGACTGGCTAGGCCACTCCAGGACCTTGAGATGCTTCTTACGGAGCCACTCCTTAGTTGCCCTGGCTGTGTGTTTCGGGTCATTGTCATGCTGGAAGACCCAGCCACGACCCATCTTCAATGCTCTTACTGAGGGAAGGAGGTTGTTGGCCAAGATCTCGCGATACATGGCCCCGTCCATCCTCCCCTCAATATGGTGCAGTCGTCCTGTCCCCTTTGCAGAAAAGCATCCCCAAAGAATGATGTTTCCACCTCCATGCTTCATAGTTGGGATGGTGTTCTTGGGGTTGTACTCATCCTTCTTCTTCCTCCAAACACGGCGATTGGAGTTTAGACCAAAAAGCTCTATTTTTGTCTCATCAGACCACATTACCTTCTCCCATTCCTCCTCTGGATCATCCAGATGGTCATTGGCAAACTTCAGATGGGCCTGGACATGCGCTGGCTTGAGCAGGGGGACCTTGCGTGCGCTGCAGGATTTTAATCCATGACGGAGTAGTGTGTTACTAATGGTTTTCTTTGAGACTGTGGTCCCAGCTCTCTTCAGGTCATTGACCAGGTCCTGCCGTGTAGTTCTGGGCTGATCCCTCACCTTCCTCATGATCATTGATGCCCCACGAGGTGAGATCTTGCATGGAGCCCCTGACCAAGGATGATTGACCGTCATCTTGAACTTCTTCCATTTTCTAATAATTGCGCCAACAGTTGTTGCCTTCTCACCAAGCTGCTTGCCTATTGTCCTGTAGCCCATCCCAGCCTTGTGCAGGTCTACAATTTTATCCCTGATGTCCTTACACAGCTCTCTGGTCTTGGCCATTGTGGAGAGGTTGGAGTCTGTTTGATTGAGTGTGTGGACAGGTGTCTTTTATACAGGTAACGAGTTCAAACAGGTGCAGTTAATACAGGTAATGAGTGGAGAACATGAGGGCTTCTTAAAGAAAAACTAACAGGTCTGTGAGAGCCGGAATTCTTACTGGTTGGTAGGTGATCAAATACTTATGTCATGCAATAAAATGCAAATTAATTACTTAAAAATCATACAATGTAATTTTATGGATTTTTGTTTTAGATTCTGTATCTCACAGTTGAAGTGTACCTATGATAAAAATTACAGACCTCTACGTGCTTTGTAAGTAGGAAAACCTGCAAAATCGGCAGTGTATCAAATACTTTTTCTCCCCACTGTAACACTCCTAGTGACTGAAGGATATTAGGCAAAAGACCTAGGACCAATTATGAAAAAGGCTAAGAGTATTGTTAGAATTTGCGTAATTCAAATCTGGTATTGGAATAAGAGAAAACATAATCAAGAGATATTCAATCCAAGCTAAATTTATTATATGCAAAATGTATGTATGATAAGTATGATGGTTCGTATACGGGCTCACTGAAATACCACGCAGGGCAGACAGAGAACTAATCCATTGTTACAGGTTCTTCCTCAAATACTCTGACAGAGAGAGAGTTCCCACCTCTCTGCTGGCCAATCAGAGTAGAGACTGAGCGTGGTTTAGACTTACTCAGCCAATCCGTTGGCGCACGGGCTAGTCCCAGACCCTTGGCGCATCCCTGCTGCCAGGTGTCTAGCTGTTTTGCAACTTATCCAGAAAGTCAGCACTTTTGCAGTACACGTCCTTGGACGGTTCACAGATGACAAAGAGAGAGTGTTCGGGTATTGTGAGACATAAGTTCTTATCTGTCCCTAACGTTCCACACATGAATCACAGCCTGTTATGTGAAACAATTTATATCAGTATAGTACAAACCTATGCTCATCATTAATGCATTCCTTCTAAGCTATTCATCACATACAAATCCAATTATTAGAAAACAAATCCCAACAGTATGCAATGGTAAAAAACAGAAAATCCATTGATTTTCCAGTCTGCTGACAAAAACCTGATTAAAGTCCTCTGCTTTGCAGAACTGATGGGGGAACCACAAGAAGTGGAAATAACTGAGGAAAAACAGATGCCAATAGCTAAAGAAGAAACAAAACAAGTTAAAGAAAGAAATGGAAAGTATGATTACAGAACAACTTTGGTCAAAACATGATACAGATGTGGGTCTGGTAAAATCAGCCAATCCAATCTGCATTAAAGTAAAGGCAGATACAAGACCTCCATGGAAACAGCAATATCCAATGAAGCCTGAAGCAGAGGCAGGAATTCAAGCTACAATAGAGGGATTGATAGAAGCAGGAGTACTGGTTAAAACTCAGAGTGACTGTAACACGCCACTGCTACCAGTACTAAAAGCGAATAAACAGAAGTGGAGGCTAGTTCATGACCTGAGAGCAGTGAATTAAGTGGTTCAAGACTAACAAGCAAAGGTACCAAATCCACACACACTGCTAACAAAAATCAGCAATATACGTATACAAGGATGCCACAGGGATTTAAGCATTCTCCTCCTGTGTTTAATCAAGTATTAAGAGCTGATTTAGAAGACCTAACACTGGAAGGAACATTAATACAGTATGTAGATGACCTACTGGTGTGTGCAACCACAATAGAACAATGCCATCAGGACACTGTAAACATATTGGAAAAGCTAGCAGAAGGAGGACATAAAGTGTCAAAGAAAAAGCTTCAATATTGCCAGACACAGGTTGAGTACCTAGGAAGAACTATAGCTCAACAGACTAAAGCAATTGTACCCTCACAATTGGAAGGGTTGAGTAAGGCCCCAATACCACAAATAGTGGCACAAATGCTGACATTTTTAGGAATGACAGGATTTAGTTCAGATTGGGTAGAGGAAAATGCAGTAAAAACAGCCCCTCTAAGAGAAATAATGAATAATGCAGGAGTAACGGAGTTAAGAGCAAAGATAAAACGGAATAACAATGCTGTAGCAACATTTGAAACAATAAAACAGGATATGCAAACAGCTCCAGCACTAGGAACTCCAGACTACACAAAACCCTTTTTAATGTATTAGCAAACCACTGTCAGTGATTTGCAACAGAAGTTTTGATGCTAGAAACATGTGCAGGAAGAAGAAATCGGCCAATAGCATTTTACAGCGCTAAATTAGATTCACTAGCACAAGGGTATCCATCATGCTACCAGGGATTGGCAGCTGTACAGTATGCATATGATAAAGCATCCACATTTACAATGGGGTACCCAGTGGTGATCTATACTCATCATAAAATAACTGAATTAATTGAGCAAGGAAAATTTGTATGGACCAATGGCAGGGTATTGGAGCATTTGACATTACTGACCTAACTAGACGTAACCATAAAACGATGTACTACAGTTAACCCAGCGGAGAGGATACCAATAGAAACTGAAGGTGACCCACATGACTGTGTAGCAGAGTCCTTGGTGTTCACTAAATTGAGACCCGATTTATTGTCAATTCCAATCCTAGGAGCTACGGAATAACTGTTTGTAGATGGATCTTGCTTTAGAGATTATGAAGGCAATTATGCTGGTTATGCAGTAGTAAGGAAAGGATTAGACAACCAATTCTACACTATAGAAAGTGAAAGTTGTGACCAACCATGTTCTGCCCAACTAGCAGAACTAAGAACACTGACAGCAGCATGTAACCAAGGAAGGGATCAAATAGTAAATATTTACACTGATTCAGCTTATGCGCATAGAGTATGTCACCTGTTTGGAGCTGTCTGGAAACAGAGAGGATTTAGGATAACAGATGGAAGCCCAATTCTACATTTTGAACAAATACAAGAACTACTGATTGCATTAATGAGGCCAAAACAAATAGCAATTGTTAAATGTCAAGCACACAAGAAAGGAAAGGAATACGTTACCAGAGGAAATAATGCGGCAGATGAGGCGGCCAAAATAGCATCTAAATGTAAAGTGGCCATACAGGCCCCACTTATTTTGATAGAAGCGGCCCCAGAAATAGATGATACAATAAGAATACAAGACAAAGCCAACATAACTGAGCATACTATGTGGGAAAAAAGAGGAGCAACAAGGGACATGAATAGATTACGGAGAACACATGATGGACAAATAGTGGCTCCTACAACACTTCTGAACTTATGTATTACAAATGTACATGGTTTTGACCATTGTGCAAGCGGGGAGGTAATAAGGAAAATTAGAAAACAAGGTTTCTGGTCTCCATATATGCAAGCAACATTAGATTCAAGATTAGCAGAATGCGAAACATGTGCGCAAAATAATATTAGAAAAGGAATAACGGCACCAACTGGACATATCCCAGTACCAGAGGGACCATTTAAACATTTGGTAATAGATTATGTGGATATGATAAGACCAGTTAATGGGAAAAGGTACATGCTAGTAATAATTGACAGATTTAGCAGATGGGCGGAAGCAGTTCCATCTAAAACTCTAGGGGCAAGAACAGTAGTACAATTCTTAACAAGAGAAGCGATTCCATGATTTGGAATTCCGACAGAAATCAGTTCAGACAATGGTTCAGCATTTATACAGAAAACGGTAAAACTAGTGATGCAGCAGTTGCGCATAAAACTAAGATTGGGATGTGTTTACCACCCCTAATCTCAGGGAATGGTGGAAAGGGTAAATGGAACTATAAAAGCGAAGATTAGAAAGATCTGTGAAAGCACGAGGTTGAACTGGGTAGATGCCTTACCTTTGGCACTAATGAGTTATTGCATGCAAGCTAACAGAATAACGCACCCAACACTGCATTAAATACTTATGGGTTGACCCATGCCAGTGCCAGTTCTTAGAGGACCATATGATGGTCCACTTCTAGAACAGTTGGAAAAAGAATTAGAAGAGTATATCAGGTAACTGACTGATATACATGAAGTTATCTACCTACAGGAGAAAAGCAGAGTTCCAGAACAAGAAGCGAATCCACCACGACCAGTAGAGCCAGGGGACAAGGTCTATGTCCGGGTCTTCAGAAGGAAGTGGAACGAACCGAGATGTGAGGGACCATACATTGTCACCCAGGCTACACCAACGGCCATACGGATAGAGGGGAGCTCGACCTGGTATCACCTAAACCACTGCACCAGAGTACCACATGGAAATTAACAAGAAGAGGACACAGAAACAGAAGAAGGAGGAGAAGGGATGGAGGCTCGAGCGGAATAACCACTCTCTGCTGGAGCTGGCCAGAATCAGGAGATGGGGGAGGATGGCAGTGGGAATGCTGTTGATGAGCTACGTACTCTGGCTGATTCCCTCAGCAGAGGGACAGACCTCCAATACCTTCCAGACCTCCAAGTCATCCCAGACCTTCAAGATCCTACAGACCTCCAAGATCCTACAGACCTCCGAGACCTTCCAGACCTCCAAGACCTTCCAGACCTCCAAGACTCACCAGACTTCCCCACCATTGATTTCTCTACCCTTGCCTGGTCCCCCTAACAGAAATTGGAAACCAGAACAGTTGAATAAGGAAAATGGCATACTGGCAATGATGAAAAGCACAGGAACAAGACAAAGAAGAGAAACAGACAGGATTATTATAAGGAAATTGTCTAGTGTGCACTTCCTCTCCCTTAAAATAATTGATAGTAGTACCAAATCCCCACAGCTACCAGGACTGTGCTAAGTTTAACCACAACTTCTGTCATCTAAAAGACGGGGAGAGACCGTATTGCCCAGCAGAATGTTTGTCATATTTAGGAAACCCGAAATATAAACAATTTTATAATCGAACAGGGTGGGGGGAGAAGTGTAAGCAATTAGATGTTAGAATAGATCTCGGGAAAATGGAAGCACTTGAGAAATATCAAATAGACTATGAGCAGAAGTATGAATGCTACAACAAAACAAATGCGGTATATAATTTGGGAGAATTCAAGGGAAATGTGGAACTACATGGCACCTAGATAAGAATATCCTTTGGAATGCAGACACCCCTCAAAGGAAAATCTATCATGCTGCAGGGTCAAGTACTGGAGTAATAATTACCCCTGAAGTATGTGAGAATCAGACACTGGCATTACCGCGGACTGCTCTTTATGAGGATCAGTCGTTGGCCGTGGCAGATTTCTTCTGGGTCTGTCAAGGACAACTCAGGGAAACATTACCAAAAGGATGGAAAGGGCTCTGTGCCAGAGTACAGCTAATACAACAAGTTGTAATAGCTGACTGGGAAGCTTTAAAGGTTGATCCGAAAGATACCAAATTAAAAAGATCAAAAAGGGCATATCAAGCCAATCCCAAGGTGAAGATAGATGCTATAGGCCAACCCCGGGTAATTCCTGATGAATTTAAAGCTAGAAGTGAAGTTAAATCAGGATTTGAATCAATATTCGTCTGGATAACTCCCAATAAAAACGTAGAATGGATCAATTGCAATCAGCAAAGGTTCATAAATTATACTGACTCAGCATTGACAGCTCTGGGAGAACAAGTACAGGTAACAAGTAGGATGACCTGGCAGAATAGGCAGGCTTTAGATTGGCTCCAAGTAGAAAAAAGTGGAGTCTGTGTTATGTTTGGAAGCGAGTGCTGCACTTTTATTCCAAACAATACTGCCCCAGGTGGAACATTCACTGAGGCAATGATCAAGCATAATGGATTAAGACAAGAAGTCAAGAACAATGCTGGGCAGGACGCACATGCCTGGGACTGTCTGGACTTAACTCTGGGAAAATGGGGAGCAATGTGCACAAAAATGGCAATCATGATAGGCATAGCACTGGTGGTAATGGGAATATTCTTTTGCTGCATAATGCCTTTGGTGAAATCATTCCTGGTCCAAACCACGGTTAAACAGATGACTGTGAGGAGAACGACCATAAGGACCAGAACCGAATGGGACATGAACTTGACAGAGGTGAACCCAGTCCCAGGGAAACCAGGACATTATACAAATGCTAGTGGGAAGCCCTGCAACATCAAAGGAGGACCACTTGACTGCCCTTATGAAAACCCAGAATGTCTATATGGGGTAGTGGCAGGAGGAGGATGGGCTTGTCATGACTACAAGGACCAGCAACAGCTGGAGGGAACAGGAGCGGGGGATGTCAATCTCCCAGACATATATCATGTTCCATATTACATTAGTGATGATAAAGACCCTAGAAATGTATAATACACAAAGTAAGCAGAACAATGAAATCATTCCAACATTGCCTAAAATTATAAGATACTAATGAGATATATCTATATAAGCAATATAACAATTGAGATGTACAAACTATGGCTTAAGGGAACAATGCGCGGATAAGAGGCAAGCCGTAATTTCGATTAAGACATTAATGAGCAAGTAGTTTATATAAATATTTGTTCAGCACTTTGGAAATGTACAGCGACAGAATTCAGAACATGGGCTGTTCTTACAGTATTCTCCCTGTACATTTCCAAAGTGTGACTGACGAGTTTCAGAAGAAAGTTATTTGTTTCTGGCCATTTTGAGCCTGTAATCGAACCCACAGTTGCTGATCAATTAGCCTTTTAAAATTATAAACTTGGATTAGCAAACACAACGTGCCATTGGAACACAGGACTGATGGTTGCTGATAATGGGCCTCTGTACGCCTATGTAGATATTCCATTAAAATCAGCCGTTTCCAGCTACAATAGCCATTTACAACATTAACAATGTCTACACTGTATTTCTGATCAATTTGATGTTATTTTAATGGACAAAACAATGGCCTTTCTTTCAAAAACAAGGACATTTCTAACTGACCCCAAACTTTTGAACGGTAGTGTATGTGAGAATGCTATTCATTGACTACTTTTTTTAATTTTTTTATTTCACCTTTATTTAACCAGGTAAGCCAGTTGAGAACAGGTTCTCATTTACAACTGCGACCTGGCCAAGATCAAGCAAAGTAGTGCAATAAAAAACAACACAGAGTTACATATGGGGTAAAAAACATAAAGTCAGAAATACAACAGAAAATATATATACAGTGTGTGCAAATGTAGCAAGTTATGGAGGTATGGCAATAAATAGGCTATAGTGCAGAATAATTACAATAGTATTAACACTGGAATGCTAGATGTGCAAGAGATTATGTGCAAATAGAGATACTGGGGTGCAAAAGAGCAAAATAAATAACAATATAGGGATGAGGTAGTTGGGTGGGCTAATTTCAGATGGGCTGTGTACAGGTGCAGTGATCGGTAAGGTGCTCTGACAACTGATGCTTAAAGTTATTGAGGGAGATAAGAGTCTCCAGCTTCAGAGATTTTTGCAATTCGTTCCAGTCATTGGCAGCAGAGAACTGGAAGGAATGGCGGCCAAAGGAGGTGTTGGCTTTGGGAATGACCAGTGAGATATACCTGCTGGAGCGCAGACTACGGGTGGGTGCTGCTATGGTGACCAATGAGCTAAGATAAGGCGGGGATTTGCCTAGCAGTGATTTATAGATGGCCTGGAGCCAGTGGGTTTGACGACGAACATGTAGTGAGGACCAGCCAACAAGAGCGTACAGGTCACAGTGGTGGGTAGTGTATGGGGCTTTGGAGACAAAACGGATGGCACTGTGATAGACTACATCCAATTTGCTGAGTAGAGTGTTGGAGGCTATTTTGTAAATGACATCGCCGAAGTCAAGGATCGGTAGGATAGTCAGTTTTACGAGGGCATGTTTGGCAGCATGAGTGAAGGAGGCTTTGTTGCGAAATAGGAAGCCGATTCTAGATTTAACTTTGGATTGGAGATTCTTTATGTGAGTCTGGAAGTTGAGTTTACAGTCTAACCAGACACCTAGGTATTTGTAGTTGTCCACATACTCTAGGTCAGACCCGTCGAGAGTGGTGATTCTAGTCGGGTGGGCGGGTGCCAGCAGCGTTCGATTGAAAAGCATGCATTTAGTTTTACTAGTGTTTAAGAGCAGTTGGAGGCTACTGAAGGATTGTTGTATGGCATTGAAGCTCGTTTGGAGGTTTGTTAACACAGTGTCCAATGAAGGGCCAGATGTATACAAAATGGTGTCGTCTGCGTAGAGGTGGATCTGAGAGTCACCAGCAGCAAGAGCGACATCATTGATATACACGGAGAAAAGTGTCGGCCCAAGAATTGAACCCTGTGGCACCCCCATAGAGACTGCCATAGGTCCAGACAACAGGCCCTCCGATTTGACACACTGAACTCTATCTGAGAAGTAGTTGGTGAACCAGGCGAGGCAGTCATTTGAGAAACCAAGGCTATTTAGTCTGCCAATAAGAATGCGGTGGTTGACAGAGTCGAAAGCCTTGGCCAGGTCGATGAAGACGGCTGCACAGTACTGTCTATTATCAATCGCGGTTATAATATCGTTTAGGACCTTGAGCGTGGCTGAAGTGCACCCGTGACCAGCTCGGAAACCGGATTGCATAGCGGAGAAGGTACGGTGGTATTCGAAATGGTCGATGATCTTTTTGTTAACTTGGCTTTCGAATACTTTCGAAAGGCAGGGCAGGATGGATATAGGTCTGTAGCAATTTGGATCTAGAGTGTCACCCCCTTTGAAGAGGGGGATGACCGCGGCAGCTTTCCAATCTCTGGGGATCTCAGCCGATACGAAAGAGAGGTTGAACAGACTAGTAATAGGGGTAGCGACAATTTCGGCAGCTAGTTTTAGAAAGAAAGGGTCCAGATTGTCTAGCCCAGCTGATTTGTAGGGGTCCAGATTTTGCAGCGCTTTCAAAACATCAGCTGTCTGAATTTGTGTGAAGGAGAAGCGGGGGGGGCATGGGCAAGTTGCAGCAGAGGGTGCAGAGTTGGTGGCCGGGTTAGTGGTAGCCAGATGGAAAGCATGGCCAGCTGTAGCAAAATGCTTGTTGAAATTCTCGAGTATTGTAGATTTATCGGTGGTGATAGTGTTTCCTAGCCTCAGTGCAGTGGGCAGCTGGGAGGAAGTGCTCTTATTCTCCATGGACTTTACAGTGTCCCAAAACTTTTTGGAGTTAGTGCTACAGGATGCAAATTTCTGTTTGAAAAAGTTAGCCTTTGCTTTCCTGACTGCTTGTGTATATTGGTTCCTAACTTCCCTGAAAAGTTGCATATCGCGGGGGCTATTTGATGCTAATGCTGTACGCCACAGGATGTTTTTGTGCTGGTCAAGGGCAGTCAAGTCTGAGGAGAACCAGGGGCTATATCGGTTCTTAGTTCTGTATTTTTTGAATGGGGCATGTTTATTTAAGATTGAGAGGAAATTACTTTTAAGGAACAACCAGGCATCCTCTACTGACGGAATGAGATCTATATCCATCCAGGATACCTGGGCCAGGTCAATTAGGAAGGCCTCCTCGCTAAAGTGTTTTAGGGAGCGTTTGACAGTGATGAGGGGTGGTCGTTTGACCGCGGACCCGTTACGGACGCAGGCAATAAGGCAGTGATCGCTGAGATCCTGGTTGAAGACAGCTGAGGTGTATTTAGAGGGTATGTTAGTCAGGATGATATCTATGAGGGTACCCATGTTTACGGATTTAGGGTTGTACCTGGTAGGTTCGTTGATAATTTGCGTGAGGTTGAGGGCATCTAGCTTGGATTGTAGGATGGCTGGGGTATTAAGCATATCCCAATTTAGGTCACCAAGCAGTACAAACTCTGAGGATAACTGGGGGGCAATCAATTCACATATGGTGTCCACGGCACAGCTCAGCGTTCAACACCATAGTGCCGTCAAACCTCATCACTAAGCTAAGGACCCTGGGACTAAACACCTCCCTCTGCAACTGGATCCTGGACTTCCTGACGGGCCGCCCCCAGGTGGTAAGGGTAGGTATCAACACATCCGCCACACTGATCCTCAACACGGGGGCCCCTCAGGGGTGCGTGCTCAGTCCCCTCCTGAACTCCCTGTTCACTCATGACTGCCTGGCCAGGCACGACTCCAACACCATCATTAAGTTTGCCGATGACACAACAGTGGTAGGCCTGATCACAGACAACGACGAGACAGCCTATAGGGAGGAGGTCAGAGACCTGGCCTTGTGGTGCCAGGACAAAAACCTCTCCCTCAAAGTGATCAAGACAAAGGAGATGATTGTGGACTACAGGAAAAAGAAGAGGACCGAGCACACCCCCATTCTCATTGACAGGGCTGTAGTGGAGCAGGTTGAGAGCTTCAACTTCCTTGGTGTCCACATCAACAACAAACTTACATGGTCCAAGCACACCAAGACAGTCGTGAGGAGGGCACGATAAAACCTATTCCCCCTAAGGAGACTGAAAAGATTTGGCATGGGTCCTCAGATCCTCAAAAGGTTCTACAGCTGCACCATCGAGAGCATCCTGACTGGTTGCATCACTGCCTGGTATGGCAACTGCTCGACCTCCGACCGCAAGGCACTACAGAAGGTAGTGCGTACGGCCCAGTACATCACTGGGGCCAAGCTTCCTGCCATCAAGGACCTCTATACCAGGCGGTGTCAGAGGAAGGCCCTAAGAATTGTCAAAGACTCCAGCCACCCTAGTCATAGACTGTTCTCTCTGCTACCGCACGGCAAGCGGTACAGGAGCGCCAAGTCTAGGTCCAAGAGGCTTCTAAACAGCTTCTACCCCCAAGCCATAAGACTCCTGAACATCTAATCAAATGGCTACCCAGACTATTTGCATTGCCCCCACCCCTCTTTTACGCTGCTGCTACTCTCTGTTTATGATCTACAGTGAGGGAAAAAAGTATTTGATCCCCTGCTGATTTTGTACGTTTGCCCACTGACAAAGAAATGATCAGTCTATAATTTTAATGGTAGGTTTATTTGAACAGTGAGAGACAGAATAACAACAACAAAATCCAGAAAAACGCATGTCAAAAATGTTATTAATTGATTTGCATTTTAATGAGGGAAATAAGTATTTGACCCCTCTGCAAAACATGACTTAGTACTTGGTGGCAAAACCCTTGTTGGCAATCACAGAGGTCAGACGTTTCTTGTAGTTGGCCACCAGGTTTGCACACATCTCAGGAGGGATTTTGTCCCACTCCTCTTTGCAGATCTTCTCCAAGTCATTAAGGTTTCGAGCCTGACGTTTGGCAACTCGAACCTTCAGCTCCCTCCACATATTTTCTATGGGATTAAGGTCTGGAGACTGGCTAGGCCACTCCAGGACCTTAATGTGCTTCTTCTTGAGCCACTCCTTTGTTGCCTTGGCCGTGTGTTTTGTGTCATTGTCATGCTGGAATACCCATCCACGACCCATTTTCAATGCCCTGACTGAGGGAAGGAGGTTCTCACCAAAGATTTGACGGTACATGGCCCTGTCCATCGTCCCTTTGATGCAGTGAAGTTGTCCTGTCCCCTTAGCAGAAAAACACCCCCAAAGCATAATGTTTCCACCTCCATGTTTGACGGTGGGGATGGTGTTCTTGGGGTCATAGGCAGCATTCCTCCTCCTCCAAACACGGCGAGTTGAGTTGATGCCAAAGACCTCAATTGTGGTCTCATCTGACCACAACACTTTCACCCAGTTCTCCTCCAAATCATTCAGATGTTCATTGGCAAACTTCAGACGGGCTTGTATATGTGCTTTCTTGAGCAGGGGGACCTTGCGGGCGCTGCAGGATTTCAGTCCTTCACGGCGTAGTGTGTTACCAATTGTTTTCTTGGTGACTATGGTCCCAGCTGCCTTGAGATCATTGACAAGATCCTCCCGTGTAGTTCTGGGCTGATTCCTCACCGTTCTCATAATCATTGCAACTCCACGAGGTGAGATCTTACATGGAGCCCCAGGCCGAGGGAGATTGACAGTTATTTTGTGTTTCTTCCATTTGCGAATAATCGCACCAACTGTTGTCACCTTCTCACCAAGCTGCTTGGCGATGGTCTTGTAGCCCATTCCAGCCTTGTGTAGGTCTACAATCTTGTCCCTGACATCCTTGGAGAGCTCTTTGGTCTTGGCCATGGTGGAGAGTTTGGAATCTGATTGATTGATTGCTTCTGTGGACAGGTGTCTTTTATACAGGTAACAAGCTGAGATTAGGAGCACTCCCTTTAAGAGTGTGCTCCTAATCTCAGCTAGTTACCTGTATAAAAGACACCTTGGAGCCAGAAATCTTTCTGATTGAGAGGGGGTCAAATACTTATTTCCCTCATTAAAATGCAAATCAATTTATAACATTTTTGCCATGCGTTTTTCTGGATTTTTTTGTTGTTATTCTGTCTCTCACTGTTCAAATAAACCTACCATTAAAAATATAGACTGATCATTTCTTTGTCAGTGGGCAAACGTACAAAATGAGCAGGGGATCAAATACTTTTTTCCCTCACTGTATGCATAGTCACTTTAATAACTCTACCTACATGTACATATTACCCCAATTACCTCGACTAACCGGTGCCCCCACACATTGACTCGGTACCGGCACCCCCTGTATATAGCCTCGCTATTGTTATTTTTACTGCTGCTCTTTAATTATTTGTTACTTTATTTTATATTATTTTATATTGTATTTTTTTGTGTATTTTTTTAATTATTTCTTAGAACTGCATTGTTGGTTAAGGGCTTGTAAGTAAGCATTTCACTGTAAGGTTGTATTCGGCGAATGTGACAAATACATTTTGATTTGATTTGATTTGATTTAGAACATGAGGCGACATCCTTGGATGCCCAAATACGGTGAAAGAAATGGAGGTTGCCAAAATCAGGGAAGTTCAGTCTGTTTCCTATGCCGAGGTGGTAAAAAGCGTAGAAAGTCCAGAAGGTCCGATGGTAGTGAATGCCAGTAGATCTACACTGCAACATACATTTACTTTAGCCTGCGTATCACCAGCAGGACATATAAATTATTAATGTAAAGAAAGTGGACTTTGTGTCTTTTATAGTGATGGTGGTAAATGGCACATCACAAGTTGAAAAGAAGTCAAGAAAGATCAACATCATTGTTTATGCAACTAAACTATTTCTGGGTCTAAAAGATTTCACATCCAAGGAACTACATGGAATACTGTCTCGTGTTGTCTCATTTGAGTTTTCGAATGACTGAAGGAGTGGGAATGTATATATTTTTGTTAATTATTATTTTTAAAAATGTAGTCTACATTTTTTGTCATTTAGCAGACGCACTTATCCAGAGCGACTTACAGTTAGTGAGTGCATCCATTTTTCATATTGGCCCCATGGGAATCGAACCCACAACCCTGGCGTTGCAAGCGCCATGCTCTACCAACTGAGCTACAGGAGGCCCTAGTACAGTTTGTGAGGATTAATGTTAATTTTCCCTTCCCATATGGAATTTACTTTTCTTTTTTTTCACCCCTGTCCAGTTGGTGGCAACAATACACCTTTTGCGTGTAGTTCGCCATAAAACCCAAAGAAGAAGTCTTATTAATATCTAACCAACTAGCTGTTCTGTTATCCAGACCACTCATGTACAGTTGTCACGGCAAAAGGTCAAAATGGATATATCGAAAAAATTCATGAAAACAAAAATTAGCTTTTTGGTCTTCATTTAAGGTTAGGGTTAGGCATAAGGTTAGCAGTGTGGTTAGGGTTTGGTTTAAAATCACACCTGTCAATATAATACGTTGTCATCCCTACTGCCTCTGATCTGGCGGACTCACTAAACACAAATGCTGTGTTTGTAAATTATGTCTGATTGTTGGAGTGTGCCCCTGGCTGTCCGTAAATTTAAAAAACAAGCAAATCGTGCCGTCTGGTTTGCTTAAGATAAGGAATTTGTTGTATAGCATTTACTTTTTACTTTTACTCAAGTATGTCAATTGAGTACTTTTTCCACCAGAGTACATTTAAAACCAGATACTTTTAGGCTCAAGTAGTATTTTACTGGGTGACTCACTTTTACTCGAGTCATTTTCTATTAAGTTATCTTTACTTTTACTCAAATATGACAACTGAGCACTTTTTCCACCACTGTCACTAATCAATGATAATTCATTCCAAAGATTCTGTGGCGACTTAGTACACCATATTTGCTACTCCCAAAAAAGTCAGCGGACGTCTTCGTATAATTACGGTCAGCTGCATTATTCACCGGAAGTCGTTTTGTGTACACAGACAGAAACTTGGGCCTTGGCCAGGGGCTGCTTTACAAGTGGGATGCATTGATGAGCGCTACATCCTTTGGGTTCATGCTGAATGTACTGAGATTGTGACAGACGGTTAAATGGTGTCCCTAGACAAGGCAAGAACTAGATGTATGTCAGGAGAAGTGCAGTACTATCGTAAGGAGAGTTATACTTGGAATACGGAGGAGGAATGGAGGGAAAAAGAGAGGCAGAGGAGGTCTAAGAGAGAGAGGGAGGAAGAGGGTGAGCTTGAGTCAGTTAAAAATGGCAGGAAAAATGGAGATAGTTTGTTAGAGAAGAATGGAAGAAAGTGTAAGCAGAGTGAGTTGAAGACAGGAGGAGAAATGGAAGTGAATGAGGGCGAAGTATCGGAGGTGGTAGGTGTGGTGAAGTTCTCGGAGCCCGAGGTTTGCACCGAGGGTCAGGATAATAATGAGTCTGTGACAGTAGGAGTGACGTTTTTGAAAGAAGTGGATCCTTGCCTTTTGGCTGATCCATTTGTGGTTTCAGGGTGGGTGAAAACAGAGTTGGGTGCTGTGGAATCGGTGAGGGTAACCAGAAGTGGTCTAGTGATAATTGTTTGTGTTTCTGCTGGTCAGAGGGAGCAGGCGCTCCGTGTTAAACGAATGGTGGCAAGAGATGTGAAGTGTTTGCTCTCAAGAAAAGGGCACCATTGAAAGGTGTGATTACTGGGGTAGCAGTAAATGTGAAAGCTGACCAACTGAAGGGGAAGATTCCCGGTGTTTGTGATGCTCGTCGATTGGTGCGACGCAGACAGGGTGGCGTGAGGGAGAAACAGAAGAGTCATTGTCTGTTCTTCTGAGTTTTGATGTTGAGTCTTTGTTAGGATATATAACTTATCCGGTATGAGCGTTTGTGCCAAATACATTACGTTGTTACAGGTGTCAAGCTTATGGGCATGTGGCAGCAGTGTGTAGGAGGGAGGTTCCTAGATGTGAGAAGTGTGCAGAAGGGCATGAGACAAAGGAATGTAGAGGAAGATGGGTCAAGGGGGAGGGATCCTGAGAGGAATGGTGTGAGTAGTAGATCTGTACCAATACAGATGGATAAACCAACAAGTGATATATGTTTCAGTAAGATTGGATTTTTGGCATTTATAGCAATGGTTATCAACTGTACTGCAGGGATGGAACATAAGTTGCAGAAAATAGAGGTTGTGGTGGCAGCTGCAGAGAGGTATTTGGGTGTGCGAGACTTGACATCAGAAGAGTTACAGGGTGTGTTAAGTGGTGATGTCCCATCCTTTCAGGCTGTTGGCCTGAAGTAGGAATAAATATATTTAAATAGTGGAGTATGGTAGTTATTATTATTTTTATATTTTTTGTGAGTGTAGTGTTAGATGGTAGGGTATTGGTTGTATTTTGTAAAGCAAAGTATAAGGGAGTTATACTCCAGTCTAGTAGGTGGCAGTAATGCAACATTTATTGGATGCCAACAGCCGTTAAACCTTATCGAAGAAGAAGAATTGTACACAGACAGACGCGTCACAGCTTGTCTGATCTGTTTTCCAATTTCTCCCTCTATCTTTTATGTCGCCAGCTATCGATGTCAACAAACATGCAGGCTCATCTGTCTTTACAGACACAACTTGCTTCGATAATGGACGTGCTTGCTAGAGCGGCCGTTGACGAGATCAGTCAACTCTTTTCCGAGAGCTCGGCTGATTTGCACTTGGAGATTTCTCGCAGCTACAAAGAAAACGACGCTCTGAAAATGAGGATGAAGGTGATGAAGAGCGAGCTTTTCTCCCTGCGGCTACAAAGGGCGAGTACACCGCGCGGCAGTCGCTTTTCTTTCAGCAGAACTTTATGCAGGCCTCGGGGGAAACTCACAGGTTGGTTGAGGTTCTCAAACTGCTATCTGGGAGACATCGGGGTATCACAGATTATCCATTATATTGACCAGATACTCTAGTGGCCGCTCGAACAAAATGTCTTTAAAAATGGAAGACAGCTGGGAGGAGGCACTATCAGGTGGGACCTTTCTAGCCAATGAGAGGGCAGATACGTTTGTGAACAACAGGCACAACGGTTTCCATTAGTTTCTACAGTCACAAAATCTATATCGTAAAAAATAATGAAAACAAACATTTGCTTTTTGGTCTTAATTTAAGGTTAGGGTTAGGCATAAGTTTAGCAGTGTGGTTAGGGTTTGGTTTAAAATCACATTTTAATAAGATAAATGGTAGAAATGGGCGGGGTTTATGACTGTGTCTGAGGTAACTAGTGACGACCAGGCACAACTCTGATATAAAGTGTTTTTTCTCAAAGTTGCCGGGATGTCACGTGTCCTACTTCTATCAGTACACTCCTAACAACCTAACCATTAAGACACTTCTATTCGATCAAATAAGCTACACATAGCAAATAAGCCATTACATCTTTTGTTAACCAAATTCGACACCCTCATTGACCTCCATACAAAGACTTAGCTTGCTGTGAGAAAAAAAAAACGAAATCGCAACCTGCTGGAAAATACAGATTTTGGGCCCAGTTATCCCTCTTGCTTCACCTCATCATCTCTGGGTGGATTCCGTTGGATTCGGTTTAATCAAAACGAAAAACATTTTGCAACATAAACAAGAGTTTCTATTGGCCAAACCTCCTCGTTGTTCTGTTTGCTCTGTTTGCTTCCATTTGGTTCCTAGAGTAAACGGTTTTCTCTAGGACAAAACGTTTTGCAACTGAATCCGACTAATGAATACAAGCCAGTCAATTCAACATAATATGTTGGAAGTGGAATGGTTTTTGACCTTTGCTCTCCCTCATAGATAAGACACCCGAGCACCAGACAGCCGTTTACAGCAGGGATGATGCTCCTATTACAATAGGGGAAGAGGAGATACCATCCACAGTCAAAACAGAGGTGAGTGGCAATAATAACAGCTCATCACACATTGCTGACATAGGCTACTACTACTCTACAAACTACATGTGTTTGTTTTATGGTTCAGTGTGCAGATGTGGAGAGTCCAGATGTCATCTTGATAAAAGATGAGGAGGGGCCTGAGGATGACTTTGGAGGATGTGGGCCAGATGCAGGTGTGTAGAGGAAGAAGAAGAATAGAAGGAAGAGGATGATGGGATGGTATATAGACAATTGACAGCCAGATAACTACCAGATAATATTATCGTTTTGTTTCCCGTAGGTCATGATGGTATTTGTGGTGAGAATGTTGCCATGGTGACGCCACAGCCGGAACATGCCACCCAGAGACTAGGTCACGATGAGGGACTGTACAGCATGAACAACCCTCATGCTCATGGTCGAGGTGAAGGAGCGCTGTGCAGCGTGACCAGTACTGAGAACTACCCTTTCTTCAGAGCCCCAGAACTGCCCCAGAGTTTGCCCTCACACTCTGGTCTGCTGCCTGACCACACAGTCAACCATCAGATGCAGCTGAATACTAATTCTATTGGGGAACCTCTGCCAGGCAACCCCCCAATGAGGGGCGTGCAAAGTGACAGAGGGGGTCTGCCGAGAGGGGATACAGGAGGACGGGGTCTGAAAATCGTACAGCTAGCTTCCCTAGAAACCACCCCAACAACAACCTTGGCAACAGGGGGTGTGACTGTGAGGCGCCCTAGTCATGTAAACCAGTTCCAGCGCCACCACGTCCCCCACGGTACCAAGCCATTGTTCTGTAGCGACTGTGGGAAGCGCTTCTCTCGCCGGCTTGACTTGATCCGCCACCGGGTGGTCCACACAGGAGAGAAGCCTGTCATATGCAACCTGTGCGGGAATTCGTTTGTCAACAAGACGACACTGAGGGTCCACATGCGTATCCACACGGGGGAGAAACCGTACATGTGCTCCTTGTGTGGGAAGGGCTTCACCCAGAATGGCAGCCTGACCATCCACCTGAGGACCCACTCTGGGGAGAAACCCTACAGCTGCTCCCACTGTGGAGCCTCGTTCAACAACCCCAGCAACCTGCGCAGACACATGGTCACACACCCAGAGCAGGCAGGGACACTGACACTCTGACACACACAACCTCACCGGTGGCCAGTGGAGCTTTAGGCTCTTTATTTTTCTTCAGCATTCTCTCATTCTTGTTCTCTCTCGCTCGCTCTCTCTCTCTCAATTCAATTCAATATATGCTTTATTGGCATAAATGGGTTGTTGCCACTGTGGCCAAAGCAATGTATATGAAGTATTACATAAATGAACAATATGTTTGAGCAACAATAATCATATACACTGAACAAAAATATAAACGCAACATGCAACAATTTCAACGAATTTACTGAGTTACAGTTCATATAAGTAAATCAGTCAATTGAAATAAATTAATTAGGCCCTAATGTATGGATTTCACATGACTGGGAATACAGATATGCATCTGTTGGTCACAGATACCTTTAAAAAAAAGTAGGGGCATGGATCAGAAAACCAGTCAGTATCTGGTGTGACCACCATTTGCCTCATGCAGCGCGACACATCTCCTTCGCATAGAGTTGATCAGGCTGTTGATTGTGGCCTGTGGAATGTTGTCCCACTCCTCTTCTGTGCGAAGTTGCTGCATATTGGTGGAAACTGGAACACGCTGTCGTACACGTTGATCCAGAGCATCCCAAACATGCTCAATGGGTGACATGTCTGGTGATTATGCAGGCCATGGAAGAACTGGGACATTTTCGGCTTCCAGGAATTGTGTTCAGATCCTTGCGACATGGGGCCGTGCATTATCATGCTGAAACATAAAGTGATGACGGTGGATGAATGGCACGACAATGGGCCTCCAGGATCTCGTCACGATATCTCTGTGCATTCAAATTGCCATCGATAAAATGCAATTGTGTTCTTTGTCCGTAGCTTATGCCTGCCCATACCATAACCCCACCGGCACCATGGGGCACTCTGTTCACAACATTGACATCAGCAAACCGCTCGCCCACACGACGCCATACACGCTGTCTGCCATCTGCCCGGTACAGTTGAAACCAGGATTCATCCGGGAAGAGCACACTTCTCCAGTGTGCCAGTGGCCAGCGAAGGTGAGCATTTGCCCACTGAAGTCGGTTACAACACCGAATTGCAGTCAGGTCAAGACTCTGGTGAGGACGACGAGCTTCCCTGAGACTGTTACTGACAGTTTGTGCAGAAATTATTCGGTTGTGCAAACCCACAGTTTCATCAGCTGTCCGGGTGGCTGTTCTCAGACCATGCCACAGGTGAAGAAGCCGGATGTGGAGGTCCTGTGCTGGCGTGGTTACATGTGGTCTGTGGTTGTGAGGCCGGTTGGACGTACTGCCAAATTCTCTAAAACGACGTTGGAGGCAGCTTATGGTAGAGAAATGTGTTGTGTGACAAAACTGCACATTTTAGAGTGGCCTTTTATTGTCCCCAGATCTTGCTGTTTAATCAGCTTCTTGATATGCCACACCTGTCAGGTGGATGGATTACTTTGGCAAAGGAGAAATGCTGACTAATGGGGATGCAAACAAATTTGTGTACAAAATTTGAGACAAATAAGCATTTTGTGCATATGGAAAGTTTCTGGGATCTTTTATTTCAGCTCATGAAACATGGGACCAACACTTTACATGTTGTGTTTATATTTTTATTCTGTGTATATCAACAAAAACAATTATACATTATTATACATTCTCTCTCAGTCTGTCTTTCTCTCGCACTTCCAGCCCCAGACTGGAACCCACCTCTGTCCCTGTCTCTTCTCTCTTTCTCTCCCCGATTTACCCTCTCTCTGTTGTCTAGATGCACATACTACATAAAGTTACTGTATGACTAGTTTTAGTATGTAGCCTACTCTGGCCCAAATGAATAAACATTTGTTTTGATATGAAGGAATTAATTAACAAATGTTTTTTTTTTCTGACTCAGTGGCTGCACCACTAAGCCAAAACTCATATATACAGTGCCTTCGGAAAGTATTCAGACCCCTTGACTTTTTCCACATTATGTTGCAGCCTTATTCTAAAATTGATTAAATAGTTCCCCCCCCCCTCATCAATCTACACACAATACCCCATAATGATGAAGCAAAAACAGGTTTAGAAATGTTTGCAAATGTATAACAAAAAAAAACCCCCGGAAATATCACATTTACATAAGTATTCAGACCTTATACTCAGTACTTTCTTGAAGCACCGTGGGTAGCGATTACAGGATTGAGTCTTCTTGGGTATGACACTTGGCATACCTGTATTTGGGGAGTTTCTCCCATTCTGCTCTGCAGATCCTCAAGCTCTGTCAGGTTGGATGGGGAGGGACAGCTGCACAGCTATTTTCAGGTCTCTTCAGAGATGTTCGATCGGGTTCAAGTCCAGGCTCTGGCTGGGCCACTCAAAGACATTCAGAGACTTGTCCCGGAGTCACTCCTGTGTTGTCTTGGCTGTGTGCTTAGGGTCGTTGTCCTGTTGGAAGGTGAACCTTCACCCCAGTCGGAGGTCCTGAGCACTCTGGAGCAGGCTTTCATCAAGGATCTCTGTACTTTGCTCCGTTCATCTTTCCCTCGATCCTGACTCGTCTCCCTGCCACTGAAAAACATCCCCACAGCATGATGCTGCCACCACCATGCTTAACCGTAGGGATGGTGCCAGAATTCCTCCAGACGTGACGCTTGACATTCAGGCCAAAGAGTTCAATCTTGGTTTCATCAGACCAGAGAATCTTGTTTCTCATGGTCTGAGAGTCTTTAGGTGCCTTTTGGCAAACTCCAAGCGGGCTGTCATGTGCCTTTTACTGAGGAGTGACTTCCGTCTGGACACTCTACAATAAAGGCCTGATTGGTGGAGTGCTGCAGAGATGGTTGTCCTTCTGGAAGGTTCTCCCATCTCCACAGGGGAACTCTAGAGCTCTGTCAGAGTGACCATCAGGTTCTTGATCACCTCCCTGACCAAGGCCCTTCTCCCCCGATTGCTCAGTTTGACTGGGCGGCCAGCTCTAGGGAAGAGTCTTGGTAGTTCCAAACTTCTTCCATTTAAGAATGATGGAGGCCACTGTGCTCTTGGGGATCTACAATGCTGCATAAATTTTTTGGTACCCTTCCCCAGAACTGTGCCTCGACACAATCTTCTCGGAGCTCTACCGACAATTCCTTCGACCTCATGGCTTGGTTTTTGATCTGACATGCACTGTCAACTGTGGGACCTTATATAGACAGGTGTGTGCCTTTCCAAATCATGTCCAATCAATTGAATTTACCACAGGTGGACTCCAATCAAGTTATAGAAACATCTCAAGGATGATCAATGGAAACAGGATGCACCTGAGCTCAATTTTGAGTCTTGTAGCAAAGGGTCTGAATACTTATGTAAATAAGGTATTTCTGTTTTTTATTTTTAATACATTTGCAAAACATTCTAAAAACGTATTTTCGCTTTGTCATTATGGGGCACTGTTTGTAGATTGCTGAGGATTTTTTCTTTTTTTTAATCCATTTTAGAAAAAGGCTGTAACGTAACAAAATGTGGAAAAAGTCAAGGGGTCTGAATACTTTCCGAAGGTACTGTATATAATAGTACAGTTGTTTATAGTTTTTACCTCTAGAGTGCAGCATTGCCTCCTCTTAGAAATCTTGTACAGTGGTTTTTAACCTAGAGATTCTTCACCATCATGGGGGTCTCTTCAGGAATCTTCAGGAAATTGGGACATTCCTTACATTGTTCCACCCCCCCACACACACACCCCCACCACACACACACACACACACACACACACACACAAACCCCACCACACACACACACACACACACACATCCCGCCATTTTCTATAGTTTTTCTGGACAGTTTACTTTACTAAAGCTTCCACAGTGCTTTTAAGGCAAATAGCTAGCAGAGCATGAGGCAAACATTTCCAGCTGTTTGATGTAAATGATCATCATAAAACGTCAGAAGGATATAACGGACAATTTTGACCACATAGTCAGACAGTTTCTCCAACTCAACCAAAAATAAAAGTTAAAGAATGTGATTAAGCCAGTGGCTCAGATGGAACTATCCAAGCGGGACATTCTACAACTTCAACATCAACCATTGAACCCAACCTAATTGAATAAATCTTTATTTTAGTTTATGTCCATTCAGTTGGATATTTGTGGATAAGTTAATTTTCTAGTGTGCTGTGTGCTCCTGACTGTTCATTCTGCAACTGGTGACACCATTACTAGGGCGGAATCTTGTTCGGCCAACTGTTATCTGTATTTACGGTAAAAAATAAATTAAAAATATATGTTATGCCCGCCCCCTACCCCTGCCCATCTATTCGTCCCGTTGCTTTGCTCCGACGGAGAAAGCAGGAAAGAAGAAAAGGGGATAAGTGAATAAAAGACATACGTTGCGTTGGGAAGAGCGAGAATACGAGACGGATATGTAAGTAAAATAAAAGATACAAGTGGATTGAATGGATCGGTTGGTAGTGTTTTACTTAGTTCGCAAACCGCAGCGTCGTCAAGGAGTGGTCACTGGGCACAGATCAGCACGACTTTTCCAATGACGGTGATTGGGGTTAAAACGCCCAAATTCCGCTCAGCACGGATAGCCAGCTTGAAGCCTGTCTAGTAGGCCATTGTGTCCACCACAAGTGGAGGCGGAGGACCTGATATCTAGCTACCAAACATTTTAACCAGCACGGAAGGTTAGTTTAAATTTAAACAAGGCTGCTCGCTGTGTTAGCAACTAACGTTAGCGTGCCAGCTAACTTGTTCTAATCTAGCCATGGATGGTTAGTTCACTGGTTAACTAGTCAAACAAACAAGCTAGCTAGCTAACGATAACTTGGTTAACTAATCCTCTTGTTAGCTAACAGTAGCTAACTGGTCAACCAACCGAACTAGCCCGAGCGTTTTAGAAATAGGAACTTGCTGCATTCTTGTCATTCATAACTAGCTAGCTGACGTTTTTCCATTGTTTTGTTAGCTAAACGTAGCTAGTCACTGTTAGCTAGATATGTTTGGATGAAAACCCATTAGAAAATCCAGATGGCGTAACTAACTAGCCATCGTTCCCTGAATAACCACATGCACCGACTGATCTTTTGTTTGAATTTTACATTATCCTGGCCTCAATTGACCTCATTCAACTTCAACCTAACAATTTAAGCAAAATAACATTTTATAGATACAAAAAAATCTTAACACTTATTTTGGCCCGATTGCCATGTGAATGTCCTTGCTGACTAAAAATAATAGCTAGCTAGTTAGCTAAGTGTTTTTCGTGTTAGTACGGCTGGTTGATCAAATTAACCTAACTTTTTGGTGTCTGCTTCCCGGGCAACTCATTAATTTGACTAGTCACTATGCAAGACTGAAGTGTTTCAATTACATTTTTCAATGTTACACCTTCGTATTGACTGGTAACTTCTATGTTCTTGTTGTTATAGTATCTGAAGTGTGGTGACAACAGCCCCACTTCAAACGAGGGTCAAGCAAGCATACAGTGCTGACCACACCCGACACAGGTAAGGGTGGTTGAGTTGTCCTATGTTTTCTACCCATGTGAAGGACTATAAAATAAACCAAGGCCTGAACTAAGAACAAGTTCTCCCTCCACCATATGTAATTAGAGGTGTTTGCTATTACCTTTTGTTGTTTTTGTCCTTACCAGTTACACAATGAGTGTATGGTTGCATGTGACTGTGGTAGTGGGTGGGGTGGTCTTCAAGTTGAATTCCCCCCACGGGTGTTTTTCCCCTGTCAGCTAACCTGTTCTGGTGGTTCCTGAGGGAACTTGTTTCATTAGGGAAAAGGTTGGGCGGGATTAACTGTCACCATGTGCTTTGAACCTGCTATTTTGGGTTGTAATTATTGGCATTTGTATTTAATGTCTAGCTGAGGAAGCCAGTTAAGTCACTGTTTGTTGCTTGTTCATGTGAGGGGATGTTGGAATTCATTTGGGTATATCAGTCGTGTGTGTGGTGCCTGTGCAGGTGTTCCTTAGTCTGATGATAACAGTCAACAAGGGATCTCCCTGAGACCTTCACTGTGATGCATTGCAGGTGGAACAGGTGCTGCCTCTAACCCTGTGATAAACACAGCTTACAGTGGGGGAAAAAAGTATTTAGTCAGCCACCAATTGTTCAAGTTCTCCCACTTAAAAAGATGAGAGGCCTGTAATTTTCATCATAGGTACTCGTCAACTATGACAGACAAAATGAGAAAATAAATTCCAGAAAATCACATTGTAGGATTTTTAATGAATTTATTTGCAAATTATGGTGGAAAATAAGTATTTGGTCAATAACAAAAGTTTCTCAATACTTTGTTATATACCCTTTGTTGGCAATGATACAGGTCAAATGTTTTCTGTAAGTCTTCACAAGGTTTTCACACACTGTTGCTGGTATTTTGGCCCATTCCTCCATGCAGATCTCCTCTAGAGCAGTGATGTTTTGGGGCTGTCGCTGGGCAACACGGACTTTCAACTCCCTCCAAAGATTTTCTATGGGGTTGAGATCTGGAGACTGGCTAGGCCACTCCAGGACCTTGAAATGCTTCTTACGAAGCCACTCCTTCGTTTCCAGGGCGGTGTGTTTGGGATCATTGTCATGCTGAAAGACCCAGCCACGTTTCATCTTCAATGCCCTTGCTGATGGAAGGAGGTTTTCACTCAAAATCTCACGATACATGGCCCCATTCATTATTTCCTTTACACGGATCAGTCGTCCTGGTCCATTTGCAGAAAAACAGCCCCAAAGCATGATGTTTCCACCCCCATGCTTCACAGTAGGTATGGTGTTCTTTGGATGCAACTCAGCATTCTTTGTCCTCCAAACACGACGAGTTGAGTTTTTACATTTTACATTACATTTACGTCATTTAGCAGACGCTCTTATCCAGAGCGACTTACAAATTGGTGCATTCACCTTATAGCCAGTGGGATAACCACTTTACAATGACCATATGACATTCTCCCAATCCTCTTCTGGATCATCCAAATGCACTCTAGCAAACTTCAGACGGGCCTGGACATGTACTGGCTTAAGCAGGGGGACACGTCTGGCACTGCAGGATTTGAGTGCCTGGCGACGTAGTGTGTTACTGATGGTAGGCTTTGTTACTTTGGTCCCAGCTCTCTGCAGGTCATTCACTAGGTCCCCCCGTGTGGTTCTGGGATTTTTGCTCACCGTTCTTGTGATCATTTTGACCCCACGGGGTGAGATCTTGCGTGGAGCCCCAGATCGAGGGAGATTATCAGTGGTCTTGTATGTCTTCCATTTCCTAATAATTGCTCCCACAGTTGATTTCTTCAAACCAAGCTGCTTACCTATTGCAGATTCAGTCTTCCCAGCCTGGTGCAGGTCTAAAATTTTGTTTCTGGTGTCCTTTGACAGCTCTTTGGTCTTGGCCATAGTGGAGTTTGGAGTGTGACTGTTTGAGGTTGTGGACAGGTGTCTTTTATACTGATAACAAGTTCAAACAGGTGCCATTAATACAGGTAACGAGTGGAGGACAGAGGAGCCTCTTAAAGAAGAAGTTACAGGTCTGTGAGAGCCAGAAATCTTGCTTGTTTGTAGGTGACCAAATACTTATTTTCCACCATAATTTGCAAATAAATTCATTAAAAATCCTACAATGTGATTTTCTGGATTTTTTTCCTCAATTTGTCTGTCATAGTTGACGTGTACCTATGATGAAAATTACAGGCCTCTCTCATCTTTTTAAGTGGGAGAACTTGCACAATTGGTGGCTGACTAAATACTTTTTTCCCCCACTGTATGTGTGGATGGCACGTGAGTGTGTCTGTGTACACTAACAGACCATGTTTTAGTTGGTGTGAAGTAGCTGAGATTGTTGAGATGCTACAGGCGATGTTTGTGTGACCAGATGAGTTGTCTGGAGGTTATAGTTGTTAACCTATCGGTGTCCCGTATATGGGACGGTTGAGCTAATGTGCGCAATGTGATTAGCATGACTGTTGTAAGTAACAGCAAACTTTCCAGGACATAGACATGTCTTATATGGGCAGAAAGCTTAAATTCTTGTTAATCTAACTGCACTGTCCAATTTACAGTAGCTATTACAGTGAAAAAACACCATGCTATTGTTTGAGAGTGCACAACAAAAAAAACGTATCACGGCAACTGGTTTGATACATTCACCTCTGAAGGTAAATAATGTACTTAAATTCAGTGATCTTGCTCTGATTTGTCATCCTAAGGGTCCCAGAGATAAAATGTAGCATAGGTTTGTTTGATAAAATCCATTTTTATATTCAAATGTAGGAACCTGGTTGTACAGTTTGAACCCCTGCTGTCTCTGACTCCACACCCACCCTGCCCGGCCATCTAGATGTGTGAAAGTTAGTGTATAAGCTAATGATCCATCATGTATGACATTCCTGGGAGTGTGTAAACTTTTGTATGTTCTCTATAGTTATGTACTTGAAAATGTATCAATGGACCAATTCGGCACATTTGGGCAGACTTGATACAAAATAGTCCAGTATTGCAATGCTTCACTGGATCAATCTGAAACTTAGCACACACACTGCTGCCATCTAGTGGGCAAAACCTAAATTGTGCCTAAACTGCAATATTATATTGTGGCCTTTCTCTTGCATTTCAAAGATGATGGAACAAAAAATTAAATTTGAAAACGCATGTTTTTTTGTTTGTATGATCTATTACCAGATCTAATGTGTTATCTCCTACATTAATTTCACATTTCCACAAACTTCAAAGTGTTTCGAATGGTATCAAGAATATGCATATCCTTGCTACAGGCAGTTAGATTTGGGTATGTCATTTTAGGGTGAAAATGGAAAAAAAGGGTCCGATCCTTAAGAGGATAAATCACATTTTATTTGTCACATGCTTCGTAAACAACAGGTGTAGACTAACAGTGAAATGGTTACTTCCGAGCCCTTCTCAAAAATGCAGAGAGAAATATAGAAAAATAATAACACAAAGAATGAATACACAATGAACGTTAATGCATTTTTGTACGTTATTACACATTGATTACAGTCACTCGTATTTCATATGTCACAACGATTCACCGATACGTATGCTATGATGCTGGTAAAGTTTTGTCTCGCAGACCTGCCGCTGCTGCACGATCGCAGGCAAACTTCCCCAAGCGCTGGACTGGTCATAAAAAAGCTAGCTAGCTGATGTATGCAAACAATGTTCTTCCCCAAAAACATAGCAAAATGACAATCTGTTTCAGTAGCTATAGTTAGCTAGCTAACCTACTATGTGTATTGAACACTATTCCAGAGGGGAAACAATACAACGTGGATGTTTTGTAACCTGATAACTCTGAGGACGACGTTGGGAAAAAAACACTTGGGTACTGAGTAGACTTATACCCCATTTCATTGATCCCCACTCCTTAGGTAAGGCTGTACAGTGCAATATGAATGTTAATACGCACAATAGGCTGACTGGGGAGGTGATTTCCCACAGTCAAAGTCCCGCAATAGGAGCTACGATGCTAGTATTTGCGTAAACTCTTCACAGTTGTGTTCTGTGGGTGTCACCTAGTAGACTGATACCCCATTTCATTGCTCCACATTCCAACCTTGTTTAACATTATCTAGTCTAAATATGGCATGATTCCAATTGCAAAAGCTGAAGAACATACGCACATCCAGGTAGTTTCTGCAGGTGTTGGAGTTGTAGGCAAACTCATGGAAAACAGAAAGGAAAACGCTGCTCATGCTCCCAGGTGATATTTATTTATAACAACAATTGTAACCATCGGCATCACTTTCAGAGGGACTTTTATTTTGAAGGTGAAATGCAAATTCCACTATTGTGGCTGGCTAATCCTTATTGTGACTAGCTTCACAACACAACCTGGTCCGGTCAAGCCATACTAGCCAGATGAAGCTAGCTGGCTGCTTATAACGTTAGTTTTGGGCAACGGGGTTAAGTAGCTGGCTAGCTAGTTATTTCAATAGGAGAACAACAAGTGGCTACCTAGCTAATACTTATTCACATGGATTCCTAAATCATTGCTAAGAATATAGAAAATGACTGCAGTTTCTACTGGTCATTGTTTTCAGGCTGGTTGCATTGGTGCTAGCTAGGTACCAAACTAAAGCTAGCTAGCTACCCCAGAGGTTGCTGATAACATCTGTATCAAAGATAATTGCCAACATTTTGGATCCTGCTTGTTTGATCCTGATCTAATTTCAAATGCTCACAGATGTTTTCCCATTCGGTCGAACAAATAGTGCCTTATTACCAACGCAGTATTGTACAGCTTTGACAGTAATGGTGGCGCTTGGTGTTATTTGACATGTATCTGTTTTGACACGCAAGGGGGTCTGTGATCTACCATAATTCCATCTTTGGTCTGACAGACGTTTACGTGACAACCAGAATGCATTGTATGATATCAACAAACATGGCGCCACACATAGCTGCAATTAGCTTAGCATTAGCTCATCATAATCAGTACAACCTTCAAAAAAGTATTTTACACACATCATATGTGTCCATTACAATCTATGCAAGAATCGGAATGCATGATTTGTCACCAGTACTTGAAAACGTGAATAAAACACGGATACATGCATACGGTGTGCTACAGTAGAAATTACAACACATATACAGAAACTATAATGATAACGTAATAAGGCACTTTGATAGGAACTCACACATGTCCAAAGTTATCAGTAGTGAAGGCAATGCGGGCGCCAGCCGAAAAATGTGCCAGGGAGGAAAATTTAGTTTTTGGGCTCTCGTCGAAGAGAGAACTTTGTCAGACTCAGGAATGCCTCAAACGTAAATTGTCTGCAACAGTGAAATCGGTAACTTCTGTGAATTAATGAGGCGGAACACACCTCAATTCAAACTGTTGGTAGAAAATAAAACTGGTTAGAAAATAATTTGACATCGACATGTTGAAACAGCCTATAGATAATTAGCAGACAGTGTGCCTTGGTTTGAGGGAAGCGTGGGTTAACGGTCTTGTTGTGTAACAATCACATTTTGGAACAGTGAGTGCATTCTCACATCACGCGCATAAAGAAACCTCACGCTGGGGCGACCGTTAAAGATATTTGGGTACTCACGCGTGAAAAGGTTAAAGGTCTTATTCACATTGGCTACGGAGAGCGAGATCAGTCGTCAAGAACTGCTGGTGCTCTCATGCGTGGTTCAGTGTCGCTTGCCTCGAAGCGAGCATAGAAGCCATTTAGCTCGTCTGGTAGGCTTGAGTCACAGGGCAGCTCGAGGCTGGGTTTCCCTTTTGTAATCTGTGGTAGTTTGCAAGCCCTGCCACTTTCGAGCGTCAGAGCCAGCATGGTAGGATTCGATCTTAGTCCTGTATTGACGCTTTGTCTGTTTGATTGCTCTTCAGAGGTCATAGCGGGGTTTCTTATACGCGTCAGGATTAGTGTCCTGCTCCTTGAAAGTGGCAGCTCTAGCCTTTAGCTCAGTGTGGATGTTGCCTCCATAGCTTCTGGTTGGGATATGTGCATACATTCACTGTGGGGATGATGTTGTTGATGCACTTATTAATGAATCCGGTGACTGATGTTGTAAACTCCTCAGTGTTATCGGGTGAATCATGTAAACATATTCCAGTCTGCTAGCGAAACAGTCCTGTATCTTAGCATCCACTTCATTGGACCACTTCTGTATTGAGCGTGTCACTGGTACTTCCTGTTTTTAGTTATTTTGCTTGTAAACAGGAATCACGAGGATAGAATTATGGTCAGATTTGCCAAAGGGAGGGCGAGGGAGAGCCTTGTATGGGTTTTTGTGTGTGGAGTAAAGGTGATGTAGAGTTTCTTTGCTTCTAGTTGCAAAGGTGACATGCTGGTAAAAACGAGGTCAAACTGATTTGTTTCCTTACATTAAAATCACTGGCCACGAGAAACGCTGCCTCTGGATGTGCATTTTCTTGTTTGCTTATGGCCCTATACAGACAGCCCTATACAGCTCGTTGAGTGTGGTCTTAGTGCCAGCATCGGTTTGTGGTGGTAAATAGACGGCTACGAAAAATATAGATAACTCTTTTGTTAAATAGTCTGGTCTGCAGCTTATCATGAGGTATTCTGAGGCGAGCAAGAACTTGAGACTTCCTTAACATTAGAGATTGTGCACCAGCTGTTGTTAACAAAGAGAGACCCCTCTCATCTTACCCGAGGCTGCCGTCCGATCGTAACGATGCATGGAAAAGACAATGAGGTGTATATTGTCCTTGTTCAGCAACGACTCCGAGAAACATAGGCTATTACAGTTCAGTTACATTCGCCAACAAAACAGAGGGCAATGGCGGTCTAGATGCTCGCTGACCTACTCTAATAATAACGCCACCTTGCTTGCCTTTTTCGCCGCCTTCTCTTTCAAGTCCCAGCGATCAGGACTGGTCCGGGGTAAGCATAACTTTGAGATGCTGACTCTTTGAAGTAGAAATCTTCATCCAAATCGAGGTTAGTGATCGCTGTTCTGATGTCCAGAAGCTGATTTCGGTCATAGGATGTGGCAGAAACATTATGCACAAAACAAATTAAGATCAGCTTAAGAACCGACACAAAATAGCAGAATTGGTCAGGAGCCTGTAAGACTGCAGCTATCCACTGCAGTGCCATCACTATTCTCCTCATGAGTCATAGGCTAAGTTTGTGTGTGTACACTGCACAGTGTTTGGGAGGTTCAGCGGGTGCATCTTTGTTGGTGTGTGTGTTAGGGGAGGTAAGTGGATTAGCAGTCTAATGCTTCAATCTTATTACCAGCCACGCACAATTAAATTGACACAAGTGACCGTAATCTAATTTATCGTCAAACACTAGCGCAAATGACGGACTTTCAGACTTTGTTTTCCCATAATGTCCTACTACTCAATCACTTTCTTCCTGGTCACTTGCTGCTGTTGCAGGTGCAGCAGAGATATCCACTACATTGCTAAAATTATGTGGACAACTGCTCTTGTTCCAAAATCATGGGCATTAATATGGAGTTTGGCCCCCCTTTGCTGCTATAACAGCCTCTACTCTTCTGGGAAGGCTTTCCACTAGATGTTGGAACATTGCTGCAGGGACTTGCTTCCATTCAGCCACAAGAGCATTAGTGAGGTCAGGCACTGATGTTGGGCGATTAGGCCTGGCTTGCAGTCGGCGTTCCAATTAATCCCAAAGGTATTCGATGGGGTTGAGGTCAGGGCTCTGCATGCAAATCAAGTTCTTACACACCGATCTCGACAAACCATTTCTGTATGGACCTCGCTTTGTGCATGGGGGCATTGTCATGCTGAAACAGGAAAGGGCCTTCCCTAAACTCTTGCCACAAAGTTGGAAGCACAGAATCGTCTAGAATGTCATTGAATGCTGTAGCATTAAGATTTCCCTTCACTGGAACTAAGGGGCCTAGCCCGAACCATGAAAAACTGCCCCAGACCATTATTCCTCCTCCACCAAACTTTACAGTTGGTACTATGCATTGGGGCAGGCAGCATTCTCCTGGCATCCGCCAAACCCAGATTCGTCCGTCGGACTGCCAGATGGTGAAGAGTTCATCACTCCAGAGAACACTTTTCCACTGCTCCAGTGTCCAATGGTGGCTCCAGCCCACCACTCCAGCCGACACTTGGCATTGCGCATGGTGATCCTAGGCTTGTGTGCGGCTGCTCGGCCATGGAAACCCATTTCATGAAGCTCACGACAAACAGGTCTTGTGCTGACGTTGATTCCAGAGGCAGTTTGGAACTCGGTAGTGAGTGTTGCAACCGAGGACAGACAATTTTTACGCGCTCTGCGCTTCAGCACTTGGCGGTCCAGTTCTGTGAGCTTCTGTGGCCTACCACTTCGCTGCTATAGAGCTGCTGCCTATGCTGTCTGACAAAATCACTGTTTTAGTAGTTCTTCAAAGTAAATAAGGCATACTTTTGTTTGCTGAATACCAACAATCACTTACAGTGCCCTCAAAGTATTCACACCCCTTGACTTTTTCCACATTTTGTTCCATCCTGAAATTAGAATGGATTAAATTGAGATTTTCTTGGTCACTGGCCTATTACACACACACTACCCCATAATGTCAAGGTGAAATTATGTTATTTGAAAAGAAGGGCATCTAATTGATTAGATGGGTAAAAAAAAAAGCAGAGATTGAATATCCCTTTGAGCATGGTGAAGTTAATTACACTTTGGATGGTGTATCAATACACCCAGTCACTGTAAAGATACAGGCGTCCTTCCTTCTTAACTCAGTTGCCGGACAGGAAGGAAACCGCTCAGGGATTTCACCATGAGGACAATGGTGATTTTAAAACAGTTACAGAGTTTAATGGCTGTGATAGTAGAAAACTGAGCATGGATCAACTATATTGTAGTTACTCTACAATACTAACCTAATTTACAGTGAAAAGAAGGAAGCCGGTACAGGGAAAAAAATATTCAACAACATGCGCCCTGTTTGCAACTAAGCACTAAAGTAAAACTGCAAAACATGTGGCAAAGGAATTAACTTTTTGACCTGAATACAAAGTCTTATGTTTGGGGCAAATCTAATACAACACATTACTGATTACAACTCCATATTTCCAAGCATACAGTGCATTCGGAAAGGATTCAGACCACTTGACTTTTTCCTCATATTGTTACGTTACAGCCTTATTCTAAAATGTATTAAATCGTTTTTCCACCTCAATGTACACGCAATACCCCATAATGACAAAGCAAAAACAGGCTATTAGAAATGTTTGCAAAATCATAAAAAATTAAAAACGGATCATATTTACATTACATTTTACATTTTAGTAATTTAGTAGACGCACTTATCCAGAGCGACTTACAGTTAGTGAGTGCATACATAATTTTTTTTTTTAATACTGGCCCCCCATGGGAATCGAACCCACAACCCTGGCATTGCAAACGCCATCCCTGCCGGCCATTCCCTCCCCTACCCTGGACGACGCTGGGCCAATTGTGCGCCGCCCCATGGGTCTCCCGGTCGCGGCCGGCTACAACAGAGCCTGGATGGATACATAAGTATTCAGACCTTTTACTCAGTACTTTGAAGCACCTTTGGCAGCGATTACAGCCTTGAGTCTTCTTGGGTATGATGCTACAAGCTTGGCACACCTGTATTTGTGGAGTTAATCCCCTACTCTGCAGATCCTCTCAAGCTGTCCGGTTGGATGGGGAGCGTTGCTACACAGCTATTTTCAGGTCTCTCCAGAGATGTTCAATCGGGTTCAAGTTCGGGCTCTGGCTGGGCCAGTCAAGGACATTCAGAGACTTGTCCCGAAGCAACTCCTGCATTGTCTTGGCTGTGTGCTGAGGGTCGTTGTCCTGTTGGAAGATTAACCTTCACCCCAGTCTGAGGTCCTGAGTGCTCTGGAGCAGGTTTTCATCAAGGATCTCTTTCCCTCGATCCTGACTAGTCTCCCAGTCCCTGGAAAACATCCCCACAGCATGATGCTGCCACCACCATGCTTCATCATCGGGATGGTGCCAGTATTCCTCCAGGCGTGACGCTTGGCATTCAGGCCAAAGAGTTCAATCTTGGTTTCATCAGACCAGAGAATCTTGTTTCTCATGGTCTGAGAGTCCTTTAGGTGCCTTTTGGCAAACTCCAAGCGGGCTGTCATGTGCCTTTTACTGAGGAGTGGCTTCCGTCTGGCCACTCTATCATAAAGACCTGATTGGTGGAGTGCTGCAGTGATGGTTGTCCTTCTGGAAGGTTCTCCCATCTCCATAGAGGAGCTCTGTCAGAGTGACCATCAGGTTCTTTGTCACATCCCTGACCAAGACCCCTCTCCCCGATTGCTCAGTTTGGCCGGGCGGCCAGCGCTAAGAGGAGTTTTTGTAGTTCCAAACTTCTTCCATTGAAGAATGACGGAGGCCACTGTGTTCTTGGGGACCTTCAATGCTGCAGAAATGTTTTGGTACCCTTCCCCAGATCTGTACCTCGACACAATCCTGTCTCGGAGCTTTACGGACAATTCCTTCGACCTCATGGCTTGGTTTTGTGGGACCTTAAATAGACAGGTGTGTGTCTTTCCAAGTAATGTCCAATCAATTTAATTTACCACAGGTGGACTCCAATTTGTAGAAACATCTCCAGGATGATCAATGGAAACAGGATGCACCTTAGCTCAATTTCGAGTCTCTTAGCAAAGGGTATGAATACTTAAGTATTTCTGTTTTTATTTGTAATACATCTGCAAAAATTTCTAGCCCTGTTTTTGCTTTCTCAATATGGGGTATTGTGTGTAGATTGAGAAATGTTTTAATTCATTTGAGAATAAGGCTGTAATGTAACAACATTTGGGAAAAGGGAAGGTGTCTGAATACTTTCCGAATGCACTGTAGTGGTGGCTGCATGAAGTTACGGGTATGCTTGTAATCGTTAGACTTAGGAATTCTTTAGGATAAAAAAAGAAACGGAATGGAGCTAAGCCCAGGCAAAACCCTAGAGGAAAACCTGGTTGTCTGCTTTCCACCATACACTGGGAGATGTATTCACCTTTCAGTAGGACAATAACCTAAAACACAAGGCCAAATCTACACTGTAGTTGCTTACCAAGACAGTGAATGTTCCTGAGTGGCCAAGTTAGTTTTGACTTTAATCTACTTGAAAATCTATGGAAAGACCTGAAAATGGTTGTCTAGCAATGATCAAAAACAAATTTGACAGTGCTTTAAGAATTTTGAAAAGAATAATGGGCAAATGTTGCACAATCCAGTTGTGGAAATCTTAGACTTACCCAGAAAGACTCACAGCTGTAATCACTGCCAAAGGTGCTTCTACAAAGTATTGACTCGGGTGTGAATACTTATGTAAATGAGATTTCTGTATTTCGATAAATTTGCGAAAATGTCTAAACATGTTTTCACTTTGTCATTATTGGGTATTGTGTGTAGATGGGTGAGGGGGAAAAAATTTATTTAATAAATTTTGAATTCGGGCTGTAACACAACAAAATGTGGAGTAAGTCAAGGGGTATGAGTACTTTCTGAAGGCAATGTAGGCCATGTTTTTTTCAGGTAGAGATACCTCGCGAAGCAACTGCTTTCTAGCCCTCTCGATCGCACGTTCTCTCGTCTCTATTACACACCTATTATTATAGCTCCGTGCTCAACACAGATAGGACAAGTAGGCAGGCACGCAATGGATTATGGTCATTGTAGTTAATTACCACGTTTTCTGCACTAAACAATGTGGAATTTTTAGGGCCTTCCTCTGACATCGCCTGGTATAGAGGTCCTGGATGGCAGGAAGCTTGGCCCCAGTGATGTACTGGGCCGTACCCACTACCCTCTGTAGTGCCTTGCGGTCGGAGGCCCAGCAGTTGCCATACCAGGCTGTGATTCAACCAGTCAGGATGCTCTCGATGGTGCAAATATATAACCTTTTTGAGGATCTGAGGACCCATGCCAAGTCTTTTCAGTCTCCTTAGGGGGAATGGGTTTTGTCGTGCCCTCTTCACGACTGTCTTGGTGTGCTTGGACCATGTTAGTTTGTTGGTGATGTGGACACCAAGGAACTTGAAGCTCTCAATCTGCTCCACTACAGCTCCGTTGATGAGAATGGGGTCATGCTCGGTCCTCTTCTTAATACATCTCACATTTCAGGCTTGATCTGATTTATCTCTACAGAAACCGTGCATTGAGCTCACAGAAAAAACATGAACAAAATGGATTCAAATAATTAAACAGACGTCGGTCAATTAGTTGTTTAAAACCCCATCGCTCAGCACTATAATGCATGAAAGCGACGCTGTATTCAGATATCTCCAGGCTAGGGTGAGTCAAACTGACTGCTGCAGAATCAGACAGGACGATATGACTCGTGGTGTGTCAGTGCTGCATCAGTCATGCGTGCATGTATGAGTGCTCATGTATTCTGTATCATTGACCCTAAGGCACTCTGCTTTTATCTGCTGACATGGTGACCTGGAGAAATTGACGTCACAGCGCGGTTTAAGTAATGGTTGGTTGTTGCGGTAGCATCCGCTTCTTCTTCCTCTTACAGGTTTTATTGATTAGTTTACTTCCTCAACACAAGAGTGGGAGGGAGGTTAGGGGTGAAGGTAGAAGCCTCAGTCATAGATGGAAGCGGAAGAACAGTGACCGCAGGAAGTGGCAGCGAGATTAGTGGCAACTTTGAACTGTTGCTGTACCCCATAGTCCAACCAAGGTCCATGAACTAAGAGAACTGAGCTTGAAGCGCTGAATCGGGTGTGGAACAAAGGGCTTGTGCACACCCTGCTGCTTATCTTCAGTAAAGACCTCTGCTGTAGAGGAAATGGTTTCTAGTGGTTTACCATAGTGTGGTGGTGTAGTCGTGTCTTCACTCATCCCCAAAGGAGAATCCATAACATCCTGTTTCTTAGGAAGGGCCTGTGAAAGGAAGGGTGGGGGGAGGGAGGCAGCTATGTTTGCATTGTTCAACGATACTCACAGCTGACTTCCGATAGGCTTCAAGGATAAAATATCTTACAACTTACTTGAAAAGGGTGAGCTGCAGCAATAGGTCAACTAGGAATCTGCTTAAAGCGACTGATTTTAAAAAATATATATATATATCTGGTTGAAACGACTACAAAGTGTAAATAGGATCATTTTGGTCAAAGTCGGTCTCGTCCAAAACAGAGATTTGGGAGATTATTAGGGGTAAAAAGGTATGTCACTGAAATGAAGGGTACGTAACAGTTTTCCTTGAGTTTGGGTTTATTTCAATCCTGCCCACAGCTGGCAGCACCCACTCAATCATCAATTTGGAGGGAAGCTGCACGCGATCCGATTGTAATGCCCAACACACTAGGGTTTAATAGCGTGAACCAGGTTGCCGAAATGTACTGTGATTTCTCGCCTAAACTCACTCCACGTTTCCCGTGATAAATAACAGAGAAACCAGTATATTGTAATACATGTATTACTATGAACAGCAGGATGGGAAATGGAACTGTTATATGCAATGTCTAAATCTGTCTTCTCATGGCCTTCTCTATGATCAATCATCAACGCTCAGTGTGTCTGTAATAGCCTATCCTATTGCTTATGCTGAAACTGTACACGCGACCTTGAAATGCAGTTAGTAGGCATACAGTAACAAAATTGGCTCCAATGTTTGAGCTACCGGTAGGGTAGGCTTTTATTGTAATGCCACAGAGGCAGAATGCAAAATCTGCAAGGGCAGAATAAAATGTAGCCTACAGGGGGTTCAACAAGTAGATTGATCGAACAGGCAAGCCTACACCCCCAACACTTGCGAGGCAAATGCAGAGAAGGGGCTTCAGCAAGTGGGGGGGGCTTTAGCAGCAAACCTCCTGGAACGATAGTCTTACCTCAAGCCGACACAAGCACTGGATGAAATTCTAGCAGAAATGGCTGCGATTGATGGGTTCTCCTACCATACCATTGCAAACAGCATTGTGCTACACACTATCTGCCAGACTGTTCCACCGTGTGCTGCAGTCCAATTTCATCTTGAGCTCCTTCCCGAACTCTTACTTTACGTAGCCTACCCCTGTAGTTTTTCATCACTGACCTCTGACTTGCGAAAGTGACACGCAAACTTTCTCCACTGTGCTGCGCAGCTCCCCTCTCAGCTCGTAGCTTACTGGGTGCGTTTCTTCACGCTCCCAATCTTCTTCAACACCAAGTTTATGTAGCTATATCTAAATCTGGCATCTCTACAAGGGACAATATTGACAAATTTCAATAGCACAAAATGTCAATGACAACTTCAAACCAACCATAAATTGTAGAAATTCATATACAAATATTGAAAGCATTTAATGAGAACTAAAAGGTGTGAAACATGATGGATGATTGACGCTGAAGCAAAATCAGTAATTTCAGCCCCCCTTAAACACACACAGTCTCAACCGCACTCCAATGCCTTCACGCTTGTGCTCACTCACACAAACTTCTCATTGTTCCAGTGGCCTCCCAAACTAACAGCTGCGAATTCCCCACTCTCTGTGGTTTACAATCAGACCCACACACCAATGACCAAAAAAACTTGCTCAATCACACGCAGATTCCTTATTTGTAAATGATAACAAAAATGTGTTTGGAGTTGTGGTAATGATGGGTTTCACTAAATGAATGTGTGGAATGGCAGACTGGGTTTAGCTGGCTTTGTGAATGGGGTCACTGTGACCGAGGCTTGCCTTGAGATGTTGTTGTCTCCATACTGGACCCACAGTTCTCTACTACGGTTTGTTGTGTCTCAACTAGGGACTTTTGTAGCGATTTGACCTGACACAGTCTGAGGAATGTAAGCTCCGCTTTTCTTTTATTCAACACTCCTTATCTTCTCCCTACTCCTCCCCTCTCTTTCGCTCCTGCCTGTAGGGTAGATAACAGTTCTGTGCTGCTGTCCTGAGTCTGCCCATATAAGGGCATGTGTTACTAGACAGGAGTTTGTGCAGGTGGGCAGTGGCCTTTGGCTGTGTGTGTGTGTGTGTGTGTGTGTGTGTGTTAAAATGTCATCCATCCTCATCACTACTTCACACTCATCTGATTCCTGATCCCCTCTATTCCTAAATAAAGCAACCCTCTTGAGAAATATTTCTCCCTTTTTAAACAATAGAAATTGTATCTCTAGCTGCCTCTTCTGCTCCTGTGTCTCATCCTTCCTACCTCCTTTTTTCTCACACCCACATCCACTGCTCTTCTGGAGTAGCAGAGCAAAAAGCAACAAGGGAGCGGGAATCGGCCTGCACTAGACATGAAACGGGACGCGTGTGTGGTGAGTCACCAGACATACAGGAGCAGACGAGGCAGCTAGAGGTACTACTCAGTGATGTCATTCCATCCTGGCCATCTCTATCCTCGCTGTAGCTTGGTCTCTGACACGTTCTCTCACACTCTCTCTCTTGTTCTGCTTTCTCGTTCTCTCACACTCAGTCCCCCACAGGTGAAACTGTGAGTCAGCCCCCCCTTCCCATTTCACAATACACCTCTGTTCCTCCTTTCACCTTATTACCCCTTGTCAACACCTCTCGCTCTTTCTCTCACACACACACCTACTGCAAGAAGTGTGAGTGCAGCTCCTTGTTTGTTGCCTAATGGTAAAAGTCCTAATGGTAACAGGCCCACCAAGAAATCTGACTGCCGATAGGTACTTATCACAGTAGGAGGCCATTACCTTCTCTTGCAAGGACAAAACATTTCCCTGCTTTGTACCGACCTGATACCGACAAACCTGTGGTGTATTCATTAGGGAAACAGTTTAAGAACCAAACAGAAGCAAATGGAACAAAATAGGGAGGGACCTAGCTGAATTCGTCCAATACAAACTCTTGTTTGTGTTTTCTGTTTGGAATAAATTGTTTGTTGTCAAATGTTTTGCAACAGAATCGGCATAATGATTACACCCCTGCCGTTTCTACTTGTAGAATCGCAGTGCTCGTCAGTGGCCGAGAACTTGACTTTGAGCCAATCAGAGAGTACGAGTTGATTTTCAGAAGCAGTTGTGCGAGTCCTGTGTGTGTGTCTCTTCGGTCTCTCCCCATGCCCCTCCCTAGCCAAACCGGTTTGACAGGTGTATGTGTCCATGCTTGTTCGTGTGTGGCACCTTGTTATAGTAACCTTTTAAAACATCTCATGCACCCCTGGTTCCTGGTTTATCAGCAGATAAGCAAGTAATTACTACTGTCTGCCTGAGCCTTTATTTGTCTGGCTCCAATTATACTGTATGGTATCTAGTGCGTTCTATTGTGTGCTCTGAAGAGGCTGGAACTGAAAGAAACCGTGAGGGAGCGGGATGAAAGAGGGGACTTTGACAGAGGGGGAGAGATTGGTATAGAGAAAAAAGGTGCGAAAGGGCTGAGGGGGAGAGTGTGAGCGAGAAATAGTCTGGGGGAGAGATGGACGGACAGTACTGGAGGGCTTTAAAGAAAGAGAGGAGAGATTGTTCCTAGGAGTTGGTGTTCTTGTCTCTCTGCTAATGGTGTGTTTCGTCTGGCCCAGAAAAGAGCTGCAGTCTCAGCTGAGCCACAGCTACTGTACTGATAAAGCTAGTGTAATATAGGTGTGTCCATTGTATTGTGTCTGGCGGGATAGCCACTGGGCTGTTTCGCCATATGAACAGATGCATCTATACATGGTTACATTCGGGGGGTTTTCTCAGCAGCACTTGTTCAGCTCTACATACTCAAGTGTTGTTTAGCGATCATCTTACTGCATTCTTAAACTTCTAAATATGTATTTTCACTCTTTCCTTCTCTTTGTTTCTCTCTGTCCCCCTCTGTAGTTTATTTTGCCCTGTCCATCCTCCTCCTCTTTGGGCCTATATCTACTCTACCCATGAGCCCCTGCAACTAGGGCTCAGCCTTTGACCTTGGCCTGACCTCTCACCTCTTCTCCAAAGCCACGCCCCTTGGTGAAGGTCTGTATATCTCTGCTCTTTTGCTCTATACCGAAACTTCTGTACTTTTCCGATACAAAAAAACCCCTGTTCGGTACTAGAATTTGTTTAGTTCGGTACTTCTGTCATGTGTTTCATGTGAGTCTGTTTATCAGCGCAGCCTCTTTATAGCACGAAGAGCAAAGTACCTTCTCCACTTACTCATTCTGTCTGGGCTGCATTGTTAGCATTGTATGCTGCACAGAAGTTAACACACTTGAATAATGCAACACGAAATGTTGAAAATGTTCCTAACTGTTCGCAATACCATGTCCACACAGGCTAGAACACTTTTACAATGCAAGATTGTGGTCCTCTGTAGCTCAATTGGTAGAGCATGGCGCTTGTAACGCCAGGGTAGTGGGTTCGATCCCCGGGACCACCCATACGTAAAAATGTGTGCACACATGACTGTAAGTCGCTTTGGATAAAAGCGTCTGCTAAATAGCATATTATATTATTATAAGATGATACCGGTAGCTTCCTTCTTTAATTGTACTAGACTAACTTGCCTTGCTAGCTTACTGCTGACGCAAACGTCAATTCACTACCCTAATACTTTGTTTGTGATAATATGCAAACAATAATGCAACATATGGAGATTTTTTAAAAGCTGATTGTCACCAAAAACATTACTTCACTTGGTCTCCCTCGCTTCCTGTCTGGGTTCCACCAGATTCACAGTCAGATTCTGCCTCACAAATTACATCATTACTTTCTTAAAGAAACAGCGCACACTTTTATAAAATAATTGTGTATTCTATGCAAATGTTGTTGATCAGATGCATATAAAATTGTTTCATCTGTAGCCCCATGAAATCAGCTAAAACAAGTTCAACTCGATGCATGCACACACTCCTGTTGAATAATATGCAATCAACTGTGTTGTGAATAGACCTAGGCTACATCTTGATTTACCCAGTTTATCAGAGATTTACCATTCAAATAAATTATTACCTTTTGTTGTTTTGTAGTTAGATTGGTAAAAACAGTCATTATGATTGTATAATTGATCATTAATGCATACATGGCTGTCTCTAAACTATTGACATAACGTTTTTCAAATGTAATGATATTTAACTCAAAAGGTGCTCAACGATTTAACAGAGCAGTAGCTGAGTTTATCTGTCTGGATCGAGCCATTCTGTGACTGGCTCACACGCATTCTTTTTTGTGTGTTATTGCTTTGGTATTAAGGATAGTGATTGTATCGCGTATAGTGATAATAAACCTGATGTCGAATTCAAAATGTAGAAAATAGTAAAAAAGAAAAAGACCCTTGAATGAGTAGGTGTTCTAAAACTTTTGACCGGTAGTGTACTTCTATCTTTGACAGCTGGTCAAACCTCTTAGGGATTTCATGATGAGATTTGAGGCTTCCTGCTCTTTGCTTTAGTGCGGTTCATACTGCTATGGAGGTGTGTGTGGTTCTCTTTATAGTGTATGCCGTGTGTGTGTGTAACGTGGCTCGCTCTCTGTAGAGTGTAGGTTTGGGCGGTATCCAGATTTTCCTATCGTCATACCGTCCTCTCATCCCGGGATTTACGGTATTACTGGCTTAGTACTCAAGGGGGCGCCAAAAAACACAATGCCATTGGGCGTCTATTACCAGAATGCTAACAAAATTACCACAGGTAATAGCGAATTTCCATGGAGGCTACTAGCTAAATATGCTTATGAGTGCAAGTGAAAATAAACTAATTGCAGATAGTTAAGCCAGCTGACTAAAGTTATACATATATAGGTAGGCGCTACCAAATGTCATTTTTGGGGAGTTTGGACAGTTACAAGCGAATGTGAACGAGAGACATTGTGCAAATAAAAAAGTTTTGAAGCATGCTTATCTGAAGGCAGAACAGTACCAACAGTACCGGCTCTTGAGCAGCATATGTACACACTGTGTCTGTCTGGAGTCGCTAGGGCAACGGGCCTGCCTGCTCTGCTCAGAGAAGAGGGGGGAGGAGCAGATGGGCTGAGAATGGAAATAAGAAAAAACTAAAGAAAATCAAGATGTCAGTGGCAGATATACAAATAACTCATCCAAAGGGCTTTGACTTCTCAAACATGTCAGAAAGCTAGCACAATATGATGACACGTCACCTTATTAATTCATCCACTTAATTAGATAACCTGACTCCTAAGTTTAACTTGCTAGTTAACGCAGAATTTTGCGTTTTTCGCATAAGAAATATCTTGTAAACGCAGAGCTAAAATACTCCTTTTTGTAATTTCAGCTCAGCATCACTCATTTTGCCCTTCAGTTGCACTTCTGTCAGCAGACATTCTCTGACTGATGTTTAGCTACTTTTCTCCAGTACTTTTCTCCAGTAAAATGCAAGATTAACTTTAAGCAAAACATTTAGGAAATGTAGCTGGCTACATTCTTTCTATGATAAACATTAGAAATATGATGGCCATGCATTGTTTTTGACTAAAAATACCTTGCTTTTTCATTGTAAGCTCATTTACTTGTGTGGCTGCCAACCAAATAGCGTTGCACTTCTGTTCACGTTTTATATTGAAAAATGAATGTGTTGCACGTCCCTGATCACTCTTGAAGCAAAACACTGACTTTCAATATAAAACGTGACCCCTGTCAATACACAGCTGGACTCACCTGCTCCCGCTTTCTTCCTTTGCTATTTACAAACAAACGTGACTGTCTCAACTGTTCTGGGGAACTACAGTGAGCTTCATAATGTGACCGGTGAAATGAAGAACGCATTCTGCTTTATCTCCTAACGTATTGCACAAGTTGACTGCAGGTATTTACTTAAGTAGCTACAAATATAAACATTTATTGAAAAACTTTAAAGAAATAGTTTTGACGGTATTGAAAAACCATCCCGTGGCTATTGCCAAATACCCCGGTATACCGCCCAAGCCTAATAGAGTGTATGGAGCTGTGTGTGTGTGTGACTGCTCTCTCTGTAGAGTGTGTGTGTGTGACTGCTCTCTCTGTAGAGTGTGTGTGTGTAACGGCTCTCTCTGTAGAGTGTGTGTGTGTAACGGCTCTCTCTGTAGAGTGTATGGAGCAGTGTGAGAGCGCTGCGACTCTCCTGGAGTCGGTAAGGGAGCAGGAGGTGCAGTTTGAACAGCTGACCAGAGCGCTGGAGGAGGAGAGGAGGAGAGTGGGCCTCCCCAGCCCCCCGTCCCGCCCCCTCCCCCACACACAGGTAACACCCCAGCCCCACGTCTCCCCAGGGGAGATTTCCTAGGGTCGTTTCTAGATGCAGGCGAAAAGACCAGTCATAACCTAATCTTTCCTTCTATCCATCCCTCCATCATCCAGTGATTACTGTTATCACCCTCCATCCATCGCATCCAACCCCATAATCCATCCCTCCGTTCCTCCACTGGCGCCCTGGATTGTGTGTGGTACCTGTGCGTTGTATTTCAACCCTTATCCTTTAACACACTACTGTGTGTGTTTACATATCTCTACAGCTTTAACATGCCATGCGTTATACGTCACGTACCTCTGCATAACTCCATCTCGCACCACCACACTTACTGCACTCCCATACACCATGCACACAAAACCTTCATACCACCCTTACATACCTTTGCAGGCCTCTGTCATGTAATTACAGCTATTCTCATCTTTGCCCCAGCATGTTGTGGTTAAAACTGCACCTGGAATGCTGCAGTCAGTTTTCACGCATGCAGCCTCATTCTACCACTAAGATCATAATTTTAAACGATGCACAATGTCAACTAAGAGGAACTACTAATATGATTATGGCCTCCTATGTTATGTGATCATGTGTTTCTCCACAGCAGTGAAGTCACTATGCTTTACCATGCAGTTAGAGCCGTGAAGAGACATGGAGAATTCCTCTGTTTTACTGAGTAAACATCGGCGGATGGGGAAGGTGAAGGGGTTGCCTTTGTTGTCATCATGTTAGCAGGGCTAATTGGTTTAAGGTTGTCCAGTCATTCTCCTCTACCATGCTTAGTGTCAGCGTGTTAAGCAATGTTTCATGACTGTCACTGGGTGGGTGTTGCCTCTCCCGGTTCAGGTGTTCTTGTTTGTCTATTTTGACTTAAGTATAATTCCACGTTTGGACACTGATTCATTTGCTCCCATTGGAAACAACAGACTGGGGTCAGTTATAAAAAAATTGTGAGTCTGCACTGCAGCCATGGAGCCACCTTTTTTTAATGTGTCCTACTTCCATCCATCCTTCATTGAAGTGATCTAACATGAAATGAGTGGTGAAAGAAAAGCAATGGTTGGGTCATTGATTACCTCAAAGGGAGAAGGAAAGGAAGGATGCATTTTCAAAGTATTAAAATGTGGCCGATGACTGAGGTATTGAGAGAACAAGGTCAGCTTGCTTAATGTGTCATGACGCCAGCAGTGTTCGGGTGGTTGTAGGGAGATGTTGTAGCCTAGGATACAACCCAGTTGGATCCTCTGTAATGTCTCTAAAGACGTCTGTGGATATCAGTGTGTTCTCTTGGTTGACGGTTTCTCTCCTCCTCAGAACGGGCGTCTGGGGGATGCAGACATAGAACGACTGAAACTGAGTGAGGGATACATTAACGGGACACAGGTGTGTGCTGGTAGTGTGTGTGATGCCCTGTGTGTGTGTGGGATGCCCTGTGTGTGTGTGGGATGCCCTGTGTGTGTGTGTGTGTGGGATGCCCTGTGTGTGTGTGTGTGTGTGGGATGCCCTGTGTGTGTGTGTGGGATGCCCTGTGTGTGTGTGGGATGCCCTGTGTGTGTGTGGGATGCCCTGTGTGTGTGTGTGGGATGCCCTGTGTGTGTGTGTGTGTGTGTGTGTGGGATGCCCTGTGTGTGTGTGTGTGTGTGTGGTGTGTGTGTGTGTGGGATGCCCTGTGTGTGTGTGTGGGATGCCCTTGTGTGTGTGTGGGATGCCCTGTGTGTGTGTGGGATGCCCGTGTGTGTGTGTGTGTGTGTGTGTGTGTGGGATGCCCCGTGTGTGTGTGTGGGATGCCCCGTGCGTGTGTGTGTGTGGGATGCCCCGTGCGTGTGTGTGTGTGGGATGCCCCGTGTGTGTGTGGGATGACCCGTGTGTGATGCCCTATGTGTAACATTGTGTTTACAGTACAGGATGGTGGACCCAGCGCATGGCGCTCTAGACGAGAGCTACACACCAGAAGGTGATTCCCTGGAAGTACACTCAGTCTTCTCAGACGATGGAACCAATGGACGGCAGGCAGGGAACGCGGTACGAACACGCACACTTTGTACTGTAACTGAAAATAATTTTCTCCATGGAGGACAAACGATTCTCTACAACTTCCTGTCTCATGGTGATGTACTTCCTCTTCTTCAGATGAAGAAGATGATCACCTCACGTACCGTCCTGCCCTCTGATTCGATGTCCATCGACGGGGGAGTGTCCGTCTCGGTCATGGGCGGTTACAGTGCCACTCTGGACCGTTCCTACAGGCAGGGTGGAGGGGGGGACTACCCCACAGCCACGGTCCCTAGGAACTACCACTACGGCCCCGCGGGGGGGTACGACGACTACAGGAGCGCCCCGCCCTCTGAGGCCTACACCAGCCTGAGCAGGGGCATACACATGGACGACCGCTACAGGTCAGACCACTGTCGTTAAAGTTTCTGAAAACGCTAAAGAGCACTGTAAAGAAATAAATTCTAGTATTCCTTTGTGAAGATTCCCGTATCTTTGGGATAATTGATCTTCTGTCTCTCTCCAGACCTGCGGATGGGTACAGGACCCTGGACTCTGGGTACCGCGCCCCCAGCAGACAGCAGCTGGACCCCTACGCAGCCCAGCCTCAGGTGGGGCGAGGGGTGAGGGGCATGGGCAGTGCCCTGGAGTTGGGGGGCATGCGCTACGCCCACCAGGGCCGCTATGGCATGGAGGATGACCAGAGGAGTCTGGGATATGATGACGTGGAGTACAGTATGGCTCCTCCCACCATGCATCCAGGATACGGAACTATGCCACGACTAGGCCCAGGCCCTGGAGGACTGGACAGACGCAGGCTCAGGTACACACACACCACTCTGATATGTATGTACACCATACTCCGATACAACACACACACTCTCACTAATAGGCTACACACACACCAATTCACTCGTGTCTGATTGTCTCTTAGGAGTTGTGAGGACACTTTGGAAGGGGACGTGGGAGGAGTCGACCCCTACACCTGGGGCGTCAACATGGAGAGGGGAAGTATGGCGTCATTGGACAGCACCCTGAGGAAGGGCCCGCCCACTTCCTGGAGACAGCCGGAGCTTCCGGAGGTCATCGCCATGTTGAACTACAGGCTGGACCCGGTCAAAACCAACGCTGCTGCCTTCCTCCAGCACCTCACATTCAAGAATGACAAGGTAACACACACAAACCTTTTATACCTGCAAACACACAGAAATGTATTGAAATTATGGATATTACAAGTGTTAAAGTACTGCTGTCAGCGTTTTTAGGATAGGTTTGGTGTGTGACCATGTTGGTTGTGTAGGTGAAATCGGAGGTGCGTCGTCTAAAGGGGATCCCTTCTCTGGTCTCGTTGCTGGACAACCCCAAGAAGGACGTACACCACTCGGCCTGCGGGGCGCTCAAGAACATCTCGTACGGACCAGACCACGACAACAAGATCGCCATCAAGAACTGTGACGGCATCCCTGCCTTAGTCCGGCTACTGAGGAAGGCCAGAGACCAAGACCTCACTGACACCATTACAGGTAATACTACTGTTCAGTCCCTCCAGGATTTCAAAGGGATTTTCTGTGCTGTTTGCTGGCAAATATGCAATGATTTTGACCAATTTGTCGCGAAATGCACTGACGAGGGAGAAAGTTTGTTGACGTGTGGCTTGATTGAACCATATGTGGTAATTGTGCTGATTTTGCCACCAAATAAATTATCACAGAGTCCTGGAGGGACTGACTGTTCTAACTACTCTGTAATACTTGCATTACTATTACCGTACTATTTATGGGACAGTAAAACACCAGTATTACCATGTAGTATTCCTACTATACTTCAGCTTTATAACCTCTACTATAATTCCTTATTATTGGACCCAATCAGAGAATAGTGTCATGGAGATGACCAAGAACGCATCTCCCTCTTCTTCCTCAGGCACATTGTGGAACCTTTCGTCTCACGACTCGGTGAAGATGGAGATCGTGGACCACGCGTTACACGCCCTCTCAGACGAGGTGATGGTGCCGCACTCTGGCTGGGAGAGAGGGAGTGACGGAGGGGAGGAGAGCCTCAAACCACGACACCTGGAGTGGGAGACAGCCCTCACCAACACAGCTGGCTGTCTGAGGTGCGTGGAGGGAGAGGAAATGGACGGCAGGAGATTAATGGAGGAGGGAATGGAACAAGGAAATATGTATTGGTCAATTCCGGGGAAGATTAACCATTAACGTTGTATCTATATATTTTTTCTTGTTCAGAAACGTGAGCTCAGAACGTAGTGAGGCCAGGCGAAAGCTGAGAGAGTGTGCAGGATTGGTGGATTCATTGATGTACATTGTCCAATCACAGATCAACCGCAAAGATGTGGACAACAAGGTGTTAAACCCAACCCGTAGCTTCTAATCCATTGCTTATGCACATTTTCTTTCACAATTACATACTTGAATAAAGACCCTTTAAAACCTTCCCTGTCTCTTTGCAGTTGGTGGAGAACAGTGTTTGTCTGCTGAGGAATCTGTCCTATCAGGTTCACCGAGAGGTTCCCGGCTGCGAGCGCTACCTGGAGGCTGCGCCCCTAAACCAGGGCCCCACCCCCGGCTCCAACAAGGCCGGCTGCTTCGGCTCACGGAAGGGCAAAGGTCAGTAACTGGCGTGTAAATCCCCAAAGGTTGATGTCTGCGCCTCCGTTTAAATCAAATTAGCATAAGAAAATTTGTTTTGCTTATTTGAGCTGTTCTTGCCATAATATGGACTTGGTATTTTACTAAATAGGGCTATCTTCTGTATACCCCCCCTACCTTGTCACAACACAACTGATTGGCTCAAATGCATTAAGAAGGAAAGAAATTCCACAAATTAACTTTGTTTCAAGGCACACCTGTTAATTGAAATGCATTCCAGGTGACTACCTCAAGAAGCTGGTTGAGAGAATATAAAATAATTTTTCCAGATTTTTATAGTTAGTAGAACCCCCCCCCCACACCCCCCAGCTTAGTCTCTTATTGGTTAAAGGTCATAGTTCAGCCTGTGTTCTCTATGGCTAGAGGTAGAAAGTTTCCCTTAACCCCAGATCTAGGATCAGATTACCCTCTCCCCAGTTCTGACTCATTAAACGGGACTAAAGCTGTGGTTAGTGGCAACATAATCCTACTCTGTGTGTGATGTTTGGGTGCCAGGGGCTGGATTTTGCTCCTGTGGTTCTGATGGGTTTGTGCTTGTTGGTAGCTGGGATACTATTTCAGTTTTTCACACTCTCCACTGTCTCTCCCTCCCTCTGTCCTCCACCCATCCTCTTCTTGTGTTCCTGTCCTGTTTAGATGAGTGGTTTTCCAAAGGTAAGATTCTCTTCAGCTGCGTTTATGCAGGCTGCCCAATTCTGATCTTGTTTTTCACTAATTGGTCTTTTGACCAATCAGATTAGCTTTGAAAAAGATCTGATGTGATTGGTCAAAATACCAATTAGTTGAAAAGATATATCAGAATTGGGCTGCCGCTGTAAACGCAGCCTTCTTGGTGGCGTTTTGTACTGTGGCTGAATAAGGGCTTTTCCTAACGCTGGCTGGTCTTAACATTGCCTTTACTTAGTCTGTAGATTTGTAAATGGGACTTGACAAACGGAGTGCATGCTGTTCAACTAGTGCATGATACCATGATGTCATTCTGAGGAGAATCTGCATCTGTTAAAAAGGGCTGAGGTGGAACAGATTCAAATGCACCTAATATTTATTTTTACATCTACTTCGATCGGAATGATCTCTAGATCGTTTTGTCCTCTCTTCATCCCCACTCATCATCCTCTCTCTCTCTAGGTAAGAAGGATGCGGATGACGGGAGTGCGGACCAGGTTGATATTCCAAAGAGGACGATGCCTGCCAAAGGTGAGTCAAAACACCATACGAAAACACAGCAAACACAGAATCAGTTACTGAAATCCCTCTTCCTACCAGGCTATGAGCTGTTGTTCCAGCCAGAGGTGGTGCGTGTGTACACGTCCCTGCTGAGAGAGAGCCAGAACCCCTCAGTGCTGGAGGCCGCAGCCGGGGCCATACAGAACCTGTGTGCCGGACGCTGGACTGTGAGTGGACGGCTTCTGACCTCGCACCTTTTCCTCCTTGTCTTACGGATCTTTTTCTGATCCATAGCATCACCCCAATGATGTTGATCGCAGCTTACTCCCTCTCCCTCCCTCTCTGTCCCTCAGTATGGTCGCTATATCCGGGCCACGGTGCGTCTGGAGAAGGGCCTGCCCATGATGGCAGAGCTGCTGGCTCATGGGAACGATCGTGTGGTCAGAGCCATGTCCGGAGCCCTGAGGAACCTGGCCATCGACAACCGCAACCGCGAGCTACTCGGTAAGTTGGTGTGTGTATCAGATATCGCATGTTAGTTATCACAACTTCACATGAGGAAATACGTTTTTCATCATTATATAGAAAAAATGTAATTCCTTTCTGGATTGTTTCAGATCCACTCTTTAGTGTATGTATTGTTGTATCTGTCCGTCCTGTCCTCCCATAGGTAAGCACGCTGTGCCCCACCTGGTGGCAGACCTTCCGGGTGGCCAGAGCCAGTCGGCACGACCTCTGTCTGAGGAGACGGTGGTGTCTGTACTGAGCACGCTCACTGAGGTGCTGGGCAACAGCCTGGAGGCCGCCAAGACCCTCAGGGCCTCCCAAGGCATCGAGAGACTGGTGCTCATCAACAAGGACGGGTAAGAGAGGGAGAGAGAGTGTTTGTGCGTGGAACTGACGCTCATTAACAAGTGTATATTCTTGGCGTTTATGTGTGCGTTTGTTTGAGACGGATAGGTCAGTGTCCATACAGTACATGTCTAACGGAGTGTCTGTCTATTGGTCCTGCAGTAAGCGCTCTGAGCGGGAGGTACGTGGGGCAGGCCAGGTGTTACAGCTGGTCTGGGGGCACAAGGATCTGCGGCGCCCCCTGGAGAAGGACGGCTGGAAGAAGACCGACTTCATGGTGAACCACAACCCCCCCGCCAACGGCCCCTCTACACGCACCAATGGGACATATGAGGACACTACCATGCCACTGCTAGACAGAGGTGACTCTTGGAATAGAGTTGTATTTGCGTCAGACTTGCTTCTTAACAGCAAGTGAAAGCTAGACGTAAAATGTAGGAATTTTAGGGAAGCAAACAGAATGTAATGGTTTTTGTTTTTTCAACAGGGGAGAAGAGGGACATGATTCCACTGAATGACCTAGGGCCTGGTGCGTATCCATAGGAACACTGACAAAGCCAAGCCCAGCTATTAGTTTATTTTTCTATCAATGATTCATGCTCTTCCTCCCTACATCTTAGAAGCCTACTCTACACTGGACCAGAGGGAGAGGAGACACACTCTGGACAACTCCCTCAACGCCACAGACACTTTACAGGTAACACACCCCTGCCCTGTACACGTTGTTTCTTTCACTTAAACACACTTGCCTTTAACCCGTTCTCTTTCATTCACACCTTTTTAAAACGTCTCTCTATTTTGCCTTTTGGTTGACGACCACCATCTCTACTCACGGTATCTTTCTCACTTTCACAATCTCTCACTCTTTCTCTCTTTCTCGTTCCGTCTCAGCGTGGGGTGTATGGAGGCAGAAAGGGTTCACTGCCTCTGTTGGACTCCTACGATGGTTAGCCCCCCTCCCCTCTCTCCCTCTGCATGTAACAGCATGGTACGTTTCACCTCTTGTCCTGCATGGACTCTATATCTCCATCCTTTCTCTTTGATACCTATTGCCTATCTCTGCTGTAACACTGTCAATATTGTGTTATTTCAGTACCTTGATTTTGTACATAGTATAGTGTGCAGTGAAAACTGATTGAAGTTCAGGGTACGAATACTGTAGTAGTATACAATAGTCAGTGTTTCCACTAGTTTTTTATTGACTATAATTGTATACATTTTTCCATGGCAAAGAGCAAAAGTGAATTTCCTACAATTCTATGCAGTTTGCCATGGCCATTTGTGTTCTTATGTTCAAACATTATAACAAAACCAATGGGCACCCCAATCGGGGCCCTTGGCCATGTGCCCTGTCAGTAATCCAGCAATGGCAAAAAATAGCCCTGACCTCAACCCCATGAACACCTTTGGGATGAATTGGAACGCCGACTGCAATCCAGGCCTAATCGCCCAACATCAGTCCCTGATCTCACTAATGCTCTTGTGGCTGAATGGAAGCAAGTCCCTGCAGCAATGTTCCAACGTCTAGTGGAAAGCCTTCCCAGAAGTTATAGCTGTTATAGCAACTCCATATTAATGGCCATGATTTTGGAATGAGATGTTCGACAACCAGGTGTCCACATACTTTTGGTCATGGGTTGTGTGTAATAAATGTATATATTACACACACTGAACAAAAATATGAACGTAACATAATTAAGTGTTGGTCCCATGTTTCATGAGCTGAAATACAAGATCCCAGAAATGTTCCATACACACAAAAAGCTTATTTCTCTCAATTGGTGCACAAATTTGTTTTCTTCCCTGTTAGTGAGCATTTCTCCTTTGCCATGATAATAATATAATAATAATATGCCATTTAGCAGACGCTTTTATCCAAAGCAACTTAGTCATGTGCGCATACATTTTTACATATGGGTGGTCCCGGGGATCGAACCCAGTACCCTGGCGTTACAAGCACCATGCTCTACCAATTGAGCTACAGAGGACCATACCACCTGACAGGTATGGCATATCAAGAAGCTGATTAAACAGCATAATCATTACACAGGTGCAACTTGTGCTGGGGACAATAAAAGGCCACTCTAAAATGTGTGGTGTTGTCACACAACACAATGCCACAAATGTCTCAAGTTGAGGGAGCATGCAATTGGCATGCTGACTGCAAGAATGTCCACCAGAGCTATATATATGTATGTGTGTATGTATATGTGTGTGTGTGATATATATATATATATATATATATATATATATATATATATATATATATATATATATATATACATAACACACACACACACACACACACACACAGTGGGGAGAACAAGTATTTGATACACTGCCAATTTTGCAGGTTTTCCTACTTACAAAGCATGTAGAGGTCTGTAATTTTTATCATAGGTACACTTCAACTGTGAGAGACGGAATCTAAAACAAAAATCCAGAAAATCACATTGTATGATTTTTAAGTAATTAATTTGCATTTTATTGCATGACATAAGTATTTGATACATCAGAAAAGCAGAACTTAATATTTGGTACAGAAACCTTTGTTTGCAATTACAGAGATCATACGTTTCCTGTAGGTCTTGACCAGGTTTGCACACACTGCAGCAGGGATTTTGGCCCACTCCTCCATACAGACCTTCTCCAGATCCTTCAGGTTTCGGGGCTGTCGCTGGGCAATACGGACTTTCAGCTCCCTCCAAAGATGTTCTATTGGGTTCAGGTCTGGAGACTGGCTAGGCCACTCCAGGACCTTGAGATGCTTCTTACGGAGCCACTCCTTAGTTGCCCTGGCTGTGTGTTTCGGGTCGTTGTCATGCTGGAAGACCCAGCCACGACCCATCTTCAATGCTCTTACTGAGGGAAAGAGGTTGTTGGCCAAGATCTCGCGATACATGGCCCCATCCATCCTCCCCTCAATACGGTGCAGTCGTCCTGTCCCCTTTGCAGAAAAGCATCCCCAGAGAATGATGTTTCCACCTCCATACTTCACGGTTGGGATGGTGTTCTTGGGGTTGTACTCATCCTTCTTCTTCCTCCAAACACGGCGAGTGGAGTTTAGACCAAAAAGCTCTGTTTGTCTCATCAGACCACAAAGATCTTCTCCCATTCCTCCTCTGGATCATCCAGATGGTCATTGGCAAACTTCAGATGGGCCTGGACATGCGCTGGCTTGAGCAGGGGGACCTTGCGTGCGCTGCAGGATTTTAATCCATGACGGCGTAGTGTGTTACTAATGGTTTTCTTTGAGACTGTGGTCCCAGCTCTCTTCAGGTCATTGACCAGGTCCTGCCGTGTAGTTCTGGGCTGATCCCTCACCTTCCTCATGATCATTGATGCCCCACGAGGTGAGATCTTGCATGGAGTCCCAGACTGAGGGTGATTGACCGTCATCTTGAACTTCTTCCATTTCCTAATTATTGCGGCAAAAGTTGTTGCCTTCTCACCAAGCTGCTTGCCTATTGTCCTGTAGCCCATCCCAGCCTTGTGCAGGTCTACAATTTTATCCCTGATGTCCTTACACAGCTCTCTGGTCTTGGCCATTGTGGATAGGTTAGAGTCTTTGAGTGTGTGGACAGGTGTCTTATACAGGTAATGAGTTCAAACAGGTGCAGTTAATACAGGTAATGAGTGGAGAACAGGAGGGCTTCTTAAAGAAAAACTAACAGGTCTGTGAGAGCCGGAATTCTTACTGGTTGGTAGGTGATCAAATACTTATGTCATGCAATAAAATGCAAATTAATTACTTAAAAATCATACAATGTGATTTTCTGGATTTTTGTTTTAGATTCCGTCTCTCACAGTTGAAGTGTACCTATGATAAAAATTACAGACCTCTACATGCTTTGTAAGTAGGAAAACCTGCAAAATCGGCAGTGTATCAAATACTTGTTCTCCCCACTGTATATATAATGTGTGTATATATGTTTGTATATACAGTGATGGGGAAAAAAGTATTTGATCCCCTGCTGATTTTGTACGTTTGCCAACTGACAAATAAATGATCAGTCTAAAATTTTAATGGTAGGTTTATTTGAACAGTGACAGACAGAATAACAACAACAAAATCCAGAAAAACGCATGTCAAACATTTTATAAATTGGTTTGCATTTTAATGAGGGAAATAAGTATTTGAACCCTCTGCAAAACATGACTTAGTACTTGGTGGCAAAACCCTTGTTGGCAATCACAGAGGTCAGACGCTTCTTGTAGTTGGCCACCAGGTTTGCACACATCTCAGGAGGGATTTTGTCCCACTCCACTTTGCAGATCTTCTCCAAGTCATTAAGGTTTCGAGGCTGACGTTTGGCAACTTGAACCTTCAGCTCCCTCCACAGACTTTCTATGGGATTAAGGTCTGGAGACTGACTAGGCCACTCCAGAACCTTAATGTGCTTCTTCTTGAGCCACTCCTTTGTTGCCTTGGCCGTGTGTTTTGGGTCATTGTCATGCTGGAATATCAATCCACGACCCATTTTCAATGCCCTGGCTGAGGGAAGGAGGTTCTCACCCAAGATTTGATGGTACATGGCCCTGTCCATCGTCCCTTTGATGCAGTGAAGTTGTCCTGTCCCCTTAGCAGAAAAACACCCCCAAAGTATAATTGTTTCCACCTCCATGTTTGACGGTGGGGATGGTGTTCTTGGGGTCATAGGCAGCATTCCTCCTCCTCCAAACACGGCGAGTTGAGTTGATGCCAAAGAGCTCCATTTTGGTCTCATCTGACCACAACACTTTCACCCAGTTCTCCACTGAATCATTCAGATGTTCATTGGCAAACTTCAGACGGGCATGTATATGTGCTTTTTTGAGCAGGGGGACCTTGCGGGCGCTGCAGGATTTCAGTCCTTCACGGCGTAGTGTGTTACCAATTGTTTTCTTGGTGACTATGGTCCCAGCTGCCTTGAGATCATTGACAAGATACTCCCATGTAGTTCTGGGCTGATTCCTCACCGTTCTCATGATCATTGCAGCTCCACGAGGTGAGATCTTGCATGGAGCCCCAGGCCGAGGGAGATTGACAGTTATTTTGTGTTTCTTCCAAATCGCAAATAATCGCACCGACTGTTGTCACCTTCTCACCAAGCTGCTTGGCGATGGTCTTGTAGCCCATTCCAGCCTTGTGTAGGTCTACAATCTTGTCCCTGACATCCTTGGAGAGCTCGTTGGTCTTGGCCATGGTGGAGAGTTTGGAATCTGATTGATTGCTTCTGTGGACAGGTGTCTTTTATACAGGTAACAAGCTGAGATTAGGAGCACTCCCTTTAAGAGTGTGCTCCTAATCTCAGCTCGTTACCTGTATAAAACACACCTGGGAGCCAGAAATCTTTCTGATTGAGAGGGGGTCAAATACTTATTTCCCTCATTAAAATGCAAATCTATTGATAACATTTTTGACATGCGTTTTTCTGGATTTTTTTGTTGTTATTCTGTCTCTCACTGTTCAAATAAACGTACCATTAAAATTAGACTGATCATGTCTTTGTCAGTGGGCAAACGTACAAAATCAGCAGGGGATCAAATACTTTTTCCCTCACTGTGTGAGTGTGTGTACAGTCGTGGTCAAAAGTTTTGAGAATAACACACATACTAATTTTCACAAAGTCTGCTGCCTCAGTTTTGAAGATGGCAATTTGCATATACTTGTGGTCCTCTGTAGCTCAGCTGGTAGAGCACGGCGCTTGTAACGCCAAGGTAGTGGGTTCAATCCCCGGGACCACCCATACACAAAAAAATGTATGCACGCATGACTAAGTCGCTTTGGATAAAAGCATCTGCTAAATGGCATATTATTATTATTTTACTCCAGAATGTCATGAAGAGTGATTAGATTAATTGCAAAGTCCCTCTTTGCCATGAAGATGAACTTAATCCCCAAAAAACATTTCAACTGCATTTCAGCCCTGCCACAAAAGGACCAGCTGCCATCATGTCAGTGATTCTCTCGTTAACACAGGTGAGAGTGTTGACGAGGACAAGGCTGGAGATCACTCTGTCATGCTGATTGAGTTAGAATAACAGACTGGAAGCTTTAAAAGGAGGGTGGTGCTTGAAATCATTGCTCTGTTAACCATGGTTACCTGCAAGGAAACACGTGCCGTCATCATTGCTTTGCACAAAAAGGGCTTCACAGGCAAGGATATTGCTGCTAGTAAGATTGCACCTAAATCAACCATTTATCGGATCATCAAGAACTTCAAGGAGAGAGGTTCAATTGTTGTGAAGAAGGAGTCAGGGTGCCCAAGAAAGTCCAGCAAGTGCCAGGACCGTCTCCTAAAGTTGATTCAGCTGCGGGATCGGGGCACCACCAGTGCAGAACTTGCTCAGGAATGGCAGCAGGCAGGTGTGAGTGCATCTGCATGCACAGTGAGGCAAAGACTTTTGGAGGATGGCCTGGTGTCAAGAAGGGCAGCAAAGAAGCCACTTCTCTCCAGGAAAAACATCAGGGACAGACTGATATTCTGCAAAAGGTACAGGGATTGGACTGCTGAGGACTGGGGTGAAGTCATTTTCTCTGATGAATCCCCTTTCCGATTGTTTGGGGCATCCGGAAAACACCTGGTCCGGAGAAGACAAGGTGAGCGCTACCATCAGTCCTGTGTCATGCCAACAGTAAAGCATCCTGAGACCATTCATGTGTGGGGTTGCTTCTCAGCCAAGGGAGTGGGCTCACTCACAATTTTGCCTAAGAACACAGCCATGAATAAAGAATGGTACCAACACATCCTCCGAGAGCAACTTCTCCCAACCATCCAAGAACAGTTTGGTGACGACCAATGCCTTTTCCAGCATAATGGAGCACCTTGCCATAAGGCAAAAGTGATAACTAAGTGGCTCTGGGAACAAAACATCGACACTTTGGGTCCATGGCCAGGAAACTCCCCAGACCTTAATTCCATTGAGAATTTGTGGTCGATCCTCAAGAGGCAGGTGGACAAACAAAAACCCACAAATTCTGACACTCCAAGCATTGATTATGCAAGAATGGGCTGCCATCAGTCAGGATGTGGCCCAGAAGTTAATTGACAGCGTGCCAGGGCGGATTGCAGAGGTCTTGAAAAAGAAGGGTCAACACTGCAAATATTGACTCTTTGCATAAACTTAATGTAATTGTCAATAAAAGCCTTTGACACTTATGGAATGCTTGTAATTATACTTCAGTATACCATAGTAACATCTGAGAAAAATATCTCATAACACTGAAGCAGCGAACTTTGTGAAGACAAATCCTTTTGACCACGACTGTATATTCACACACACACAGTACCAGTCAAAAGTTGTCACACCTACTCATTCAAGGTTGTTAAAAAAATAAAAAAAATACTTTCTACATTGTAGAAGAATAGTGAAGACATCAAAAATATGAAATAACACATATGGAATCATGTCGTAACCAAAAAAGTGTTAAACAACTCAAAATTATATTTTATTTGAGATTATTCAAATAGCCACCATTTGCCTTGATGACAGCTTTGCAAACTCTTGGCATTCTCTCAACCAGCTTCATGAGGTAGTTACCTGGAATGCATTTCAATTAACAGGTGTGCCTTCTTAAAAGTTTAATTTGTGGAATTTGTTTTCTTAATGCGTTTGAGCCAATCAGTTGTGTTGTGACAAGGTATGGGTGGTATACAGAAGATAGCCCTGTTTGGTAAAATACCAAGTCCATATTATGGCAAGAACAGCTCAAATAAGCAAATAGAAACGACAGTCCCATCATTACTTTAAGACATGAAAGTCAGTAAATCCGGAAAACTTCAAGAACTTTGAGCGTTTCTTCAAGTGCAGTCGCAAAAACCATCAAGCGCTATGATTCAACTGGCTCTCATGAGGACCGGCAAGGAAAGGAAGACCCAGAGTTATCTCTGCTGCAGAGGTTCATTTCGAGTTACCAGCCTCAGATTGCAGCCCAAATAAATGCTTCACAGAGTTCAAGTAACAGACATCTCAACATCAACTGTTCAGAGGAGACTGCTTGAATCAGTTCTTCATGGTCGAATTGCTGCAAAGAAACCACTACTAAAGGACACCAATAATAAGAAGAGACCTGCTTGGGCCAAGAAACACAAGCAATGGACATTACACCAGTGGAAATGTGTCCTTTGGTCTGATGAGTCCAAATTTGAGATTTTTTGTTCCAACCGCCGTGTCTTTGTGAGACGCAGAGTAGGTGAACGGATGAGCTCTGCATGTGTGGTTCCCACCGTGAAGCATGGAGGAGGTGGTGTGATGGTGCGGGGGTGCTTTGCTGGTGACACTGTCTGTGATGTATTTAGAATTCAAGGTACACTTAAACAGCATGGCTACCACAGCATTCTGCAGCGATACGCCATCCCATCTAGTTTGCACTTAGTCCCACTATCATTTGTTTTCAACAGGACAATGACCCAACACACCTCCAGGCTGTGTAAGGGCTATTTTACCAAGAAGGAAAGTGATTGAGTGCTGCATCAGAGACCTGGCCTCCACAATGACCCGACCTCAACCCAATTGATATGGTTTGGGATGAGTTGGACCGCAGAGTGAAGGAAAAGCAGCCAACAAGTGCTCAGCATATGTGGGAACTCCTTCAATACTGTTGGAAAAGCATTCCAGAAGCTGGTTGAGAGAATGCCAAGAGTGCAAAGCTGTCAAAGGCAAAGGGTGGCTACTTTGAAGAATCTCATAAAGTGGTCCTCTGTAGCTCAGCTGGTAGAGCACGGCGCTTGTAATGCCAAGGTAGTGGGTTCGATCCCCGGGACCACCCATACACAAAAATGTATGCACGCATGACTAAGTCGCTTTGGATAAAAGCGTCTGCTAAATGGCATATTATTATTTATTTTGATTTGTTTTAACACTTTTTGTTTACTACATGATTCCATATGTGTTATTTCATAGTTTTGATGTCTTCACTATTATTATACAATGTAGAAAATAGTAAAAATAAAGAAACCCTTAAATGAGTAGGTGTCCAAACTTTTGACTGGTGTGTCTATGTATGTGTGTGTGTGTGTATGTGTATATATATATATATATATATATATATCACACTGAATGTACAAAACATTAGGAAAACCTGCTCTTTCATGACAGACTGACCAGGTGAAAGGTATGATCCTTTTGATGTCACCTGTAAATCCACTTCAACCAGTGTAGATGAATTGGAGGAGACTGGTTAAAGAAGGATATTTAAGCCTTGAGACATGGATTGTGTATTAGTGCCATTCAGAGGGTGAATGGGCAAGACAAAAGATTTAAGTGCCTTTGAACGGGGTATGATAGTAGGTTTCGTGCACACTGGTTTGAGTGTCAAGAACTGCAACACAGCTGGGTTTTTCATGCTCAACAGTTTCCCGTGTATTGTCACGAACCGGCTCAAGTTCGTAACAAAAGGGAGACACGTGGAGACAAGGAGTACTCAAAGTATATATTTATTAATTAAAGTAAACTAAATCAAATAACAATGGTGTGTGTAATCAGTAATCAGTAGTGTACGTGAGTGTTTGCATGCATAAATGTAATATGGAAAAGTGTTGAAAAGTGCCAAAACAAACAACCCAAAAAGGCCTCAAAAATATCACAAACAAGATCAAAGTAACTGCCTGGAGAGAGTCTCTCTAATGAATGTGGAAGAGGTCCATTTATCCTGGGACACACCCGGCCCAGGTGTTTCCCATGTAGCTGACGACCCTCCCAACTCCGCCCACCGGCATCCTAACAAGGAAACAAGAACAAAGAGAGAATACGGCAGACAGAGTGGGAGGGTCGTCACACCCCCCCCCCATAAGACCGGGGACCAACAAGGACCCCGGACCAACGTACCAGCCCCTGCGTCCCAAACCGACAAATTGTACATGTTCACACCTCCACTTGCCCCACCCATCATCCTCCTCTCCAGACCTCAGCAACCTTTACACAGGAAGCAACCTTTAAGAGGAAAGAAGAACACAAGACTAGGAGGGGACAAACAGGAAAGATAGAACATGACAAAATCAAACAATGGTCGGTCACATCAATATTCATGAACAGGGCGCACGTCACCCTGCCCAACCACCTTTCCAAGGTATACAACAGTCGCCTGAGCAAACTCACATTCAGCCAAATTCATCGTGAGGCGACCCGCAGCCAGACGTCCGAACAAGGCCTGAATACGGGACAGATGCTCCTCCCAAGCATCTGCATATATCACTACATCGTCCAGATAAACAGCGCAACCGGCCAGACCAGAGACAACCCTGTTCATAAATCGCTGAAAAGTGGCAGGCGCATTACGCAGTCCGAAACTCATAACCGAATACGAGTACAGACCAAAAGGTGTAATAAAGGCAGAGATTTCACGTGCCCTACTCATCAGTGGCACCTGCCAATACCCCTTTAACAGGTCAAATTTGCTCACAAACGTAGCTGCGCCCGACTTGACCAACGCAGTCCTCCATCCGAGGAAGAGGAAATGAATCCGGCCCAGTGACATCGTTTACCTTACGGTAGTCCGTACAAAATCTATTTGTTCCATCCGATTTACTGCCCAAGATACAGGGAGAAGCCCAACTGGAGAAAGAAGGATCTGCTATTTTACTCTCCAGCATGTACCTGACCTCAGCATCCAGACAACGCAGTTTCTCTGAAGAAACTCTATAGAACCGTTGACGAATGGGGTCAGCATCTCCAATGTCAATATCATGTTCTATTAAGTTTGTACGTGTAGGTGTATCCGAAACCAACCCTGGAAATCTCCGAATCAAACCAACCCTCTCTTTCCGCTCATCAACAGGTAGATGAGTAAGAAGGCTATCTACAATCTCCAGTGTCTCTGAATTTTTCAATCTACCCTGCAGTATGCAATCGTCAGGACCAGAAACATCCTCCTGCTCCTGCACAGACCTAGCATGACCAGAACTCAGGGAATAAACAATATCAGCCAAAAGAACAGCCTTACCGTCCTCTGTAGACTCCCCCTGTTCAGTCTCAGAGGAACGTGCATAATAGGGTTTTAACAAATTTACATGGCACAGTTGGTGTGCTTTCCTCCGTTCTGGAGTGGCAACTAGATAATTTTGCTCAGTGTACTGGCGCACCACTGTATATGAACCTTGAAACTTGGCTTGAAAAGGAGAACCAACCATTGGCAGCAGAGCCAGAACCTGATCACCTGGACTAAAGTGATGAGGCTCAGCTCGGCGATCATATATGCTCTTCATCCTGTCCTGTGAAGATGATAGCTCCTCTTTAGCCATTTCACCAGCGGCATACAAGCGTCGCCGAAAATCACCCACATATGATAACAGGGACTGAGGAGGCTCGGGAGACTTCCAGTCATCCTGGAGAACAGATAAAAGCCCACGCACCCGATGTCCAAACACTAGGTCATTTGGGCTAAAACCCGTGCTCTCCTGTGAAACCTCCCCTAGCAGCTAACAGTAACCAAGGCAACCCCTCCTCCCAATCCTTATCCATCTCAGTACAATAAGCTCTCAACAAAGACTTAAGTGTTTGATGGAAACGTTCCAGTGCTCCTTGACTTTGGGCATGATAAGCGCTAGACAAGTTGTGTTTAATATGGAGTTGTTGGAGAACCTGTCCAAAGAGATTAGAGGTGAAATTAGATCCTTGATCACTTTGAATGACCTTAGGGATTCCAAACAGTGAGAAAAACTGAGTCAAAGCTTTTAACACAGCCTTAGTCGTGATAGACCGGAGAGGGTAGGCAACAGGAAACCTAGTGGTCTGACACATCACAGTCAACAAATAATTACTACCCTTTCTAGAACGAGGCAGAGGACCAACACAGTCAATAATCAAATACTCAAAAGGTTTACTGAGTACAGGAATAGGGAACAGTGGTACCGGCTTAATAGCTTGATTAGGTTTACCAGTTAATTGACAGGTGTGACAAGTTTTGATGAAATCAGAAACATCCCTCTTTAATCTTGGCCAAAAAAAATGTCGTAATATGCGATTGTAGGTTTTTCTCACACCCATATGCCCAGCAACGTCGTTGTGAGAAGTTGTCAGCACCAACTCACGAAGCCTAACTGGTACCACAACCTGACTAATCGCCTCCCCCAGAAAACAACTACCATGAGACATCCACTTCCTCATCAGGACCTCCTCTTGGAGAAAATAGCCCTGTGCGACATCTCCCAACTGTTCCACAGACACAATTTGGTCCCGCAACTCTTCTAATGTAGGGTCAGCCCGTTGCGCCTCGATTAAATCGGAGCGGGATACGGATAACGGGATAACAGGGAAAACAGTAACAGACTTCTTTATGGTATTCTCGTTAGCCAGTTCCGTGACCAAGTCATCAGGGATCATAGAACGCGTCACTGCACACGCAGAAAACACCTCTGGGAAATTCTGCGCACTCTCATCAGGAATCCCTACAATTGAAGGCTTAGTAGAAACCGCTAAAGATGGAAACACGATAGGCCACACACGCTCCCCAGCCAAGTTATTTCCAAGGATCATGTCAACACCCTCAATAGGCAATGAAGGACGCACCCCCACAACAACCTCACCTTTCACCAGTCCACAATCCAACATCAGTTTATGCAATGGAACTGACAGAGTGTTCAAACCTATTCCCCTAATTAGAACACTATTCCCCGAATCAGTCTCCGCAGAGAAGGGTAACACAGATTCCAACACAAATGATTCAGAGGCACCTGTATCTCTTAGGATCTTTACTGGCACTAGGTTCTTACTTCCTACCATAGACACAAAACCCTCCGTAACAAAAGGTAAATACTGGGATCAATATAGCCCTTCACATGGCTCTGGGCATGAGACAATGCGTCAGGAGTGAACTGATGTGGAACAGGCGCTGCTAACGCTATAGGCCTCGATTTACCATAAGCACCTGTACTGAATTTACCCCCTAGACCTAAGAATCGGACATTCATTTTTCCAATGACCTAATTCTCGACAGTAGTGACACTCTTGACCAAAGTCAGTTTTACCACGGGTATCAGGCTCAACCCCAGTTGAATGAAACTCTGCCCGGGAACCGAAGTATCTCGGCGAGCGAGGCCCAAATCTCTGCAAACACCCCCACTCACTCCGAATACGGGGTTCTGCAAAAAAATTTGTGTGAGTCAACACATACTCATCTGCCAAAACCGCAGCTTCAGCGACAGTCTTTATTTTTCGTTCGTTAATGTACGTCGCTATACGATCAGGGATTGTGTCCTTAAATTGTTCTAACATAATCAGATCACACAGCCCTTGGAAAGTCATAACTGCAGAGGCGGAACACCAGCGATTGAACTGTGAAGATAATATTCGCGCAAACTCAACATGAGTCTGCTGATCATCCCTTTTTAAAGTTCTAAATCGTTGGCGGTAAGCCTCAGGGACCAATTCATAACTCTGTAACACAGCCGTTTTAACCTTCTCATAACTAACACTGTCTGCTACACTAAGAGCTGAATATGCTTCTTGCGCTTTACCAGTCAGCACACACTGCAACATCAAAGTGCGATCAGAATCAGGCCAACTCCTAGCGTCAGCAACACGCTCAAACAACGAAAAGAATGTCTCCGGGTCCTTTTCATTAAACTGGGGCAACAACCGTAAATTCCCAACAATATCAAATGTGTCTGGACTACGACCAAAAGAGGAACGACCCCTAGGTAACTCTGGATCCCCTTCCCAGAGCAAACTCTCCCCTGAGAGCTTTCCTTCCCTAACCAACTCTAGTCGCTCTTGTTGCAGCTTGATTTTAGCACGCTCCATATCCTGTTTAAATTCCAATTCCCTTTCATATTTTACACGATCATGCTCCATTTTAGCTCTTTGTCCATTTCGTTCATGCTCCATTTTAGCTTGTTCATGCTCCATTTTAGCTTGTTCATGCTCCATTTTAGCTCTTTGTCCATTTTGTTCATGCTCTAGCTGTAACAGAAGCAGTTCTTTCTGCTGTTCAAAAAGAAGACCACTATGACTAACCGATGGAGCGGTCATTGTAACATATCGGGAGACAACGTGTCCTCAGCAGAGGCTGCCCCAGTGGTAACATCCAGAATACCACTCTCCATCAAATTGGCCTTCAATATTAACCTAATAGAATTTTTTAGACGTTTATCACTAATTTCAACCTTGTAGTGTTCAGCAACCTTCAACAGCTGTTCTTTAGTACATAATTCTAACAGTTCTTCTGATGGAAAGCGAATGAACTCCGTCTACATTAGACGCCATAATCAGGGGAAAAAAATTAAATATATATATATCATAATAATCTTTCTCAACCCCTCTGCTGAGCACACCAGACACAAGAGAAATACAATCACACCGAGCACCACAGAAAAGAGCTGGGATATGGAGCTTCCCCAAAACCTACAATAACTCAACCCTAGTCTTCGTGCAGATTTGCGGTGGGTAATTACGCACTGTAGCCCGCTGGCAAGGAATTAAACCCCCCAGCACGCTGGTAGATTTCCCCAAGCCACGGATGTGCCCCCGAGACAACTGCTCAGTCCACTGACACCACACAAAAATAACAAACATTTAACCATGCCCAACGTATCCCAAAACAAAACACGTCACTAAGCCTATCAGGGGAAAAAAGCTATAGCTCCGGGTAGCAAATGTCACTACCCTACCCAATCTCCCACTGAGGTACACAGCCGATTGTACTCACCTCAGCCCGATGTCCCAACAGCGAGTAGAGCAAGAGTTTCCAGGCTGGGCAGGGACTGGAAACTAACCAATGTACTCTCTCCAACGCAGTACAAAACCCAAAGGCAACCAATACTGCCCTATCAAACTCAAACAAACTAACAAAATTTACAAAGAAAAACCCTACAGAATTGGACATTAACTCCACGTTCTCCCAAACACAACCAGTTCAAAATCCCAGACGAGGCCCCCACTTGTCACGAACCGGCTCAAGTTCGTAACAAAAGGGAGACACGTGGAGACAAGGAGTACTCAAAGTATATATTTATTAATTAAAGTAAACTAAATCAAATAACAATGGTGTGTGTAATCAGTAATCAGTAGTGTACGTGAGTGTTTGCATGCATAAATGTAATATGGAAAAGTGTTGAAAAGTGCCAAAACAAACAACCCAAAAAGGCCTCAAAAATATCACAAACAAGATCAAAGTAACTGCCTGGAGAGAGTCTCTCTAATGAATGTGGAAGAGGTCCATTTATCCTGGGACACACCCGGCCCAGGTGTTTCCCATGTAGCTGACGACCCTCCCAACTCCGCCCACCGGCATCCTAACAAGGAAACAAGAACAAAGAGAGAATACGGCAGACAGAGTGGGAGGGTCGTCACAGTATCAAGAATGGTCCACCACCCAAAGGACATCCAGCCAACTTGACAACTGTGGGAAGCATTGGAGTCAACATGGGCCACTATCCTTGTGGACCGCTTTTGACACCTTGTAGATTCCATGCCCCAACGTATTGACGCTGTTCTGAGGGCAAAAGGGGGGAGGTGCAACTCCATATTAGGAAGGTGTTCTTAATGTTTTGTACACTCAGTGTATCGTATTTGGTATGGCGGCAATAATTTGACAGCGGCGGTGAGCCACTGCTAAATTAATACAGGGATAACACTGAATACCCAAGAGGCTTTCACACTGGTATAGTATACTGTGTGGACTGGTGTATTACACTGTATCATATACCTTAGGCACTTTTATTTTGGCATATTGTGTATAGCCTGACATACTTGCACCACAGTATCCGCTTGAGTGTACTGTTTGTGTTTTATTCTTTGAAGTATTAACACATGCACTAATCAAATGTATCGTCTATCATCTTCTCTTCTTCCTCCAGAAAAACTGATGGTGTGCATCACCCAGAGTGAGCTGCCCCTGCCCTACCACTGCTACTGAGGAGAGAACACTAGAGACCCACAGACTTGCTCTCTCTCATCCCCCTCTTTCTCTCCTTCCATCACAAGACTGTGGTTTTGAAGATGAGGGTTGGCATCCAAAGAAAGCAGTTGTTGCAATCAGAGGGTGAAATCTAACACACACTGAGACACACACGGATCATAGTAGCATCAGAAATATATTCTCATTTACATTTTATTGATATTCCCTTTTTCAAGGCAATCATCTTTGTTTGACAATCATTGTTTATTTCTGTTTCTATGGTTACTTACATCCAACATTTGGCTCAATGAGCGTTCCTTGTCGTTCGTTAGATTCATCTTCCTCATACGCATCCATTTTTAAAAATTTTGTTTTGTCATTGTCGTGAATCAGATTGCTGCCATCACCTACATCCTGAGAAGAATTTATTTTTAAATATCTGTAGGGTATGTATATAAAAAGAGGACATGTTTGATTGGGGGAGGGAGGTGTCTGCCTTTTTTAAGGTTGATTTTAATTTAAATAGTGCCCAGATTGGGATTTGTGAGTGGAAAGGTCATGAGTGGCTGGTGGACCAATGGGGCTCGGCCCTCATAGATTCAGAATGTTTGTATAGGAGTTATTTTAATCTAGTTATCTTCGTCTGGTTGGTTTTGGGTTAGTTGGGAGAGAGTTTGAGGCCGGTGTGTGAGTGTCATACAGGAGATCTGTGTGTGAGCTTTGTTAACGAACAAAACCCATATGACCCTGTTTATTTGAAAGGATTTCATTTTGTGCTTTGTTTTTCTACTCCTGTGGCAAATATAATTTATTTTATTTGTCTGTTCTTTTCAATTGTGGCTTTTACAAATGTACCAACTGCGTCTTATGTTGTCGAGTGATACCCATTTTTTTTTTTTACCTGTCTGTTTCCCCTAATGTAAAGATATGACCGTTAGACTGCTGTGTCTTACCCTCCTGAAATGTGGTTAACTATGGCTGTGTGATCTCCTACATCTATGTGAGTGTGGAATTTGCTTCTGCTGTGCAGGTAGCTGGAATACTACAGTTCACACACTGTTAAAAAGCACCACAACTGTTAGTCATACATTGCTCATACACTAGATAACATTCCAACACTAAACTACAACACTAGGAACGCATTCCCCACACTACTATACAGAACCCCACTATAGACCTGGGGCTTATTCACTAGGATGGGTTGTTACGGTGGCTGATAGAAATGTATTGCATAGAACTCACAAGATTCTTTATTTTGCATGTTAGACATTATTAGTGTCTGTTTTAATAAAATACACTATCTGCATTGCTCTGAACCCCTTACACCACTAATCACACTATAGTTCAGTCAGTACTTACTGTTACACCAGACCGAGCAATGTGCTGCTCATATGGACCCATTGCAATGGCATTGGTTGAAAAGGAGAACGGGGTTGGTCTTCTCTATAAATGACACTTGTTATGTATTGCAAGAATTGGTTTCCTCAAAGGTGACTCGGGTGTAGACAGAGGGACCAGACTATAGACTAAGGCGAAACACTAAAAGCACATTTTGGTATATAAGATCTATTTGTTTTTTCTTCTTTGTACTTTGACTTTTTAATTTTGTGTCTGTGTTTTTTAATATTGTTTTCTGATTTGGGAATGGTTGTTGGGAGTGGTGGGTGAAGCATATGCAAACTGTTATACTTTTTATTCTGCTTTTACCACTTTCTTTGAATGGCAAGAGACCAATCGTTGTGTTTTGTCATTTCCACATGCATCGTTTAACGTTAGCATTATTGCCTATTCATGTACAATTATGATGAACATGTCATACCTGCCTTGGCTCTGAAAAGTTCTTTTTTTCAGTAAGAATATGTAACTGGCAATACTGTTTTATAAAATAAAGATTGTTTCTCAGACAAGATTTGATGTTAAGATTTATGTGCGACAGCTGGAGATGTGTACTTGGGGATAAACACATCTAATTAAAGGGGTACTGCTTAGTTCGTCTGGGTAACCAGACTCCCTCTCTCTTCAAACACACATTCACACCTTAATATACATGAAGCTTTGAGCGGTCTGCTCAGTCTTGTGCCCCACTCACAGTTAAAGTATGCATCTACTACATTTGAGATGCCTAAAAGGTGTGTTTATAGCCCTCTGAATTTGCTTTTGAGTCCACACCTTTGCCAGTAAGTCATAGACATTGCTATTGCGTGGACTCTGAAGGAAGGTTAAGTGTTCTAACAGGCTAACGTGACCCTGGGGAACATTTTGACCACAGATGAAATTTGAGTGTGAATGTGCTCAGCCTTTGACTCGTGTCTCACCCTGTGAGAAGATACCAGGGTGGGTGTGACCGATGAACATGAGTGCTTTAAAGTATGTCAATGTCCCCTTGTAAACCCTTATCAGTATTTCTGCCATCTCTTTGCCTTATAGCTTATGCAATTAAACTACAGCTGTAGGATGGATCACAAGGCCTCTTGAGTGGGTGTGTATGAGTGCACTGGCAGACTTACCATTAGGCGGAAGAGGCAATTGCCTCAGACCTCAAATCAACGGGCCTCATGAGCTGGGCATTTAAAAAAATTATGAATAATTTATCAGCTCGAGGCATAACAAATACATTCTCAATCTGTTTTAAGTTAGATAATTTTTTGCATGGACTGCGTCTCAATCCAACGTCGGCCTTCTGCATCTGCGGTGGAAGGTGGCAGAGCTACAGCAATGTTTGTCAGACCAGGAGACATCACAAAAATCTGTCTTTTCACGAAAACGTCTGTAGAGTCTGAACAGTTTGTCCTATAAATTGAGACTCACAAACACTATGGTGTTCTCCGTTTTGCTCTACGACCCCCACAAGTGTCACAGGACTCGTCTGAAGGTAACCCGGTACCGGGCTGAAAAATGAATGGAAGTGTATAGGGCATTTCCCCGAAAGGTATACAAGTAATTCCACTGTAAAACTTTGTTTTTCTTTTTCTGAGCTTATATCTCTCATATGTTTTGAAGTGTCTGTCCTATATTTTTGATCAAATTGACTAGCAGTAAGGCCAAATTCAATGTTTTATCAAATATTCTTTGTATATACCTACAAGGGTCCTAAAATTCCTCTGCCCGTGGCCTCCAAATCACTAAGTCTGCCCCTGTATGGGTGTATGAGAGAGAATAAGTAAGTGTTAGTGTGTGTATGGTATGCATCCAGCCTATGTCTCTCTCCCTAAACTTGAGGGCACCTAATACAGCAGATTCTCTCTCCTTCCTCCCCGTTGCACGCGCTCTCTCTCATGTCACTTGGTACTACATCTATTTAAAGATACCACTCTCCTTCATTTGCTCTCTCAATCATGCGCAGTGTCATGTTTCTCAAGAATCCACACAGCAGGGCAGGAGAAGGAAAACTAAAGAACAGATTGAGAAAGAGGGAACACCACCTGCTCCAGATGGCATGTTAGTGAGGATTTAAACATGTTGACCCCAGACCCATGAAGATTCAAGTCTTCAGGTTAAACTTGGAGCAGAGGGCATAACTCTACCAGCCATGGACTATTGACAAGAACTGGAGGTAACTAGTGTCTGTGTGAGAGAGCAACAGCTACTGCGCACAGGAAGTGTCTAGTGCACGAGATTAGTGACAGGAGACTGGAACTACAGAAGTACAGAATGTTCTTTGCATTTATTTTTTTCCATGGATTATTAGCCTAACTGGAGACAGCACAGGCTATAAAATAACTAAGTGAAAAAGTTTTGCATCACTGTTCATTCTACTACTCCAGTATGGATCACCTCTCTCCCCAGTCTTCCAACACGCGGGATGGTTCTCCCACCACGTTCCCAGACTCGTCTCGCCGCACCTCTCACACTGGTAACCAAGGTGGGTTGGGATCGTTGGTATATGAGGTGGGGGTCGTGTGGGCTCACCTGCGGCCGCTCATACCGTTCTTTCTGATCAGTGCAATGGTCGTGGCAATCATCTACCTAATCCAGCACATTATCTACTCTGGGCCATTCACCGATCCACTCTTCTTTGAGAAATTTGAGGAACGTTGGCCTAGGCCCAACCCGCACAAGGATCCTGTACCTTCAACCCCAGTCCCTTTCACTGACCCTTTGGAATACAGAGGGAATGGAACCCTTTGAACTTGAGTCGTGAAATTCGGATGAATTCTGCCTGTGCCATTGGATTCTATTTGAAGGTGGATCAAAGGTTTTTATAATCTCCCTGTGGAATTTGGGGTGAAGTTCTTAATCAAATCATGATTAGATCTGCACGTGACTCCCAGAGGGTTCTGTCTTTGACTCAAAATGGTGTCCCTATGTCTGTTCTATTCAACAGCCCGTTGGGCTATGTATATATAATGTGCAGATTATGAGAACCTGGAGTCTGGACCATTACTAGGCTATAATTAGACTACAATGCTCTAATGTCTTAATCTAGATTTATTAGCCCTGTATAACTGCCTGTCAGTGACAGTGGATTTATTTAACGATTTAAATTCCAGTAGGTCTGGCCTAGATCTACACAGTTAATTGTTTTAGATTAATACAATATCGTAATTAGGGAGAAAAATGCAAATTGATGGAGAATAAAGTTTTGGTTTTAAAAAATGTAAGTCTGTACAGTTTACAGTCCAGTACATACTAAACAAATAGCAAATTTTCATAGACCATATGGATTTTCTCTACAGGTACACGCATGGCAACCCATTTAGTCGTGTTGCCAGGTCAAGCTATAATTTGTAGTGCAATGACCACTCAAAACCTGCCCAAAAGGCCTGAAAACTACCCCAATATTCACACATTTATCCAATATAATGACAATCTAAATACTTATGGTCAAATTGCTTCTCTGCATTTCTCCCTTTGTTATTGATTCATCACATTAAATGATTTAATCTGAACTATAGAAGTGACTGATAGTAAATGGTTAAGAGGTATGTTTTTTTTCAGAAACCCTTCTTGTGAAATGGTGTTAACACAATGTTAATCATTGTGAAATAGTGTTAATACAAGTAACATTGCTCTAAAATAATTGTATTCCTTTAAACTGAGTATAAAAACCTAAAAGCCCCAAGTTTGCTTTTTGGCTTCTTTTATTTCATAATAAATGTCAATTAATGTGTAGAGATAAGTACTCACCAAAACAGTAGTGCTAGTTTGGTAGTAGCCCTCCATCTAGAGGATGGGGTGATCCCCACACAAGTTGGTGCTGCTGCTGCTGCTGCCATATGTTGCTCTACAGAGTAGAGGGACAGAGATATAATGAGGGAATAGTTGGATAAACAGGGGGAATGAGACTTTGCATACAGATGACTGAAGGAAGTGTGTGTGTGTGTGTTTTCTGCTCACCCCCAAAGTGCTAGGTTAGGCCAACCAGGAGCCCCACTACCAGATTGAAGCCATTTCTTGGACTTTAGGGAACACTCAGCAACAGGGTTCCAGCCAGTGAGGGGCCAAAAGAGGTATATGCTGGTGATCCCCATGCAAGTTGGTGCTGCTGTTATTCACCATCACCACCTAACAGAGATGGAGAGTAGAGGAACAGACAGAGATATGAGGGATGGGTTAGAGAAACTGGGGGAATGAGACTTTACAGACAGATGACTGAAGGAAGTGTGTGTGTAGACTCAAAAATAACGTAAAAGTTACTCACCCTGCTTTTGTGTTTTTCCTGTGATTTGAGAGTTTCTTGCTGTGGTATCTTATCGCCACACACAGTAGCTTATTGGTTGTGATGTCAGTACTTTCAACAATAATCAATGAATATGACTCATTGCCAATGTCCTTTATTAGTTCCTCATGCACTGTAGGCCCTTTAACTGCATTTATGAGCGCTGTGCATTTTGTTCTGTGGATATTGATACCTTTCTTTGCAATGTCTTCAACAACACATCCCAGGTGATCTACAGTTGCAATGCTGGAGCGGCATGCAATATGTGCAGCCATCTGTAACGCTGATCGTTTAACTGTGTTATTCTCTCTTACGTGTGTAGTTCCATTAGAAAATGGAGCAGCATTTCTCTTGTGTTTCTCCGTTAGTGCATGAGAAATAAGATCGGCGTGGTGGGCTCGCATTTCTGATTTGCAATACATACAGTAAGATTTTCTGTCATCTCCAACGATGCTCTTAATCCATTCCAGTATACCCCGTTCTTTTTCACAGTCTTTGCAACATTTTCGGCCATATTTTGCCCATTTACCTGGCATTCTGACAGCAGAATCGTGTCTAGCCAGTAAACTAGCGTGTCAAATCGGCACGTTGCTCCCCTCTCTCTGACTTCAACGTTCAGGCCAATGTTAGCTAGGTAGCTACATACCCAGAGAGAAAGCACACTGTTCGATCCTCTCTCAGTTTCTCTCCCTTGCTGTGTTGGCTGTAATTATTGGTAGGATCAGGATACAAAGAACCAAGCAAATTATAATTTTGTGGGAGAAGTATGTAACTAGCTAGCTAGTGCTGCTGTTCATTGTTGAATCTCACATCACTTGTCATGATGTGCGCGCGTGCTGTTCTCCTGAGACTCGAGACTCCGCTGAGCTGTTGCTGCAGCCAGTGTTGCCAACTAATTTTCGGTGGAAGTTGCTAGAGGCAGGTCGATTTGTTGCTAAAAGTTTTTATTTATTTTTAAACACAACATGTTGAATTATTGAACAATTACATTTTATTTATTTTCTTATTAACTAGTAAACCTACACATTCTGAACAATTATCGTTTTAAACAGTGTATTGGTAGTTAGTTAACATGCTACCTAACTCATCAACAATTATAGGTACAAGCTAATAACAAGGTATATACGCTATCTTATTGAACAAGCAACTTAATTAAAATAATGATGTGTGCGCTAGGCATCTCTCTCCAGGTAGTTGTGCTGCTTGGCCTGCTGCTGCCTTTGCACGAGCTGAGCGCCTGCTGCTGACGTCACTCACAGAAAATCGTTTTTGTGTCATTTAGAGGGAAAATGCGTGCATTTTAGCGTTTGAGTCACTTTTCAAAAGTTGCTAAAAGTGCCAAATACATTTTTAAAAGTAGCTACATTTGTTGCTAGGTGCTGTTTGAAAAAAAAGTTTCCAGGGTAGTCTGAAAAGTTGCTAAATCTAGCAACAAAATTGCTAAATTGGCATCACTGGCTGCAGCAGAAGCGCTCTCTCAACAGTACCACACACATACCCCTCCCTCCGGCCCTTCCGATGACTGTATGAAGCTCCTTCCACTCAATCATTCTGCAACAGCCTCACAGTCAGTAGCAGGTCACAGTGAAATTAATAGATAATAAAACAAGAGAAATGCTATGGCGGCCGCTGCAAATTGGGCGTGACAAGGAGTCTAGCCTTCGGTCACTTAAGAGTTAAATACATAAAAAATATAAATACATTGTTTTAAACTTCTATGCACTTAGCATTATGGATGCTTTGAAATTTCATTTTCTTTCATTTGAGAAAAATGACATACCGAATGACTGGATAAAGGTGAGTAAAGTGATGCATGATTTTATTTCTGCCAGCTAACGTTAGCAGCTGTTGCAATATGTTGTCTTTTAAGTTACGTTTACTAGCTAGCTAATCACACGGTTAAACAAATACGTTATTTCTATCATGCTAATAGAGAATGCACTTCAACAAACTATTTTCACCACTTGAAATAATATCTATATACTCATTGCTTGAGTAGAGTGTTGGTAGCTGGTGCCCGTCGCACAACCAGCTAGCTTACGTTCTAATTTGGCTGTGATTATGTAACTAGTTAGCCAGCTATCTGTCAACTCACCGCAGGTGTCAGCAATGTCTGCGACGGTGTGCGACCAATTAAGTAGATTGCAATTCAGCTGACAATTAATGGGGTTAATATTTTCCCATAACAGATTGTGATTGTGGCCTAAATTTGTAATTTTATTAATTCATGTTTTAAGTTTAAACTCAGAGAAATGCTTTTTACAGCTGATTGGCCAATGTGTCATCTGATGTAGCCTAATTAACAGATTCAATTGAATAGGCCTATTGTAGTACATCATCCTTTCATCTCACAACCTATATTCCTCCCTTCTTCCATTCATCCTTCCATCGACTCCTCTCTCTCCCTCCCTCCGTCCTCTCTCTCTGTTAGTGGATGTGGGAATGTGGCGGTATCAGAGGCCAGGGTTCGAGGCCTTACTCCTGGCAGAGCTTCAGAGGCAGCAGAGGTGCAGACAGTTCTGTGACACGGTGCTCCGAGCACAGGGTATAGAGACACACACACACTTATAATGTAAACATGCACACCATCCGGCTCATCCATCCATCTCTCTCTCCCTCTACCAGGGGTGTCAGTACCGGCCCACAGTTGCATCCTATCCGCCCTAAGCCCCCAGCTGTCATGTGCCCTGTCCACCTTACCGGCACCTCCCTCTGGGCAGAGCCACCTACTGGATTTCCAGGCTTTTGGGGCCTGCAACCTGGTGAGGCTGGTGGGTCTGATGTACTCTAGGGAGATGGTGGGAGAGGGGGAGGCAGAGAGGCAGGAGGTGATCTCTGCTGCTACCAGGCTAGGGATCCAAGGACTGGTGGAGGTTGGAAAGAGGGATGACAAGAAAGAAAGGGAGGTGGAAGATGTGGTACAGCAGTCAAGGAGTATAGCGGGTCCAAGCTTGGCGGAGGAGAAGAGACGGATGGAATGGGTATCACAAAGGGACGTGGGGGTGCAAACGGACGCCCTGCAGAGCAGTGAAGCTCAGACAGAGAGAAAGATGGGAGGAGAAAGACGGAGGAGAGAGAAGAGAGGAGGAGAAGCTCTCACCATGAGGTTCAGAGAGAGGATGAAACCGACTCCATGTGAAAAAGACTCAGGGACTCAGGCCTGTGAGTTGAAGTGGAGTGAGACAGACACCGGTGACTCCAACGGTGGCTTTTCCACTGGGCCCATCTGTTCCACTGTGGACTCTGACCTCGTGACCTCACTCACTGGTTCAGCTGGGCCATTTTTTCACAGTGCGTCCCATGTTGATGATGTCATCCCTATCCAGGGAACAGAGGCCTCTGGTTTTGTTGTCCCTCTTCCCCTCTCCGTTCCGCTCCCCACTAATGTCCCCTACATTCCCCTGTCTCACCTGCTATACTGTCCCCCAACTGAGAATCACACCCCTAACAATCCCCATCCTACCATCTTCATGCCTTCTGGGGAATCTGCACCCATTTATTTCCTCCCCCAATCCCTCTCCTCCCTCATCCCTCTATCCATCTCGTCCGTGGCCCTGTCTGCGTCTGGCCGAGAGCATGTGAACGAGGGGCGCCAACCCTTCACCTCTGACCCACCCCAGACATGGGGGATGGGGCTACCAGAAGGAGGAGGACTTGGACCAGGGGGGAGGGAGAGGCAGAAGGGTTTGAGCGCTTCGAGGGAAACATCGCTGGATTCATCAGTTACTTCCTGGATCCCGCCCAACCACAGGAGGAGAACCTGAGAGGGAGGCGGGGCCGGAGGAGGCGGACGGGAGGATCCAAGAGGGGAGGAACTGAGAGGAGAGCCAGGAGCCCGAGAGGAGGTGGTGGTGGAGTGAGAGGAACAGTGAAGAAGAAGGGGTCTGAGGTTGAGCAGGCAGTGATGGAGGTGTCCCAGAGAACAAGACTGTGGAGTTGGGGGGTCCGAGCCTGCAGGATGGGGAGGGGTGGGGGCATGGTCGGCAGTAAACTCTACCTGAAGCCCAGGGAGCTGATGCAGCCAATCAAGATCCGTCTGAAGAGGCGAGGGCAGAGCAAGGACTGGGAGATCACTGGTGTGGAAGAGGAGAGCGGTGGAGCCTCGCGGCGGGGCAGAAAGAGAGGGAGGGGCCAACAGAATGTAGGGCAGCAGCTTGTCCCGGTGAGTGACATCTGTCTGCCTTCACATAGTCACGCACACCTCTGTCATGACATACAGTGAGCAGAGCATATGAGCAGAGTGGAGCGGTGAGAATCTCAGCTCCTCGCTCACGGAGCTGTTCACCCTTCCGCTCCCCCCGCTCAAAGCCACATCAGGCCAGTCCGCTTATTATCGCTCAGCGCTCAACGCAGTTTGCATCGCGCTCCACTCCAAATCGCCCCCGCTCACTCCAAAAAAGGAACAAAATCTGCATGTATTTCACTTTTAGCTTAAACCACAGCCTTACTTTATCTCCCCGAATTTGTTGCATACAGACTCATCTCGGATTATCCATTCTGTCTTGAAACGGGGATCTAACACTGACGCTAAAATGAGATGTTAATCCGTATAGTATATTCCATAGCGAATTGACACGTTGTTTGCCAATGTTTCTGCAAAAGCAGCGATGCCCATTGGAAGTGCAGCGTGAGTGTAATCGGTGAGCAGGGATTTGATTTCTGTGACAGCAGGGAGGATCATCCCCAGGTTCCCCAGCTCCTTCTGCATTTTGTCTGTGAGGTCTGCTAGTGGTGTCAGCACACTGACAAGGTGCGTCAGCTGCCGTACTTGATTCAGGGTGATGTTAGCAACATTAGACTTGAGTTTGTTTTACCATAACGGGTCTTTTTGGAACAACCGGATGAACGACTGAATCATCCACAGCTGGCTGCTCCATCGAATGGCGCAGGCATTTGTGGGGCGGACACCTAATTGGTCGGTTTCCTCTGTGCTCTTGCGTACACTTTTCACCAGGTGCCCGACTTTCACTAACAGCCTATTAATGTTGTCGTGCTTGTTAACGGGCGTTTTGATCGCCAGCTGAAGCATGTGAATGGGGCATCTCAGATGTAAATTTGACAAAGTAAAGTACTGATTTATCATAGTTTCTTGGGGGGTGTAGCCCGGTTGAGCTGCGCTGGCGAAGTGTTGCATCCCTTCGCGTTCTCCTTTACTCAGCGGTTCATAGTCCATGAAAATCATTTCAAAAAATGCTACATCCAGCTCTCTTTTTCTCTCCCTTGTTATGGTTGGGCCTTTGCGTTCAGTGAATAAACTTTTGAATTCCTCAACCCTTTTCTCTTGTTGCTGCTGCTGCTCCTCTCGCTCTATAAAATACAAATTCATGGACGACACAAATTAAATTAAACAGATGGATTCTGGGTCAGGCTTGAGCATGCTTCAGACTCGTGGTGTGAGCGAGCGAAATTGGAGCGGGACATAGGGCGACGCTCCGTCCTTTTAAAAATGCCGCTCTGCGCTCTGTTCAAAATCCATCCGCTCACGCTCCACGCTCGCTCCCGCTCCACTCCGCTCATATGCTCTGACAGTGAGGGAAAAAAGTATTTGATCCCCTGCTTATTTTGTACGTTTGCCCACTGACAAAGAAATGATCAGTCTATAATTTTAATGGTAGGTTTATTTGAACAGTGAGAGACAGAATAACAACAAAAAAATCCAGAAAAACGCATGTCAAAAATGTTATCAATATATTTGCATTTTAATGAGGGAAATAAGTATTTGACCCCCTCTCAATCAGAAAGATTTCTGGCTCCCAGGTGTCTTTTATACAGGTAACGAGCTGAGATTAGGAGCACACTCTTAAAGGAAGTGCTCCTAATCTTAGGTTGTTACCTGTATAAAAGACACCTGTCCACAGAAGCAATCAATTAATCCGATTCCAAACTCTCCATCATGGCCAAGACCGAAGAGCTCTCCAAGGATGTCAGGGACAAGATTGTAGACCTACACAAGGCTGGAATGGGCTACAAGACTATCGCGAAGCAGCTTGGTGAGAAGGTGACAACAGTTGGTGCGATTATTTGCAAATGGAAGAAACACAAAATAACTGTCAATCTCCCTCGGCCTGGGGCTCCATGCAAGATCTCACCTTGTGGAGTTGCATTGATCATGAGAACGGTGAGGAATCAGCCGAGAACTACACGGAAGTATCTTGTCAATGATCTCAAGTCAGCTGGGACCATAGTCACCAAAAAAACAATTGGTAACACACTATGCCGTGAAGGACTGAAATCCTGCAGCGCCCGCAAGGTCCCCCTGCTCACGAAAGCACATATACAGGCCCATCTGAAGTTTGCCAATGAACATCTGAATGATTCAGAGGAGAACTGGGTGAAAGTGTTGTGGTCAGATGAGACCAAAATGGCATCAACTCAACTCGCCGTGTTTGGAGGAGGAGGAATGCTGCCTATGACCCCAAGAACACCATCCCCACCGTCAAACATGGAGGTGGAAACATTACAACTTCACCGCATCAAAGGGACGATGGACGGCGCCATGTACCGTCAAATCTTGGGTGAGAACCTCCTTCCCTCAGCCAGGGCATTGAAAATGGGTCGTGGATGGGTATTCCAGCATGACAATGACCCAAAACACACGGCCAAGGCAACAAAGGAGTGGCTCAAGAAGAAGCACATTAAGGTCCTGGAGTGGCCTAGCCAGTCTCCATACCTTAATCCCATAGAACATCTGTGGAGGGAGCTGAAGGTTCGAGTTGCCAAACTTCAGCTTCGAAACCTTAATGACTTGGAGAAGATCTGCAAAGAGGAGTGGGACAAAATCCCTCCTGAGATGTGTGCAAACCTAGTGGCCAACTACAAGAAACGTCTGACCTCTGTGATTGCCAACAAGGGTTTTGCCACCAAGTACTAAGTCATGTTTTGCAGAGGGGTCAAATACTTATTTCCCTCATTAAAATGCAAATCAATTTATAACATTGTTGACATGCGTTTTTCTGGATTTTTTTGTTGTTCTGTCTCTCACTGTTCAAATAAACCTACCATTAAAATGATAGACTGATCATGTCTTTGTCAGTGGGCAAACGTACAAAATCAGCAGAGGATCAAATACTTTTTTCCCTCACTGTATGGATTTTATAACTATGTGTTTGTGCATTCTTCACTTGCCCATGCTGTAAAGTGTAATGATAGTATATTGTTTGGTAAGTTACATTTTGTTACAGTAAAGTCCTCTCCCTCAGGATGGCTTCCCAGTGAGGTCAGGTCAAGCCCCTCCCCTTCCCTGCCCTACCCATGCAACTCTACCAGGCTCTGACCTACGAAACATCATCACCATCCAACCCCCCAACTCCGTCCTCATCTCCCCGCCCCTCCCCTGCCCGTTACCTGGACCCTGCCCCAGCCCTCCTCCACACTGCCCCCCTCCCCCCTTTGGCCCCCCCTCCCCAGGAGGACTCTGCCGAGCAGTTTGACCCCCTGCTGGAGGACATCATGATGGGCCTAGACTTCGCCTGTGGTGGTCGCCAGGACGCCGGCAGGGGTGTTGCCGTAGCAGCTCCTAGCGCCATGGACACTGTTACTGAGATGACCGGTGCGGGTGACCGTTCTGGAAGTGCCAAGTCTTCCTCAGAAGTGGGGCCGCAGCAGAAGCATGCGGAGGGCGAGCTGAGGGACATCCTGGATCACTTCCTCAGGTCGTTTGAGCAGCAGGTGGCAGCATCCAACCCAGTGGCAGAGGGACAGGGAGAGGGGGCTCGGAGCACAGCCAGCCTCTCGGAGCCTTACACTGCCCTCAGGAACTATAGTGGAGCCCAGATGGTGACCAGCACAGCTGAACACAGAACTCCGAGCACTCAAGTCAGAGAAGAGCAGAGCTACACTCACACAGCCCATACACACACCTCTAACACTGGGCAGAGTAACACACACCTGGCCCAGGTAGAGCAGTGTAGCACAGTCACACACCCCGCACACACACACCTCCCTCTCAATCACACATCACCTCTTCTACACTCAACTCCTACTAACAGTGTCCAACCCACCTCAGCTCTACCTCCTACCAGTTTGCCACCCAGCCCAGGGGAAGAGGGGAGGGTGATGACCAGAAGACAGTTGCGAGGCGAGATCAACATCCAACCTATAGTCAATCAGGTCGCTGATGCGTTGCCAGGTGTGTGTGCACAAACAAACAAGATTCCATGCCAGCCTGCAGTGTGTGTTGTCAGAATGGAGAAGACTGTGTTACCAGGGGCGGAGTCTCTCACAGGGAAATGCCCACCCCCAGTCAACCGCCCAATCAGGTCGGCTGAGAAGATCAAATCTCAGGTGAGTGACTTTCCTCAACATTTGCTGTTATGAAACATCTACTACTATTTACTCAGTATACTTTATTCATTCTTCAGTCAGTTGTTAGCAGTGTATAATTTGTATAGAGGTGTTATGGCTGAGTGATCTAATTATAGTCAGTGTTGTTGTCATCTCTCAGACCAAGGCCCGGTCAGCAGCAGAGTCTGACACTACCCAGAAATCCCCACCCCTACCCAATCCCCCAATCAGCCCATTCAGAACCCCTGAGAAGCTCAGAGGTCAGAGTGCCCAGCCAATCAGACAGAGCGAGGAGGGTGTGAGGGGAGTGTCCGGGGCAGTGGCTATTGTGAAGAGAGGGAGAGGCAGACCACCCAGAAAGAGGAGAAAAGTCATTGGTGTGTGTGCAAAGGTTACATCTGCTCCAGTTCCACCTGAACAGAACCACCTCAATGCAGAACAGACCAGCCTCCCTGCAGAACAGCCCAGCCGAGAGGGAGAACAGACCAGCCGAGAGGGAGAACAGACCAGCCGAGAGGGGGAACAGACCAGCCTCCCTGCAGAACAGCCCAGCCGAGAAGGAGAACAGACCAACCTCCCTGCAGAACAGCCCAGCCGAGAGGGAGAACAGCCCAGCCGAGAGGGAGAACAGCCCAGCCGAGAGGGAGAACAGCCCAGCCGAGAGGGAGAACAGACCAGCCGAGAGGGGGAACAGACCAGCCTCCCTGCAGAACAGCCCAGCCGAGAAGGAGAACAGACCAACCTCCCTGCAGAACAGACCAGCCTCCCTGCAGAACAGTCCAGCCTCCCTGCAGAACAGCCCAGCCGAGAGGGGAACAGACCAGCCTCCCTGCAGAACAGACCAGCCGAGAGGGAGAACAGCCCAGCCTCCCTGCAGAACAGGCCAGCCAAGAGGGACTACAGCCCAGCCTCTCTGCAGAACAGACCAGCCGAGAGGGGGAACAGACAAAGAGAGACAGAAGAAGAGGAGGAGGGAAGAAGCCTCAACTTGGGAAAGGATCAGAGCCAGCAAGGAGCAGAGTGGAGGAGGAGAGAGAGACAAAGAGGGCATGTCCAGAAGCAGAACTAGTCCTGCCAGCCCAGATGCTCTCAGAAGCTCACCCTCCCATCTCAGTTCCAGAAGCCCCAGCCTGTGGAGAGCAGGTACACCCCAGAAGATCAGGGAGGTCCTGCAGACACAGTGCAGAGTGAAGGATGGAGAGGGGGAACGAGAGGGAGAAAGAGAGGAAACGGGATGGGCCAAGTTCAAACCACGAAAGACCGATCAGAAAGAAGAGAGGGAGACACGGCTGGACGAAATAGATGTGGAAGACATCAGAGCGATAGAAGAGGATTCTGATGGAAGTATTGATGTAGTTGGAGATGGAGAAGAATGGATGACAGACAGAGCAGAAAAACAGACAGAACTCCACAACCCACCTATCCAAATCAGAGAATGGAAGGTCCCAGTTCAGATGCATTCTGGGATAGTAAAGCCTCCAGTCTCCCATCCTTCACATTCCATCCGAGAGGTGGACATCGATGGGTCAACAGGAAGCTGGGAGGAGGAGGAAGTGGACGTGTTGGGGGGCTTTAGCCCCTCCCCTGTCCATCCTGTCATGCTACCTGGCTCCTGGGGGGGCTTAGTTCTGAGGAAGAAGAGATCAATGTCATTGGAGAGTTGGACCACGCCCCTTTTATTGGATATCTGTCATCTCTGCTCTGACTGAGTTGAGTGCATACACACGGTAGCCTACATGATCAAGACTGAACAGTCAAATTATCACACTCAACTCTAATCTGAGTTTTCTTTGCTTTTACACTAACTATAACCATGTCCCTTCCATCCCTGTTTCCTTAGAGTGACCAACACCTTCCACAGGAAACGTCTGCCTCCCCCTGCTAGGCGACTGGGGTATGGACAAACTGCTGTGTGTGGACCATCTCACAGTACAGAATCAATGAGGGCTGCCACATAGACAGCCGTGGCATAACGACAAGGAATGTACAGATTTCTGCTTAATGGAGAAGCATGAATGTGTATGTAAGAGGGGGTTTGGAAACGTTGGGTGGTTGAGTTCCTCCAAATTACCAATTGTTAAACAAAAGAGGACAAATGGATGTTTAAAAAATCAGGAAGTATTTGTTATGTTGTTGTACCTTTTTTCTACCTCACCCTGTCTTTAGAGCTTTGTGCTTGAGTTCTAGTTTTCAGCACTTAGATCGTCAATTATGAATGTGTTTTACACTCGGAGTCAGTTGTGCTCTGTTTAAGTCTACATCTCACTGCCCAGACCTTTACGACATCATTGTGTTAAAGTTTTCAATGACGTGTGTAGAAAAACACCAGCTTTATTTGCTTCTTGTGGAGAGGAGTTTGGGTTCATTCATATAGCAAATGTTTCATTGTGAGTTGCCAACAAATCAGGTTTTACACTGCTGTTAGTTCAGTTTCACAGGAATTGAGGACTTTCATTGGTTGAGTGTCAATCATCACAGGTCTACATCTTCCGATTCTGCTTCGGATTGTTCTAGAATGGAATCACATCATGGTTCTTGTCGTCATGTTGTTTGTCATTATTACCGTTTTCCCCAGACTTTTGACTGTTTTCAGTTTTATAACCAGATTAAAGATGTTCTTAACACCTGTGTGTCCTTGTGTGAATCTATTTTAAGTGCAGCCTAAATAGCTCAGATGGTTATCATGGTGTTGTAGTGTCTTTAAGTGGTCACTAGGTGGTACCAATAATCTGAGTGGATACAGCAAGGCTGTTGTTTTTTTTTTTTAAGCAACAGGTTCATTTGAGGTAGTTTTTCAGTTAAATCTATGTTTATCAGAGGGTTTGACATGCAGTATACAAGCCCTTGGATAGTATTACATTAGACCCAAATAGCACATCATGAGATGCTGATTATTACAATGTTGGATCCCATATGGCATTTATTTTAAATTATCCAACACACACGCACAATGATAGGACAGGCCTGAGCGACTGAAGTGAACATGAGTTTATTAGTTAACCTTTGGTTCAACCTCCTACACACAACATCACATTAGAGCTGCACTACAGTGGCGGCCATCTTGAAACTGGTGTCTGCTGATGCGTTGACCTCCGCTGGTTCGAGCAGGGTGTGTGGCTTGGCTCCCCGCTCAGCCCAGGTGACCTGGACAGAGGGGTTCGGGGTTCAGGTAGTACAGCACAGGTGTGTGTCTGTGTGCGGGTGCTCTAACCTGATAAAAATAAACTGTTATATCAGTATAGGAGTGTCAGTCATGTCAGTGTGTGTATGTGTGTTCCTGTGCTTTACCGGTGCGATATAGTCTCTTATCGTACCTCGGAGCGGCTGTGTGTCAGTGCTATGTGGTGAGTCGGTAGTTAGGGGCGGCTGGTCTTCCCGTCAGGGTAAGGCAGGGGGGTAAGGGGTAGAGCAGCGTCTGGGCTGGGGGTTGCTGTCCGTGGGCCTCTCAGCTTCTAGCCCCTCTTAATGCTGGATACGGCGGATAGACTGGATCTGGGGGGTCTGGCAGTGGGAGCCCCAGTTCTTCCAGTGCTGGTAGTCTCCACTGTGTCTTTCACACTCCATGATGTACTGCTGACCCCTGTAGCCGGGGTACTGGTAGCACACAAAGCTGGGGGATAGAGATAGGGGATATTCACTGAGGTTTGGTGTATCTGAGGTCTGCAAAGTATTAAACCACAGCTTCCACAGCTGTTTGCTAACACGTAGCATGTGTGTTTGTAGTGAATAATAGAGGTTAACTTACGCGCCACACTGCACGTGCATGGAGCCGACCTCGGGCATGGACCAGCCCATGGCCTGCAGGGAGGGGTAGTCGTCACACAGCTCAACACTGCGGCCCATGAAGTTCTCTCTCTCAAAGATCATCATACGACTGCTCATGTGGGACTGAGGGAGAGAGAGGAAGGTTACACATACACACGCATAAATATGATCATATTCCAAGAATTAGGGGTTTTCTCAAGGAAGGCCCTAATAGAATGTATCCGTTTGGCAGACATAAAAAAAACTGCATTGATTATCTTTCTCTTTGTCATCTTCTCTCTCTATCTCACACACTGTGGTACTCACAGCACAGTAGATGGGACGCAGGGACATGAGGCGCTCCACATGGTAGGACAGGGAGCCGCTGTATGCGTCCCAGTGGGGGTACTCTCCCCTCTCCAGGATAAACTGCTGGCCCTGGAAGTCATGGTGCTCAAAGCCCACCCAGCTACGGGGGAGAGAGAGATAGTTTCACATTGCACTACCGTCTTATACACCCACATTGAACCAGCCACTATAAACAAAATAATTAACTCGTCCACACACACACAGACAGACAGATTACACACCTGGATTCCTCTTTCTATAAATAAACATACACACTAAACAGATGGAGTAAACACACAGTGTGAAACTCACGCTCCACTTTCCACTCTGATGGAGCGGATAATGTCCAGACCACATTCGTGGATGTTGCAGCACTCAGAGGTGAACTCCTGGCACTTGCCCTGGAAGTGCTCCTGCTCGAACACAGTCACCTACAGAGAGCGAGATAGGGGAGGGGGAGAGAGGGAAGATGAGAAAAGAGAGGGACAGTGCCCATCCCACTTATGCAAAGGTGTGTGCTCCTGTATGTGTCTCATCTAAGGTGTGTTACCTTGAAGAAAGGAGCCACGCCCATTCCCGAGTTGACCAGGGGTTGCATCATTGGGGATCTAGTGGTTCTGTACATCTTTACACCTGAGGCAGGGGTCAAACTTTCAGTTACACAATCTCACCAACTCTCCTACACACTATCTGTCACATCAACGCCAACAATCCACACAGAGTAACATTATATTATGTATTATTCTATTCTATGTTATTCTATAATCAAGGCTTCACATTGGTATTCAAGGGAACATGCCTAAGTAACAACCTCACTGGTATTCAAGTGAACATGCCTAAGTAACAACATCTCCAAAATGTTTCCCCTTTAACACTTCTCCTATCCACTATGCACTATTTCGAACAAATGTCACTGCACAGTCTCAGATGAGCTGAATTGATACTAATGCCGATCAATTAATCTACGATAAAGCAACACGGTATTTTATCTAACAAACTCGCTCCCTGTTATGGCCAATCGTATAAAACAAATAATACGCAACAAATCGAGATTATTGTGACCTAACGGTAAAACAGCACATCGTTTATTGTCCATCCAAGTTTTTAGGCTACACCCGAATAGCGCAATATGGAGGCAGGGATCAGTTAAACGAGTCTATACATTATGTAGCCAATCTGTGCAATGTGCACTGCAGGTTAACGTGTTATTACAGGGTTAGTGCTTTTTGGTGAGTTTTAAATGAATGTGTAATGGCGTCTTGAATAAGCCTGTTATAACATATCTGACTGACTGTACCTATAATTTGCATTAAATGCGTTACGAAGTTGGCACCTTACCTAGTTTGGCACTTATTCGTGATGAGCTCGGGAGTGGCACGCGCCTAACGCTATCTCGCGTAGAGCTTTGAGCGATCCTGGCGCTTCAGTTTTATATGGACTGACGAGAAGCGCGCCTCTTGGAGCGCGTCCATGGCGCAGGGCTTTGGTACGCGCACAATACATTTTCCCCACCTGGAACACTGGCCAACGGCGCGCTCCTGTTCTTTCTGGTCATTCGATCACGCTAGCTCAGCACATACTATGTAACGCCAGTCCTTTCTGTGCACAGCGATAGGGGTTTGCCCTGAATGGGAGAGGAACAATAGCGGCCCGGTCAGTTTGTGCTGGTCAGCAGTTTGGTGTGTGGCAGTCACAAAGGCCGGGATAGATGTGGAGAATGTGGAGATTAAAGGGGCACAGGCACCGTTTGGGTAGAGATAAAAAGTCAGTATACAAATATGCATATAATAGAATATGGACAGGTTAGAAACGTTTGAGAATGAGAAAGTGTTTGACATCTATTTAATAGTATCCCCTCAGTCACCAAACACATAGGAAAACACAAACACAGAGATGTTTTGCCCACTTTTCAGGGGGGGCTACACAGATTACATTGGTCACACACACAAACACGACACACACACACACACACACACACACACCTGAATCATGCCATACATCCATCCTTGAGTCATATACATGGTACAATGGCCCCTTAAGCACAGCCAAGTCTTCACTCCTCACACCCCACCTAAATCATACTGACACCTTATAGACTTGACACTCTCTTAATCAAAACCCTGTATTTTGATAATGTGAGGTCCAATAATGCATCAATTAAACAGTATGTGTTAATGACTACTTCAGGCTTGAGCTCCCATTTAACTGTTTCAAAACCAATGGCGATGAGATGAGTCTCAGGGAGAAGACATGAACAGAAATGTTCTGTTTCTAACAGAAGTTGGTACTGATTATGAGCAGATGATACAATTCACGCCCTCTCATCTTGTAAATAGTGAGCCTATTCAGTAAATATCATCCTACCTATTCAAGTTAGCTTTTAATGTTTGATCACTTAAAAACTATATATTTTTCATTAGTAGGTAATGGTTTTATGTATTGTGATATTTTTTTCTACTTTTTGATGTATTGTTGCTGTTTTTATTTTATTTTCTACCTTATGCACATTGACCGTGGGAAATGTGCTCCTCAAAATTAAATATGACTGATTATATTATGATCATGAACACAATATATGTACAGGTCTTCGTCACAGATTATACCAGGGTGCGAAAAACGTTATCAGTTGCTTATCACAGATACTGGTACTGTGTTATGTCTCTATCTCTCAGATACTGTATCTGTTTGTGGTTAGACCCTATCATCATGTACAGTATTCCACTATCAACCCCCCTCCAATCCTTCTCAATGAACTATGGATCTCATTGGTCCCTGTGGGTGGCCCCTCCTCTCTGACTGTCCCTCTCTGATGATGTGGTGGTTCTATTGTCTCCTGGTTCTGACCTCAGCAGGTTTGTTTCTCTGTGTCTAATCCTCCTCCTCTGGGCGCCAGCGTATAAAAGGGCGGGGCACGCTCCGAGCCACACACACTCTCTGAGTGAGGCAGATCACACACACAGGTAAGAGCAGCAGACACACACGATACACATGCTGGCACCTGCATACACGGGTAAAGGGAGTAGGGGGAGGAAGAGGAGTGGCAGCTGTTCAGCAGCAGTTTCACTTTGAAATCAGTAATTAGAAGTCGTTATAATAATACATGTTACATTGATATTATGCATCACTATATTAAACACATAGACTGCATCCCCAACCCCAAATATCCCTCTCCCCTGATACCATCCATTCACTCCATCTTCATCCCTTATGGCCTATTCCATACATTGTTGTATTCCCAGCACATTGGATGTGTCTTCTTGACTGTTTTGAGACTGTTTCATGCTCATCCCTCTCTCTCTCCTTCCAGTCATCATGTCCAGTGATAAGTCCAAGACAGCTTCCCAGACCGACGGGAAGGCTGCCCAGAGCAAGAAGTCTGAGATGGGCATGATGTCCTACAAGGCAAGTAGTCCCCAACTAACAGGACTTCTCCTGGCTCCAATCTAATGGAATATCATTGGATCACTGATACAGCCAGACATCATCTGTGTTTAGGATGTACTTATGTCTGTTTCTCTTTCTCTGTTCCCCCTCAGATGTTTGTGTTCGACCAGGAGAACTTCCAGGGTCGCATGGTTGAGATCAGCAATGAGTGCATGAACGTGTGTGAGATGGGCATGGACCGCGTCCGCTCCCTCCGCGTTGAGTGTGGACCGTAAGTCAACCTCTCCAGTTTTTTTAACTATGTTGTATATTAGTTGCTATTAATGGCCTGCTATCCCTGTAGCTTTGTGTGATAATAGTAGACGTAGCAGTATATACATAAAAAAAAAAATCATAATAAGATATGTCAACACAGCTGTATAATAAGGTAACACTGTCTTTCTATCCTGTATAGATTTGTGGGCTTCGAACAGATGAACTTCTGTGGTGAGCACTACATCCTGGAGAAGGGAGAATTCCCCCGTTGGGACTCTTGGAGTAACTGCCAGAAGAACGACTACCTGCTGTCCTTCAGGCCCGTCCGCATGGTGGGTACACTCCTCTCGCCTTTCACCATCTCTCTCTCTCATCTGTCAATTCTGTTCTCTCATGTTTCTCTCTTATACACATCCTCTCTCTTTGTGACTTGCTACCCCCTGACCTCTCACTCCATCTCTCTTTACTCTCTCTCCATTTTTGTCTCTCTCCTGTACATTTCTCTCCTTCTGAACACCTCCCTCATTCTCACACATCTCCGTTCCCCTCTCTCCCAGGACCCCGAGAAGCACAAGATCTGCTTGTACGAGGTTGGGGAATTCAAGGGCCGTAAAATGGAGATCATGGACGATGACGTTCCTTCTCTGTTCTCCTATGGCTTCACCGACAGGGTCGGCAGCATCATGGTCAGCTGCGGAACGTAAGTGTTGCTATGGAGATGGCAAAAGCAATCGACAGAGTTTAAACTCACAACTAAGAACACATAGAGCTAGAATGAAAAGATTGTAGGAGAGCTGTTATTTTAGTGACCTCCGTAGGGACTTGCCGAGTGACATAATTTGTTATTCTCCTTTTTCCCCTCAGCTGGGTGGGCTACCAGTTCCCCGGATACCGTGGCTCCCAGTACCTGCTGGAGAAGGGCGACTTCAAACACTTCAACGAATTTGGCGCCCGTCACCCCCAGTTCCAGTCCGTGAGGCGTATCCGCGACATGCAGTGGCACCAGCAGGGATGCTACACCATGGCCAGCAAGTGAGGCTCAGAGAAGGAGAGAAAGAGAAAGAGCGGAAGAGAGGGAGAGGGGCGGAGGAAGAGAGAGAGGGGGAGAGATGTCTGAGGCCTTGCCGAACGCCCTGGCTGAAGCTTACCATCTGAAACAGCAAGGGAGAGGGGTGACGTTAAATATCCCCCACTCTTTGAAACGTGAATTGAAGGACCGCCTGGCTAAAGAACACCTGAAAATCAGACAACCCCTCCATCACTCTCTCTCTCCTCTTCTCTTTCTCTCCTGTGGTCTGACCTTGGCTTTTCCCTCCTACACCCCTCCCCCCCACCACCCTTTTTCATCCCCCATTCCTTACACCTGCAGTCCATTGCAGCACCAAAGAGGGAACGAGAAATATCTTGCTGTTTTACACATGATTCTCGGCTCAGGGTATGATGCACCATGGGAAAAGGAGTTTCAATATCCACCCCGCACTTCCTAACCCTGTGTATCGCACACCCTCTCTGCTGTACAGAATCCTGGCCAACTTTTCAATAAAAATGAAAATCTGGATTTCAAAACGTTGTCTTTGCATTGTGACCGATGACTCTCATGACCAAGATGACACTGTATGAATAAAAGTTATATAACAGGTCATAACATGAAAATAAGTACAGATTAGTCAATGTTGATGAAAAGGTAATCAAAATACACATACTGATAGGAGAATATGGAACAAAAAAACATGAAATATATCAATGAAAACATTTTGAGATTAAGTCAGAGCTGAGCACTGCAGATCATTTCCAAATCCTCAATCCTCCCATATCGAAAAGTAATACAGTCGAAGTCAGAAGTTTACATACACTTAGGTTGGAGTCATTAAAACTCGTTTTTCAACCACTCCACAAATGTCTTGTTAACAAACTATAGTTTTGGCAAGTCGGTTAGGACATCTACTTTGTGCATGACACAAGTAATTTTTCCAACAATTGTTTACAGACAGATTATTTCACTTATAATTCACTGTATCACAATTCCAGTGGGTCAGAAGTTTACATACACTAAGTTGACTGTGCCTTTAAACAGCTTGGAAATTTCCAGAAAATGATGACATGGCTTTAGAAGCTTCTGATAGGCTAATTGACATCATTTGAGTCAATTGGAGGTGTACCTGTGGATGTATTTCAAGGCCTACCTTCAAACTCAGTGCCTCTTTGCTTGACATCATGGGAAAATCAAAAGAAATAAGCCAAGACCTCAGAAAAAATATTGTAGACCTCCACAAGTCTGGTTCATCCTTGGGAGCAATTTCCAAATGCCTGAAGGTACCACGTTCATCTGTACAAACAATAATACACAAGTATAAACACCATGGGACTACGCAGCCATCATACCGCTCAGGAAGGAGAGGCGTTCTGTCTCCTAGAGATGAATGTACTTTGGTGCGAAAAGTGCAAATCAAACCCAGAACAACAGCAAAGGACCTTGTGAAGATGCTGGAGGAAACAAAAGTATCTATATCCACAGTAAAACGAGTTCTATATTAACATAACCTGAAAGGCCGCTCAGCAAGGAAGAAGCCACTACTCCAAAACCGCCATAAAAAAAGCCACTGCACATGGGGACAAAGATCGTACTTTTTGGAGCAATGTCCTCTGGTCTGATGAAACAAAAATAGAACTGTTTGGCCATAATGACCATCGTTATATTTGGAGGAAAAAGGGGGATGCTTGCTAGCCGAAGAACACCATCCCATCCGTGAAGCACAGGGTTGGCAGCATCATTCTGTGGGGGTGCTTTGCTGCAGGAGGGAATGGTGCACTTCACAAAATAGATGGCATCATGAGGAAGGAAAATTATGTGGATATATTGAAGCAACATCTCAAGACATCAGTCAGGAAGTTAAAGCTTGGTCGCAAATGGGTCTTCCAAATGGACAATGACCTCAAACATACTTCCAAAGTTGTGGCAAAATGGCTTAAGGACAACAAAGTAAAAGTATTGGAGTGGCCATCACAAAGCCCTGACCTCAATCCTATAGAAAATATGTGGGCAGAACTGAAAAAGTGTGTGCGAGCAAGGAGGCCTACAAACCTGACTCAGCTACACCAGCTCTGTCAGGAGGAATGGGCCAAAATTCACCCAACTTATTGTGGGAAGCTTGTGGAAGGCTACACAAAATGTTTGACCGAAGTTAAACAATTTAAAGGCAATGCTACCAAATACTAATTGAGTGTATGTAAACTTATGACTCACTGGGAATGTGATGAAATAAATAAAATCTGAAATAAATAATTCTCTCTACTATTATTCTGACATTTCACATTCTTAAAATAAAGTGGTGATCCTAAGTGACCTAAAACAGGGAAGTTTTACTAGGATTAAATGTCAGGAATTGTGAAAAACTGAGTTTAAATGTATTTGGCTAAAGTGTATGTAAACTTCCGACTTCAACTGTATATGGCCATATATTGCCTTATATATATATATATCAAAGACCGTGACATATATTTGAAAATATATTATCATATATTTAAAACACATATATAAACGTGACATACATTTTAAAATGTATGATCATATATTTCAATAACATATATAAATCTTGCAACCCCATACAAAACAAAATCATATGGATATGTATTTTCATCAGAACATTCGTTTTTTTTTGTTCAATGCATACATCTCACAAATGGGGATTAAATATTTTCTAATTGCATTTAGTGTTAGGCAACCTTATGTCTATTTTGTTGTTTCTTGTATCTACTCTAGATGATACTTGCCATCTCATTTTGAGATTAGATTGAGATGGCGTAGACTATTGTAGGTTTGAAAACGCACAGAAACCTATCTAAATATGAATGTTTATTTTCGTACACTATAGTTGTGGCTGCCCATAAGGTTATTGAATCACATTGTATTTATAAAACATGGTTTAGATATTGTTGTTGTAAATCAATTATTGTATATGGTTGTAATCCGCTATTATTTTGGGCTGAGTCTTCCAAGAATTTCAATTGGGAATTCCTGATGCCTGTTGCCACCAGCAGGGGGCGCAGAAGCACAGCGGTTTGCGTCTCCCCTCAACAACACTCGAAGACGACGCCTGTGACAACTATAACTGTTTGTTCTCCTGTCTCTTTTTTCTTTGTTCTCGTAAACAGGTATGTACACTTGCACATTATCTATATAAAATGTTACAGTCGAAATGGTTGAGTGATACTTATCTTTTATGTTGAAATTGTAAAGTTTAAATGTTGATCGAGTGAAAACAGTTAGCGATCTTGATATAGAGATAATTGGGTTTGCAGCTATACAAGGCTAGCGCAAGGCTAGCGCATAGAATAACATAAGAAATAATGGCGCCAGATAAAATTATGGTTTGAATTTGTTGATTTATAGCTCCTCTGAGGTAATATTGTGGTTTCTTTTCTACTCCATTTACATGGTCTAGGCCCTGACATCTCCCCACTGTTAGAAATTGCGTAATTCAAATCTGGTATTGGAATAAGAATCAAGAGATCTTCAATCCAAGCTTAATTTATTATATGCAAAATGTATGTATGATAAGTATGAAGGTTCGTATATACGGGTCCACTGAAATACCTCGCAGGGCACTCGGAGAACTAAACCATTGTTTACAGGTACTTTCTCAAATACTCTGACAGAGAGTTCCCACCTCTTCTGTTGGCCAATCAGAGTAAAGGACTGAGTGTGGTTTAGACTTTACTCAGCCAATCCGTTGGCGCACGGGGTTAGTCCCACCCCTTGGCGCTCCACCGTTCCCAGGCATAAGTTTCTATCATAATAACCTGTAGAGTCAGCACCCAAAAGACTGTGCGTTCCTACATCCAAGGACGGTTCACAGACAACGGTTCACAGACAACAAAGAGGCAGTGTTCGTATCTGTAAGAAATACAAGTCTTATCTGTCCTTCCCCTAACGTTCCACACATGAATCACAGCCTGTTATGTGAAACAATTTATATCAGTATAGTACAAACCTATGCTCCTCATTAATGCATTCCTTCTAAGCTATTCATCACTTCAATCCAATTATTAGAAAACAAATCCCAACCATCCCCCTTTTGACACCCTCTAGGGTGTCACTCATTAAAATACAATACAAACAAAAAGAATCACACTTTTATTAATAGACAATTTGATAATAAAAGGCCTTCAGTCCTTCCAGTCACCCAGGCACTTCAAACCTTCACATAAGGAAAGACAAACATTCCCAATGGTTAACTTGATTAATAAAGCATAAAACACAGGATTAATAGAACACAAAACATAAGATTATTAAAACATAAAACACCAACAGGGAAGTACATTTTGGCCCCCTTTAGACACCCTCTAGGGTGTCACTCCTCCAAGTCTGGTAGGTCATATCCTTCATTCCTTAGGTCGGAGTCCGGGATTGGGCCGTATCTCACCATCTGTTTGGAAACCACCTTCTCCATCTCCTTTTCTCACCAACCCTCAGACACAGGAAATAAGACAACATCCACAAAGAACAAGTATACCCATAGAAGCTATAACTTCACCCAGAATATTTACAACAATAGTTTTCCATTCACCAAATATGTTATCAAACCAACCGTTTATGGAGCTATCAATACCAGAGTTCTCAGCCAGTTCGTTCGCCAGCGTGGTGAGTCCCTGAAGCGCTTTGGTCACGGACCCGTCCGGTGCTGTGTTGTTGGAGATGAAAGTACAGCACATATATCCAAACAGAACACAAACCCCGTCCCGCTCAGCCAAAAGCATATCTAAAGCTATTCTATTCTGCCATGTCATTAAGCTAGTTGCCGCTGTCTGCTCAGCTAATCCCTTTATTGCATCACGAGTGTGGTTTATAAATCTTTTGCTGGTTATATTAAATATAATTTATCCAATCTAAATTTTTATTAATTGTTGACCACCAGAAAATACTTGATTCAAACCCAGCTGCGATCTGATTGTGGATCCCATCAATATATATCCTTTCATCAAAGGATCCCGGGAGGAGGTCCTACTTTCTACGTGACAACTCACCAGTCTCTGACACGTTTGATTGTTTGCGTATGTAGGTGAGTTCACAATCAGTTATCACCACACAACCATCAGATGTCAGCACGGGCCTGGTTTTGGTTCCTAAAATCCTCTGGCTGCAACAAAGAGGAGAGATTAGTCATGGTCTCTTTTAGTTGTGACATTCTCTGTGTGGGAGCAGGAGCTAAGATGCCTTACCCTGTATCCTATCTTATTAGTCCTAGAAAAACAATAAGAATCCCCTGTGACTTCAAACTGAGGCAACCCAGGTCGGGATGACTTTGTTATCGGGGGAAACAGATAGTGCAAGTTACCATAAGACTCTTTCACCACATTCCCAGGTGGCTTGCATGGAGGATAAACCTGACAGAGAGTTAAAGCCTGTCAAGGGGAACGGAGTAGTTGTCAACCCTGGTTTGGCTGTCCTACAGGCATAACAGTCCTCTATAGACCGTATACTGAATCCATTCCAACCACAGGTTAAAATCTATTTACTCCGTCTCCATCTGTACTACTTTCTTCAGGTCTATAGTTTGCACTGTCTCACTACCTCCCTCAGAGAGGTTTACTCTATAGGGTGCCCCAGTTGAAGAGGATATCTCACTTGTCAGGTCTGTAATCTGTTTTAGCATAATTCAGACTTTCATACAGTACCTACCCTTATATGGGTCGCACTGCCATTTCTGATAATTCCCTACTTTCACAATACTACACCTGTCCCTAAACTGTGTATGGAGATTGACATACCCCCCCGCTTGGTATAAGCAACTACATAGTCCCAGGATGTACATGGTGACATACATATGGTGATGTCCTTCCCTAAAGTCCCTAGTACTTCCCCTTTCCCTACTACTTCTGGCTGATCAGGAGGGTCTGTGTGTTAGGAATATGGCCCCCACAATCAGACAGCTACCTACCGTCGGGAGACCTGTGAATCCCCACCCTCGCCCTGAGAACATGTCAGACGCCAGAGGCCAACCCATTGCTTCACCTTCTATCGAACTCACACAGGGATGATCAGACAGGGTAAGGGAATCTTCGTTAAGGAGCCATCCCCGAGCCCTAGTGGTGATCGGTTCTTTCTCCTAACTCTGTGTTTGTTCGTCAGGTGTAGCTGGGTTTACCTTTTTGCAGTGAGTGACATGCACCCAGATGGATCTCTCAGCTATTCTGCTGGCAAAGGCAGTACTTGGTAGGGCCCTTCCCGCCAGGCCTGCTTCAGTCTCCTGGTTAGATAGAGTGGGTCACCTTCTCCTTTAGTTCACCTGTGGGGCACAAAACCTCTGACATACAGGTGTGGTTAATAAATTATCTTCACACATACATGTTCAGCTTTCAATTTCTAATCTTTTTTTTAAAGTATTTTGTCCTCTCCTTCATATATAGTTATTATTTAATCCTACCTATCACCCTTGACCTGCTGAAAACCCCCAAAAATTGAAACAACAAGGCTTTATAAACATCATACTAGGTGTGTTGTTTTTTGTTTGAAAAACCCAATTTGAAAAATAACAACCACAAATAGCCAGGCCTCAGTTAATTGGGTAGCTCACTTTTATGACCTAAATACTGCCTAACTGAGATGAGCTAATCTCTTTCTCCTGGTTATAATCTAAAGATGGTAGTACACACAAAACATGATACAGATATCCCCAGTCTTAACCCATCAATAATTGTTTGTATCAATCTAATTCCTCATAACTAATCCATAAAACCACTCAAAATTCCTCGAGTATACAATGATTATTTAATTGATTACCCTAACTCTGCTACATGTGATCTCATCTCAAATGATCCATTATCAATTATTTGTTCAACCCCCTAGGAAAATCTGTCTCCCCTTCTATTGTTCCTGTCCCCCCTGTAAATGTCATATTTGAGTTTTTAGCCAATACAATCACGGTTACATCCAATGTTCCCTCATTTAATGGTATTTTCTTCCTAATATAACTTCCCTAAATTAGATTAAATCCCCTGCCTTCCTCTACTATCCTTATATCATTGCTGGATCAAACTATTTCACATTAAATTGTGCCTTTTTCTGATAATGTTATAATTGTAGCCTACTCCATCACTTTAGTTTAAAATATACGTTTGTTTTATGTAACAATTCCAGAACCCACCACAGGCTGGCGCTATTCCCCCATCACAACAGCCAATGTCACTTGCATCCACGTAACCAAAATACATTATCGTTCTAAAATGTACCAAAAATTTATATTTTCCCGCTAACCCATTTCAGTTCGCTATTCAATTTATTTAACTGTTCTCTCTGATTATGCCCTAATTAATAAAACAAATACTTGCTATCGTTGATAAGCATACATTTAATGGTGTTCCTACCATCTGAACTGTACAGTCTCTCACCCTCCCCTTGCTCCTTCGGGGAAAGCGCATGGTAACCTTATAACATATTTTCATAGACCTTTCTAGAATACTTCTATTTAAGCTATCTAATTCAACCTTTCACATTTCTCAATCCACATAGTAATCTAGGTATATAGCCCCACTGCGAAAGCTTTGTCTACTGTCCCTACCTGTGTTCGAACCAGGAACCCTTTACATACATCGCCAGGCACTCCACTCCATCTGCGATGCTCTCAAAGTAACTACTCCCAGTTCATAGAGCAAGTGACATCACCAAATGAAAATCGCAGTAGCTTTCACCTCAGCAAAAAACTCTCTCTCCCTTCACCCATTCCCTATTGAATAAGTTAGTTTTTCTATTTAACCCCAAAACACGCTACAAATAGTCCATTCAACATTACCAAACTAAATACTCAGTAGCATCTGGTCCCCACCCACACCAGCCGTTGACTTCGCCTCATGCCACCGAAATGCCAAATAAACCATAATAGTTCAATGGAGCCCCCTATTGGTTCTCCACTATTGATACATTACTTCCATAACCACATTAGTTATGGTCCGATTAGCCATTAAACCTTATCACATGATCAAACAACGTCACAACCTTAAACTCATATGGGGCGGCAGGCAGCTTAGTGATCAATAGCGCCGCGCCAACAACCGAGAGGTCGCCGTTTCCAATCCCCGAGCCGACCAGGCGAAAAATCTGCCAATGTGCCCTCGAACAAGGCACTCAACCCCAATCGCTCCTGCAAGTCGCTCTGGACAAGAGTGTCTGCCAAATTACAAAAAATGCAAATGTAAATATTCTCCACTTTCCCACCCATGACGAACGGGTGAGCAAGTTCAGAATATCCATCGTCAGAAACCCACAGGCACCTCTCAAATAATCACCCCGTGGTGTTCCCAGCCAACTCCCAGTCTTTCCTGGCTCCAAAAGCCACACTTTCGCTCTCTCCAGCCCCTCCCCTCGCAACTCTCTCTCTCCTCAAAGTGGGCTTTGAGGAGCTATTTCTCGTTTTAGTGTTTCCAATATTCTGTCGTTATTTAAAGTATTTTAATCTATTTATTTAAATCAAATGATTCCCACCTAATTAGTTAAAGTTGGTGCATGTTTATATTTAAACGATAAACCAAATTATTTCAGTCTAATTGTTTAACCAGTATTTTGCAGGGTCAAACATCAAACGTTACAGTTTAATCATATCAGCTCAAACGTTTCAGTTCAGTCACACAATTCATCACTTTAGCTTTATGTTCCTAATTGTTATTAACGGGTTATATGGTTTAAGCAACCACAAACCCAACAGTTATCCCCAAATTATACAGTTTGGACAGGCACAGACATCTTTGATTCCCAATTAGTTTTCTATCAAGGTATACAGGTTTATCATTCACACGTCACCCCTGTCTTAAAGAATTTTAAGTGTCTCCTTTGAACCTAGTCATATCTAGTCTGAACTGATATGTGCCATAGCGTCGCACTGCCTATTTATTTAAAGTACCTCCTATGGGTGTCTTTTGTTAACGCTTGCACAATTTAAACTTTATTTCCTAATTGTAATTCTCATTATTTACCGTTTTAAAATATTGTTTGTATTCTCAGCCAAAATGGTACACAGTTATTACACAGTTAAACGTAGTATACAGTTATCACACAGCAAAAATAGTACACAGTTATCACACTCACTCACAATACACAGTCATAATCCTATCACACAGTCAAATATGTCACACAGTCATAAATGACACACTTACAATCGACACACAATCTATTTGGGCACACAGCCTCCTCTCTTTGGGCACACAGCCTCCTCTATTTGGGCACACAGACTCCTCTATTTGGGCACACAGCCTCCTCTATTTGGGCACACAGCCTCCTCTATTTGGGCACACAGCCTCCTCTATTTGGGCACACAGCCGCTTCTATGGGCACACAGCCGCTTCTATGGGCACACAGCCGCTTCTATGGGCACACAGCCGCTTCTATTTCCCATGGGTTTAACCATCACAATTATCAAACATTTGCATAGTACATTATGAAACCGAAGTAGTATACTGTAATTGTTATTTATAGTAGAATAGGGTTCACTTACATCAAACAGGTGCTTCACAAAATTAATTTGGATAAAGCCAATATGCAGAACTTTAGTTATATAAACAATAGGTGTCTGCTTACCTGTGTTTTTAGAAGCCCGGGCACATTGTGAAACACACAGTTCGACGACAGTGATGTCCAATAGGCTGGGTGAATTCCAGCGAAGTTCCGCTACCAGATCACAGTCGGAGGTCACCAATTGTTAGAAATTGCGTAATTCAAATCTGGTATTGGAATAAGAATCAAGAGATCTTCAATCCAAGCTTAATTTATTATATGTAAAATGTATGTATGATAAGTATGAAGGTTCGTATATACGGGTCCACTAAAATACCTCGCAGGGCACTCAGAGAACTAAACCATTGCTTACAGGTACTTTCTCAAATACTCTGACAGAGAGTTCCCACCTCTTCTGTTGGCCAATCAGAGTAAAGGACTGAGTGTGGTTTAGACTTTACTCAGCCAATCCGTTGGTGCACGGGTTAGTCCCACCCCTTGGCGCTCCACCGTTCCCAGGCATAAGTTGCTATCATAATAACCTGTAGAGTCAGCACCCAAAAGACTGTACGTTCCTACATCCAAGGACGGTTCACAGACAACGGTTCACAGACAACAAAGAGGCAGTGTTCGTATCTATAAGAAATACAAGTCTTATCTGTCCTTCCCCTAACGTTCCACACATGAATCACAGCCTGTTATGTGAAACAATTTATATCAGTATAGTACAAACCTATGCTCCTCATTAATGCATTCCTTCTAAGCTATTCATCACTTCAATCCAATTATTAGAAAACAAATCCCAACACCACCCAAGCGTTATATGTTACAGAGTTGTATTTTTTTTGAAAAACTATATGCTAACACTAAGCTAACTGCACTAACACAAGCCTGTCAAGCCTATAGGGTTGCTATTACTTAGATTAGCTGCTACCGTTAACTGGCTTACCATTATTGGTTTATGGATAATTTAGTTACTTAATTGTTAAAACAGGCTTCTTTATATGTGTATTCCTTTTTATTAAAACATAGTACATGATTGTTAACTTGTATGTCATATGAGGTTTAGATAAATCATGAGAAGGTATATTTTCAATACAAGTCAATGTATTAGCTAATATAACTATTTTAAATAGATGATGCATTGTTACTGTACTTACAGTACTTTCTAGTCTTTTACAGCTTCTGAGTGAATTATTTATGTTTTGCAGATCGAAATTCACACATGCTCAAATGTTACTGTCCCAAAGAATGTCTGGAGGGCAGAGTTAACCGTGATGGAGAGGTCTTGGCGCTGGCAGGCCTTCCCCGGGAGGAAGAGCAGCGCCGTTTTGTCGAGATCATAGCTAGGAGGGGCTCGGCCTTGGGGTTGAGGGAGTAGCTTTCTCAGGCTCAATAGAATTTTGTCTCTACGTTCGACGAAGATCCAATCACTTTCTCAGGCAATGTATCTCCAACCCAACACCTGTTACTCTTATACAGTGCATTCGGAAAGTATTCAGACCCCTTGAATTTTTCAACATTTTGTTGCATTACAGCCTTATTCTAAAATTGATTAAATCGTTTTTTCCCCTCATCAATCTACACACAATAACCCATAATGACAAAGCAAAAACAGGTTTTTAGACATTTTTGCAAATGTATTAAAAATAAAAAACTGAAATATCAAATGTACATAAGTATTCAGACCCTTTACTCAGTACTTTGTTGAAGTAACTTTGGCAGCGATTACAGTCTTGAGTCTTCTTGGGTATTACGCTACAAGCTTTGTACACCTGTATTTGGGGAGTTTCTCTCATTCTTCTCTGCAGATCCTCTCAAGCCCTGTCAGGTTGGATGGGGAGCGTCGCTGCACAGCTATTTTCAGGTCTCTCAAGAGATGTTAGATCGGGTTCAAGTCCGGGCTCTGGCTGGGCCACTCAAGGACATTCAGAGACTTGTCCTGACGTGACTCCTGCATTGTCTTGGTTGTGTGCTTAGAGTCGTTGTCCTGTTGGAAGGTGAACCTTCGCCCCAGTTTGAGGTCCTGAGTACTCTGGAGCAGGTTGTCATCAAGGATATCTGTACTTTGCTCCGTTCATCTTTGCCTTGATCCTGACTGATCCTGATAGAACAGCGCCGGAGAAGGTGGCTGCCGTTTTACAGCCCTCTAACCAATTGTACTATTATGTGTGTTTTTCCGCATTATTTGTAATTTATTTTGTACATAATGTTTCTGCCATTGTCTCTTATAACCAAAAAGAGCTTCTGGATATCAGGACAGCGATTACTCACCTCGTATTGGACGAATATTTTTTATTCAACGAGGCGGCCGCGAAGGATATCCTACAGACACCCGACAAGGCCCAAATCCCCGTCATTCGCATGAGGAAGAGACGGAGATATCGTGGACGTAGGTCAGGGTGCCTTGTAAGGATCCGACGGCGAGCGAGTAAACTGCCGCTCCCATCAATACTATTAGCCAATCTTCAATCATTGGAGAACAAATTGGATGACCTAAGATTACGGTTATCCTACCAACGGGACATTAAAAACTGTAATATATTATGTTTCACCGAGTCGTGGCTGAACGATTCGACATGGATAACATACAGCTAGCGGGCTATACGCTACATCGGCAGGATAGAACGGCTGACTCCGGTAAGACAAGGGGTGGCGGTCTGTGTATATTTGTAAACAACAGCTGGTGCACAAAATCAAATACTAAGGAAGTCTCGAGGTTTTGCTCGCCTGAGGTAGAGTATCTTATGATAAGCTGTAGACCACACTATTTACCAAGAGAGTTTTCATCTATATTTTTCATAGCTGTCTATTTACCACCACAAACCAATGCTGGCATTAAGATTGCACTGAATGAGCTGTATAAGGCCATAAATCAACAGGAAAACACTCATCCAGATGCAGCGCTCCTAGTGGCCGGGGACTTTAATGCAGGGAAACTTAAATCCGTTCTACCAGCATGTTAAATGTGCAACCAGAGGGAAAAAAACTCTAGACCACCTTTACTCCACACACAGAGACGCATACAAAGCTCTCCCTCGCCCTCCATTTGGCAAATCTGACCATAACTCTATCCTCCTGATTCCTGCTTTTAAGCAAAAACTAAATCAGGAAGCACCAGTGACTCGGATAATAAAAAAGTGGTCAGATGACACAGATGCTAAGCTACAGGACTGTTTTGCTAGCACAGACTGGAACATGTTCCGGGATTCTTCAGATAGCATTGAGGAGTACACCACATCAGTCACTGGCTTCATCAATAAGTGCATCGATGATGTCGTCCCCACAGTGATCGTACGTACATAACGCAACCAGAAGCCATGGATTACAGGAAACATCCGCACTGAGCTAAAGGGTAGAGCTGCCGCTTTCAAGGAGCGGGACTCTAACCCGGACGCTTATAAGAAATCCTGCTATGCCCTCCGACGAACCATCAAACAGGCAAAGAGTCAATACAGGACTAAGATTGAATCGTACTACACTGGCTCTGACGCTCGTCGGATGTGGCAGGGCTTGAAAACTATTACAGACTACAAAGGAAAGCACAGCCGCGAGCTGCCCAGTGACACAAGACTTCCAGACAAGCTAAACCACTTATATGCTCGCTTCGAGGCAAGCAACACTGAAGCATGCATGAGAGCACCAGCTGTTCCGGATGACTATGTGATCACGCTCTCCGTAGCCGATGTGAGTAAGACTTTTAAGCCGGTCAACATTCACAAGGCCGCAGGGCCAGACGGATTACCAGGACGTGTACTCCGAGCATGTGCTGACCAACTGGCAAGTGTCTTCACTGACATTTTCAACATGTCCCTGACTGAGTCTGTAATACCAACATGTTTCAAGCAGACCACCATAGTCCCCGTGCCCAAGGACTCTAAGATAACCTGCCTAAATGACTACCGACCTGTAGCACTGACGTCTGTAGCCATGAAGTGCTTTGAAAGGCTGGTCATGGCTCACATCAACAGCATTATCCCAGAAACCCTAGACCCACTCCAATTTGCATACCGCCCCAACAGATCCACAGATGATGCAATCTCTATTGCACTCCACACTGCCCTTTCCCACCTGGACAAGAGGAACACCTACGTGAGAATGCTATTCATTGACTACAGCTCAGCATTCAACACCATAGTGCCCTCAAAGCTCATCACTAAGCTAAGGATCCTGGGACTAAACACCTCCCTCTGCAACTGGATCCTGGACTTCCTGACGGGCCGCCCCCAAGTGGTAAGGGTAGGTAACAACACATCTGCCACACTGATCCTCAACACGGGGGCCCCTCAGGGTGCGTGCTCAGTCCCCTCCTGTACTCCCTGTTCACCCATGACTGCATGGCCAGGCACCGACTCCAACACCATCATTAAGTTTGCCGACGACACAACAGTGGTAGGCCTGATCACCGACAACGATGAGACAGCCTATAGGGAGGAGGTCAGAGACCTGGCCGTGTGGTGCCAGGACAACAACCTCTCCCTCAACGTGACCAAGACAAAGGAGATGATTGTGGACTACAGGAAAAAAAAGAGGACTGAGCACGCCCCCATTCTCATCGACGGGGCTGTAGTGGAACAGGTTGAGACCTCAAGTTCCTTGGTGTCCACATCACCAACGAACTATCATGGTCCAAACACACCAAGACAGTCGTGAAGAGGGCACGACAAAGCCTATTCCCCCTCAGGAGACTGAAAAGATTTGGCCATCCAGGACCTCTATACCAGGCGGTGTCAGAGGAAAGCCCTCAAAATTGTCAAAGAATCCAGCCACCCTAGTCATAGACTGTTCTCTCTGCTACCGCACGGCAAGCGGTACCGGAGTGCCAAGTCTAGGTCCAAAAGACTTCTCAACAGCTTCTACCCCCAAGCCATAAGACTCCTGAACAGCTAATCATGGCTACCCGGACTATTTGCACTGCCCCCCCACCCCATCCTTTTACGCTGCTGCTACTCTGTTAATTATTTATGCATAGTCACTTTAACTCTGCCCACATGTACATATTACTTCAACTACCTTGACTAGCCGGTGCCCCCGCACATTGACTCTGCACCAGTACCCCCCTGTATATATAGCCTCCCTACTGTTATTTTATTTGACTTCTGCTCTTTTTTTCTCAACACTTTTTTTGTTGTTGTTGAATGTTGACCTTCTTAAAAGTCTTACTCACATTGGCTACGGAGAGCGTGATCACATAGTCATCTGGAACAGCTGGTGCTCTCATGCATGCTTCAATGTTGCTTGCCTCGAAGCGAGCATAGAAGTGGTTTAGCTTGTCTGGAAGTCTTGTGTCACTGGACAGCTTGCGGCTGTGCTTCCCTTTGTAGTCTGTAATAGTTTTCAAGCCCTGCCACATCCGACGAGTGTCAGAGCCGGTATAGTAAGATTCAATCTTAGTCCTGTATCGACTCTTTGCCTGTTTGATGGTTTGTTGGAGGGCATAGCGGGATTTTTGATATGCGTCCGGGTTAGAGTCACGCTCCTTGAAAGCGGCAGCGCTACCCTTTAGCTCAGTGCGGATGTTGCCTGTAATCCATGGATTCTGGCAATGTATGTACGTTCTGGGGTATGTACGTACGGTCACTGTGGGGATGACGTCATCGATGCACTTATTGATGAAGCCAGTGACTGATGTGGTGTACTCCTCAATGCTATCTGAAGAATCCCGGAACATGTTCCAGTCTGTGCTAGCAAAACAGTCTTGTAGCTTAGCATCTGCATCATCTGACCACTTTTATATTAACTGAGTCACTGGTGCTTCCTGCTTTAGTTTTTGCTTATAAGCAGGAATCAGGAGGATAAGAGTTATGAGTCCTTCTGGAAGGTTCTCCCATTTCCACAGAGTGGCGATCGGGTTCTTGGTCACCTCCCTGACCAAGGCCCTTCTCCCACGATTGTTCAGTTTGGCCGGGCGGCCAGCTCTAGGAAGAGTCTTGGTGGTTCCAAACTTCTTCCATTTAAGAATGATGGAGGACACAATGTTCTTGGGGACCTTCAATGCTGCAGAAATGTTTTGGTACCCTTCCCCAGATCTGTGCCTCGAAACAATCCAGTCTCTGCGCTCTACGGACAATTCCTTCGACCTCATGGCTTGGTTTTTGCTCTGACATGCACTGTCAACTGTGGGACCTTATATAGACAGGTGTGTGCCTTTCCAAATCATGTCCAATCAATTGAATTTAACACAGGTGGACTCCAATCAACTTGTAGAAACATCTCAAGGATGATCAATGGAAACAGGATGCACCTGAGCTCAATTTCGAGTCTCATAGCAAAGGGTATGAATATGTATGTAGATAAGGTATTTCTGTTTTTTAAAATTAAATTAGCAAAAATGTATAAAAACCTGTTTTTGCTTTGACATTATAGGGCATTGTGTGTAGATTGATGAGGGATTTTTATTTATTTAATCCATTGTAGAAGAAGGCTGTTACGTATCTGTCTCATTATGGCATCTGTGAGCGTATGGGCAGCGCCCTTGAGACAGATAAAATGTTGTGATCTGCTGGCTACTATACCGGGAGACTTCCAGCAATTGTGCTAATCTAACGATATGCTAACTCAATAATCTCCAAACTGCATGCAGAGTAGTACAAATAGTATAAATGAGTTCATCTGACTCTGGGTAAGTAAAAAAATGACCTAAATCTCGAAATCTCGCAGTATCCCGTTAAAAAGTAATACCATGACAGGGTTGGGGTCAATTTCAATCCAATAAATTGAAGGATGTTAAAAGGATGGTTCACTTTTTTACACCTTATAGTCAAATGGCGAACAAAAAAACTATGGGGGTGATGGTGGCAATTAGTCAAAGTTCAATGTTTGTGGCCATATCCCCTCAAGTTAATAGTTGTAATTTAACAACTTTAAATCATGGATTACAGTTTCTCCTGGCCCATGGACTACATTCAGGGTAAGGCACCAATTGACTGACTTGAAGGTGTAAAAAAGTGAGCTATCCCTTAATTGAATTTACAAATTCAATCATTGCAAATAGGGCATTTCTCTCTCCAAAACTCTCTCCAAAACTCTTGAGCGTGCCGTCTCTAGCCATCTCTCCTGCTATCTCTCTCAGAATGACCTTCTTGATCCAAACCAGTCAGGTTTCAAGACTGGTCATTCAACTGAGACTGCTCTTCTCTGTGTCACGGAGGCACTCCGCACTGCTAAAGCTAACTCTCTCTCCTCTGCTCTTATCCTTCTAGACCTATCCGCTACCTTTGATACTGTGAACCATCAGATCCTCCTCTCCACCCTCTCCGAGTTGGGCATCTCCGGTGCTGCTCACTCTTGGATTGCGTCCTACCTCATAGGTCGCTCCTACCAGGTGGCGTGGCGAGAATCTGTCTCCGCACCACGTACTCTCACCACTGGTGTCCCCCAGGGCTCAGTTCTAGGCCCTTTCCTATTCTCTCTGCCCGCTCCATGATCTCGCCATCACGGTTGACAACTCCATTGTGTCCTCCTCCCAGAGTGCAAAGAACCTTGGTGTGACCCTGGACAACACCCTGTTGTTCTCCGCTAACATCAAAGTGGTGACCCGATCCTGCAGGTTCATGCTCTACAACATTCGCAGAGTACGACCCTACCTTACACAGAAAGCGGCACAGGTCCTAATCCAGGCACTTGTCATCTCCCGTCTGGATTACTGCAACTCGCTGTTGGCTGGGCTCCCTGCCTGTGCCATTAAAACCCCTACAACTTATCCAGAACGCTGCAGCCCGTCTGGTGTTCAACCTTCCCAAGTTCTCTCATGTCACCCCACTCCTCCGCACACTCCACTGGCTTCCAGTTGAGGCTCGCATCTACTACAAGACCATGGTGCTTGCCTACGGAGCTGTGAGGGGAACGGCACCTCCTTACCTTCAGGCTGTGATCCTACACCCAAACGAGGGCACTACGTTCATCCACCTCTGGCCTGCTAGCTCCCCTACCTCTACGGAAGCACAGTTCCCGCTCAGCCCAGTCAAAGCTATTCGCTGCTCTGGCACCCCGATGGTGGAACAAGCTCCCCCATGACGCCAGGACAGCGGAGTCACTGACCACCTTCCGGAGACACTTGAAACCCTACCTCTTTAAGGAATACCTGGAATAGTATAAAGTAATCCTCACAGATATATAAACATATAAGGTAACATATATTATGACATATAAGGGACATACACTACCTTTCAAAAGTCTGGGGTCACTTAGAAATGTCCTTGTTTCCCATGAAAACATACATGAAATTAGTTTGAATAGGAAATATAGCTAAATACATAGGAAATGTAGTCATTGACAAGGTTAGAAATAATGATTTTTTATATAAATAATAATTGTGTCCTTCAAACTTTGCTTTCGTAAAAGAATCCTCCATTTGCAGCAATTACAGCCTTGCAGACATTTGCCATTCTAGTTGTCAATTTGTTGAGGTAATCTGAAGAGATTTCATCCCATGCTTCCTGAAGCACCTCCCACAAGTTGGATTGGCTTGATGGGCACTTCTTACGTACGGTCAAGCTGCTCCCACAACAGCTCAATAGGGTTGAGATCCGGTGACTGTGCTGGCCACTCCATTATAGACAGAATACCAGCTGACTGCTTCTTCCCTAAATAGTTATTGCATAGTTTGGAGCTGTGCTTTGGGTCATTGTCCAGTGTAGGAGGAAATTGGCTCCAATCAAGCTCCGTCCACAGGGTATGGCATGGCGTTGCAAAATGGAGTGATAGCCTTCCTTCTTCAAGATCCCTTTTACCCTGTACAAATCTCCCACTTTACCACCACCAAGCACCCCCAGACCATCACATTGCCTCCACCATGCTTGACAGATGACATCAAGCACTCCTCCAGCATCTTTTCATTTGGTCTGCGTCTCACAAATGCTCTTCTTTGCGATCCGAACACCTCAAACTTTGATTTGTCTGTCCATAACACTTTTTTCCAATCTTCCTCTGTCCAGTGTCTGTGTTCTTTTGTCCATCTTAATATTTTCTTTTTATTGGCCAGTCTGAGATATGGCTTTTTCTTTGCAACTCTGCCTAGAAGGTCAGCATGCCGGAGTCGCCTCTTCACTGTTGACGTTGAGACTGGTGTTTTGCTGGTACTATTTAATGAAGCTGCCAGTTGAGGACCTGTGAGGCGACTGTTTCTCAAACTAGACACTCTAATGTATTTGTCCTCTTGCTCAGTTGTGCACCGGGGCCTCCCACTCCTCTTTTTATTCTGGTTAGAGACAGTTTGCGCTGTTCTGTGAAGGGAGTATTACACAGTGTTGTACGAGATATTCAGTTTCTTGGCAATTTCTCGCATGGAATAGCCTACATTTCTCAGAACAAGAATAGACTGATGAGTTTTAGAAGAAAGTTATTTGTTTCTGGACATTTTGAGCCTGTAATCGAACCCACAATTGCTGATGCTCCAGATACTCAACTAGTCTCAAGAAGGCCAGTTGTATTGCTTCTTTAATCAGCACAACAGTTTTCAGCTGTGCTAACATAATTGCAAAATAGTTTTCTAATGATCAATTAGCCTTTTAAAATGATAAACTTGGATTAGCAAACACAACGTGCCATTGGAACACAGGACTGAAGGTTGCTGATAATGGGCCTCTGTACGCCTATGTAGATATTCCATAAAAAATCAGCCGTTTCCAGCTACAATAGCCATTTACAACATTAACAATGTCTACACTGTATTTTTGATCAATTTGATGTTATTTTAATGGACAGAAAAAGTGATTTTCTTTCGAAAACAAGGACATTTCTAAGTGACCCCAAACTTTTGAACGGTAGTGTATATGTAATAAACATATATGTGTCACACATATATGAACATACACTACATGACCCAAAGTATGTGTACACCTGCTCGTCGAACATCGCATTCCAAAATCATGGGCATTAATATGGAGTTGGTCCCCCTTTTGCTGCTATAACAGATTCCACTCTTCTGGGAAGGCTTTCCACTAGATGTTGTAATATTGCTGCGGGGACTTGCTTCCATTCAGCCAAAAGAGCATTAGTGAGGTCGGGCACTGATGTTGGGCGATTAGGCCTGCCTCGCAGTCAGCGTTCCAATTTATCCCAAAAGTGTTTGATGGGGTTGAGGTCAGGGCTCTGTGCAGGCCAGTCAAGTTCTTCCACACCGATCTCGACAAACCATTTCTGTATGGACCTCGCTTTGTGCACAGGGGCATTGTCATGCTGAAACAGGAAAGGGCCTTCCCCAAACTGTTGCCACAAAGTTGGAAGCACAGATCGTCTAGAATGTCATTGTATGCTGTAGCGTTAAGATTTCTCTTCACTGGAATTAAGGGGCCTAGCCCGAACCATGAAAAACAGCCCCAGACCATTATTCCTCCTCCAACAAACTTTACAATTGGCAATATGCATTCGGGCTGGTAGCGTTCTCCTGGCATCCACCAAACCCAGATTTGTCCGTCGGACTGCCAGATGGTGAAGCGTGATGCATCACTCCAGATAACACGTTTCCACTGCTCCATAGTGCAATGGCAGCGAGCTTTACACCACTCCAGCCGACACTTGGCATTGCACATGGTGATCTTAGGCTTATGTGCGGCTGCTCGGCTATGGAAACCAATTTCATGAAGCTCCTGAAGAACAGTTTTTGTGCTGATGTTGCTTCCAGAACAGTTCGGAACTCGGTAGTGTGTGTTGCAACCGAGGACAGACACATTTTTACGAGCTACGCGCTTCAGCACTCGGCGGTCCTGTTCTGTGTGGCCTACCACTTTGCGGCTGAGCCGTTGTTGCTCCTAGACGTTTCCACTTCACAATAACAGCACTTACAGTTGACCGCTCAGTTGGCAGCTCTAGCACGGCAGAAATTTGACGAAGTGACTCTTATGACAGTGCCACGTTCAAAGTCACTGTGCTCTTCAGTAAGGCCATTCTACTGCCAATGTTTGTCTATGGAGATTGCATGTATGTGTGCTCGATTTTATACAGCTGTTGGGAACAGGTGTGGCTGAAATAGCCAAATCCACATATTTGAAGGGGTGTCCACATACTTTTGTATATATAGCGTAGATGAAAACTCAGGTACAGCAGCTTTCGCATCGCACAAGAAAAGTTTGGGAAGCACAGGTTTTACGAGCATGGAAAGGCCAGAGATAGCCAGACTAGTAAAATGGGCTGAGGAACATATATCGGGTATTGGAGAAAGGCCATCAGTGCGTGTTCTGTAAACAATACAGCGGATGAAGGCGTGGCATGAGCGTGGGGAACGGAGAGACGTGGTTATGGACAGAGAGGAAGAAAAAGAGCAGAGTGCAGAGGGAAGATGTGTGTTGAGGAAGAATGGCGCCAAGTACAAACCATCCTCTGCTGTCTCTGATGGCTCAGAAACTGAACCCGACGAGAGTGAGGATGAATTACCTGGCAGGTGTGGTGAAGACCGAGTCCGAGCCTTGCACCGATGGTCATGCAAAGGATGATTCTGGCCCAGTGTGACCCATATGTAGTCTCAGGCTGGGTAGAAAATAATTTTGGTACTGTTAAATCAGTGAAGGTAATCTCTAAGTGGACTTGTGATGATTTTCTGTGTTTCTTCCACCGCTTCGTGTCACGTGTCTCGGGACAAGACCTGTGACTTGCTTTTCTCTCCAGAGCAGGGCACTTTTGAAAGGAGTGATTACTGGGGTGGCGTTAAGAGATGAGGTGGAGCAACTAAAATGGAAGATTCCCTGTGTCTGTAACGCCCGCCGTTTGGTGTGACGCAGACCTGGTGGCGAACATGGTGAAACTGAGAAGACACTGTCTGTCCTTTTGAGTTTTGAAGCAGTCTTTACCTAACAAAGTCAGAGTAGAACAGAAGGTGTGGTATGCTGAGGGAGTGAAGAGAGTTGAGGATGATGGGTCAAGGGTGAGAAGTAGTAGTGATATGAATTTGTGCTTCAGTAGGTTGGCTTCTTAGAATTCATTGCCATGGTTATCAAATGTACCACAGAAATAGAACATAAATAACTGAAAATAGTTGTTGTGGTCAGTACCGATTTTAGCATGTAAATCTTGGTGGGGCAAACTCCCCAATTTTTTTTAGATGCAGGCCAGCAAAGCCACTACACTAAACAATACATTAATTGCACTATAACGGTGACAAACAGTGCTCACAAACTGTTAAGGCCTACATAAAGCTGTCCCAACAGCAGAGTCCCAACAGCAGTCCCAACACCTTACCACTGCTACACCTGGCTATCAGAGGAGCCTTGTCTGGCAGCGAAACAGTTCATTCAACCTCATTCAGCCTCATTCATTCAGCCTCAAAAGCATAGCTGATATGGCTGACTTGCTTAAACAAATGTGGTTTCTACTGACAATTGAGATGTACAAACTATGGCATAAGGGGACGACAAGCGGATGAGGCAATCCGTAATTTCGATTAAGACATTAATGAGCGAGTTAGAACAGAAGTAGTCAATTTCGCTATTTGTTCTGCACTTTTGAAATGTACAGCAACAGAATTCAGAACATGGGCCGTTCTTACAGTATTCTCCCTGTACACCAAGTCAGAACCGTAGGATAAAGGGGCATATAAGCAGATAATGAAAGCTCTTACAATATTCGATTATGACATTTCTCTAAAACAGGCTACAGGCTACATGTGCACCACCAAGACAGAACAGTAGGCTAAGTTATGAGGGGAAAAGGGACCAAATTATTAGGGTGAGGCACATGGGCTACTAACAGCTTACTACACAACATACACTTAGTATTACTTTCTTAGCTACAGTATACATATCTCCCTGGCAAATTACATAATTTATGCAGCAGCATACAATACATTTTTTGGACTCACCTTGTTGTGTTGTGCTCACCTGAACAGGAAGGTGGCGTGGCGGTCCTTGTGGGCAAATTTTGTCATCAAACCTTGTCATCAAAGTCTGTCATTCTCTGGATTTATGGTGCTTTCAAGACAACTGGGGAAGAAACAAGGTCGAATCATGACGTCAGTGATCTTCAGGTCGGAGCTCTAAAAAGAGGCCTGAGTTCCCGACTTGCAATTCCGAGTTGGATGACCGTTCAAAATCTATTTTCCCAGTCGGGGCTAGTTTTTTTCAGAGTTCCCAGTTGTCTTGAACTCACTGAAGTCTGAGATTTCCCAGTTCCGAGAGTCCAGTTGATTTGAACACGGCAGAAGTCATGCTGGATTGACAGCATGGCCAATGTTGAACGTTTATCCTTTTAAGCTTGGAAAAGAGACCCTTAAACCCAGACTTGGACCACACACCCACTCCACTGAATAGCAGGCTAGTGATTGCTTTGCAATGCTTGCAGTTAGCCACTGATTCCTTCCAAACCACTCATTGTTGAATTTGCAATTTCCAACTTGTTGTGTAATGTTTATGAGCATCGATATGTTTTATCTATAATTTCTCTTCATTCACAAGGATTGAAAAGGATTTGCCAGGAGATTGTCGACTTGATTCATGATGATGACTGCTAGCTTGCTAGCTAAGATTTTGGAAGTATGATGTTGACATGATCAGTCCAATCAAAGCTACGGTATATATAACGTGATTTGACGTCATTTTATCTGTGGCCAATGACCTTGAGCCTTCTTGAATGGGCACTTCTAATGTAACTCTACGGCAGCACCCAAGGGGCTTGAATTTTCGAGCTTTCCCCGTAGATTTTGCGGTGATGTAGTGTCTCCATGAGTGACAGAACACTGAGCCAATCACGGTGCAACTAGAGAACATTACCAACACCTACACGTCATATTTTCGCTGGCTGCCCCACCACCACAGAAAGCACTGAGCTAGGCTGAAACACCTGCATTTTGGAGCTGCCTTACTCAAAAAAAGCAAAAAAGAGACCATGTTTGTATGCGGCTTTATTAACTCAATGTTTTTTTTAGATTGTTTGCAAAATGATATGTGACACATATTAATGCCGCTGAATGACGGGTTGCCACTGGTTCTGGAGGCTGCTGCAGAGAAGTACTTGGATGTAAAAAGAAACGTCCTCTCACTGTCAACTGCGTTTATTTTCAGCAAACTTAACGTGTAAATATTTGTATGAACATGACAAGATTCATCAACTAAGACATAAACTGAACAAGTTCCACAGACACGTGACTAACAGAAATTGAGTAATGTGTCCCTGAACAAAGGGGGGGGGGGGGGTCAAAATCAAAAGTAACAGTCAGTATCTGGTGTGGCCACCAGCTGCATTAAGTACTGCAGTGCATCTCCTCCTCATGGACTGCACCAGATTGGCCAGTTATTGGTGTGAGATGTTACCCCACTCTTCCACCAAGGCACCTGCAAGTTCCCTGACATTTCTGGGGGGAATGGCCCTAGCCCTCACCCTCCGATCCAACAGGTCCCAGACGTGCTCAATGGGATTGAGATCCGGGCTCTTCACTGGCCATGGCAGAACACTGACATTACTGTCTTGCAGGAAATCACGCACAGAACGAGCAGTATGGCTGGTGGCATTGTCATGCTGGAGGGTCATGTCAGGATGAGCCTGCAGGAAGTGTACCACATGAGGGAGGAGGATGTCTTCCCTATAACGCACAGAGTTGAGATTGCCTGCAATGACAACAAGCTCAGTCCGATGATGCTGTGACACATCGCCCCAGACCATGACGGACCCTCCACCTCCAAATCGATCCCGCTCCAGAGTACAGGCCTCGGTGTAACGCTCATTCCTTCGACGATAAACGCGAATTCGACCATAACCCCTGGTGAGACAAAACCGTGACTCGTCAGTGAAGAGCACTTTTTGCCAGTCCTGTCTGGTCCAGCGACGGTGGGTTTGTGCCCATAGGCGACGTTGTTGCCGGTGATGTCTGGTGAGGACCTGCCTTACAACAGGCCTACAAGCCCTCAGTCCAGCCTCTCTCAGCCTATTGCGGACAGTCTGAGCACTGATGGAGGGATTGTGCGTTCCTGGTGTAACTCGGGCAGTTGTTGTTGCCATCCTGTACCTGTCCCGCAGGTGTGATGTTCGGATGTACCGATCCTGTGCAGGTGTTGTTACACGTGGTCTGCCACTGCGAGGACGATCAGCTGTCCGTCCTGTCTCCCTGTAACACTGTCTTAGGCGTCTCACAGTACAGACATTGCAATTTATTGCCCTGGCCACATCTGCAGTCCTCATGCCTCCTTGCAGCATGCCTAAGGCACGTTCATGCAGATGAGCAGGGACCCTGGGCATCTTTCTTTTGGTGTTTTTCAGAGTCAGTAGAAAGGCCTCTTTAGTGTCCTAAGTTTTCATAACTGTGACCTTAATTGCCTACTGTCTGTAAGATGTTAGTGTCTTAATGACCACAGGTGCATGTTCATTAATTGTTTATGGTTCATTGAACAAGCATGGGAAACAGTGTTTAAACCCTTTACAATGAAGATCTGTGAAGTTATTTGGAATTTTACGAATTATCTTTGAAAGACAGGGTCCTGAAAAAGGGACGTTTCTTTTTTTTGCTGAGTTTACTAGGTTTTACTGTGGAAGAGTTACAAGGTGTTTTGAATGAAAGAGTCCGGTCCTTGTGTAGGATCAGTTAGGGTCAATGTAGTGGAATGGGGTGGTGTTTTTAATTTGTATTATTTATTAAATATAGTGGTATTTAGGCATAGGGTTAGTTGATGGTGAAATTTGTACCTTTCCCCCTTCCTTTTAAATTGTTGTATCACAAAATGTAATGTGATCGACCACACACAACCGCATAGTAGGTGGCGGCATGCGCAAACAAAATGTGCGAACGCCATGATACCAAAGAAGAAGAAGGTCCAGCAAAGATTCTGGATATACTGACAAGATGTCTCTCCGCCCTAACATTGGGAGACGTTGTCCACAACGGGGCACAGAGGGTTGGCTCCCGCCTATCCTTTCTTAGGATTGGTGGATACATCTCATTATTGTAAACTATTTTTTGAATATTCGCGTCAACCGCCTGTATTCAATAGAGAGAGATCCTACGCTAATAGCCTCATGTCATGAATATGCATAGCCATCTCGAGATAACTCCGAAATAGTGTTTTTTCTCAGTTGCCGGGATGTCACGTGTCCTATTTATATCAGTACACTCGTAACAACTTAAGCATTACTAACTTCTATTCGATCAAATAAACCTAAGACATACTTTTTTGTGTTGACCAAATTCGACACTCCACACAAAAACTCCTAGCTTGGTGGGTGAAACATCGACACCTGCTGGAGGGAGACTGATTTTCTGCCGAGTTGGGCCTCTCTTCCTCTTCCTCTCTGCGTGGTGTCCACTCACGAAACTGTATCGTTTCCGGAGTGTTCATGCCTTCAGAAATGCTGGAATTTGATAGCTAACCACTCTCTGTAAACAATAACAATCAACTTTGAAAGGAGGTTTCGTCATGCGGATTTGGTCAGTTTTGTTTACGGTCCATGCCTCTCTTGTGGACTTTTTTGCAATCTAGCTAGCCAGCAACTAACAAGTCAACAGACTGGTATCTTCCAGCTGATCAAAACAAGGTCAATTGACGATGCGGTGAGTCGAGAATAAACTATTTTACTAGCAGTTTATAAACATTTAGCTAAGCGACATTATGACAAATAGACAACGGTTATGGCTTTCTGTCATATTAGTCAATTAAGTAGACACGCGATAATAGTAGTGTTTACACCTTTACTACTTTTCCGCGTAATTCCACGCAATTTGGATGTTGTTAGAAGACCCCGCCCTCTCTCTGCAAGACGTGGAGAAAGTGCGTTTTCACAACTAGCCCACTTGAAGCCAGAACCAGTCTTATCCAATTATTTATATATATACACTAGAAGACTGATTGGGGGCGCTGTGTTGAAGCCAACGTGCGTGCCTCCATCTTGGCACTTCCTCGCCATTGTAAAACATATTTTGGAAGCTACAGAAATGCATTTATTAATGTCTACATTTGTTTTCGCCACGTTTATTCTATTACAGACACATTAATGCATAATTTTAAATTATATTATGTGAGCTAAACATAAATATTTAAAGAGATTACTAATGTTAATGTCCCCACTACAACAACAACAAAATACATAAATACACTGAACAAAAATATAAACGCAACATGTAAAGTGTTGGTTTCATAAGCTGAAATAAAATATCCCAGAAATACACAGGTGCACCTTGTGCTGGGGACAATCAAAGGCCACTAAAATGTGCAGTTTTGTCACACAACCCAATGCCACAGATGTCTCAAGTTTTGAGGGAGCATGCAATTGGCATGCTGACTGCAGGAATGTCCACCAGAGCTGTTGCCAGAGAATGTACTGTTAATTTCTCTACCATAAGCTGCCTCCAACGTTGTTTTAGAGAATTTGGCAGTACCTCCAACCTGATTCACAACCACAGACCATGTTTATGGCGTCGTGTGGACGAGCGGGTTTGCTGATGTCAACGTTGTGAACAGACTGTCCCATGGTGGTGGTGGTGGTGGGGTTATGGTATGGGCAGGCATAAGCTACGGACAACGAACACAATTGCAAGGTATCTGTGACCAACAGATGCATATCTGTATTCCTAGTCATGTGAAATCTATAGATTAGGGCCTAATTAATTTATTTCAATTGATTGATTTCCTCATATGAACTGTAACTCAGTAAAATCTTTAAAATTGTTGCATGTTGCGTTTATATTTTTGTTCAGTATACATGTAATTTTGTCTTTGAAACATTTAATTGAAATACTGTAGAGTTCCATTCATTCCTATGGAGGACTGCTCCTTCTGGGAGCGCCAATATGGCCGACCGGTGGCTTCAAAGCCTCTCATTGGACAACACATAGAATCATCAATCCAGGGTTTATATCAGTGTTGTAGTACAACACATTGAGTGTCTCGGTCTTGTCTCGGTGTTAGATACATTTTTTCTCGGTCTTGGACAGTGAGGACTCGTAGTTTCAGACCAGCTGAGTAAAAAGCCCATCATTATCAGCTTCCATTCATTCAGTCAGCGCATAAAAGCGCTTTGCCAGGCCAAATATATATACTCCTTTCTTGAAACAATATCTTGTCACCTATTGAAACCTGGGATTCCTACCTTACTTGTAACATTACTGTCCTTTACTTTCATTGAAAAATATCCTCAAAGTTTGTCTGAATTTCCTTGAGTGGGGTAAATTGTTGGAAAGTTGCATGCTTACTATTAGTAAGTGGAGACGGGGAAATTCTAATGGTCTTTATATCTATAGTAGACATGTTTGCGCAGTGGCGAACCTATTGGACACCTAGGCCTTCAGTGTGTGACAGGCTCGTGATGCTGAAAGGACAGCAACCATAAAACCAGTGCACTCATGTAGGAGAGTGCAGTTTTGTAAAACACAAAGGGCCAGTGATGTAGTGGAGGCTTTATGCAGGTATACGCCCTATACCCACTGTCCCTTATGAAAAAAGATTGCAGTTAGAGTGCAGTATAACAGTTATTCTGCAATTACTGCGTCCAAAATACCACAGTCGACTGCAGTTTCAAAACTGCAATCTTTTTTTGTAAGGGGTTTTCCGTGTGCATTGCCTATACTCACTTCTTAATCCCTTCTGTTGCGTATCAAAAGTAGTGTAGTGGAGGTATACAACTTATTAATTATGTAGTACAATAGAGAAATAATGCACAAAATAGCCTACATAATCGCAAAGCACGTGAAATATATTCACATATCCTAGTTTCTGCAGAATATAATCTGCAGGCAGCAAGAGCGTGCAGCTCTCAACTGGTTGTTGCATGGAGCAGCTCAAGAAAAATGACATCGGTAGCCGGTAGGTAGGAAAGAAATGTCAATTTATGATACCTACAAGTAAATTCTAACTAAGGCAACAAGGTATTGAAAAAGTTTCGTCCTTAGTCTTGGTTAGTAGGCTATTTGCGATGCGCTATTCAGTCATCATGCGCTGTTTGCATTAACATTTATAAAGGCTTTCCCTGAAAACCTTTCCAATTAGATTTTGACTGCCTACCTGACAATTATTTGCTGATTTGTATCAATGGGGATGGCATTTGTTTTGCTCAATTGAATTAAAGGGCAACTACACCTTCCATTTTTTGTATTTTTCACAGACCTCAAAAATGGTCTCCTGATGTGGTTTAAGCATTGTTGTGGACTTAGAACATCACATTTGTGTCGTTTTTATTTAATTTAAAAAAAGTGTGATTTTGAGTGAAAATCTGAAAAATCTAGTGGGGCAATTCCTTCACACAGGACCCACTTCTCCAGGCACCACTACACCACTGCATAGGGCCGATGGAAAGACAGCAGTCCATGAACTCTGACATAATAAGCCAGTAGGTCCCAATCATAAGAATACAAAAACACAACCATTAGGCTAAGCATTTTTTACAACTATTACTTACCATTGCAAAAAAACATTTAACCTTTAGCACACAAAGTAACCGGTGATCTAAAGTTTAAATGCAACAATGTTTCACACACAAGTTATTTTCAAAGAGATGGCTAACATCAGCAAGCGCGCTGCAATAAAAAACACAGTTCCACTCACCAGATGATGATCATTTGAAACTTAACTTCATGTTGAAAGTTATTCTTTTAAAGGGAGAAGCTACAAATTAGCAACAACATCTGGCCATTATTATGAGCCGTTCTCCCCTCAGCAGCCTTCACTGGTTTATATACATACTTGGTGGTACCACAGGTTTTCTACAATGGTAGAGTTTGTTTTGCAGGCCCTGCCCAGGTGGGCGGAGTTGCACATTTTGGACCATTCCATTGGCCTTTAAGTGAAATCTCCACCCACCCGGGTAATCGGGCCATGCAAAACGAACTGAACTCCAACATTGACAGCAGATTGTGGTTATGAAAGAAGCTTATGTCATGTGTTCTAATACCATTTGTTTTGTCCTAGTGGTGATGGCCTGGGAGATGGACAGCTCACATGGACCAGGGTCACCCCAAAGAGTTCTGCCCAAAAATGAACATTCCGAGGTGGAACTGGTCTCCAGAGGTCGGGAGTCCCTCCCTACTTCATGTGTCAAACAGGAGCGGACAGAAATATTTGTTACGAACCCTGAGCCTCAGAGGCCACCGCACATCAAAGAGGAGGAGTATGAGACCACAGTCACGCCCATTTTACTACCTACCAAACAGGAGAGTGAAGACAAGGAGATTCCTGACTCTAAACCAATGAAACTTGAGCTTCATGATCCATCCAGCCAATCATGCACAGACCAAGAGGAGGAGAAAGCAGAGCTGAAGAAGTCTGGAGGAGTGTCACATCCAAAGTATTCCGGTCTCCCTAAGCTTCAGGCCCCCTCTCAGCCCTCGGCAGCTGCAGGCTCCAGTCCTGTGTGTAGGGAGGAAGGTGAGACAGAACCAGAGATACAGGAGGACCAGGGCCCAGGAGACTGGCTAGCCCCCATGGAGGACGACGAGGCCCTGGGTGAGTCCCAGCGTCGACTGGGATTTGAGTCCACCAGCCGCTCCCTTTCTGCCATGCTGGGCTCCGACTCGGAGTCAGACAACAAGGAGGGGGAAGAGGACCCCACCTGGGCCCCTGCCGACCCCCAGACCCTCCAGGACGACCCAGACGCCGACATCCCCGCTCTTCGAGAGGCGTCCCCACTGCGGCACAGGAAAAGAACATCATCGTCACAAGGTCGAGGCAAAAGAGGTAGAGGTGGTGTCTCCTCGTCTCTGGAACCCAAAAAGAAGCCCAAAAACTTTTCCTGCCAGGAGTGCGGGAAGGCCTTCATATCCCGCCGTGACCGGGAGAGACACATTCGCACTCATAGCGGGGAGAAGCCGTTCCCCTGCCCCAGATGCGACAAACGCTTCAACGACAGTGGGAACATGCGTAAACACATGCTGATCCACTCGGGGGAAAGGCCCCACCTCTGTCCAGACTGCGGCAGGGGGTTCTCAGAGAGGGGGAATCTCTGCAGGCACAGGGCCCACATCCACGGCAGTATGCCCAAGTCCGAATGTGAAGACTGTGGGAAGACCTACATAGAGAAAGGAGGTCTGGACCGCCACATCAGATCTGGAGCCTGCTCTGCAACAAAAAAAGCATGAAATATATAAATGAAAAATGTTCTAGGGGCCTACAATTACGGCCCAGTTTCACCAGGCACTACCTCCAGCGATCAAACTATCAAAGATAGATGGCGACTTAACGGCCGGTGACTAGAGAGCTCGGTGATTCCTTACTGAAGGTATTTCTCGCAGCATTAGGGGGTGGGAGAATTGAGGGATGGGAAATTTCATGAATCGAGAGAAATAATGACATTGATTATGAAAAACAGTTCATATGAACCGAGAAAATGTGTAGAGAAATCGATATGATAGATTATCTAGTCTGTATTTGTTTTCTACTTCCTATCAATCAATACTTAAAAAATATATATATTTTAAGCCATTTTATTTTCTCAAGACTCGAATGGAAATGGATAACTGAATGTCATTTAATGTTTGTCCTCCCGAAGAGAGCGTTTTCTCCGTGAGTGCCTTTATGAGTGCTTTGTGAATATGATGATCTGTACTTCACTGTTAACGTTAACAATCATGGATCAAGCACTGTGTATTTGTGTGTTTCTTAAGTCTAAGGCCTGGATTCAATGCAAGGCGCATTATAGCGCAGTGCACTATAAGCGACTTTTAAGGGCCGACATGCACAGCGTTTTTCATAAGTGCCTTTAAAAGGCACATCGTCAGCTGCTGTCTAGTGCGCTGCGCTATAACACCCCTTGCATTGAATCCTGGCCTAAATGTTGTTTCCCATGGCCACAAGGGGTTTAGGGTGAAGGTAACTTGCCTATACACTCCTGGAACCAGGTACACACTGAAAGAGAATAAAGGTTTTATGAGTTATGGATCTAGACAACCCCAAGTGAGGAGCGAGGTACCAGAGAAAAGTTGAATGAATCACTAGCCAGTGCATTAGTTTCAGCCAAACACGAGATACTTTATTTGAATCTGCCATGAAACAGCCACGTAAAGGGTCCCACATTGTCTAGAAGTACATCGGTAGGAAGCTGGGTCGTATATTAATTAGTGCATACCGTAGTAAAACAAACAAAACAAAAAGAGTTCAATATTGGTCTCTCCGTTTTGTCCTCTGTTTGCTACCGATTCTTTCTTCGTGAATACAACCCTGAGTTGTCAAACGTATCCAACCGATCATACCCATCCAAACACGAAAACACGCAGAAGATACGACCTAAAAAGCAGTCAGTCCTTACTCAGGGAGTCTGTACAATAACATATGTAGGATCTTAATTTGAGCCAGTTTGCTACAGCAGGAAAATAATTCAGCAGCAACAGGAAATGTGAATTATTATGTGGATTATAATTAATGGACAGTTTTTGTAGGGGCGGACACATTTTTCATTAAGGCAAATCAAGTCTGACATTTCAAAGTGAAAATTACAAACTTGAGCCTTTTTACTTTAGAAGCCTTTTTATTTCCTTAAATACACTACAAGTTTGGTTGCTGCTATGCAGGAAAATTCTCAGCAACAAAAGTGATCAAATTATGGTCCTACGTCTATACAACTGGTTTTGGAGCTGTAGTCAGAAGTCTCACTACAGCTACAGAATATCTTCCTCTCTTCACACCTGCCCCTCTCCCTCTCTTCACACCTGCCTCTCTTCCTCTCTTCCCACCTGCCCCTCGCCCTCTCTTCCCACCTGCCCCTCTCCCTCTCTTCCCACCTGCCTCTCTTCCTCTCTTCCCACCTGCCCCTCGCCCTCTCTTCCCACCTGCCCCTCTCCCTCTCTTCCCACCTGCCTCTCTTCCTCTCTTCCCACCGGCCTCTCTTCCTCTCTTCCCACCTGCCCCTCTCCCTCTCTTCCCACCTGCCTCTCTTCCTCTCTTCCCACCGGCCTCTCTTCCTCTCTTCCCACCTGCCTCTCTCCCTCTCTTCCCACCTGCCTCTCTTCCTCTCTCCCTCTCTTCCCACCTGCCCCTCTTCCTCTCTTCCCACCTGCCCCTCTTCCTCTCTTCCCACCTGCCTCTCTTCCTCTCTTCCCACCTGCCCCTCTCCCTCTCTTCCCACCTGCCCCTCTTCCTCTCTTCCCACCTGCCTCTCTTCCTCTCTCTCTCTCTTCCCACCTGCCCCTCTCCCTCTCTTCCACCTGCCCCTCTTCCTCTCTTCCCACCTGCCTCTCTTCCTCTCTCTCTCTCTTCCCACCTGCCCCTCTTCCTCTCTTCCCACCTGCCCCTCTTCCTCTCTTCCCACCTGCCCCTCTTCCTCTCTTCCCACCTGCCCCTCTTCCTCTCTTCCCACCTGCCCCTCTCCCTCTCTTCCCACCTGCCTCTCCTCCTCTCTTCCCACCTGCCGTCTTCCTCTCTTCCCACCTGCCTCTCTTCCTCTCTTCCCACCTGCCTCTCTTCCTCTCTTCCCACCTGCCTCTCTTCCTCTCTTCCCACCTGCCCCTCTTCCTCTCTTCCCACCTGCCCCTCTTCCTCTCTTCCCACCTGCCTCTCTTCCTTTCTCCCTCTCTTCCCACCTGCCTCTCTTCCTCTCTCCCTCTCTTCCCACCTGCCCCCCTTCCTCTCTTCCCACCTGCCTCTCTTCCTCTCTTCCCACCTGCCTCTCTTCCTCTCTTCCCACCTGCCTCTCTTCCTCTCTTCCCACCTGCCCTTCTTCCTCTACCCCTCTCCCTGATCCTGCCTCAAGTCTACGAGAGGCTCTGCTGTTGGCTGTGGTCTTTCCTGGAGCCGCAGGCTCATTCTCTGATTGGGCTGTGCTCAGGTCAGGACCGGCAACTTTGATAAAGGACTAGCGGTTGGATTGGGTGGTAGAATTAGGAGTAGTTTCAGTCACTGGCAGCCCTGCTGTCTAGGACTGAGATGACCCTTGACCTTGCCCTAGCAGTAAGGTAATGTTGTGCAGGTGGTTCTGGGGTTTTGACTGACGGCTTGTTCTTGTTCTCAGATTTGCGAAGCCTCCTGAGTATGGGTGGGGTAGCTTTTTGTCTAGGTGTGGTGGCATGTGTAGTAGAAATATTAGTTCAATAATATCTCTCAGATACCAGAGCTTGTGATTTCAGTATAGACTTTATTACAAAGTAACAAGCTGAGCTGGTCCATGGAGCAACTGCCCATCCTGACTGGGAGCTCTCCTTTTATACAGTTTCATTCTTACACAACATACATAGTCACTCCTCTTTATGTAAATGATTAACGTCTTTTAGTTCCACGCCACTGTTTGCTTCGAATGTCCAAGTGTTATCTCTTTAGGCGGGGTTTCCCCTCCCCTTTGACTCTTAACATAGTTATATTGGTGGCGTGACCAGGATACTTTCCCCAAAAATAATATACATACATACGTTAAAAGATAATTACATAGTGTGTTGATTATAGTTACTATCCAGGCATGCATCTGGATTACAAAGTGTCAATCATGCTTATTCTGTTTTGCCCTTATCATTTCATATCATATGTACTGAAAAATTACCCATTCTTGTGGTGCGACGTGGAGGTAGGTGTGTTTGGTGTAACTGGCATCAGTAGTTTGAGGGGCCCTGCTGGTGTGGCTGTGGTCTGGCTCGTTGTGGGGGCGGGGGATACGGCAGTGGCAGGTGACTGGACAGGAAGGGTGTCAGGTTGTCGTGTGAGCAAAATCATGAGGGGTCCCTCCCCCACGTTTTTATTTGAACCCCTGATACAAAACCGGACCAAGTGCTGCCTGCTGTGTTGGGGGTTCCCCTTGTTTGGGTAGGGCAGGTGAAGTGGACAGGTCTCTCTCTCCCCCCTCTGGTCGTGGTAGAATCTTTGGATACCTGCGGCCCTGAATCAGTACCTCAGCCTGCTACGTCTGTAGGGGGTCAGGGTGAGAGGTGCGGTTGTGTGCCTCTAGGAGGGCCAGGTTAGGGAAGTCTGTCTTGCAGGACTTGCACCTGTATGGCTGCTCACTCTGGTGTAACTTCCTCTTGTGGATCCGCAGACCAGTGGGCCGAGAGAACTTACGCTGGCACAGCTCACACTCATATGATGATCTCCAGTGTGGGTGAGCTTGTGGGATGCCAGGTAATGCGTCCGCTTGAAACTCAAAGTGATGAGGTCACATGGGTACGGGTGCTCGTCGTTGTGTGTTCGGCAGTGCAGCATGACCTCATAGTCCGTCTTGAAGCTCTTCCTGCAGTCAGGGCAGGGGTGTGTGCGCTCCAGCCGGTGACGGAGCACGTGCACGTTAATCTCGTTGGGCTTGCGGAAGGTCATGATACAGAGGCTGCAGCGGTGGGGCCGCACCTCGGATTGGGTGACCAGGTGGCGTCTCAGGTGCTTGGCGCAGCGGAACCCCTTGGAGCAGTGTGGGCAGAGGAATGGCCAGTCCACCTGGTGCGTCATCTGGTAGCCGCCCAGCTCCTCTACGTGGAGAAACCGTTTGTGGCAGATGGAACACTTCGAAGGCTCGCTTCCCGGTGTGTATGCTCTCATGGACGGTCAGCTGCTCCGGAATGGAAAAAGTCTTACCGCAGTCAGTACACATGAACAGTTTAGGCATGAGTGGGGCTGGGGTGCGTTCTTGCCTCTCTCCTTGGATGTGCAGGTGGCTCTTGAGCCCATTGGTGGGGTAGAAGCGATTGGGGCAGTGAGGGGGGCCGTGGGGCTTGACGGCGCTGTGTTGACGGCGGCACTTGCTGAGAGAATAAGGGCGTGTGAAGCGCTGGTCACACACATCGCAGGCTTTGGCCCCACTATGAGTCAGCAGGTGGGAGGCCAGACCTTTCCGTTTCCAGAAGCCCCGGCCACCGTGAGGGCAGGCATGACCCTGCAACCATTCAACTTCCTCCCCTGGCCCCAGTCTGTGTCTTCTAAGGACCCACTCCTTACTGAAGTTCTTGCCGCACTGTGAACAATTATGGGAATAGGTTGTCCCTTCTGCCTGGGTCTCCAGGCCCTCCTCCCCCAGCTCCTCCTGATCATCCCCCAGCTCCTTCTGATCATCACCCAGCCCCAGGTCCTCCTTTCTGGGATTAGCCAGCTCCAGGCTGGAGGGTCGCAGGCTGGCCTCCACCTCCTCTGTGGCCCACACCTTTCCCTGCCTCCCTGAAGATGAGTTCATACTCCAAGTCTTGCGCGGCTTCCACAAAACAGGATACAGCTGTCACCTCTTCATCAAGCTCCAGAGTGTCCTCCTCATCGCTCTGCTTCTTCTCTTGGACCACCTCCGTTAGCCCTAAAGTGGAGAGATGTAATTACAGTAGCTAACGTTAGCTAAGTAATTCAGTAACATGTTAAGTTGTATCATTCAGTATGCACAAGTTATATAATGTGAAAGTAAACAGAAAAACATGACGCTTTAGAGAAATTCAATGACAAATGTACCATGCGTAGCATCACCTGTGGCCTGTATGTGGTACCGCAGCTGCACTTTATGGTTATTGAGCTGGTTTGTGAATGAGCCGAGACGGTTCTCCGGTTCATTCTCCCCGCAGGTCTCTCTGTTTGCCCGTCTCTCCTCCAGTCGCCGCGTCTCCTTCTCGTCACTCTCTCAGACAAATTGGGCCACACTGTCCTTCAACCACGACAGGAATTCGCCTGTGACATGTTCCAGATTGGTGTCTATGCAATCTTTCAGTTGGTTTTCAAAATCTCGCATGTTATCGAGGCACGATTGTGGTATGACGGCAGCTTTGACAGTTGTGCTTCCAGTGTCTTTGATGGCATCATTGCGGGTACAATTAGGTAATGTATGCTTTAGCAATAAAGTTCTCATCCATCAGTCGTTTAGAGGCAGAGTCCATGAAGCAGTTGAGCTGTATTTGAAAAGACAAAAGATGTTACGTCTATTTGCATTACGTGGACTCAAACTTCTGCTTCGTCTTCTTCTTCTTTGGAGTTTAACGGCAGTTGGCATCCAACATGTTGGACTATAATATAAATCCATTATGCTTTGTGATACAAAAAGGGGAAAGGGGAAAAATAAATAAACTAACCTAAAACAAATATATATATATTTATTTAAAAAACACCCTTCCAATTAACCCTACACTCATTAAAAACCCACTACCCCATTCCACTACTTTGACCCTATCTGCTCCTGAACCATGCCAACGGCCTGGGAGGACGGGACACCACCACTCAACACACCCTGTAACTCTTCTGAAGTCAAATCTCATATACCCAAATACGTCTCTGCAGCTGCCACCACAACATCTATTTTCTGTGATTTACATTCCATTTCTGCGGTACAGTTGATAACCTATGAATACTAAGAAGCCAACCATACTGAAGCATATATCACTTGTTGGCCTATCCCTCTGTGCTGGCACAGATCTACTACTCACAGGGATCCTCTCAGAATCCCCGACCCTCTACTTTCTTCACTGCCTCAGCATATGACACCTTCTGCACTACTCTGACTCTAGCCACCTCAACCTGCTTCTCTCGCACCGGACACTTCCGATCCCCAGCAACGTGTGCACCCCTATAGTTGACACACACAGGACTGACAGTGACTCCTCTGTTTCACCACGCTCACCACCGGGTCTGCGTAGCACCAAACGGCGGACATCACAAACACCAGGAATTTCCACACTTAATGCTACCCCAGAAATCACTCCTTTCAATGGTGCCCTGTTCCTAAGAGCAAAGCAGGAAACAGATCTTGACTCAAGTTGTGTGACACAGAGCGCCCTCTCCCTCTGGTAAGAAGAAACACAAACAAATATCACAAGTCCACTACAGGTTACCTTCACTGATTCAACTGCACCCAACTCCTTTCCCACCCACCCTGAAACCACAAACAGATCTGCCAAAAGACAAGGATCCACCTCACTTAACTCGCCCTCATTCACTTCCATTTCACCTCCAGAACTCGGTCTGTCACACTGCTCACTCTGTTTGCACTTGACACCACTCTTCCTCGACACCCCATCTCCATTTTTATCGCCATCTTCCTCAAATTCAAATTAAACCTCTGCTTTCCTCATTCTCTTCTTCCTCTTTTTTCCCCTCCATTCCTCCACATAAATCTACCTCTGTGTCCCTGTCCCAACATTCCTCTTCTCCCAACTTTGCGGCCCGGTGGCATCCCAACGTAACTCCATATCATAATCATACTGCTCACCTCGGAAACATGTCTTCTCCGGGCGCCAACGTTTTGAGAGCATGAGCAGTGGCCACACACAGAAAAACGACCCCCGAACTCAACTCTGTTCTACTCCCGTTGTGGCGGAAAACCTTCAGCTCTCTCTTGGTTCTATGCAATTTCGCTTCAGCTCATGTCCATGCACCATATGAACTACGACCCTTTCTCTGATTAATTTCTGTTACACCCAGCAGCTCAAGGTGATCAGCCCGGACTCAAACTTGCCACAGTGCTGCTCATAAACCTAGTGTCTTCGCCTATGTACAGCAGAGGAGGCTGGTGGGAGGAGCTATAGGAGGACGGGCTTATTGTGTAATGGCTGGAATATAATTAATGGAACTATCAAACATATGGAAACCACGTGTTTGACTTGGTTCCATTTATTCCATTCCAGCCATTACAATGAGCCCGTCCTCCTATAGCTCTTCCCACCAGCCTCCTCTGATGTACAGGTATGCTTTGAAGAAATAAATCGTTTCAGGGATATTGCTTTCAAAACTTGGCTGTTGTGGTTTTAGGCTTGATAATAATAGAATAGCCACTACTGCACATCCACTGGGCCACTGAAGTCCAAAATTGATTTATTTCCTTGACCAGATAGGCTAAATGCATAGTTTTTTCCCGCCGGCCCTGCATATATTGTCATGTTTAGAAGTTCATAGAATTGCTTAGTTGGTTGAAACTAATCTTTTCCAGCCAACCGTGAGCTCATTGGCCTTGAACAGAAGAGGTACCATACTGTGTTTAGAGAATGTGAATATATCATAGACATGATCATTATCCCTCTTTAGTTTTATGTTGCATTCAAATGTGTCTCATGTTATTATCAAATGATCATCAATGAATTAATTAATAAAAAACTGTCTTATAAATGATTACATTTAAGATAACATATAAACGGCAATAGAAACACAGATTACTTTTTATTTGAAAATAACGTCACATTTTACAAACAAGGTTAAACCTTTGAACACAGAATAAAAACATTGACTTCAACAACCAAAAAAGACACTTTAAAAAGATAAGATATAATCATGACAGCCATGCATTTGGATTTTGATATGTTACAACCAATCAATGTTCAATTTAACTGTCACAGCTTGAGTTCTAAGATTTGTAGAACTACCTTAAGAGTTCACTCAATTTAAGTGCTGCTAAACAAAAAATTACAAACCGAGGTCCAGTCAGTAGAACAATAATGTTCACTACAAATGTAGTGGTCCCATTTCTAGTTGTTCACTACAAATATAGTGGTCCCTTTTCCAGTTGTTCACTGCAAATGTAGTGGTCCCTTTTCCAGTTGTTACACAACAACGCCATCTGGTTATCTCAGCGTGACATCATTCGAACAAATTCTGCGAAAACAGGGAGGGATAATGACAGAAAGAGAGTTAAATGAAAAGGAGACATGATTATCCCATACACAGACCAACAAAAAACCCAAGCCACTGCTTCTAACAAATATAAATCAGTACTGAAGCTGAGCATGGGTGCACACACAAACACGCACCCAAACACACACACACACAAACACACACCTCTCTCACCCTCAAAGTCGACCAGTCCGTCCTGATTGAGGTCCACGTCTCGGAGGATCTCGTCGATCTCTCTGTTGGTCAGCTGTTCTCCCATGAGCTTCTTCATGGCCTCCCTCAGCTCCATTATACTGATCTGACCATCACTGTTAGCATCAAACTGAGAGAGGGAAAGAGAGAGAAAGACACAAAGAGAGAGAAAGAGTGAAAGGAGGCTATAGTGACAGTTACTCACATTGAGAAAGACAGCAACCATCTCTGTCAGCTTTGAGCCCACACAATCAGAGAGAGAGAGAGAGAGAGAGAGAGAGAGACAGAGACAGAGACAGAGAGAGAGAGAGACCTCCTTGAATGCATCTCTCAGTTCTTTCACTCCGATCATGTCTGCTGTCTCTGCCAGCATCTTTGGGCCCATCAGCTCCACAAAGTCCTCAAAGTCTAGTTTGCCGCCACCTACAGACCAGATAAAAACATTACTACTATTACTCATAGTTACAATATGTCTTTCATTGCCTAAATATTCCTTGATTTTGTCTTTCCTTGGTTCATAATTCGTTGTAATAATCAACCTAATTTCTGCCATAGCACTCTAAAGTTTCAGATATTCTATGAATCTGTGGTGTTTCCGCTGTCTCATGTTGATGATGCCATCAGACTCACAGATGGACTGGCCCAGCTCTATGAGCTCCATCTCTGTGGGCATGTAGCCCATGGTCCTCATGCACTCTCCCAGGTCCTTATAGCTGATGTAGCCATTCTTTTTCTTATCAAACTCCACAAATGCCTCGCGAAGCTCTGCACACACACAGGCACGCACGTACGTGCGCACACACACACAAACACAAGCATACAAGTACACACACAGGGTAAGAATTAGAGAATCTATATTGTAAAACATGTCATGGTATGATTCTGATTGTGTGAGATAGAAGGGGATAATCTACCTTCAATCTCCTCTGGTCGTAGGTCCCTGTCCTGTTGGAGGTAGCAGAAGGACATCATAAGCAGACTGGTAGTTACACATGACACACACACACACACACACACACACACACATACACACTACATCACAAACACACAATCTGTTTACACACGTACCCACAATAAGACAAACAACATACGTGCATGCTTTTATGTTGATACAACAACTGCAGTCAAACACCCAGATGCAAATCTAAAGATCAACAAACACACAATGTTCAACCACTGATATTATGAAATGCACAATGAGCCTCAATCACAAAGACCATGGGAACCAATCAGCCAAAGATAGAAAGAGGAGGAGAGAAAAGAAGAGAGAGAAAGAGAGAGAGAAAGTCTGCCATTTGTCTTTCCTTGATAAAATATACAACTCTTTGCTATGGTATGATTCATATATAAAGGCAGAGGCGGTACATGTGATTTGCAGCGTGCCAGTAGACACACATTATTAGAAAGAGTAAACCAGGATGCTCTGCAAAGTTAGACTAAACAGTATATCTATCTAGTACATTGCGTCTAAAGATGGAATATATCTGAATCTAAATCTATACAGATTACATTGTATGAGCCATTTTTGTATTATGGACCCAGTAAAACACTTTCACAAAACATCAATCACAGTAGTAACCAGATTATTGGGGGATGGGGGGGACGGTGGGGGTTGCCCCCCCCCAACAGCTGGAGATTAGGAGATTTGGGTGGTTTAGTATAAGTGAGACCCTTGGACATATAATGTGCATTGTTTATACACACACACACACACACACACACACACACTGTAGGTCGTGCCTGTTTTGGTGTAGTAGGACATTAGGTTGAGTTTGTTTGGTGGCAGAGAAATATAGGGAGAGAAAATCCCTGTAGATCTCTTTCGCTTTACTAAGGACGTTCTTCTTGGAATCTCCCTGTATGTGATAAACACAGTCAAGGTTTGGTTGGGCTCCTCTCTGCCTACAGTATGTACTTTATATAGCAAGTTTGATTGGTTGTCCCATGATGAAAATGAAATGATTGTGGAGAGAATGTTATGTGGTGAGAATGAAGTGAAGATGATCATGATGTGTGTGTGTGTGTGTGAGTGTGTGTGTGAATAGTTTAGTATGTAATTGTAAGTGTACATGTGTGTGTGATTGAGTATGCGCTTGCATGCATGTGTCTCAGTATGTGTGTGTATGTGTTCACTAGTGTGTGTACGTACGATCTGGCTGCTTGCAAAGCCCTGTTTGAGGAAGATGCAGGCGGGGCCCACGATGCTGTGTAACACGGTGCAGTTCTGGACCAGTGCAGACAGGGGCGCCTTAAACTCCTTGTCCTCACCCGATTCCTCCTCGCCCTCCGACCGGGGCCCCTCCTGGCCCCATGCCCCCCCCTTGCCCCCCTGGGGCTCGACGGCCCCCTTAGAACCAGAATCATCCAGAACTAGTGAACCCAACAGTCGTTGGTTTCACACTCTGTTTCCCACTCTGTCTGCTGAGGTCTGACAGCCAGCTGTCCACAGCACTAGTCCTCAGGGAGATCAGATGTTACATCAGCAAACAGGACAGGACAGGATTGGCAATCTCTGTCCGATTTTTAGAAGTTTAACTCTATCTACATGACAAGCCCTATCAGCCAGTGGACCAGCAGCCTAATAAGTCTAGCTCTCTGTCTGTTTAAGTGCTGGTATGTGTATTGGTTACAAGAAGCCATGCTTTCCCTCCATCTCTCACTCTTTCTCTCTCTCTCTCCATCTATCTCTTTCTCTGCTCTGTTTTCCGAGGCTCAGTCTTGGCTCAGTGTTGGATTGGGGTGTTCATTCTGCTAAGTGTTCAGACACTCTGCTCAAATCAGAGACTCAACACAATGTTACATAACACACTTACAGATTACATCGAGTCAATATGAGAATACCAGAGTTGTGTTTAGTTACAGTTTTTCTCAACCTGTGTACAAGCATTTTAAGAGAAAAGGTTGCAAATGTGTTCACTGTTTCTGGCAATCAGTAAATACTACTGCACAATATTGTAAATGGAAGGTACAATATAGGGAAAGATCTAGGCAACAGGGACAGTCTAATTCTTAAGATTTTTTACAACATTGCAGACATGCAGAGAATGAAGGTGAGTTACTTCTAAGTAACTTTGAGTTACTTAGAAGAACACATTTTTCCCACATCATTTCAACCCTAAAAATCTATGTGATGATGTTGAATCAACGTGAAAAATCAATTTGCCAATAGTCATCAACGTAAGGGCATTTTGTCTTTTTTTCACCCAACTTTTAACCTAAATCCAATGACGTGGGTAATTTTTTGTTGTTGATTTCACTTTGAATTCACGTTAGTTGACAACTCAACCAAATGTGAATCAAAACTAGACGTTGAACTGGGGTCTATACCGAATGGGTTTTGACCTTCCATTATAGAGCTTTGTTTTGGTGTGGATTGAGGCCTATATATTCATATCAGTTGTGTTCCTCCATTGTATTCACCTTTCCTTGTTTCTACTGAGGATTGTGTTTCTGCTAGCCGATGGAAAGTCTAAGCCTATGTTTAGTATTGAATACATGGTATTGGGTTGTGATGACACTGATGAATGATTCCTGTACAGTGTGCTTATTTTCTATTTTCTTTTTGATCAGGAATAATATTGAATTTGATGTGTTTGAAATTGTTTGGTGAAATATGCATAAAGGGAAAGACATTATCCATAATTATGCACCCTTTGATAGTTGTATTTCCAATTTTGATCATCATGATTTAGTGACAGCAAAGCAAATCTTTTGATCACTGGAATACAAAAAAAAAACAGACTAACTTTCTGTTTTGTCAGCTTAGACTCAAGATAAATAAATGTTTGTGTTAATCTTTTTGCAGACAGTCGTGTTCTTTTGAGTAATGCATTAGCAATTGTGACAATATCATATAGAATTGATGAATATATTTAAGTTTTGAGAAGGCAACTACATTTTGAAAATGCATTTACTGTTTTTCAGAAGGCCACAGAGTTATGTGTCTTGAGAACACTGTTTTGAAAATCGACAGCATTGATCTATTCAAAAAAATGCTTGTATGCGATTGAGAAAAACTGTAGTATCAAAATCCCAATGTCTAGTACATGATTGATCTGGTTTTGGGGCCTGCCCTTTAGGAAACACAACTATAAAGATCTCTGGGGATTAATACTGCTCATTATGCTTGGAGATAATCAAGTAAAGGTCTCCATTGTACAGAGATGCAGAGACATTATGCATATAAGTGAAAAGGAAACGTCATAGATTGTCTCTACTGGAGTTGTTCAGAATAATTACGTTATATTGTTTCAGATCAATGTTGTGACAATCATGCAGATCAATGTTGTTTATAAATACACAGGACCTATTCTAAATTGAGTACTTGCAGAACAAATACATTTTGTCAATATTGTCATGATACTGCACACATAAACACACATAGACAAGGAAGTAGCAAGCAAGGGTTGCTCTCGTCCCCATATCTTTTAAAAAACAAAAGCAAATTGAACTACTCTTACCTTCTTCATTTTGTTTTTCATGGATGGCTTGGTACAATTTCCCATCCCCTATCCTCAGTGTGAAGTAACACTCTTGACCCTCCCTCTCTCTTCCCTCCCGCTCTCTTCTATCGTTCTTGTTCCTATTTTTTCTGTCTTTGTCTCTCTTCCCCCTTTCTTTGGAGTTCTAAAGGTCCCACCCGAGGTTAGAGTTCTGAGGTGGGGTCCAGGAGATCCTATCACCCGGTCACATCGTGGTCTGAAGAGCGATGTTCATATCAGAGTTGAAACACATACAGTAGTACCTCTAATCCACACTCAGAAGATCCTAAATCCCCTAAAACAAGCATGAACCTAGCCCACTTCTATGTCTGAACAGAAAAGAGCTGCATGACATTCTGTCCATGCGTGCATTACTCTGTCTCTCTCCCTCTCGCTCCTACTCACTCGTCAACTCTCAATTTTACCCCTTCTTTAATCCCCTATCTCTCTACCCCTCTCCCTCCCTCCCCCTCTCTGTCCCTGGAGCAAGGCTTGTTACGCCATTCAAATGACTGCATTTATGTTGGGTGGTGAGAGGCAGACAGATAGAGAGAGAGAGGGGGAGAGATAGATAGAGAGAATTAGAGGGGACAAACGCAAGGGATTTAAAAATCCCTATCCCTGCATTTCAGATTAAAGGGAGAGATGGAGGGGTAAGAAGAGAAACGGATAGAGTAAGGAGAATGAGAGAAACAACAAAAGAGGGAGAAATTGAGGACAGGTTGGAGAGAGAGGTGATGCAAGATGAAAAGAGATGGTGAGAAGGTAAAGAGGAGGAGTGATGGAGAAACAAGGATGGGAAATTCAGAGAGACAGGGAGAAAGAAAATGGAGCTGGTCAAGGGATAAACATCTACGGGAAAGCAGTAAGCAAAACAGCGAAAGAAAGAAAAAATGAGCAAGGAAGAAAAGAGCCAAGAGTGAGACTGATGCTCAAACAGCCTGGAAGCTGCGGTCTTGGGCTACCATTAGATGAGTGTGTGTGCGTGTGTAAGAATCACACACACACACCTTTAACTGTATGCGTGTGTTAATCGTATCCAAACCAAATACGCGCATCACAGTCGACTGCTCTGATTGGTCTGTTTTTAAAATCAATAAAAACATCTTCACGCTTTCATTGGATGTCAAATGTAGTATTCTCTCTGATTGGTGAATCATAAAAGCATTACAGAGGGTCTAATCTGAGCTGTAATGCTGTCTAATCCAGAGACACAGGACATAATATCAGACACTCCAGGACAACATTTAAACTGTGTTTCTGTGCCACAACACTGACTCACATGACTAAATAAATACTATGACTAGTGATGGGAATTACATGCTGTATAAGGACAGGCTGAGAGAGAAAGGGAGAGAGAGAGAGAGAGAGAGAGAGAGAGAGAGAGAGAGAGAGAGAGAGAGAGAGAGAGAGAGAGAGAGAGAGACCAATAGGATTTATTTATTGTCAACAGGGGCAGATGTTAACATACGGTAGCCTGACTTTGTAGAGCTTATTACTAACGCATACCATTCTAAGCCATTGTTCTTATGATAAACCTTGGGGGTATAAGGCTAAGGCAAGGGTTAAGGTCCATAGACTCTGGTCTAAGGTCAGATTTGTGTTTCACCCCCATATGGTTAAGGTTAGGATTGGGAGGAGGTAAACTGATGCCAGATCTATGCCCATTGGTACCTAGCGGGCCCCAACTACTATCCAGAGAGTTCCATACCCTCAGAGGTTAGAAGAGGGGTGAACTCTGTGATAGGCCTGGTCCTCCAGCTGGGACTTGTTATGATGCACAGCTGTGAACTAAGTACTTTGGCAACTTCCAGGCTATTGGGTAATCAAACACATCAGTGTGTACATTTGTGTGTGTGTCTGTTGTATAAATAACATTTGTAGTAGGATATACATTATGTGACATTCCATGACCACTCAAAGATGAGGCTTATCTGATTAAATTATTATTCAATACTGTAGTTTGGTCGTCCGTCCGTCCGTCCGTCCGTCCGTCTGTCACCCTCTCTCACCCTCTCTCTCTCTCTCTCACCCATTCAAACCCGGAAGTATGGTGATAGTAGTAGATAGTAGTAGACGTATGAGTGCCAAGAATGACCCCGCCACATTCTATATCAATCCGCTCATCTTCTCACCCTCAACTCCCCATAACACACAGCAGTGAGCCCCTCACACACACACACACACACACACACACACACACACATTCATAGACACACAATATAATCTGAAACACCAAAAGATGCTAAAACCTCTTATAACATCTATGTTGATTTACTAGAGGTAGAGAGGAAATCTGCAGTAATATATTAGCCAAATTTAGAAGATCCAAAAATATATTCATTGTGTAATTAATTCACATGAAAACAAACAGACACAAACACACCCATACACACAAACACACACCTGTTTTGAGCTTTTCCCGTGCGGCGAGCTCATCCCTGCTGAACCACCTCCTCCGGCGGAAGAATCCTTCGGAATGATCATGAACATCTCGGTGTCGCTTGCTTACACGCTTTCTCTCTTGCTCCCCCTCCCTTTCTCTCTCTCTCTCTCTCTCTCTCTCTCTCTCTTCGCTCTCACTCTTTCTCTTCCTCCCTCTCCTCTCTCTAGTTTTCCTAATGGATTTTATTTTACAGATACTTCAAACTGACCTGACTAGTTCTGTATCTATTAAAGTTTTTTTTTTCTGGACTCTTCTAATTTCTGCTTTGACTTGACAATGCTTCCTCTCTCCCAAGTTTAAAATCAGAAAAAATAGCAAACTTTTCCTAAATAAAATTGTTCTCCCTTTGTACTCCCCTTCTCTTTTCTCCCTTTCCCCCGTCTCTATCTATCCCTGTTCAGTGGTTGGTAGTGCATGCCTCTCTCCATCTCTCGTCTTGTTTGTCCAGGTGAGGGGGTTTTATCATCATGTGTGCTGTAGCTCAGAGATTGAGTTCCTGCATCTCTGCCTCTCTCTCTCTCTTTCTCTCTCTCTCTCTACTCTCTCCCCCTCTCTCTCGCTCTCTCTATCTTCCTATCTCTCCATCCCCCCCCCCCACACACACACACACACAAATTTCTCTCTCTCTCTCTCTCTCTCTCTCTCTCTCTCTCTCCCATTCAAACCCGGAAGTATGGTGATAGTAGTAAATAAGACGTATGAGTGCCAAGAATGACTGGGTGACAGATGTGTATTACAAGATCAACTGACCACTTTTCCTCTATACTTTTGGAGACAGACTTGGACTTAGATCAAATTAACATTTTGCCTCATGTCATGACTAAATCTTTAACAAGTACTAGGTCAGTTCTAGGTCAGTTCAACGCTGCAGTGTCAATTTAATACCACTAGAGGACAGCTTCTGTCCAAAATATAGTACAAAATATAGTATTCCATAAGTATTTGGCAGAATTTAAAGCGGCAATCAGCAGCTGAAACAACAAAGAAAGTGGCAATCACACACACACACACACATTAAATACTTTATTTGAATCCACCAAACCACACACACACACACACACACACACACACACACACACACACACACACACACACACACACACACAAACACACACACACACACACACACACACACACACACACACACACACACACACACACACAGGGTTAATGAGGACTAGGCCCAGGACAAGTCTGGTAAACAACACTGATGCTGTTGAAAGGATAAACATTGTTGCAACCAATGCCATTAAGACTGATTACCTATCTAATTTATATTTTATTATTGATCATGTCAATGAATCATGTGACTCTGTTGGGTTTCTGGTTCTGTGTGTTCTAAACAGCATCTGATCTCTATCAGGTATCAGTATTAGACATCTCTGTCACACAACCAGTATGGGTGTCAGCTCACAACCACAACCACACACACGCGCACGCAAGCACACACACACACACACACACACACTTTGTGTGCTCTGCATGCCGAGAGGACGGAGTGTGTGGTAAGTGTGTGTGTATTGAGACAGACTCAGGTAGACATGCGTCATGTAACCTGACTCTTACCCCTGACTGGAAGTAAGGCTCTGGTCACTATGGTGATATGCGTGTAGGAGCCGGTAATTCTGAAGACGTATTGTGTTCTGATCAGGTGTCAGATACTGATACTAGTATCCAGTGACTCAACCTGTCAACTACAGGAACTCTGCAGTGACTCAGTGAGTCAGAACCAGAGCCGAATACGGGCACGGAGGAGAGCAGGCCAGGCAAATCTACTGTTCTCCCCCCCAAGACTCTGAAGCCATGTGATGTTGTGCTGTTGTGTCGTGTCATGTGGGTGGGGATGAGTACTGTTTGGTGTTCAAAATGATATCTGTTACGGATGACACTTTCCTAATGTAGCAGATGCCAACGAAGGAGCTTAAACCCTCACACACGCTACCACATGAACCCTGAACACAAAGATAAACAACACAACTCTGTTAGCATCAAGGCTAACACTAGAGCAGGGTCCAGTCTGACTATTAGCATGAGCGCTAATCAAAATACACACTATAAGCAGTCCAGTCAGTGTGGCTTAGGTCAGAATTAACCATGGGACATAGGATATAGGATAAGCAACTACCGTAGAGTATGGGGACAGAGTCAGCGTTTACATTTGGAGCATGGGGGCTTAGAATTTCAATCAGGACCTTGGTGGATTGCAATCATGCCTTGGATGGATGGACATGGACACACACATACACAGACACACACACACAGACACACAGACACAGACACAGACACACAGGGCTAAAGGAGGCCTATCCGAGGTCAGACCCAGGTCATCCTGGTTCTTACCGGTCCGAATACTGGGTCCATTATAGGCAGCAGGTCTATGGGCTCCTTCTCTTCCTGCTTCTGGCCACCAGTCTTCATCATATCTGCCACCTTGTCCTCCACATTCAGGTCCTCCTCTTCCTCCTCTTCGTCCCCTGTACCCCTCTCTCTGTCTCTGGGGAAGGGGGTTGGGGTCTGGCTGTACCTCCTACCATGGGGGGGGTTGACTCCAGCCGCTGAGACCTCTGAGTCTCCACTCTGCTCACTGGACCACCTCCTCTGCTTATTCTGCTGTTTCTGAACCTTCTTACTGATCGCTGCTTTTACCTGCATGGGGAAAGTACAGGTGAGAGATCCATTATAACAACGTTGATGCTGATAGTCAGGAACTGAGTCAGATCATTACAAGTGTTTCATACAAACTATAAAATGTCGATGTGCCCTTGAGCAAGGCACTTAACCCTAATTGCTCCTGTAAGTCGCTCTGGATAAGAGTGTCTGCTAAATGACGTAAAATTACTTCATAATGAACAATAATTGAGTAACGAACAAATTGGTGTTTGAGGTAAAAGTATTCTCCATCAATTAATCTTTTTTTCTTAATTTTATCCCATAACATCTGACAGATGAACTTTTTTCATATACCGTACCTGCAAGGAGATCTCTACCCCCGCCACATTCTATATCAATCCGCTCATCTTCTCACCCTCAACTCCCCATAACACACAGCAGTGAGCCCCTACACACACACACACACACACACACACACACACACACACACAGACCCACACACACACACACACACACACACACACATTTATAGACACACAATATAATAATCTGAAACACCAAAAGATGCTAAAACCTCTTATAACATATATGTTGATTTACTAGAGGTAGAGAGGAAATCTGCAGTAATATATTAGCCAAATTTAGAAGATCCAAAAATATATTCATTGTGTAATTAATTCACATGAAAACAAACAGACACAAACACACCCATACACACAAACACACACCTGTTTTGCGCTTTTCCCGTGCGGCGAGCTCATCCCTGCTGAACCACCTCCTCCGGCGGAAGAATCCTTCGGAATGATCATGAACATCTCGGTGTCGCTTGCTTACACGCTCTATCTCTTGCTCCCCCTCCCTTTCTCTCTCTCTCTCTTTCTCGCGCTCTCTCTCTCTCTTTCTCGCTCTCACTCTTTCTCTTCCTCCCTCTCCTCTCTAGTTTTCCTAATGGATTTTATTTTACAGACACTTCAAACTGACCTGACTAGTTCTGTATCTATTAAAGTTTTTTTTTTCTGGACTCTTCTAATTTCTGCTTTGACTTGCTTCCTTATCCATCCAATGCTTCCTCTCTCCCAAGTTTAAAATCAGAAAAAATAGCAAACTTTTCCTAAATAAAATTGTTCTCCCTTTGTACTCCCCTTCTCTTTTCTCCCTTTCCCCCGTCTCTATCTATCCCTGTTCAGTGGTTGGTAGTGCATGCCTCTCTCCATCTCTCGTCTTGTTTGTCCAGGTGAGGGGGTTTTATCATCATGTGTGCTGTAGCTCAGAGATTGAGTTCCTGCATCTCTGCCTCTCTCTCTCTTTCTCTCTCTCTCTCTCTCTCTCTCTCTCTCTCTCTCTCTCTCTCTCTCTCTCTCCCCCTCTCTCTCCTGCTCTCTCTCTCTATCTTCCTATCTCTCCATCACCCCCCCCCCACACACACACACACAAACACTCTCTCTCTCTGTCCGTCCCCCTTTTTCCTGTCTCTCTCTCATGTTGCCTGTCTGTGATCTGTTTTGTGCAGTGATAAGTTGTGTCTGCCCAGGTTGACATGTATTTACCCTACTCACTCCCTCCATCCTCTCTCTGTCCTTTTCCTTCCCTCCGTCCCTCTCTCCTGTGACCCTCTGTCGCTCGCCCTGACAATAATCCTCTGTGTTCATTTTCTCTCCCCCTTTTTCTGTCCCCAATCCTCTGGCCCCCTCATAATCCTCAATCTGTCCCCAATACTCTGGCCCCCTCATATTCCTGGCCTTTGTTGGAACACTCAATCTATCCCCAATCCTCTGGCCCCCTCATATTCCTGGCCTTTGTTGGAACACTAAATCTGTCCCCAATCCTCTGGCCCCCTCATATTCCTGGCCTTTGTTGGAACACTCAATCTGTCCCCAATCCTCTGGCCCCCTCATATTCCTGGCCTTTGTTGGAAAACTCAATCTGTCCCCAATCCTCTGGCCCCCTCATATTCCTGGCCTTAGTTGGAACACTCAATCTGTCCCCAATCCTCTGGCCCCCTCATATTCCTAGCCTTTGTTGGAACACTCAATCTGTCCCCAATCCTCTGGCCCCCTCATATTCCTGGCCTTTGTTGGAACACTCAATCTGTCCCCAATCCTCTGGCCCCCTCATATTCCTGGCCTTTGTTGGAACACTAATTGGATTCTCAGTGAGGTGTTCAGGTCAGCCTTTCATTTGCTAAGGGAGGAGGATGGGAGGAGGAGGGAGGAGGATGGAGGAGGAGAGAGGAGGATGGGAGGAAGAGGGAGGAGGAGGGAGGAGGATGGGAGGAGGAGGGGGAGGACAGGAGGAGGAGGGAGGAGGAGGGAAGAGGATGTGAGGAAGAGGGAGGAGGAGGGAGGAGGATGGAGGAGAGAGGAGGATGGGAGGAAGAGGGAGGAGGATGGGAGGAGGAGGGGAGGAGGAGGGAAGAGGAGGGAGGAGGATGAGGGAGGTGGATGGAGGAGAGAGGAGGATGGGAGGAAGAGGGAGGAGGAGGGAGGAGGATGGGAGGAGGAGGGAGGAGGGTGGGAGGAGGAGGGAAGAGGGGAAGAGGAGGGAAGAGGAGGGAAGAGGAGGGAGGAGGAGGGAAGAGGAGGGAGGAGGATGGGAGGAAGAGGGAGGAGGAGCGAGGAAGATGGAGGAGAGAGGAGGATGGTAGGAAGAGGGAGGAGGAGGGAGGAGGATGGGAGGAGGAGGGAGGAGGATGGGAGGAGGAGGGAAGAGGGAAGAGGGGGGAGGGGGAGGGAGGAGGAGGGAAGAGGAGGGAGGAGGATGGGAGGAGGAGGAGGATAGGAGGAAGAGGGAAGAGGAGGGGGAAAAGGGAGGAGGATGGGAGGAGGAGGAAGGAGGATGGGAGGATGAGGGAGGGGGCATGAGTACAGATTCAAAGCTGTTTTGTTGCATAGGAGTTAAAAACATGACGTGTCATCACCATCAAACACGCATGCATGGATAAATACTATTACATTTTATTCATTTAGCAGACGCTCTTATCCAGAGCGACTTACAGTTAGTGAGTGCATACATTTTCATACTGGCCCCCCGTGGGAATCGAACCCACAACCCTGGCGTTGCAAACGCCATGCTCTACCAACTGAGCTACACAGGACTATCACGTAGGCATGACTAAACACACACATACACAGTTGCGGGTGCAAACACACACACACGTGTGCCGTGCACTGACCCCACACACAGACCATGCACAATCACAGCTTGCCTTAGAGCATAACTTTAAACTCATCCTTACACAGACATGTATGACAGCTCCACCGATATTTAATTCCACTAAAAGCATCTGCTTTCAATAAATAAGTAATAACTACCTCTGCCCTTCCTTCTCATCCCACAATGGTACTTAGCCCTTAGTCTATAGGATCATGAAGGAGCACAAATAGTTCAGGGATAAATGATGAGCATCGCTCTCCATCACTTCGGCCTATTTCCAATCAGTTTCAGTTCAATAAACAAGGACTATCAATATAACCTAGCCACATACTGTTTGTACCACAAGAGGTTGGTGCCACCTTAATTGGGGAGGATGGGCTCATAGTAATGGCTGGAACGGAATAAATGGAATGGTAATCGAACTCATCAAACACATGATTTCTATGTGTTTGATCTCATTCCATTTACTCCATTCCAGCCATTATTATGAGCCGTCCTCCCCTCGGCAGCCTCTTGTGGTTTGTACTACTACCTACATCTATTATTATGTGTACATTGTGCTGAACTCTGTCTGTATCTTATGTTATGTCTTTATGTCTGCCATATCTGTATGCTTGTAATGACACATGAAACATTTCCTAACAGATTATAAAGTATTCTATACTATTCGCCCCACTGTTTTCTTGACCTCTGACCCCTCCTCTATTCACCCCTCCCTTCTTAGCCAGCTCTTAACCTCTTTCCGGCTGAAAGAGAAGTTGATAGCATTCAACCTGAAGGATAAGCGCATGGTAACAAACGTTTCTCCAGTTCCTAATGAGGTTTCCATTAATCACATTAAGCCTATCTCCCCCTCCCCCTATCTGTCTGGTCATTAGTTATTGATTGGGGAGCACAAACCCAGACCGGAGAAAAGAGATCAATTGCGATAAAAACATCCAGAGTTGCACTGGAGGTCAAAAATAGAGTGGTGTATTTTACAAAGGGTTAACTCAGGAGGGCCTGAAGGAAAGATAATGAGAATTAGACAGGTGGATAAGGGAGAGGCAGAAGCCGTGTTTACACCTTGGATTAACATTTGGTTGTCATCATCCGATCAAGATGATCTGATCACTATCTGATCAAGATTTGTTGTGTCTACACATGGTAATAAAATATGTCTCTTATCTGCCCACTGCTTCCATATTGTGACCAGATTCCCTGGACCCTCCCTGTATGCAAATTAATCCAACCTGCCTTGGACCTCCCTTATGACACCAACTGTATAAGTTGTCTGAAAACAGCACACTTTTATAGTCAATAATTTTACACTGATCATTACAGCCTATATTTGTTATCCAACGATTTAAAACTGGGTGTAGGCTACTGTCCCCATATCTTCGAACTGTCCACAGCCATACAAATAAATATTATTTCATATATCCTAATGTTTTAAAAACACTAAAACAGCTTTGTAGGCCTAGAATAATTAGCATACAAAACGTTTGTATTTCTAAAAACGACTACACCTATAGCCAGACGCCTGGTCAAATTATGAAAACAGATAAAAGCAGCAATGGATCAAACGTGCAAAGGAGCACGCATATAAAGCAAATACTATGGCTTTATAAAGGAATAAAGTGTCAATCAAAAAGTAACCTAAAGAGTCCTTCATATTGTAGGAAGGACTGCATAGACAGTGGCCTCGCTCATGCTTACAGAAAGCTATGCGCCTTTACGCATCAGTTTGGACATATTCTGCACTTTATTGCTAGCAATTTGTCTGGAAAATTCTAAAAGATTCACAGAATATAATATAATAAAATCGAAAAGGATTGCATTATATTGCAGGTGTCCGATTCTTATTTAGTATAGGCCATAACAGTACGAAAGGGACAAAAAAGCGACATGTTGGGAGATCGACCGCGGCCGTGGGTGGGTTTCCTCCAAATCATTGATCATTCAGTAACGGAGTCTCTTTCACTCATCGAGAGTTGATCGACTGATATACTACCATTGCAGAATTTAAACTGAACTACAAATGTATTGGGGATGCATGGGACAGACTATGAAGGAGTCGCAGCAGAAGAGCGTTTGGCAAGGTATAATGTGTAGACTTAATTGCTGTTTCCACCCATACCTTTACATCTAGCCAGAGGGGACTTTTATAAAATGTCCATAGGCAAGCCACTGTATTATAGCACTGTATTATTTGATATAGCAACTGAATTAGACTGTTCACATGACCAAAAAAGTTGATAAAGCGCTCAGCAGCTTTCTCTCAATTTTCCCACAGCACTGTCCAGAATGAACGGATGATCACCCAATACCGAATCCAGCTTTGAATAAAATGGGCATTGGGTTCTCCCGTTTCAACTCCTGCTATTACAGGCCTTTCTGTTCTATGTTTTAAAATATTAGATTTTGCGCTGGAATTGGACGTGGGAACAAGGAACCCTTCGTCTCTCATTCGGCACAATATGTCTTCATAAATATATTTATTTCTATATGCGCGATCTAATTTCGATTGGACTGCGGCAATTGGTTTCTAATGAAAACCACCATGATCTTAATTCTGGAGGGTTGTAGGACCTAGACAGGAGGAGTATCCAGAGACAGAGGCGAGGTGATTTGAGCCTCTCTGGTTGAGGGGACCCAGGTGTAGTGGTGTGAGGCGCTGAATTATGTTTTTGAAACACTGGGAAATGTATCTGAAATGAAACCCAGGGTTGTTTACTATTCAAATCATAAAACAAAGTCCTCTCCTTGATCACAGAGATCTACCTGTAAGCCTATGACCAGTTATTTCTCCTTGTACAGAGAGGGAGGGAGGGAGGGAGGGAGGGAGGGAGTGGATGGATAAACAGTAATGTAAAACGGAAGGCTTGTGTTACTGGATGTAGATTAGCCTTGGAGTAATGATATCTATTTACAGATAAGATAAGCAGAGGAACTAGAATAACCTTCATCATTAATTTGCTAATTTGCTAATTTGTTTGCTAAAGAAGGGATAGATGATGAACTTACTATGGGTCCGATTCAGACTTGAGATAAGTAGACTTAACATGAACTTAAGTAAAAACAATTGACTTTGGTCCATGTTCAAGTCAATTTAAGAATAGTTGTGTGCCCATCTGAGGATACAACAGCCTGTGGTGTTATGTTGCAATAGACTTGTAATACCACATACCACAAGCGTATACATGTCCAGCACCAAATATAGAAGGGTTTAGTATTTAACAGCTCTCTTCTTTTTTCATATTGTATTGTGGTTTAGGCTGGTAGCTCCTCGCTTATCAAGTTTCAAGTGTCAGAGTTAGAAGGCTGAAACAATGTCTGGGTGATAATCCTACACACAACACACACTTCCTGCGCATACACACACCTGTTCCCGCTTACACACAGCACACTCTCACACACAGACACACATGAACTTAAGACACATGGTCCTGTGGTGCTCTCAGTACTCAGCACCACCTTGACCCTCTGCTCTAATCTGAACCCCTTTCTGACCTGTTAGTTCTACCAAAAATAATTTATCACCACAGCCAATATGTAACATGTTGAAATGTTGAACGCAGCTTCTGTCAGCGCCAGGTGTCTAATCACCAATTAAGGGCGTGGCCCAAGGTATACATGCTTGTCTGTTTCATTCGTCCAGGGGATCCTCTTACTATGTGCAGGTTGGCGTGCCTTGGGAGGACGTGTGTGTTGACCGTAGCCTAGACCAAAGCGATGACAATGGATTGTGAGTATGTTCATGGCAAGGTTGCCCGTAACCACTGGTACCTGTTCCCCTTCTCCCATGGCACGCCTCCCTGGGTATGTATTTTGTGTGTTGGCCAGAAATAATAAGAATATTGATTGAAATATAATACATTGATAGACGATTGAATGTACTGATGGAACTCAGAGGATGATTTAACCCTGTTGTGCGTGTCAGCAGTGATTGTACGGAGCGCTAGGCGTTGAAGACGGTGTCCGATAATCCAATAATACTATGAAATTGTCATTTTATTGTTGGCCATGTCCATTTGTAAGGATAAGAATGTCATGTTTAAGGTACCTTTCAATGTGTTTTTCCATGTGGCTTACTTTATATTGCTCTGGCATGTGCTCTCTTCAAACACAAAACATTCTCCATGGTAACATATTTACAGCAAATGTTAATAAATGACAAAACAGTGAACAATGGTATAGTGTTAGTACATTGGTGAGTATGATGCTGTTTCTCTCACAGCTTCTCTAAACTTCTACATTCTTGTATTTGGTTCTCAGTGTTCTCTGACATTTGTTAACAGTTCTCTGACAGTTGTTAACAGTTCTCTGACAGTTGTTAACAGTTCTCTGACAGTTGTTAACAGTTCTCTGACATTTGTTAACAGTTCTCTGACAGTTGTTAACAGTTCTCTTACAGTTCTCTGACAGTTCATAACAGTTGTTAACAGTTCATAACAGTTGTTAACAGTTCGTAACAGTTGTTAACAGTTCGTAACAGTTGTTAACAGTTCATAACAGTTGTTAACAGTTCATAACAGTTGTTAACAGTTCATAACAGTTGTTAACAGTTCATAACAGTTGTTAACAGTTCATAACAGTTGTTAACAGTTCTCTTACAGTTCTCTGACAGTTCATAACAGTTGTTAACAGTTCATAACAGTTGTTAACAGTTCATAACAGTTGTTAACAGTTCATAACAGTTGTTAACAGTTCATAACAGTTGTTAACAGTTCATAACAGTTGTTAACAGTTCGTAACAGTTGTTAACAGTTCTCTGTAACAGTCATAACAGTTGTTAACAGTTCGTAACAGTTGTTAACAGTTCGTAACAGTTGTTAACAGTTCATAACAGTTGTTAACAGTTCGTAACAGTTGTTAACAGTTCGTAACAGTTGTTAACAGTTCTCTCATACCTCCGGGTCCGGGCTAACAATAACAAGAGGCTCACGGTTTCTCCCGTTGATGATTGGCCAGGGGTTGAAGTAGGGGAACACAGGCTCTGTGAACGTGGCGTCGGAGAATGTGAACAGGTGACTCATATCCCCTGCGTCGTAAAACACCACAACACCCCTCCCGTAGTCCAGGTACACCCCTACCCTCCTGGAGGGGTGAGGGGGGTGTAGCAGGCTCTCCTCGTGGTTGGTCAAACGTTCTGAGAGACGGAGAGAGAGAGAGAGAGAGAGATAGAGAGAGACTGAGAGTTTAATTTACCTAGAAAGGCCTGTTTCTGAGTCTTTATCTAATTTACAAAGTACCCTTATAGAACAAATAAAGATGAATTAAACACTGTGTTCATTCAATCATGTGGAGTCATGTGGATGTTGCAGAGCTCTATGAACCGTAGCATCAAATAACAGCCATGGATTTGATGACTTACCCTCCAATAAAATCTTTGATTCCCTGAAAGAAATAACAACAGAGATATGAGGCCATGCTGAGCCACACTCTTCTTCTCCAACTCAGAAACCTTCTACCCTCCTCTTTCCCTTTTCAACCACCACCCTTAACCCCTTTCCCTCCATCCTCTAAAATCCAGATTTCCTCCCTATCTTCTCTCTCCATTACAGTCCCTCTCTCCTCTCTTCCTCCTCTCTCTCCTCTCCTCCTCCTCTCTCGCCTCTCCTTTCCTCCTCCTCTCTCTCCTCTCTCTCCTCCTCCTCTCTCGTCTCTCCTCTCTTCCTCCTCTCTCTCCTCTCCTCCTCCTCCTCTCTCTCCTCTCCTCCTCTTCCTCCTCTCTCTCCTCTCCTCCTCCTCCTCCCTCTCCTTTCCTCTCCTCCTCCTCTCTCTCCTCCTCCTCTCTCTCCTCTCCTCCTCTCTCGCCTCTCCTTTCCTCCTCCTCTCTCTCCTCTCCTCTCCTCTTCCTCTCTCTCCTCCTCCTCTCTCTCCTCTCCTCCTCTCTCTCCTCTCTTCCTCCTCTCTCTCCTCTCCTCCTCCTCCTCCCTCTCCTCTCCTCCTCCTCTCTCTCCTCCTCCTCTCTCTCCTCTCCTCCTCCTCTCTCGCCTCTCCTCTCCTCCTCCTCTCTCTCCTCCTCCTCTCCTCTCCTCCTCCTCTCTCTCCTCCTCCTCTCCTCCTCCTCTCTCGCCTCTCCTCCTCCTCTCTCGCCTCTCCTCTCCTCCTCCTCTCTCTCCTCCTCCTCTCCTCTCCTCCTCCTCCTCTCCTCTCCTCCTCCTCTCTCTCCTCTCACCCTGAGTTGTGCCGGGTACTCCTCCTCTTGGAGTTTGATGTGGAGCTGGTCGGCGGTTTGCTCTAATTGGCTGATTTGCTCTGTGGTGTGTTTGAGGGCCTCCTCCAATTGGTTGAGCCTCTCTTCCTTCTCCCTCCGCACTCGCTCCTTCACTCTCTCCTCCTCCTGGAGAAGGAACTCCCTCAGACGTCCAAACTCTGCACTCACCTGCTCCTCTATGTCCCCAGCTCGCTCCTGATGTGGGGAGGGACAGAGAAAAATATCAGTGTTACCGACTGGGTATGGAATACATCTAAGAGACGTTGTTAGCCCACTGAGCTTTAGTCATGGTGATAGAGCTAAAACAAGTTTTTATTTTATTTAACCTTTAATGTTACGAGTCCATTAAGAACCAATTCCTATTTACAATGACGGGCTTTCCAGAGGCGGAGACAGCAGTGATTATAGAACAATACAAAACAAAGACATCACGAAACACAAAACAGACACACATGGCAACATTTCAATCAATGATAATGTAAGGAGGAGAGAAATGCAGTGTTCCATTAAAATCTCAGTCAGTTTACTGAAAAGAGTCAAAAGAAAAGGTCACCTCACAGGAACACCTAACCACCTCCGCTACATACACACACACGCACGCACACGCACGCACACGCACGCACACACACACGCACACACACGCACGCACACACACAAACATTTGATGGCTAGATTGTTGACACACATCCTTACTCATTTCCTGTGCCCCACAGAGAGACAGAGGGAAGTGAAAGATCAAGTGATTGGCAGACAGTAAGTTTGTCAGCATGTGACAAACAAGCAGACACATAGACACGCAGGGCATTCCTCCTTAATGGGGCCCACATGACTGTGCTGTGCTCATCTTAAAGGTAGGACTCCCTGACATCCTGCACATTCTGTATCTGCCTCAAACACATGTACACTGTATAACCAGCACATCTTTTATTGACTTTACCTTGGGAGAGGGAGAGTCCCGGGCCCATCCTAAATTCTAGCATTGACCTTATCCCTGCTTAGTGCTAACTAAGGCCGGTATTTTACCTCATTCTCATGGTGTGTGCTTACATTAGGTGTGTGAGAATGTGTGTGTGTGTTTATGTGTGTGTGTGTGTCTGCAATGTCTCTGAGAGGAAGAATGGGTAAACACTAATCCCATAATCTGTATAATAATCTCAGAGTGCCACTGTGCATTAGACATTCCCAACAGTCCAATATTTGATGTGACACCTGACAACATAATTGTATTGACAAAGCCTTTATAATTAAACTCATTTGCATGTGCTTGGGTGAGACAACGCGGGAGAATGTTGCATGGCCAACAGAAATTCTGGTTCAGACTAAGGGATGACGGGCAATGCAAACCAGAAGCCTCTCGCTGACGCACACACACACTCAGTCAGTATACCTTGATGAGCATGATCTTGTTGTTGGTCTGGACCTGATGGAGAGAAGCCTGTCCTGTCTGGAGCTGTACTCCAGGGCTATGGACACATTCCAATGCACCAGGTCCCCGTGACAGTGATGTATTATTAACCCATATGTATTTCTATAGCAAAACACCTATATAGGTAGACACATAAATACAAAATATTGTCCAAAGTGTTACCTTGTAGTTCTCGAACGCCTCGTTGATGGGGATGACGTTGTGCGTCTTGTGGCCTCGGGACATCCCGCACACCAGGCAGATCGCGAGCTGATCATCCTCACAGTATAGCTTCAGCTTCTCCTCGTGCTTCTCGCACAGGTCTGGCTCGTGGCGCTGTGAAGAACCGGTGAAACTGAAACCGGAGCTGGGCATACTGGCCCCCTTCGTCGTTTTTCTGTATCCTCCTGCGCGCGCTCCGGGTCCCCGGGTTTCCCATCCATGGATCGGGCTCTCCTCACGCTGTCCACAACGTTACACAGAAGCGAGTTGGGACGCAGCTTCTGAGGGCATGTCTTCCGGAACTGCGGGCAGGTTTGGTGCTCGTCGTACTTGCTCTCCCAGCACTGCGTAATGCACACACGACATAAGTGGTGTCCGCACTCGAGAATCACCGGCTCACGGAAGAGCTCGAGGCATACGGGACAGGTGTGCAGCTCCTTGAGGAGCTATGTAGCTCCTCAAGCGAGCTGGCGTCAGTAGCCATTCCGAGCCGTCTGCTCACTGAAGGGACAGGGGGCTGCGCTCAGTGGAAAGTTCACTCTTCCGTATTTGAGAGGGCGTGGTCTGTCTGAACTGACAGCGTCGGAGTTCCTCTGTTTTCACGGAAGAGGGTGAAGACATGCTTCTACAAGTCCACAGATCCCGCGGGCAGCCGCGTAGTGAACCAGGTATCTCTCTGGCCCAGTTTCCTTTAGGCTCCTAGCTCCTACTTCTATAAATCCCTCAAGCGTTCATACATCTAAAAAGGACTGGATAGTTGAAATGGAGGCTCTGGGCTATAGGAGTTGCCTAAATGTAGTGTAACTGTAATGTATGTAAGTGTGTCCATCGGTGAAAGTAGATTTCATTTCTTACGGGTATGGGACACCCAAGTGCGCGCACACATGTTTTTTTTTTATAGCCTAGGGGTGTAATCATAGAATTACATATAGAATCCCTATTAATTTAATATATGATCTCCGTGGTCCTAGTAGCCTAGGCCAGGTAAAGATTTGTCATATTTTTTTTATTTCACCTTTATTTAACCAGGTAAACCAGTTGAGAACAGGTTCTCATTTACAACTGCGACCTGGCCAAGATAAAGCAAAGCAGTGCAATAAAAACAACACAGAGTTACATATGGGGTAAAAAAACATAAAGTCAAAAATACAACAGAAAATGTAGCAAGTTATGGAGGTAAGGCAATAAATAGGCTATAGTGCAGAATAATTACAATAGTATTGGAATGCTAGATGTGCAAGAGATTATGTGCAAATGGAGATACTGGGGTGCAAAAGAGCAAAATAAATAACAATATAGGGATGAGGTAGTTGGGTGGGCTAATTTCAGATGGGCTGTGTACAGGTGCAGTGATCGGTAAGGTGCTCTGACAACTGATGCTTAAAGTTATTGAGGGAGATAAGAGTCTCCAGCTTCAGAGATTTTTGCAATTCGTTCCAGTCATTGGCAGCAGAGAACTGGAAGGAATGGCGGCCAAAGGAGGTGTTGGCTTTGGGAATGACCAGTGAGATATACCTGCTGGAGCGCAGACTACGGGTGGGTGCTGCTATGGTGACCAATGAGCTAAGATAAGGCGGGGATTTGCCTAGCAGTGATTTATAGATGGCCTGGAGCCAGTGGGTTTGACGACGAATATGTAGTGAGGGCCAGCCAACAAGAGCGTACAGGTCACAGTGGTGGGTAGTGTATGGGGCTTTGGAGACAAAACGGATGGCACTGTGATAGACTACATCCAATTTGCTGAGTAGAGTGTTGGAGGCTATTTTGTAAATGACATCGCCGAAGTCAAGGATCGGTAGGATAGTCAGTTTTACGAGGGCATGTTTGGCAGCATGAGTGAAGGAGGCTTTGTTGCGAAATAGGAAGCCGATTCTAGATTTAACTTTGGATTGGAGATTCTTTATGTGAGTCTGGAAGTTGAGTTTACAGTCTAACCAGACACCTAGGTATTTGTAGTTGTCCACATACTCTAGGTCAGACCCGTCGAGAGTGGTGATTCTAGTCGGGTGGGCGGGTGCCAGCAGCGTTCGATTGAAAAGCATGCATTTAGTTTTACTAGTGTTTAAGAGCAGTTGGAGGCTACTGAAGGATTGTTGTATGGCATTGAAGCTCGTTTGGAGGTTTGTTAACACAGTGTCCAATGAAGGGCCAGATGTATACAAAATGGTGTCATCTGCGTAGAGGTGGATCTGAGAGTCACCAGCAGCAAGAGCGACATCATTGATATACACGGAGAAAAGTGTCGGCCCAAGAATTGAACCCTGTGGCACCCCCATAGAGACTGCCATAGGTCCAGACAACAGGCCCTCCGATTTGACACACTGAACTCTATCTGAGAAGTAGTTGGTGAACCAGGCGAGGCAGTCATTTGAGAAACCAAGGCTATTTAGTCTGCCAATAAGAATGCGGTGGTTGACAGAGTCGAAAGCCTTGGCCAGGTCGATGAAGACGGCTGCACAGTACTGTCTATTATCAATCGCGGTTATAATATCGTTTATGACCTTGAGCGTGGCTGAAGTGCACCCGTGACCAGCTCGGAAACCGGGTAATACCTTTTAGCATAGGCGGCGCGTGGGTTTCAAGTTTTGGGAAGCTCATTTTCACCATAAACATGCACCTTTATAATAAAGCATTCCATGCATTCTCGCATTTGCAGACTTATGTAAGATAGCTTACTATGCCTAATGTCGTAGTAAATATAATTTGTTATAGATTGGTCTGACTAAAATGTTCTGTAAGACCCATTTGGAGCCTGTTTTCAATAAATGCTGTTCCAGGTCAGAGAACAAAAGGTCAGAGAACAAAAGGACAGAGAACACCTTATCTTCTCACCAGATGGCCTAGGAATGCGATAATAGGACAAAACCCCCACCTCCGGCCATAGATCAACAGATACTCCTCAACGAGTTCCCTGGACACACACAGACATTTCACTGCACGCACACTCATTCTCAACTCCCCTGTCTACTGGTCGGGTGCCAAGGGCAGAGGACTCTGCCGTGCACCAATGGGGCTTCTACTCTGGACAGAGCAGACCCGCCTCCTACGCCTCGGGAACCAATCAAGGGACTAGAAGAAGGACCCCTCCTTTTGTGTTACATTGTATAAAGTAATGCTGTAAACTCTGTTTAAGCATCCTTCTCAGCTGACACTAATAGAGTGCTATATGATTAGGTCCATGCATGTTAATTAGCAGGATCCCATGCATGTTAGCTAACAGTAACAGATATCTCTGTGTTTAATAAACTGCCTTTTGCTTAAGCAAATTCCTCTCTGTCTAGCGTCGATGGTTTTGTACTTCCTCTCCTAATTATGGTTTCACCAACACTAATGTGATGATTAGATTGGATAGTCATAATTTAGGATAATAATATAACTCAATCACTGTTCGCAAAAAAGACTGTTCAATGCAGCGCGTAGTGGCGTAGAGTAGGCCTAGGCTAAAGGCCTATCAGATACATTTCTTGTTGGCCTTTTATCAACACATTTCATGCTATTCTGCTACACTTTATATGATTGGAGACGTTAGCAGAATATTTTTTAATACTACAAAAATTACAAGTTAGCCTACACTGCCGACACTGACAAATACAATATGTTATCCATAACCAAAAACAAACTAAAGTGGCACTGACCCAATGCTAAAGACTGTGAATGTGCACACTCACCGGGGATATGGCCGATGTTCTCCACTGGTGCCAATAAGATAGGCTACTGTTCGCTCAATTAAGTTAAAATACAGATTGGGGTGTTTTCATTGTCATCATTTTATTTTTTTTTATTTTTTTTTACAGCAATAGCCATTTGCTTTCCAAACGGGTTTTCCGCAATTGTATTTTTAAATATTGCGATATGCCTGGCTGTGTCGTTAAGAAGCTAATTGTCCTCTGTGGCCAAATCATGCTTTCTGGTATAGTAGCCTATTTTAAATGTTTTTTTGTGTGTGTATAGACAGGTGTAAGCTAATTAGGCTATATAATTTTGCCAATAATTTACTATAGGGAAAGCTTCCCCTATCCTTATGGTCGCGCCGCGGATGCAAATGTGGCATAAACACAACCAGTCATGTTAATATCTGATTGTCAAACAATCACTTAACAAAGGCATTGCTGTAGGCTACTTGCGCACATTCGTCCACTCACAAAATAATTCCAGTACCCAAACCCCAACAGTGCACTTGTAGCCTGAATCGCATCCACAGTTTTTTTTCAATAATAATGTATTTTATGAGGTATTTTGTGTTAATTGTAATAGGCTCACGTTTTACCTGTACGGCTTACCCCCATTATTTATTTTGTCAGTACGCTGTACCAGCTTACTTTCACCCCTGAGTGTGTCAGATGAGTCTGTGACTAGGCTTTAAACCAGGTGTTGTCCTGAGGGTTCGAAACATACCAGAACACTGCCTTGAAAAGCCGAGGCTGGTAAATGAGTCAGCACTCTGAATAAATACTTTTTGAGGAAGGAGAAGGGAAACTGATAACGCATAAACATACTTGAACCTTAACCTATATCCATCAGTAGTATGTCAGCAGCTTTCTATTCCACCGAGGGGGAACGGGGAAATACCTATGGGTTTTCAAATGAAACCTGCTCTCTGTCACATTTTGAGTGCCAGTAACTCTAGTTTCATTCAGTCAGCTCAGTTTCAGTGACATGTGTAGATTTAATGCAGAGGCTCTTTCCATTTCTGTTCCAATGAGAACCTCTATCAGGACAACCTGTCACTCCAATGGTAAAAAAAAGGGTAGTGACCATGTGTGTCCCAGAAGTGCTGTATATTTCCCAGAAGACACTATAGTCAGCAGGGGGAAGTTCAGTTGCATCTCAAGGAAACAGAAGGGAGGAGAGGAGTCAGATGAAGGTGTCACCCTCTGAGTTTCTGCTCACTGGGTATAAAAGACCTCGGAAGCTAGGTTGATAGAAGACCACTCTCCATCAATTACACAGGTGACTCAACAGACAGTGAACAGAAGAGTAGGGCTCTCTGTAGAGAACTGAACTGAGTTGGCCAGGAGTGGACTGAGCTAGACTACATTGGACGACAGTCTGTGACTAGTTTCGGCTGAGAGATACACAGGCTTTCTCTATAACACACACAGTCCAGTGCTCAGCAGGAGGATGGCTGTGTCATGTAGGGGGGCTCTGCTCATGCTTCTAGCCAGTCTTGGAGGTCTGGTCTGGGGGGAGGTGGGTGACTTCACCCCTTGCCTCCGTTTCTTCTACATGGAGACTCCCCCAAAAGGCATGGGGGGAGAGGGGTACCAGCCAATCTGCCAGCGCTACAGGAACCAGTACCACTTTGCCAGCCTGTACCAGCGCCAGCGCCGTGCCACCCTCTACTCTGCCTACATACTTACCCCTGGAGGAGGCAAACGGCCCAGGAACAAGTGGATGTATGAACCACAGGTGAGGAGTATGTCTCTGTGTGTAACGTAACTGTGTATTCAATTCAGGGTCTATTCCATTTGATTCTACTCAATTCAAGAAAAAATACTATTTATGGTGTGCGTGTGTGTGTGTAGGTGTGGATGTGGGTCTGTGTGAAGCCAGCAGTTCTTAGAAAAGTGGTTAAGCGGCGTGACTTCTCTCAACCAAAGCAATTAATCTGGTTTCTGTTTCTCTTTTTAAACTTAAACCACTATCTAGTGATTTCCAGGAACAAAAAGACTGGATCATAATTGAAGCTCGGAAGCTCTGGTTATGTTTTTATTTTCTTATACCCAACAGCTCAGAGTAATTACCAGTGGTAGAATTGGTTATTACAATGCAATAAGCACTGTAAAAAGATGGGGGGAAAACATGTATAAACATATAGGTTGAACCATCTTTCTCTCTGTGTCGGTTATAGTCTCAGTGTTCCCTCTCTCTGTGTTCTAAGTTGGCATTCTCCGGTGCCAGTCCAGAGATGCATAGTTTCCCGCGGCATGGCTCCGTGGACCAGAACGTGGTGGAGAGCCAGGCGGTGCTCCAGGACTACAACAGCTCCTCCTACACCAAGGGTCACCTCAACCCCAGCCTGCACCACCAGGTCCCAGAGGACCGCCGGGCTACCTTCACCCTCACCAACGTGGTTCCTCAGCGGGCAGCCTCAAACTCTGGCCCCTGGGCTCAGCTGGAGGCTGAGGTGAGGGCCCGGATGGGTAACTACTGCATTGGGCCAGCGTATGTAGTAACAGGGGTGCTGCCATACCTCTCTGAGCGCTGGATGGCCAACCGGGTGGCGGTGCCAGAGTACATGTGGTCTGCCTACTGCTGCCCCTCCTACAACTCTAGTCTCCCCGCCTCACGGAGACCCTACTTCCCATCATATGCCGCTGTGGGCCGCAACGACCCCCATAGTGGAGGAGAGATTGTACCGGTGGACCCCCAGGCGAAGGCCTCTGTTCGGGGGTACGATGTGAGGTGGATGCCCCTGGACACTGTGGAGACTATTCTACAGCAGAGACTGGGTGTCCACATCAGCCTGTTTCACAATCAATGTTTGTGAGCAGGTGTGGTAGTTACGTAATGGGCTGTTGTATGGGCTGTCCCTATTCAGTGAAAAATAAAATGCTACAGTGGAACATAATATATTTGGTGATTTAAGATCTTTGAACTAGTTTGCAGACCAGTCACAGCACACACAGACACAGACACAGACACACACACACACACACACACACACACACACACACACAACTAACCTTGTGGGGACACACAATTCAGTCCCATTCAAAATCCTATTTTCCCTAACCCTAAACCTAAACCTAACCCGTACCCTAACCCGTACCCGTACCCTTACCCTAACCTTAACCTTAACCTTAACCCTAACCCAAAAACCTAACCTTAACCCTAACTGTAAACCTAACCCTAGCTCCTAACCCTAACCCTAAAACTAACCCTAGTTCCTAACCCTAAACCTAATTCTAACCCTAACACTAATTCTAACCTTAAACCTAAACCCCCTAGAAATTTTTGTTTGTTTTCTATTCTTGTGGGGACTTCTGGTCCCCACAAGTATAGTTAAACACGTACACACACACACACACACACACACACACACACACACACACACACACACACACACACACACACACACACACACACACACACACGCACACACACACACACACACACACACACAAGATACATAAATATATGATAACAATTGCATATTCCACACACTGCTAACAGATTTCTATAATTTGAAAAAACAACAACAAATATGGAACTATTCAGCTATTCAATTTCAATAATCCTCCTAGAGATAAAAACAACAGATTCTGTGTATCAGCTAACAAACAGTCAAACTCCTAAACTACAATAACCAATTTAGAATAAACAAATAAAAACTCCCTCAACACAAAACTTCCCAAACCCCAAACTGTGAATGGAATCGTCTCCAAATACAAATGAAACCTTGCTCACGTGTTGTGCAGCATCTGTGTGTCAAGGTCATTAATAAATGCTGATTAATAAATGCTGAAAATCCTCCCATAGATATCTCTGTTGTGAATCCGGTTGTGACTGAAAAAAAATTCCATTGTCAAGGCAGCACTTCCTAAGATTGTCAGACCAGGACTGGCACACTCGCTCACCTGAGTAGCTCTGCAGGTGTAAGATGAGCTGAGTAAACACTAAACACTCAACTGGTTCTTCCTGACATTATACATTTTAAATAATAGTAAAAAAAACTGCAACATACAAACAACAAATCAACAGTATATGAGACAAGGTCCTTTATGAACATGCCCGATCTGGTTATTTCTGTGTGTGTGAGTTCCAGTTGGCTTTAAAGAAGACATACTTGCGCTGGTCAAATAGCATGGGTCCTTTCATGGTAAATCAACCTGGCAAGAAACAGGCACATCTTACAGCAGAAAGAGCACTGGTAAATTCTCCTGGGCCGTTGGACAACCCTGTGGGTGGCCAGACCCCTACGTGACCGGAATGTTTTCCCAGTCAGAACAGAGATGCCCCATTCCAACCCAATCCAGGCACCTGCCTCTCCTCTGGCCCAGCTCTTCAACTAAGGTCCACATCATGTCTGTGTCAGTCTCACTGTCAGTGTCGCTCTGTCCAGATATGCTTTTCATGACTATGTACAGGTGTCTGTCAATGTCAATGTCTGTAGCCATGTGAACACACTTCTCCTCCGTGATCTTACAGTCCATCCCAGCGTGTGTGTATGAGTGTGTTTCGGATTGTGTGTGTACAGAAGCGGGCACTGGTTCTGTAGGGAGAGAGAGGGTAGATAAAGTTAGTGTGTAGTAGTGTTATTGGTCAGAGGAAGGCCCTAAAAATGGTCAAAGACTCCAGCCGACTGAAGTCACAGTCTGTTCTCTCTGCTACCGCACGGCAAGCGGTAGCCTACCGGAGCGTCAAGTCTGGGACCAAAAGGCTCCTGAACAACTTCTACCCCAAAGCCTTAAGACTGCTGAACAGTTCATTAAACGGCTACCCGTTTCTTTTTCCGGGGGTAAGAGAGGGCAGTCCATAACCTGTTCATTGTCGCTAGGCTCCCCTGAAACCACTGATCTACAGGGAGGGAGGGAGATGAGGAGGGGAAAGTATCAATTTGACTAGATTGATTAGAAGTTCATTAGGATGACTCCTGTCCAAACTGGTGCATGTGCATCCTTGAGTAGCCATGAGGCCCAATCTCACAAAATAAATCTGAAATAGAGATGTATTTGATTCTTTAAAGCTGCAATGCAAGAAATGTACGTTTTGATTGAATAGCCTCTGTAATGAGAGTGACCCACTGGGTACAAACGTCATTTTTCATCTAGTTTCGATTTACATGTGGAGTTGTCAACTAACGTTAATTCAATGTCACCATGTCATTGGATTTAGGTTAAAAGTTAGGTGAAAAACAGATGAAATTCTCTTTAGTTGATGACTTGATTGCAAATCCAATCAGTTTTCCACATTGATTCAATGTCATCACATAATTTTTTTGGGTTGAAATGGTAGTGGTTTCAAGTTTCTCTGGTAGTGGTTACACTGTAACAACTACTTTGCTGGCATGATGTTTGGTTCAGCTGTTCATGCCACTGCATCACCAGGGGCGTCACGCACCCCAAAAATCTGAGGGGGCACAAAGAACGTGAGGATGGCTGGAGGGTGGCCCGGAGGGGGTCTAGTCCCCCAGTCAATAAATTGGAGAATTTTGCATTTTTCAAACACCTGAAACAAATTTTTCCTGCAATCTAGAGCCATAATCATTACGCTTAACTAGAATCAATGTCCACGTCCCCGCAGAAATCTAATTAGCATAATACAAAATTGCCAATAAAATTCTGTCTGTTTAAGATAGAGATATCCGTTTTTTTGCAATCCACCGCATCCACCGATATCGGCCTTCCACATCTTCAGTGAAAGGTGGCAGAAATACAGCGGTCTTTGTCAGACCATGAGACATCCGGAAAATCGGTCTTCTCACAAAACCGTCCGAACGGTTTGGCCTAGAAACTATTATGACCCATCTATGGAAAGATGAGACTCTCACAAACATGGTGTTGGTGTTGCTCTACGACCCCACAACCCCCCCACGGGACACGTCTGAAGTCGGCACCGCCGATCTGCCAACTTCTGTCTGTAGCGTCTGAACAGTTTGGGCTACACACTAATATTTGACCCATCTATGGAACGGTGAGACTCTCACGAGCCTCACAAGCCTCAAAAGACTTGTACGAAGGTAGCCTGGAACCAGTTAAAAAAATGATTGGAAGCAAACAGTGCATTTGGAAAGTATTCAGACCCCTTGACTTTTCCCACATTTTCCCCCCATCATCAATCTACACACAATACCACATAACGACAACGCAAAAACAGGTTTTTAGAAATGTTTGCAAATGTATAACAAAACCCCGGAAATATTCAATTTAAATAAGTATTCAGACCCTTTACTCAGTACTTTGTTGAAGCACCTTTGGCAGCGATGACAGTCTCGAGTCTTCTTGGGTATGACGCTACAAGCTTGGCACACCTGTATTTGGGGAGTTTCTCCCATTCTTCTCTACAGATCCTCTCAAGCTCTGTCAGGGTGGATGGGGAGTGTCGCTGCACAGATACACTACCAGTCAAAAGTTTTAGAACTACTCATTCAAGGCTTTTTCTTTATTTTTACTATTTTCTACATTGTAGAATAATAGTGAAGACATCAAAACTATGAAATAACACATATGGAATCATGTAGTAACCAAAAAAGTGTTAAAAAATCTAAATATATACTTCAAATAGCCACCCTTTGCTTTGATGACAGCTTTGCACACTCTTGGCATTCTCTCACCCAGCTTCATGAGGTAGTCACCTGGAATGCATTTCAATTAACAGGTGTGAATTCTTAAAAGCTCATTTGTGGAATTTCTTTCCTTCTTAATGCGTTTGAGCCAATCAGTTGAGTTGTGACAAGGTAGGGGGGATACAGAAGATAGCCTTATTTGGTAAAAGACCAAGTCCATATTATGGCAAGAACAGCTCAAATTAGCAAAGAGAAACGACAGTCCATCCTTACTTTAAGACATGAAGGTCAGTCAATACAGAACATTTAAAGAACTTTGAAAGTTTCTTCAAGTGCAGTCGCAAAAACCATCAAGCTCTATGATGAAACTGGCTCTCATGAGGACCGCCACAGGAATGGAAGACCCAGAGTTACGTCTGCTGCAGAGGATAAGTTCATTAGAGTTACCAGCCTCAGAAATTGCAGCCCAAATAAATGCTTCACAGAGTTCAAGTAACAGACACATCTCAACATCAATTGTTCAGAGGAGACTGCGTGAATCAGGCCTTCATGGTGTGAAGACGTCCCACCTGGGCGAGCGTGAAGGGCTGGCAGAGGCATGGGCGCCGGACGAGCCGGCCGAGACATGGGGACCTGTCGAGCCTGACGGGCTGGCCAAGGCATGGGAGCCTCATGAGCCTGCCGAGGAGCGGGAACCTGTCGAGCCTGACGGGCCGGCCGAGGCGTTGGAGCCTGACGAGCCGGCTGAGGCGTGGAAGCCTGAGGAGCCGGCTGAGTCGTGGAAGCCTGACAAGCCGGCTGAGGCGTGGAAGCCTGACGAGCTGGCTGAGGCGTGGAAGCCTGACGAGCCGGCTGAGGCTTGGGAGCCTGACGAGCCGGCTGAGGCGTGGAAGCCTGACGAGCAAGCTGAGGCACCCCCGGTTCCTTCGGCCGCCTCACCCGGACCCGACGTCACCAACCCCAACAAAAACAGAACTTCATGATGCTTCCAATTCTAGTGTCAACATTCTGAGGTCAGACGCTGGGAGACAGGAAGCAAGTACAGGGAGTGAACATTTAATGGAAAAGAACAGACAGGAACAAAACACAGACAGCGTCTGGACAGGGGAAACGAACCAACATCAATGCTGACACTGGGATCAATCAGAGGAACAGACAGATATAGGGGAGGTAATTAACAAAGGGAAAGAGTCCAGGTGAGTCCAATGAGCGCTGATGCGCGTAACGATGGTGACAGGTGTGCATAATGATGGGCAGCCTGGCGCCCTCAAGCGCCAGGGAGGGGGAGCGGTTGAATTGCTGCAAAGAAACCACTACTAAAGGACACCAATAAGAAGGAGAGACTTGCTTTGGGCAAGAAACACGAGCAATGGACATTAGACTGGTGGAAATGTGTCCTTTGGTCTGGAGTCCAAATTGGAGATTTTGTTCCAACTGCCGTGTCTTTGTGGGTGAACGGATGATCTCCGCATGGTTGCTCTCTCCCTCCCTCCTCCCAGTGTCACTCGGTCACAATACGCCCCCTCCCCTGCCTGCTAGAGCGGCCCCTCTCTCTCCTGCTTTATCAGCTCTGGTTAAAAATGATTTTCCTGTTGCTTCCCTCACTCGGATCAGGTCGGGATCCGACCAGATCTATACGAAACGGGTGTAGTTGTCCTCAGGTCCGTTCAGAACGGGTCTCTATATAAACAAATAATTTATGCAGATCGGATCCGGGTGGGAAAGCCCCAAGTCCATTGCGGAACGGTTCCAACTTTTTGGACCCGTGAAGACCTCTACCTCAATGGCAATGTCCGTGCTAAAATGAGTTATATCCATAATGAGTCCTCCATCTATCTCTATGACAACAGGCACAACTCTGATAGTCTTTGTGTGTGCCAAAGTTGCCGAAATGCCCTGTGCGTTCATTTACATCAGTGCATTCATAACAACCTAACCATTACGAAACTTCTATTCGATCAAATAAGCCTCACATAGCAAATGAGCAATAAAAAAATGTGTGTACCAAATTCGACACTCATTGACCTCCATACAAAAATTCCTCACTTTGTGGGCTTATTTTTGTGGACAGATTTTGGGCGGAGTAAAACCTCTCGCGTCGCCGCTTCCTCTCTGGTAGAAGACACTTCGAAGTACTCAGAAATAGAAAAATGTGTCCGGAAATCCAACAACACCTTGTGTGAATGTTTGAGACATAACTAAACTACACAATTTTCTAGCTGAAAACAAACATTTAGCACATGACAGTATGAGAGGATTGACATTATATAAAAGGAGACCATTGGTCACTGAATAGTACATTTTTTATTCCTGATGGATAATACAGAAAACAAACGAATAGTACAAAATACCAAATTGTTATAGTATGCACTCACTAACTGTAAGTCGCTCTGGATAAGAGCATCTGCTAAATGACTAAAATGTAAATGTAAATGTTATTATCATTGATAAAGTCAAGATAAACAAGGCCATGATTGATTTTCAGTGAAAATACTCATTTCTTGATGTAAAGACAATGTACATTTGAGAAACATAAATAAAAGCACAATTTTCTATATGTACAAGTAGATAGTTCATTTCAACCTTTCCCTGGATGACCACCATCATCTTTGTTCCACTTTTTTGGAGTATGTAGAATTTGTCCGCAACAACTGATACAAGGTCAGAGCTTTACAAATTTCTAATGGTCAACTTTGGGATTGAGGCTAGGGTTAAATGATCTTAGGTCGATCTTAATATGATCTTTATCTGGTTAGGAAGCAACTTCTACCGTGATCAGGAATTTCAACTTTCCCTTCCCAAAGAAATCATGGTAAATCTCAATTATCAAACGTATCAAAGGTTATAAAAAGCACTCGTGTTTTTTAAACTGCTCTGGTTCGCTGAAGCTCTTTCCACACTGGGAGCACTGGTGAGCGCTGCCGGCCTTGTCTCGGTCTCCACTGTGGATCAGCTGGTGTCTTTTCAGGTACTCTACCCTGCTGAAGCGCTTCCCGCACGCCTCGCACCCGTACGGACGCTCGCCTGTGTGGATCCGCTGGTGCCTCTCCAGGTTGCCTAGGCGACTGAAGCTCCTTCCGCACTGCTGGCAGCAGTGCTGCCTTTCTCCAGTGTGAACCACCTGGTGCCTCTCCAGCGAGCGAGAGTGTGTGAAGCCCTTCCCACAGAGCTCGCAGCGGTGGGGCCGTTCAGCCGCGCACACACACTCGTGGTTCTTTAGGGCCCAGGCATGGCTGAAGGCGTGGCCGCACGAGGCGCAGGGGAACAGGGTGTTCTCTGTCCCTCCTTCCTGCAGGTGGGCGTCCCCCAGGGGGCAAGGGTGCTCTTCCAGCGCAGCCTCGTTGGCGAAGCCCCCGCCGCACTGCATGCAGAAATGCATCAGGTCCATCGTCTCCTCCTCACCACTGTCATCCACGCTACCCGAAGCAGACAGGGAGAGAGCATGTTGATGTAAACCCTCGTCTGAGCCTCCCTGCTCCCCCATCCCCTCACCAACCCTCAGTCTCTTGGGCCAGCGTGGCTGCAGCTCCCCTCCAGTCCAAACTGGCAGTGCCTCCTGTCCTTCCTTCAGACGGGCACCATGAACCTGCAGGGAATTTCCATAGTCCCTCTCTGAGGCTGTGGGACTCCCCAGCTCCCCCTGTTCCAGCCCATCCAGACCAATGTACTTCTGGCCCAGGCTGAACTCACTGCCTGCCACTACTTCCGGGTCAGGGGTCATGGAGCCATGGTTGGAGCCTGCTGTGGGGGGGATCCTCAGGGCTGCCTGCTCGCGCCCCCTCTCTGCCCTCAGGGCCGTCTCCAGCCCACTCAGGTCCCCCCGGCTCAGCCCCCCCTCTGACACCTCAGTTGGAGGGGACCCCACGTCCCACTCCTCCTCCTCTTCAGGGCTCACGGCTGGGGGCCGCTTCAGGGCCACAGGGCTGAGCTCCATGTCTCCTACTGGGCAGAGAGAAGGAGAGTGAGAGTCTGTTAGAGGAGCAGTACTATGACGGTGTATGCAAACATAATGAACTGCAGACACTTAAGAAAATGTCACTGTGTTCACATTGGGGTTATCACTATCCAGGAGTTGTTGTCTTCATATTTTTGGTTCTGAGCTTTGAGCTGGAGTCAGTACCTTCGCTGTGGGTTCTGGATCCAGTATGGCAGTTCTGGTTGGGTAGGTCCATCTTCAGGGCTTCCTTGATCAGCCGCAGAGACGCAGGCTGGTAGCCCCCCTCCACCATGTCATCGGACTACAGACAGAGCAAAAATAATGACATTACCCACCAGTACAGCCCCATAGACTACACAATAATGCAATGCAGAGTGCACTAGGACACCCAGTATTTCTGTGCATGCAAAGTGCACTTTCACAAGTGCCACAAAGAACAAGGGTCCTGTTTTACACAGGGCATTTTCTGTAAACGTGCAAAGTTACAACAGTTTGAGATACAATAAATGTAATCTGTACATTGCATAGATGCATCCGAATGATCTCAGTCACGTAGAATACAAAACTGTGTTCGCTCCTAAAATTATATCAATGTCTAGTGTCTACAACGCTCCGAACTTAACATCGAGTGCCCTACTGAACAAGCGCTTGAGCTACTTCTGCACCTGAATATCAAATCAGTGGCTTTCCACCATCCCCACCATCTCCCAGACCACTGCTGCATTGTCTGTTTCAGTGACTCAGAACACAGAAGTTTAACAACATTCTCAGTCTCACTACACACAGATGATACACAGTTATTTTTATAAACTAGTAGTCTCTGACACACTGACGCTGTGTGTGCCACATTCAGACTCCTTAGCACTCCTCGTCTCCCTCACCTCCTCTTTGATGATGTCCGTCTCCTCCCCCTCTCCCGAGATACAGCCCTCCTCCAATAGTTCTCCTTCTTCCTCCTCCCCAGGGAACTGGATGAGGTACATCTGGCGTGCCTCCTTCCAGCCTCCCCCCGCTACTTGCCCGGCTGCTGCTCCTCCTTCCTCCCACACGCCTCCAAACGCAGGCCCCAGCTTCTGCTTTCCTCCTGTGTAGGGGGAGAGAGGAAGAGAGGGGGGGGCGAGCATGAAGGAGAGAGGAGGGAGGGCGAGAGGAGTTCGAGAGACAGAGGGGAGCAGTGATAGAAATGAAGGAGGGAGGAAGGGAAGCAGGGAGAGGAGGAGGGATGGCAGGGAGCAGGAGAAAGCATAAAGGAGAGGCGGGGGGAGAGGACATGATGAAGGAGAGGAGGCGGAGTAGGGAGCGGAAGAGGAGGGAGTGAGTGTGAAGGAGAGCGGAGGGGTGGGAGTGAAGAGGGAGGGAGAGCGGAGAGAGAAGTAGAGGTGGTGGTGGCAGGGGGGAGAGAGGGAGGGGAGAGGGCATGATGAAGAAGAGCAGAGAGGGAGGGAGAGAGAAGAGAGCGGAGAGAGGAGTGGGGGAGGTGAAGGACAGAGAGAGAACATGAAGAGGAGTAGGTGGGGGAGGGAGAGCGGAGGAGTAGAGGAGAGGGAAGGAGAGGAAGGGGTGGGAGGGGAGCCGTGACAGCATGGAGTGGGAGAGAGCATAAAGGAGGGGAGGAGGAGGGAGAGAAAGCATGATGAAGGAGAGGAGGCGGAGCAGGGAGCGGAAGCAGGAGAGAGAAGGGGGTGGGGGTGAAGTGGAGGGGCGGGAGAAGTAGAGGAGGTGGGGGCAGGTAGAAGGAGATGGGGCAGGGAGCAGGAGGCAGGGAGTAGGAGAGAGAGGGGCAGAGAGAAGGAGGGAGGGGGGGGCATGGAGAAGGAGTGAGGGGGGCATGGAGAAGCAGAGAGGGGGGGCAGGGAGAAGCAGAGAGGGGGGGCAGGGAGAAGCAGAGAGGAGGAGCAGGGAGAAGCAGAGAGGGGGGGCAGGGAGAAGCAGAGGAGGGGGCAGGGAGAAGCAGAGGGGGGGCAGGGAGAAGGAGAGAGGGGGGCAGGGAGAAGGAGAGAGGGGGGCAGGGAGAAGGAGAGAGGGGGGGCAGGGAGAAGGAGAGAGGGGGGGCAGGGAGAAGGAGAGAGGGGGGGCAGGGAGAAGGAGAGAGGGGGCAGGGAGAAAGAGAGAGGGGGCAGGGAGAAAGAGAGGGGGGCAGGGAGAAGGAGAGAGGGGGGCAGGGAGAAAGAGAGAGGGGGGCAGGGAGAAAGAGAGAAGGGGGCAGGGAGAGGAGAGAGGGGGCAGGGAGAAAGAGAGAGGGGGGCAGGGAGAAAGAGAGAGGGGGCAGGGAGAAAGAGAGGGGGGCAGGGAGAAAGAGAGAAAGAGAGAGGGGGGCAGGGAGAAAGAGAGAGGGGGGCAGGGAGAAAGAGAGAGGGGGGAGGAGTGTGGGAGGTGAAGAACAGAGAGAACATGAAGAGGAGGTGGGGGAGGGAGAGTGGAGGAGTAGAAAGGAGCGGAGGGAGAAGGCTCAGTTTCTGCCTGATGGCTTCCAACATAACAAGTACCTCTTCACACAAGCATTACATGCTTTTGACTTAATGTTACACAAGTAATCAACTTGTGTTGATTTGATATGCAATTACATATCATTTCAACAATTATAATCTGATGAATACGGTTTTTTATATCAGTTTTATACATAGGGCAAGACAAATGTACTTACTAAATATGAACACTTACGGAGCACTTCAATTTTTCGCTTTTTCCGCCCACCGTCCTCCGACCCTATCAAACCAGCATTGCGGCGATTCTCTGCCAACCCCATCCCGTACTTGCGTTCATTTCTCAGTTTGTTCTCGGTCAGTCGGAGTCGGAGTTTCAGAGCCTCCATTTCCTTCCTGTTCAGAGATATTTCCACCAGATAGTCGTTCACCGTGTCCTGGAACAGTTTGGTGATCTCGCACACCGACGCTCGGACCAAACTGTCCATGACAGAGGTGAGGTGTGTCTGGAACGTCTCCACCGAGTCCGCCATGGGGTTCGCTGCCGTGACGATCACACAATGGATCTGCGGAACTGGACCAAGCAGATATTCAACTGTTACATATGAACAGCATTAGCTAACTGTTTTGACTGCATTTGTTAACCAAGTCACATTATCAGTGACAACTACCTACCTACTGTTAGTCAGCAATATCGCACATAGACCTGTATAAACTAGTGGCTAACTAGTCTAATTTATGAAAGACTATACTTTTTATTTTTTAATTAAATAGTATCATAGATACCTCCTCACTAATACAGACAGTTGCACAAGACAGCCTAACTTCTAATGGAACGAGGAAGGACAAGGAACACACCCACCCACCACTCGAGGTTTAGCTAGCTAGCTACATTGCTGCCAAAACTAAAGCTTTAGCTAGATGGTAGCTAGCTACTTAACGTTACTATTACAATTGTGAATACCACTAGACCTAACTGTAGCAATGCCAGCTAGCTAGTTAACGATCGTCGCGACGCTATCCTTCTTGAGTACAACAGAACAGCTCAAGTGTTAGCTAATAACTAGCTAACGTTAGCTAGCTACGCACCGTGAAGTCGCTGAAATCAGAATATTGGAAGTATTCGATAACGAAACACTGTTTGTTCTACACGACAATCGAGAAGTATGCACACTGTAGATAAGCCAAGAGACGAAATGCCAATGGAAAAATAGATCCAACTTTATGTCCTCACTTCGAAGCAGCGTTTTCCTTCTTGCCTCCCACACAGGGTTGCCAGGTCTTTCAAAATATGCCCAAGACTCCTCAAACCACAAAGCCTGAAACTAGCCCAATTTGTTTTCCTACAGCAACAGAAGTTGCCACATTTAGCCAATAAAACCCTTTTCCATTACGTTTTTGAGCGAATTAAGATGGAATATCGACGTGATTTGTAACGACGTAAGAAGCAATATTCGGATTTCCATCAAAAGAATAGGCCTAATTCTTGCGAGCTAATTTGACTAATAAGGGAATTTGAATATGTCGCAAGAGAAAAGATAATTCACCCTTATTAAACTTGTAAATAAATCCCTTAAGCCCATGTGCATAACTATAGATACATCCAACAGGGGGGTTTGAGGGATGAAAGTTGGACAGAGGATCTAAAAATCTCTGCACAAGAAACACTTGGACGAATTTCAAAATAATGTTTGGCTATTTTTTGGCAATTGTTCCATTATGTGCCAGACGTTAAAACTACAACCCGTTATAAATGTCCTATTTGCGAGATTGACTTGTCATTTCAATAGGCATAGTCTAGGCCTACTGACTCAAATCTGGGTTTATGATTATAATTCACCTTTGCCATGGTTTGGTTAGCTAGATGCAGGTAGCCTATTGCCCCTGATCAGTGGCGATTTTGGCATGTAAATCTTGGTAGGGCAACTCAAAAACGTTTTTTTAGATGCATGCCAGCAAAGGCACTACAAAAACCCAACACTAAACAATACATTAATTGGACTATAACGGTGACAAACGGTGCCCACAAACTGTTAGGGCCTACATAAAGCTGTCCCAACATCTTACCACCGCTACACATGGCTATCCGCGGAGCCTTGTCTGGCAGCATAACAGTTATTTCAGCCTCACTTACTGCCTTTTTAAAAAACATGGCTGACTTGCTTAAACAAATGTGGCTTCTAATGACAATTGAGATGTACAAACTATGGCATTAGGGGAAGACGAGCGGATAAGAGGCAATCTGTAATTCCGATTTAAGACATTAATGAGCGAGCTAGAAAGGACGTAGTCAATATAACTATTTGTTCAGCATTTTTCAAATGTACAGCGACAGAATTCAGAATTCATGGGCTGTTCTTACATTATTCTCCCTGTACACCAAGTCAGAACCGTAGGATAAATAAAGGGGGCATATAAGCAGACAATGAAAGCTCTTACAATATTAGATTATGACATTTCTCTAAAACAGGCTATAGGCAGTGGTGTAAAAAAATACTTTAAAGTACTACTTAAGTAGTTTTTTGGGGTATCTGTACTTTACGTTACTATTTATATTTTCGACTACTTTTACTTTTACTTCACTACATTCCTAAAGAAAATGATGTACTTTTTACTCCATACATTTTCCCTGACACCCAAAAGTACTCCTTACATTTTGAATGCTTAGCAGGAAAGGAAAATCGTCCAATTCACACACTTATCAAGAGAACGTCCCTGGTCATCCCTACTGCCTCTGATCTGGCGGACTCACTAAACACATTCTTTATTTGTAAATTATGTCTGAGTGTTGATGTGTGCCCCTGGCTACCCGTAAATAAAAAAAGAAAAACAAGAAAATTGTATTATCTGGTTTGCTAAATAATATAAGGAATTTTAAATGATTTATACTTTTACTTTTGATACTTAAGTATATTTTAGCAATTAAATTTACTTTTGATACTAAAGTATATTTAAAACCAAATACTTTTAGACTTTTACTCAAGTAGTATTTTACTAGGTGACTTTCACTTTTACTTGAGTCATTTTCTATTAAGGTATCTTTACTTTTACTCAAGTATGACAATTGGGTACTTTTTCCACCACTGGCTATAGGCTACATGTGCACCACCAAGTCAGAACAGTAGGCTAAATTATGAGGGGAAAATTGACCAAATTATTAGAGTGAGGCACATGGGCTACTAACAGCTTACTACACAACATACACTTACAGTGGGGAAAAAAGTATTTAGTCAGCCACCAATTGTGCAAGTTCTCCCACTTAAAAAGATGAGAGAGGCCTGTCATTTTCATCATAGGTACACGTCAACTATGACAGACAAATTGAGAAAAAAAAATCCAAAAAATCACATTGTAGGATTTTTTATGAATTTATTTGCAAATCATGGTGGAAAATAAGTATTTGGTCACCTACAAACAAGCAAGATTTCTGGCTCTCACAGACCTGTAACTTCTTCTTTAAGAGGCTCCTCTGTCCTCCACTCGTTACCTGTATTAACGGCACCTGTTTGAACTTGTTATCAGTATAAAAGACACCTGTCCACAACCTCAAACAGTCACACTCCAAACTCCACTATGGCCAAGACCAAAGAGCTGTCAAAGGACACCAGAAACAAAATTGTAGACCTGCACCAGGCTGGGAAGACTGAATCTGCAATAGGTAAGCAGCTTGGTTTGAAGAAATCAACTGTGGGAGCAATTATTAATTAATCTCCCTCGATCTGGGGCTCCACGCAAGATCTCACCCCGTGGGGTCAAAATGATCACAAGAACAGTGAGCGAAAATCCCAGAACCACACGGGGGGACCTAGTGAATGACCTGCAGAGAGCTGGGACCAAAGTAACAAAGCCTACCATCAGTAACACACTACGCCGCCAGGGACTCAAATCCTGCAGTGCCAGACGTGTCCCCCTGCTTAAGCCAGTACATGTCCAGGCCCGTCTGAAGTTTGCTAGAGTGCATTTGGATGATCCAGAAGAGGATTGGGAGAATGTCATATGGTCAGATGAAACCAAAATAGAACTTTTTGGTAAAAACTCAACTCGTCGTGTTTGGAGGACAAAGAATGCTGAGTTGCATCCAAAGAACACCATACCTACTGTGAAGCATGGGGGTGGAAACATCATGCTTTGGGGCTGTTTTTTCTGCAAAGGGACCAGGACGACTGATCCGTGTAAAGGAAAGAATGAATGGGGCCATGTATCGTGAGATTTTGAGTGAAAACCTCCGTCCATCAGCAAGGGCATTGAAGATGAAACGTGGCTGGGTCTTTCAGCATGACAATGATCCCAAACACACCGCCGGCAACGAAGGAGTGGCTTCGTAAGAAGCATTTCAAGGTCCTGGAGTGGCCTAGCCAGTCTCCAGATCTCAACCCCATAGAAAATCTTTGGAGGGAGTTGAAAGTCCGTGTTGCCCAGCGACAGCCCCAAAACATCACTGCTCTAGAGGAGATCTGCATGGAGGAATGGGCCAAAATACCAGCAACAGTGTGTGAAAACCTTGTGAAGACTTACAGAAAACGTTTGACCTGTGTCATTGCCAACAAAGGGTATATAACAAAGTATTGAGAAACTTTTGTTATTGACCAAATACTTATTTTCCACCATAATTTGCAAATAAATTCATTAAAAATCCTACAATGTGATTTTCTGGATTTTTTTTTCTCATTTTGTCTGTCATAGTTGACGTGTACCTATGATGAAAATTACAGGCCTCTCTCATCTTTTTAAGTGGGAGAACTTGCACAATTGGTGGCTGACTAAATACTTTTTTCCCCCACTGTAGTATTACTTTCTAAGCTACAGTATACATATCTCTTTGGCATATTACATCATTTATGCAGCAGCATACAATACATTTTTGGACTCACCTTCTGCTGTGCTCACTTGAACAGGAAGGTGGCTCGTCGGTCCTTCATCTGCAAATTTTGTCATCAAACTTTGTCATCAAAGTCTGGCATTCTCTGGATTGATGGTGCTTTCAAGACAACTGGGAACTCTGAAAAAAACAAGGTTGAATCATGACGTAAGTGATCTTCAGGTCGGAGCTCTAGAAAGAGTTCCCGATATGAAATTCCGAGTTGGATGACCGTTCAAAACATATTTTCCCAGTCAGAGCTAGTTTTTTTCAGAGTTCCCAGTTGTCTTGAACTCACTGAAGTCATGCTGGATTGACAGCATGGCCAATTTTGAATGTTTATCCTTTTAAGCTTGGAAAAGAGACCTTTAAACCAAGACTTGGTCCACACATCCACTCCACTGAATAGCAGGCTAGTGATTACTTTGCAATGCTTGCAGTTAGCCACTGATTCCTTCCAAACCACTCATTGTTCAATTTGCAATTTCCAACTTGTTGTGTAATGTATGTCCAATGGTCGATAAGCACTGATTCGTTTTATCTATAATTTCTCTTCATAATTTCTCTTCATATTTCTCTTCAAATCCCCGTAGATTTTGCTGAGATGTAGTGTCCCCATGAGTGACAGTACACTGAGCCAATCACAGCGCAACTAGAGAACAATACCAACCCCTACGCTCCCTATTTTACCGCTGGCTGCCCCACCACTACAGAAAGCACTGAGCTAGGCTGAAACACCTACATTTTGGAGCTGCCTTACTCAAGAAAGCAAAAAAGAGCATGTTTGTATGTGGCTTTATTAACTTAGTGATTTATTTTGATTATTTACATTGTTTGCAAACTGATATGTGACACATATTAATGCCAAAATAACATGCAAAACAGGCAACAACAAAAAGCTAAACAGGTGGGGCTCAAAACATGACGGGTCGCCACTGCCCCTGACAGCCTACAGTAGCCTAGGCAAGATGTAAGATAAACAATTTAGCATCTTGCTTAGTTCAAATTGACAGACTAATTTATTTAGCATGAATAGCAAGGCGATTTCGAGGTGCTTCTGTTGCCCAATAGCCTGCTGGAATAGGCTACTGAGGATGGGGTCGTCATTTCAATCACTGAATCATATATTAATAATATGGATATGAACTGAAAAGGCCTATGCTTGTCAATAACAGGCAGTGATTTGTTTTACCTGTAGCCTAATCTGACTGACTGTTACCTTCAATCTAATGCATTATAATAACAGCTGATCGGCAATTACGATAGAACTAGGACCATGATCACAATTTATAACTTCCAAGAACTGAGCATTCTTAAAACCATTCGGTTGATATGGTTTTCCATAAGCAAAGTCGACATTAGAATGCAGTTTAAACCACCTCCGAGAGTATTTATCTAATGCGCTCTAGAGCGCCTAAAGTCGTTTTCCTGTGCATTCTCGCCTAATTTCTTTATGGAAAAAGGGTTGGAAATAGGTCTCCATCCATAATGACAATCTAAATAGCCTACCTACAACTGGGAAAACGTTGACATGACGTGTGCGCCTGCTGCTGCGTTCAGTCTCAACACACACACACCCCTCCGGCCCTCCCACTCACTCAGCAACAGGCTGCCTCACTACCTAATAGTCAGCAGCAGGTCACAGTGAAATATATATTTTTAAGAAAAATGCCATGGCGGCCGCAAGCAATATAGAAGTAGCCGCAAGCAATAAAGAAGTAGCACACAAACCCGTGACCAATACATTTTCACCCGCGACATCGTTTTCAAAGGAGCCCAATTTCCCGAGAAAACCACAGACATGGCAATCCTGCTCCTTATTCTACTTCGGTAGTGATTTTTCGGCAGGTGGCATCCAACGTTATTGGTGCATTACCGACACCTACTATGCATAAGTGTGGGCCTTCTTCTTCTGTGGGGTTTTCGGCAGTTGGCATCCAACGTTATGGTGCATTACCGCCACCTACTGTACTGGAGTGTGGGCCAGAAACAGGGATAAACTAAATCCTATCTGCCAGCCCCGTTTCTCTTAAGAAAGATAACAACATATTTGAGACTGTATCTAATGATGTTCTACTCAGTATACTCTTTAAACTCATTTCCTGTATCCCCTTCTCCCTCATACTGGATCTCAGCCTCTCTCTTTCCCTCTCATACTGCCCACACAGTATCAGTACATTCACCACTGTCTCTGTTTCCTGGCAGTAATCACACTTTCCTGTTGAATGGTTTCCTATCACATTTAAAGTCTTATTCAACCGGCTGTGTCCCAACCATAATCTTGTAAAAATAGCTTCCTATCTTCTGTCTCTTCCGGCCGTCCTCCCGTCCACGACTTTCCTCTTTACTTGGAATACATGCCTTCCCTTAGTGTCTCTGTTCCACTGCTCCTGCCATCTCTGCACCACCACTGTCCATATCAGGCTTTTTGCCTCTGCCTTGCTCATTTAAACTACAACATCAACATCCCCACTACTAAGTGCTTGTTTAGCCAGTACATCAACCGCCTCGTTCCCCTCCACATGGGCTGGGACCCAAGTAAATCTAGTCTGTATACCCATCTGCCTAACCCTGCCATGGGTTTGTAGTACGTCATAAAGCTGGTATTGTCTGCTACGTTAGCTAAAGGACTGCAGACTCATCAACACTGCAAATGAATCAGAGCAAATAACTACTCTGTCTGGCTTCACTTACTTCACCCACTGCAAGGCCAAAAGTACGGCCATTATCTCCGCCGTATATACAGCCAGATTATCTGTAATATGTTTCCTGACTGCCACCCCACATTCCTGCACTACAAATGCTGACCCAGTACGTCCTGTCCTTGGATCTTTTGAACCAAATGTGTAAATGGCCACAAATTCCTGATACACAGTAGGCAGATGTCTATTAAAAAAATCAGGGAGGGTGTTGATCCATCTATCTTTCTGTAGTCTCTCCAACACTTCTAGATCAACTACTGGAAGTGGGAGTAGCCATGGTGGGTTCACAGGAATAGCTACCGTTGGACTAAACTCCCTTCCATACAGTCCCATCTCCTTGCCTGGGTATTACCCACCCACCCAAAGCTTGTGTTCTGTCCACGCTCATGTGCCCAGCATGCCTGTAAAATCCCTTTCGAAGGATGAGACACCCCATGTCCCTGTAGGTTGACCCAATAATTCATTGCCAGCTGATGTCTCCTAATCTGCAATGGCATTGGAGTGTGGGCCAGAGACAAGGAGGAACTAAATCCTACCTGCGAGCCCTGTTTCTCTTAGAAAAGAAAACATTGGATACTGTTTCGGTTGATGTTCTACTCAATACACTCTTTACACTTACTTCCTGTATCCCATTCTCTCTCATACAACTTCTCAATATCTCTCTCTCCCTCTCATACTGCCCAAACTGTATCAACCAATTATTTTATATACACTACCAGTCAAAGGTTTGGACACACCTACTCATTCAAGGGTTTTTCTTTATTTTTACTATTTTTTACATTTTAGAATAATAGTGAAGACATCAAAACTATGAAATAACACATATGGAATCATGTTGTAACCAAAAAAGTGTTAAACAAATCAAAATATATTTTATATTTTTGATTCTTCAAATAGCCACCCTTTTCCTTGATGACAGCTTTGCACACTCTTGGCATTCTCTGAACCAGCTTCATGAGGTAGTCACCTGGAATGCATTTCAATTAACAGGTGTGCCTTCTTAAAAGCTAATTTGTGGACTTTCTTTCCATCTTAATGCGTTTGAGCCAATCAGTTGTGTTTTGACAAGGTAGGGGGGTATACATAAGATAGCCCTATTTGGTAAAAGACCAAGTCCATATTATGGCAAGAACAGCTCAAATAAGCAAAGAGAAACAACAGTCCATCATTACATTAAGACATGAAGGTCAGTCAATACGGAACATTTCAAGAACTTTGAAAGTTTCTTCAACAGTCGCAAAAACCATCAAGCGCTATGATGAAACTGGCTCTCATGAGGACCACTACAGGAATGGAAGACCCAGAGCTACCTCTGCTGCAGAGGATACGTTCATTAGAGTTACCAGCCTCAGAAATTGCAGGCCAAATAAATGATTCACAGAGTTGAAGTCACAGACACATCTCAACATCAACTGTTTAGAAGGGACTGTGTGAATCAGGACTTCATGGTCGAATTGCTGCAAAGAAACCACTACTAAAGGACACCAATAATAAGAAGAGACCTGCTTGGGCCAAGAAACACGAGCAATGGACATTAGACCGGTGGAAATGTGTCCTTTGGTCTGGAGTCCAAATTGGAGATTTTTAGTTCCAACTGCTGTGTCTTTGTGAGACGCGTTGTGGGTGAACGGATGATCTCTGCATGTGTAGTTCCCACCGTAAAGCATGGAGGAGGAGGTGTTATGGTGTGGGGGTGCTTTGCTGGTGACACTGTCTGTGATTTATTTAGAATTCAAGGCACACTTAACCAGCATGGCTACCACAACATTCTACAGCGATACGTCATCCCATCTCATTTGGGCTTAGTGGGACTATCATTTGTTTTTCAACAGGACAATGACCCAACACACCTCCAGGCTGTGTAAGGGTTATTTTACCAAGAAAGAGAGTGATGGAGTGCTGCATCAGATGACCTGGCCTCCACAATCCCCCGACCTCAACCCAATTGAGATGGTTTGGGCTGAGTCGGACGGCAGAGTGAAGGAAAAGCAGCCAACAAGTGCTAAGCATATGTGGGAACTCCTTCAAGACTGTTGGAAAAGCATTCCAGGTGAAGCTGGTTGAGAGAATGACAAGAGTGTGCAAAGCTGTCATCAAGGCAAAGGGTCGCTATTTGAAGAATCTCAAATTTAACACTTTTTTGGTTACTACATGATTCCATATGTGTTATTTCATAGTTTTTATGTCTTCACTATTATTCTACAATGTAGAAAATAGTAAAAATAAAGAAAAACCCTTGAAGGAGTAGGTGTGTCCAAACTTTTGACTGGTACTGTATATACAGTGCATTCGGAAAGTATTCAGACCCCTTGACTTTTTACACATTTTGTTATGTTACAGACTTATTCTAAAATTGATTAAATAAATACATTTCCTCATCAATCTACACACAATACCCCATAATGACAAAGTGAAAACAGGTTTTTATAAATTTTCGCTAATTTATAAACAATAAAAAACAGAAATACCTTATTTACATAAGTATTCAGACCCTTTGCTATGAGATTCGAAATTGAGCTCAGGTGCATCCTGTTTCCATTGATCATCCTTGAGATGTTTCTACAACTTGATTGGGATCCACCTGTGTTAAATTCAATTAATAGGACATGATTTGAAAAGGCACACACCTGTCTATATAAGGTCCCACAGTTGACAGTGCATGTCAGAGCAAAAACAAAGCCATGAGGTCGAAGGAATTGTCCGTAGAGCTCGGAGACAGGATTGTGTCGAGGCACAGATCTGGGGAAGAGTACCAAAAAAATTCTGCAGCATTGAAGGTCCCCAAGAACACAGTGGCCTCCATCATTCTTAAATGGAAGAAGTTTGGATCCACCAAGACTCTTCCAAGAGCTGGCCACCCGGCCAATGAGCAATCGGGGAGAAGGGCCTTAGTCAGGGAGGTGACCAAAAACCCGATGGTCACTCTGACAGAGCTCCAGAGTTCCTCTGTGGAGATGGGACAACCTTCCAGAAGGACAACCATTTCTGCAACACTCCACCAATCAGGCCTTTATGGTAGAGTTGCCAGACGGAAGCCACCCCTCAGTAAAAGACACATGACAGCCCACTTGGAGTTTGCCAAAAGGCACCTAAAGGACTCTCAGACCATGAGAAACAAGATTCTCTGGTCTGATGAAACCAAGATTGAACTCTTTGGCCTGAATGCCAAGCGTCACGTCTGGAGGAAAACTGGCGCCATCCCTACGGTGAAGCATGGTGGTGGCAGCATCATGCTGTGGGGATGTATTTCAGCGGCAGGGACTGGGAGACTAGTCAGGATCGAGGGAAAGATGAACGGAGCAAAGTACAGAGAGATCCTTGATGAAAACCTGCTCCAGAGTGCTCAGGACCTCATACTAGGGCGAAGGTTCACCTTCCAACAGGGCAATGACCCTAAGCACACAGCCAAGACAACAAAGGAGTGGCGTCGGGACAAGTCTCTGAATGTCCTTGATTGGCCCAGCCAGAGCCCGGACTTGAACCTGATCGAACATCTCTGGAGAGACCTGAAAATAGCTGTGCAGCGACGCTCCCCATCCAACCTGACAGAGCTTGAGAGGATCTGCATAGAAGAATGGGAGAAACTCCCCAAATACAGGTGTGCCAAGCTTGTAGCGTCATACCCAAGAACACTTGAGGCTGTAATAGCTGCCAAAGGTGCTTCAAAAATGTTCAATTCAAATATGCATAAGAATGTTTATGTTGGCCTATATTTTAATGCACCCTCCTGAATGACAGATGGTGCTCTTCACCTCCCAGGTCAATATATACCATAGACGTATATAGACATCAAATCATTGTATCTGTCCCATTATGGCATCTCTGAGAGCATTGAGGCCATCTCCATTTTGTAGTACATTTTCTTCTGCTACTACTTCTATGAGTTGGTAAACGAACTGAAAGGGTGCATACTGCCACCTGGAGAGTGTTGTTTGAACAGGTATAAAGTCAAGGTTGGTGATTTACTGATATCTGCAGTTATGGAATGTTTTCTCATTAATATAATTCGTTGCCTGATCCCTCCTGATGACCTGGATGGAACTATACGATCCTTCCTTAAGTAAAGGTTCACCCATTTTGAATGTTATATTGTTTTTGTGCATCTCTGAGTGATGTTCTATCGATTCCCTGGGTCATTTCATGTTTTCATTTGTATCTGAGTTATTGGCGTTCAAGCAGGCACAAATCCGGCCGGTATTAAGGAGCACCGTGATAAAATCGCTCTCGCTACACTGGAAGTTAATAGGAATATGGCATTTAGATTGCAAAAACGTCTATCATAACGTGTCCGATTTCAATACTGGCCGATGTCATAACTCGGGAGGATGTCTTCTCTCGAATGAGCCATTGATCATATTTTTGCGATATTCCTACCTCGAGAAATGTGTAATTTAACGGAGGGTCTAGCACATTTTCCCTATTTGTCAGCCTCTTTAGTCCAGGGTGCAGTTGTCAGAGATATTATAGAAAGGAGATAGGAATCCAATAAATGAAAGAACGTCGAACGCTCCGCTCAGCAGACTGTCGACCAATCGCGTTCACGTTGTCATTTTGCGTCATGCGGTTGCTAAGCTAACACTGCAGCCCTCAATGAATTGAGTTTGACACCTTATAGCCAAGGCATAGTCTATTAGCCTGGTTGCCGCGCGACTCACGTGACTAAACAAGCACATAAAGAGGCTGGTGTTAGCAAGACTAATGGCCTATGGCCTAAGTAAAAACAAAACCCAAAAGTTGTTCGACCCTCTGGGATCCGAAATGAATAGCCCTACAATATATAATATTTCTATGTCGTTTTAATTGTCTAGTAGAACATTTTAAGCTTATGACCATAATTGGTGTGTGGCTGGTTGATGTGGCATGATAGTTACTGACTCTCCCTTTGAATTGACATTGAAAGTAGTACCCCACTTGTAGCACAATGATAGAGAAGAGATACTACTGCTGTGCTTAGCCCACATTCGGCTAGGTTATATAACATTCCATCAAACGACGAGTGCCAAGCTTTCGGTTTCACTCGCATAGGTATCTAGGGAGTACTAGGGACAGAGTTGAACACAACTCACAGATTTTTTTAAACTTTGATTTCACAGTCAAACTCAGATTGTAGCCCAGTTAGTCACTGTACTTCCTCTTTAAGCTTAAATTAGTTGGCTTTACAAAGTTTTCTGTGTGTGGATGACAAGACATCAAGAAAAATGTTCAAAGGTGCTTATCTTCTGGTGGTCATGACAGTGTTAGCTGGTAGGTGCTCATCTGAGCATTATGCATTTCTTCACCTCAGCTCCTGTTGTAACAGTGTATTTGATGCAACTCTGTTCTTTTGATGAGTCAATGACAGCCATTCCAAAGAAATTAGATATAACTTTAATGTGAAAACAACGCAAGAAAAGTTTATGTTTCTCTTCACAGAGGTGGTTGTTGAGAGCTCTGGCAGCATATTCCCTGTGGACGAGGTGTCAGGTAAAGGCATACACAGCACTGAACTTTGCACTTTGTATCTTTAATGACCGTTGTTCTTGGTTGTTTTGATCCATGCTTATCACTATAGTCATTTGATTTTCCATGTCCATTTGAATCTATGGTGCTATCAATACATATTATTGTACAATGTAATGGCTAGCCATATACATTAGAGTTTCCTGTATGCAAATCTTACAGATTGTCTGAAAAGAGGTTACACAGCAGCCCAAAAGAGAAATTGTGGATTCGATGAAGGTATGGGTCTAAAGTTATGTTTCATAATCTTTTATGAATGGCAGTAACTTTTTAATGACATTTCCCTGCAGTCATTTAGAGGTTACAGTACATTCCATCACTGCCATATATTTTATTTCTCTGCATTGTAATGTAAGTCTGAGGCTATGTATGATTCTCTATGGGAGTTATTCCACCTGAGGGGAATCAACTTAATCTGAGTAGAACAAACTGCACACTCCAGACTCCCCACTGGGCACAGACTTCAGTTCAATGTCTAGTTTTGATTTACATTTGGTTATGTTGTCAACTAAAGTGAATTCAACGAAAATAAAAAATGTCACTGTGTCATTGGATTTAGTTTGCAAGTTGGGTGAAAAAAGATAAATCCCTTACGTTGATGACTTTCTGCAAATCCAAACAGTTTTCCACGTTGATTTAACGTCATCACCCTGCATTTGTGTTATTGAAATTACGTGGAAGCAATGTTTATTCAACCAGTTTTTGCCCAGTGGGTCTTGACGTAGGCTACCTTTTGTCTGGTTCAAACTTTTCCACTGGTGAGACTAATTGAACGTTTTATTTTTGGTTCACACTGTCCCAGAAGAGAGACAAATGGTGATCCTTCAATAACTGAATGCTCTGTCATTGTAATACAGATAGTTTTTGATTCTTGAGGTCTGTTTTTTTTCAGCCTGTGAAGATGCTAAATATAAGGACGCCATACTGCCATGTATACTCTTAGGATATGATCTCATTTACCAAGACTCTTGTAAGTTACTGATCCTCTGCATTGATTGTTTTTAGTATAGGGCAAGAAAATATGTAGAAAACAACAACAAATATATAAATATATATATATATATATATATATATATATATATATATATATATATATATATATATATATATATATATATATATATATATATATATAGTACCAGTCAAAGGTTTGGACACACCTACTCATTCAAGGGTTTTTCTTTATTTTTACTATTTTCTATATTGTAGAATAATAGTGAAGACATCAAAACTATGAAATAACACACATGGATTCATGTAGTAACCAAAAAGGTGTTAAACAAATCAAAATATATTTTATATTTGAGATTCTTCAAAGTAGCCACCCTTTGCCTTGATGACAACTTTGCACACTCTTGGCATTCTCTCAACCAGCTTCATGAGGTAGTCACGTGGAATGGATTTCCATTAACAGGTGTGCCTTGTTAAAAGTTAATTTGTGGAATTTCTTTCCTTCTTAATGCGTTTTAGCCAATCAGTTGTGTTGTGACAAGGTAGGGGTGGTATACAGAAGATAGCCCTATTTGGTAAAAGACCAAGTCCATATTATGACAAGAACAGCTCAAATAAGCAAAGAGAAACAACAGTCCATCATTACTTTAAGACATGAAGGTCAGTCAATGCGGAACATTTCAATAACTTTTAAAGTTTCTTCAAGTGCAGTCGCAAAAACCATCAAGCAGTATGATGAAACTGGCTCTCATGAGGACTGCCACAAGAAAGGAATTTCATTAGAATTAACTGCATGTCAGATTGCAGCACAAATAAATGCTTCACAGAGTTCAAGTAACAGACACATCTCAACATCAACTGTTCAGAGGAGACTGCGTGAATCAGGCCTTCATGGTCGAATTGCTGCAAATAAACCACTACTAAAGGACACCAATAAGAAGAATAGACTTGCTTGGGCCAAGAAACACGAGCAATGGACATTTACCGGTGGAAATCTGTCCTTTGGTCTGTTGAGTCCAAATTTGAGATTTTTGGTTCCAACCGCCGTGTCCTTGTGAGACACAGAGTAGGTGAACGGATGATTTCCGCATGTGTGGTTCCCACCGTGAAGCATGGAGGAGGAGGTGTGATAGTGTGGGGGTGCTTTGCTGGTGACACTGTCTGTGATTTATTTAGAATTCAAGGCACACTTAACCAGCATGGCTAACACAGCATTCTACAGCGATATGCCATCCCATTTGGTTTGTGCTTAGTGGGACTATAATTTGTTTTCAACAGGACAATGACCCAAAACACACCTCCAGGCTGTGTAAGGGCTATTTGACCAAGGAGAGTGATGGAGTGCTGCATCAGATGACCTGGCCTCCACAATCACCCAACCTCAACCCAATTGAGATAGTTTGGGATGAGTTGGACCGCAGAGTGAAGGAAAAGCAGCCAATAAGTGCTCAGCATATGTGGGAACTCCTTCAAGACTGTTGGAAAAGCATTCCAGTTGAAGCTGGTTGAGAGAATGCCAAGAGTGTGCAAAGCTGTCATCAAGGCAAAGGTTGGCTACTTTGAAGAATCTAAAATATATTTGTATTTGTTAAACACTTTTTTGGTTACTACAGGATTCCATATGTGTTTTTTAATAGTTTTGATGTCTTCACTATTATTCTACAATGTAGAAAATAGTAAAAAATAAAGATAAACCCTTTAATTTTGTATTTATTTATTTTATTTCACCTTTATTTAACCAGGTAAGCCAGTTGAGAACAAGTTCTGATTTATAACTGCGACCTGGCCAAGATAAAGCAAAGCAGTGCGATAAAAAACAACAACACAGAGTTACATATGGGGTAAACAAAACATAAAGTCAAAAATACAACAGAAAATATATATACAGTGTGTGCAAATGTATGGAGGTAAGGCAATAAATAGGCCATAGTGCAAAATAATTACAATTTAGTATTAACACTGGAATGATACAGTGGGGGGGAAAAGTATTTAGTCAGCCACCAATTGTGCAAGTTCTCCCACTTAAAAAGATGAGAGAGGCCTGTAATTTTCATCATAGGTACACGTCAACTATGACAGACAAATTGAGAATAAATTCCAGAAAATCACATTGTAGGATTTTTATTGAATTTATTTGCAAATTATGGTGGAAAATAAGTATTTGGTCACCTACAAACAAGCAAGATTTCTGGCTCTCACAGACCTGTAACTTCTTCTTTAAGAGGCTCCTCTGTCCTCCAATCGTTACCTGTATTAATGGCACCTGTTTGAACTTGTTATCAGTATAAAAGACACCTGTCCACAACCTCAAACAGTCACACTCCAAACTCTACTATGGCCAAGACCAAAGAGCTGTCAAAGGACACCAGAAACAAAATTGTAGACCTGCACCAGGCTGGGAAGACTGAATCTGCAATAGGTAAGCAGCTTGGTTTGAAGAAATCAACTGTGGGAACAATTATTAGGAAATGGAAGACATACAAGACCACTGATAATCTCCCTCGATCTGGAGCTCCACACAAGATCTCACCCCGTGGGGTCAAAATGATCACAAGAACGGTGAGCAAAAATCCCAGAACCACACGGGGGGACCTAGTGAATGACCTGCAGAGAGCTGGGACCTAAGTAACAAAGCCTACCATCAGTAACACACTACGCCGCCAGGGACTCAAATCCTGCAGTGCCAGACGTGTCCCCCTGCTTAAGCCAGTACATGTCCAGGCCCGTCTGAAGTTTGCTAGAGTGCATTTGGATGATCCAGAAGAGGATTGGGAGAATGTCATATGGTCAGATGAAACCAAAATAGAACTTTTTGGTAAAAACTCAACTCGATCGTGTTTGGAGGACAAAGAATGCTATATTGCATCCAAAGAACACCATACCTACTGTGAAGCATGGGGGTGGAAACATCATGCTTTGGGGCTGTTTTTCTGCAAAGGGACCAGGACGACTGATCCGTGTAAAATAAAGAATGAATGGAGCCATGTATCGTGAGATTTTGAGTGAAAACCTCCTTCCATCAACAAGGGCATTGAAGGTGAAACGTGACTGGGTCTTTCAGCATGACAATGATCCCAAACACACCGCCCGGGCAACGAAGGAGTGGCTTCGTAAGAAGCATTTCAAGGTCCTGGAGTGGCCTAGCCAGTCTCCAGATCTCAACCCCATAGAAAATCTTTGGAGGGAGTTGAAAGTCCGTGTTGCCCAGCGACAGCCCCAAAACATCACTGCTCTAGAGGAGATCTGCATGGAGGAATGGGCCAAAATACCAGCAACAGTGTGTGAAAACCTTGTGAAGACTTACAGAAAACGTTTGACCTGTGTCATTGCCAACAAAGGGTATATAACAAAGTATTGAGAAACTTTTGTTATTGACCAAATACTTATTTTCCACCATAATTTGCAAATAAATTCATAAAAACTCCTACAATGTGATTTTCTGGAAAGAAAATTCTCATTTTGTCTGTCATAGTTGACGTGTACCTATGATGAAAATTACAGGCCTCTCTCATCTTTTTAAGTGGGAGAACTTGCACAATTGGTGGCTGACTAAATACTTTTTTCCCCCACTGTAGATGTGGAAGAGATGATGTGCAAATAGAGATACTGGGGTGCAAATGAGCAAAATAAATAACAATATGGGGATGAGGTAGTTGGGTGGGCTAATTTCAGATGGGCTGTGTACAGGTGCAGTGATCGGTAAGGTGCTCTGACAACTGATGCTTAAAGTTAGTGAGGGAGATAAGAGTCCCCAGCTTCCGAGATTTTTGTAGTTCGTTCCAGTCATTGGCAGCAGAGAACTGGAAGGAATGGCGGCCAAAGGAGGTGTTGGCTTTGGGGATGACCAGTGAGATATAACTGCTGGAGCGCATAATACGGGTGGGTGTTGCTATGGTGACCAATGAGTCATATTAATTGCAAAGTCCCTCTTTACCATGAAAATGAACTTAATCCCAAAAAACATTTCCACTGCATTTCAACCCTGCCACAAAAGGACCAGCTGCCATCATGTCAGTGATTCTCTCATTAACACAGGTAAGAGTGTTGACGAGGACAAGGCTGGAGATCACTCTGTCATGCTGTTTGAGTTAGAATAACAGACTGGAAGCTTTAAAAGGAGGGTGGTGCTTGAAATCATTGCTCTGTTAACCATGGTTACCTGCAAGGAAACACGTGCCATCATCATTGCTTTGCACAAAAAGGGCTTCACAGGCAAGGACATTGCTGCTAGTAAGATTGCACCTAAATCAACCATTTATCGGATCATCAAGAACTTCAAGGAGAGAGGTTCAATTGTTGTGAAGAAGGCGTCAGGGCGCCCAAGAAAGTCCAGCAAGTGCCAGGACCGTCTCCTATAGTTGATACAGCTGCGGGATCGGGGCACCACCAGTGCAGAGCTTGCTCAGGAATGGCAGCAGGCAGGTGTGAGTGCATCTGCACGCACAGTGAGGCGAAGACTTTTGGAGGATGGCCTGGTGTCAAGAAGAAATGGCATATTAAAGAAGGGCAGCAAAGAAGCCACTTCTCTCCAGGAAAAACATCAGGGACAGACTGATATTCTGCAAAAGGTACAGGGATTGGACTGCTGAGGACTGGGGTAAAGTCATTTTCTCTGATGAATCCCCTTTCCGATTGTTTGGGGCATCTGGAAAACACCTTGTCCGGAGAAGACAAGGTGAACGCTACCATCAGTCCTGTGTCATGCCAACAGTAAAGTATCCTAAGACCATTCATGTGTGGGGTTGCTTCTCAGCCAAGGGAGTGGGCTCACTCACAATTTTGCCTAAGAACACAGCCATGAATAAAGAATGGTACCAACACATCCTCCGAGAGCAACTTCTCCCAACCATCCAAGAACAGTGCCTTTTCCAGCATGATGGAGCACCTTGCCATAAGGCAAAAGTGATAACTAAGTGGCTCGGGGAACAAAACATCGACATTTTGGGTCCATGGCCAGGAAACTCCCCAGACCTTAATCCCATTGAGAACTTGTGGTCGATCCTCAAGAGGCGGGTGGACAAACAAAACCCACAAATTCTGACAAACTCCAAGCATTGATTATGCAAGAATGGGCTGCCATCAGTCAGGATGTGGCCCAGAAGTTAATTGACAGCATGCCAGGGCAGATTGCAGATTTCTTGAAAAAGAAGGGTCAATAAAAGCCTTTGACACTTATGTAATGCTTGTAATTATACTTCATTATACCATAGTAACATCTGACAAAAATATCTCATAACACTGAAGCAGCGAACTTTGTGAAGACCAATATTTGTGTCATTCTCAAAACTTTTGACCACGACTGTATATATACAGTATATACACTGAGTATACCAAACATTAGGAACACCTTCCTAATATTGAGTTGCACCTCCCGGTTTTGCCCTCAGAATAGCCTCAGTTCGTCTGGGGCTTGGACTCTACATGGTGTTGAAAGCATTCTCTGAAGCTGGAGACACTTATCTCCCTCACTAACTTTAAGCATCAGTTGTCAGAGCAGCTTATCGATCACTGCACCTGTACACAGCCCATCTGTAATTAGCCCACCCAACTACCTCATCCCCATATTGTTATTTACATTGTTATTTATTTTGCTCATTTGCACCCCAGTATCTCTATTTTCATATCATCTTCTGCACATCTATCACTCCAGTGTTAATACTTATTTTGCACTATGGCCTATTTATTGCCTTACCTCCATAACTTACTACATTTGCACACACTGTATATAGATTTTCTATTGTGTTATTGACTGTACGTTTTGTTTTTGTTTATTCCATATGTAACTCTGTGTTGTTGTTTTTATCGCACTGCTTTGCTTTATCTTAGCCAGGTCACAGTTGTAAATGAGAACTTCTTCTCAACTGGCTTACCTGCTTAAATAAAGGTTAAATAAAATAAAGAATAAAAAAATTCCACAGGGATGCTGGCCCATGTTGACTCCAATGCTTCCCACAGTTGTGTCAAGTTGGCTGGATGTCCTTTGGGTGGTGGACCATTCTTGATACACACGGGAAACTGTTGAGCGTGAAAAACCCAGCAGCGTTGCAGTTCTTGAGACAAACTGGTGCACCTGTCACCTACTACCATACCCCGTTCAAAAGCTTCAATCTTTTGTCTTGCCCATTCACCCTCTGAATGGTACACATACACAACCCATGTCTCAATTTTCTCTTAAAAATCCTTCTTTAACATGTCTCCTCCCCTTCATCTACACTGATTGAAGTGGATTTAACAAGTGACATCAATAAGGGACCATAGCTTTCACCTGGATTCACCTGGTTAGTCTGTCATGGAAAGAGCAGGTGTATAGAGATATCTACAGTATATACTGTATATCTGAAAGCAATAACAACAACAGTTTAAAAAATACATATTGGAGTTAATATTGTATTGAAGTTGATTTTATATTCTCTGCATTTGTTGTTATTTCCGTCCAATATTAGGAGTTTTAGAGTTACGGCATGCCTACCGTTAACCGTGCCCTTTTGTTACTAACTGAATACCACATATCCCAAATATGTATCACATTTGAAGAATGTATCTGCTGTTTGTCTCTTCTTTACAGCGTATCACAGGGATAGTGACTTTGACGTGTATGGTAAGTGTTTTTCAATATGATATATTTGTTATTGTTCATGTTTTGAAGTAAAGTGAATTGCAGACCAATTCCTCCTAAATGAAGTGTCTGAAGATATGTTCCCCTTCAGGTATGGCTCATTGTGCAATAGGTAGATGTTCTGAGGGATGGGGAAAGAAACCGAAAGCTCACGGGGAACAATTTCAGATCTTGTCAGGTGAGTCTTGTACAGTATAGAACGTCCCCTGCTGACATTTATCCCCTTTGCTGTTATTTCCTTATTTGGGCAGTTGAAAAATACTTTGAAACACAGAAAACATGCCACAATTAATAGCAGCCCAAAATGTATACCATTATGGAGTAAGAGAATGCACATTAAAATGATACTATACAATAAATGATATATTTATGGTTTATCTACAGGGTTGGCTGAGTCATTCTCCTCTTGCCTGGTTGCAGTGAAGGACTGTGCAAAGCCTGGAAGGAATAAAGAGGAGCTCTGAGTCTGACTTGGTCTTCCATGTCTTTTGTCCTACTTTATGGGGGAAGTTAATAAGGTTGTGGATAGTATCAAATGAAATATACTAACATTGCTACAATGGCAAGTACACTCCAAAATTCTAACTTCTTTCATCGCTCATGATTCCCAACTAGAAGTTGCTTCTTTGTCTAGCCACTAGATGGTGGTCTGTAGCTTCTTATAATTAAAATGAAAAAACTAAAGCCTTTCTATATGGTAAATCAGTGCCTCCCAAACCTTTTTGCTGTGGAGACCTACCAAAAGCTGTCATAATTTTCTAGTCATTTTTACCACAAATAAAGTAAACCTATATTCACTGTCACAAACGTGCAGTCTCCTTCCTCTCTGGCCATACATATGGCTCTGGTTTGGTCATCCAGGAAGATGTCAGTTAGACTTCAGAATGCTGGGATGGTAGGGCTTGGCCCTCTGGTGTGGAGGTGTTTAGGGGTTAAATGAAGGCATCATGTTGGAATTAGGGTCCCGACAGTGCACTGTAGGGGTGCTGTGAGTTTCTAGGAGAGGGAGTAAATGGCTTAAAGAAGTGTTCATAAATCAGTATCCACCAGGATGTGCAAAAAAAAATTCTAACCCAGCACTAACACACCTTTGATTAGTTGAATCAAGTGTGTTCATGGAGTACCCTGATTTAGGAACACTGCATCTTAAAAGATTGGAGGATTTGAGAATATTTTACTCTCATGGAGGAATATATTTTTCTCATGGAAGAGCAAAGGCTCTGCAATTAGTATGCTGTCCAGTGGATTTACGTGTACATCAAGCTGCCTCACACCACAGAATCAGCATATAAGCTCCTGTCCTATGGGCCATTATGCCCTATGGGCCATTCTGGTTCTGACAAGGAGGAGCAAACTAGGGATTTGTTACAGGTTCAAGTGTAATCTTTTTGGATCTGTTGCTGTAGGCAACATTTTAGGATTTTTTAAACTTTGAAATAGTAAATACTGTGTCTGTACAAGTGCTATACCTTCGTGGATTTTTTGTTTTGTTTATGAAATAAAGATGACAATAATATACTGAACAAAAATAAACGCAACATGTGAAGTTCAGTGTTCGCACAAGGTGCTTGAGGTCCATAAAGTACTTGAATTTGGCTCTCAGAAATTCAAGTACTGGAATACATTTTCTCAAGTTGGTACTTAAAAAGTACTTGAATTAAAATGTGAGGAAAACAAATAATGATCAAATATGTTTATGAAAAATATTAGAAAAATATATTGGTCTTGCGAATTAATTTCCAGGCAGACTACCGAGTTGTATTTCCTCGCGTGTTTTGCGCTGTGGTTGCCAGGCGAGATCGCTCATTCCACCCACACTGCCACTCAGCCAGGCAGGTACAGAACTGACTGATTAGGCGACACCAAACGTCACATCGATATCTAAAATGCCAGGCAAATATAGATTCAAACCTGTCTTTTGTGCATATGGAAAATGTCTAGGATATTTTATTTCAGCTCATGAAAAACGGAACCAACACTTTACATGTTGCGTTTTATATTTTGTTCAGTATAGTTTACCCACATTTTTTACCACTACATCACTGGACCCAATCAACCCCACACCGTGTAAGAGGCAATTTATGCTTGATCTGAAAATGTGGTCGGAGGCGCGGTATGCATGGTGTGACGCAATTGCGGAGCCCCCGGAGGCACGCAAATTGAGCTCAGTAGGCATCGCGGTGAATTTGACTTGCCACTGTCTGTACGAACCCTGAAAGTGTTGGTCCCATGTTTCATGAGCTGAAATAAAAGATCCCAGAAATTTTCCATATGCAAAAAAAAGAAGCTTATTTCTCTCAAATGTTGTGCACAAATGTGTTTACATCTCTGTTAGTGAGCATTTCCCCTTTGCCAAGATAATCCATCTACCTGACAGGTGTGGCATATCAAGAAGCCTTGTGCTGGGGAAAATAAAAGGCCACTAAAATGTGCAGTTTTGTCACACAACACAATGCCACAGATGTCTCAAGTTTTGAGGGAGCTTGCAAGAATGTCCACCAGAGCTGTTGCCAGATAATTTTATGTTCATTTCTCTACCATAAGTCGCCTCCAACGTCGTTTTAGAGAATTTGGCAGTAGGTCCGACTGGCCTCACAACCGCAGGCCAGGACCTCCATATCCGGCTTCTTCACCTGCGGGATAATCTGCGACCTGCCACCCAGACAGCTGATAAAACTGTGGGTTTGAACAATCAAAGAATTTCTGCACTAACTGTCAGAAATCGTCCCAGGGAAGCTCATCTGCGTGCTCGTCCTCCTCACCAGGGTCTTGATTTGACTGCAGTTCAGCCGTAAACCGACTTAAGTGGGCAAATTCTCACCTTCGATGGCCACTAGCATGCTGAAGAAGTGGCAAGTGTCTTCTGGCAAGTGTCTTCACTTACATTTTCAACCTCTCCCTGTCTGAGTCTGTAATACCAACATGTTTCAAGCAGACCACCAGATGCATATCTTTATTCCCAGTCATGTGAAATCCATAGATTAGGGCCTAATTTATTTATTTCAATTGACTGATTTCCTTATGTGAACTGTAACTCAGTAAAATCTTTGAAATGGTTGCATGTTGCGTTTATATTTTTGTTCAGTGTACATTGATTCACGCCCCAGTGTCCATCTTCCCCTGATAACGCACGTAGCAACTCATGACCACTAGATGACAGCAATCGTCTGCAAACTGAATGGCACACTAAAAAAGCAAGAACAGTGATCAGTGAATTTTATGTGAAATACTCTTTCAATCTAACATTGAATTCGAAAGCTTCTGCACATATGACTAAACAAAGGATGAAAGTCATTTTTATATGAAATAATAGGCTATAGTTTTCTCTCCATCAGCTTTTACAGTAATACCACAAGTCTTAAGCCACTCACTCAATTTGAGTGTTTTGTATGAATGTATAAATATTTTGGAGAAAAGAATTACTCCAAAAAACGTGCCAAATCCTGTATGTAGTTCCCTTACATTAATTTACAGTAGTCTACACGAGAAAAAAACACTAGGCATACAAAAAAATAATAATACACTAGGCATACACATTTCCACTGGAATTGTGTGTATGTACTAATTGAACCAAGAGCCAACTTCTGAGAAGACATTGCTTATTATTGATGATGATACATAAGGTTAGGTTATGCGTACGATGGTTGCCTTCAATCCCTTGTCTGTAGACCACGGAACGGTCGGAGTTTCCGAGTGTCTCCGCTGCGTGTTTTGTGGACTCCTGCCTGTCCTGTCTGGCCTTGTAGACGGCCTTGTTGACGGCTCTAGAAAGTGCAATTAAAATATGAATGTCGCAAGACCTTTTATGTTGTCATTTTGTCACAAGAGTTACCTCCGCAGAACGTTGCAAACTCACGAATTTATACCTATCTTCTCCCCCTTGAGACTGGACTTTCACATCAGTTATGTCGCAGCATACACTTTTATCCTTAAAGTGCCATAAATAAAAAAGAGCGAATGCATAAGAGTCGGTGACTGTATTGAGGTTATTTTAATCCTATAGGCTACCTCAAACACAGAAAGAAAACGGATTGAAAAATGATTTATTTTACACCATAAACAAACAATTTGTTGGCTAATCATTAACTTAATATTGTTTTGGTTATTTTACATTGACAATAGTCCACCAAAATACCCAAATAATGATAAAGATAAATACATTGTATTATTATTATTGTTATCATTATTACAATTATACATGTAATTATAATAATTCGTTCAATTAACAGGAAAAACGAAGGCCTATCTTTATTGAAGAACATATTAATACAAGATTTGATTATTGCAGTAATATGACTTGAGATAATATGATACTGTCTTTTATTGTAAGATGAATGATCAGGTCAGCCTAATTCCTTCAAAAATGAATATGGTAATACTTTTTTTTAGAGATTTAAGTATCATCGAATTAATTTACTTGTAGAGAAATATGAATATTGACTGTCCAGACGTTAGGTTTACGTATCCCCTGAGGACATTTTGGTCTCCTAAGTTAGAGGCTAAAGTTCTATAAATATTTAATTGTGGTTGCTTTTGGAAGATTCCTAATTAACGAAATTCGAGCTGTTGTGGTATGAAAGTAGGCTAGGCTACTGCGTTAACTGAACTGTCAAATTACTTGAAACAATGGCATTGATAAGAGTTACTATTATATATAATAATAACGATTAATTATTATGAGTATGCATTGTTATTATTAATTACTATTAGGCTGTTGTGATCTATTGTATTACAATTACTGGATGCAAAGGGTCTCACGGACAGCCGCTCTCAAATCTCTTTGAACACATTCACAAACTACCATTCAAGTGATATATTGACAAGCAAAGCATTTTTGCGAAAAATGACCTACACTATACAGAATCACAACCCTCAAGAAAGACATAGGCAAAATGTTTCTATAGTCCATCATGACCCTTTAGCAAATCTTCAATCATCTCGAAATATTATTGAATGGGTGTGAGTGCGTGCCGTGTGAAGTGTTCGTGCACGCACGTATGAATTTCTTTCTGATGCATTGCTTGTGTGGCACCATAAATGAGGTCCTCTGATCATGTTAACGAAGTGTATTGCTCCTCACAAACATAACGAAGCCTATTCAGTCCAATGCCACAACAAAGATACAGTGAACACAAAATCAATCACAGCCTAGGACAGGATCAATGCTTTCAAATGAGAGGTCAGCATTATGCCTTTATGAGCCAATTCAAAAAGTAGGCCAACATGCAAATAGCCCGATTAATCTGGTAGGACAATACGACACACATTTTGTACACGCGCACAGCCCAGCAAAAATGTGCAATGGGTAAACACGCGGAAAGCTTTGGTCCCGAATTCAAAAAATGACGTAATGGATGACCTCAGCCAATGAGAAGCCAGATCTGTGATTGACGTGTAAATGATTTTTCCTTATAAGGACAAGTCTCCGCCCTTGTCAAGTCCATGCTTGTTCCCCCCCCCCCCCCTCCTCCCCCGAGAGCACTAGAGCCTCCGAACCCGAGAGAAGGTGCGCTCCGCTGGGACAGAGGAAGGATAAAGAGACTGGGAGGGAGGGAATGAGATTTCTTGCTACCCAATCCCCCTTTTCCCCTGGGAGAGAAAACCTTCCATGGTCCGTCCCTCCCTCTTGTTTGGTAATCATTTCATTTTACTCCTTTTTGAAGCACTCGCTTGTTTTATCCCACTTTTCATTTTACAATCCCGTGCGCGTATGTTCGCCTTCTGATCAACTTCGGCATCTCCCCTCTCTTTCCTCACGACGAAAAGGTCTCCTCGATCCCGGCTGATTCTTCTCCTTTGAGATGCTTAACTGTTCTAACACTCGCCCTCTCTCCACCCTCTTTTAACTTCAGACCGTTAAGCTTGAGCGAACTGAACTGGGGTTGGAATTTAAAATAAAGCGGAAAACCCAAAGGGATACGACGCTCGTCTTTGGATAAGGACCGCTATCGCTTTCCCCCTTGTTGCACATTGGGGAAGATTCTTCCCTTTTCAGTTGCTCGTCGTTAATCCAGGTGGCATTGCTTTGAGTGAACTGAAGGATTATTTAGCGTGATTTGGTGAAGAGACAGAGATCCCAGAAGGTTACTTTCATGTTCTCCATCCAGGACAGCCTCCCACGGGGAGCCTTGACCATGAAAGAGGAACCGCTCACGAGTGGCATGACACCGGTCCGCTCTTGGATGCAGAGCGCGGGGATATTGGACGCGAACACAGCAGCACAAAGGTAAACATCAACCAGATATGCACATATGATAATCGCTGGACATGATGCAGACAGTTCGGTGCAGATTGCCCGACAACATAGGTTCCACTCGTACGAGAACAACGTGAACTCTAAACGTAGGCTTAATGCGTTCCCAATAGTAAACCATATGTAAAGACGCAAATATTATGCATTTAAAGTATCCTACTGTGTCCTGCCCTTATTCGCAAAATAGCTCTTTATACTTAGTGCCCTAATACTTGTTAAACATGTACCATGTGTAAATAGGCTAGCATCTCTAAGGGTGGCGAATGGAATGGAGGACATTGCGCATGATGCGCTTTCACAATGAGATCTTGCATCATTTTGTACAATGGACCATGACATTTTAGTCAACACGTAGATTATTAGATATCTGTATACGGTAATTTATGCCTCCCCTCATGTGACAAATAGGCTAACTATTTGCTCCGCGTTCAATTTCAGGCACTCAGGCACTGGTTGACAGTTAGGTGGCGCATATCAGCTATATGGCCGAGTGAGCTCCAAGAAATGTGCTGTTACTGAAAACTCTTGACGCTGATTAGCAAATAACTCAAACTTTACAATGTGCATGTACTATTTAATAGAACGTAGTCATACTGTATCTCCCGCGCATGCGTGGAATAATGTAAAACACCATTTTCACATAGCCTAAGTGTTGGCAAAACAGTTAGAGCACCTCGAAGAGTTTACAGCTGTCCCACATGCAGAAGTTGGTTTGTGAAAGAAAGCCTTACAGAAAGAATTGCCAACATCATAGGCTACAAGGTTTTGTGATGATAACGTGCATGTCCATGTAGGCTATTAATAGCTTAGAATGTCATTCTCAGGTGTAAATCTGATCTATGCATAAAGTTGCATGAATTAAGATATTAGACAAATTGTTGGCCCAAATTAGAATTCGTATAAGCAACATGATCAATCCAGTTTGTTTGATCTCCTTTTAAAGTATAGGCTACCCAGACACATTCAATTGAATATTACTAATTTAGGCTATAAAATATACAGTATCTGTGTATCCTGCAGTTGTGGGCCTCGTGATCTCTTATGGACATACTTGCGCTTTTGTAAGTTATTTACGTGAATGAAGATTGATAATGTGTTAACAGGTCCACTGTAGGCCTACCACACAATAAGAATTGTTTAATTTTGTGTTAATTAGGCTAGACCTATCTACAAGTGTGGTTTTAAGGTGATCAAAAGTATAATTAAATTAAATGCACTGTTTTAAGATCTTAATAAATAAATAATCTTATTTTCTAATTTAAATTATTTCATAATTAAACTGGAATTTATTAAATCTTGAATTATTGAACAGTATTTGGTGTAAAAACACAAAAAGCATGGTAGGAATAATATCAATAATACGTGATAAGCTATATATCGCCTAGAAATATTGATGATGTGAGTTTAGGCGAGAAATTGATTGATTTCACTCAGTGTTTAAATAAATGACTTCAACTGACCTGAAATAATGTAGACCAGTTAAATGCTTACACTTTCTTCTTTAAATCGGATAATAATTATATATTGGCATACTGACAAATTACTTTTCGCTTTTAACGTTTGTGTGAAAATCTTTTACCATTACCATCCAAAGTTGTCATCACGGAAAAAATGGCCACGACAAGCATGCACTGACCCCTGCATTAATATATACAGCAAATGCTATAACATATTATGAGACCTGTGTTTATGATGTCTATTGATAATAACAATTGTATACACTATTAAAATGTAACAAAACTGTAGCCCCTCAGTTGAGGTTAGTGTTTGGGTGTCCATTTTTGGCATTAAAAATATTTTATGATGCCCGGCGTGCACATTGCCGACAGTTGTCATATCTCGTTGCCTGACTGTAAAAAACTAAAACAGAAAAAGGGTAACAAGAGCAAGCATAGCCTACTGTAGGCTACGTTTACCATCTTACATGCTCAAAATGCTATTCGTTTCTTGTTGCATTTTGAGCAGGCAAGATGAGACTACCAAATAGGCTCAGAGTTAGAGTATCGTTTAAGTGACCCCCAGTCCTTCAAGATGCCGAGAGTGGTGGTGTGGTGTCATGTTAGACAACATCAGCACATTTCAAATGAAACAAGAGGTCAAGAGATTAAGCATTTCATGAACTAGGATGAAGTCGTTTTTCCTGTGTTAGTTGTCATTCTGTCGCACACATACTTCCACCCGGGAGTTCAAGTCCGATAAGCGGGTCAATTGACACGTCCGGTGCTCACGGGTGAGCGCGTCGACACCATGTAGCTGAAGCTGGTTTTCTTACGGTGTCAATACATTTGTGAGTCCACAAACTGACTTTCATGCGTTCACAATTTTCCCTTTATTTATTTTGAGGGAAAAATAGACCTGTCTGCTGGATATCCATCCATATAGCATGTCAGTTTTAATAGTTGGTGTGCTCTGAATACTGCTTCACTTTATGCTAAATTCAACTGAAATGCATTGAAATCATGTGTCACCCGTTTATCATGTAACACAAAGAGAATTCATACTTGAATAATACTGTCAGGTGATCAGCAATATAAAGGCTATTGATCAGTACTGGTTGACAGTTGCAATACTTAGCCAAGTGTAGCTACATTTACATTTGCATGAACTGATATAGGCTATATGGTAATAACGTATTTTATAGTGTTAAAGTGCATCACTTTATATTATAGAAAATTTTGAAAATGTCAAACGTACACTTATCTAGATTAAGATATTGCAAAAATAAGACAAGTAGCTTTTATTAGTGACAGTACATTCATTAGTTATTACACTGGATATGACATTGTTGGCAGAAACGATTTGAATTGTGTTCAAAAATCATTATCTGAGACCATTTGCTATAAGATTTTTATCATATTTCGTCTTTTCTTTTTAAAGCAATTAGTCAGATATTTCTCCTTCCCAGTGCATAAAAATATTATTCATAGATCACCAGACAACATGTCCTTTTATGTGTAATGACATGAACCTTACAGGTAAACTAGGTTACATCTCTTGGTTTGGATGATTGTGGTTTACTGTTTGACTTTTGTGGAGTGCAATGCAATGTGTCTGTCATTTTGCCATGTAAATTGTTGAGTAAATGTTTAACTCTCATGGACAAGTAATCTGAAGTCTAGCCGTCAACACTTCTATAGATGAAGCTCCACCCATTTGAGGTCTGACACATTGAGAGTTACCCATACCCAACATATACCATGCCACAATAAGTTTGATAAAAAAACACATTCACCAAAACTAATTTGAGGGGCTGTGCCCAAACAGTGAGTTGCTGTATGTCAAGTTACATTGCAGTAAGTAGTTGCACTTGTGCGTTTAGGTCAAGTAGCTTTTATGGGGGTAATAATATAATAATATGCCATTTAGCAGATGCTTTTATCCAAAGCGACTTACAGTCATGTGTGCATAAATGTTTACGTATGGGTGGTCCCGGGGATCGAACCCACTACTCTGGCGTTACAAGTGCCATGCTCTACCAATTGAGCTACAGAGGACCACATAAAGGAAAAGTACTCAGGAGAGCCTCTGGCCTTCTCTGGGTTCTGGAACCGTACTGTACTTTCTAGATTTGCTTGTGACACGGTGTTATCAAAACGGAACTGGAGACTATTAGGTTTGTTTAGTGCTCGGATGTGGTCGTGGATAGATCTGTTATGGATAGTAAAGTGGCATTGCTGATTGAATGTGTAAATGGGTCCTTTTTAGAGACACTCCCCTATCCTATGCCCACCACAACTGCCTCTCCCGATCTATCTCCCAAAACAGCCATTCCACTGAAGCGGGGAGAAGAGGGGTGTGTGTGTGTGACTAAGTGGACTGCACAACTGGGGAACAGATTTCATTTGACCCTCCCCAGTTGCCACTGTAAAATCGAGCAAAGTGAATTATGTTGCCCCTGTCTTTGTCTGCTATGAGGAGGGGGGGGAATTAATAAAGTGCAGGTTCCCAAGCTTAGCAGAAGACTGAGTGTTCAGTGTTCAGTGGGAGCGACCAGGGAGACTGATAGCCCAGGATTCTATATCCAGAGCTCAATCCGTCACTGCCTCAATCATCACCAGTCACCGGACTCAGAATATGGAGACAATACTCCCCATTGGCCCCAGGCATATGGGAAGGAGAAGCCCATTTGTACAGACAGACATATTTGTCCTGGGTGGCAGTCATTCATATACTTGACATCACCACATGTCATCTTGGGAGCGATTTTTGTCCAAGGTTCGTTCACTGTAAGCGATCATCATTCACAATCACTCAGGTCAATGAATATGTCTGACCTCTAATTTCTTATTTTTAGAGAGCAAAATAGAGTTATTGTGAAATGGGCATTTCTCCCTTCCTCCCCCTATTAAATTCAACTAAATGTTACTGAGCCTTGTGGAGAAGTGTCAGATAGTTAAAACAAGACGCACACCCACAGTGCGTTCACCCTGTTGCAGCGTGTTCCTGTGAATTCTCTCTAACACGTTGCACGGCGGTGACACCACGGCAACTCGCTTAAAAATATCTAGACACTCTTCGTCTCACACTGCTAAATCTCTGCCACCAGTTCATTGGATCCTGCAACAGAAACAAGTGTTTCTCGCCAGCTGCCCTTAAATGTGCAAACAATTAGTTGGCTTGTGCGAAGCCACCTTCTTTATGACTCCCATTAGAAGTGGACCGGTGACCAACTAATGGTTTCAGCTGTGGCCCACTCATGAAGTTTGCAGAGGTATGTGTGTTGTGAGGACCAGGGTACTGCTTTGATTTGCAGTCTAGGGGCAGGTGCGCCTCGGCTAAACCTGTAGCAAACATTGGACAGGGAGAAAGTCTAGTAAAAAATACTATTGCGGTCTGAGGAAATAGCTGACACCATATAGTGAAAAACTCAAGGCGAAGATATACTATGTATTTCTGCAGATGAGAATTCACAGCTTTTTATAGAGTTTTTGATGTGTGCTGTAAAGTAACATATGGCTGAGGTCTTGATAGAGTAAAAGTTGTTGTCCAATGATGGACAGGGCAATATTTTTACATTTGACATTTGAGTCATTTAGCAGACGCTCTTATCCAGAGCGACTTACAGGAGCAATTAGGGTTAAGTGCCTTGCTCAAGGTCACATCGACAGATTTTTCACCTAGTTAATGTTAGGTAACTGTTTGCCCACATGTTTGATTTGCATTTGAGTTTGAACTAAACACAATGTCTGTATCCATCATCAGTGTTGCAGGACTTGTTCCACATGTGTGTGCACTGTGCACTGCTGTTCTAGTTGAGAAAACAGACTAACTGTTGATGTTTGATTTTCATTTATGAACCCTAATCGTATGTGTCATTTTTAATTTACACAGTCAGCTCAGAGAAACATTACCCCATTGGCTAAAAGCGGTGTAGTTGTCTTGCTGCAATTACCAAACAATTAGACGGAAGTGTTTTGACTGGGTGATACTATTTTTACCCTATGATAATACTATTTTTACGGTTCGAGAAAAAGGAAGCAGTATTTCTGACATTGTGCAAACCATGTGTGAGTGTACCAATTACTACACAGTACATTTAGATTTTTTGTTGTTGACATTTTAGTCATTTAGCAGACACTCTTATCCAAAGCAACTTACAGTAGTACGTGGCCACATTTTCATTTGTACTGGTACCCCGTGTGGATCAACCCCACAACCCTGGCGTTGCAAGTGCCATGCTCTACCAACTGAGCAACACGGAATCATGTATTGTAAGTGTAAAAAACAGTTGTGCTGTGGATCTACACACGGCTCTGTGTGGGTGTTTACATGAGCTGTAGACTTGTCTGTTGGTTTTGTAGGCCAGTGACTTTTCAAATCCACTTTACAGTAGTATTTCATATTATTTGAAGAGATACTACTTCCTTTAGTATAGTAATTTCAAATGTTCTGATGCAGTAAGAGTCTCTAGTGATTTCAAATACCACTAGGGAGGTTAGATGAGTAGGAAGAGTGGAAGGGAAGAGTGGCTTTTGTATCACTGAGGTGTAAAAACAATGTGTAAACTGTGATTTTTCAATCACTGTTTCCTTGAGAAAGAATGGATTATTCTTATACATATAGCGACATCTCTTTTCTGATGACTGACACTTTCAATTGCACTTATAAGATTGTGAGATTGGGTTGCTCAGTGGTTTATAACACTGGCCAAATCCTGCACTAGCTTTTTAATTCTAA